>NC_141170.1:50898571-52262857 GCF_055505025.1 Bos grunniens | reverse complement strand
AAATAAGGTCAATGATGTATAGATGGTGGTAAGAACAGTGTGGTTAGATCTGAGAAGTCTTCACTGACAAAGGACCATGACTTCAAGGAGACTTGAAGCGGGTAAGGGAGTGAACCATGCAGATATGTGCCCAAAATGTGCACAGAGATAATAGTTTAAAGATGGGACCAGATGACGCCACAGAGGAAGAGTATGTAGGAGGTGAAGGAAGGAATTCTTGTGGCCTCTCTCATTGCTGCTACTTTTCTCAATGATACAAGTTCATTAACTCAGTGTATTGGAGGAGTTTGGAAGCCAAGTTTTAAAAAGGAGGGGATCATGTGAAATAGCTGTTTAAGAAAATGCTTGATATATTCGACCTGCAAGTGTTTCATCTCAGGGAATGACCCAGTGTGGTTTTCTTTCCCTCAGCCAAGAGGTTGGAATCCTATCAGGAAGCTGCCTCTGAAGATGAAGATTCCGCCGACACTCCCAGTGGCTCCCTCAGCAATATGGCGAAACCGAGGGCCCTCAGCTGCAGGACAGTTCACAGTCGGCCTTTAGGAAGTATCTCCTCGAATCATCTTACTGGGAGCTGTTTCGCCCTAGAAAGTAGAGAAGGAGCCAGTGAAGTGCCTCATTCCAGACAGGCTGCTTTCAGTAGCCCCATTGTAAGTGTGAATGCGTGACTTGAAACTTGTCTGTCTGTGCTGAATAATGAAAGAACATTCTCATAATTAAAATAGACCACACACTGTTGTCTTTTCTCCCTGAGAAGAGACTGTGTAAGTTCAGTCTGATTGCCACACATTCACAATATCTTAATTTTGGAGATCAGTGTCAAGAGATAGTATACCATTTCTGAAAAACATGTTTCTGGTCAAGGTCAGTCACTTCTGAGCCTGGAGAAAGCTGCCTTGCTTTAATGATCATGGCTCACTTTCAGAACCAGCACAACTTACTGGAGGTATCTCATACACTGGTAAGTGTGTCTAATTGATCGGGAAATCAGAGGCCTTTCAGTATCCTCCGAGGCCTTTTTATCTCTTTGTAATCCTCCCCGAAATCCCACCAAATATCTGTCCTCTTCTCCATTCCTAGTCCTCAGCAGATCATTTTCTAGTGTTTCTATACAGAGCTCAAGAGGGTGTGTGTTCTTAAGTCCTGAGAGGAAAATATGGAGGAAGAACCATGTGGAAGATGGAAAAGAGGAAAGATACTGGTGCGAAAGAATTAGAAATCAAAACTTTTGCGGCACTTAAAATCACTTTGATAAAATTTCAGCTGCCTTCTCTGCCCTCCACATTTCATTAACTTCTCCTTATCCTCATTCAAGATGAGGATTCCCTAGCCATGAGACTGGTAAGCAGTTGGTGATCTCTGAAATAGGTGACATAACAAGAAATAAACAGTTTTGGGAAGACTTTTGTTCTACAGTGAATTTATCTAGACTTTCATAGTAGAGATGCGATCTGAGTATACCCCAGGGATCTCATTTGTCCTGGAAAGGCCTTGAGGGGAGTCTGGCTCTTTTCAAAGTTCCAACAAATAGAGCAATTTAGAATCTAGGAAGATCATTTCACTGAAACTCATCCAATGCATTTCTTTGGCTCTAAGTATATAATGCCTGTTATATCCTATCATTACCATATGTCAAGCTATTCCAAACATCTGGACTTAATTTTTCTCCAGTCTCTGAGGAAAAAAAAAAAAAAAAGGTAAAGAATGCATACAACCTCTTTTCTGTACTCATTTTCAGGCTATATCAGAAGTAGATATCTGTTTTCTTCTGTTTTATCAATTTTGCCCATTACTCTGCTGATCTTTTACCTTTTCCAGCCGCCTGCAGTTAACCACATGTTGACTCATGTTTACTTGGAAGTCAAGGATACTAATGACCAGGTGGGCCTGTGCCATGGCCTCCCTCTCAGTTTCCCAATCCAGCCTCACTCTCTTCGTGGAACAGAGGATTATTTCCTAATTTGGAGTCATTATGGTTTTTGTACCATTTCCCCTGTCTAAAATTCATTCTCCCCTCACCACCTACTTCTATCTACCAGATCTGATGAAATACTTTTTTAAATATCATTTCTTCTGAAGACTTCTCAGACTCTGTGTTTCTAAGTTCTGTTTACACAGTCCCTCCTGCCCTTCAGTCCGTTAGTCCTCATGGCATTGGCATTATTTCTGCCTCTGATGTGGACCTTGCTCCTTGAGAGCAAGGACTTCATCACCTTGAATCCTCAGCATCTAAGGTCAGAGTCTCCCATGTCTGCTCTCCGTGAAGTATTATTGGAAGCCGCTCAACAGGCTCAGTTTTCCTGTTCAATCTGTTTTGTTTTGACTTGCCTTGTACTCCAGTTCCATGCATTGTGCTGATTATACAGCTTCTCTGGGGTTGCTGCATTGTTTTGTGTTTTGAATACCAGACCCTTACATACAGGATGACGAGGTCTTCCTTGAGATCCGAGACCATCTCTCATGCTTGCTCTAGACAAGCCAATTCTATCCTTCTTGTAGACTAAAGATTATTTTGAGAAAACTGTAGATCCTTTAACCTGAAAGCTGACATCTGTGAAAATTGTACATATGATACTAAAAGTCTGTTCATGTATCCCAGGTCGTAGAACACCAGTGTGAAAGCATAGTGAGGGCTGTGAGGTCTGGAAGTGAAAAGTTGTTAAGGTGGTGCCCTTCATGGGGGAGGCAAGGGGAGAGTCAGAGAGGGTCCAAGGTAGAGTGCTGGCAAAGGTGTGCCAGCTTCAGGAGTTAGAATGACATTGAGGACCTTGAGTCCTGGATTCACATGACCTACTTTAGAAATAGAAACCTTGACTTTGTGAGTCAGTGTTTTTATGCTTCTTTAATCCTCAAGAAGTTTTCATTCAGCAAGCATGCTATTCATTCTACCTGGAGTGCTATCCTCCTAGATCTTTATATGGCTGTTTCCTTTCTTTTCACTGAGGTCTCAGCTCAGATGTCACCTCCTCAGTAAATCTTGTTGTTCAGTTGCTAAGCCATGCCAGACTCTTTGTGACCCCATGAACTGCAGCTCGGCAGGCTTCCCTGTCCTTCACTATCTCCTGGAGTTTTCTCAGACTCATATCTATTGAGTCAGTGATGCTATCCAACCATCTCACCTCTGTCATCCCCTTCTCCTCTTGCCCTCAATCTTTCCCAGCATCAGGGTCTTTTCCAGTAGTTAGCTCTTTGCATCCAGTGGCCAGAGTATTAGAGCTTCAGCATCAGTCCTTCCAATGAATATTACAGGGTCGATTTCATTTAGGGTTGACTGGTTTGATCTCCTTGTTGTCCAAGGGACTCTCAAGAGTCTTCTTCAACACCACAGTTCAAAAGCATCAATTCTTCAACATGGTAGTAAGATTCAGTAAATCTCACTGACCACCCAATCCAAAGTATGTTCCATCTCCTGCACACTTGTCTGAATAGAACCATCTTGTCTTGTATAAATAGAACCATCTATTTATAGGTTAATTTATCTCCCCCACCTAGGATGTCAGTTCCATGCACCCAGGATCCCATATATTCTGTGCACCCATCTTTCCTTGAGGTGTTGCTGATACCATAGATCAATAATAAATATTTATGGAGTAAATATTCCATAAATGGAGTAATATCCCATTAATGGAGTAATGGAAGACAGTGACATAATACTAGAGCCTGGGATGTAAAACGGATAAGACACATCCCCAGCTTTCCGCTTTGCTTTTGATAGAGGAGGCAGACATATAAGTAAATAGAAGTAATCCTGTATTGAAGATGCAGTAATGGTAGTTAATCCATAGTATTAAAAAGGCACAAAGAAGAGAGTCATCAACTCTATGGGGATGAGAAGGGATCAAGAAAAGCTTCACAAAAGAGGTAAAACTTATTTTATGATTAAACTAATGAGTAGAGGGTTCACAGTAGAAAAGGAAGGAAAAGCACTCAGGGCAGACAGTATATAGTGTGTGCAAAGGCTCAGAACCACACAACCAGGGAGAATGTAGTGGGGAGGATGAGCTGTGCGTGTGTGGCTGTTGGCCTTTATCTTTTCTCTTAGGTCTTTGGTATTTAGGAATCTGAGGCAGAAGGCATTTGTATCTATATCTGTGCCACAGTTGTCCAGATGGAGTGCTGCGTCCCTAGGATTGGAGTGAGGGTGGAGCAGGAAATGAGATAAACACCTTGGGTGCAGGTGACAGAGGAGCAGAGCAGTGTTGGGCTTCCCAGGTGGCTCAGTGGGAAAGAATCGCCTGCCAAGCAGGCGACGTGGGTTTGATCCCTGGGTCAGGAAGATCCCCTGGAGAAGGAAATGGCAACCCACTCCAGTATTCTTGCCTGGGAAATTCCATGAACAGAGGAGGCTGGTGGGCTACAGTCCATGTGGTTGCAAAAAGTTGGACACAACTCAGCAACTGAACAACAGGGCACAGTGTTAGACCTTGGTCAGTGTTATCTCCCACACGGAGTATCTTTGTTCATTCTTTAACTTTGGACATTTTTGAATTTGCATAAACAAAGTGGGTCCAAGTCATTCTCAGTTTGAAAACAGAGTTAACATTCAGTACATAGTAAGACTACACAAAAACTTTGGCAGACACTTTGAGAGAGCAAAGAGAAGTCTTGGCCAGTGTTTGTTTTAATTGGATTTGCACAGGGGGCAAATACAGAAAGAAATGAAGGAAGGAAAATAGGAGAGGGAGAATGGGGAGGGAGGAAGAGAGGGAGAAAGAAAGGTGAATGTGAAATCTGCAACCTGGTAAGAAGACATTATATGAATCGTGGCAGCAAATGTAAGGTTTCAAATAGCCAGATGCTAGGACTAAGACGTTGTACTCCCACCATGAAACAGATAAGGCTTACTTTAAATATGGGAAGCTGTCTACATCATGTTCTGTAGTCTCTAATTAAGAGTATACAATTTTTCACTGCATAAAATAATGTCTATTTGAGGTCAAGTGGGAGGGGGTTATGTCTTTGTTTTCTAAGAATAACATCTTTTTAATGTTATCCACCCCCTTCTTTATGGAATATAAAACCAGCAAATGTTTATTAGTAATGTACAGCAATAAAATTTTATAGCTTATCCACGTGCCAGGTACTGACACAGCTACTGAGTTAGGAATCCAAAAATCCATAAGATATGTTAAAAAAAAATCCATAAAAAAATAATGAAATAATGCCTTTTGCAGCAACATGGATAGAGATTATCATACTAAATGAAGTCAGACAAAAACAAATATCATATGATATTACTTATTGTTTAATCGCTCTGTTGTGTCCGAGTCTTTTGTGACCCCATGGAATGTAGCTCTCCAGGCTATTCTGTCCATAGGATTTCCCAGGCAAGAATACTGGAGTGGGTTGCCATTTCCTTCTCCCGGGGATCTTCCTAACCCAGGATCAAGCCTGAATCTCCCGCTTGGTAGGTGGATTCTTTACCACTGAGTCACCAGGGAAGCCCGATATCACTTACATGTGAAATCTAAAAAAATGATACAAATGAGTTTATTATGAAACAGAAATAGACTCAAAAATGTAGAAAACAAATTTATAGTTACTAAAGAAGAAAGGGGGAAGGGATAAATTAGGAGCATGGGTTTAAGAGATCAAGCTACAATACATGAAAAGGTCTTGGAAAAGACCCTGAAGCTGGGAAAGATTGAAGGCAGGAAGAGAAGGGGACAACAGAGGACGAGATGGTTGGATGGCATCACCGACTCAATGGACATGATTTTGAGCAAGTTCCGGGAGTTGGTGATGGACAGGGAAGCCTGGTGTGTTGCAGTCCATGGGGTCACAAAGAGTCGGACATGACTGAGCAACTGACCTGAATACATAAAATATATAAGCAACAAGGATTTACTGTATAGCTTGGGGAAGTATATTCAATACCAAATAATAACTTAGAATGGAAAAATTTTGAAAAAGAATAGATGTATATATAATTGAATCATTTTTTTGTATACCTGAAACATTGTAAATCAACTGTTCTTCAATTTTAAAACATATGCAAAAATCTATAAGATATAGGTTCCTTCCTTTAAAGGAACTTTCTCTGTGGGGAGAGAAGTACATATACATGGAATTATTTAAAGCTGGATGGTGTGGATTTGGTTCTTGGGTTAATTCAAGTTCAGAGAAGACAGGAGCTGTCCATCACAGAAAAAAAAAAAAAGAGAGAAAAGTCAATTTTGAAATAGAAGGTAGCCATGAGGAAGATTTGGATCTTAGAAGAAAAAAAAAAAAAAAACCCTGTCAAACCATCTTACACATAACAATTGTGTGTGATAACTCTATACTTCTCCTGAGTTCAGGAACTAAACACCTTAGTCACTCAGGGTTAACTTGTTAGAGACACCAACTAAAGGGAAGAATATTTTGTTCTTGCAGCTTCATTTTGACATGGCTCATTCCTTAAATCTTCTGGGTTATTCTTTATATATATATGTTTATGCTTTTAGGGTCTTGTATGGTCCTGAGTTCCTCACGTCTATTGCGACAATTCTTTTTGTAAATACAGTTTCCAGTCAGAGTCCCAGCTTTGGTCAGCTCCATGTCTTCTTTTATTCTCATGGCCACAGCATCGGTTCTTAAATTCCCTGAATGACCCATTAGGTTGACTTATGTCAACAGTGTTTGTCACCAAGATGGACCTTACAAACCTGTCATTAGTCTTAGAGGAACTTCAGAATGAAGTAGAGTCCTGATGTTCTGAAGCCAGTTACTCATCCGTGTGGAGATCATCAGTACAATAAAATCACTGTTTGCTTCTAAGGTCTGTAACTCAATCCTTATCGTGTTCCAAAGAGCAAATGTCTGTTAGAGATAACATTACCAAAACCTGCATACTGGCTTCTTCTTGGAGATTCCCAGTACCTTTTAAACACTCTTAGAAGTGCTACAATAGAGAGACCTATTTAAACATTTCTTAAACTTATTTTAGTATGGGACTCTTTGGAGTTTTGCTTAATATGTATAAACATTTTGAGAAGGATGCCTTTGGAAATACTGCTCCAGCCTGTGGCATCTCTCACACTCACTAGATGCCAGTATCATCATAGCCTTCATCAATTCCATGCAGCAAGGTTCCCAAGCATCAGACCTTGCCACTCTCTTGTAACTAACTTTGGCAAGGGGATCCTCAAGGAAGGGATGGTTCTCCAAGTAACTGAGGACGCAGCACAGACTCTTGCTGGCTCAGTGTTACTCTGTGTGAGTCTTGAGAGGGAATGTGGCCAACTAGTTAATGAGCAGTCGTCAGATTACAGACATTTACAAGCTCTATCAAACACAACATGGTTCAAATTTTGCTGAGTAAACTGTCTCAGAACAATAGATGCTGCCTTTAGGTAGAAATTTAAGAATGTCTTTTGACAGCAGAAAACTGGGACCTTTGAAACCCACTGTGAACCAGGTAGAAGGCAATGGCACCCCACTCCAGTACTCTTGCCTGGAAAATCCCATGGACAGAGGAGCCTGGTAGGCTGCAGTCCCTGGGGTCGCTAAGAGTTGGACACGACTGAGCGACTTCACTTTCACTTTTCACTTTCATGCATTGGAGAAGGAAATGGCAACCCACTCCAGTGTTCTTGCCTGGAGAATCCCAGGGACGGTGGAGCCTGGTGGGCTGCCGTCTATGGGGTTGCACAGAGTCGGACACGACTGAAGCGACTTAGCAGTGAACCAGGTAAACTGCCTGAAAATGAGTGTGTCATTCCAGAAGAAAAAGGAACATAAAATTATTTCAGTTTCTGTTGTGCTGGTCTCGTCTCACTTGTTGTCTTATTTACTTTATACAGCCACCCTCTGAGGTAGGTATACTTGTTAAGATTATTCAGAAGAGGGAAATGAAGCTCAGAGGGTTAAATAAGTAAGTTGCCTGAGGCCCCTAGAGAGCATGTAGTGGATCTAGAGCCTGAGCCCAAACCCATATGATTTCCAGCCTGTGCTCTTTGCTTGTTGAGCCTGTGTTAAAACTTACCGGACTCCTAAGTGTAAAACGCAAGCCATGATCACTAAGTCTAACATCAAGCATCTCCTTATTTGAGTCTGTTCTCTCCATCGCCTCTCTCAGCTTTCCTGAAGTCAGTATGCTTTGCCAGCATCCTGGATTCCTCTAGAATACAGTGGCACTTTTTTGAAGACTTGATTCAGAGTTGATGATCCCTTTTTTGAATCATCTGAAAAATTTCTAAAGCAGTTGACTACATATTACAAAATTATAAAGAAATTTCTACAACAGTATTCTTTCCTTAAAGTTGGTACTTCTAAATAAGTGTGCAAAGTACTGTGTTAAACAGAATGAAGTATTTTCCCCCAATAATCAAACTTCTTAAAGCCAATTTGTAAAAGGAATTGTACAAAAGAGAAAGGCATAGGTCACAGTTGCCAGATATATTTGATAATCAGAAATCTCTTAGAGGGACCCTTGAATGTTCATCGCTGATTCTGTCTCTGGGTCGGGAAGATCCCCTGGAAGAGAGAATGACAACGCACTCCAGTCCAGAATCCCATGGACAGAAGAACCATGAACAAGGGGGTACAGTCCATAGGGTCGCAAAGAGTTGGACACATCTGAAGCAACTTAGCATAGCAAGCATGGATGTTCATGGCTTGTAAGGTATTAGTAGGGAAATACAGATACACTCTGTTAACTTGCTTATAGTAGTTTTTATTTTGCAGGGTTGGTTTTTAAACAATAGTAGTGACTTGAGCCATAAAATATTTTGTTAACATAGTATGAATAACATGCTCAGTTTTAAAAGAATTAATATTCATCAGTTGCTGTTGGATGAATCTATGCCCAAAGTAGAATCCTACAGTAAAATATAGCTCTGTACTGTATATTTCAAAATAAGGCAAGGCTCATTCAATTAGAATTTGGTGAAAGGCATTGTCTCTATCTCTTACTTTAATAGTCAAGGTAATCTCCTTTCATATCTGCATTCTAGATTTTGCATTTAATTTTTTGTCTTTTCCTTTTTTTCATTTCCCATGATACCATGTACATTAAATTTTATTTTTAAAGAATACTGTCTCATGTTTCATAGATTCTGGTTAGAAATCATCCTCCTTGTGTAGATTTAAAATTCATATTTTTAGACGCTTATTGTGACTACACTTTGTCTCATTGGATATTCAGGAAACAGATGTGGTACCAGACACCAGGCTTTTGGACAAGTTTAGTCAGATTACACCTCTGCTCTTCACCCCAACGGATGAGACTATCCCAGATCCACCACTGGAGACTCTGTACATCATCGACTTCTTTATTGCATTGGCAATTTGCAACACAGTAGTGGTTTCTGCTCCTAACCAGCCACGGCAAAAGGTAAGACTAATGCAAACAAGGGTCACCTTCCAGAAGAGAACTGTGGGTTTAAATATATTTGTTATGTGCTCTCACTGTGCATGCATGCTAAGTTGCTTCAGTCGTGTCCAAATCTTTGCAACTCCATGGACTGTAGCCTGCCAGGCTCCTCTGTCTATGGGGATTCTCCAGGCAAGAATACTGGAGTGGGTTGCCATGCCCTCCTCCAGGGGACCTTCCTTACCCAGGGATCGAACTGGAGTTTTTTTACGTCTAACCTGCATTGGCAGGTGGGTTCTTTACCACTTTTGCCACCTGGGAAGCCCCGTGGTCTTATATGGATTGTGATTAACAATAGTAACAGGTAACATTTATACATCACTTAACCTGTACTCTGAATTTATGATGTTCTAAGCGATTTGTTGGTATTAATAGGTTTAATACTCCCAACAGTTCCATGAGTTAGGTACTATTACTCTACTACTCATTTTACAGGTAAGCTTAAGTAACTTGCCCAGGGATACAGGACCAGTTTATTGGGGAAATAGGCTTGAACCCAGGGAGTATGGATCCATGCTACTACACTACTTTGCTTCCAGGAGGGTAGCTAATGAGAGCAGTTCTTGGCAAATGTGACTCTCTTCATTTTGCTTTACTTTGCCTAACAAATTGAAGCTTTCTGTGAAACTTCTGAACATATGCACTACATCAAGCAAAATATAAAGTATCAGATTCATTATCATGTTTAATGATAATATACCTTTTCATATGCCACTTGGGTAATGTAAACTCAATCGCTGGAAGATCCAATACATCTATAATATACCAAGGTTCTGCTGTTCCCACACAAGCTGAATCTTTAAAGTCTCTTTGTAGCTTAGAATTCATGGAAAATTCATTTTCAATTAAAAAGGAAAGCTTGCTTTAGAGATTGGTGATTCACCACTCGCTGTGCTGTCTTCCTTGAGTATAACTATTTCCCCTTTTGCACGCATCCACTTAAAATTCAATTTGCAGCTCAACCCAATTAAATTTTCATTTTCTATTAGATCATTTTCTCTTGGCAACTTCAGAGGTGGTCAGTTTTAACATAAAAATAACTTCTCATTAAGCTTTCATTTGATCAGAAACTATATTTTTATCAGATTTCAATTAGAAACTTGCTCTTTGAAGTTATCTAGTTAGAGGATAAATCACTGGTTATTCTGTTTTTTTCCCTCATACAACACCTTTTGATATACATCTATTTCCAATGCAGACATCTTTTGGTGTTTTCTGCTTAAGAAATATAGTTGTCTTATCCCCAAAGAATGTAATATTCTGTGGCCTGAAAGAAAATCTCTGTAGGCATATAAAAGCCTAAGCCTCATGATATTTTAAGGTGGTACCTTAAAATAGGTGAATAAAAGCAGTAAATAAAGAGCTCATTGAAATTCATATGTAATACAGAAACGTCATCTGTAGTTGAGTTCACTTTTCATTTTTGAGTTGCCAGTAAGTTTGCAAATTGACCAACATGAGTCCCTCAAACTATCATAAAATTAATAATTATTAGGAGAAAATTCTTTAATTCTTTGGACATTCTATTGTGAAAATTTTAGAATTCAGTTAATTGGTCTTTCCAATTAGTATTCTAAATTGAATCACTGATAAGAGTTCTAGAAGAAATCAGAATATGAACAAGAAAAAGTTCTATAAAAGTAGAAATTTGAATTCATATCATGATATTGATAGTCTTTCATAAACTACTTTATTGGCGTATTTTTCTTAAGTCAAATTAACAACCTTTTTTATAATCTGAAAAATGAAAGAAAAAACACATTTTGTTAGTCTTTTGATTTACTTTCTTCTAGTGTTTTAAATGTGTATTACTCATTTGTTTTTCTGCTGCTCATACTGTTTTTATAGCTTTTTCAGTATGGCCCTGTAATCTTTATAAACTTGATATTTAAATATTATATAACATTTTAAGATGTTTCTAATTTGTTATTGAATACTTATAATTTTTAAATTATTATTGCTAGGATGCATATAATAAAGATAATTTTTTTTATATTAGGTTATATTATCAGAAAAATTTGCTAAAAGTATGCCCACTGCTACCAATATTAGCACACTTCATATCTTTTGCTATGAGCTGTCAGATTTCTTCCTAAATGGTTGTAGAAATTCGCAGTGCTATCAACATTAGCACATCTTTTTCATAACGGCTGCTTTTATTTTTATTAATTTTTTTGCAGCATTGTGCAAAACATGAAACAGTTTGCTATGTAAGGGAGTAGTAACTTTTCATTGTCCTTTTTGTCCCCTAGTTTGACTTCATAGTTGTTATCAACTGCTTTTGACTGTTTTATTGAGACCTTCTCATGTTATCTTTCTTAGGTCGGACTCTCTTCTCTGCGTGGAATACCCATTAAATCTTTGGAAGAGATTAAAAACCTCTTCCAGAGACTGTCTGTCCGAAGGTCGAGTTCACCGTCTCTTGCCAGTGGGAAAGAGCCATCTGGAGTCCCAAACGCCTTTGTGAGCAGACTCTCTCTGTTTAATAGAATGAAACCAGCCTCACCTGTGGAGGAAGAGATCTCCCAGACGAGTGAGAGCCTCCAGGGCTCTGATGACTCAGCTTGTCCCACAGAAATTGAGAAACAAAACAGCGATGCAGGCATCGCAAATGGCAAGGTGGAAGCCCTCCCCGGACAGCCCTTGACCTCCAGCCTGTGTTATGAGGCTGAGAGCCCCGATGAAGCTGCCTTAGTGTATGCTGCCCGGGCTTACCAGTGCACTCTGCAGTCCCGGACCCCAGAGCAGGTCGTGGTGGACTTTGCCGCTTTGGGACCATTAACATTTCAACTCCTACACATCCTGCCCTTTGACTCAGTAAGAAAAAGAATGTCCGTGGTGGTCCGGCACCCCCTTTCCAACCAAGTGGTGGTATATACAAAGGGTGCTGATTCTGCAATCATGGAGTTGCTCTCTGTGGCTTCCCCAGGTGGGTTCATGCAGGTCTGAGAAAGAAGTGATGGGAAGGGCTTGGTGATCACAGGGCTACTCTCAATGGTCTTGTAAAGGCAAACAAGCAGATCTGTGAGGATCCATCACACTTGATGAAGTAGGGAAAGTTGCCTAGGATTTGGTGAGAAAGCACCTAAGTTTTGGGGTTCCGTAGACCAGGGTTCAAATCTGTATTCTTTCTTTTGAAAGTAAGAATGTTGTGTAACTCATGGCAGAGGACACAAACATTTAAAACAACAGAAGTTACACTCAAGTATAGGGTTTCACATTTTTATATAATTCTTATGCAATATTAGGGTTCTCAAGTATAGTCTTTCACATTTTTACAAAAACAAATAACGTTTGTCCATAGTATAATCAGCAGATAATGGATCAAAGGGATATACTATATGCAATATATGCAGTGCCTCTGCTCAGAGCCTAGAAAATGGTAAGTGCTCGGTGGAAGACAGCCAGCATCAGTATAATCATTGTTACTGTCATTATCACTGTTGTGGGAATGCTATTTATATTAATTTGGGGGCCTTTTTCTCCCCAAGGAGAAAGGAACAAGGGAAAAATTTATTCTGAGGGGGTCCCTTTTATAAATGCACATTTAGGGTTCAAAACTGTGAGGCCTTTTGTTTGTTATGGATTAAGCTTCCATTATTTTTAAAAAATGTCTGTCGTTGGGTAAGCTGGTAGGAGCACTTGTGTGTCGTCAATTATTTCAGATGGACCAGGTCTGGAAAAACAGCAGATGATGATAAGGGAGAAAACCCAGAAGCACTTGGATGACTACGCCAAACGAGGCCTGCGCACTCTGTGTATAGCGAAGAGGGTGAGGCTGCTTGGGGCACCCTCTGGCTTCCTTCTTTCCTGTGTTCGACCATCATTTAATGAAAACAAGCATGTATCAAACCCTGATCCAGATATCTGAGAAAGTTCCTGGGCCAGTGGCTTTCTTTTCATATAGCTTCTTTATTCCTTATATATTAGTTGGTCAGTTTGTTCTCAAAGTATTTTGCCAGAAAAGTTTTCAATAGATTTGAGTATTTTCATTTGGAAACTGCAGTATGGCTGGGAATAAAAATTCCTGGATCCTACTCTCTGCTCTCAGTACCTTGTAAATGTCATTCCTCTGTCTTGCAGCATTTTTAATGAATGAGGCCAGAGACTGGCCTTTATTTTCACCGTAGAAGTTCTTGATATTTTTTCCTTGTTTGCTTGTACATCTTTATCTGTAAATCCAGATAAATTCCCTAAATATTATCTCAGTTTTGATTATTGTCTATGTAGAATAATCCTGAGACCTAGTTTTTCCTTTCTACATAAAAAATTATGTAATAAGAAAGTCGAGTTCCAGAAGTGATTTGAGGGGTGTTACTACCAAAACCATCCCTGGGAGCCTGGGAGAAACTGAGATACAGAGTCTTTTAAGAGTAAATTCGTTAAGTTTTTTTTGTGCCCCTTGGCCAGTGGGGCATGGCTTCTGTACTGACCAAGTCCAGCTGCTCAGCTGTAATGTGTGCTATGTGCTAAGTTGCTTTAGTTGTGTCTGACTCTTTGCAACCCTGTGGACCCACCAGGCTCCTCTGTCCATGGGCCTCTCCAGTCAGGAATACTGGAGTAGGTTCCCATTTCCTTCTCCAGGGCATCTTCCTGACCCAGGGGTTGAACCCGCATCTTCTTATGTATCCTGCATTGGCAGGTTCTTTACCACTAGTGCCACCTGGGAAGCCCACTCAGGTGTAATAAGCCTATGCAAAACCTTACACCTTGAGATCCCCCCCCTTATTAATAAGCCAAGACATGCCAAGTCCCATCCCTACAACTGTATCCCCAAATGCACACCTAGGTAATGTTTCTTCCTTCAGTGGAGATTCAGCTAGCTCATTGATGAGAGCCCTGGCAGGAGAAGATGGGGAAGTCTAGTTAAGGTAGGGAAGGAGAGTCTAGTAAGGCCTAAGGCAAGGGAAGAATGTACTTATGGGGAAGGGAAGGGAGTCTGCTATCAAGATATAGCTAAGACTTTGTTCCTTGTTTCTTGTCCTTCAGTGTTTTATCTGTCAGCCCACACAGGGGAAATACTGGAGGAGAACCAAGAAGGCTGCTCTTGCCAACTCTCTCTCTCCTCCATAACTACTTCCCACTCATTCTGTCATCCTCTCCCTCCCTGGCTCTGAGCCCTGCAGTTAATTTTTGCTGTGTTAGAAGCCAGAGTGTCAATTTTCTGTCCTTCATTGTGATCTCTAACTAGTAGAGAAGATGGAGAGAGTTGTGTAGATCAAAGTATCCATTCTTTAATGGCTGTCCGATAATACCTAAACGATAGAGCTCCTGAGAGAACTGCGGATTGAATTGGAGTCTTAACTGAATTGGAGACTGTAACTAGGTCCTGAGGCCAGTGCATGCATCTCTCATTTCTTTCCCAAATTCTAATTCTTGGGAACTGCCTTAGGGAAAGTAGCATATTTTATAGACTCCGAAGCACTTAATTTCAGCTGCAAGGATAATCAAAAGCCTGTCTCACACATGGTTGTAAGAGTGAAGAAATTAAGATCAAAACAGAGCTTCTGCCTTTTCAGTGGAATGATTCTGTCCTAATAAAGATATAGCCCAGCAAATGTCAGATTCTCCCAAATCAAATTACCTTGTGGGCAAGAACGAGTAGAGGAATTGGCTCACCCCATCAACTGCATGCTGCTTTATAAGAATTGAAAGTAGATTTCTTCTCTATAGCAAGCTGAAGACAAAGGAACATGTAGCATTGGTTCTTTCTCTAGGAATTCCACTTAATGTTTTGTTTGGAAGAGAGCTTTCTTGCTTTAATCATTTGGCTTCCTCTTTCTTTTAACCCCTATGAATAACTCACCCCATAAACCAACCATCAAAAGAAATCAAAGGTGGGACTTTCCCAGTGGTCCAGTGGTTAAGACTCCAAGCTTCCAATGCAGGGAGTGTGGGTTTGATCCCTGAGTGGGGGAACCAAGATCCCACGTGCCGCATGGTACGGCCGAACGAAACAGTGCTGCCCTATAGTTCTGTGACACCTGAAATTGAGTACCCAACGCCACTTTCTCAACTGCACCATTAGAATCCCCCTGGATTTCACTTTCCAAGTGGTTCCTTTCTCCTTTCTCTCTTCATAGTTCCTGGTTTAATTAAATGGATTAACCCACTTGCATCTTATGAGTAGAATTTCCCAGAGATACTGAGCTACAGGGTCCATCCATCCTCAGGGTTTTACTAGTCTGATCACAGAAAGGTTTGCTACTGCGTATGGTATTTGGACCTGGCCTGAGTGAACCCAGAAAGAGGTATACCTAAAATGAGTTCATGGTTTGATATTTTTCTAGGGTGGGTCTTGACAGGTTTATCACATAGCCTGCCTCATAGCTTTTTTCCCCCTCCATAGGTCATGAGTGACACTGAATATGCAGAGTGGCTGAGAAATCATTTTTTAGCTGAAACCAGCATTGACAACAGGGAAGAATTACTCCTTGA
The DNA here is from genome assembly GCF_055505025.1 of Bos grunniens. Lineage (NCBI taxonomy): Eukaryota > Metazoa > Chordata > Mammalia > Artiodactyla > Bovidae > Bos > Bos grunniens. The sequence goes on along the minus strand of NC_141170.1, from coordinate 52,247,064 downwards.
ATCTGCCATGAGGTTGGAGAACAAACTAACTTTACTTGGTAGGTGGACTACGGTGTATTGTCTTAATGGAGAATTTTTTTAAATGCTTAATGTCTCTGTATTAGTTATTTATTCACCAGTGCCTTTTTTTCCCACTTTAATCCAATATATATTTGTGGTTCTATCCACCCTGTCCAGTTTGATTTCTACCCACCTTCCAATCTTTCCCAGTCCATTTTCAACCACAATAAACTTGACTTCATTTGTGGTAGGGTCAGGGTGATCATCCTTAAGATCATTTAACAATTCAACACTTAACATAGACTATAAAGCTGAATAAATACTCTTGTTCAAGAGAAGAAAGCTAGAGTTTCTTGCCAGGTATTGGATAAGGTTTTTTAATATATGTTGTCTTTTTGAATCCCACGCTACAGATCTGTTGTATGTAGAAGAAACTTGGGGCACAGAGCAGTTTAATGACTTGTTCAGAGTCACAGTCTAGTCACCGGCAGAGCTGGTGAGAAGCTCAGAGCTATCCATCCCTCACTCTAGGGCCCATATTCTTTATTCTGTGCCTGCAATTGGACTAAAAATTTTTTTCTCTCTCTTACTTTTTGGTTTCAGCTAAAAGTTGCACACCTGACACCTCTTGTTTCAGATTGAACTGCATCTTAAAATCACCTGGAGCAGTTTAAATAGTACCAGTGCCTACCCATGGAATCTGATTCAGTTGGCCTGATATGTGGCCGGGGTATTTGAATTTTTCAAAGTTTCCCAAGTAGTTCCCAAGAGGAAGTCAAGATTGAAAAACACTGTTTTAGAGTCTGGACCTCTAGATACTAATATAAATGCTAACACACCAAAATACCAGTCTCTAAGCTCCATTCCTCAGGTTCAGAGAAAAGCAATGACCTGACTTGGTCTCTAGCCAGTGGAGTAATGATCTTCCTCCCAAGTCATTTCTCCATGACAGTGTGAATGGTCTATAATAGATCCACTTTTCCTCATCTGCAGTCCCAAACTCAACATGCTCTGTGGGTTTAGCGCCAAAACTCATTTATTGGCAAGATCAGGCCTCATTTGATAAGACAGTTTAAAGTGTTTATTATCCTAATTAGTGTGATTGTAGTTTATAAGTTTTGCTAAAGAAATATTAATATGCTTGATTACCAGATATTATAAGATATGACACATGTACCGTGTTACTTAAAAATCTGCAGAGCTTTTGAGTTCCAAAATATAGCTAGTCTCAGTTGTTTTAGAAAAGGAAATTATGGACTTATAGTATGAAAGAGCATTAAAAATAGATATTGTGTGTTACTGACCAGAACATTCTTTAAAAGCCTGTCTTTACCCTTGGGAATTATAGAATTATAAAATTGGGGATTAAGTTTATATAAGTAACTGAGTGAAATCCCCTCGAACCCCCTAGAAGAAAGCTAGCCAGAAGGAGAGCAAGTGAGTTTGATAAACTCATTGATTGCTAAGGCTTTCCTCCCCCAGTATTACTTTTTTGTATATGATTTTGGTCTGAGGGGTCAACATTTCATTTGGACCCCTTGAAGCTACTGGAGTGGTTTGCATAGTTCAGGACAGGATCAGCTAACAGATAGGGTTCCATCATAGTTTAGGCGGGCTTCAGCTGGCTTTTGTTTCTTACAAGCCCTATTGAACTCCGGTTATTTTCTAGGTGCTACTGGCATTGAAGATCGTCTGCAGGAGGGGGTCCCTGAGGCTATAGAAGCCCTTCACAAAGCTGGAATCAAGATCTGGATGCTGACAGGGGACAAACAGGAGACAGCTGTCAACATTGCTTATGCGTGCAAACTACTGGAGCCGAATGACAAGCTCTTCGTCCTCAATACTGAAAGTAAAGTATGTACCCTGAGATTAGCCCAGTCTCCTTTTTTTTTTTCCCAAAGCCAGTGGAATACTTGTGATTTCATGACTGTTAGGAGAAAGAAAAACCAATAACCATTAGCTCCTTGATAATTAGTTCTTCTGTCCAGCAGTTGGACTTCCCTGGTGGCTCAGTCGGTAAAGAATCGGGGCTGCAATGCAGGAGACTACTTGTAATGCAGGAGACCTGGGTTCAATCCCTGGGTCAGAAAACTCCCCTGGAGAAGGAAATGGCAACCCACTCACAGTATGCTTGCCTGGAGAATTCCATGGACAGAGGAGTCTGGCAGGCTACAGTCCATTTGGTCAGAGGAGTCAGACACGACTTAGCGACTGTACTGCTACTACTATCCAGCAATGTAGCTTGTTTAGTTATTTTAAAGGCTTGGAAAATATAATGATTCAAAGGAAAAAATTCCCATTAAAAGAATTTACATTGTATTTGCTTCTCCCTTTACCCCCATATTGAATTATCACTGAATTGACCAGATTTAGCCCATGATGACAAAATATGTCAAGCTGTGAGGCAGGCACCTACCTCCCTTTCAAGCTGAGGGGAAGTGATTTCTGGTGTAATCTTGTATTTTCCTGGTAATTCTAAAATTAGGCTCAGAGGATAATCTTGCCCTCTAGTGGCAAATCTTATATAGTGCACCTGAAAATATCAAAAGTTGAAAGAACTTGAAGGGAAAAAAGTTTTTTCTTCTCCTCTTTTAGGGAGAAGGAATTTAAAAGGTTTGGATTCAGCCTATATTTTCCAATACCCTCTTCCCTCCAGCCCTGTCACTCATCTCTAACACAAATAATCTAATTAGTTAAACAGGCATTTTATTGAATATTCTTAATACAGTGATACTAAGAATTTGTGCGTATTGTATAATTTGCCTGGAAAACCTTCCTCCTTCCTTCCTAAGTTGTCAGACTCTATCAGTCACGTTCATTTTGGCATAGCAACCTGCCTCTCAGAAATTCTCTGAAACTTGTCACCCGGATCATGTCTTGGGTCTTGGTCACAGGCTACCATGTTTGATTAGCCATGTTTTTATGGTCAGTCGTCAGTCAGTACCCAACTAGATGGTACATTTTGAGGGAGGAGAATTTTCCTTAATACAGACTTAGTTTTCCTTGGCAGTGGACAGTGGCTCAGGAACCTATAAGCAAAACTAGCAGCCAGATCCCAGTATCAGCTAGGGAGTTAGCACCAGAAAATGCCTGGTGATTTTAGTCACTAAAATGGATGTGCCCTTAAGTCTAGTAAGACCTGGATTCAAATGCTTAGCCTGCCAGTGACCAGGTATGTGACCTTTGGGAGTTAACCACCTGAGTCATTTTCCTTACCTGTAATTTGAGAGTAATCCCTATTTTATAGCATTGTTGTGTGTATTAAATGGGGAAATATACATTATTTAATATGGCCCCTGGCAGATGTAAGGGCTCCCCTGGTGCTTCACTAGTAAAGAATCCGCCTGCCACTGTAGGAGACGTGAGTTTGATCCCTGGGTTGGGAAGACCCCCCAGAAAAGAAAGTGGCAACCTACTCCAGTATTCTTGCCTGGGAAATCACCTGGACAGATGGGTCTGGTGGGCTACAGTCCATAGGGTTGCAAAAGAAGCGGACATGACTTAGCAACTGAACAGCACACAACAGGTTAATAGATCTTGATTTTCAGTGACTGCAGAGTATGTTACCTTCCACATGTACCATTTTAGTTTAACCAAACTTCAGAGGGTTTTTAAAGATAATTTTTTACTATTACATTTTGAGCCTCTAATGAGCATATTTGATTCACTGGGGACGTTTGAGGTGTATGGGATCAGATTTGTACCCATGGTAAAGGTTGCCAGGTAGCTCCATTTTGAAGTTGACTCTCTTGTTAATTGTGTATCCATCCCTGTTGTTAAGTAAGGTTGTTAAGCCTTTGTTGTGTCCATGTGTGCCTACATATCCATACCTACTATAGTCTATTTTATTGTGGGTTGAGAAATACTTGATAAAACAGCATTTGAAATAAGAGAAAATGGCCTCTGAGTGAGGGACTCTTTCCTGAATAAACTGTTTTAGACCGAGTGTATAAACTTAAATGCAGTGCTCTAGGCTTTTGTTTGTCTCTGTCCTTTGTGTCATTTGACACTGTAGTTTCTGGTTATATTGTTCTTGTTTTGAGTAGAATTCATCAATGAATATTTATTGAGTGACTAACTTGGTCCTCTTTTAGGCGTTATGATGGTTTCAAAAATAAATTAAAAGTGCTGTCTTCAGAGACCTTCCTAACAAGCCGGGGGTGAGGAGAGTGGAGGGGATTGTATGCAAACCAACTGTGTTGAGGCCGCTGAGAACAGGACCAGAATGTTAGCTCGGTGAGGGTGGGGACTTCCGGTTCATTGACTTGTCCCCAGCACCTAGAATTCTCAGTAAATAGTAAGTGAATGAGTGAATAAACGAGTTGAATCAAAAAGAAGAGAAAAATAATAATTACTGTTTTAAATTCTGAGTATTGTGCTTTACACTAGGAGCTTTGCGTGTATTATTTCACTTACTCCTCACAACAACTTTATAATGTAGACATTTGTATTTTTCAGATTAGAAAGTTGAGGGTGAGAGAGGTTATATAATTTGCCTAAAGCCAAGCACATAGAAAATGGAAGAATGAGACGAGAGCACACTTGAGATTTATAGTTTGAGAAGTAAACTGCACAAATATTTGTAAACTGCACAAATAAATCTTACACCTATTTCTCAGTTGTGTAGTTGGAAGTGAGATGTTCCTCATCTATTTATCCCCTTCCCACATACACACAGAAGTCTCTGCAGAAGAGCTGTGAGGTCTTCAAAAGGAACCTGTTACTCCCTCCCTGGGGTTGCCTGGATGCGGCAGATGTTAAAGAATAGCAGTGATAAATTTAGCTGAAGGTGGCCAGCAAGGGAGCCCCGAGGCTAAATGTTTGTGCCTCTTGTTTCAAGAATGCCTGTGAGATGCTGATGGATACAATTTTGAAAGAACTTCAGAAGAACCCAGCTTCTCCAGAGCAAGCATCCTTGAGTGCGAGTTTACACCAGCCTCCTCCCACCCTGCAGGGCTCAGGGCTTCGGGCTGCACTCATTATCACAGGGAAGACCCTGGAGTTTGCCCTGCAGGAGAGTCTGCAGAAGCAGTTCCTGGAGCTGACTGCTCGCTGCCAAGCTGTGGTCTGCTGCCGAGCCACGCCCCTACAGAAGAGCGAGGTGGTAAAACTGGTTCGAAGCCACCACCGGGTGATGACCCTGGCCATCGGTGAGTGGGAGTGGAACCCAGCCCCATGCTTCTCCCTTTCGTGTCACACCAAAAGCTGATTCTTCTGTTTGTCCTTTCTTCCGTACATCCCTTTGCCCTTCTCTGGGTCTGTCGTTCTCCTCCCTTCTTTCTCTCCATCCCCGACTGCCTCCCCGTTCCCCTCCATCACCTATTTGGCCCCCTGTTATGAATCAGGTGGTAGAGATGTGACATAGAAAACAACATAATAGGAGTCTGTGTTACATATCAGATCACCTGGGTTAGAAGGGTTATGTAGTTAAACGTAGACCTGATAAGTCCCTGAGTTCTACCTTCAAGAAAGTTAAACTCAGGAAAATTAACAATTCATTTATTTGTTCAACAACTGTTTACTGAGTGCCTTCTATGTACCAGGCATTTTCCTAGGCAGTGGAGAAAGACAAGTGTACTAAACCGACAAAGTACCTTTTCTTAAGGAGCTTACATCTAGGAGGAGGGCAATGCAGTAAAAAGTGAAACAAAACAAAAAGGTATAAAGATTTAAGATGTCAGATAGTGACAAGTGCTATTGAAAAAATTAAATCAAAGTCAAGGGATGAAGAGCATTGGGGGAGAGGGAAGGGGCTGCTATTTAAAATAGGTTTTTCAGAGATAGTCTTACTGATCAGGTGGCGTGAGCAGAGACTTGAAGGAGATGATAAAGCAGCCATAGGAGATCTGGGTTGGGGGGAGTTTCTGGCAGAGAAGACAGTGAAATGTCAGGATGTGCACCATGCTCAGCGTGTCAAACCCAAAGCGGGTTGAGCAAAAAGAAGGGTCTTCTGCAGGTTAGTGAAGGGCAGAAACATGGCAGGCAACCAGATCATGTAAAGTCTTGGAGGCCATTAGGAATTTTGGCTTTTATCTGTAGAGATAGGGAGCCACAGGAGGACTTTGGGCAGAGGAGGGACATGATCTGCCTTAAGTTGAGAAGGGTCACATTGGCTCCTGTGTTGGGAGTAACCACTGGATCACAAGGACATAAGGAAGACCAGTTGAGCAGCTGTTGTAATAATTCAGGGAGAAGAGAACTGTGGATCGAGCCCAGGTGGGAGCAGAGGAGGTGGTGGGATGTGATCAGATAATGGACATGGTTTGAAGAAAGAGCTGGTTAAATTTGCTGATGGCTTGGATGTGTTGAAGAATAGTAGGCGTCAAGGGGGAGGTCAAGGGTTTATCTCTAAGAGTATAAAGGATGGAGCATCCATTTACTGAGATGGAGTCAGGGAAAGCAGGAGTTGGGGCTTACACACATTAAGTTTGAGAAATCCATTAGCTGTCAGCAGTGATGTTAGGTAGGCAGCTGGAGATAAAGTCTGAGATTTTAGCAATGAGGAATTGGCTAGAGACATAAATTTGGGAATTGTAAGTCTAGTGATGATATTTAAAGCCTTGATATTAGATAAGCTCACCAAAAATGAATATAAGTGGACAAGAGAAACAGGGTGAGATTAAGTTCTGTGACATACCAAAATTCAGACATTAGCACAATGAGAACTCAGTCTTCCCTTATAGTCTCTGCTTCTACCTGGATTATTTTCAGTCTCAGGTAGCCTCTCCCCTCAGGATGCTGTTCTAGCCACTGAAAATTCCCACCTTTATATCTCATCCTATTAGCAACCTGAGAGAAATAATAGTACATGTTTTCAAGTTGCTGGAATAAAGTATCAGGGTTAGGGTGGAATTCTGTTCAACTGTCCTATTGAAAGAACATATAAATGAGTGAATTGTTCAAGGCCCTGGATCCGTATGTTCCTGAGGCTAGAGCCCTGGACATGTCAATTGTATCAATTAAGTTGAATCATGTACCCATCTCTGAACCAATCACTGAGGCCAGGGAACAGATGATGCTAATTTCCCAGGCTTGCTTCAGTTGCCCATCCCAAATCTGGAGATTTGGGTTCATCCTAACAAAACACATGGACTCAGTCCCCAGGAAAAGGTAGGATACTTCATTAGAAAACAAGTAAAGTTTGCTGGGCAGTTGGGAACAACCAATGTTCATTACCAGTGGGAATGTAATAACTCCTCTTAAGAAGCTTCCCCTGTGTTGAGACAAGGAAATCTATAGCAACCATAATAATACCACGCGACAGGTTTACTAGAGACACACTCAGTGGTACTTGAAACCTAAGGAAGGGGCATCATATCTAAAAGAAACATGACGACTTCCCTGGTGGTCCAGTGGCTAAGAGTCCACCTGCGAATGCAGGAGACACGAGTTCAATCCCTGGTTCAGGAAGATTCCATATGCTGTGGGGCAGCTAAGCCAGTGTGCTGCAGCCATTGAAGCCCATGCTCAGTAGAGCCTGTACTCCAGAAGAGAAGCCACTGCAAAGAGAAGCCCACGCATCGTAACTAGAGAGTAGCCCTTGCTCACTGCAACTAGAGAAAGCCCACACATAGCAACAAAGACCCAGCATAGCCATAAATAAGCAAATAAATAAGTATTATTTAAAAGGAATATGAGAAGGATTTCCCAGAGGAAGTGATATCTAAGCTGAGAGAGCAATTAAAATCTAGCAAGGTGGGGCGGGGGTGATGAGGGCAGTGTTATAGGAATAGAGAAACACGAGGTGCAGGGCTAGAAGAAGCAGAGTATATCTGGGAAATTGGAAGTAGAGTAAGTGACATAGACAAAGGGGAGGCTAGCCCAGGCAAAGGATTTTCAAGTAGTACTGATTTGGAATTCTTCTGATGGCAATGGAATACCACCTTGAATTCCTGCTTAGCCAGCTTCCAGGCAGCTTGGAGACATGGGATAAACCTTGAAGGATTAGTTTGTTGGCTTGAGAGGCTGCTACTGATTTGTAGTTTGCATCTTTTCTTTGCTCCTCATCTGTTTCTCTTCTCCTGTCTCACGAAGGTGACGGTGCCAACGATGTCAGCATGATTCAAGTGGCAGACATTGGCATTGGCATCTCTGGGCAAGAAGGCATGCAGGTGAGTAGATGTTGCACACCCGAATACCATAAACTTGACCTTCCCATCCAAAGGTAGCCTTCTCCACGGTCACATCTCTGTGGTAGAGTGAGGCTGTCTGCAGCTAGCTCAGAAGTGAGTGACAGGGCATTTATCCATTCATTCACTCAGTGATTATTTACTGGGTGAGTATTATGGTATTTTCCTGGGTAATTTTAACTCACTTGTTCAGTTTTAAAAATATAACGTATCTAAATCATAAGAACATATGTGTTATCTCTGCAATAACTATGACTTGATGCTGAGAGCTACTGAGGATTTGAATAAAAGACCTGAAGATCCTAAATAGGGAGATGCGAAGAGAAGATAGGAGAGGATGAGGGAGGTGTGACTGCCAGTTTTCATGTGTATGCACTGGATAGTGTTGTAGGCACAAAATTCAGATAGAGGCTTGGACAAAAGACTGCTTGTCATGATTGGAGCAAGTACTGTCAAAAGAAAGTGGGCTGTGAGGCTGAGGGTTTCCTGAGAATTGTAAATTATGATGTCTTTACAAAAGATGAGAAATTCAAATACCTCCTTTGCCTGCCGCGTTGTTAATAGTCAAGTGAAGTCATAACTGTATGCTTTTATATTCTCTTCGTTGAGGAGAAGCAAATGCTCCCTCGGAGTTCTTTCTGAGGGGGCTGCTTTCTAGGGAAAGCACACTTGCCGAAACTACATCATGAATAGTAGACCAGAGAGAAGTCTTGTTTCATGGGGTCATGTTGGAAAGCTGAGTGGTAACTCCAGGCAACCCACTAACGCTCTGTATGCAGGCGTTTTTGCTTGTTTGGAGAGGGTTATTTTTTTTTTTTTTTTGGCGGGGGTGGGGATCTGCATGTAAGGCTTAACCTACATGTTTAAAAAAATTTTTTTATTTTTATTTTTACATGTATTCTCCTTTCATTTCCATCTTTTCTTTTTATTTTATTTTATTTTTAAACTTTACAAATTGTATTAGTTTTGCCAAATATCAAAATGAATCCGCCACAGGTATACCTGTGTTCCCCATCCTGAACCCGCCTCCCTCCTCCCTCCCCATACCATCCCTCTGGGTCGTCCCAGTGCACTAGCCCCAAGCATCCAGTATCGTGCATCGAACCTGGACTGGCAACTCGTTTCATACATGATATTATACATGTTTCAATGCCATTCTCCCAAATCTTCCCACCCTCTCCCTCTGCAACAGAGTCCATAAGACTGTTCTATACATCAGTGTCTCTTTTGCTGTCTCGTACACAGGGTTATTGTTACCATCTTTCTAAATTCCATATATATGCATTAGTATACTGTATTGGTGTTTTTCTTTCTGGCTTACTTCACTCTGTATAATAGGCTCCAGTTTGATCCACCTCATTAGAACTGTTTCAAATGTATTCTTTTTAATGGCTGAGTAATACTCCATTGTGTATATGTACCACTGCTTTCTTATCCATTCATCTGCTGATGCACATCTAGGTTGCTTCCATGTCCTGGCTATTGTAAACAGTGCTGCGATGAACATTGGGGTACACGTGTCTCTTTCCCTTCTGGTTTCCTCAGTGTGTATGCCCAGCAGTGGGATTGCTGGATCATAAGGCAGTTCTATTTCCAGTTTTTTAAGGAATCTCCACACTGTTCTCCATAGTGGCTGTACTAGTTTGCATTCCCACCAAGAGTGTAAGCAGGTTCCCTTTTCTCCACACCCTCTCCAGCATTTATTGCTTGTAGACTTTTGGATCGCAGCCATTCTGACTGGCATGAAATGGTACCTCATAGTGGTTTTGATTTGCATTTCTCTGATAATGAGTGATGTTGAGCATCTTTTCATGTGTTTGTTAGCCATCTGTATGTCTTCTTTGGAGAAATGTCTCTTTAGTTCTTTGGCCCATTTTTTGATTGGGTCATTTATTTTTCTGGAGTTGAGCTGTAGGAGTTGCTTATATATTTTTGAGATTAGTTGTTTGTCAGTTGCTTCATTTGCTATTATTTTCTCCCATTCTGAAGGCTGCCTTTTCACCTTGCTAATAGTTTCCTTTGTTGTGCAGAAGCTTTTAAGTTTAATTAGGTCCCATTTGTTTATTTCTGCTTTTATTTCCAATATTCTGGGAGGTGGGTCATAGAGGATCCTGCTGTGATGTATGTCGGACAGTGTTTTGCCTATGTTCTCCTCTAGGAGTTTTATAGTTTCTGGTCTTACGTTGAGATCTTTAATCCATTTTCAGTTTATTTTTGTATATGGTGTTAGAAAGTGTTCTAGTTTCATTCTTTTACAAGTGGTTGACCAGATTTCCCAGCACCACTTGTTAAAGAGATTGTCTTTAATCCATTGTATATTCTTGCCTCCTTTGTCAAAGATAAGGTGTCCATATGTGTGTGGATTTATCTCTGGGTTTTCTATTTTGTTCCATTGATCTATATTTCTGTCTTTGTGCCAGTACCATACTGTCTTGATAACTGTGGCTTTGTAGTAGAGCCTGAAGTCAGGTAGGTTGATTCCTCCAGTTCCATTCTTCTTTCTCAAGATCGCTTTGGCTATTCGAGGTTTTTTGTATTTCCATACAAATTGTGAAATTATTTGTTCTAGCTCTGTGAAGAATACTGTTGGTAGCTTGATAGGGATTGCATTGAATCTATAAATTGCTTTGGGTAGTATACTCATTTTCACTATATTGATTCTTCCAATCCATGAACATGGTATATTTCTCCATCTATTAGTGTCCTCTTTGATTTCTTTCACCAGTGTTTTATAGTTTTCTATGTATAGGTCTTTAGTTTCTCTAGGTAGATATATTCCTAAGTATTTTATTCTTTCCGTTGCAATGGTGAATGGAATTGTTTCCTTAATTTCTCTTTCTGTTTTCTCATTATTAGTGTATAGGAATGCAAGGGATTTCTGTGTGTTGATTTTATATCCTGCAACCTTACTATAATCATTGATTAGTTCTAGTAATTTTATGGTGGAGTCTTTAGGGTTTTCTATGTAGAGGATCATGTCATCTGCAAATAGTGAGAGTTTTACTTCTTCTTTTCCAATTTGGATTCCTTTTATTTCTTTTTCTGCTCTGATTGCTTGGCCAAAACTTCCAAAACTATGTTGAATAGTAATGGTGAAAGTGGGCACCCTTGTCTTGTTCCTGACTTTAGAGGAAATGCTTTCAATTTTTCACCATTGAGGATAATGTTTGCTGTGGGTTTGTCATATATAGCTTTTATTATGTTGAGGTATGTTCCTTCTATTCCTGCTTTCTGGAGAGTTTTTATCATAAATGGATGTTGAATTTTGTCAAAGGCTTTCTCTGCATCTATTGAGATAATCATATGGTTTTTATTTTTCAATTTGTTAATGTGGTGTATAACATTGATTGATTTGCGGATATTGAAGAATCCTTGCATCCCTGGGATAAAGCCCACTTGGTCATGGTGTATGATCTTTTTAATGTGTTGTTGGATTCTGATTGCTAGAATTTTGTTAAGGATTTTTTCATCTGTGTTCATCAGTGATATTGGCCTGTAGTTTTCTTTTTTTGTGGGATCTTTGTCAGGTTTTGGTATTAGGGTGATGGTGGCCTCATAGAATGAGTTTGGAAGTTTACCTTCCTCTGCAATTTTCTGGAAGAGTTTGAGCAGGATAGGTGTTAGCTCTTCTCTAAATTTTTGGTAGAATTCAGCTATGAAGCCGTCTGGACCTGGGCTTTTGTTTGCTGGAAGATTTTTGATTACAGTTTCAATTTCCGTGCTTGTGATGGGTCTGTTAAGATTTTCTATTTCTTCCTGGTCCGGTTTTGGAAAGTTGTACTTTTCTAAGAATTTGTCCATTTCTTCCACGTTGTCCATTTTATTGGCATATAGTTGTTGATAGTAGTCTCTTATGATCCTTTGTATTTCTGTGTTGTCTGTTGTGATCTCTCCATTTTCATTTCTAATTTTATTGATTTGATTTTTCTCCCTTTGTTTCTTGATGAGTCTGGCTAATCGTTTGTCAATTTTATTTATCCTTTCAAAGAACCAGCTTTTGGCTTTGTTGATTTTTGCTATGGTCTCTTTTGTTTCTTTTGCATTTATTTCTGCCCTAATTTTTAAGATTTCTTTGCTTCTACTAATCCTGGGGTTCTTCATTTCTTCCTTTTCTAGTTGCTTTAGGTGTAGAGTTAGGTTATTTATTTGACTTTTTTCTTGTTTCTTGAGGTATGCCTATATTGCTATGAACTTTCCCCTTAGGACTGCTTTTACAGTGTCCCACAGGTTTTGGGCTGTTGTGTTTTCATTTTCATTCGTTTCTATGCAAATTTTGATTTCTTTTTTGATTTCTTCTGTGATTTGTTGGTTATTCAGCAGCGTGTTGTTCAGCCTCCATATGTTGGAATTTTTAATAGTTTTTCTCCTGTAACTGAGATCTAATCTTACTGCATTGTGGTCAGAAAAGATGCTTGGAATGATTTCTATTTTTTTGAATTTACCAAGGCTAGCTTTATGGCCCAGGATGTGATCTATCCTGGAGAAGGTTCCATGTGCACCTGAGAAAAAGGTGAAATTCATTGTTTTGGGATGAAATGTCCTATAGATATCAATTAGGTCTAACTGGTCTATTGTATCGTTTAAAGTTTGTGTTTCCTTGTTAATTTTCTGTTTAGTTGATCTATCCATAGGTGTGAGTGGGGTATTAAAGTCTCCCACTATTATTGTGTTATTGTTAATTTCTCCTTTCATACTTGTTAGCATTTGTCTTACATACTGTGGTGCTCCCGTGTTGGGTGCATATATATTTATAATTGTTATATCTTCTTCTTGGATTGATCCTTTGATCATTATGTAGTGACCATCTTTGTCTCTTTTCACAGCCTTTGTTTTAAAGTCTATTTTATCTGATATGAGTATTGCTACTCCTGCTTTCTTTTGGTCCCTATTTGCATGGAAAATCTTTTTCCAGCCCTTCACTTTCAGTCTGTATGTGTCCCCTGTTTTGAGGTGGGTCTCTTGTAGACAACATATGTAGGGGTCTTGTTTTTGTATCCATTCAGCCAGTCTTTGTCTTTTGGTTGGGGCATTCAACCCATTTACATTTAAGGTAATTACTGATAAGTATGATCCCATTGCCATTTACTTTATTGTTTTGGGTTTGAATTTATACACCATTTTTGTGTTTCCTGTCTAGAGAATATCCTTTAGTATTTGTTGGAGAGCTGGTTTGGTGGTGCAGAATTCTCTCAGCTTTTGCTTGTCTGAAAAGCTTTTGATTTCTCCTTCATACTTGAATGAAATCCTTGCTGGGTACAATAATCTGGGCTGTAGGTTATTTTCTTTCATCATTTTAAGTATGTCTTGCCATTCCCTCCTGGCTTGGAGAGTTTCTATTGAAAGATCAGCTGTTATCTTTATGGGAATCCCCTTGTGTGTTATTTGTTGTTTTTCCCTTGCTGCTTTTAATATTTGTTCTTTGTGTTTGATCTTTGTTAATTTGATTAATATGTGTTTTGGGGTGTTTCACCTTGGGTTTATCCTGTTTGGGACTCTCTGGGTTTCTTGGACTTGGGTGATTATTTCCTTCCCCATTTTGGGGAAGTTTTCCACTATTATCTCCTCAAGTATTTTCTCATGGTCTTTCTTTTTGTCTTCTTCTTCTGGAACCCCTATAATTCGAATGTTGTAGCATTTAATATTGTCCTGGAGGTCTCTGAGATTGTCCTCATTTCTTTTAATTCGTTTTTCTTTTATCCTCTCTGATTCATTTATTTCTGCCATTCTATCTTCTAATTCACTAATCCTATCTTCTGCCTCTGTTATTCTACTATTTGTTGCCTCCAGAGTGTTTTTAATTTCATTTATTGCATTGTTCATTATATATTGACTCTTTTTTATTTCTTCTAGGTCCTTGTTAAACCTTTCTTGCATCTTCTCAATCCTTGTCTCCAGGCTATTTATCTGTGATTCCATTTTGATTTCAAGATTTTGGATCAATTTCACTATCATTATTCGGAATTCTTTATCAGGTAGATTCCCTATCTCTTCCTCTTTTGTTTGGTTTGGTGGGCATTTATCCTGTTCCTTTATCTGCGGGGTATTCCTCTGTCTCTTCATCTTGTTTAAATTGCTGGTTTTGGGGTGTCCTTTCTGTATTCTGGCAGTTTGTGGAGTTCTCTTTTTTGTGTGGTGTTTCCTCGCTGTGTGTGGGTTTGTACAGGTGGCTTGTCAAGGTTTCCTGGTTAGGGAAGCTTGTGTTGGTGTTCTGGTGAGTGGAGCTGTATTTCTTCTCTCTGGAGTGCAATGAAGTGTCCAGTAATGGGTTATGAGATGTCTATGGTTTTGGGGTGACTTTGGGCAGCCTGTATCTTGAAGCTCAGGGCTGTGTTCCTTTGTTGCTGGAGAATTTGCTTGGTATGTCTTGCCCTGGAACTTGTTGGCCCTTGTGTGGTACTTGGTTTCAGTGTCGGTATGGAGGTGTTTGATGAGCTCCTGTCAATTAATGTTCCTTGGAGTCAGGAGTTCCCTGGAGTCAGGGTTTGGATTTAAGCCTCCTGCTTCCAGTTATTGGTCTTATTTTTACAGTAGTTTCAAAACTTCTCCTTCTATACAGCACCATTGATAAAACATCTACGTTAAAGATGAAAAGTTTCTCTACTGTGAGGGTCACCCAGAGAGGTTCACAGCGTTACATGGAGAAGAGAAGAGGGAGGAGGGAGTTAGAGGTGACCCGAATGAGATGAGGTGGAGTCAATAGTGGAGAGAGTGGGCTAGCCAATAATCACTTCCTTATGTGCACTCCACAACTGGACCGCTCAGAGATGTTCACGGAGTTATACAGAGAAGAGAAGACGGAGGAAGGAGACAGAGGTGGCCAGAAGGATAAAAGGGGGGAATGAAAAGGAGGAAGACAGATCCAGCCAGTAATCATTTCCCTAAGTGTTCTCCACCATCTGGAAGACACAGAAATTCACAGGTTGGGTAGAGTAGAGAGGGGTTAGGGAGGAGACACAGGAGACCTGGTGGAGAAAAAGGAGAGTCCAAAGGGAGAGAGAGCAGTTAAGCCAGTAATCTCGTTCCCTAGTGAAAAATGGGTACTGAAGATTGGGTTCTTAAAGGTACAAAATTGGTAACAAATACATAAAAGCAAAAATTAAAAATCTAGAGTAGAGTTTGGAATTTTAAAAATACGATGTTAAAGAAAAGAAGAAGGAAAAGAAAGAGAGAAAAAACGAACAAACAAAAACAAACAAGGTTGCGAAAATTATAAAGAAAATATAGGTAAAAATAGATAACTAATACCAAAAAGCAAAAGTTAAAAATCTAGAGTAGAGTTTGGAATTTCAGATATACAATGTTATATAAAAGAAGAAGAGAAAGAAACAGAGAAAAAACAAAAGTCACAGAAATTATAAAAAAACTATAGGTACAAAATTGATAACAAATACCAAAAGGCTAAAATTAAAAATCTAGAGTAGAGTTTGGAATTTCAGAAATACAGTGTTAAAGAAAAGAAGGAAAAAAAAAAAAAAAACCAAGGTCAAAAAATTATAAAAAATATATATATGAAGTTTGCTGAAGAAAAAAAAATAGGGTCTTTTTTTTTTTTTTTTGCAAAGTAATAGGTTATAAAAGTGAAAATTAAAGGAATAAAAGAGGACTTAAAATTTTTTTTAAAAATTAAAAAAGAAAGAATGATCGTAAAAATAGTAAAAATATATCGAGGACTTTCTCTGATTTTGTTGTGAGTATGTGGGTTCAGCTCATTTTTGGCTAGTTCCTTGGTCTGACTTTTATTTCTCAAGATCTATAGGCTCCTTCCTATGTAGTCGGTAGTAACCACAGGGTTTTAATCTATTGCCTGTAGCTTCCAAGGCGGTTCCCTCTGTTATAGCTTCTTCTGTTTGCTGGACTCCAGTGCCTGGTTTCCACCCTGACACAAAGGGGACGGTGGAGGACCCTTTTTTTTTTTTTTTCTTTTTAGGCTCACTTGTTCAGTCGTGCTGTGGGGAGGGAGGGGGGGATGCTGCAAACAAGTAACACTGGCCTGTGGTCGCAGTGCCTCAGCCACACTGGGTCTGTCCCCGCTCACAGCGCATGTAGCCTCCCTGCCCACACTGCTTAGGCTCTAGGTTGTTCCTCCGGGAACCATCCGTGGCCAGCCCTGGGCTGCCTGCACCTCCCAGGTCCAAGCCGCTCAGGTTCAGGCACTCGGGTAGTCCTCAGAGGCGCAGACTCGGTTGGGCCTGCATTTTATGCCCTTCCCAGGTCAGAGCAGCTCAGGTGATGAGGTGTTTAGCGAGCACGATTGCTGCGACCTATCGCCTCCCCGTCGCTCAGTTATCTAGGTGTACAACTGGCGCACCTTTTCAGGGAGATGTTGACCGTCCAGACCCCCCAAGAAGTTTTAATTCGCAAAGAAGCCTGCTTACAGTTTTATAGATAATGTCTCTGTGGTGCTGCGATTGCCCCCTTCCGGCTCTGGCTGCGTGTCACCAGAGGGGGAAGGTCTGCAGCCAGCTATCTCTCTTCAGTCCTTTGTTCTCTGCGCGGGCCTGGTGGTGTCTTAGGTTAGGGCTGGCTTTTCGCGTGGCAGATATCCCACAGTCTGGTTTGCTAGCCCAGATTTTTTCGCTCAGATAGCGCTCAGGGTTTTCAGGCCAGGTCCTTACTCTAAGCGATGCAGCCCGCGCCGCGCCTCCCTGCCCAGCCCCCTTTTGCTAATGGCGTGTGCAGGCATCTGCGCTGCTCCGCTGGGGGAGTTACCGTAGGGCTCGCAATCTGCGAGTTTTAATTGTTTATTTATTTTTTCTCCCTGTTATGTTGCCCTCTGTGCTTCCAAAGCTCAGCTCAGATTCGGCAGTGAGAAGGTTTCCTGATGTTTGGAAACTTCTCTCTTTTTAAGACTCCCTTCCCAGGACTGAACTCCGTCCCTCCCTCTTTTGTCTCTTTTTTTGTCTTTTATATTTTTTCCTACCTCCTTTCGAAGACTTGGGTTGCTTTTCTGGGTGCCTGATGTCCTCTGCCGGCATTCACAAGTTGTTTTGTGGAATTTACTCGGCTTTTAAATGCTCTTTTGATGAATTTGTGGGGGAGAAAGTGTTCTCCGTCTTACTCCTCCACCATCTTGGCTCCTCCCTCCTAAAAATTTTTATTTAAGTATAGCTGATTTACAATGTTATGTTAGTTTCAATTTTACAGCAAAATGAATCAATTATACATATACCCAACTGTTTTTAGATTCTTTTTCCCAGATAGGCTATTACAGAGTATTTAGTAGAGTTTCCTGTGCTGGGCAATAAATCCTTATTAGTTATCTATTTTATATATAGTATATATATCAGTCCCTATCTCCCAGTTTATCCCGGTGCCCTTACACCCTGGTAACCATAAATTTGTTTTCTACATCTGTGACTTTGTTTTTGTTTTGCAAATAAGTTCATTTGTACTCTCTTTTTTTTTTTTTTTTTTTAGATTCCCACATATGTTTGATATTTGTCTCTGTGTGATTTACTACATTTAAACCACATTTTGACCAGTCTGAACCTGCTGGAGGTCAGGTTGCCATGCTATGTCTATTCTAACATGTTCTGCTCAGGGTGACATTCTCTCCATCGTCCCCACAGGCTGTGATGGCCAGCGACTTTGCTGTTTCTCAGTTTAGACATCTCAGCAAGCTCCTCCTTGTCCACGGGCACTGGTGTTATACCCGACTTTCCAACATGATTCTGTATTTTTTCTACAAGAACGTGGTATGTAGCTCCAGAGAATTCATCCTTTTCCCTGTGGCCCTTCCTCTCCTGCTGGTGTAAGGGGTGAAGAGGGAGGGCCCAACGTTAAGCTTACTTTGCTTATTGATGTTTGGGAAGCAGCCAGGATGACTCCTGCTGTCTTACTAGGAATAATCTGCTATGTTTCAGCAGCTGACAGCAAATTGCAAGGCTTGTCCATCTGCTAGCATTTTCTATTCCCTATGCATTTAAATTCAATTTAACCCTGTCTGATTCATTTAGAATCCAATTTTTGACCTGCTGTAAAATGACTGTGACAAGCAGAATTATGAAATGTTTAATGCTGTCTGTCAGTAGAGAATGAAAAGGTTTGCTTCTGTGTTACAGGCGATTACTAAAAAAAAAAATCTGTTGTCCCTAATGGATGTCCCATGTGGTATATTGAAGATGCAGATACAAATGAAATCCTAGAATAGTGCCTTAGCCTATAGAGCTGGCTAGTACCACTAGATAAAGAATTCTATGGCAAGCCTGTAAAAGGTGTTTGTACTTGGTAGGTGTAATTCTGAAAAGGGCAGAATTTGATTGGTAAGCGTCTTGGCTTTTAATCTTCAACTTATCGCTTAAATTTCAGTTTCCTCTTTTATAAACCTATGTTGACCTTAGGTTGCTTCACCTGAATCCCTTCTTAGTGGGGTGATTAGGTAAAATGTCATGATTTTCAACCAAATTTATTCTTGGTCTTTTAAGTCCATATGTAGCAAGTTAGTAGTAAACAAAAATTTACATCACTAATAAAATACCATCTTTAGGGAAAAGACGACTTTGGGTCATTTTTAGATCTGTGCATGTGTGTGTGTGTCTATCATCAGCAGGAACATTTTTTTTCTTCTAGCACAGTGAACTTTTCAAGAAGCTCTTGGTACTTTACTAGTTAGAATTAGCACACTTAGTCACCAGAGTACATGATGCAAAATGCTGGGCTGGATGAAGCACAAGTGGAATCCAGATAGCCAGCAGAAATATCAATAACCTCAGATATGCTGATGACACCACCCTTACACAGAAAGCAAAGAACTAAAGAGCCTCTTGATGAAAGTGAAAGAGGAGAGTGAGAAAGTTGGCTTAAAGCTCAACATTCAGAAAACTAGGATCATGACATCCAGTCCCATCACTTCATGGCAAATAGATGGGGAAACAGTGGACACAGTGACAGACTTTATTTTCTTAGGCTCCAAAATCACTGCAGATGGTGATTGCAGCCATGAAATTAAAAACACGCTTGTTCCTTGGAAGAAAAGCTATGACCAACCTAGACAGTATATTAAAAAGCAGAGACATTACTTTACCAACAAAGGTCCATCTAGTCAAAGCTATGGTTTTTCCAGTAGTCATGTATGGATGTGAGAGTTGGACTATAAAGAAAGCTGAGTGCCGAAGAATTGATGCTTTTGAACCGTGGTGTTGGAAAAGACTCTTGAGAGTCCCTTGGACTGCAAAGATATCAAACCAGTCAAACCTAAAGGAAATCAGTCCTGATATTCATTGGAAGGACTGATGCTAAAGCTGAAACTCCAATACTTTGGCCATCTGATGCAAAGGACTGACTTATTTGAAAAGACCCTGGTGCTGGGAAATATTGAAGGCAAGAGGAGAAGGGGACGATCGAAGATGAGATGGTTAGATAGCATCACCAACTCTATGGACATGAGTTTGAGCAAACTCCGGGAGCTGGTGATGGACAGGGAAGCCTGGAGTGCTGCATTCCCTGGGGTCGCAGAGTCAGACATGACTGAGTGACTGAACTGAGCTGAACATTCAGTCAAAGTTTTAATAAAAAACTTTACAAAAATATTTGAAATGCACAATGTCTCTGTCTGAGTGTTGACTGTAGGTTAGGCTGTGATTTTAATGTAAAATTCCAGGACTTAGTGGTCTGTGACTTTAAGAAAGGAGCCCCTCTCCTAGGTTTCATTTTCATATCTTTGCATTTTTCTACTTCTATTAATATTATAATGCCCTGATTCAGCAGTGAAAAATCCACCTGCAATGTAGACACAAGTTTGATCCCTGGGTCAGTAAGATCCCCTGAAAAAGGAAATGGAAAACCCATTCCAGTATTACCAGGATAATCCCAGAGGAGGAGCCTGATGGGTTACACTCCAGGGTTAACAAAGAGTCCGTTACGACTTGGCGACTAAACAAACAGCAGGAGTTATGATGCAGCCCACTCCACCACTCCCTCCTTTTAACTCCATATTTCTAGCTAATATTAGAAAGGGATGCCTCATGCTCTTGGAGAGAGAGAATGTTTATTTGTAGAAAGCACATCACCAGGGAGCAGGGACCCCACGGTCTTTCTGCTCTGTAAACCTTGATGGCTATTCACACTGAAATCCTCTCTACTTGTTTTGCCTCTTTCTTGCCTAGCCAAACAGGGACTGGTTTGTAAACTATGGAGAATAGGGCCAGTATCAGAAGCCATTTGAGTAGCTTAGCTTTCTGAGACTGTGGTTCTTTCATCTTGAACAACTTTTGAGATAGTAATGAAGGCTATGGATTCAGTCCCCAGAATAGAACCCCAAACTGCACATACCCTAAACCACTGTGTTTTCAGGAGTGATTCATAATGTATATCCATGGACCATAGGCTAAGAAACTCTATTCTAAGGATTGTGGCCCCCATCCTAGTGTTCCAAGGTATCTGTGGTGCCAATAATAATATTTTAATCAATTAATGTTAATTAAAAGTCATGTTATTCTTGCCTTGAGAACCCCATGAACAGTATGAAAAGGCAAAAAGATAGGACACTGAGAGATGAACTCCCCAGGTCAGTACGTGCCCAGTATGCTACTGGAGATCAGTGGAGAAATAACTCCAGAAAGAATGAAGGGATGGAGCCAAAGCAGAAACAACACCCAGTTGTGGATGTGACTGATGATAGAAGCAAGGTCTGATGCTCTAAAGAGCAATATTGAATAGGAACTGGAATGTTTGGTACATGAATCAAGGCAAAGTGGAAGTGATCAAAGAGGAGATGGCAAGAGTGAACGTTAACATTCTAGGGATCAGCGAACTAAAATGGACTGGAATGGGTGAATTTAACTCAGATGACCATTATTTCTACTACTGTGGGCAGGAATCCCTTAGAAGAAATGGAGTAGCCGACAAAGGAGTCAACAAAGGAGGCCGAAATGGAGTACTTGGATGCAGTCTCAAAAACGACAGACTGATCTCTGTTCGTTTCCAAGGCAAACCGTTCAATATCACGGTAATCCAAGTCTATGCCCCGACCAGTAATGCTGAAGAAGCTGAACTTGAATGGTTCTTTGAAGACCTACAAGAGATTTTAGAACTAACACCCAAAAAAGATGTCCTTTTCATTATAGGGGACTGGAATGCAAAAGGAGGGGGTCAAGAAACACCTGGAGTAACAGGCAGATTTGGCCTTGGAGTACAGAATGATGCAGGGCAAAGGCTAATAGACTTTTGCCAAGAGAACGCACTGGTCATAGCAAACACCCTCTTCCAACAATACAGGAAAAGACTCTACACATGGATATCACTAGATGGCCAACAGCGAAATCAGATTGATTATATTATTTGCAGCCAAAGATAGAGAAGCTCTATACAGTCAGCAAAAACAAGACCAGGAGCTGACTGTGACTCAGATCATGAACTCCTTATTGCCAAATTCAGACTTAAATTGAAGAAAGTGGGGAAAACCACCAGACCATTCAGGTATGACCTAAATCAAATCCCTTATGATTATACAGTGGAAGTGAGAAATAGATTTAAGGGACTAGATCTGATAGAGTGCCTGAGGTTCATGACATTGTACAGGAGACAGGGATCAACACCATCTCCAAGAAAAAGAAATGCAAAAAAGCAAACTGGCTGTCTGAGGAGGCCTTACAAATAGCTGTGAAAAGAAGAGAAGTGAAGTGAAGTCACTCAGTCGTGTCCGACTCTTTGCGAGCCCGTGGACTGTAGCCCACCAGGCTCCTCCATCCATGGGATTCTCCAGGCAAGAACACTGGAGTGGGTTGCCAAAGAGAAGCAAAAAGCAAAGGTTAAAAGGAAAGATATACCCATTTGAATAAAGAGTTCCAAAGAATAGCAAGGAGAGATAAGAAAGCCTTCCTCAGAAACCAATGCAAAGAAATAGAGGAAAACAATAAAATGGGAAAGACTAGAGATCTTTTCAAGAAAATGAGAGATACCAAGGGAACGTTTCATGCAAAGATGGGCTCAATAAAGGACAGAAATGGTAGGGACCTAACAGAAGCAGAAGATATTAAGAAGAGGTGGCAAGAATACACAGAAGAACCGTACAGAAAAGATCTTCATGACCCAGATAATCATGATGGTGTGATCACTCACCTAGAGCCAGACATCCTGGAACGTGAAGTCAAGTGGGCCTTAGGAAGCATCGCTATGAACAAAGCTAGTGAAGGTGATGAGCTATTCCAGTTGAGCTATTTCAGATCCTAAAAGATGATGCTGTGAAAGTGCTGCACTCAATATGCCAGCAAATTTGGAAACTCAGCAGTGGCCACAGGACTGGAAAAGGTCAGTTTTCATTCCAATCCCAAAGAAAGGCAATGCCAAAGAATGCTCAAACTACCGCACAGTTGTGCTCATCTCACACGGTAGCAAAATAATGCTCAGAATTCTCCAAGCCAGGCTTCAGGAGTACATGAACCATGAACTTCCAGATGTTCAAGCTGGTTTTAGAAAAGGCAGAGGAACCAGAGATCAAATTGCCAACATCTGCTGGATCATTGAAAAAGCAAAGAGAGTTCCAGAAAAACATCTTATTTCTGCTTTATTGACTATGCCAAAGCCTTTGGGTGTGTGGATCACAATAGACTGTGGAAACTTCTTAAAGAGATGAGACTACCAGACCACCTGATCTGCCTCTTGAGAAATCTGTATGCAGGTCAAGAAGCAACAGTTGGAACTGGACATGGAACAACAGACCGGTTCCAAATAGGAAAAGGAATGCAGTAAGGCTGTATGTTGTCACCCTGCTTATTTAACTATATGCAGAGTACATCATGAGAAACGCTGGGCTGGAAGAAACACAAGCTGGAATCAAGATTGCTGGGAGAAATATCAACAACCTCAGATATGCAGATGACACCAACCTTATGGCAGAAAGTGAAGAACTAAGAGCCTCTTGATGAAATTGAGAGAGGAAAGTGAAAAAGTTGGCTTAAAACTCAACATTCAGAAAACTAAGATCATGGCATCTGGTCCCATCACTTCATGGCAAATAGATGGGGAAACAGTGTCAGACTTTATTTTTTTGGGCTCCAAAATCACTGCAGATGGTGATTGTAGCCATGAAAATTAAAAGACGCTTACTCCTTGGAAGGAAAGTTATGACCAACCTAGACAGCATGTTAAAAAGCAGAGACATTACTTCGTCGCCAGAGGTCCGTCTAGTCAAAGCTATGGTTTTTCCAGTAGTCATGTATGGATGTGAGAGTTGGACTATATAGAAACCTGAGTGCTGAAAAATTGATGCTTTTGAACTGTAGTGTTGGAGAAGACTCTTGAGAGTCCCTCAGACTGCAAGGAGATCCAACCAGTCCATCCTAAAGGAGATCAGTCCTGGTGTTCATTGGAAGGACTGATGTTGAAGCTGAAACTCCAATACTTTGGCCACCTGATGTGAAGAGCTGACTCATTTGAAAAGACCCTGATGCTAGGAATGATTGAAGATGAGAGGAGAAGGGGATGACAGAGGATGAGATGGTTGGATGGCATCACCGACTCAATGGACATGAGTTTGGGTAAACTCCAGGAGTTCGTGATGGACAGGGAGGCCTGGCGTGCCATGGGGTCGCAAAGAGTCAGACACGAATGAGCAACTGAACTGAACTAAAAAGGCACTTTATAGTTCATGAGCAGTTTCTAACTGGATCTTGATATTAAGACCTGATGTGGTATAATTCTCTAAGTCTTTTCCAGGCATAGAAACCAAAATTTATAGAGGTTTTTAAAATGACCTAAAGTTTTTACAGTGGTCATGTATGGATGTGAGAGTTGGACTGTGAAGAAGGCTGAGCGCCAAAGAATTGATGCTTTTGAACTGTGGTTTTGGAGAAGACTCTTGAGAGTCCCTTGGACTGCAAGGAGATCCAACCAGTCCATTGTGAAGGAGATCAGCCCTGGGATTTCTTTGGAAGGAATGATGCTAAAGCTGAAACTCCAGTACTTTGGCCACCTCATGCGAAGAGTTGACTCACTGGAAAAGACCCTGATGCTGGGAGGGATTGAGGGCAGGAGGAGAAGGGGACGACAGAGGATGAGATGGCTGGATGGCATCACTGACTCGATGGACTTGAGTCTGGGTGAACTCCAGGAGTTGGTGATGGACAGGAAGGCCTGGCGTGCTGCAATTCATGGGGTCGCAAAGAGTCGGATACGACTGAGTGACTGAACTGAACTGAACTGAAAGTCATATAGTCGTATAGAAAGTGTCCCCTTGGACTTGAAACAAGACCCCCTAAATCTGAGTTGAATGACCTTTCCTGTGTCCTACATTGCTTCAGGGCAGAAAGCTTTTGCTATTGAAGACTTACTGCACATGAGACAAAATACTGAAACCATGTTGAATGTATGTGCCTGCCTCTGGGATGACCACCTGTCCTGGTTTGCCTGGGTCTGCCCTTGTTTAAGTCGTAAGAGTACTATGTCCTAAGAAACTCCTTTGCTTCAAGCAAACTGGGATGATTGCCCACCCACTGGCACCATCCCACTTCACCACGAAAAGAATAATTGAGAACCCAGAAAGCAATTGAATGAACATGTGTTGTGATGGCTGCCACCTACCAGCACGGGTCCAGCTTCTCTTCATCTGAAACTGGAATGTCTCTATTTGAATCCTGGCTCTGCCACTTATTTGCCGGCTAACTTTAGGCAAGTTCCTTAGCCTCTCCATGCCTCACTTTGCTCATCTGTAAAAATAGGAACAACAATAATTTCCAAGTTGTTACGAAAATTAAATGAATGAATTATAAAGCTCTTAGAACCATGCATGCCAGCACCACATAGTAAACAGTCTGTGTGTGTGTGTGTGTTTTAATAAAACATTTACCAAAAAAAAGCTGTAAGGTCAGCTGTGGTTCTCTATTCTGTCAGCAAAGAAGCTGTACTGAGAGGCTGAGATCACACCATTCAGAACAGCACTGCGTGGCATATGTGGTCATGGCTCTCATAGCAGACTCTAAGATGTGACTTTTTCTCTTTGTGTCCCTAGGCCTACGTGAACCTCCTTTTCTGGTACCAGTTCTTTTGTGGGTTTTCAGGAACATCCATGACTGACTACTGGGTCTTGATCTTCTTCAACCTCCTTTTCACATCTGCACCTCCCGTCATTTATGGAGTCCTGGAGAAAGACGTGTCTGCAGAGACTCTCATGCAGCTGCCCGAGCTCTACAGGAGTGGCCAGAGGTCAGAGGTGGGTGCTACAGCAAAAACGTGCACACCAATACACAGCCGTCGTCAAAGTCAGGCATCTTCCGGGGTGCTTGGCTCAAATACTCTGGTGTATTGAAACGTATCTGAATCATCTGTGTTTGTTTCCAAAGATCTCTACTAATACAACAGACATAAAGTTACTCATTTCTGAGAGAAAAGAAAACTTTGAAAGACCTCAGGTGCTTCTAAGAAGAAATCCAGTCTTCAGACCTTACAAATAACATTATCTAGTATTTCCTAAACCCCCGGCGCCTTCTCTTGGGCAAACTATAACATATTCACAGTCCCATTTATCTTCACAAAGCACTTTGAGAGAGAACCTGGTGGTGTTCCCATTCTAAGATGAAGAATCTGAACTTCAAAGGGGCTGATGAATTTTTCCAGAAATCTCATAGCTATGAAAAAAAAAAAAAAAATAGCAGAACTGGGATGGGAACCCTTCTTAGTCTGGTTCTGAAGCCAAAATTAAATTCTTCAGGTTTTACTGTCATGTGAAATATTGGCATGATCTTACTGCCTCCCTCTCCCTAAACCTGTGTCCACCTTCCACTTAATTAACTTCTCAGTCCTGTCCACCCACCTCCGATATATCCCTTATATCTGTCCCCTCTCCATCCTTCTCTCTGCCCTCATTACCTCTTACCCAAAATATTATAATCACCAATTGAGCTAGTTGTCTCAAAACTCTTTTCATTTGTCCAGTTCATCTTTTACAAAATTAATAACTATTTTTGAGATAGCCTTATGAACATTATGTAATGCCTCTTATATGCCAGGCATATATATATGCATACATACATTTATGTATGTAAGGTGCTTAGCATACATAAATGTAATTCTCAAAATGACTCTGCAGAATAGGTGCTATCGTTAGCCACTCTGTAGATGAGGAAAGTAAGGCACAGGGAGGTATCTTAAGTAATCCACCCATGTCACCAAGCTCATGGGTGGCACAGATGAACCCCAGTTCCCAAGCCTCTGCTGCGTTGCTGAAAGAACATTGATGTTATCTTCACTCCCTGGGTGCTCCCAACCCCTTTGCTATTTAATGGCCAGAAATCCAAAGTGCTCTCACAAGTGCTCAGGATCACAGGGACTGAGGTGGACCAGCAACCTGTAGATACCTGTAAATGGACAAAGCTGAGGGCTTAGTCTGGTAAAATATTCTAGCCTTAAGAAGAAGTCTGTGTTAGTCAGGACTCTTCGGTTTCAGGTGACAGAAAACCAGCTCAAATTGGCTTAATGAAAAAGGGAAATATATTGGCCCCATAACTGCAAAATCGAGGACTAATGGTGACATCTATTATTCTTTTTTTAATTTAATTTTTATTTTGTACTGAAGTGTAGTTGATTTACAATGCTGTGTAAGACACCATTATTCTTAAATCAGATGTAAATGTGCTGGTTATGACTCCGTGGCTCAGCTGACGGTGAGAGTGTTAGTTGCTCAGTCACGTCCAACTCTTTGCAATGCCGTGGACTGTAGCTTGCCAGGGTCCTCTGTCCATTGGATTCTCAAGGCAAGAATACTGAAGGGGGTTGCCATTCTCTTCTCTAGGGGATCTTCCCTACCCAGGCATCGAATTCAGGTCTTGTGTGTTGGGATTTGAGTCCTATGCTTTTCCCTGTGTGTATCGTTGTGACTAGAAAGATCATTTTCTCACCAACCAGACCTGGGATATGGATCTTTCCTGAGGGCAGAGCTTAACCACGTGGACAGGATTGGGAAAGAGGATTTCCTGTCAAAGGGCTGGAGAAATGAAAATGAGACCCATGGTAAAAATTCATGCATTGGGTTTCACTGGACTCACTATTCTGAAGACACTGACCCAGAACAGCACATGTTACAAATGATGGGTGATGGTTAGCCTGAGTTTACATTCTGGCTCAGTGGTATGTGACCTTGGTAAGTTACTTAACTTGCCTGTACTCCAGTTTCTTTATTTATGGAGATTATGTGAAGATTAAGTAAGATAATATGTATAAAAGTTCAGCCATATTACACTCTCAATGTTGTTTTTACCCCACCCCTAGACTTAACCAGAAATTTGAGGAAATCCTAAATATAAAATGATGCTTTATTTTTGTCTATCCAACTTTCTTCTGGCTTGAACTGCCTTTCCAGACTGGAAAGTAAGTTAATATCCTTAGGCTCATGGGTATGGGCTTCCCTGATAGCTCAGTTGGTAGAGAGTCTGCCTGCAATGCAGGAGACCCTGGTTTGATTCCAGGGTCAGGAAAATCGGCTGGAGAAGGGATACGCTACCCTCTCCAGTATTCTTGGGCTTCCCTTGTGGCTCAGCTTGTAAAGACTCCGCCTGCAATTCGGGAGATGTGGGTTCAATCTCTGGTTTGGGAAGATCCCCTGGAGAAGGGAAAGGCTCATGGGGCAGTCAATGCAAGGAGAAGTCAGCTTCCAGGGAGGAGGAAATCCTTACACTTCTTCAGTTTCATCCAATTCATTTCGATCAAAGAACCAAATGGGGTATTCTAAAAAAGTCCAATCTGACTTAAGGTTCAAAGCCAGGGGTGCAGAAATGTGTGGCTGACAGTAATGAAGTTGTCCTGCACCCCAGGTCTAAGTAAAATTCCAAGTCCATTGAGGAAAGAAGGATAGAAGGGAGATCTTTAATGTTTTTATAGCTGGTGTTTCAGAAGCCCATTTGTACAGCCTGAAGATTGTAATTGGTCTTTACCCTGGAAGAGTTGAGGTCATTGTTTCCTGTTGTTGAGCCCTGCTATCAATTCTGTGCACACAGTGTTCTACTGAGCTGGCCAGTTTTGTAATACATGGTGATTGCAGGCAGTGTCCCAGCATGTGGCTATTGATAAAAGGTAATTGATTTCATTGATTTACCTTCCGGAAGAGCTGTCCTTTCTGTGAACTTGGCCTCCAAACAAATTCTGTTTTATGTTTGGGCCATTTCCTGTCTTTGGTGTCATGAAAGATAACTTTCCAGGGTTATAGCATCTCTCTCCTTGAAAGGAGATGGGTCTGGAAGGCCGCAGTGAGAGGTGTCCCTTCCAAACAGCTGTCATCTATTACCATCTTTCTTCACCCACACAGCCTTCTGGCTTTAACCTCATGTCCAGATTTTTGCCTCTCAGTTTCCAGGGATCTCATGAGTTACTCCTTTCAGCCTCTCATCTGTCTTATCTTTGACACTTCCCTACCCCGAAGTCCCCTAATTCACATGACTGTGAAGAAGGTGTACTTGTTACCTTTTGGCTCTAGGTATTTTGAGCAGCCTCCATTCCCCTAGAAGCATGGAGCTATATTTTAACTTACCCTGGAATTATTCTCTCTTGTCCAATGACATTTTGGTGGCCCTTTTGACTCCGCTGCATTCTCTTCCACCCATTTGATTGTGCTTAGTTTATGGACACTCGAAGAAAGGCAGGTAGAAGATTCCATCATTCCAATGAGAAATTGTAACAGAAGATACAGGGGAAAGTAGACTGGAAACCATCACTCTTCATCACTTTGATTTTTCCAGAGGACAAAGAAATTAAAAAACAAAAGAAAAAAAGATAGAGGCCTCAAACTTCTTTTGAGGGCTGGAAGAATGTATATGGAATTTCGAACACTTATAAAGTTTTAGAAGACAGCTACCCATTTTGAAGAAAATTTCAGCCTCTTTTTTCATTTTAAAGGAAATAAGACTATAAACATGTTAAGAAAAGGAAAAAGTAGCTCAAAGATATGATATATGTGTTGTCATTTTTGTCCGTGGCAGACATCACTAATAAACCATAGCCCTCCATCCTTCCTGTCAGGTCTGAATGGAGCCTCAGAATCCTTCTGTACACACAGTATTATTTGTTCAGAATTATCTTTTATTTGAAAACCTGTTTTCAATCATTTGGTATTTATACTTGATCTTTCTCTTTCTGCAGGCTTCTGGTAGGAAGCAGTTTAGCACATGAAAAGTTAGGTGAAAATAGTTTATTAATCCAAGAAATATTTGTTGGGTACTTGCTGTATACCAGGCACTGTTTTAATCACTTGAATAAAAGAATCTAGGTCCCACTTTATGAAGCTTGCATTCTGTTGAGAGAAACAGGAAATGATTAGGTAAACAAGATGATTTCCGATTGTGAGGAAAGATTTCTAAGGATCCCTGGTGTTAATAGTAAATGATAACT
The DNA here is from genome assembly GCF_055505025.1 of Bos grunniens. Taxonomy (NCBI): domain Eukaryota; kingdom Metazoa; phylum Chordata; class Mammalia; order Artiodactyla; family Bovidae; genus Bos; species Bos grunniens. Next base: position 52,217,623 of record NC_141170.1, on the reverse strand, counting down.
GAACATAACTTTTAGATTGGTCTGGGGTCTATGCCTCTATGAAGAGTGATATTTGAATTAGGGTATGAATAATGAGGACCTGGTGTGTAGGAGGTCTAGGAAGAATTTCTAGCAGAGATAACAGCACAGGGGAAGCCCTGAGGAAAGAAGGGATTTGGCATATTTGAGAAACAGATGAAGTCTGTGTGTTGGGAGAATGGTGAATGAAAATTAGACCAAGAGGGTGTGACCCTGGAGAGCAGGGATTTCAATGAGAAGACCACACAGGACCTCCTAGATCATGGGAAGGGACTAAGATTGATCCAATGTTAGAAGCAATACAAGTTGAGGAGTTCCTTCAGATTTTTTTTCACCTGTGAACTCATTTTATTCAATTGTCACCCCCTCATTCTTTCACTATTACTTACAGATCTGACCTTTGTCATGAATGAGAGACTGAAGGAGTAGAGTTTTCTCTCAGAGAAGCAAAAACAAGCCCTGGCTGGGGGTGTTCCTTGATTTTGCTTTGACCCTTATTAATCTTTCTCCCTCCCCAATGTCTTCTTTGTTTTCAGGCATACTTACCCCTCACCTTCTGGATCACTTTGTTGGACGCCTTTTATCAGAGCCTGGTCTGCTTCTTCGTGCCTTACTATGTGAGTCCTTGTTCACTCAAAGGATTTGTTGTTAATGAATAAATGGTGCCTCTTTGTTCTCTGTCACTGGTGTCAGCATTTAGAGTAGGTATACGAGGGTAGATTGCTCATGGAATTAAGTTATTAACTAAATATAATGCTTCTAAATATATAACTAAACTAAATATATAACTAAATATAATGCTAAATATAATGCTTCTCTCAAATATGGTAGGGTAGTGGGTTAAATTTGAAGAGAGGTACCTAGATGGTAGGTAACGGGTTAAATTTGAAGAGAAGCGCCTAGCTGCATCCTTTTGGTTCTCTTTTTAGCCCTGTACTGCTTGATAATTTTCATCAATGACTTGAATAAAGTTGAAAGCCTGGCGTATAATTAGATGAGTCAAAATCAGAGAGGCAAAGTCAGAATATGAAAGCTATTATTAGTCAGTGCTGGACTAATTCTACCAGGATGACATTCAGAGTATTAAATTTAAGTAGTATCCCCCAAACTAAAAATTTAATAAAAAAAAAAAACAACACCCTGTTATTGCAGGTAAAAAATGGAAAAAATATGACTAAACAAAGAATTAATTTAAAAAATTTAGACCAATTCCAAGCAGCATGATATAGTTGCCCATTCACCCACCTCCCTCCCCAGAAGAAAACGCTAATTTGATCATGGATGGTTAACAAAAGTTCATTAACAAAAAGGGAAAAGGTAATAGTCTTTAACAATTTTCATTCTTTATTCAAATAAAACTACTTGAATTTACCCACCTAGAATATTCAAGGTATACTGTTTTTCAAGAGGAATATAAGTAAGGCAATCTAAAGTATATTTAGAAAAGAATGACTAGAATTGTAAAATATCAGAAACCTGTGTCATGTGAGGAGTACTTTAAGGACTTGAAGACATAAGCATATGAAAGGGGTGGATATTTACTTAACCATGATAAAAACTCAAGTTAGTCGTAGTATCTGCTTCAAAGGTTTGCAGCTCTGTTAAGTGGAACATATTTGAAATTTCTCTGTACTTCAAAGAATCAGAAGCATAAGTAAAAGAATCAAGGAAGATGAATTAAGATTCAGAATAAAAAATAATTCCAACTGAAAAATCCAAAGATTAGCTGGCCTGTCTGGGATTCAGTCTCTTTTTCTAAAAATGTTCAAGTTTATTCTAAATGACCAATTATTAAGAACACTGAAGAAAGGGACTCAGTCCTCATTTGGGCCATGGAATAAAGTGATGATACACCAGAGTGTGCACAACTCTCCAAGATCACCAACTTTTATCCTCTCTTTGTAGACCTACCAGGGCTCAGACATTGACATCTTTACATTTGGAAACCCCCTGAACACAGCTGCTCTGTTCGTCATTCTCCTCCATCTGGTGATAGAAAGCAAGAGTTTGGTGAGTGGTTTTTCTGCCTCTGAAGTAGCCTGAAACTGTTCTTGGGGAAATGTCTTCATGCCTAGAAAACAAATGGTAAAGAGAAGAGTAATGACTCCAAGGAAGAAGCCACTCTCACAGCCACTCTTGTGGATTGTTGAGCGGTGTTACGCTAAGGTTAATGTGCAGCCAGGGGCAGTGGGGAACACCTGCCTGGTCCGCTTGGTGGTGCTCATGGTGTGAATGGTTCATGGTGTGAGTCAGGCTGGAGAAATAATTACTAGCATTGGCCAGCATTCTTCAAGACCAAGCTGATGCCTTTCAACTAAAATGAAAACAGGTGTTGTGCCATAATCCTGGTATAGTGACTTTTGTAAGTAATGATTTTATGCTTTTCTCATAAACAAAAAAAATTTTTTTTCTCCCTCCAAAAGTTTTACCATCCATTTCATTTATACCTAGGTCTTTTTGAACTTAGTTGTCAACTAAATGATAAAGTTAAGTCTTTTCTTCAAAGTGATTGCAGGATAGCTATGAAACAAAGATAGTATGGAAACTGCCTCTGTAATTATTTATGCTGCTCATTCACTTCCATTGTTTCTGCTGTCGTCAAAGCCTCTGTCATTTCTTCCTGAATTATAGCTACGGCCTCCTTGATCTTCTCACCTTGACTCTTGACTCTGCTGGCCCTTCTCTACAAAGCAACCAAAATCATCCTTTTGAAATATAAATCACACCTTTTTGCTCTCCTTTGGGTAAAACCCTTCAGTGGCTTCCGATTTTACTTGGAATAAAATCTAAAAGCCCTAAGACAGCCTATTATGCTTCATGCAGCCATGCCTCCTCTTCTTTCTCCAATGTCATTTCCACTTATTTGTGGACTAGCACCACACTGTCCCTCTTTTTCTCAGGTACAGTGAGCTCATTAGCACATCAGGGTCTTAGCACTGACCATATCTTCTGATGGGAGCATCCCTTGCTTACTTTTGGATCCCTGTACTTTACCCAGATCAAAAGTTTTTGTTTCTTTAGCTTTTTTTGGTTTCAGCAAAAATGCTGCTTCTCTCAAGCAGCATTTCCTTTCCTAACCATCCATCTTCTCCTATTATCCTCTTACTTTATTCATAATCCTAATAATAATTTATAATTCTTCATTTAATTATGTGATTATACTATTCATGTTTGTCTTCTACATTAGACTGTAATCTTCTTGAGGGCAGAATTCATGTTTTGTTTACCATTGTATACCCGTATCTAGGACAAGGCTGGCACACAGTAGGTGCTCAAAAAATATTTGAATAAATAAATGAATAATTAAATAACCAATGTTTGAGGTGATTTAACATCTTACTGGTGATGCATTTTATATAGGAAATAGCTGGGTGAAATTACAGTTTTAAATGATATATGAGGTTATATCATGAGATTATAATTTTTTATAATCTCATGATGTAATAATTTTTTAGGTAGGGCTGAATATTTTTGGCATCACATGCTTTGCTTATAACCTTCTATAACCAAACTTTATAAGCCTAAAGTATTATAAAAAGTTAATATCTACAGATACCAGATGGGAAGAGTAAAGGGAATTCTAGAACTAAAATATTGGGGATTATTTTAGTATGTATTTAATTTCATTTTTAAACTCTTATGTAGATACTTTTGGCTACTACCTAAGGAAATGTCATAAGTTCTGATGTCAAAAGGTGTTGCAAAGATGCTAATATGCCAAGTGTCCGTTTGGGTTCAGTGGTTATGAGCAACAGCAATCTATTTTAGCTAACCTGAGCAAATAGAAAAGTTATTAAAAATATATTGAAGAATCATAGTAAAACAAACAAAAAGATGTCCTGAGGATTCAGAGTGACTCCAGAGATCCAGGGAACAGAAAGCAATGGATAAGCTTGTCAGGGTGGCACTGCAGTCTGAACTGGTCCCAGTCATTTTCTCTCTTGCCTCATTCGTTGTGCTCCAAATTCAGTCCCTGTTGACAGAATTCTATTTCCTTAACTCCAGTCACAGGCTTTGGCGAAAGAGGAAGGTTTTGTCAAGATTGCACATAATCCTGGGAGTCTTCACTAAGAGAAGGGGAGCAGAAGCGAGGTGCTAAGAACAATGAGTACTATATAAAGAATGTATCATTAAAGGATTGTTTCTCACACTGCAGGGTGGGATAGAGCTCATGGCCTCCAGAGGTCTACTGTCAGTAACAGTCATTCCGAGAATATGAGTTGGTTTCCATTACCTTTTACTCACCATCTTACTGTCACTTCTCCCCTCTCCCTGTTGGTTTTTACCCAGCATCCCTTGACTTTATCTGCATCCATTTATTTAAACAAGTCAACTCCATCAAGTTACTTCTCACTTGCCAAAAGTACTTCTTAAAAGGAAAAAGAAAACCCTGGCAGTAGGGCTCAGTGAGAAGGAAAAACATTTGATAAAGAAAAAAAACCATTGTCTTTGGAGGCATAAAGATTTTTTTTTTTTTTTTTTCCCTTGTTGATCAAGGGTCAACTACAAAGTACAATGTGACTTACATGTACACTTTGAGTAGAATCTAAAAAAATCATGGGGTTATTAATGTCAGAAATAAAAATTCAGAGATACACAATGGCCTACTCACCTTCCAAATGAATATTATGCCACTTAGTTTGTATTTAGAGAAATCTCAGATTGTGTCTCTATGTGATACTGAGTCTCATTTGAATATTATTATTAAATGCACATGACAGGAAAGAAGCAGTTCAAATATTTTCCAATATATTCATTATTTTAATTATATTTCAGCCATGGCTGTGTGTGCTCAGTCATCTCCAACTCTTTGCAACCCCATGGACTGTAGCCTGCCAGACTCCCCAGTCCATGGAATCTTCCAGGCAAGAATACTGGAGTGGGTTGACATTTCCTTCTTCAACCATAGTCTTGTATATTTTTATACATCCCCTTAATAGTCACTTGTGCCTTGTTAATATTTGCTGTTATCAGAGGATTCTTTAATTCAGGTTCATAATTCTTCATATTTATATATATTTTAACAATAATCACTCCTAGCAATCATGTACACATACGAATACACAGTCTCACATCCCATAGCTATATATTCCTAAAATACAAACTTTTTAAACTTCAAAATAGAACAGAAGTCCTGATTAAAATTAGACATGATGTCTTTTTTTATCAATGAGAAATCAAATATTAATATGTTTTCATTTTTTTTTTTTATCTTTTTTTTTTTCTTTCTCCCTGTATATGAGACAGCAAAAGAGACACTGATGTATAGAACAGGCTTATGGACTCTGTGGGAGAGGGAGAGGGTGGGAAGATTTGGGAGAATGGCATTGAAACATGTGAAATGTCATGTATGAAACGAGATGCCAGTCCAGGTTCAATGCACGATGCTGGATGCTTGGGGCTGGTGCACTGGGACGACCCAGAGGGATGGTATGGGGAGGGAGGAGGGTTAAAAAGAAAAAAACAAACAAACAAAAAAAAAAAGATCTTTTTTTTAACCGGAGAAGCCCTAGTTGCTTTACAGTGTTTTATTTTCTGCTGTACAACAAGGTGAATCCGCTATGAAAGTGAAAGTGTTAGTCACTCAGTCAAGTCCCACTCTTTGTGAACCCATGGACCATAGCCTGCCAGGCTTCTCTGTCCATGGAATTTTCCAGGCAAGAATACTGGGGTGGGTAGCCATTCCATTCTCCAGGGGATCTTCCCGACTCAGGGATCAAACCCGGATCTATATTTATACATATATCCCCTCCCTCTTGGAACTTCCACGCATCCCACCCCTCTGGGTCACCATGAGCACCGAGCTGAACTCCCCGTGCTATACAGCAGCTTCCCACTAGCCATCCGTTTACATATGGCACTGCTCGTATGTCAGTCCCAATCTCCCAATTAACCCCCCTCCCTGTGTCCACATGTCTACTCCCTATATCTGCGTTGGCATAAGGATCTTTTTTGTTTGTTTGTTTTTGGCATAAGGATCTTAATTGAGGATTCATCCAACATTTTCTGAGCATTTTGTGCATGTTTACAAAATATGAACTGTTTTGTGATTTTTGTGAAGATATCTATCCTGGGAAAATACTTTGCAAGGTGAAAAAGAAAACAGAAAATTGGATCTTGTTTGAGAATTTTAGGCCTAGAAAGTAAAGAAGATTAATAAAAGCATTCTTCCCCCAAAAGACTAATAAATACCACCATGGTGTACACAGTGATTTTAGGTGGGACTGTACACTGCACTAAATAACACTGACGACTAGATAATGTGAAAGTGACTCTCTTTCATACTTTAGATTATGTTAAACAAGTCTGTTTGGGGCTATCATGTTTTATCACAGTAACTCTTGCTAATTTCCTTTTGTAACAAACATAGATCAGACTCCAGACTCAAAGCTGTTATGATAGGAAATGCAGATATTACATTTAAGGTAGTGATCTGCTTTTCTTTCTAAATAAAGTTATTTAGTGAGCCTGTTTATAGCAAAATAATAAAAATAATAATGCAAGCTCTGTGTAGTTATGAAGGTGGATGGTTTATAATGTGATATACAAAGATGTGTATCTTGTTCATGTAGAGTTACTAAGGTTGCAGAGAACTTCAGAGCGATTATCCTCCAAGGAGTGGCTCAGTGACCCAAGCCATGTCTTGTAGCTGTACCACCTGAAATTATTCCCAAAAAGCACATCTTGGTCAAACATGGAAAGAAAGGAGACAGTATGGAAAATTGCACGTCTGCTCTTGCATGCTTCTAACTGGAAATTTTTGCACATCCCTTCCATTCATATTTCTTTGGTCCAAGCAAGACATAGCCATGCTTATTTCAAGGGAGTGGGGAAATGCAATTCTTTTGAGTGTTTATTAGAGGCAGAGAATGAAATATTGGTGATCAACAGTGATATCTACCACCTACTTAAATGGATAAAGTTTGAAGTTCACTGGATTAAGGTATTATCTCAAAGAAGAAACAGACCACTAAGTGACTATGTGGAAAAATAAGGAGAAAATCCTAATACCTCATGGAGCATGTGTGTATGTTAGTCACTTAGTTGTGGGACTCTGCGACCCCATGGACTGTAGTCCACCAGGCTCCTCTGTCCATGGGGTTTCCCAGGCAAGCATACTGGAATATATTGTCAGTCCCTTATCCAGGGGATCTTCCTGACGCAGGGATCGAACCTGGGTCTCCCACACTGCGGGCAGATTCTTTACCATCTGAGCCACCTGGAAAGCCCAAGCATGGACAATACAAAATGAGCTAGTCATCAGAGTTACTTTTTGGCATTTGATTTCATTTTATATAACTTAAACAGTGATATGAACTATTCATGAAGGATGCTCTTGTGCTTCGATATTTTGTGTTTTGTTCACTGATTTGTTATACCGTTTACCCACTGCTTAAATAAATGTTTCTTCAAAAGAGCAGATTTTGCCAGACTGTGAAACCATCAGAGTGTATTCATTTCCCTTGCTCTTCTTGTCTTGCAGACTTGGATCCACATGCTGGTCATCGCTGGGAGCATCGTGTGCTATTTTTGCTTTGCCTTGGCTTTTGGAGCCATGTGTGTGACTTGCAACCCACCGTCCAACCCCTACTGGATTATGCAGGAGCACATGGCAGATCCAGTGTTCTACTTGGTTTGTGTTCTCACAACCTGTGTTGCTCTACTGCCCAGGTATGGTATTTGTTTTATCATCAGGAGAGTAAGCAAAATCATAGGTTTAGAATTCTTCTAGCCACTACTAAGAATAGATGGTTAGACCGTCATGTTTAGTAGTAGAAAAGTCGGTCTGTGTGGTAGTTAAAATATTGGTTTTATCTCTTTTACCAGAGTACAAAAGTGGCTTAAGCAAATGAAAAGATTTATTTCTCTTTCAAGGAAATTTCTAGTCTGGTTGATAGTCCACAGGGATAGGGCAATTTTGCTTCCCAAAGTTATTGAAGGACTCAGATCCTTTGCTTTGTCTTTTGTTCTGCTGGCTCCCAAGGGCGTTGCCTTCATGTGCATGACTGAAGCTGGTCACCACCAGTACACTCTGGTCCTGGATCCCTGCCCTGCATCTCTGCCTTCAGGAGGGAGAAAGAGAAGATGGAGGGCGTGTAGCTTTCCAACTTTCCTCTTTTTATTCTTTTTCATAATGATATGACCCAGATGTAATATCCATCACTGCTCATATCTCATTACCTAGAATCTGCATATGCAGAACTCTGAGTGGCTAAAATCTGGTGGTTTCTGAAAAAGGGGGGAATGGGTACTGAGAGACATGTAGCAGTCTCAACTAAAACCTATAAACTTTGAAAGCTTACCTCCTTTTGGACTTCAGTTATCTTCCTCATTTAAGTTTAACTCAGTTTCTCATGTGGATGGAAATGGCTAAGATGTGTGCCTGGGTTTTTACTCTGTAGGTTCTTCAGACTCTTTAGAGCTTTTCCCCTTTGTAGTTTTATGTAGCTGTTTAGCTGAAAACACTATAGCAAAGAATTGTTCTCCCTTTATAAATATGATATAAACATCAAAATGATGATTTCATATTATTTGCTCACAGGGTTGACAAATTGGCTCACAAGCAACTCTGACCTGCTGCCTGTTTTTATAAATAACATTTTATTGGAACATAGACATACTTACTAATTTATGTACTGTCTATGGCTGCTTTTGCACTATAATAGCAGAGTTGAATAGTTCCAACACAGACTGTCTGGTTCCCCAAGCCTTACTGTCTGGCCTATTGGGTGAAAGTTTGCCAACCCCAATCTGTCACATCATCATAAGTAACAATGGGCACAGACCTTTTGTTGTGGATAGACATCCCTTCTAGAAATGCATAAGAAAAACCCATCTGAGTCATTCTGGGGTGGCTACAATTATATACTTAACTCGGTTTGCCAGGGATATTGTTGCTTCTGTAGTTCTCAATGTAATTACCAACTTTCAGATTAAAAACTGACAAGATGAACATGTAAAATTTATGAAGAAACACTTACTTTAAAATTGGAGCCTGAACATTTTTTTCAAGTGCATTAACAGTACAGTTTTACTTATTATTGTTGTAGTAACCTGAAAAAACAAACAAGCCCCTAACCCAGCAATCCCACTACTGGCTAATATACTCTGAGAAAACCATAATTGAAAAAGTCACATGTGCCCCAATATTCATAGCAGCACTATTTACAGTGGCTAGGACATGGAAGCAACCTAGATGTTCATCGATGGATGAATGGATAAAGAAGAAGTGGTATATATACACAATGAAATATTCAGCCATAAAAAGGAACGAAATAGTGCCATTTTCAGAGAGGCAAATTTGCAGAGGGGGAGATTTGACACAGACAGGAGAATGCACTTTGACCATGGTAACAGAAATACCTTGGTCACAAGGCAAGGAATGCCTGCAGCCACCAGAAGCTGGAAGAGGCAAGAAATGAATTATCTACAAGAGGGAGCATGGCCTTTCCGACACCTTGATTTTGTTGTTCAGTTCAGTCACTCAGTCATGTCCAACTCTTTGCAACCCCATGGACTGCGCATGCCAGGCTTCCTTGTCCATCACCAACTCCTGGAGCTTGCTCAAACTCATGTCCATCGAGTCAGTGATGCCATCCAACCATCTCATCCTCTGTCATCTGCTTCTCCTGCCTTCAGTCTTGCCCAGCATCAGGGTCTTTTCCAGTGAGTCAGTTCTTCACATCAGATGGCCAAAGTATTGGAGTTTCAGCTTCAACATCAGTCCTTCCAGTGAATATTCAGGGCTGATTTCCTTTAGGATGGACTGGTTTCATCTCCTTGCAGTCCAAGGGACTCTCAAGAGTCTTCTTTAACACCACAGTTCAAAAGCATCAATTCTTCAGCACTCAGCTTTCTTTATAGTTCAGCTCTCACACCCATACATGACTATTGGAAAAACCATAGCTTTGAGTAGACGGACCTTTGTTAGCAAAGTAGTGTTTTTGCTTTTAAATATGATGTCTAGTTTGGTCATAGCTTTTCTTCCAAGGAGCGAGCGTCTTTTAATTTCATGGCTGCAGTCACCATCTGCAGTGATTTTGGAGCCCAAGAAAATAAAGTCTGTTACGGTTTCCATTGTTTCCCTGTCTATTTGCCATGAAGTGATGGGACTGGATGCCATGATCTTTGTTTTTTGAGTGTTGAGTTTTAAGCCAGCTTTTTCACTCTCCTCTACCACTTTCATCAAGAGGCTCTTTAGTTCCTCTTCTCTTTCTGCTGTAAGGGTGGCATCATCTGTGTATCTGAGGTTATTGATGTTTCTCCCAGAAATCTTGATTCCAGTTTGTGCTTCATACAGCCTGGCATTTCGCATGATGTACTCTGCTTGTAAGTTAAATAAATAGCATGACAATACATAGCCTTGACGTACTCCTTTCCCAATTTGGAACCAGTCCGTTGTTCCATGTCCAGTTCTAACTGTTGCTTTTTCACCTTCATACAGATTTCTTGTGAGGCAGGTAAGGTGGTCTGGTATTCCCATCTCTTGAAGAATTTTCCACAGTTTATCATGATCCACACTGTCAAAGGCTTTGCCATAGTCAATAAAGCAGAGGTAGATGTTTTTCTGGAACTCTTTTGCTGTTTTTTTAATACAGTGGATGTTGGCAATTTGATCTCTGATTCCTCTGCCTTTTCTAAATCCTGCTCAAACACCTGGAAGTTCATGGTTCACGAACTGTTTGAAGCCTGGCCTGAAGAATTTTGAGCATTACTTTGCTAGCATGTAGGATGAGTGCAATTGTACCTTGAACATTCTTTGGCATTGCCTTTCTTTGGGATTGAGATGAAAACACAGATTTCAGAATTCTTGGCCTGCTGAACTGTGAGAAAATAAAGTTCTGTTGTCCTAAGCCAGCACATTTATGGTGCAGCAGCTATAGAAAACAAATGCAGACTTGTATAGGAAGGTGGGTACTGCTGTAATAAATACCTAAAAATGTGAAATAGGCTTTGAAATTAGATAATGAGCAGATCCTGGAAAAATTGTGAGGTACGTAATAGACTGTTGAATTTTGAGGCATGTATGCACTGTCAATAGAACTATGGACCTTCAAGTATCTGCTGGTGAAAATTCAGAAGAAAGTAGAAAGCATGGTCAGAGAAAGTGATATCTTGGAAAATACATAAATGGTCATTAATGGAATGTTGCTAGAAATGTGGGGAGAAGGCAATGGCACCCCACTCCAGTACTGTTGCCCGGAAAATCCCATGGATGGAGGAGCCTGGTAGGCTGCAGTCCATGAGGTCGCTAAGAGTCAGACACGACTGAGCAACTTCACTTTCACTTTCCACTTTCATGCATTGGAGAAGGAAATGGCAATCCATTCCAGTGTTCTTGCCTGGAGAATCCCATGGACGGAGAAGCCTGTTAGGCTGTAGTCTATGGGGTCGCACAGAGTTGGACACGACTGAAGTGACTTAGCAGCAGCAGCAGCTAGAAATGTGAGTGTTAAAGGTACTGCTGGCAAAGTCTCAGAAGGAAATGAGAAACATTATTGGAAATTGGAGGAAAGGGAGTCTTGGCAATATAGTGGCAGAGAGCTTAGCTGAAGTGTGTTCTACTGTTATGTGGAAAGCAGAATTTGTAAGTGATGAACTTGGGTATTTAGCTGAGGAGTTTTCAGTGTTGAAGGTTTGGTCTAGTTTCTTCTTGTTGCTTATTTATAGAAACTTGGCAACTGAACAACAACCTGGAAAAATGTGAAGGAAAAGAGATTGAGGGAAGGTACTATTAAGTCCAGAGAAACTAGATTTAGAAAATCCTCAGCCCACCCAGATTTCAAAAGTTGCTAAAATTAGGCAATTTGCTATTGGGAGTATGCTCGAAAGAGAGGGCCAAGAGTGTGGCTGAACAGCCTTTGCTGGTGCTGAAGAGATTGGGTGTGTGACTCATGGATCCTCTCAGTCACCTCAGCAGTCACCAAGGAAGCAGGTGAGATACACAGGAAAGATCTGTGGCGGACCCTCTTATCTAATGGCATAAATGCCCATTAGATACATTGGAGACTCAACAAGGTTTTTGCAAATGTTCTTGTTATTTAGTTGCCAAGTCATCTCTGACTCTTTGCGACCCTATGAACTGTAGCCCACCAGGCTCCTCTGGCCATGGAATTTCCCAGGCAAGAATATTAGAGAGGATTGCCATTTCCTTCTCCAGAGGATCTTCCTGACCGAAGGATTGAGCCCATGTCTCCAGCACTGGCAGGCAGATTCTTTACTGCTGAACCACCAGGGAAGCCCCTAAATACTGTCAGCTTGGTCTGAAGGGGTGAAGTTTGTGGTAATTTGTTACAATAGCCATAGAAAACTAGAAGCTAGCATTTTAAAAAATACTGTGCCAACGCTCTGCCTGCTTCACATGTATTGTCTCATTTAACTTAACAGACTATTGACTAGGGGATTGTTGAAGAAACTAACACCTATGGCATTAGTACATCTCTGGTCATTAACATGAAAACATTAAGACTGTAATGTAGCTCTGTTGGTATCTCTACTTTTATTACAGATTTTATTTTTTATTGGACAATCAGGAACTCATTATTTTCTCAGTGTTTAATAAACATTAATTTCATGTTATCTCCATTTTATAGTTCACTTATCCTCCTCCTTTACCTCAAGAAGGGCCACCAGACCTTTTTACTTTTTCTAATCGGTGAGTATTTTTTGTGGTCCATAATGCATTCGAGGTGAATGTAATTCTGTGATGCTTTTTGTAACCTAGGTTTATATACAGAGTTCTTCAGGGATCCCTCTTTCCATCTCCAATTCTGAGGGCAAAACACTTGGACAGACTTCCTGCAGAGGAGAGGATTGAAGCTCTCAAGAAGTGGAGGGGGACTGGGCAGATGGATCAGTTGACATCTAAGTATGCTGACCACTCAGCTGTTGAGTCAGAGAGAATACCCATTTATGACCCGTCTGCTGTCTTTGCAGTGATGTCGGCAACTGCTTGTGCTGTTGAGAAAGGAAACTTACCTGTATGTGAAACTGCTTTAGACTCGGACTTCTCTGAAACTAAGGCCTCAGGGATGGCTGGACCCTCAAAGGATTAAAAAAAGCAGGATATCCTTCTTGGAGATGCCAGTATTCCATCAAGTTTGGGAAAGCAACTTTGAAGAGGCTCCTTTGCCAAAGCAGCATGACTTGATTTTTCCTTAAGGGACGGGAACATTTTACTGGAAATGTTTGGAAGAGCCTATGTGATGACCTTTACTGTTGGTTTGTGGATCCATGTGTAATGGACGTTAGAATTTGACCTGGACAGAGTTTAGAGAAGTGAAATATTTAATTCAGATTCAAATGCTTTCATGAAACTTTTTGGATTTTGTGAAAGCATTTTAGTTGTTCTATAAATGCACATATTTTCAAGGATTCATTTGGGACATATATTTATTTGACTCTGCTCAGTGTTCTCCTGAGGTGGAGTCTTCCTGAGAAAGGCGCAGCGGGGATACCAGGGGTCCATGGAGATGCATTCCTCTCTTGGCTTCTAGTCAAAAGAAGACTTTTTATGAGGTCTGCCTCTGTACACATGCTGTCAGTGAAGTGATAGAGGCCATAGGTAAGGGAAATGGAATCAGTTGAGTCCAGGCCACCTTGGCAATTTCCTGTATTCTAAAACTGACAGTAGCCAGATCAAAATGAGACAATCAAAGCAATCTTCAAGAGACCATTTGAGGGTTTATCGTCTTTACCCTATAACTTTCCTGGCATGCAAATACTTTCAAGCTCTTTTCAACCTCTAAAAATGAGGTATTATAAACTGACACTGATACAGGTGATTCTCAGGAGAATTCTATGAGGTTCTTAGATTTGCTTTTAATTACATTTAGGACATGAAAGTCTATACCAAGTCCATTGCTGTTGCAAATCATGTATGCTGGCTTTAATTGAAACAAGGAAACTAGTTTCTACCATAACTGCCAGGTATTATTATAAGATCATGTATTCTTGTCGAGTTCTTTTAAAATTCTGTATCCATTCATCTGAAAATTATCAGCCAACCCAGAACTTCCTTCATGAAATCTCCATGCTAATGTTCTGTGTCTGTATCAAGCTCTTCTTAATGACTATGCAGCTGTGTTCTCAGGGCTTAAGTTTCTACCTGTTGCCTACTGTTCTGGTCTGATATTTTTTGTAGCCTTCTAATATTATTGCAAATGGTCTTTTATACAGACTGATTTCTAGCATATCCAAAATCCCATATGGCTAATGGAGGTAGCTATCTGCTTTCTTATGATTTTTTTAAACTTTTTAATAAATAACATATATTAAAAGCTGTCATAACTCTGATACTCATCAAATCCAATAGTAATTGGTACCAGAACTGAGAAGGAAAATCCCAAAGCAATACCTTTAAAGAGTATTGTTTGACCTATCCTTATATGGTAAAGTCAGTGGTGTCATATCATCTGTTATCTTCATAGCAACTAGCATTTATTCCTTGAGATCATCATCTTCTGATAAATATTTAGAGAGATATTCACTTAAAAAAGATTAGAATCTAAGGAATGAGTCCAAAAGACTAAAAAAAGGTCAGTCTCTCTGATATAAATTATCTGTACACAACAGTTCATGTTATGGGTGTACAACTTCTTGCCTACAATTCAGCAATCCCAGGAACTCTGAAAATTAAAAAAGTTTTCATAAATTAAGCACAAATACAATGGGTTAAACAGATACAAGACTATTTATTTAATATAGTTATTCATATATTTTGCCACAAAAGTATTAATAATTTTATTACTGTGCTACTAAACATTTTAATATGCTTTTTAAATTTTTTAAAATTCTGGATTCTGAGACACATCTGGTCCTCAGGCAGAGATTTGGGGTCTTTATAAAGCCTTTAAAGATTCTCATTTCCAAGTGAATAACTCTTATGCAAAGTTTCCTAAGCTAATGTTCCAGCATTTTCGGTAAGTATTCAGCATATTTTACCAAATTTGAGGGAGCCCAATTTGCTCCTAGTAGCCAAGAAAAATTAACAGTATATATTTGTGATTTAATTTTTACCCCAAAAGATTTATAAAGGAATTGGATTAGATTCCCAAAATGTGTTCTAGAAGACAAAAATCCTTATCCTCTTACCAGGGCTAAGGTTTTCCTTGGACACTCAATGGGTGATTAGAGATTATCGCAGACTCTTTCAGACTAATCAAATAGTGGCATTTAAAAGAGCATGTTCCTGGGGGAGTGAGATAAAAGACAAGTAAATTTTGATTGGTGGGAAACTGACTGCCAACGTATAATCGTGGGAAACATTTTCTGGGGCTTGCTCCATGTTTTACATCCAATTCAAATTATACCATTTTATTTGTATTAAGGGTTATTTAAAATAACTACAGTATATACATTTCACTGAACATAAGTTGAGCATAGTTGTTCCATTATATGACAGAACTGATGTATGTTCTTAAGTTTTCATACAGTTGTGACCATAATTTCAGTTGCTGGATTTTACATTCTCGATAGGTTTATACAAACTACAGAACAAGAGATGAATCACATGGAAAGTGTCAAGACAGCTTTGCGAATGTCACCTATGCAAACACATAGAAGAGAGTACAAAACGACGTGTATAAAACTGCAGGTAGTCTCTGGGGGTGCTGGGGCAGCCCAGGCTGTGGGGGAAATCCTTTGTTGTTGTTTAGGTGCTTAGTCGTGGCCGACTCTTTGAGACCCCATGGACTGTAGCCTGCCAGCTTCCTCTGTCCATGGGATTTCCCAGGCAAGAATACTGGAGTGGGTTGCCATTTTGTTCTCCAGAGGATCTTCCCAACCCAGGGATTGAACCAGTGTCTCCTGCATTAGCAGGAAGATTCTTCACTGCTGAGCCACCAGGAAAGCCCATAAATTAAATTAGGTACATGTGAATATTTGTGTTTTGAAGGTTTTTAGTGGGGAAAAAAATACTTTAACCACCAATTACTTTATAAATTGATGTGCATCATGACATAGTACTTAAAAGCATATTTAATTTTTTAATTATCAATGGGAAGAAATGGCAACACCAGCTATTAAATATCTTTTAAGAAAAGTTACAAAATGTTTTTATTCATGCAAAAAGTTTACTGTGCTTTGAAATACATCTCTGTGACCTTATTGGTATGGCTGGACAGAGAAAAACTGAAAAATACTTAGGTGTGGGGTGCAATTTAATTTCCTTAAAAAATTGCATCTCTCCACTCTATAGCAAGTCCTCCTTTAGCAAAGTTTAACCTCAACTTCATTGTCACAAAGACAGAAATTTTTCCCACAAATAGTTTCCCAGTTGTCAAAATCTCAGTTGGCTAACTGATACAGAGTGAACAAACCCTAACTCTGGGAAGGGTCTATGGAGACTTTTCTATGCAATTACAGCCTGGATTTAAATTCCAAATGGGCAGTCTTTTCATATCAAGTGCTAATATTGATGTGAAAAGAACTTTGTGGTCAATGGGATTTGCTCTTTCAGCTACCTAAGTGGATGCTCTGTCTTTCATAAGTTCTCAGAATTATGCAAACTTTAGAAGAATAATAACTTAGGCATGTAAACTATCTTGGCTTTTCATAAATCAAAAGCAAGCCTCTGATGTTGTTATTGAAATTTGCCACTATGCTCTTATGCTGGAGAAATTTTCATTTTGCTGGCAAAGATTCATTAGCCTGGATCTCAATGTCCTTTTGCGACTGGACAAGAGGGAACTTTCTCTAACCCGTTACCCTGGTGCCTACACTCTTCTCTTTCCCAAGTTGACCATTTCACTTTACAGTTGAGGTTAGGCCTGCCTGGCAGAAGAACAAACTCTGTTTTGCTTTGGTTTTTAAAAGATTTTCATTCAACTTGAAGTAAGAGAAAAACAGAACTGGAAAAAAAAAAAAAAACTGCCTGAAATTCGACTGAGACAAACATGACCATTTGCAGTGCACTGTGGAGCATCCCTGTCTATGAAAAGTGCTCCTGTACAGCTCTCTACAGGACGTCCTCCACCGTCGGAAAGGCCGTTTTCTTTGAATGTTGCTGGAAAAAGTCTCTGATCATCTTTGGAATTAGTTCAGGAGAAAGGTACGGATGTATATTTGTCTTTCAATCCATTTGACAAAGTATGTCACGTTGCTGTAAACTCCAGGCCCCAGGACTTTGGAAAAGCAGACGGAGCCCCATGAAGTTAAGCCAAACAATGTCCACTGTCCTCCCGGCTTCTCACAAACTAGAGGCCCACCACTGTCACCCTGTAATGAAGAGCGGTGGATGTTAGTCACTGGTATATCAGAGCCCTCGTGTGTCCACGCTATCCTGAGGGTAAAACAAAGCCCAACCCAGCTTAACCAATGTCCTGAAAAATTTCAACAAAGGTCTCATTGTTAATGTGTGAAGGGAACATGCTGTCCCCTACATAAACAGAACTTCCAAATGAACATTTTAAATCTTGATCTTTTAAAGAATAGAGGTGGCTTGGGAAAGGGCTATATTCTTTTTTTTCTGTGAAATTGGAGGACATTTTGTCATTTCTCACACTTAATCAAAATATATCAAACTTTTTTTTTAAATTTAAGTATATCAGGACTGAGTCCCTAACTGATCTAATTCTTTTAATTTTGATCCAGTTTATAAATGTAGAACATGTTCAAGGATAAAGTTTTCTCACAAAAAATAGTGCTAGAAAAATCTAAAAATAAGTCACTTCCAGGATTCTTGCTGTGTGAATGAATGTATTAAGTAAAACACACTCAGGGTAAGAAAAACTTAATACTTACTGTATTTAATAGAAAAGAATTAGCATGCTTAAATAGAAAATACCACATAATAATTACAGTAAAACTTATTATAATGCAGACATAGAGATTTCATTTGCATAGAGACGTTCATTCTTAATATTTAAGTCTAGGTATTATAGTTAAGTGAAAGTGAAATCGCTCAGTCGTGTCCGACTCTGCGACCCCCATGCACTGTAGCCTACCAGGCTCCTCTGTCCGTGGGATTTTCCAGGCAATAGTACTGGAGTGGATTGCCATTTCCTTCTCCAGGGGGTCTTCCCAACCCAGGGATCAAACCTGGGTCTCCCACATTGTAGACAGATGCTTTACCATCTGAGCCACCAAGGAAGGCTAAATATTTCTTTGAGCCACTTTTTTTTTTGCGGGGGGAAGTTGGGGGCAGGTGGCGGCAAGAATACTGGAGTGGGTTGCCATTCCCTTCTCCAGGAGATCTCCCTGACCCAGGGATTGAACCCGGGTCTCCCGCATTGTAGGCTGATGCTTTACCATCTGAACCACCAGGGAAGTTATTACAGTTAAGTTTTATTCACTTTTCTTTGTCCACATATAATTAAAACACTATGGCTTTAAAAATGCTAATATTTTCTACATCTGAAAAGATGAGACTATGAGAGATGTGTTCTGCATGGCTTCAAAAGAGAAGGATAGATACTGTAGAAAATAAGTATGTGGACTCATGACAGATATTTACAAAATACTCCTTGCTTTGCAAGAATTTCAAACTTGGAAGTGTATCTATGGTCCTCCCACTTGGTAATGTTGAGAAATAGAAATCATGTTTATCGATGCTCTCCCAAACACCTTCCCTGTGTTAGTTTATTTAATTCTCATGAAATAACTACAGGTTAATAATTATTATTTACATGTTACTACTTATATAAATATAAATATTTAAATATATAATAATAATTGTTATAATTTATCCCTCCCTGCTTTGGTATCTATGTTTGTTTTCTATGTCTATAAATCTGTTTCTGTTGTATATATAGATTCATTATTTTTTCAGTTCAGTTGCTCAGTCATGTTCGACTCTTTGCAACCCCCATGGACTACAGCACGCCAGGCTTCCCTATCCATCACCAACTCCCAGAGCCTATTCAAACTCATGTCCCTAGAGTCAGTGATGCCATCCAACCATCTCATCCTCTGTTGTTTCCTTCTCCTCCTGCCTTCAGTCTTTCCCAGCATCCGGGTCTTTTCCAATGAGTCAGTTCTTCTCATCAGGCGCCACTAGTTTGCTTTTGCTTCTATTTCTTTTGCTTTGGGAGGCTGACCTAAAAAAGTATTGCTACAATTTATATCAAAGAATGTTTTGCCTATGTAATCTTCTAGGAGTTTTGTGGCATGTCTTATATTTAGGTCTTTAAACTCTTTTGAGTTAATTTTTGTATAATTATAATAATTATGTATAATTTTTGTTGTAATTTCATTGATTTACATGTAGCTGTCCAGCTTTCCCAACACCACTTATTGAAGAAATTGTCTTCTCTGCATTGTATTCTTGCCTCAGAGATTTACCATAAATGTGTGGGTTTATTTTTGGCCTGTATCCTGTTCCACTGATCCATATGTCTGTTACCATGCTATTTTGATTACTGTAGCTTTGTAGTATAATCTAGAATGAGTATGTCTCCAAGTTTTGTTGTTTTCTCAGAGTTGCTTTGTCAATTCTGGATCCTCTGTGATTCCACATAAATTTTAGAATTTTTTTTTTTTTTTTTTTACAGAACTAGAACAAATAAAAGTCACAAGTATTTTGACAGTTCAGTTCAGTCGCTCAGTCATGTCTGACTCTGCAACCCCCATGGACTGTAGCACACCAGGCCTCCCTGTCCATCACCAACTCCTGGAGTTTATTCAAACTAAGGTCCATTGAGTTGGTGATGCTATCCAGCCATCTCATCATCTGTCGTCCCCTTCTCCTCCCACCTTCAATCTTTCCCAGCATCAGGGAAAGAGTCAGTTCTTCACTGATCAGGATATTTTAACAGGGGTGGCATTAAATATGTAGATTGCTTTGGGTAGTATGACCATTTTTACAATACTAATTCTTTCAATCCTAGAGCATTGGATATCTTTCCATTTCTTTGAATCATCTTCAGTGTTCTTTACAATGTTTTAGTTTTCAGTACATAGGAGTTTTCACCTCCTTGGGTAAGTTTATTCTAAGGTATTTTTTAACATGATTTTAAAAATGATTTTTTTTTCAATTTTTTCTTTCTGATATTCCATTTAGTGTAAAGAAATGCAATAGCTTTCTGTATATGAATCTTGTATTCTGTTACCTGGCTGAATTCATTTATTAGTTCTAATAGTTTTTGTATGGAGACTTTAGGATTCTCTATATAGAGTATCATATCATCTGCAAATAATGACAGTTTTCTTCCCCTTCAAGGTTTTCAGTTTTTCACCATTGGGTATTATGCTGGCTGTAAGTTTGTCACAAATCACTTTTATTATGTTGAGATATAGTCCCTCTATACCCACTTTGTGGTGTGAACGTTAGCAAGTTGAACAATAAAAACCATATTATCATCTCAATAAATGTAGAAAAAGCTTTGGACAAAACTCCATACCCATTTTTTAAAAGTGGGCATAGAGGGAACATAACTCAGCATAATAAAGGCATATATGGGCTACCCTGGTTCAATTTCCTGGATCAGGAAGATCCCCCAGAGAGGGGATAGGCTACCCACTCCAGTATTCTTGGGCTTCCCTGGTGGCTCAGTCGGTAAAGAATCTACCTGCAGTGTGGGAGACCTGGATTCAATACCTGGGTTGGAAAGATTCCCCTGGAGGAGGACATGGCAACTCACTCCAGTATTCTTGCCTGGAGAATCCCCATGGACAGAGGAGGCTGGCAGGCTACAGTCTATGGGGTCACAAAGAATCAGACACAACTGAGCACAGCACAGCATGTGACAAACCCACAGCTAAACATCATACTCAATGGTGAAAAGCTGAAACCATTTCCTCTAAAATTAGGTACAAGACAAAGATGTCTTATCTTGCCACTTCTACTCAACATAGTTTTGAGAGTCCCAGCAATAGCAATCAGAGAAGAAAAAGAATAGTAATCCAAATTATGAAAAGTAAAATTGTCACTGTTTGCAGATGACATGATAACTACATGTAGAAAATCCTAAAGATGCTACAAGAAAACTATTAGAACTCATCAATGAATTTGGTACAGTTGCAGGATACAAAATTAATACACAGAAATATGTTGAATCTCTAGACACTAACAATGTAAGGTCAGAAAGAGAAATTAAGGAAACAATCCCATTTACTGTTTCATCAAAAAAATAAAATACCTTGGAATAAACATACCTAAGGAGACAAAAGACCTCTACTCATAAAACTATAAGATACTGATGTAACAAATTGAAGAAAACACAAATAAATGGAAAGATATACCTACCATGTTCATGGATTAGAAGAATCAGTATTGTCCAAATGACTATATTACCCAAGGTAATCTACAGATTCAATGCAATCCCTATCAAATTACTATGTCATTTTTTGCAGATCTAGAACAAAAAAAAAATCTTATAACTTGTATGGAAACACAAAAGATCCCAAATAACCAAAGCAATCTTGAGAAAGAAAGAAAAGCTGAGAAATCAGGCTCTGTTACTTCAGAATATATTGTAAAGCTACAGTAATCAAAGCAGTATGGTACTGGCCCAAAGACAGTCTTATAGATCAATGCAACAGGATAGAAAGCCTAGAAATAAGTCCAAATAACTATGGTCAATTAATATGACAAAGAAAGCAAGAATATACAATGGAGAAAAGACAGTCTCTTCTTCAGTAAGTGGTGCTAGGAAAATTGGAGAGCTACATATAAAAGAATGAAATTAAAATACTCCTTAACACCATGCACAAAAATAAACTCAAAGACCTAAATGTAAGACTGGATATTACAAAACTCATAGAGGAAAACATAGACAGAACACTGTTTGATATAAACCACAGCAAGATCGTTTTCAATCCACCTCCTATAATAATGAAGATAAAAACAATAACCAAATGAGATTAATTAAATTTAAAATCTTTTGCACAGCAAAGGAAACCACCAAAACAAAAAGACAACTTATAAAAATGGGAGAAAATATTTGCAAAGGATGCAACTAACAAGGAATTAATCTCCAAAATATACAAACAGCTCATGAAGCTCAATATCAAAAAAATCAAACAACCCAATCAAAAATGGGCAGAAGAGAAACATTTCTCTAAAGAAGTTACAAATGACCAAAAAGAACATGAAAAGATATTCAACGTTGCTAATTATTAGAGAAATGCAAATCAAAACTACACTGTAGTATCAACTCAGACTAGTCAGAAGAGCCATTATCAAAGTCTACAAACAACAGATGCTGAAGAGGGTGTGGAGAAAAGGTAACCCTTCCTGTACTGTAGGTGGGAATGTAAATTGGTACAATCACTATGAAGAATAGTACAGAAGTTCCTTAAAAAACTAAAAGTTACCATGTGATCCAGCAACTCCTGGACATATATCTGGGGAAAAAATTCAAAAAGATACATGCTGGACATACATCTGGGGAAAAAATGCAAAAAGATACATGCACCCCAGTATTCAATTGCAGCACTATATACAATAGCCAAAACATGGAAGCAACCTAACTGCCAATAGAATGATAGGTAAAGAAAATATACTACATATATATGATGAATTATTATTCAGCCATGAAAAAGAATGAAATAAAGCTATTTGCACCATCATGGATGGACCTGGAGATTATCACACTAATTGAATTATGTCAGAGAAAGACAAATATCACATCACTTATATTTGGAATCTAAAGAGATGATATAAATGAACTTATTTACAAAACAGAAATAGACCCACAGGCTTAGAAAACAAACATAGTTATCAAAGGGGAAAGGTGGGGAGGGGGACAAATTAGGAGTCTGGAATTAACATATACACACTACAATGTAGAAAACAGATCACTAACAACGACCTACTGTATAGCACAGGGAATTCTACTCAATGTTATGTAATAGCATACATGGGGAAAGAATCTGATAAAGAATGGCTATAACTGAACCACTTTCCTGTACACCTGAAACTAACACAATACAGTAACTCACCTATACCCCAATATAAAATAAAAATATATATGTACATATTACCATTTTAAACCTTATTCCAGTTGTTTTTATAGTTCTTTGAGTTCATTTCTTTTTGTTTTTCCTTTTGTGCTTTGATGATTTTCTTTTGAAGTATGCTTGAGTTCCTTCCTTTTAGGTTTTTGTGAAACTATTTTCTATGTGTTTAATTTGTGATTACTATGGCGTTCAAATATGTTGACCCATTACTATAGCTACTTGTTTTAAATTTATTATAGTCACTTTTACAAAAATTCTGATTGCTTTTTAATCTCTGTACTTGCATATTTAAGTGATCTTCAGTCCTTTTCAGTTTCAACATCAGTCCTACCAATGAACGAATACCCAAGACTGATCTCCTTTAGGATGGACTGGTTGGATCTCCTTGCAGTCTGAGGGACTCTGAAGAATCTTCTCCAGCACCACAGTTCAAAAGCATCAATTCTCCGGTGCTCAGCTTTCTTTATAGTCCAACTCTCACAGTCATACATGACCACTGGAAAAACCATAGCCTTGACTAGACGGACCTTTGTTGACAAAGTAATGTATCTGCTTTTTAATATGCTGTCTGGATTGGTCATAACTTTCCTTCCAAGGAGTAAGGGTCTTTTAATTTCATGGCTGCAGTCACCGTCTACAGTGATTTTGGAGCCCAGAAAAATAAAGTCAGCCACTGTTTTGTTTTTTTTTTTTTTTTGTGGCAAAAACAAGTTTATTGAAGAAAGAGAAGTGGGCCAAGCCAAGAGAGGCACAGATACCAGAATGATGAGGTACAGGGGTTTTCAAGACAGGGCTTTTGCATATTCAACTTGGTGGGCATGGACTGACAGTTTTGATTGACAATTGGAAGTTACATAATTATAAGCTCCATTGCATATGTCTTCCCATAATTCATTCTGTTATAATAAGATGTGTGTATATATAGACTATTTATGAACCCTTAGTAGGCTTCCAGATGCCTAAGGTCATTTGAGGACACAGCAGCCTCTGTGGTTATTTTGCAACCTATCTGTGAGTTCTCCTGGGCCTCATCTGGGGTGAGGTTTAGAAATCAGCTTGGATCTTTTCAGCTGAAAGATTAGGTGTCGATTCTTTTCCATCTCTCATTGCTGATACCTAACTTTCTGTAATGTCTTTTTAAATGTTTATACTATTTCCCCATGAAGTGATGGGACCAGATGCCATGATCTTAGTTTTCTGAATGTTGAGCTTTAAGCCAACTTTTTCACTCTCCTCTTTCACTTTCATCAAGAGGCTCTTTAGTTCTTCTTCACTTTCTGCCATAAGGGTGGTGTCATCTGCATATCTGAGGTTATTGATACTTCTCCTGGCACTCTTCATTCCAGCTTGTGCTTCCTCCAGCCAGCGTTTCTCATGATGTACTCTGCATAGAAGTTAAATAAGCAGGGTGACAACATACAGCCTTGATGGACTCCTTTTCCTATTTGGAACCAGTCTGTTGTTCCCATGTCCAGTTCTAACTGTTGCTTCCTGACCTGCATACAGGTTTCTCAAGAGGCAGGTCAGGTGCTTCGGTATTCCCATCTCTTTCAGAATTTTCCACAGTTTATTGTGATCCACACAGTCAAAGGCTTTGGCATAGTCAATAAAGCAGAAATAGATGTTTTTCTGGAATTCTCTTGCTTTTTCCATGATCCAGCAGATGTTGGTAGTTTGATCTCTGGTTCCTCTGCCTTTTCTAAAACCAGCTTGAACATCTGGAAGTTCACAGTTCACATATTGCTGAAGCCTGGCTTGGAGAATTTTGAGCATTACTTTACTAGCATGTGAGATGAGTGCAATTGTGCAGTAGTTTGAGCATTCTTTGGCATTGCCTTTCTTTGGAATTGGAATGAAAACTGACCTTTTCCAGTCCTGTGGCCACTGCTGAGTTTTCCAAATTTGCTGGCATATTGAGTGTGGCACTTTCACAGCATCATCTTTTAGGATTTGAAATAGCTCAACTGGAATTCCATCACCTCCACTAGCTTTGTTCATAGTGATGCTTCCTAAAGCCCACTTGACTTCACATTCCAGGATGTCTGGCTCTAGGTGAGCCAGATCACACCATCATGATTATATGGGTTGTGAAGATCTTGTTTGTATAGTTCTTCTGTGTATTCTTGCCACCTCTTCTTAATATCTTCTGCTTCTGTTAGGTCCACACCATTTCTGTCCTTTATTGAGCCCATCTTTGCATGAAATGTTCCCTTGGTATCTCTAATTTTCTTGAAGAGATCTCTAGTCTTTCCCATTCTGTTGTTTTTCTCTATTTCTTTGCATTGATCGCTGAGGAAGGCTTTCTTATCTCTCCTTGCTATTCTTTGGAACTCTGCATTCAAATGGGTATAGCTTTCCTTTTCTCCTTTGCTTTTTGCTTCTCTTCTTTTCACACCTATTTGTAAGGCCTCCTCAGACAGCCATTTTGCTTTTTTGTATTTCATTTTCTTGGGGCTAAAACTCCAGTACTTTGGCCACCTGATGCAAAGAGCTGACTCATTTGAAAAGACCCTGATGCTGGGAAAGATTGAGGGCAAGAGGAGAAGGGGACAACAGAGGATGAGATGGTTGGATGGTATCATCGACTCAATGGACATGGGTTTAGATGGACTCCAGGAGTTGGTGATGGACAGGGATGCCTGGTGTGCTGCGGTTCATGGGGTCACAAAGAGTCGGACACAGCTGATCGACTGAACTGAACAATCCTTTTACATATTTGCTTCTCCTCCTGTGATTTTTTTTTTCCTTTCCAATAGATTGTTGCTTCTTTTCTACTTAGAGAAGACCCTTTAATATTTAAGGTTGGTTTAATATTGCTCAATTCTTTTAGTTTTTGCTTGTCTGAGAGATTCTTTATCTTTTTCTATTCTAAATGATAATCTTTCTAGGTAGAGTATCCTAGATTGAACATTTTCTCTTTCAGGTTTGAATATATCATGCCATTTCCTAGAAGTAGTGATCATCATATTCATAACTTACCAATGCCATAAACCTAACTAATGAGAAGCCCTGGTGGCTCAGTGGTAAAGAGTCTGCCTGCCAAGGCAGGAGACATGGGTTCAAACCCTAGGTCAGGAAGAGCCCCTGGAGGAGGAAATGGCAGCCCACTCCATATTCTTGCCTGGAAACATCCATGGACAGAGGAACCTGGTGGGCTACAGTCCATGAAGTCACAAAGAGTCAGACACAACTGAGCACACAAACCCAGCCAATAAGCATAGGCCTTTCAAGGGGCTGACTAAATTGTTCTGTCTGAAAGCCTGATTGATTTTTAAGCAAAATTTACTGGAAACATTTTGATTAGACATATTCCAGTCTTTTCATCTCCTCTTATATAAAAGAATTAAGATCCTGATTTATGCTGTGCTACACAACTTAGTGACTGAACCACCACTACCACCACTTATTTAGGCTAGTTATTAAAATGGGGTATGTTTACAGCAACCCTACGTTTCCAGATCAGAAACTTAGCCACATAATTATTTAGAATCAATTTTTTGGAGGATTCTGTGCTAATGTCTAAACAAGTAAGGAGCTATTTTTACCATAAAAGGGCCAAAAGTCCACTTGGATAATGAGAAAAACTTTACATGAAAGCAAAATCTAAGGGCTATAAATAAAGGAGTCTTCAAAAGAATGAGCGATTGCTTCCAGCTGGAGGGGAACATAGGATCCCCTTAAGAGTAGATTTTGAGCTAAGCTTAGTGAGATAGGTAGACATGTTAGCTGGAAAACAAGTGAAGCAGCAGCAATTCGAAATGAAAGAAGGATACAGAGATAAAGGCACAATTTGGTCCTCTTTTCCTTTTCATAATATTAGACTTCAGGCCAAAGTTTGGTTTCAATATTGAGTCCCATGGTTTCTAGACCTTAACAGAGGACCATGGCCTGCGATGTGTCCTGTTGAGGCAGTTGAGGAAGATAATGAGAGGTTCTGATGAATAGACTTGGTAAAAAAGTAGCCTTTTGTCTCTCTTCTTTTCTATCTGGGGTTTTGTTAGAGAGCGTCTGGTATGTGTCTAAGATGCCCACAGTGTGGAACTGCCACCACTAAAGAAGTTGACAGGACCCAGTTCTTATTAGACATTATTATATGAGCATGACCACACCCATGTCTATGTTGGGCCTTAATTTCTCTTTCAAGAATCAGCCTTCCATCTCCTCCCTTTAGCAGTTACCATTTCATTATACAGTTGAGGTTAGGCCTGCCTGGCAAAATAACAAACTCTGTTTTGCTTTGGTTTTTAAAAGACTTTCATTCAACTTGAAGTAAGAGAAAAATAGAATTAACAACAACAAAAAAGCTGCATAAAATTAGACTAAGACAAACTTGAACATTTGCAGTGCACTGTGGAGCATCCCTGTCTGAAAAGTGCTGTAGAGAGCTGTCCTGAGGCCCTAGTTCTTAGTGAACCTCCAGGTCATATTGGCAATACAGAGAAATGTGTTCACATTAATCCTTGCTTCTAGGATAGTTAGTGGCCAAGCACATTCATAACTTCATTCTACCACCTTAGTCCTGGGTGATATGAGGTAAATTACTTAACCTCTATGGTCCCTTGTTCCACAAGTGATGATTGTGAGAATTCAGTGAGTTATTTAAAAGTATTTAGAAGAGATACTGGAAACATAACAAATTATTTTCAAAAAAACTTTCCCAAAGAGCCACACATGAATAATAATGAGCCTATATGGACCCACTGAACCTATTGCAGAATTGAATCTCTTTGGTAAGCACTGAGCAACTTACCATGCATGAGTCAACCGTGCCAGACTCATAGCCAGCACAGATCATCCGGTTGGTGATGGTCTTCATGTCAAAGTAAGACTGACATTGTTCCAGAGAAATAACACGTACTTCTCCCTCTTGCAGCTTAAAAGGCACTGGATTTTTTTTTTTTTTTAAGAGAAAGAAATAAAACATGAGGGTAAAATGACTCAAAAATTAGGCTAGTCATACAGGAAATCATTACATTTTTATATCAAGAAAACCATATTCTTAGAATGTTATTTCAAAGACAAAGCTCATTTAGACTCAAACTTTTCCAATTAGAAGTGCTGATAGTCATTCCATTAGTCAAATGCCTCCATTTTGTTAATGAGAAAATGGAGGCACAGACTGGTTAAGTAACCTGGCTCATGGTTTCCCTTTCATTTTTTACAAATGGGTTTTCTAATTTATTTTTTGTGTTTTGGTTGCACTACGCAGCATGCAGGATGGATCCCCTGCCAGATATGGAACCCAGGCCTCTGCAGTGTAAGCACTGAATCTTAACCACTAGCCCCACCAGGGAACTG
The DNA here is from genome assembly GCF_055505025.1 of Bos grunniens. Lineage (NCBI taxonomy): Eukaryota > Metazoa > Chordata > Mammalia > Artiodactyla > Bovidae > Bos > Bos grunniens. Next base: position 52,189,408 of record NC_141170.1, on the reverse strand, counting down.
CCTCCCTCTCTTATTACATGTGGCAACATAAACAATTGGTATTACAATTAAAATAATCAAGCCAGAGCTCTGCCCCAGATGGAGGCTGTCCGCTGTGTGACAGCTAAGCATGTGAGTCCATTCTGCTAAAGTTCAGATCATCTGTTCAGAGTAACAGGGGAATGGTTGCCCCATCCTTGGTTTAAACAATGTTATCTCACCACGTGCTATAGTAGCCATCATTAGATCAGGACCTTTAATCCTAGAAGATGTGTCAGAAAGATGTCCAAAGGGAAAAGTGTCCCTTAGTGTCAGCAGAGAGAATGTGTGATTTCCAGCTTGTCTGAAAGTTCTTGCCTGGGAAATCCCATGGACGGGGGCCCCGGCAGGCTACAGTCTATAGAGTTACAAAGAGTCAAACACGACTTGGTGACTAAACAACAAAAGGTGGGTAACAGGACACCGACATGTATCATCATCCCTGAGAGCTACAGTACTACCCTGACATAGTTGGCATGGCCAGTGCTTACTATTAAAGAAAATATCGATTAAATTCTTATTCTAAACTTTTAACAGGTCAAGCAAAGTAAGAGTCCTTTACAGGCAGCTGAGAGACAGCAGTACAAAGTTCTAAATTTCTGTATGTTCTCAATGGTGAAAAAAAGTATTTCCTCTAAGATCAGAAACAAGACAAAAATGTCTACTTTCGCCACTATGAATAATCACCATAGTTTTTAAAGTCCTAGCCACGGCTATCAGAGAAGACAAAAGGAATCCTCATTGGAAAAGAAGAAAAAACTCTCACTGTTTGCAAAGTCACTCAGTCGTGTCCGACTTTTTGCGACCCCGTGGACTGTAGCCTACCAGACTCCTCTGTCCATGGGATTTTCCAGGCAAGAGTACTGGAGTGGGTTGCCATTTCTTTCTCCAGGGGATCTTCCCAACCCAGGGATCGAACCTTGGTCTCCTGCATTTCAGGCAGACGCTTTAACCTCTGAGCTACCAGGGAAGCCCTGATATTATACATAGAAAATCCTAAAGATCCTACCAGAAAACTACTAGAGCTTATCAATGAATTTGGTGAAGGTGCAGGATATAAAATTAATACACAAAAATCTCTTGCCTTCCTATACACAAACAACAAAAGATCAGAAACAGAAATCAGGGAAACGATCACATTTACCATCTCATCAAAAAGAATAAAATACCTAGGAATAAACCTACCTAAGGACACAAAAGACATGTACTCAGAAAACTATAAGACACTAATGAATGAAATCAAAGATAACACAAACAGATGGATTGGAAGAATCAATATTGTCAAAATGACTATCCTACCTAAAGCAATCTAGATTCAATACAATCCCTATCAAGGCAGGGATGACTGATCTTGCATGTCAGCTCCAACCATCTGTAGGGGCTCCCTGGAGAAATGAGGTATAGAGAAGGACTTCTGAGGTTTCCTTTGGGTTTGCAGGTTTAAGGGCATGATGAAGTATTGACTTCTGCAATTTGCATGGAAGGGGGAGTGACACATATGCTATTTGTGACTCTCTGTTATAAGTGAAAATGGGAAATGATTACCAAAGGTTAGGAAGTACCCTAGTGTTTTCCAGTTAAAAGCTGAAAGGTGAATGCTCCCAAGAATCTTGACTTACTTTTGTTGCCCATATGTCCCCAGCCTGTGATATAGCAATAAGTATCAGGTTCTAAGGACTGATCCGGGCTGGGTAAGCAGACGGGTCGGACATAGCTTGTTTCATTGATATCTTGGCTTAGCTCCACTATGCTGATGTCGTAGTCCACCACCGCTCGACTGTAGCGAGGATGCAGGATGATGGTTTTCACAAGGCGCATCTGCATGAACGTTGATGGGTGGTCTAGGTTATTGATGCCAAACACCACTTTCCAAACGGCAGCATTCTCTCTCCTAAAATGATGATTCAAGAGCTATTGGCACCTTAAACTCAGACTTATCTTTTAAAATTTATATATGATTTTTAAATATTTTTTTTAAATAATTGCTCTTTCCACTCCCATATCCCATGTATTCATATAAAAAGCATTTATATAACCCTTGAGCATTGGTAAATATCGTATTGTTCTGGAAACCAAAACTTGGGCTTCCTAAATGGGGCTGCTCTGGAAAATAACACTTGTTCACTTTGAAAGGGAGACAGAGTAGTTACTTGCTTCATTGAGTGGGGAAGATGATGAAAAGTCATGAAGAATAGACAAGAGAAAAAAAATAAAAGAGAATGAAAATCAGAGGTTAAGTGATCCCTCCAAGGAGGCAGTGCTTCAGAGAAATGTCAAGTTTTCAAGAAAGGTTTCTGAAAATTTCAAGCTAGCAACTTAAAAGGTCACCCACAACTTATAATGGGTAGTCTCAGACGTCACTGTTTTTGAACACTTGACAGCAATAGTCTAATTCCACTTTAAAACACTTTTCCACTTTAAAACACTTTCCCACTTGACTTCGAGGACTCCCCATGCTCCAGAATTTCCTCCTGTCTCTGGGACCTCTTCCTCTCTGTTGCATCCTCCTCCTCTGCTCTCAGTGTCTTCATTGAAGTGACCCAGAGCTCTGCCTTTAAGTCTTCTCATTCTTCACTCGCCCCTTTGAAGAGCTTATCTAGTCACATGACTTTAAATGCCACCCGAATGGCATTTGTAACTTTCAAATGTGTATCTCCAGCTCCATCCTCTCCTTTGAGCTATACAATTCATTCTACACTTATTTGCTATTTACAGCTACCCATTATGCAATATTGGATCATCTCTCTTACACCCAACACTGAATGCATCAGCAAGTCCTCACTGCTCCACTTTCAAATATATCCTGAATCTTGTTTCCCCTTCTGCCACCACTACAATCCTAATCTAAGCTACTCACCTCTCCCAAATAGTGGCCCTTCTTTTACTCTTAACCCCTATAACCCAGTCTCCTCACACAGAGTGACCTTTTAAAAAATAAAATTATATAAAATTTGTTTCCTGTTCATAATTCTTTTCAGATTCTTTTCCACTATAGGTCATTAAAAGATATTGAATTCAGTTTCATGTGCTATACAGTAGGTCCTTGTATAGTCAATACTTGAAAATAACTAAATAGAATATAGCCTTTAAAAATTATGAATTGCTATGTTGTACACCTGAAACTTATACTGTACATCAATTATACCTCAATAAAATTGATATTATTTGAATATATATAATACCCATATAGAGACAAATATAGCTTTATAGATATATAGATATTGTGCTGGGGATTTCAGTAATGAGCAAGAAAGACATGATCCCTGCCTATACAAACTTTAGGATTGAGTGAAGATAAACAGTAAAAGAAACAATTATAATAAAATGCAAAAAGTGCTATGGCATGAATATTACAGGATAATATTACAAAATTGTTTTTCATTAAATAAAACCATCCGTTGCATAACATGTCATTCTTTCTCCTTTTTCTTCCTTCCTTCCCTCGCTCCATCTCCCTGTTCCATTTTTTAGTTTAGAAGAGTAAGCATATGACCATCTGAGAAATTCAACACTCACTCGAGATTCTATTATTTAAGGCATCTGAAATAGAACAATTATTGATCTCAAATGTCTACCTGTTTGATAGCTTCTTACCTCAATTCAAAGCTACTAAATTTTGGTTACAAAAAATATTCATCTATCTGCTTAAATCACAGGTAGTATGACAAACAGTTGAACACTGCAAACTATTTGTAACAAAATGAAATTGAGTAAACTTTACAGACTTGATTGCTATATACAGGTTAATGTAATTCTAACTGTAAAATATGTGTCAGTAAAACTGCTAAATGTTATTATATTCAGTAGCCTCTTGTGACACAAGCTATTGTCATTATGGCATTAATACCCACCAAAAGCAAAAAAAACCCAAAAAACAAAACAGGAAATTCACATACTTCAATATTCAGTAAGGAAATTGTTCTGTTTTCTTTTTTGTTATAAGGGGAAAAATAAAGTCTCTTTAAATCTTTTTTCCAAGTCTGGAAAAAAACAAGGGAAACAATAACCTGTTGTTCAAAAAGGGTACATGAAGTGAGGGAGACGTGTCAGATCAGATCAGTCGCTCAGTCGTGTCCGACTCTTTGCGACCCCATGAATCGCAGCATGCCAGGCCTCCCTGTCCATCACCAACTCCCAGAGTTCACTGAGACGCACGTCCATCAAGTCAGTGATGCCATCCAGCCATCTCATCCTCTGTCGTCCCCTTCTCCTCTTGCCCCCAGTCCCTCCCAGCATCAGAGTCTTTTCCAATGAGTCAGCTCTTCCCATGAGGTGGCCAAAGTACTGGAGTTTCAGCTTTAGCATCATTCCTTCCAAAGAAATCCCAGGGCTGATCTCCCTTCAGAATGGACTGGTTGGATCTCCTTGCAGTCCAAGGGACTCTCAAGAGTCTTCTCCAACACCACAGTTCAAAAGCATCAATTCTTCGGCGCTCAGCCTTCTTCACAGTCCAACTCTCACATCCATACATGACCACAGGAAAAACCATAGCCTTGACTAGACGAACCTTTGTTGGCAAAGTAATGTCTCTGCTTTTGAAAATGCCATCTAGGTTGGTCATAACTTTCCTTCCAAGGAGTAAGCGTGTTTTAATTTCATGGCTGCAGTCACCATCTGCAGTGATTTTGGAGCCCAGAAAAAAAATTCTGATACTGTTTCCATTGTTTCCCCATCTATTTCCCATGAAGTGATGGGACCAGATACCATGATCTTCGTTTTCTGAATGTTGAGCTTTAAGCCAACTTTTTCACTCTCCACTTTCACTTTCATCAAGAGGCTTTTGAGTTCCTCTTCACTTTCTGCCATAAGGGTGGTGTCATCTGCATATCTGAGGTCATTGATATTTCTCCTGGCAATCTTGATTCCAGCTTGTGTTTCTTCCAGTCCAGCGTTTCTCATGATGTACTCTGCATAGAAGTTAAATAAACAGGGTGACAATATATAGCCTTGACGTACTCCTTTTCCTGTTTGGAACCAGTCTGTTGTTCCATGTCCAGTTCTAACTGTTGCTTCCTGACCTGCATACAGATTTCCCAAGAGGCAAATCAGGTGGTCTGGTATTCCCATCTCTTTCAGAATTTTCCACAGTTGATTGTGATCCACACAGTCAAAGGCTTTGGCATAGTCAATAAAGCAGAAATAGATGTTTTTCTGGAACTCTCTTGCTTTTTCCATGATCCAGCGGATGTTGGCAATTTGATCTCTGGTTCCTCTGCCTTTTCTAAAACCAGCTTGAACATCAGGAAGTTCACGGTTCACATATTGCTGAAGCCTGGCTTGGAGAATTTTGAGCATTACTTTACTAGCATGTGAGATGAGTGCAATTGTGCAGTAGTTTGAGCATTCTTTGGCATTGCCTTTCTTTGGGATTGGAATGAAAACGGACCTTTTCCAGTCCTGTGGCCACTGCTGAGTTTTCCAAATTTGCTGGCATACTGAGTGCAGCACTTTCACAACATCGTCTTTCAGGATTTGGAATAGCTCAACTGGAATTCCATCACCTCCACTAGCTTTGTTCATAGTGATGCTTCCTAAGGCCCACTTGACTTCACATTGCAGGATGTCTGGCTCTAGGTCAGTGATCACACCATCATTATTATCTGGGTCGTGAAGCTCTTTTTTGTACAGTTCTTCTGTGTATTCTTGCCATCTCTTCTTAATCTGCTTCTGTTAGGTCCATACCATTTCTGTCCTTTATCGAGCCCATCTTTGCATGAATTGTTCCTTTGGTATCTCTGATTTTCTTGAAGAGATCTCTAGTCTTTCCCATTCTGTTGTTTTCCTCTATTTCTTTGCATTGATCACTGAAGAAGGCTTTCTTATCTCTTCTTGCTATTCTTTGGAACTCTGCATTCAGATGTTTATGTCTTTCCTTTTGTCCTTTGCTTTTCGCTTCTCTTCTTTTCACAGCTATTTGTAAGGCCTCCCCAGACAGCCATTTTGCTTTTTTGCATTTCTTTTCCATGGGGATGGTCTTGATCCCTGTCTCCTGTACAATGTCACGAACCTCATTCCATAGTTCATCAGGCACACTATCTATCAGATCTAGGCCCTTAAATCTATTTCTCACTTCCACTGTATATTCATAAGGGATTTGATTTAGGTCATACCTGAATGGTCTAGTGGTTTTCCCTACTTTCTTCAATTTAAGTCTGAATTGAGGGAGATGTGTAGAAATGCTATATTAGTATATTAAGTGTGTGCTAGAAAGAATGAGTCACTCCCATCTGGGTAGAAGCAAAAGAGGAAAGAGGACACAGGGCTACATGAAGGCCCCACGAATCTAGTTTCAGTAAAAAGTACCCAGTGGAGAAACACAGGAACAAGCTATGTTCATGTGGTCCTTTTAGTAAAGAGTTAAATTGGGCTACAAAGATGAAAAACCAAGTCGAACAGCTGAAAATCTTCAGCATCAGGGGGATTTTTTTTCTCAGTGCTGTCAGACTTCAAAGCAACAGCAGGAAAAACTGGCCAATACTTAAAGAAGTTTGTACAAAGATCCTCATGCTCTGAGAGTGAGGAAGCAGGCAGACTGAAGCCAGGTGAAAAAATTCACAATAACAATAAAAAATGACTGAGGAAGATGTTAAGAGACATTTTTCTTCTTTAATTCTCGCTCTAGATGGCATTTCATTACCAGAAATTCACATTTAATTTGCTTCATGTTTATACTCCTGTATTAATGATGAATACACATTATAGATAATGTTGAGATAATATGATTTCAACTCCTAATTCTCCAGTGATCACTCTAGAGAGAATACACAACTACTTGTATACTTCAGATACATTATGATGTCCAGGGGAATTTATACAGAATTGAAGGCATGAGGTCTCTGGATACAATAACCAATTTCAGTTTGCAATTTTCCACACTCAACTCTAGCTTAAACATAAACTCACCACATTTGCACTTAATTCAGCTGGCCAGGTTTAGAGATTTTCTTCTATCTTTGCCTCTTCTTAAGAGCACAGAATTTCCCCTTTTTTTAATCCTGAGTTTACTTTGAATAACTTATACTATTTATCCTTTTTCAGAAAATAAAAATATATTTATAATTAATATTTGTGATAGAAATCACTCTGTTTTACAAGACTTACTCCATAAATAGCACAGTCAGATGGTGACTTGGAAGTATTAATGGTTTGAATAGCATCATTGCTGTTCTACAAATCTTAGGAGCCTCTTACTTTTAATATTGCACCTACCCTTGGTAATTTTTTTAAAGAATTCTCTGCAACACACACAGTGAATAGACTTTATAATAGAGTGGCCACAAAGCAAATGCATAAAGGGCTGAGTATAAGTCAATAATAGCGAGTGTCACATCACAAGACTTGCCATCTCCAGGGCCACCTGCCTCTCAGCTCCCACTCACGGCTGTTGCGTTGGAATGTCCAGTGAGACCTGACCTTCAAATTGTTTCAGAGAAGCCAGAGTTCTGGATTTTATGTAAAGCATACATAGTTTGAAGTGCTGACTGAAAGTTTTTAAATGCATCCAAGAAGCAAAAGAGATCAGATCTAGATTCTTCTTTAGTGTGAGATCTCTGTGGTTTCCAAGTATTTCTACATGTCAGTTAAATCATCTTCTCCCCAGTTATGTGGTGTAAATAGGAATGCTTATTCCATTCCAGAGTAGAGAAAGCAGTGACTCAGAGCAGATGAGGGACTCATCTAAAGTCACAGAGATACTAAGTGATGGTAACAGACCAGAAAGCCTTTAAACCTCTAACACAACCTTTATACTAAGCTTCTCTGAAACAAAGAGGAGGGTTCACAGGCATCAGCACAGGAATCAGGTGTCGGCCACAGAGGGGAAAGCATGCACGATGGGTGGAGGCTGGCTGATGAGTGATAGGATGGCAGACATCAGGAAGATACCTTCTCTTTCCTGAGTGTGTCCCCCAGATACGATGGAGATCTAGCCTTCAATGATGAACTTAAAGAAGTGAACAATTCTATCATCCCAGGGGCCAAAACAAGCAAGAGAAGGGGATAGTCAGATACACATCCTAGACCCTGAGAATCAGATTAAAGAATGTTTTGGGTAAAAGGACAATGTGTCCAGAGATTCGTGAAGCAAGTACAGCTAAACAGAGAGGGGAGAGTTTGAGTTCCAAATTCTGAATCAGCTAATAAAGTAAATGTGACAACATATGACTCTCAGAGCTTTGAAATTGGAAAGTTTATCACAGAACAGTGGCACAAAATTGTAGCAACTGTCAAAAAATCTTAGTCATAGAACCCCCTTCCACCGTTGCTGGGAATGTAAATTGGTACAGCCACTAAGTATGGAGGTACCTTAAAAAATGAAAACTAGAGCTACCGTATGATCCTGCAGTCCCACTCCTGGGAATATATCTGGAGAAAACCATAATTTGAAAAGATACATATACCCCAATGTTCATTGACACACTCTTTGTAATAGCCAATACACGGAAGCAACCTAAATGTCCAGTGACAGATGAATGGATAAAGAAATATGAATAATACTCAGTCATAAAAAAGAATGAAATAAAATCATTTGCAGCAATATGGATGAACTGAGAGATTATCATACTAAATCAGACAGAGCTTCTGCACATCAAAGGAAACTATTAGCAAGGTGAAAAGACAGCCTTCAGAATGGGAGAAAATAATAGCAAATGAAGCAACTGACAAACAACTAATCTCAAAAATATATAAGCAACTCCTACAGCTCAACTCCAGAAAAATAAATGACCCAATCAAAAAATGGGCCAAAGAACTAAATAGACATTTCTCCAAAGAAGACATACAGATGGCTAACAAACACATGAAAAGATGCTCAACATCACTCATTATCAGAGAAATGCAAATCAAAACCACTATGAGGTACCATTTCACACCAGTCAGAATGGCTGCGATCCAAAAGTCTACAAATAATAAATGCTGGAGAGGGTGTGGAGAAAAGGGAACCCTCTTACACTGTTGGTGGGAATGCAAACTAGTACAGCCACTATGGAGAACAGTGTGGAGATTCCTTAAAAAACTGGAAATAGAAGTGCCTTATGATCCAGCAATCCCACTGCTTGGCATACACACTGAGGAAACCAGAAGGGAAAGAGACACGTGTACCCCAGTGTTCATCGCAGCACTGTTTATAATAGCCAGGACATGGAAGCAACCTAGATGTCCATCAGCAGATGAATGGATAAGAAAGCAGTGGTACATATACACAATGGAGTATTACTCAGCCATTAAAAAGAATACATTTGAATCAGTTCTAATGAGGTGGATGAAACTGGAGCTTATTATACAGAGTGAAGTAAGCCAGAAGGAAAAACATAAATACAGTATACTAACGCATATATATGGAATTTAGAAAGATGGTAACAATAACCCGGTGTACGAGACAGCAAAAGAGACACTGATGTATAGAACAGTCTTATGGACTCTGTGGGAGAGGGAGAGGGTGGGAAGATTTGGGAGAATGGCATTGAAACATGTAAAATATCGTGTAAGAAACGAGTTGCCAGTCCAGGTTCGATGCACGATACTGGATGCTTGGGGCTAGTGCACTGGGACGACCCAGAGGGATGGTATGGGGAGGGAGGAGGGAGGAGGGTTCAGGATGGGGAACACATGTATACCTGTGGCGGATTCATTTCGATATTTGGCAAAACTAATACAATTATGTAAAGTTTAAAAATAAAATAAAATTAAAATAAATAAATAAATAAATCAGACAGAAAGACAGATATCATATGATACTGCTTATATGTAGAATCTAAAAATAAAGTATACAAATGAATGTATAAACAAAACAGAAATAGACTCACAGACACAGAAAACAAACTTATGGTTACCAAAGGGGGGAATAAGTTAGGAGTTTGGAATTAATATATACACACAACATGTAGAATAGATAACCAACAAGGACGTACTATTTAAGAAGAGAACTATACTCAGTATTTTGTAGTAATCTCTAAGGGAAAAGAATATGAAGAATATGTATATGTATAACTGAATCACTTTGCTGTACATCTGAAACAAACAAAACATTGTAAATTAACTTATTTCAATAAATTTTGTTTTTGGCCATGCTGTGTGGCTTGTGGGATGTTAGTTCCCTGACCAGTGATTGAATCTGGGCCCCCAGAGGTGGAAGAATGGAGTCCTAACCACTGGACCACCAGGGAATTCCTTCAGTTCAGTTCCATTCAGTCACTCAGTTGTGTCTGACTCCTTGGGACCCCATGGACTGCAGCACACCAGGCCTCCCTGTCCATCACCAACTCCCAGAGTTTACTCAAATTCATGTCCGTTGGGTCAGTGATGCCATCCAACCATCTCACCTTCTGTTGTCCCCTTCTCCTCCCGCCTTCAATCTTTCCCAGCATCAGGGTCCTTTCAAATGAGTCAGTTATTTGCAAAAGGTGGCCAAAGTATTGGAGTTTCAGCTTCAGCATCAGTCCTTCCAATGAATATTCAGGGCTGATTTCCTTTAGGATGGACTGGTTGGATCTCCTTGCAGTCCAAGGGACTCTCAAGAGTCTTTTCCAACACCACAGTTTAAAAGCATCAATTCTTCTGTGCTCAGCTTTCTTTATAGTCCAACTCTCACATCCATACATGACCACTGGAAAAACCATAGCCTTGACTAGACAGACCTTTGTTGTGAGGGGGGGCTACCCCATGTCCAAGAGCAAAAGGAATTCCTTATACTTCAACAAATCAATCAATAGGGGGGAAAAAAAACAGGAAAAATTAAAATGGTTCTTAGCAAAATAATGTGTGGGAAGAACAAGAAAAGAGGATTTCTATCTGGGTAAATATTTAATATTAGTAGTAAACTATTTGAACTTTCCTTAAAGTTCAAAAAGATCATTAAAAAATTAATATTAAAAGTAAACTATTTGAACTATTTGAACTTTCCTTAAAGTCCAAAAAGCTAAACTATTTGAACTTTCCTTAACTTCTAATACCTTCATTCAAGGAGAATGATCTTCAGAGAACATCCCAGAAGATTCATCTTCCATGTGATAAAACTGTTAAGTGGTTAATACACTGAAGTGTGGAGTTGATGCCTGGTCTAAGACTATGGGAGGAGTCAGTAGTAGATAAGGTAACATTTCTAGTTCCACCATAGACTGGGTGGTTTAAACAACAAACAGTTACATCTCATAGTTGTTGAGGTTAGAAGACAAAGATTAGGACGCTAGCAGGGTCAAGGTCTGATGAAGACTCTCTTCCTTGCTTATAGATGGTGATCTTGATGTATCTTTACAAGGCACAGGGAGAGAGGGCCAACTTTCTTGCTCTTCTAAGGACACTTAGGCCATTCATGGGGTTTTACCTTCATGACCTAATCACCTCTCAGGGGCCACAACTCCTAATACCACCCTCTTGGGGGTTGGATATTAAACATGGGGACACAAATGTGCTGTCCATAACACACCTGGAGAACTAAAATGTTCAGTATCCTAAAGAAGGAGAAGCTGCAAAAAAAAGAGAGAGAGAGAGGTGGGTGGCGGGATAGGTCAGTAACACAAGAATTTTCACTGTTGTTTTAGAAGAAAAGTGAATAAAGTATTTCAAAAAGGATGTAGTCCTCAAATACTGGGGAGGGTTCCAGTAAGTTGGCAACTGAAAATTCACCATTGGATTTGACAAGATGGAAGTCACTGAGGACTTTGGTAAGTGCCATTTCAAGTGACCTTGATGAGAGCGCAACCGCAGGGACCTGAGGTGAGTATAGGAAGCGTAGGAGTGGAGACAGCGACTGCAGGAAACCCTGAGGAGTTTTACTGTGAATAATAGCTGAAATGTGGCAATAATTGAAGAAGGATGTGAAGTCAAGAGAAGGAGGTTTAAGTTGGAATACTGAGACATGTTTGCTGAAGCGAATGATCCAGCAAAAGGAAAGAAACTGATAAAAAAAACAGCAGTGATAATTTGAAAAACTGTCTTTGGAAAGATGAATGGAAATGTGGTTATCTTTAAATAGGAGCAAGGACACATCCTCCACCATTACTCAAGAGAAAGGAGGGAACATGGCCACTGGCATAGACACCTTGTTGGGATTAGGGATGCAGCAAGGCCAAAGATATAATGATGTCTGTTTTCTCATAAAGAGTGAGATGAGACCAGTGGAGGGTGAAGGACATTTGGGGAGAGAGGAGACGATGTCAAATAATTGAGAATGGAAAAGTGGCTTTACTGTGAACATATATTGATGGGTACCACGTTGTTAGATGCACATTTGAGATTCATGATCATACATTTGACACGAGCTTAGGTAGCAGTCAGGTGTGTGATATTCTCCAGCGATGGCCAGCTGTTCGGCTACAGGTGCAGAGTATGTGAATAGGTAGCTGCAAGACTAGAAGAAACAATAACTGCAAAGGTTGGAAGTGGGAGAACTCTTTAATGAGTTTCTGCAAGCCCCAGAAATGATAGGGATTGGCCCAAAGTTTAGGCCACCTGCTTGCCTAGATCCTAGACCCAGACATCTGCCACTGGAGTGGGTAGAATGCAGAGAATGCCTCTTTAGGGACAGACAAGTTGGGAGCATGGAGTCAGGTTGGGGTCACCACCATTGCTCACTCTCTGGTGATGCTGGAAAACGGCACCCCAGGAGACGTATGGATCCCAAATGGAGAATTCCTGTTTTAGTGGACATCAGTACTTGATGGGAATGGGTCAAATCTCTCAAGGTGACAGAATGGAAAGAACAGACTGTAAATGACTAGCATAGTTTATAAGTACCTAGAAGATAAAGAAGTGACCATGAGGACACCATGTGGGCTCAGTAATAAAAAGTCAGACCCAGCCATTCACTTCTTTTCCTGATTGTATTAAAACACTGTTAGATCAGTACAGGTGGGTGAGCACAAGGGTTTTGTTCTATGGGGAATGAGAAAGAGAGCTGTCCAGAAATAGGTGAAAACATTATTGAGTACTATTAAGAGTCCAGTGGGTGCTGAAAGTCAGACATGACACTAAACTGCATCGTTGGGTAAATGTTCTCAGTTCTAAAGAGCATAGGATTGAAAATGTGCTATTCACATTGACTCTTAGTTAGAGGTCCACCTGATGTGTATGGCAGAAAGATGTAGGGGTAAAGAAGCTGAAGGTCCTAATGGGAGGACTGAATGATACCAGGGTACTAGGTTAGCTGGGGAAAGAAAGAAAAAAGATGAGGAAGAGGCAGAGGACTGAGATAATAGGAGACATACAAATAAGCAAATGCAAGTCTTGGAGTAAAGAATTGGTGTGGTAGAAATCAAGATTTGGGTTACCAGGCAGGGTTAAGGGTTGTGATCATATAGTGAAAGGATAGTTTTTCATGCAGGTTTCCTGGAGAGGAATCAGACACTTCTGAAAATTATGAGTTGTGTGCCAGCCTAAGAAGTTCATCCTTTAGCCTTTTGGAGATGGAATAAGGGAGGAAAATTGCTTGTTAAATTACCCCTGAAACTCAATGTCTTTCTTCCTTAGAACTGTGGAAGTTAAATTGTTATTAGGGCATCTGGGACTTCATCTAATCAACTTAGTACCTCAAGTTTTTAATTTTCCTTTGGGATTTTTAAATACTTCTCCATGGAAGAGCAAGACAACCTTGCCTTTGTTCCCCCCATGAATATAATTAAAAGAGACAGGCTTGCAAAGACCTACTGATGGGTCACACTGGGCCCTGCCAAAGTATGGGATCAGGATATGAAGCAAATCCCATTAATTATAGCAATCAATGATTCCTCCAGAGAGTAAGGCTTACAATTAGAGGTTTTCAAAAACTTTCGAGGCCACTGGAGAGACTGTAAAATAGAATCAAATAGATCAGCACCCATTCAAGCAAAGACTTGCTTGATACTGGGCAATTTCTAACTTTGTATGGATAGGCCAGGCCCCACTCGACAGTTCTGTGAAATTCAGTTCCATAAAATTTCATCAGGGCCTTTGATAGAATATCCATGTCCTTAATTATAAACACATATTTCTTTTCTATTGCAAGGTTCCTCCTTAACTTCACAGATGTATCAGTGGATCTGACATAAAGAGGAAATTCGGATACCACATATGGGAATGACAAAAGTGGCATGTGAACTGAGTGAACTAGCGCATAAAGGGTGTTGTTCCTTTAAAGAGCTGTTGGATTTGTTTAGGTAATCACCTTTTGATGAATGCACTTGCTAGCACAATCTTCTGCTTATCAAGGAGTTATAAATCAGAACTGGAAAAGACATCTGGAAACATCTGGCCCCTTCCAAAGCAATAACATTCCAGTGTATTTCCTGACATACTACACAGACTCTTCCTATCATTTGGTGTCGCTCTTACACACTAAAAGTTCTCAAGAGGAGGTTCTGGTTTGACTTTTTACATTATATTTTCCCCAAAAGAGCAATCAAATAGCTAGACATACACGTTTCCCTTTTATACTCAATTCTTATGTTATATTCTAATTATTTGTTTAGATGTCTGTCTCCTCACTGGCTTAGAATTTCAAGAAATTAAAGATGTGTTCATTTCTTTAACCCCCACCTGAAGATGAATATATGTTCTGGGACTCTATCCTGTAGAAACAAGGGTACTAATAGGTGAGTAGCTTTGTATAAGAAGATGTATTAAGTGTTGTTAAAATGAGAGTAAACTGGAACTAACGTGAATGTCCATCAACTCAGGAATAATATTAATAGAAAAAGTTATTGTGAGTCTCTGTGATGGAGTGTCATTTAGCTTTGAAGAAGAATGAGCTTGCGCTGCATCCATTGACTTGAAGGGGATGTCCATGATGTACTGCCACATGAGAAAATCAATCAGCAAACAAAAGTACAGAGTACGATTTCAAATTGTAAAAATAAACGACACCCTGTGAAAAACAGGTGTTTATATCTGTGGAGGAACAATCGCTAGGGGTTACCTTGAGGATGATGAGAAAGTATAAGACAGAGTGTGTGGAAGGAGATAAAAATAGTCTAGCAAAATGCAAAAATATGCCATAATGCTAAGGGAAAAGTCAGAATGCATGTTTATAGTAATAATATATTAAAAATAAATATTTACCTTTATTGATGTCTTCATTGGTATCTGGCATAATTCTTAAGGCATTACAGAGACTATTTCAGCTGATGCCTCCACCAACACTGTGAGGTCAGGATTGTTATTTTCCTCATTTCACAGATGAGGAAACTGTAGCCCAGAGAAGTTTATAAATTGACCCATGGTCATACAGTAAATAGCAAAGCTGAGGAAATCCCCAGTGGCTCAGTGGTAAAGAATCTGCCTGCAATGCAGGAGACACAGGAGACAAGGGTTGAGTCCCTGGGTCAGGAAGATCCTCTGGAGAAGGATACGGCAACCCACTCCAGTATTCTTGCCAGGAAAATCCTATGGACAGAGCAGCCTAATGGACTACAGTCCAGCCATAGAGTCACAAAGAGTGGGGCACGAATGAGTGATTGAGCATAGCACTGAGCACAGAGGAAAAATAATAATAGACAAATAGGCAAAAAAATGAAACTGCATTTTTTCCCTACAAATTAGCCTGGTTAAATGACAATAACCAATTTAATGAAGTGATAGAATTGTGAGTTTTTTAAAAAATATTTGTTATTATTTATTATTGCCATGCTGTGCTTAGTCACTCAGTCATGTCCGACTCTTTGCAACCTCATGGACTGCCAGGCTTTTCTGTCCATGGGGATTCTCCAGGCAAGAATACTTTTAAATAAAGTAAAATTATTAAAAATAAAGGGAAGAAATGGGAAGGACGGTGGTTTTTAAAACAAGTCCTCAAATACTTTGCCATTCCTCTCTGAGAGAAGAGCTCCATGTTTGGGCCCTTTGAATGTGGGTGGGGCTGTGACAGCTCTCATCAACCCCATAGCAGAAGGGGGTTGTGTGTCTTTGGTGGCTGGATCAAAAACGGTGACACAGCTTCCTCCTGGCTTCCTGTTTTGGGACTCTTGCTCTGGGGAATGCTAGCCACCAAGCTGTGAGTCCTACTTGGAGAGAAACAAAGGCCCCTGCCAACAGGTACAATCTACTCCCGGATTTCAGATGGCTCCAGCCCCAGAACCTTAGAACCTTCCAGCAGAAGCCCCTGACATTGCCAAGCAGAGACAAACCACGAGCTATGTCCTGTCTGGATGTCTAACTTCCAGAATCCTCCATGGGCATAAAACATGGTTGGATTTCATCGTTGTTACTACTGTTGTTATTGCTTGGTTAGGGCTTTTTTTGCTCAGAAATTATATAATAACAATCTAAACCAACAAGGACCTTCTTCAGGGATGTTTGTCAATCTGGCATAGATTTCCCCTTGGTCTTATTTTTCTGCTCCCCTTAGGTATATTTTGATGATTAATTTTATGTGCCAACTGGCTGGACCATGGTGCCCCAACATTTGGCAGACCACCCTCCCTAATGTGGGTGGGCCTTACCAGATCAGTTGGAGACCTTCATAGAACAAAGACTGATTCCCTCCCAAAGCAAGACAGAGTCGCTAGCCAGCACACTGCCTTTGGACTTTTACTGCAGCTCTTACCCGAGCCTCCAGCATGTCTGCCATCCCTTCACACTGTACATTCACCAAATCTCCAGTAACATTTGCCGATTCCCTGAAAACTCTTTCTCTCACTGGTCTGTTTCTCTGGGCAACCCTGACTAATACACATATTTTTTCTTTTACTCTGCTTCCCAAACTCCTCACCAATTCCTCTAGCCTCCTAATGTCACTATGCTGCTGCTGCTGCTGCTAAGTTGCTTCAGTCGTGTCCGACTCTGTGCGACCCCATGGACTGCAGCCTACCAGGCTTATCCGTCCATGGGATTCTCCAGGCAAGAACACTGGAGTGGGCTGCCATTGCCTTCTCCAATGCATGAAAGTGGAAAGTGAAAGTGAAGTCACTCAGTCGTGTCTGACTCTTAGCTACCCCATGGACTGCAGCCTACCAGGCTCCTCCATCCATGGGATTTTCCAGGCAACAGTACTGGAGTGGGGTGCCATTGCCTTCTCCCAATGTCACTATAGCATCCAAGTAAATCCCCACTGTTTAATTTCATATGCATTTGATGTCTTTAAGAGGGCTAGAAAAGAGACTAATGCTGGCTGAAGAGTCAGTCTTCTTTACTTCCTCCTGCCCCTCCCTCTTCAGGACATAAATCATGATTAATACACATCTATTGCCAATAAATGAGCATGATAACACCAAAGGCAGAAAAATCTAAGCAGACAAAGGCCAGGGAAGGAGATCAACTGTGACTTCTGCATTGAATTACGGAATGACATATGCCATTAAGAATGCCCAAATGACAAAAGATCAGATCCAGGCAAAGCAAAAGAAAAGGTGCAGCTTACCCCTCGAAGCAGTGGGCGACCGTCAGAACCCATTTCTTGGCAATGAGGACACAACCACAAATGTGCCCACTGGGTTCACTCTGCAGGGAACACTGCCAGGGCCACCTTCCTGGGCGACTCGTCCGACCCCCTAGAATCCTCTTGTTCATTCGGGCAGCAGGGCGGCGCCCACAGTCTGCCAAGGAGCAGGACAGAGGACAGACAGATGTGACTCATCGCTAAACCCAACTGGATGCCTGCATCTTGGCTGTCATGTACACGAGATCATTTTTCCCCCAAGCCAATCCAGTTAGGTTCATATACCATTGTTATACCACAAATTCTCTCACCTTGTTTAGTACACAGAAGAGAAATCTTACTTCTGCTGTAACAGGACTGCCTAGATTTGGAAACAAAAAAATGGCATAATATTAAGTTACGTATTTATTGTTTACTTCAAACACTTTACCAGTGGAAAGGAAAACACACGTTGTACTTAAGACAGGAACTCTCAAGGCAGGGCTGTGGTCAGCTATCACTTTGGGGTGGGGGTATAGGAAGGATGTACTTTTTTAGTGTATTTGACATCATGATAATTTCACATTTGTGGGAAGAGAAACTACAGTTAGCCAGGTTTCTCCTATCACCTTAGCTGTTTGCACCACCCAGAATATAAACTCAATGATTTTCAAAGTAGGGAGAGGAAAAGGAAAGGAACTAGACTGCTTCTCAGAATGTGTGATGAGGAGGGAGAATGTCAGATTTTTATGCTTATGGAGAGGGCATGTATGTCCAAAAGAAACTGAGAAATGGTTTGAGAGAAATAATGTATTACTTCAAAAAGGTAGAGAACAGACAAAGGAACTGAATATTTAGACTAGAAGAGAATCTTGTAGAGACTTTATTACCTTTTAAAAAACTGTAGTTGATTTACAATATTGTGTTAGTTTCAAGTATACAGCACTGTAATTCAGTTATTTTTCTGATTATATTCCATTATAGCTTATGATAAGATGTTGAATATAATCCCTCATGCTATACAGTAGATCTTTGTTGCTTATCTGTTTTATGTACAGTAGTTTGTACCTATTAATCCCATATTCCTAATTTGTCTCTCCCTGCTTCCCTTTCACCTTTGGTAACCATACATTTGTTTTCTATGTTGCTGAGAACTTTCAGTGTTAAACTACGTATCTATGATTAGCTGACAGGAAGAAGGGGGATTAAATCCATGCCATGTTACTCTAGGTGGCAGGATCAGAATCAATAGGTGGAACTTATAGAAACAGTGCATTCAGGAAAGCAAAGCTTTTTAAAAATCAGAGTTAAATTTTGAAGGAAAACACATGGCCATGTTTAAGCATCTATCAATGTGGCTGCACAGGAGAATTCAGTTCAGGGTGTGATAAGTTTATATCACAAGGTTCTCTGCTAAGCATTTATTCTACAATGCAAATTTAAAGGAAAAAAAACAACACTTTGAGGCTATCAAATATACTAGGATGTGCGTAGAATCCTTGATCTGTCAGGAAAAACAAAAACCCTAAGTATTAATTTCCACATTCCTTTTTGAAGACCTGCTATATTTTCTTTTGTTGCTAAATTTGCATGTGGATCTATGTGTACAATAAATTATATAATACAGAAGAAGCACATATACGTTTTACCTTCCCATAACCTGAAGTCCTATCTCCTCCTCACTCTCGTCTCATTATCCTTAGTTTCTTTGTAGCACTTCCAAATATGTGAAATTCATTGTTTGTTATTGCTTATACTCTCTCTTCTCACCTCTAAAGTGTATGTTTCCTGAGACCAGGGTTTTTGTCCCCCTTATCACTTCTACATCCCCTCAGAGCTCAACAATAAACCTGGCATAGAAAAGATAGCAATGATTAGCTGTTATCTATTAGATCTTAAAATCATAGCTTTTAGGAATAGGGAAAGATCGAAGACTATCTATCTGTCTTAACTCTTTTATTTTAAAAGGAAATTGAGGTTGTGTGGGATCACACATCTAGGTAGTAAGGCAGGACTAGAATTAAATCACTGACTCCTCATTTCAAGTGACTTTATCTATCTATCCATCTACCTATCTATCTATCTACCGACCTAGAAGGGCTTTCCTGGAAGTTCCAGTTTGGGAGAACAAACCACTCTGTTGGAAGATTCAGGTCATTGTTTTGGAGAAGGTGCTTCAGTTGACAGAAGCAGAAATTTTCAGAAATTTGGTCACAGTTTTGTCTATAGGGAAAATGTCAAGACATCTAAAGAAAAATGACCCACCTTTTAATTTTCTTCTTTGAAATTCTTAAGAGGTGGTTTCCCTAGCACTAATTAAAAGCTTTGGAGTCACAAAAACTTGGTTTGAGTTCAGAGAATAGCACTTACCATTTGTGGGCTGTGAATCTGAGCAAGTTTTATGTAAATATTCTATAGCTATGCCCCTATAATGTCATAATCACTAGATGTGTTGCAGGGGGAAAGACAGGCGGAGAGGCCCCGCGGACAGACCGAGAAGAGCGGACGCGCTCACCGGAAACGCCCGTCCCTCATCCGGCACCGCTTAGGCTCGGCCCAGGAGAGCACGACCACACCACATCCATCAGTTGCACTTTCATGCTCCTATAATGTCATAATCACTAAATGTGTTAATTCCCTCAATGTATCTTTCTCCTGCACCCCTGCTCATAGATGAGGGAGCAACGCTTTTTAACATTCCACGATTTTTTTTTAGGGGAATTTTTTCAGAAGTGAATTTTCAAGGTTACTTGATTACAATTTCTTTGTGTGTGTGTTTTTTTCTCAGACTTTCCGAGTTTTATCAGCTGTCATTACTTCAATTTCTTCTGTTAACTAGTTCCATGTAGCATCTGTAGGAAGTGTAGACATTAAGAACTTATTTCAAACAGGATGTGAAAAAACACTCTAAGATTAGAACCCGAGCTCCTCATCCTACACTATGATAGTTTCTGTAATCGTAATTTAAAAACGCAGTTAGCCAAAAGAAAAAGATGTAAGTCTACAAAGAAGGAAAAAAGCCAAATGATGTTGAAATACAAATGTCCTTAGGTAGTCTATGGAAGTTCCTCTTTGATGTGACACATTTAGAATACCTTAGATTTGAAACAGAAGCAGGGCCTTGATGATAGACCTTTGCTCCATAATCCACTCTACACAGCTCTAGTAATGGGTTGTCTTACCCTTTTACCAGTAGTTCGTGCAAAGTTGTTGCATTAAGGCTCTCCCAGTTGGAGTGTAATGTAAGCCACTGTTGGTCTTGCTCCTGTTCCTCTATCAATTTGGTCATAGATGGTTCCCTAATAGAAAGACAAATACCAGATAAATATTCTAGTGCAATGATCTTTGACCAAGCAATATCATTATTGAGCACTTACTTCTGCCTGCCAAAGTAGAAGATGTGGGCTCGATCTCTGGGTCAGGAAGATCCCCTGTAGAAGGAAATGGCAACCCACTCCAGTATTCTTGCCTGGAGAATTCCAGGGACAGAGGAGCCTGGGGGGCTATGTCCATGAGGTCATAAAGGAGTCAGATAAGACTTAGCAACTAAACAACAACAATAACAACTCTTACAAAAAAGAAGCATTAAATTAATAGTCAATATTTCAAGAGGGGGATTAGTATTCAAAAAAGTTTGCTATGGAATGTGATCAGCAAGAGAAGTTACTAAAAGTATCCTGAAGCAATAAAGATCCACAATGTTATAGCTATTTTAGTCACTCTCTGCGGAAATGTATTTGTACATCTGAGGTGTTGGAATTCTAACATATGCCATGTAAAAGCCAATACCTGAAAAACAAGAGCAAGTTTTGGAAGGAATCAAAAGTAAATAAAATTTAATTGCCTGGAGTATTTTTCATCTTTTCTTATCTAGTATAATCTTACAATAAAGCAATATCTTACAATAAGTAATAAGTAGAGAAAATCAATGGCTATTTAGTGTCTGTTTAGACAGTATAAAATTGTAAGTGGGATTTTTTCAACATACTGCAAAATATTTATGCAGTAAAAATTAGGAAGGACTCTAGGAAGCAGAGATAGTGGTGAGCATCATTTTGCTGTTTACCTATATTCTCACTCAGCTTCCACCACTACTCTGCTTTGAATGCCTCATTCAGGTATCACATAAATACAATTGGCCTGTAGCCAAGCTTTAAAATTTTAAGTTTCCAAACTGTTTGGGTTTTTATGTAAAATATCCTATACTTCAAGAAATAGTTGGTTCACTTAGGCAATCCATATTTGAAGAAAATCTTTTGGATCTTTTTCACCTGATGCTATCATGGGTCGATGAGGTGGTGGAATTCATTTTAGACAGGAGGAAGGAGGGTTCCTTCTGAATCTGGAAGAAAGTAGGAGAGAAGGAAATAGGTACTTGGATTTGGAGATGGGGAGAGAATTCAAGAGAGTTCATGAGAGAATGCAAATCAGATAATCAGATGAGTTCAGTTCAGTTCAGTCCCCCAGTTGTATCCAACTCTTGTGACCCCATGGACTGCAGCATGCCAGGCTTCTCTGTCCATCACCAACTCCAGGAGTTTATCCAAACTCATGTCCATTGAGTCAGTGATGCCATCCAACCATGCTTATCCCCTTCTCCTCCCACCTTCAATCTTTCCCAGCATCAAGGTCTTTTCAAATGAGTCAGTTTTTTGCATCAGTTGGGCAAAGTATTGGAGTTTCAGCTTCAGCATCAGTCCTTCCAATGAATATTCAGGACTGATTTCCTTTAGGATGGACTGATTAGATCTCCTTGCAGTCCAAGGGACTGTCAAGAGTCTTCTCCAACAACACAGTTCAAAAGCATCAATACTTTGGTGCTCAGCTTTCTTTTATAGTCCATCTCTCACATCCATACATGACTACTGGGAAAACCATAGCTTTGACTAGACAGATCTTTGTTGACAAAGTAATGTCTCTGCTTTTTAATATGCTGCTAGGTTGGTCATAACTTTTCTTTCAAGGAGTAAGCATCTTTTAATTTCATGGCTGCAGTCACCGTCTGCAGTGCTTTTGGAGCCCAAGAAAATAAAGGCTGTCACTGTTTCCCCATCTATTTTCCATGAAGTGATGGGACCAGATGCCATGATCTTAGTTTTCTGAATGTTGAGTTTTAAGCCAACTTTACACTCTCCTCTTTCACTTTCATCAAGAGGTTCTTTAGTTCTTCCTTACTTTCCGCAATAAGGATGTTGTCATCTGCATATCTGAGGTTACTGATATTCCTCCTGGTAATCTTGATTCCAGCTTCTGCTTCATCCAGTTCAGCATTTTGCATGATGTACTCTGCATATAAGTTAAATAAGAACGATGACAATATACATCCTTGATATACTCCTTTCCCAATTTGGAACGAGTCAGTTGTTTCATGTCCAGTTCTAACTCTTGCTTCTTGATCTACAAACAGATTTCACATGAGGCAATTCACGCGGTCTGGTATTCCCAACTCTTTAAGTATTTTCCACAGTGTATTGTGATCCACAAAGTCTAATGCTTTGGCACAGTCAATAAAGCAGAAGTAGATGTTTTTCTGGAACTCTCTTGCTTTTTCAATGACCCAATGGATGTTGGCAATTTGATCTCTGGTTCCTCTGCCTTTATTAAATCCAGCTTGAACATCTGGAAGTTCACAGTTCATGTACTGTTGAAGCCTGACTTGAAGAACTTTGAGCATTCCTTTACTAATGTGTGAGATGAGTGCAATTGTGCAGTAGTTTGAGCATTCTTTGGCATTGCCTTTCTTTGGGATTGGAATGAAAACTGACCTTTTCCAGTCCTGTGGCCATTGCTGTGTTTTCCAAATTTGCCAACATATTGAGTGCAGCACTTTCACAGCATCATCTTTTAGGATTTGAAATAGCTCAACTGGAATTCCATCACCTCCACTAGCTTTGTTTTTAGTGATGCTTCCTAAGGCCCACTTGACTTCACATTCCAGGATGGCTGGCTCTAGGTGAGTGATCGTACCATCATGGTTATCTGTATCATGAAGATCTTTTTTGCATAGTTCTTCTGTGTATTTTTGCCACCTCTTCTTAATATCTTCTGCTTCTGTTAGGTCCATACCATTTCTGTTCTTTATTGTGCCCATCTCTGCATGAAATGTTCCCTTGGTATCTCTGATTTTCTTGAAGAGATCTCTAGTATTTCCCATTCTACTGTTTTCCTCTATTTCTTAGCACTAATCACTGAGGAAGGCTTTCTTATTTCTCCTTGCTATTCTTTGGAATTCTGCATTCAAATGGATATAGATTTCCTTTTCTCCTTTGACTTTTGCTTGTCTTTCTTTTCATAGCTATTTGTAAGGACTCCTCAGACAACCATTTTGCCTTTTTGCATTTCTTTTTCTTGGGGATGGTCTTGATCACGGCTTCCTGTACAATGTCATGAACCTCCATCCACAGTTCTTCAGGCACTCTGTCTATCAGATCTAATCCCTTGAATCTATTTGTCACTTCTACTGTATAATCGTAAGGAAATTTATTTAGGTCATACCTGAATGGTCTAGTGGTTTTCCCTACTTTCTTCAATTTAAGTCTGAATTTGGCAATAAGGAGTTCATGATCTGAGCCACAGTCAGCTCCCAGTCTTGTTTTTGCTGACTGTATAGAGCTTCTCCATCTTTGGCTGCAAAGAACACAATCAATCTGATTTCGCTGTTGGCCATCTGGTGATACCCATGTGTAGAGTCTTCTCTTGTGTTGTTGGAAGAGGGTGTTTGCTATGACCAGTGCATTTTCTTGGCAAAAGTCTATTAGCCTTTGCCCTGCTTCACTCTGTACTCCAAGACCAAATTTGTCTGTTACTCCAGGTATTTCTTGACTTACTACTTTTGCATTCTGGTCCCCTATAATGAAAAGGACATCTTTTTCTGGGGTTAATTCTAGAAGGTCTTGTAGGTCTTCATCAGCTCAGTTCAGTTCAGTCACTCAGTCATGTCCGACTCTTTGCAGCCCTATGAATCACAGCACCCCAGGTCTCCCTGTCCATCACCAACTCCCAGAGTTTACTCAAACTCATGTCCATCAAGTCAGTGATGCCATATAGCCATCTCATCCTCTGTCGTCCCCTTCTCCTCCTGCCCCCAATCCCTCCCAACATCAGGGTCTTTTCCAATGAGTCAACTCTTCACATGAGGTGGCCAAAGTACTGGAGTTTCAGCTTCAGCATCAGTCCTTCCAATCAACACCCAGGACTGGTCTCCTTTAGGATGGACTGGTTGGATCTCCTTGCAGTCCAAGGGACTCTCAAGAGTCTTCTTCAACACCACAGTTCAAAAGCATCAATTCTTCGGTGCTCAGCTCTCTTCACAGTCTGACTCTCACATCCATACATGACCACAGGAAAAACCATAGCCTTGACTAGATGGACCTTTGTTGGCAAAATAGTGTCTCTGCTTTTTTTTTTTTTTTTTTTTTCATATTGGATTTATTTATTTTGGAGGGACTGGTTATTTCAAAAAAACATTTATCAATTTTCAGTATCAAAACAGTTACACTATTGGTTTTTTTTCTCCCAATTGGTCCCCAAAGAGACCACACCAAAGGAGAGAACATTTTAAGCCAATTAAGCTGCAGGATGCACCCCTAACAGACCTCACTGAAACCTCATCAAAAAAGGGGGATTGGGTAGGGAAAGAAACTTTAAAAGATCAGCACACTGCTAGCCCACAGACTGTAGAGAGCTCTCACAGGCAGAGGGGTGACCAGTTTGCCTCAACCCCAAAGAAGCAAAGTTCCAAAATATAAAAATTTACAAGTTTTGTACATACGCTTTTCAAGATTTCTCCAGCACTAACCAATACAAAGCACAGTGAGATGGCACTTTTAGAGACAGCAGCTTCAGACCCAGAAAAGGGTGATGAGATGAGTTTCATATGGCTAAATCAGTGGCAAAACATAATTTTCTTTCCTTTCTTTCAAGGAGGCAGGAGAGCAAATAAGTGGTCACTTCAATATAAGGGGCACATGATCCATTCTGTGAGCAGTTGGGAACAGGGTAGAGCTGGGACAAGGATTTGGTCTCAGAGGTTTTACCATCTTAATTGTTTGGTCACTTCTGATGAAAAAAGAAAAAAAAAAAAGTTGTCCAAAGATACCGTAAAGCTGAAAACCTGAACAGCACTTTTTTTTTTTTTTTTTTGGCTAACTCCTTCTGGAATCATCTTTCTGCTTTGGCAGGTACTTTTTACAGGGCAATGAGGTTTCCCCAAATGGAGCCTTTCTCTGGGCTGCTAGGCTCTCAGTAAGGCAGGCCCAAACCTTTTCCCTTTCTCTCTGGAGAAGGCAATATGCATTAAGCTGAAATGTTACCTTCCAAAAGTGAGAAAGGGATTAGACTGCTGCTTCAGTTCTACGAAATTATCTGGAATGTTTTTTTACAAATGGTTGTAACATCAAGAACATAAAAGGTAATTACAAAATGTGTACATCACAACATGCTTTTAAAGACACTTTGCATTGTGCTCACATTCCCTTAAACGTTGTTCCCAAAGGTGCTCAGCCTCTAGCCCAACTGGAATCTCTGGGGAGAGGCAGAGACTGTTTGGCGAAAAGGACACAGGAGTAGGGGGGTGGGAGAGGTGGCGAAAGGAGAAAGCAGCCTTCCAGTTAAAGATCAGCCCTCCGTTTAAAGGTCAGCTTCGGGCAGGCTGGCCCCAGTGGAGTCGGAGTTGGGGTGAGAGGGAGGAGCAGCGGCAGGGCGGGGCTGGGGTGCTCTACATTTTATTCAGGTCAAGCAGAGTCTGGTTCAGCATCCTTTGTGTACAGAGGTCCTCCTCTTTGGTGCATTTCAGTTTATCTTCCAAATCAATTGTCTTTTCCAGCTTGGCTACTGATCTCTCAGCAAACTCAGCACGAGTCTCTGCCTCCTTGAGTTTATCGGTAAGAATCTTTATCTCTTCCTCATATTTGTCTTCCTTTTGAGAGTACTTTTCTTCAGCAGCACTCAGACACTTCAGGTGCTGGTCCATCAGTCTGATTTGCTCACCCGTCTTTCGGCAACGGGACTCTGCCAGCTCCGCTCGCTCCTCTGTGCGCTCCAAGTCTCCCTCAATAATCACCAACTTGCGAGCCACCTCTTCATACTTCCTGTGTGCCTCTTCTGCAATGTGCTTAGCTTCTTTGAGTTGGATTTCCTGAAGTTCCATTTTTTCTTCATCTTTTAAGGCTTGGTTTTCAATAACCTTCATAACTCTCTCGCTCTCATCAGCAGCTTTCTCAGCTTCCTCCAGCTTTTGCAGCTCAGTGGCCAGGCGCTCTTGAGCTCGGTTCAGCTCCTCTTCAACCAGCTGGATCCTACGGTTTAAGGAGACCACTTCAGCCTCAGCCTGTTCTCGGGCCCATCTTTCTCCCTCCACTTTCTGCTGGAGGCACTTGGCCCTCTCCTCTGCATCATCGGCCTGCTGCTGCAGAACCTGGATCTTGCACTTCATTGCCTCGGTGACGGCGATTGCGGCCATGACAGTGGTCCCGGCCATGGTCCCCACCCAGCTCCTGCTTGCCTTCGGGTTCCTGCCTCCTCCGCTCGGCGTTGCAGCCGCTTGGTTCCTGCAGGGTTGAACTTGTGGCCCACACTAGGCGAAGAGCATGAGCAGTCGAGGCTGACAGTAGGAAGCTTGGGATCTCTGCTTTTTAATATGCTATCTAAGTTGGTCATAACTATCCTTCCAAGGAGTAAGCGTCTTTTAATTTCATGGCTGCAATCACCATCTGCAGTGATTTTGGAGCCCCCCAAAATAAAGTCTGACACTGTTTTCACTGTTTCCCCATCTATATCCCATGAAGTGATGGGACCAGATGCCATGATCTCAGTTTTCTGAATGTTGAGCTTTAAGCCAACTTTTTCACTCTCCTCTTTCACTTTCATCAAGAGGCTTTTTAGTTCCTCTTCACTTTCTGCCATAAGGGTTGTGTCATCTGCATATCTGAGGTTATTGATATTTCTCCTGGCAATCTTGATTCCAACTTGTGCTTCTGCCAGCCCAGCGTTTCTCATGATGTACTCTGCATATAAGTTAAATAAGCAGGGTGACAATATACAGCCTTGACGTACTCCTTTTCCTATTTGGAACCAGTCTGTTGTTCCATGTTCTGTTCTAACCTGCTTCCTGACTTGCATATAGATTTCTCAAGAGGCAGGTCAGGTGGTCTGGTATTCCCATCTCTTTCAGAATTTTCCACAGTTCAAGTTCAGCTGCTTCAGCATTACTTGTCAGGGCATAGACTTGGATTACTGTGATATCGAACGGTTTGCCTTGGAATCGAACAGAGATCATTCTGTCATTTTTGAGATTGCATTCAAATACTGCATTTTTGACTTTTCTGTTGACTATGATGGCTACTCCATTTCTTCTATGGGATTCTTGCCTACCATAGTAGATATAATGAGTTAAATTCACCCTTTCCAATCCATTTTAGTTTGCTGATTCCTAAAATGTTGACGTTCACTCTTGCCATCTCCTGTTTGACCACTTCCAATTTGCCTTGATTCATGGACCTAACATTCCTGGTTCCTAGGCAATATTGCTCTTTATAGCATCAGAGAGGTTAAAACGTCTGCCACCAATGTGGGAGACCCCTGGGTCGGGAAGATCCCCTGGAGATGGAAATGATAACCCACTCCAGTATTCTTGCCTGGAGAATCCCACGGACAGAGAAGCCTGGTAGGCTACAGTCCATGAGGTTGCAAAGAGTCAGACATGACTGAGTGACTTCACTTCACTTTACTTCCATCACCAGTCACATCCACAACTGGGTGTTGTTTTTGCTTTGGCTCCATCCCTTCCTTCTTTCTGGAGTTATTTCTCCACTGATCTCCAGTAGCATACTGGGCACCTACCGACCTGGGGAGTTCATCTTTCTGTGTCCTATCTTTTTGCCTTTCCATACTGTTCATGTTTGGGTGTCTCCTGAGGAGGTACAGGTCAGCAGTGGACTGCTGCAGGAGCAGGGGCTCTGGGTGCAGTAGACATGGGCATAGCATAAGACCTCTTGGAGGAGGTCTCCACTGACCCCACCAAAGAGCCACCAGAACTTACACAGGACCAGGGAAACAGACTCTTGGAGGGCACAAACAGAATCTTGTGTGCACCAGGACCCAGGAGAAAGAAGCAGTGACCCCACAAGAGACTGACCCAGAATTGCCCATGAGCGTCCAAGAGTCTCTCACGGAGGTGTGAGTCAGTGGTGGCCTGCTGCAGGGTTGAGGGCACTGAGTGTAGCAGTGCCTGCATGGGACATTTTGAAGGAGGTTGCCATTATCTTCATTACCTCTATCATAGTTTGGCCTCAGGTCAAATAACAGGGAGGGAACACAGCCCCACCCTTCAACAGAAAATTGGATTAAAGATTTACTGAGCCCATCAGAACAAGACCCAGTTTTCCCCCTGTCAGTCTCTCCCATCAGGAAGCTTCCATAAGCCTCGTATCCTTCTCCATCAGAGGGCAAACGGACTGAAAACCACAATCACAGAAAACTAACCAATCTGATCACATGGAGCACAGTCTTGTCTAACTCAATGAAACTATGAGCCATGCCATGTAGGGCCACCCAAGTCAGACAGGTCATGGTGGAGAGTTCTGACAAAATGTGGTCCACTGGAAAACGGAATGTCAAACCACTTCAATATTCTTGCCTTGAGAACCCCATGAACAGTATGATAATCAGATAGTCTCTACTTTTCATTTCAAGAAGGAGGGGAGATCCTCAGATGAAAGGTGTGGGGGAGGGGCAGTGGCAGGGGTGTGCAATGGTAAGGAAAGTGACATGTATATGAAGTTGCTCCCTGGTGGAGGTATTTGGGAAAACATATCAAACATAAAAGTATGGTGAGCAGCGGTGAGGATTCAAATGAACCTGGAAACCTTGAAGTGGTAGTAGCACTAAGTCTGTGAGCTTAGCGACTTGCTCTTTTGATAATGGAATGTCTTTTTTTTTTTGCAAAAATAGGGAGAGAGCACAGGAAGGGAAGGAAAGTTAGATTCGGTGGCATTGAAAGAAAAGTTACCATTTCACCTGGTTACCATTATTTAAAAATGACTGTAATCACAAAATAGAAAAAAAAAAAAAAAAACCTCATCAAATGCAGTTATTTTTAATAAAACCCTCTAACGACTTGAGGATAGAATAAGAGCCAAAAAACTAAAAACAAAACAGAGTTCTTCATAACAGATGAACTCTAATCATTTGATTTTTTTTAAATGGCATAACCCCCTCCCATACTTTAAGAAGCATTGCACAAGCTTTAATTGATTTAGGATCTTGAATGAACTGTTATATAATCTAATATGCCACAAAACTGACTGGAAAATGGGAATTTTTTTCCTTCATCAAAATGAGGCTGTGGCTTTCCAGTAATCCCAGAAGTGCTGTTTTTTGGAAGTGTACAGTGGGATGGAAGTAGAGAAATCAGAAGTCATGCATCCACTCAAGGTTTCAAGGTTTCTCTTAATACCTGCATCCTGGGAATTTCTGTCTGCAATAGAACAATCTGTGGCCTCTTAAATCCATGTATTTTATTGGCAAAAAGCCAAAGGAAGATCGGCTTCAGATCTGTTATTTAATGAAAACAGTCCTTAGGCAGATATTCACAGGGCAACAGGGACTCACATGAGGATGGTTTGGCGTAAGCATAGGATTCACACTGAGGCTGGTTGGGAAAATCACTGCAAAGGAACCAAGGTCCCTTCAGTTGCCTTGAGGGATGTTTTTATTCGATTAGCCTCCAAGAAAGGCAATTTAGCCTGAACCTCTCAGTTACGTCAAGTGGAAATCCTAAGAAATTCATCAAGAAGAAGGGAGTATCATTACGAAAATTAGTTTCCCATGAAACTCTTAAACACTAGCATGCTTCTCAGCACTAGAAATGTCATCTTATCACCCATTAAAAAAAAAAATCGGTGAATCCATATGGCTCAACTTCTGCCATCATACAGAATCTGAGCATCTGTGTGGTTTCAACATTATTTCTTTAAATAATTTAAAAAATCATAAAAGTAACACTTACACATGGAAAAAATCCAAACATCATACAATGAAAAAATATTCTTCCCATCCCAGATGTATAAAATCACCACTGTAAATAGCATTTGAGTATCCTTGCCAAGCACTGTCTATAATGCTTGTATCCCTCTTTTTTTAGTCTATATACATTTCTGGGAGATAGTGACAGACAGGGAAGCCTGGTGCGCTGCAGTTCATGGGGTCACAGAGGGTCAGACATGACTTAGTGACTGAACAGTATTGTTTTGTATGGTGTTGACGCTTTCATTTAAGGACCTATCTTGGAAGTCTTTGCATAGTAATAGATAGACAATATTAATAATGATGATATTAATAACTATTACTTATTTTCTATAGGCAACACACTATAAGATTAACTTGTTTTATATTATTTAATCCTCTCAACAACTTTGTGAGTTATGTATATGTACATGTGAAAGTCTCTCAGTAGTGTCTGACTCTTTGCAATCCCATGGACTGTAGCCTGCCAGGCTTCTCTTTCCATGGGATTCTCCAGGCAAGAATGCCGGAGCAGGTTGCCATTTCCTCCTCCAGGGGATCTCCTGACCCAGGAATTGAACCCAGGTCTCCCACATTGCAGGTGGATTATTTA
This sequence comes from Bos grunniens, assembly GCF_055505025.1. Lineage (NCBI taxonomy): Eukaryota > Metazoa > Chordata > Mammalia > Artiodactyla > Bovidae > Bos > Bos grunniens. The sequence continues at coordinate 52,158,452 of NC_141170.1, read as the reverse complement.
CCGTCTGAGCCACCAGGGAAGTATACTTTATTGTTATTCACCATTTTGGAGATGAAAAAATTGAGGCAAAGAGAGAATACAAAATTTTCCACAGGTCACACAGCTCTGATATTGCATCCCTTGGTCTGACATCAGAGTACCTCTTCTAACACTGTGAGCACCATGCAGCCCTCTGCTTTATTCAGAGCACACACCACGTTCTCTCCATAGCTGCATAGTGTTCTGTTACATGCACGTACATTTACTTCACCAATCCTCTATTGTGACCATTTCCAATTTGGAGTTATAATGAAAAAGCAGCAGTTAACACCTTAACCACTCACCTTTGCCCACATGCACAAATGTGACTTGAGAATAAATTCCTAGAAATAAAACTATTGAATCAAAATGTAAATTTTTTAGGAATAGTATGAATTTCCCCTTCAGAGAATAATGCCAGTTTACAAACTTAACAAGACGAGGTGTGCTTATACATCTTAATTTTTATAACTACGCATATAATGTAAGCCATGCTATGAAAATACATCTGGAACTTAACTACTCAAATTTTGTTTATGCATTGGTAATTAGTTTGATGTATAATTTTCATTTTATATCAAGAGAAAAAGATATCCTTTTGAGTAGAGACCAAAAGAGCAAAACAACACCTTTCAAGTGATGAAACATCAGAGTCACTATATCTTAAGGTGTCTATGCAGGGAATGAAGTCTCATGCTTCTAGAGCAACCATGAAATCATATGCAGAGATGAAAATTCAAGCCACAATCTATTCCAATGCCCTCTTTTAACTGTGTGAGAAAACTAAGACCTAGGTATAGACCTTTCCCAAACACTTGTGGGGCCCAGAGCAACAGTATAGATAGAGGCCTATATACTATATCATTCTCAAAAATTCTCCAAGCGAGGCTTCAACAGTATGTGAATCAAGAAATTCCAGATGTTCAAGCTGGATTTAGAAAAGGCAGAGAAACCAGAGATTAAATTGCTAACATCCACTGGATCATAGAAAAAGCAAGACAGTTTCAGAAAAACATCTGCTGCTGCTGCTAAGTCGCTTCAGTCGTGTCTGACTCTGTGCCACCCCATAGATGGCAGCCCACCAGACTTCCCCACCCCTGGGATTCTCCAGGCAAGAACACTGGAGTGGGTTGCCATTTCCTTCTCCAATGCATGAAGGTGAAAAGAGAAAGTGAAGTCACTCAGTTGTGCCCGACTCTTAGCGACCCCATGGACTGCAGCCTACCAGGCTCCTCTGTCCATGGATTTTCCAGGCAAGAATACTGGAGTGGGGTGCCATTGCCTTCTCTGAGAAGAATACTTCTGCTTTACTGACTATGCCAAAGCCTTTGACTGTGTGGATCACAATACACTGTAGAAAATTCTTAAAGAGATGAGAATACCAGATCACCTTACCTGCCTCCTGAGAAATCTGTATGCAGGTCAAAAAGCAACAGTTAGAACCAGACATGGAACAATGGACTGGTTCCAAATTGGGAAAGGAGTATGTCAAGGCTGTATATTGTCACCCTGTTTATTTAACTTATGTACAGAGTACATCATGCGAAATGCCGGGCTGGATGAAGCACAAGCTGGAATCAAGATTGCTGGGAGAAATATCAGTAACCTCAGTTATGCAGATGACACCATCCTTATGGCAGAAAGTGAAGAGGAACCAAAAAGCCTCTTGATGAAAGTGAAAGAGGAGAGTGAAAAAGTTGGCATAAAACTCAACATTCAGAAAACTAAGATCATGGCATCTGGTCCCATCGCTTCATGGCAAATAGATGGGGAAACAATGGAAACCATGACAGACTTTATTTTCTTGGGCTCCAAAATCACTGTAGATGGTGACTGCAACCATGAAATTAAAATACATTTGCTCCCTGGAAGAAAAGCTGTGACCAACCTAGACAGCATATTAAAAAGCAGAGACATTAGTTTGCCAACAAAGGTCCATCTAGTCAAAGCTATGGTTTTTCCAGTAGTCATGAATGGATGTGAGAGTTGAACCATAAAGAAAGCTGAGCACCAAAGAATTGATGCTTTTGAACTGTGTTGTTGGAGAAGACTCTTGACAGTCCCTTGGACTGCAAGGAAATCCAACAGTCAATTCTAAAATAAATCAGTCCTGAATATTCATTGGAAGGACTGAAGCTGAAGCTGAAGCTACAATACTTTGGCCATCTGATGCGAAGAACTGACTTATTTGAAAAGACCCTGATGCTGGGGAAGATTGAAGGTGGGAGGAGAAGGGGATGACAGGATGAGATGGTTAGATGGCATCACCGACCTGATGGACATGAATTTGAGCAAGCTCTGGGAGTTGGTGATGGACAGGGAAGCCTGGTGTGTTGTAGTCCATAGGGTTGTAAAGAGTCAGACATGACTGAGTGACTGAACTGAACTGATACTATATCATATTAGATAATATATTAGATATTATAATTTTAGTTAAGAAGCTGTTAAAGAAAATTATTCTATCTTCCCATTTTGATCAAGATAACTTTCAAGTCAAATATAGAAAGAAAGCTTGGACTCCTTAAATCAGTGGTTTTCAAACCTGAGCATTCATTCGAATCACTGGAGGACCAGTGACAACAAAGGTTGTTGACCCCATACCTAGACTTCTAGGTTTGATAAGTCTGAGATGAGGCTCCTAAATTGCCCTAAGATGACCCCAGGTGATACAGATGCTGTGGCCTGAGACCACACTTTGAATACAGTGCATCAGACTCCAGGTGGGCACACCTCTTGATGGACAGACTCTATGCCCCATGAGGTGAGGCATAGCTGAGGAGAAAGACCACAGTGGTCCCTCTAAACCAGGCTTTCTCACCCTTGGCACTACTGACATTTGATGCCAGGTAATTATTTGCTATATGGGGCTGTCCTGAGCACTGTAGGGTGTTTAGCATCACCCCTGGTTTCTACCCACAAGATGCCAATATCTCCATACCACTCCTGGACTGCCAATCAAAAGGTCTACTGACAATTCCAAATGTCCCCTTGGGGCAACCGCTGGTTGAGAAACACTGCTCTAAGTCCTGGGCTCCAGCACAAGGCCCCTCTGCTCTGGATCTAAAGGCAGCACTGCACACAAATGCAAGAGATTTTCACTCCAATTTGCTTCTTGAAATGTGTGGCCATAAGACACAAATAAAAATTGTATAACATAAACCCACCCCACTTCTACTGAAATGAGAAGATACAACATACCTAGGATTCCAAATCATCCTGATATTCTGAAAGGAATTCTGTAAGGCTTAGGTGAATAATCAGATCTCTAGATTATTTTTGTCCTGTTTTTATCTGTCCTATTTTTTTTTTAATCTGTTTAATCTGTCCTATTTTTATCACATTCTCAGGTTACTTGGTATTTAGTAATAAGGCATATCTTCCTTGTGTTACAATTATGTTAGGACCGATTACCTAAAAAATGAAGCTCAGCACAAACCCCTTAAAGTCGAGGGCTTCTTTATTTCTGACAGCAACACAGTAGCGCAGGACTTACCTAGACTTACCTTCCATTGCAGTGGAAGGACGAGGACTGCTCTATAGTATCTGTTGCTTGGGGAAAGCATGAGTCTTCGACCTTGGGAACTGATGGTTAGTCTTGAAATATAAATGCCTTGTGTGGTGGATATATTATTTGCAATTCTAAATATCCTCTTCAGAACTTGGAAAATTTCTATTAACTATTTTATATCTGATTTCAAAAATCTTTTCTTATACCCTGTCATGTTATTATCTCTGTTTGGTTCCTATAGATAACATGTTAGTAGTAAAAGATAGTAAAATTATTTTGCCAGGTAGAAGGATGGTTTAGAAATACTGATGGAAAGGCATCATGAGTTTCAAACACATGCCAGTGAACATGACTATAGAATCATTTGTCTGGTTAGATAGCTGAGCTTATGCTTTATACAACAAAGACTGCCATCAACAGAAATGTTTCAAAGAAAACCATAAAGTCTGAATTATTTTCCCAGTAAATTAAGTAGTTAAAAATATTTTTATTGTATATAATCTTTACTGAAAATATATATTTTCATTCATTTGTCTACCTCAGAGGTAGAGTATAATAATTGTATTAGGCCATGATTTATAGGTAGAAGTGACAAAAACCATCTATAAACAAGAAGAAGAAGTAATAGATTATAAAATTAAATTATAACAGGTTCATATTTCATAAAATAAATCAATGGAACTAAATAATTCATTTCTAATATAAAGTTATAAAACTGTACCTATTAAATATGCATTATCATTTAATATAAATTAAAAAATAAAACTAACACATAAAGCACTATTTAAAATAAACACCGGTAAAAGTATAAAAATAAACCAGTCATAAAATTTTAAAGTCATTTATTTGATCATCTATAAGAATTCAAACTTATAAAACAAACTCAGTAATTGGTGTCAGACTGTAAGTATATTTTTGAGCATAAGTACATACCTCTTTCAGAATCTATAGTAGACCAAGTATTTCCTTCTAGCTATTTTATCTCAAAAAAAAAAAATCCCATTTCTTTTTTGATACGTTGGAGGAAAACTTTGGGGACAGTTATATTTTTTCTTTTTTAAGAGACAGAGACTCAGTATTTTCTTGACAGCAACTTATTTAGTTGTTTAGAAAGTGTTTCCTGTTTGTCTTTGCCTTCTATCAGTTCATGAGTGTAGAGATTACCAGGTTTAATTGTAATATGCCATTTTTTATTCCACTGGTTCAGAAAGTCTGGGAGCCAAGGTAGAATTTATTTTTCTAATAGGATCCTTGCTATGTCAATTGCTCTTTTCTCTCTTATCTCGAGATCATAGGTATATAGAAAGTGTGTGCATGCTGTTCAGTTGCTGAGTTGTGTCTGACTCTTTTTCAACCCATGGACTGTAGCCCACCAGGCTCCTTTGTCCATGGGCTCATCCTGCAAGAATACTGGAGTGGGTTGCCATTTCCTCCTGCAGGGGATCTTCCCTATTCAGGGATCAAAACTGTGTCTCTTGCACTGGCAGGTGGATCCTTTCCCACTGAGCCACCTGGGAAGCCCACAGAAAGTGTACCTTTACTCAATTCAAAATGTTAAGACAGACTATGATACTGGGTGTGCTACAGTATAAAATAACGCAAATTTCAGGGCTTAAAAAAATTCACTTATTACATCAACAAAAAAAAAGAGCATTTTAGAACCCAAAATAGTGACAGAATAGCTCAATATCAAAATGTGGAAATGCAGTCAGCCACTAAAGCGATGGGGAGGACCTTTAGGATAGCTGGTGCCTGAGGACCAAGTACCTTCAGGACCCTCCATTTCTCATATCCACTTCCATCAGTGAGAAGGAGGGAGAAGGGATGGGAGGGTGGTTTTAGTGACCTCCAAGTGACTTTTCCACAAGCTAGGGGACAGGCTGTCTGCAGCTCTAAACTCAAATCCATTCATCTTTGTGACCAAAAAGGAGTCTTTTTGCCAATGTCTACTTAAATCTTATTGAAGGACTTTATCACAAAACCAATCACTGTTGCCCAAGAGTGAGGTTCTTTGATTCGTCCAGCTTGAGTGAGGTATCACCTACCCTTCTACCAATCACTGAAGTCAAGAAAAGTGGATCATGTCTAAAGATGGCAGCTCCCTTTTGGATCCCAAGGATCAAATGGGAACTAAAGTAAGTCCCCAAAATTAAGGGATGCAGGTCCCCAAGGAAGGGAGGAATGCAGAGAAGCAGCACAACAAAAGTCTGCTCCAAGTGACTTCACTTGAAATTTTTAGTTCAAAAGATTATTATGCCTCAGAGTCAAGATCTACATGTTAGTTTGTTAGCTTTTGGAAGATGTAGGAAGGGTACACAATTGGGTAGAAATTAGACTTGTGTTCATGAATGAAATAATGGGTTAATACTCAGTATTAAGTAAACTTGCTTTACTCAGTGCTGAAGGAATATCACCCTAACAGAATTTAAACAAATGACATAGTCAGATGGACAAGGATTAAAACTGATAATTAATAAGGCTAATATGTTAGAATGGAAATCGAGGCAGCACATTGGTGTTATATCAGATAGAATGGCCCTCTCAAGGAGCTATTTTACATACTTTAGTGAGAGGAACAAATTACAAATATGTGAAAAAAATAGTTTCTGATACTGGTAGATGCTGTGAAGAAGACAGTGGAAGCAAATAGAGAGTACCTTGGTAACTGTGAAAGCTGCTCCAATGAGGGTTGTCAAGACCTTTGTAAGCAGTTGATATTCAAGCTGAGACATGATTGATGAGATGGATGTGATCCTGTTAAGGTCTAGAGACCAGCTTTCTGAACAAAGTAACAGTGAAGCCGAGGCGTCTGGGATGGGAATAAGTTTATAGCACTGGAATATCAGTAATAAGGTCAATGCATCTAAAGTTTAGCAGACAAATGCAAAGTGCTAGAAGATAGGTCAGAGAGGGAGGCAGCTTCCAGATTATGCCTTGTAAGCCAAAGTAAGAAGTTGGATTTTGATTCCAAACTGTACAAATTAAAAGAAAAGACCAGTGGGTTTGGCATTTAGATAATATTGCTATAAACTCTGTCTTGGGAGTAAAAAGCAAGCCAGATTGCAGTAGGTTTCAAAGACAACATGGAAAAGTCAAGTCATCTCCGGGAATCTCTGGTACAGTTCCAAAAGGCACAGGCTGCCATATAAGGACTTTTAACAGAGATAACACAGGTCTTTCTGGTCAATTTCTGATGGATTCTCAAGATGTAAATCATGTTCTTATCTACCTAGGACCCATTCATATTCATGCCCAACAGCAATATGTAATGATGACTAGAGAATCTGATGCCCCAAAGACTTCAAAGAAATTGCTTATTCCCCATTCCAAGACCTTCTTGCTCACAAGTAGCCCTGTATTTTTGGTGGAAAGGTGTGTTTTGACAGTACTTAATTCTGGAGAACTCATGGAAACCATCTTTGGCTTTACAAATCCTGATGTGAGTCCATTTTTAATGATGAACATTTTTTATCACAAAATGGAAAGTAACAGAGTAAATAAAAATGTGATTAACCCAGGATCTTACATAGTTTATAGTTAATAATGGCAAATTTCCCTACACCACTGAGAAGTTTCCATTTCATTTCATAAATTATTCATTAGCCCAAAGGAGACAGTTTGAGATTCAGTTTGCTAACCAATAATCTGAATTCTTGGCATAGCTTGCTAATAGTGATCATGTGGACATGCTCTTAGGACAACTGGTAGGCTCACCTTGCTCTCGCTTATTAAAGCTTCATACCTAGTGGTCTCATTTGTTGTTGTCCAGTCACTCAGTTGTATCTGACTCTTTGCAACCCAATGGACTGCAGCATGCCAGCCTTCCCTGTCCTTCACTATCTTTCAGAGTTTGCTCAGATGCATGTCCATTGAGTTGATGATGCCATCCAACCATCTCATCCTCTGTCACCCACTTTTCCTCCTCTCCTCAATCTTTCCCAGCATCAGAGTCTTTTTCAATGAGTCAGTTCTTTGAGTCAGGTGCCCAAAGTACTGGAGCTTCAACTTCAGCACCAGTTCTTCCAATGAATATTCAGGGTTGATTTGTTTTAGGATTGACTGGTTTGATCTCCTTGCTGTCCAAGGGATTCTCAAGAATTTCTCCAGTCTCAAAGTTTGAAAGCATCAATTCTTCAGCACCCAGTTTTCTTCATGGTCCATCTCTCACATCGTACATGATTAATGGAGAAACAATAACTTTGACTATATGGACCTTTGTTTGCAACGTGATGTTTCTGCTTTTTAATATGTTGTCTAGGTGGGTCATAGCTTTTCTTCCAAGGAACAAGTGTCTTTTAATTTCATGGCTGTAGTCACCATCTGCAGCAATTTTGGAGCCCAAGAAAATAAAGCCTGTCACTATTTCCATCATTTGCCCATGTATTTGCCATGAAGTGATGGGACCGGATGCCATGATTTTCCTTTTTTAATGGTGAATGTTAAGCCAGCTTTTTCACTTTCCTCTTTCACCTTCATCAAGAGGTTCTTTAGTTCCTCTTCGCTTTCTGCTGGAAGGGTGATGTCATCTGCATATTTGAGGTTACTGATTTTTCTCCTGGCAATCTTGACTCCAGCTTGTGCTTCAACCAGCCTGGCATTTCACAAGATGTATACTGCATATTAAATATGCAGGATGACAATATAAAGCCTTGATGTACTCCTTTCCTAATTTTGAACCAGTCCGTTGTTCCATGTCCAGTTCTAACTGTTGCTTCTTGACCAGAATACAGGTTTCTCAGGAGGCAAGTAAGGTGGTCTGGTATTCCCATCTCCTTAAGAATTTTCCACAGTTTGTTGTGATCCACACAAAGGCTTTAGCATAGTCAATGAACCAGAGGTAAATGTTTTTCTGGAATTCCTTTGCTTTTTCTATGGTCCAACAGATGTTGGCAATTTGATCTCTGGTTCTTCTGACTTTTATAAATCCAGCTTGTATCCCTGGAAGTTCTTGGTTCATATACTACTAAAGCCTAGCTTGAAGGACTTTGCGCATTACCTTGCTAGCATGTGAAATCAGCACAATTGTGCAGCTGCTTGAACATTGCTTGGCATTGTCTTTCTTTGGTATTGGAATGAAAACTGACCTTTTCCATTCCTAAGGGCATTGCTGAGTTTTCCAAATTTGCTGGCAAATTGAGTGTAGCACTTTAACAGCATCATCTCATGGAAGATTCTTCTCATGGAAGAACTTAAAAAATATTTCCTCTTCCTTTAGGATGCAGCAACTTTTCTGGCAAATTATTCTTCTTGCTCGCCCCAGTAGAGCATATTTCAGAGAATTTTACATTTACACGTTGGACTTTATGATTTTCTTCTCAGCCAGACAGTCATATAACCAGCAGCTTCTTGGGAATGTGTTAAGAATTTTTTCCCTGTGCCCAAACCACATATCTGCCAGAGAAGTTACGAAGCTACATGTAAAAGAAAACAGCGTTTTGTGGATTTGCTTCACCTGATTTCTACTTAGAATAAACCAAGCATGTACTTATTACTATGTGACTTTCCAAAATGTGAGAAACATTTGGATCATGGTCCTGCATGATGAATTTGCACCACCATTACCACCTCCTCACTGCTATTTACTTAAAAATCCTACAATGATAAGATCACTAGGTGACCTTTTTATTTTTTTTTTTAAAGCCAAATAAGTTTGGACTATTTTCCTCAACTGGTAGGGCTGCTATAAACTAGCTCATCTCTCTTTCTTGAAATTCATATCCTTATACATGCTCTTTCATGATAAGATCACTAGGTAATTAAGACTTGCCACATAACTCCCATACAAGGCAATACTAAATGAGGTTTATGTTTGAGAAGCTGGGTGACCACATCAATCATGGCATGTTTACTGAAGAACTGGGTGCCTCATCAGATCTACTCCTCACATCAAAGAGGTCTTTTGCCCTTAGTTGGACTTACATCCTAGCTCTGTATTTTTCTGCAACCTAGCAAGTTCCTTGACTTTTCTTATCATCAGTTTCTTCATTATGTAAAGTAGAAATAACAATACTACTTGTCTTATAATAATGTAGATAAATTGAGATAATACGTATCAAGTACTCAGAACAGCCTGGCATATAAGTAAGGTTGGTCATTATTATTCTGTGTAAACTATTCTGGGAAATAAATGAAGAATCAAAAAATGTGAATGATATATATCATTGTAGAATTAAGAGAGCTATCATGTTGTATTGATTTTTAAGTAACCACAGGAAATTTAGGGACAAAAGAAGTCAAGGGGATGAGAAAGGCTTCATAGAAGTCATGAGGCTTGAGCAAGGCCCTGAAGAATTTGAATAGGAAATGTAAAAACAATCATCTGTGGACCCAGAGGCAGCAGCAGGAAGGAATGTGCCTGTAAAGCACAGATAAAAGACCAGTCTGGAAAGAGAAGAAGAATGTAAAAGGATATGAATTTGAAGAAAAAGAGATGATCTAGCTTATAGCAGGCCTACCAGATGAGGAAAACAATCTAAATTTATTTGGTTTTAAAAAAAATGGAAAGAAAGAGGACTTTTGACCAAAAATAATTTATTTCTGTCTCTCAAGAGTCCCTTGGACTGCAGGATCAAGCCAGTCAACCCTAAAGGAAATCAGTCCTGAATATTCATTGGAAGGACTGATGCTGAAGCTTAAACTCCAATACTTTGGCCACCTGATGTGACGAACTGACTCATTTGAAAAGTCTCTGATGCTGGAAAAGATTGAAGGCAGGAGAAGGGAACAAAGGATGAGATGGTTGGATGGCATCACCAATGTGATGGACATAAGCTTGAGCAAACTCCGGAAGACAGTGAAGGACAGGGAAGCCTGGCAGGCTGTAGTCCATGGGGTTGCAAAGAGTCAGATATGACTGAGCAACTGAACTGAACTGAAGGCCCATTTCCTCAATCATAGATGGCCATCTTGTTGTGTCATCACATGATGGAAGGCTGGAGGGAACTCTCTGAGATCTCTTATATAAGGGCACTAATTCCGTTCTTGAAGGCTCCACCCTCATGTACTAATCACCTTCCAAAGCCCCACCTTTTATCACCATCACATTGGGGTTAGGATTTCACTTGGGAATTTAGAGTGGACATAAACATTCAGTCTATAGCAATTGGACATGATTGTACTATAGCAGGTAGGCCTTTAATAGAATTCAGTCATGGAACAGTGAGAGCTTTCAGGGAAATAGAGGCACCAAAGATCTCCTAATGCTATTTCCCTCACCACGCACTGCCCATGTTTCTTTGCTTCTCCTTTTGGCAAAATTGCTCAAAAAAGTTCTATACTTACTGTCTTTTGTTTCTCTTTTCTTATCATACTATCTCTCAGGCTTTTGCTCCCTTGCTCTATTGAAACTGCTCATGTCAATGACATGCATGTTGCTGACTAATAGTCATTTTCCGTCCTTATTTTACTTCTCAACAGCATTTGATAGAACTGACCATCACTTCTTCCTTTATAGACTTTCCTCACTCAGTTTTCAGGATACAACATACTCCCACCCCACTGGTAATTCTTTCTCATCTCCTTTAGCTTGCTACTTCTCTTCTCTGATCCTCTTAATGTGAGGGCTCAGCTCTTGGTCTTCTTATCTTCTCTCTATACATTCACTCTCTTGGCCACCCAGATCAAAAAATGAACAATATCATTTTTGAATACACTGAATACTCACAATCAAAGATATGAAAAAGTGTTGGTGAGGAGATGGAGAAATTTGAACTCTTCTGCATTGTTGGTGGAGTATAAGATGGTGTGGCCCCTTTGGAAAACAGTTCTGTAGTTATTCAAAAGTTACACAGAGTGTTACCACTTGACCCAATAATTCTAGTCTTAAGATATATACCCAAGGGAATTGAAAACATATGTTCACACAAAAACTTATACATAACTGTTCATGGTAACATCATTCATAAGAGCCAAAAAGTGGAAACAACCGAAATGGCCACCAATTGATGAATGGATAATCAAAAGGTGGTTCTATCTACTCAATAGACTACTATTCAGCCATAAACAGGATTGACAAACTGATACAACATACAACATGGATGAATCTTAAGAGATTATGCTATGCTGAAGAAGCTAGACAAAAAAAGCATATATTGCATGATTCTATATGTGAAATGTATACAATAGGCAAGTCCATAGATACAGGAAGTAAATCAGTATTTTTCAGGGGCTGAGGAGAAGAAATGGGGACTGACTGCTATTGAAAATGGGGCTTCTATTTTGACGAAAATACTCTGTAATTGGTGATGACGGTTACAATAACCTTGTGAAGATACTAAAAACAACTGAATTGTACACTTAAACTGTGAATTTTATGGTATCTAAATTATATCTTAATTTAAAAAAAACTACAAGGCTTTGAGCTTCCTTTTCATAGTTTACAGGTACAGGCCCAGCATCCTGGGCTAGATTTATTACTACAGGTGACTGGATCTGTCTTTGAGGTTCATGGAAGTCAATCAATAAGGAAACCATCCTGGATTAAACAGTTCATACATGACAAATGAATTCTGAAGTTAGAAACTTTGTCCTGGGAATACACATTAGGAAAAATTATGATGTGAATCTTATATCAGGGGCTATTAGGTAATACAATAGATGCTGTCTTTGCAGTTTTGCCTAAGACACAGAAACATTCTTTGGAAGGATGTTTCTTCTACTGACCAACTCTAAAGGATTAGGGCATAAAATCAAATTGCAACTAACTCTATAAAGGAATTTTTGCCAAAATAGTATAGCCTATTTCCAGATGATCTAACTTTTATAAAGATAAGCTGATGAGGCCAAGAGACACAAAGAATCACATTTCTTTAGACCAACTTCCCCAAATACCAGATGTCTCAACTGAACATTTGGCAAGCATTAGGAGGCAGTCTAAATTCTGATTTGTATTGCTGATTAAATAAATGTCCATATGTTTTTGATACTGGATACGCAGGTAGCAAAGTCAATATACTGTCATGAGAATTTAGGGGCTTGATTTATACCCTTATCCAATCAAAGAGCCATCATACTTCCAGCTGGGGTGAACTCCAGAGATACCTACAGATGGAGGTAAAATGTCTTTCAGCTTCAGAAGAGAACTCTGAGTCCTCTCATTTGGACAAGCATTTAGTTGAGAGTCTAGCATTTCTGCTGTCAGACATGGGAAGCATAATTTTGGTCTGAGAAAACTCTAAGTGCAGGTGTTTTTAATCAACTGCTTCTATCATGAAAGCATTTCAATAGAATCCCTGCAAAACGTGTCACTTGGTGTAGATCTGCATTTTTAACAAACTAGCTCCAAAATATACCCCCTCAAGTAGATGAATGATCTCTTTGGATTTAAGGTATGTTTGTTTTGGATACTATACTACAGTGCTTTTCTCTATAAATGTTTACTGAATGAGTGAACGATTTAATGAATCTATATTATATTATCAAGGTAATATTAGAGTTGAATATTTTTCTTATACAATTTTAATAGGAATGCCACGCTATAAGTGAAGCTTTCTCAGATGACAAAAAGATTTTCCTTTTAAAAACTGATTATTTACTGATATGTCTTCCCCATTATGTTATAAGCTCTTTGATGATGTTATTGACCTTTGCATCCTCCACACAATGCCTACTCCTGTGCAAGGTCCATAAGCAGATGCTCAAAAAACAATAGGAGAAAGATATGGAATAGAACTAGTTGGGATTATTTTTTACACTTCAAGATTTGGATGCACACTCTGTTCAGCAGTACCAAGGCAGGTCCATAGAGTGACTACTCCACCCCAGAAGCTAAAGGAGGACAGCTCTTTCCTCTCTCCTCTCTCTGACAGCTGGAGTATAGGTCAGTGACTAGTCATGGCCAACGAGACCTTAGTAGTAGGGACTTTGGATCTGGAGGGAATGACTCAAAGATGCAGGATTACTTAAGTGTTAATTTGAAATACCAGTGGCAGAACTGTGAGTTTGCAGCACAGCAACTGGTCTCCAAGCATAGTGGTAACCACAGCTTCCTAAGTATCCTAGTCCCATGGTAAGAATTTGGCCTTGTCCTGCCAATGATCTTTATTCCTGCCCCAGCCTGACTTTCTAGATATCTGTCAATTCATGAGCCACCCATGTACACTGAAGAGTAAATTCAAAGGCAATCCAAAAGTATATTAAAAAAGAAACCTAATATTACCTTTTGTACTCACTTCCTTGGAAGATGAATCACTTCTTACCCATTAACTCAGGCATATAACAATTATGGTTTTTCAACCATACTGTGCTCTCTCAAATTTTCCTATCCCTCCTATGAAATACAGTTATCTTTTAAAAAATCCAAACGTCTATCTAGATTTTAAATATCCAAGATATTGCAAAGATTTTCCCACTATGTTAAAGAAATGAAACAATGGAGTAAAGAGATTTTTTAAAACTCCTATATACACACAATAGCCAAAACCAGAAACCACTAAAATGAATACTTCATCAATGGATCAATAGATTTAAAATAAGGGGCTTCACTGGTGGCTCAGTGGTAAAGAATCTGCCTGCCAATGCAAGAGACACTGGTTCTATCCCTGGTCCAGGATGATCCCACATGCTGTGGAGCAAATAAGCCCATGCATCACAACTACTGAGCCTGTGCTCTAGACCTAGGAGCTGCAGACGCTGAGCCCGCATGCTGCAACCACTGAAGTCCACATGCCCTAGAGCCCATACTCTGCACCAAGAGAAACCACTGCAATGAGAAGCCTGCACACAGCAACTAGAGTAGCCCCCACTTGCCACAGATAGAGAAAGTCCATGCAGCAACAAAGACGCAGCACAACCAACAATAAAACTAGATAAAGCAATTTTTTAAATATGGTGTATCCACACAATGGAATATTATTCAGCCATAAACAGAAATAAAACACTGATACATGGATGCATGAAAACATTATGCTTAGTGAAAGAAGTCAGATAATGATGATGTTTCCACAACATTATGAATACACTAAATGCCACTGAATTGTACACTTTAAAATGGTTAAAATTGTGAGTTTTATGACATGTGTTTTTTCCACAATAAGAAATTTAAATTTAGTATCCCCCAAATTAGGAGAAATATAAAGCAGAATATTTTAAAAATGATTCCTTCTGTTTACAACAGAACAGAGTGGCTTATCAAGAGAATTTTCTGGTTATAAAATCTTTGTAGTTCCAACTTTCCCTTCGAACTCTCAGTGGAGTTGTGTCATTATGTAATCAGGTTTCCATATTAAGAAATTACCCTGTGTCTGGCGAGAGGAAAGTAACGCTCTTCCAAAAGGCATTTAATTTATCTCTGATCACAATCACAACTCCTTTCATTTAGACACAATGAGGAAGTTGTGAAAATGAAGTACCGTTTAATGGATCTTGACAAATATAATTTTTCCACTCTGGCAAAGTTTAAAGCTCTCTTATTACAACAGTTACTCAATTTTCCAAAGATGTAGGACTTCACATGGGAAGAATAGGCTGAAGATGCTAGTATTTACATAATTCTTCAAACTGGGATAACAAGAATGTGCTGCAGGTTGCTACCCCATAATTAGATGGCTCATTATTGTAAAATATTTCAAGTTTGCTCAGTGGAATACTGGGAAATGACATTAACTCAGTCTTTTACTCTAGAATTTTATAACTTTTTATTTCTATCATTTCTATATTTCCCCCAAACCTCACATTCATCATCAGTAAAAGAAAAAAATATGTGTGTTTATATGTTTAATTGTATAAACACACACACTTACACATATATTCTAAGACCTTTCAATTATTGTTTTCCAATCCCAACAGAACTAGAAAAGAAAGCCTTACACACCAAGAATCCCACTTTCAAAGTATTGATTTCAGTGTGTGTGTATCAAAGCCAGAGTGATTGTCTTTTCATTCTAACAAGCAAAAATGGTGAACTCCTGATTTACATTTTCTGCAATACATAGGGTAAATTGAAATACCAGCAACTTCATGTTCTATTTCTCAACTTATTGAAAAATGTGTGTTGCTTAAAAATGCATTTTCAATACTCTCTTGGGGCAACATTGCAAGATTTCTCCATCAGATTCCTCGGAAGAAACCATCTTAATGCTTTTATAAATAACAAAAGAATTTCATTTCAGAAGTCCTTAAAATACAATCACTTCATTTACTTTTAGAGGCTTTATTAAAGTAGGTTTTCAACCCACACTCTTCAGAGCAGGTGCCTGTAATTAAAAACAGCCCTCTCACCTGATCCATTTCCTATGCTTTTTGGGTGTGAGAGCACTAACTCACCCGGAATTCATAAGGAAGACATTATTGCCAAGTCCCATGAAGCCCTCTGAGAAATTCATCAGGGCTACAAACTACTGACCTTACCCTAAACCCATCTGCTTGCAGGCCAGCTGACTCAGGGTCTCCTGCCAGCCATCCGCACACACGTGGTGTTCCATGGCAGATCTGCGAGCCATCAGGAATGAGGAGTTCACGTTTGCAGAGAGGGTCACTGAGTGGGGAAAAAAAGGAGGGGCACTCTAATTTAAAACATCTCTTCTCATGAAACCACATGATAACATGGCTTTATTTTACTTGCAGACATTTATTTTTATTTCTTTTAGCTAAAAACTATTTGGTGAATTTTTCCACTCTGCAAACCATAGTGATCACCACGTGGCAGAGGACTAGAAAATGAGTTAGATGTGTTGTCTGTCCTCCAAGAACTAGAGACTCAGGGAAATGGACAGGCAATTCTCAACTTTTTATTATGAGTTAGAAGATGGCCAGAGGCAGTCCCATTCCCATGAGTTTATCCAATGATTTGCATAAGAAGGAGCTAGTTGTAACATCATTCAAATTGTTTCCTTTCAAGAAGGTCTTTGAGAATGTAAATGTGTGAGTGATGTTAATTTGGGATTAATGTGGCATATGGGCTAATTCTTCTTTTATAAAAGAGAATCCTCTGTACTTCATACACCACAGATCATTTATGGAAACATTGCACAATTAATGACAATACATTTCATAATTATGATTTGGCCAGACGATGCCAAAATAAGGACCAAGGGAATGGAAAGAGGGATAAGTGTAGGACGACAGAAAGAACCAAACTCAAGATTATAAACTGCAACAGTGGAACACCAGTGGGAGATGCCTTTAAGTCCTGTGCATGGAAGGTAGTAGATAGACAGAAATCTCATCTGGATTTGGAGCAAGAATATAGGGCAGACAGAAAGGCCACGCTAATATCTTATTCCAGGTAGTGTCAGTGATATAAGAATGACCAACTATTGATAAATGTTAAAGTTGGGGGATGATAGAGTTTAAAATTATATTCATATGGAAAGTTATATGATCATAAAAATTTGAACCCAAATATTTTCATATGTAAGACACACAATAGAGAAGTAACCTGGGGGGATGTGTTCTGTGAGTTGGAAACGGCATTACAAATCACGGCTGACTGCTTTTACAGTAGTAAAGTAGTATAGATGAACTTGGTTAGTAAGATCCATAAAACCAGTTAGGATTCATTTAACTTAAATGGCTGCCAGGCGTCAGAGCAGATGGCAGAAACAAGCAGCTCACCACAGTCCCACTCATCGGAACTGTCTACGCAGTCGGCTTCACCGTCACACCACCGGTCACGTGACACACACTCGTGGTTTGCACATTCTAGCTCATCAGCTTGGCAAAATGCTGGTAGGGGAACAAGAAGGGAGGAGACAAACATTTTAGGAATGGATGGGATTTTCACTAACAGGCATCTCACGGTTTGCCAACAGGTGCATCAAAGGAGGAAAAGATGTGGTGGCCGAGGCCTTCCAGTAAGAGTCAATACAGAGGAGCAAAGCTGGTACGATCTCATTTCTGAGATGTCCACCCACACAAACAGCAAGCATTTAAACAGCTCTACTATCTCCAGTGACTAAGCTCTCTAGTTCTAACCACAGGATTGAAAAAGTGGCACCCAGAGCAGCAGAAATCCCAAAGATGACAGCACAGAACTAAATTCTGAAGTGGCTTGAGCTGAGCACTGGGCATGAGCAGACTGGAGTCACTCTAGGATGAAACCCAGCTCTGTCCACATATATGGTTAGTTTTATCTTTTTTAATCTCTAGTATTAAGTGACTCTCAGAGTCACACACTAATCTTCTCTTGGGTTTTTAAAAACTATAGCCAAACTCCTTAATTGCCTATCTAACATCTATTACTTTTCTTTCTCCTTTCTTAAGGGAATCCGATTTTTATTCAGGCCTCCACACCAGCCCCTGTCCAGGGAAAGAATCCTAAGTCGTTTAAATAAGACATGGCATTTTTCTCACTACAATTGTATTTTCCTGAGTACAGTTATTAGCCCAGGAGCAAACATGGCATCTCAAATCAGCGTTTCGGCTTGTGGTTTTGTAGGTTGTACTTTACAAGGTGGTTCCTGACCAAACCCTGCCATCCAAGGCTTCGTGTCCTAACCTGGAAGAGAAGTGGCCCGGAAGAGACACCTTCTTTTCTTATTGGTTCTCCCTAAGGATGCTTCTAGACCAATATCATCATGCATATGTTTTACACATTTGATTGTATTTGGCATATATTTTTCCAAGTGAAGTTTTAGTCAAAAAGTCTGAAAATACAAAAAGCTTTTGACATGTATTTCCAAATTTCTCACTTATCCAAAATGAGGGGTAATTAATGTTTAAAATAAAATGTCAAAAAAATAAAAATAAAATAAAATGTCACATTGACAAATGCCCAATAAGTACTTACAGCAGTTTTTTTCATCCATGTTATCAGGGCAGTCTGGAAACCCATCACAGATGACTGTGTGCTTCAGACATTGTTTACTGGATGGACATTCCCAAAGATCTCTCTCCTTACACCCTGGAGACAAAAGGAAAGGTAATTTGCAATAGATGTGAAGGTGAAATAACTATGGCTTTGATCAAACAAAGTAAAAAAAGAATGACAATATAAAGGGAGGATTTCTTTCTTCTTAACAAGTTTTGACTCCTGTATACCATGGAAAATGTAATTTTGAAAGTATAAATGCTTGGTAATCTCCATATTGCATTATACATAGTACATCTCTTCCAGGAGAAGATCAAAAGTGACATATGGCAAACAGGAAAAAAATGAAAAAGCAACTGTACAGTAACGTTCATCTTTTGCTGTTCCTTTTGCTTTCTGAGCCAATTTGCCAACACATACAACTCATCTCTAAAACGATGAGCTACACTTTTAAGCAAATATGCCCAAACCTAGTGATCTAAATGTATATTATCTTAAAATGTAATTTCAATCAACAAATGGTAATGCCATCTGTGTTTTAGCCAAAGAGGCAACTCCTATGCCAAATATCTACAAAACTAGTTTATGAGCCAGGTATGAAAGCCATTACCCTCAGTAATGTAGCCAGAAATCTAAGATTAGAAACTATCTATTGTATGAGAAATAAACACAAAGACTATAAGCTTGAATGGTAATTTGTCTATAAAATAACAAGCTCTTGCAATGAACTTAATAAATGTCATTTGATTCACAGATAGTGAATTTATATGTTCGCTAAAACATGCCAAATGTCTAATTGTTCTTGCCACTCAGGTTGGACCCATGACTGTCACCATGTTGTGAGGGTGTGGAGGAAGAGACCACATATATTCATCTTCGAGCATCTTGACTCCCCTGCCTAGAATGGCAGCTAGCCCTCAGTAGACGCCCAACACATATGAATTTTAAATGGAACTTTATTTCATGTAAGAAACAAAAAATCTCTTGTTCCTAGAAAAAGGTAGTTTAGTTTACAGTGAATGAAACACCAAGCAGTGAAAATAAGGAGTGTCTTTAAAGACACTATTTCTCATCAGCTGCTACTGCTGCTGCTGCTAAGTCACTTCAGTCGTGTCCGACTCTGTGCGACCCCATAGACAGCAGCCCATCAGGCTCCCCCGTCCCTGGGATTCTCCAGGCAAGAACACTGGAGTGGGCTGCCATTTCCTTCTCCAATGCATGAAAGTGAAAAGTGAAAGTGAAGCCGCTCAGTTGTGTCCGACCCTCAGCGACCCCATGGACTGCAGCCCACCAGGCTCCTCCGTCCATGGGATTTTCCAGGCAAGAGTACTGGAGTGGGGTGCCATTGCCTTCTCCGATTTCTCATCAGACCTGGTACAAATCATTCAGAGAAATGGCATGGATGATTGACTCAAGTTTCTTGGAGTCCCTCATAGGAAAATAATCTGCTTTAAAAAAGAATTTTCATTGAAAAATTATCAAAATAAATTCACAGAAGAGAGATTTTTACTACGGGAAAAGTTAGGTTTAAAGTGTTTCAGATGCTTAGCAGGTAAAGAATCCACCTGCAATGCAGGAGATGTGGGTTGATCCCTAGGTCACGAAGATCCTCTGGAGGAAGAAATGACAACCAACACTAGTATTCTTGCCTGGGAAATCCCATGGACAGAGGAGCCTGCCAGGACGCAGAGTCAGACACAGCTGAGCAACCAACCATGCATGGTCGCACCATTCAGGGCCTCCCTGGTGGTCCAGTGGTTAGGACTCTGCACTTACACTGCAAGGAGCATGGGTTTTATCTCTGCTCAGGGAACTAAGATCCCACATGCCACACGGTATGGCTGAAAAAAGGTGGGGGGGCGGTTAATGAAAAGTACAATAAAATATTTTTAAAATAAAGTGCTTCATCATTCAAACATATAGGACCCTGGGAGAGTATCTGACCACAGAATTGTATAGGAAATAAATAGTGAGAATCCTTCACTAACTATCCGGAATTGTCTTAGGCCCAGGGACATCTATTCTAAGAACTCATGGGGATATTATTTGGAGTTTTCAGCTAACCGAGAATATAGACGTCATCTGGAATGTTCTGACAATGAGACTGTCATCACAAACGACACCACTTGCTAGCAGATGATGAGAGAAAACAGCATGAGTCTTTCTGACTATTCACAAGAGTACAGAGAAGAACCTGAACACGTGGAATGAGCTGAGAAAAGACCACACAAGTCAACCCACTGGTCTAGAAGATCTGCATCCTCACTGAGGGTAGTAATAGGAACTAACACTGATTATCCACCCTAAATCCACATTCTAGATAATAGTTTTAGTTCTTAACACCACAATGTCAGAATTACAATCATCATTTCCTAAGTGAGGAAACTGAGAGTTAGAGAAAATAAATTGCTCCAAACGCAGCCTTATGGAGAAATCTCCAGTTGGGAAGAAGGTCCAAGTCCTCAGTTGTAGCCGTCTGTTCGTTGAGAATACATAGCACGTGCCAGGGGTAAGAGCAAAGGAAACAGAGCTTAGAGGCAGACACCTGGATTTAAACCCCAGCTTCAATCTCATTAGCTGTGTGACCTTGGATAAGTTTCTTAATGTCTCTGAACCTCTGTTTCCATATCTCTAAAATAGGAATAATAACACCTGCTACAAAGGGTTGCTATAAGGGAGAAATGAGTACTCTCTGGTCAGTAATTTCCCTTCTGTATATTCTCTTTTCTAATAAAAGTTTGTGCGGCCTAATGCCCTCTTCTGTGGAGTTATGATGAGCATAAATGAATTAGGATGAAAAAAGGTCAGGACATGAGTCCCATGGAAGACAATACTGTGATTTTGTGAAGAAACCATTCTCTCTTTAAAGTGACATTTTTGGTGTAATTATGCTTTAAAAGGAAGAGGGTATAACTCCATTAAAAATGAAAAACAGATACGGATAGGATGGGATGTCTAATGCAGCTGTAGGTTATAAAATCAAATAATTGTTGATGTCAGGATAACAGCCACCCCTGCGCAGAGTCCATGGCCATGACCACTCACAGTGCCCACTGTGTGTTGCTAAAGTGGCAGTTAATCCCAGTTTTCCTGGGACTTTGCAGGTTTGAGCATCAATCTACCCCACTTCCAAGGAACCGCTCGCAGTACCAGACAAACCAGAATGGTTCATCACCTAAGTGTGCTAAGCATTCTGCTGGGTTCTTATTCATTCTCATTTTCACAAAAATTCTGTGAAGCTGGCTTCCCTGTCTTGGGCAGATCCCACTTGAACTGGGGAACCTTGTCTCTCCATCAAAAAAGTTGTCATTCACAGACATAGGGAACTGACTTATGGACACAGTAGGACAGGGTAAGGAAGGAGAGGGTGAGATGTATGGAGAGAGCAACATAGAAACATATATTACCATATGTAAAGTAGATAGCCCATGGGATCTACTTTATGACTCAGGGAACTCAAACAGGGGCTCTGTATCAACCTAGAGGTGTGGGATGGCAAGGAAGGTAGGAGAGATGTTCAAGAGGGAGGGGACGTATGTATACCTATGGTCGATTCATGTTGATGGTTGGCAGAAACCAACACAATGCTGTAAAGCAATTATCCTTCAATTAAAAATAAATAAAATTTTAGAAAGTTGTCATTATAGGTGAAGAGAGCAAACCACCTTAAAACAGATGCTTCTTGTACTTTACGAAGCTCTCAGTTATGCAAATATAAGGTAATTAGGTCTGTTCATCAGGGCTGCTAACTTGATCAGTATATCAGATAAAAAGTATTGCCACAAGAAAAGAAAAAAGTATTGCCACGGAGGAGCTGCTCATGAGAGCAAGGAAGAAAGGCCCTTCTGCATCCTGGCGCTAGTAGAGGCTGGACTGGGCTGGATGTAGCCATCTTCAGCCAGCAGCTGTCCCAGTGGCTATGGATGTGACCTCAGGGCGGAACACGGCAGCTGAACAGTGAGGTTCAGGCCTGGCAGGTATGACGGCCCCTCCAGAGCCTGGGACCCCTGACTATGGAGCCCAAATCTCAAACAAAAGCCATAGTACCTGTGGTAACAGCCGGGTCAAAAGGACGTGCCTCCCACTCCTCCCCCAGACTCCAGGCCTAAGCATCAGGGGCAACCAACACCAGCACAAATCATAGAGCTCTCGTCTCTGACCAGAAAACCCCAGTGGACTTCCCAATTCCTGAGTCACCTCCCCCTTTTAGGGGTGGCATCTTCATGCCATCCTCTCCACATGTGCTGGCCCAGCACCCTGGGAAGAGGCAGCCTGAAGAAACTGACAGGGCTTTATATCGTAGCATTGCGGTCATCCTCCATGTGTCATCCTGGAGATGGAGACATTCACCATCCAAACAGGCACTTCCTCCAGGACAAGGTGCCACCCTGATATCCTGTTCACTGTGTAAATCAGGGACTTCACCCAGCCTGCTCTCTTCTGCCATGTATAAGACCTGCTCGGTCAGAGACCAAGCTAGACGAGACTTCTTCCCTCAAGGGAGATCCCTGAGGTGACCTGGGGGTGGGGGGACATGCCTCCTGGATTTCCTAGCACTATGCCAGGTGGGCTCTTGGTTTTTGCCTTCTGAGGACTGAATAAGGCTTGCTATAAGCATTCCAAGCTGTGAGGGATAAAGGAAGGTTTCTCTAAATGTTACAGGTGAGAAGGCTGAGGCCCAGAGAAGTTACGTAACTGGTCAAAAGTCACACAGCCTCCAAGTGCTAAATCAGGATTTAAATCCAAGTCTAGGTCTACATGGGCTTCTCAGATGGCACTAGTGGTAAAGAGCCTGCCTGCCAAAGCAGGAGACATAAGAGACATAGGTTCAATCCCTGGGTTGCGAAGACCCCCTAGAGAAGGAAATGGCAACCCATTCCAGTATTCTTGTCAGGAGAATCCCATGAACAGAGGAGCCTGGCGGCCACAGTGCATAGAGTCACAAAGAAGTGGACACAACTGAAGGAACTTAGCACTCTAGGTCTACATGGACTTCCCTAGTGGCTCAGCAATGAAGAATCCCCTGCAATGCAGGAGACCTGGGTTCGATCCCTGGGTCAGGTCAGGAAGATCCCAGGAGAAGGAAATGGCAACCCACTCCAGTATTCTTGCCTGAAAAATTCCATGGACAAAGGAGTCTAGTGGGCTACAGTCCATGACGTCACAAGAGAGTCAGGCGTGACTGAGGGACTAAATACACACTAGGTGTACATAGAGCATGCAGTGCCATTCCAGGCTGCCTGTCCCAGATACCAAAGGAGACATCGAAGAGCTAACAAGCAGAAAACTCCCTAAAGGGAAGGAGAATATCTATTCCTTAATATGCAATAATTAATTTAATCAGAGATCAGGCCTAAGTCTCATCCTGAAAGTACATTTGCAGACACGCAACATGAGATGAACACAATGACCCTCAATCTGCCTTCTAGTCACAGAGCAGGAAGTTAGTCTCTTCTACCACAAAGGAACAAAGAGACACAGAGGCATGGAGACTGGCTCTCTGCAGTGTTAAAAAACATAACAGTTAAGTTCTTCTTTGGACTCCTTAAAAGTATTTATGTATTTCTTACAACAGAAAAAAAAAAAAAAGTCTTTTGGAAAACCTTTAAAGTCAAGCTGTAAACCCCACCAATATCAGAGCCAAAGGCTTTAAACACAGCTATGGGGGTGTTGGGGCTTCCCTCAGGCTCAGACCGTAAAGAATCAACCTGCAGTGGGGGAGACCCAGGTTTGATCCCTAGGTTGGGAAGATCCCCTGGAGAAGGGAATAGCAATCCACTCCAGTATTCTTGCCTAGAGAATTCCATGGACAGAGGAGCCTGGCGGGCTATGGTTCATGGGGTCACAAAGAGATTAAATTCTATTTCTTTAAGGGGGTTTTGACTCCAAGAAGAAGTTCAGGTTAGAATAAAATGTTTTATTACATTTTATCACCCAAGAGGAGATCAAAGATAGATAATGAAATGGTTTTTAATCATTTGAAGATAAACAGAAGGTCCCTCAAGACACTCACATTTGTATTGTTGTCCATCTTTCCCTGTATGCTGAATGCCTTTTATGTAGAGTAGTGATCGATTAGTAATTGTGAAGCTGTATTCATGTAACAAAGGGTTTTATTTCTCCAGTAGATGTGGAAAAATTGTTCGAACTCTATTCTCATTTAACTGCCCCATTGAGAGGACCTGCTGCTCACATCACAGCCCAGGAACCACCTTACTCCTGCCGGCAGCTTACCTCCTTGTGGACACAGACCTAAAAAAGCTAACCTCAGTCTCACAAGCTCAAGTTCAAATCTATAATGTAAAGGCAAAGCTCAGAAGTATAATCTTGCTGTTACTTTCTTTAGCTTGCCATTCCTTTATGCCCCTCTTATTCATTTCTCCACCCAGATTATATCTCCATAGCTTAGATATCAATGCTTAAGAAAGGTTAGAATGAAAATAAGCCTCTTTAATCCACTTGCTAGACATACAGCCAACTTCATCTACATAGTAAAGGTTCAACTAATGACAAATTATTACTTTAAGACAAGAAACAGCACTGACTCTGCAAACCAATCCTACCCTTTAGGCTTCCCTCCCATGAAGCAATTCTGGAATGATGTGTTCATATTTACATAATGCTTCCAAACACTTGCTGAAAACATTTCTAATAATGCCAATATTTCCAATATAAATGTTGTTTACATTAACAATTACACAAGCAGTGCAACTTCAACAAAAATTTACAAGAGCAGGAGCTACTTCAGAATTTAGCATTACCCATTGCTAAATGCTTAATGTGTATATTTGACAAGTATTTACAAACGGCGTGCTCTGACCACCATGTTTTCCTGCTGCATAAGTGTCAAAGAAACAGCGTAAATTTCCAACCCATCAATTCTTTTACAACTAAGTTAAAGAAGTATTGCTCTGAGGGGAAAACCTAGTTATGTTGTTAGAAGTTCTGGAGGAGCTACAGATATGTGAAAGTGAATAGTTAATTGTCACATTATTCAGTAAAGCCCAAGCATGTAAGTGCCCTCCACACCACAATGGGCAGAGTAAATCAGAAAGACCTGAAGCATGGCGTGAAATGCTGCTTTGCTGGAGCTGGCGTTTGTATTACCAGACGGCATGCCTGCCCACGCCCATGGAAACAAAGGGACAAACTGAGCAAGGAGGCAAAATCGGGAGTGGATGGTTTCCCAGGAGTTCTCTCTGCGCTGGGCCTTCCTCTGCTTCCTCATTTGACTTTAAGTGCTGTGTTCTCCCAAAGCATGGGGCATGCCCACTCAAACCCCTGCATATGTTCCGAAGGGGATTGTACATAAAATATTTATTATAAGTCATTTTGAAAAATATGATGAGAAATTAATTTCTCATGAACTAATACTGTTGGGGGCAATTAATACCCTCAATATATTAATTTACTACCGACTTTTAACTTTCCTCAACTAGAACTCTCAATAACATCATCAGTATTTTGAGTGTTTTATAGAGATTAGGTAATTTATTCGATAGTTCTGGTGAGCCTGTAATTGTGAGATTAGAGTATGCACAGAAACTTATAGCTTACCTAGAAATCTGACATTTTAGGATCATTTGTAATGAACAGAGCTTTAAATTTCTTCTTCACCAAATATACTCTAGACCTTAGACCATTTAATCTTCCGAAGTCTTTTTTTGAGACTAAGCATTTGCATTTCTCAAATAATCAGTCCCCTATTGCAAATTTCGATCTAGCCACCCAATGGAATATCATGTAACCTCTTTGAACAATCTAAGATAATTTAGTTTAAGCTGCACCTCAAAATACCATAGCCCATAGTTAGTGAAAAGAAAATCCAATAGATTCTTAATGAGTTATTTATATAGGGGATTGTCAATGAGTATTGACTTATTTATTTATATAAAGACCACAAACAAAGCAAGCAACAGCAGCTTCACAAAAAACTGTATGTTCCTCCCTAACAAAATTACCCCTGGTCATTGGACCATCATTCTGACAGCTCTGATTTTCTAGAAAATGCACTTATCCATATTTATCATAGCTGATAGGATTTCAGTTGATTGCTTGTGACATTTTGTCTAGACCAGAAGGGCAATGTCTACTATGGAAAACTCATTTTGGGGAGCAAGGCAATATTTCATCCTTCAAAGGCCAAAAGAATAAAATGATTTCAAAAGATGCATTGCCTCATGTGTTTTCAATAGCAAAAAATGTCAGGTTTTTTAAAGCAGAACAACCTAAAGAGTCATAACCAAACTATTCTTTGGCTAGCCCTTCAATCATTTTGCTTTACTCCAGCATATTACTTAGTGAAGAGCATTGTCTGTTTTCAATTCCCTGATACATTTTGAGGTTCCAAGTACAAAGGTAGCAGGGAAGTAAAATGGGAATTAGCTCCACTTAAATTGCCGTTGGCATTTCCTGCCTTTGCCATGGTGATTTTGGAACTCTAAGGCAGAAATGCCAGGAAGAGTTTTATCCTCTGTGGGCAGAGACAAAAATCATAGAGGGCATGAAATTTAATCCCAATTAAACTTAAACTTTGGAGCCTGCAGTCTGTCTTTGTGTATCTAGATGCCTGTTTAACAGTATGGGAATTATAAGTAAGGACAGCATTATCCTGATCTTATAACAGATGACAACTGCTTTAGAATCTCTCAATAAAAATAATCTCTTACATTTGTGAAGAGCTTCTCATTTTACTGAGGGTTTGCAGTATGTCATCAAGGTTATATACAGAAGTGTAATTTAGGGAAAATCAATGGAATTAACAGGAAAAACACTTATAACTCATGTCTTGCTGTTTGATAATTTAAGAAGTAAATGTCTTAACGTTCAGTCCTGCTGCTGCTACTGCTAAGTCCCTTCAGTCATGTCCGACTGTGTGTGACCCCATAGACGGCAGCCCACCAGGCTCCCCTGTCCTTGGGATTCTCCAGGCAAGAACACTGGAGTGGGTTGCCATTTCCTTCTCCAATGCATGAAAGTGAAAAGTGAAAGTAAAGTCGCTCAGTCGTGTCCGACTCTTAGCGACCCCATGGACTGCAGCCTACCAGGTTCCTCCACCCATGGGATTTTCCAGGCAAGAGTACTGGAGTGGGGTGCCATTGCCTACTTAAAACTGTCAGTAAACAACGGACATATCTTAACACAACCCCTTATCCTAGTGTATGTTTGAGAAAAGTGCCATCTCACATACATACCACAGTTTTCTTCATCACTATCATCATCACAGTCAGCCTGGCCATCACATCTTCTGGAAGCCAGAACACACCGTCCTGAGCGGCACTTGAAGTGACTAGGTGAGCATTCTGTAAAAAGCAATGGGCCATATTACTGCCAACAAACAAAACCCAGACTCATCAGCTATGTTATTCATTTACGTGTCGGATGATGTGGAGAAGATATCACTGAAGATAAGGATGGTCCTTCACCAGGCTGAAATCACCAAAGTTTGCTTGGTTCTCTTCTGTCTGCCCTCAGCATCTTTTTCCTTTATCCTTGGCATCATCTCTCCAGATTAGCTGTTTTGTGTCTTTATGCTTTCCAACAATTACCTCTCTTTCTGAACGGACAATTGCTGGAGCCTGAAATATCCTAGGAAGCCAATGCTTCTAACTGCCCTCCTTTCATTTGTCAAATTGTTTCCCATTCTAATCTTTCCACCTGGTGAGCAGGCATTTCTCTACCTGATCATCTCACATGGCCAAGGTATTTGAATGCTTTGCACTTGAAGCTGAGCGCCGAAGAATTAATGCTTTTGGATTGTGGTATTGGAGAACACTCTTGAGAGTCCCTTGGGCTGCAAGGAAATCAAACCAGTCAATCCTAAAGGAAGTCAGTCCTGAATATTCATTGGAAGGACTGATGCTGAAGCTGAAATGCCAACACTTTGGCCACCTGATGTGAAGAACTGACTCATTGGAAAAGACCCTGATGCTCGGAAAGACTGAAGGCAGGAGGAGAAGGGGATGACAGAGGATGAGATGGTTGGATGGCATCAGTGACTCGATGGACATGAGTTTGAGCAAGCTCCGGGAGTTGGTGATGGACAGAGAAGCCTGATGTGCTGCAGTCCATGGGGTCACAAAGAGTCGGACATGACTGAGCAACTGAACTGAACTGAACTGAAGGAGTCATGGCTTTATCTTCACTGTTACCTTCAATATCCTCTAGTATAAAAGCAGCTTCCATATATAATGGACTCTGTGAGTTGTGTTTACAATAAACACGGAGATTATTATAAAGTCATCTCTGCAATTTATCTTTAAAATGAATACAGTGTCTAACAGATGAGTATTAAATTCTTCAATGTAATCAAGTTTATAGATTCACCACCTACATAGCCTTTCTATTGGCAATCAAATAAAAACAACAACAAAGAAACTTCTAAAGGTAGCTGATTTATTCATTCATGTTAGATACTGCAGTGTAATTGATTTAAAAATTAACAAAAATTAACCTTCGACTTCATCATCAGGCATTAGGCAGGTTTGATTGTCTGCATTTTCCTCTGGAAATTGATTGCAATCTGTGTCTTCTGGCCACTGTAGACCCACAATCCCAAGAACAGACTCACAGCGTTCTTTGGAATACTCACAGAGAGCTCTAAAAGAGCAAAAAAGACAACATTACAGGCAGAAATAGCTACACCAAATGTTAGGCATCTACACAGGACTCTTAATTCTGTACAGCGTGGGTCAGTGTATGTATGTGGTGTGTGTATGCAGTGTGTGTGCGTATCAATGTATATATGGATGCACGTACACATAATAGGTATGTGGGAAACCAAAATAAGGGATATCATGACAAGGGAGATAGATTCCTGAAACACAGTTTCACCAAAAAAAACCTCTACTGCAGGAATGGAAATAGCGTTGTTCCCAGAACATGGATTCCCTTCTCCAGTTTACCTTTCTTGCTTTCTCTTTTGTCTTTCAGGCAGACACATTCTCCAACATTTTTGTTTCAAGCAAGTCCCCAACATCACTTTGGGCACTCTCTCACCAAAGGGCATTGAATCTACACAACACCCGCAGCCCCTTCTGGTGCCCTGTGACGGGGCCATTTCAAGTTTTAACCTGGCTTCCCTAAAGGCAATACTTCAGCTTACACTAATATGGTTGAAAAACTTGGTGCTTCTCCCAAACCCATCTATGTTGAGCTCAAGTTGGTAAAAAATTAAATGTGTTGGCTTTTGTTAAAGAAAAGATATACTAAGCATTGCTCTAGGTGTTTCAATGTGTGTTACTTCATTTGTACCCAGAATATTTTAAATCGAGGCATCAGCATGTCTCAAAGAAGATGTTTTTTACTTCAGATGGGAAAAAAAAAATGTAGTTTTGCCTCAATATATAACCAATAAATTAGTTTTTTAAAATGTTAAGTAGACATAACCAAAGTAAGTTCCTAGGCAAATTTCTCATTTCCTTTTAAAGACATTCTCATTTCTCAAAAGTTTCCAACTTTAAACTAAGTTAATATCAACAAGATAAGGAATGGCTTAGCAATTGAACAGAGAAGTTTCTGAAAAGTCTCCATCTTGATTTAACTGTCTAGATTTAAGACAGAGCATAACTTAATGCTGGTTTAGCCTAGGAATCTGGGGCAAAGACAAAGCCATGGCATTCCCATATGAGGCAAAAATGAGAAGCTCAACAGTGTTTAACAACTATCTGTTGGATTGAATAGTTTTGTTGCAGATTAATAAAAGGTGTATATAACTCAATTGCTGCTGCTATTCTAAATTAACCAAAATATACCTATTTCAGATAGAAGTCAGGTACTGCCTGACTCTACCACTTTTTTTTCCCCTATAAAATAGAATAAAATAAATGGCACTACAACTCCATGGCACACCTGCTCATATCATAATCTGTGTGGTGTTCAACCACAGAGACAACAGTCCCAAAAGATTACTTTGAGGATGACAATTAAAGTATTTAGCACATTATAAGGGCTCAATAACATTAGATTTTTTCCAATTCATAACTTAAAAACTGAATTTTAAGATCAATAAACAAACCTGGCAAAAGCAACTATGTGCAACCCCATGAGATATCAGTATATTACTCTCTTTACACAAAAATATTTTCTTACAAATATCATAAGGTCAAATTCTCTTTGATAGCTACTAAAAATGAAAGACTGCAGCCTAGCAGGCTCCTCCATCCATGGGATTTTCCAGGCAAGAGTACTGGAGTGGGTGCCATTGCCTTCACCAAAAATGAAAGATGTATATATGCTAAGAAACAAAACTAAAATACCTAGAATCAGTTCACCAAATTGTTCACTGTATAGTATTTCAGGACCCATCTCATCTTAGGCATTTAAATATGAAACCTAAATCTTAAAATTATCAGTTATATGTGGATATAAATTTGTTCCAGAGAACACTATGTTAGGGAAATGTTTATACACATATGAAAAGAAAATCAAATACAAGAATTTGTTAAGTACTATTAAAAGTAAGTATTCACTTCATCAACCTTGCTTAGCAAAAATGGAATAAGATTTACAAATAACTTGTTAACATAAAACTGGTAGATGTTTTATTAGTAATATTTTAAAAGGCATTTAACAGAAATTTTCAGTATATTTACACAAGCCTACATTGTATTATTCTATTTGTACTTTTTGTTCAGTTTCCCAAGTCATTTTGAAATTTTATTGTTTTCTGTCCTGACTCTATAGATGACCCTTCCTTGTCATCCATTTGATATTCAGTATTTAATTTGTTTTCTCATCTGTTCACTGTTTTGATATTACTGCTTTTTCTTTAAGTTCTGAATGACTTTTGATCCAAACATATGGTTTTCACAGTTACCACTCACATTTAGGCAGGCACATCTGTGTATTCACTCCGTGATGGAAAGCAGCCTGAGAGCAGCCCCACCTCTGTGACAGCCACTTTGCATGCGCACATTCTCTGACTATAACCCAGAACACACGGCAGGGAAGAAGGCCAAACCACCACAAAGCAGGGAGCTGTGCTCCTTCCTAACATCAGAGCAGTGTTTAGTCTGGGCTCACAATCGACTAGCAAAGCTTCACTTTTTTGTACATTCGTCTGATCTTAATCTCACAATAACTCAACCCAACCATCATCACAATCGTGATCTTACAAGTAAAGGAACTGGCATTGGAAGAGCTCAAGGAAACGGTCTCAGGCTACAAGTAGCTAGAGAAAGAGCCAGGACTTGAATCAGAAGGTGGACTGCAGTGTCGTAGTCTTAACCACAGGACATCACTCATATCCTAAGTCCAAGCCATCCTCTTGAAATGCTGTCCTGAATTTCACCCAAGCAGGTAGAAAAACTCTGTGTTCATCCCCTGTCTATCCTGAGAGGTTGGTGTGATGTCTCCTAACTTTTGACACAGTTAAAAAGCAGCATTTTAAATATATCAACACTGCTAGATCAAGAGGCAGACAGATCCCTCCTTCTGCTGTCTCACATTTAAAAAACCACTTCTTGATCCACCATAATGAAACATGTGATTTTATTTAGTTAAAGTCCATGAACTATTATCAAAGGCAGTTCATACCCCTCATTTGGTTCTTCAGTAATGACTTCTCACTTAGATACTCATTTTAGAATTCTACTTCTTTACCATTTTAATATGTCATTTGTTAAACACAGAGCTTCTTAGCAAAGTAGGTACTTTGTCTAAACTCAGACTAAATCTCCATTTCCTTGGTTCTCCCTGAGGGACAATGAGGATGCCTGGGGGAGATGCCACTGTGTTACCTGCAAGGCGGGATACGCTGCTGTGTATCCTCGTCACACTTTGGTACCAAGATGGTGCAAGCAAAGAACATGAGGTATTTGTAACAGTTGGTTTGAACAAGTGCAGGGAAAAGAGAAGACTCCCAGCTGATGGATGCTTCCTTTTGAGTCCTGTGGCCAAGGTAATTCGGAAAATTTGTATGGTTGTAGGGCAAATTCAAGCAGAGTTCCAACGTAATTGGTTCACACTGACCTAACAATAACAACAACAAAAAGCCACATATACAGATACATATTATATATTTTTATTTATAAAATTTCATTTTGTTTATATTTATAATATAAATATAAATAATGTAAAATATATAATATATTATATTAAAATAATATAAATAATGTAAAAACAACTTTCTTCCACATGTAAAACAACTTACAAAATTAAAGTCTATTTTAGAATCTTTCTTAAAAGTATTTAAGACTAGAACGTAAGCAGTACATGAGGTTGCCATCAAAAGATAGTGTGGTTCATGAGGTGTCTTGACAAGCCAAGATTCATTTCTATATATGCATCTGCCAGCACACTGCCCTGAATGAATATTTCAGAAAGTCTTCCTCATTTTCCCCTTGGTTTCACTTATCTGAAAGTGACTCCTTTTCCTGCTTCCTTTACTTTAATTTGTCATCTTCTGATTTATCCATTACTTCTAAACTAATGCATTCCCCATCACCCTGCGAGCCACTTTTAAAAATTAATGAATTTAGCTGAGGAGGCAAGT
This sequence comes from Bos grunniens, assembly GCF_055505025.1. Classification (NCBI taxonomy): domain Eukaryota; kingdom Metazoa; phylum Chordata; class Mammalia; order Artiodactyla; family Bovidae; genus Bos; species Bos grunniens. The sequence goes on along the minus strand of NC_141170.1, from coordinate 52,125,686 downwards.
AGATGACTTTTTCCTATGTGTTTTGTGGTTAATAAACATATGAAAGTGAAAAGTGAAAGTCACTCATTCGTGTCCGACTCTTCGCAACCCCATGGACTGTAACATGCCAGGCTCCTCTGTTCACGGAGTTCTCCTGGCAAGAATACTGGAGTGAGTAGCCATTTAGCCATTCCATTATCTAAGGACTCTTCCCAATCCAGGGATTAAACCTACGTTTCCTGCATTTCAGGCAGATTCTTTACTGTCTGAGCTACTAGAGATTCACTGATCAACGTGTAAAGCTACACAATTCCAGGGCAAGAGGAGGCTGAGGTCCATTAGATAGCCATTGCCAGAGAGATGGTCCCTAACCCTTAGCTTGGCATCCAAGGCTATTTCACACTCCAAACCACAGCCTAACTTTCTAGCCTCATCACCCATCCTATCTCATCAGCAATATTTGCTTGATGACACCAGACATTTTAAGAATTGCATGACTTCATGATTCCTGTTAGTTTTTATCTCTTTCTTTCCTTCACACACTTGTAATCACCCTTCAAATGCAATCATGTTTCTACCTGTCAGCACTTGCTTCCTGGAATAATCCTTTCCCATCCTCCTCACCAAGCTAATTTCTCCTTGGTCTGCAGCACGCAGCACAAACATCTCTACCAGGAAGCCTTCCTGGCCAACCACTCTCCCTCTTCCACTCCCAGAAGGAGCACCAGAGTATCTCCAGGACATACCTGCCATGCCCACATGGCCCTCTGCTCTATTCACTTACTTACTTGTCTTCCCCACACAATTCTGAGACTTCTGTGAAATGAGACTTTCTTTTTTTAAAAATTGAAGTATAGCTCATTTACAATGTTGTGTTAGCTTCTGGTGTATAGCAAAGTGATTCAGTTTTACATACATAATTAAAATGAATTCTTTTTCAGATTCTTTTCCATTATAGTTTATTATAAGATATTAAATATAGTTCCCTGGAGACCTTATTTCTTGATCTCATAGTCTGCACCAAGCATAGTGTGAGAATTAAGGGAGGAAAGGAGGAAGAAAAGTGTCAGAAACCATCCTGAAAGTGAAGTCACTCAGTCATGTCCAACTCTTTGTGACCCCGTGGACTGTAGCCTATCAGGCTCCCCCGTCCATGGGATTTTCCAGGCAAGAGTGCTGGAGTGGATTGCCATTTCCTTCTCCAGGGGATCTTCCCGACCCAGGAATCAAACCCGGGTCTCCCGCATTGCAGGCAGACACTCTACCATCTGAGCCACCAGGGAAACCATCCTAGGCATTTTAAAATGTAAAAATAATTCAAAATATAGTCCAAGCCATTGAAGCAGTCTAAGTCTCCAGGGATATAACATGAACAGGTTAGGCCAGCAGGACTGGACAAAATGCTTGAACCCAGAGGGACAAAGTGGACAGAAGCAGCTTGGGAAGACTTCCCAGGACAAAAGGAGTTTGGACAGATTTGGGGGAAAGCAGCAGCAAGGCTTTCTGTCCTTTGTCTGCTGTAGACATGCCTCATTCCCAGAGGAAAGAGGTGATCAACAGAGTGTCTTTGTAGAATCAGGCCGGGTCCACCAAAGCCTTCATGCCTTAAGGGTAATTATTCAAGTTAAATTTAATTATTTAACTAAGAAGGGAAACAGATTAGCGATTAGGACTGCAGTGAAATAGTAAAACAGCTCTGGGATGATTTCTCGATTTAAAGAATCTGAGGGCTTTTCAGAGACTATGCTATAGGAATCTTGACACTGATCAGATTAAAAAGCTCATGACCACATATATAAGACTCAGTTTACTGGGGAAGAAGTAACTCTCTAAAGCTGGTGTAATCCTGAGGATGCCTACAGTGTAGAGAGAAGGAGATGGAAGAGGGATGGGGTTTGTCCAACTTCTGAAAGAGGAGTAACATGAAATGTTTGATTTCAGATTACACACAAAAAATGCATGTTCGTTATAAAGACAATAAAAAGATGCATATAGGAAAAGTTCTCCATTCCCCACCTCCCTTTCTCTTAACTTTCCTCAAAACTAAAGACAGTTTTAATCCTTTCAGGCCTTGCACTTGCTCATGTTTATACACGTAAGAATTTACACGCATAGGCAGAGATATGTCTATGCTTTCGCCAAAGGATAACTGTACTATCGCTAATACCTTTCAACTTGTTTTTGTTGCTTGATAACCTATAATGACCAAGCAGCAGAAACAGCTCAACCTCTATGTTTTTCCTAATTTCTTCAATATACTTAAAATTTTACCCCCCAAAATGGGATCATTTACACATATTTTGATGCAGTCTTTTTTCCCCTGTAGACACCTTTTCTTTCTCTTTTCCTCAACCACCCTATCAAGTTTTGACTTTCTTATCTGTTCATTTCATTGAGATTAACTAATAAACATATCGCGTGGACAACTTTTCTCTCTTTTGATATGTAGGGGCTGTATCACTTTTGATTTGGGATAAGATACGAGCTTTAAATATTTCAGTGTCAAGGGAAATGAAAGGATTAAGTTATGATCATATACTACTCTGAGATCTTTATTGAATGCGTTGAGGTTGATTGAATCCTGTGTTTTGTTCCTTCATAATGGCATTCTTCAAGGAGTGCTAAGCTAGATAAACTCTCAAGATATCTGGCAACCTCCAATTCTGGGATTTATGGTACCAAACTTTTTTTTATCTTAAGCATTAGACTCACATATGAGCCTGATTTACAACAGCCACTAGAGGGCGATCATGTCACAAACATGTGAGGACGTTTAGCAACCACGGGGCTGTTTCCAGTGTTTTCAGTGCTCAACAGGGCATCCTGAACATAGACGAGGTTTAAAAAGATATCTGTTGAAAGAAAGGTCGTGATGGAGTCCCAATGATAGCCCACCTTTCAAACTTAAACAAGATTTGTTAAATTCAACCCACAGACAGCATTGTTAATTAAACAATGTTACATCTTGGTGGCAATAGTGGTAAAGAACCGGCCTGCCAAGGCAGGAGACATAAGAGACGTGGAGTTCATCCCTGGGTCAGGAAGATCCCCGAAGGGGGAAATGGCTACCGACTCCAGTATTCTTGCCTAGAGAATCCCACGGAGAGAAGAACCTGGCGGGCTACAATCCATAGGGTCGCAAGGAGTCGGACACGACTGAAGCGACTTAGCACACACCCAATACCTTAAGTCATTGGGAATCATGTATTAGGTTATGGTCATTTACATGAGAAAATGTCACGTCCAACATCCATTGGCATATATATGATCCTCAGATTCACCTTTGCATCAAACTTTGTGGCTCAGACAGTAAAGTATCCATCTACCATGCAGGAGACCCAGGTTCGATCCCTGGGCTGAGAAGATCCCCCGGAGAAGGAACTGACTACGCACTCCAGTATTCTTGCCTGGAGAATCCCACGGACAGAGAAACCTGGTGGGCTACAGTCCATGGACTCCTAAAGAGTTGGACATGACTGAGTGACTAACACTTTCACTTTTCATTTTAAATCTCTATTATTTTCAATAATTTGAAGAGCTATTATAAGGTGAACACCCTTGTAACCACCACTCAGGTCAAGAAATTGAACTTTACCAGACAATCACAGGTGCCCTTCCATATACCCTGTCATATGTCAACCTTCTCCTTCTCCCACAAAGTAACTACTGAGTTTCAGAGTCATTACTTCCTTGTTCTTCTTTATAGCTTTATTACCTAAGTGTGTACCACAACCTACATACTACAGTTTGACTACCCATTTTTGAAAACCTATTTAAGTCTCTTATAATAGCTATGTTCCCCCGCTATTTCTTTATTTTTCCTTATTATTTAAGTATTGAAAAATCTGGAGACTTGACCTTGGAGTGCGCCAGTCTGGATTTTGCTAATGGAACACTCTAGGCAGGTAAACATGTACCCCTGTACTCCTTGTTACCTGAACACTGGCACCTGAAGCCAGGAGGCTAGTTAGGTTTCACCAGGACTTGGACAAGGTTCTGGGTGCTGTGATGTTCTTTCATCAAATGATACATCCACCGACTTCTCTTTGTGATGTCTACAGCTGCATGTCCATGCTCAATGTCTTATCCTATTAATTCTCCTGTTTACCATATGGTAATATTCTAATTCAATCAATTACTTTTTATTTACTCCTTGAAAATGCTTTTAGAAAGAGATCATTCTTCTCAATTGACTCTCTGATCACACTTCTATACTCTCTGTTCCTCCAACTAGAGACTGCAAAGAGAGGCCAGAAAATTGACATGCCCCTGAGAAATTATTTGAATAACCAAGCTGTTACTTCTTCCTGGATTTAACTTTTCAGTGGGAGGATCATACTGCCATCTTCCCACTCATATATACGATTTTGGTTTTCTTTTTATGTTCTTAAAACACACTCAGCACAGTTTCCCTAGCATCTCACGGTCTCATCAGTTTCCTCTTTCATCACAGATGTTCTTGCCAGGTCCTTTCCATATATATTCAGCAAACGTTTGAACATCCCCTCTTCTGAATGTCCAGCACTGGACTAGTCACTTGTCCCCATTCCTTCTGTGTTATTAAAAATGAGTGTTGGAGGCTAACGTACATGGGCAAACATGTAGAACCAAAGACTGCTGGAACACTATGGGAAACTCAGGAGAGGCCCTGAGGCATGATAGTCATTTCTGGCTTCGCATGGCCACAGCGGTCATGGGTGCAGGGAGGCAGAGAGAGACACATGTCCAGGAGCTGCTCCCTCCACCAGGCTTCCCAGCTGTCTGGATCGCACGTTGCAAGGTGCAAGTGATGGGTTAGTCCCTACACCCCAGACTGAGGGGATATTACATCCCTGTTCCTACTCCCTAAGGCAAGGAGCTATCTGCTTTTGCCTCCCAGCAGAGTGCAGACGTATTACAGATTCTGGGCTTGAGTGGATAAGGTGACACTAGCCTATCACTGAACATTATTATCTAAAATATATTGCTTAGGCTTTTATTTTTTAAATTGTAGCCACTTCTGGGAATCTGAGATAAACCAGGAAACTTATCCATTGAAAAATACAAAAACCATGAAGACATTTTTCACACCCTCTTTCAAGATGTCACTAATTTCTGCAGCTTCATCAGGCCACAAAGCAGTCATTCTCAACTTGCACTGCACACTGGGGTCACCTGGGAGGTTTTAAAAATACTGATGCCTGGGCCCCACCCAGTATATCCTCAGGGACAATCAGGAAGTTACATAATTTTTTAATGGGACAACAAGAACCACTGCCTTTAAGAACTAGCCTCCCAGCAACTCCAGTGAGAGAGGCTGACTCCACCAGACAAAACATCCACATTTTCCAAACCCATATTCTCCACTGGCAGGAAGCCAAGGAATGACAGTGTTGCTCACTTATGCCCCAGAATCTAAATAACAACAGTGTCTTATTGGTAGCAACAAAGATTTTTAAGTGATTAATCACATTTTCAAGTGATGAAGAGTTTTCTGAAGGGAGATGTTGCTTGTCCATGTTTTTATAGAGAACCAAGTAGACACACACCATTCTGAAGCTCTTTGAAAAATAAGGAGTAGCATCTTTACTCTCAACTGGAGGTTAGGCTTATACACTGTTTTTAATCACACACAAGGAATGGGGATGAGTGACTAGCCCAGTGCCTGATACTCAGAAGAGGAGGTGTTCAAGTGTCTGCTGAATATACATGGAGAGAGCCTGGCAAAAACATTTGTGATGAAAGAGGAAGCTGCTGAGACAGTGAGATGCTAGGGAAATTGTGAGCGTATTTGAAGAACATAAAAAGGAAACCAAAACCATATATATGACTGGGAAGGTGGTAAATGATCCCCCTACTGAAAAGTAATCTCCAGGAAGGCTGAAATCATGTCTCCTTTCTTTTCCATCAAAGTGCACAGTCCCTGGAACATCACAGGCTAAGTACTGGTTGAATATATATATGAGCCAAGTTATCTAGTGCTCTTCCTACAAATTCTTTTGACAGATGAAAAGATATTTAAATTTTTAATCTTAAAATATTTCAAGTATAGAGAAAACAGGAAAACATACAGCTAGTGAGTCCCCACCTAAATGTGATATGGGCTAACATTGCTCTCTCAAGCTTTTTAACCTAACAGTGCCATGCTATGTCAGATAACCCTCAAAACTTTAGTAAAATACACATGTCTGAGACAACACTGTCACTCTCCAAAATTCTGTAACCCAAGTTCAAAGTGAAGTAAAAAAAAGAAGATTCTGAAAGAGTTCCAAGGAAGAGTCCGAGATAAGCAAAGTCTAACCATATACACACATACACATATATTTAATGGAGTTTAGAGTGAATAAAATGGTAATATGTCTTAGTAGTCAGACTGGTAACTATCTGCACTGCTCTCTCCCTGTGGGAAGTGGAGGACTGGGAATTGTGCTTTCAGCCAAACAGTTCTTAAGTGCTCATGAAAATAAAAAATCTTGTCAGATGGGTTATTAAGTGGCTGTCTCCCTCACTCTCCTATCCAGCCCACTGTTTTCACCCCTAAAGGTCCTCTGAGGGGTATGGGCTTTCCCCACCCATAAGCTCTATGCTGACCCAGAAAAGTCACGAGTAGAATTAGGATCCAAAAACTTGAACAAATCCAGGGACCTGAACCCTTCAGCTTTTCAACCTCCCAGCCTCCAGGACCTTCACTGCCAGGATCAGTGCTAAGAGGCCACACCTTCTTGTCAACTGAAAGCTTGACAGACCTCTTCTGAATCTTAAGCCCAAGCTGACAGGGAGGCCAAAAATTAGTTCTAAAGAGTGTAAGAAGGGAGTAGACTATGAAGGCAGAGTCCAGAAGTAAGATACCATTACTAGAAATCAGGGTCTTTGGGGACTTTCTGATTCATTTTAAATTCCTCGGGAGAGTCTTTCTGCTCACCCTGCCCATTCCATCTTCCCCTAATTATCCCTCCTCATAAGCCAGTTTGGACAAAGCCACCTGTCTACACCATTTGGAGCCTTTCCCTTGTCACCAACACAAATGAACACAAGAGCCACAAGATTGTTCTAGGTCAGCAAAGTTCCTGGAAGGGTGAGAATACACTTTATTATAAGAACAGACCGCCAAAGTTTTATGTGGTTGTTTAGATGAATTTTATGTCTGCTTCTCAGATAAAGTTTCCACTTTTGAAGCTGGGCTTTAAAAAGGAAGAACGATAGCATCTGCCTATAGATGGAGCCAGGAAAATAATATATAGGAGCTGATGCTGAGTGGAAAGTCATGCCAATGATATTAAACAACATGGATTTATAGCCCATTCACAGTGACACATTTGTTTATGATTTCAGTTAATTAAGACCACTTTGCTTCTTTTCTGCTACCACATGTAACCTTTTTTTTTAAAAAAAGAAAAAATGTATGCATATACATATTTTGGAGGGATTCCAGACTTCAGCATTTTAACATCAATGAGAGAGGAAAATGTTGAATGCATATCCTGACAGAGTGATTGCATTTGTCAGAGGCTGTACTTACTACAATTATTCACACTGTTGCTGGGGTCACAAAGAGAGTTACCACCACATGAATCAAGGCAGGAACTGTAGAGGCATCTTTGGTCTCCTTCTTGACACAGAGTCTGACCTACAGAAGAGAGAAAGGCGCATTCACTTTCATCAGCATCCGTAAGTAAACTCCAAGTGCTAGTTTCTGAAGGATCCAGAGCCGAGGAAGGACACAACTCTAATTTCCTTCCAGCATCTCCAAAAATATTGAACACAAGCTGAGTAGGTACTTTCTGGATTAATTTTCCTGCAGCTAAATACAACACTGTTATTTCAGAAGGAAATTAAGAAGGAATTAAGAAATTCAGAAATTTCTTAATTAAGAAATTAAGAAATTCAGAAGGAATTAAGAAACTAAGGGGCAACCCAACCTTTAAAAATAGGTTGTTATAGTTTTTCATGAAAAAGATAGCATCTTGTATTTACACGGGTGCATATAGCTGATGACAAAAGAAAACTCAAGTAATTTGAGGGAAGCGCCAATATTTTAAAGTCTCATTTGATCCCAGCTCTAGTTTTCCCTCTAAGGAAAATGCTCTCCTTAATAATAAATAGGGCATCAACATTACTATAATAAGGGTACTTTATCATGGCAGGATTGTAAGCAGCTGTTATCCATATTTTTGGTGTGTCTCTGGAAAGTAGCACTGCCCAGCTGCAATGACCTGAGAATTAGGTTTCTTGTTTCCAAATGAATGACAACAGTAATGTCAGCCTAATGGCTTTTCCTTAAGGTATATGGAGAGAAAACTGCTTTTCCCATTGATTTCCTGGTCATTTGTAGATAAATGGAAAAGGTAATAAATTACTGCCCATTCTCTTTCTATCTTGCCCCCCTTATAGTCAATTATTTTTAAACACATCATCTGGACTCTACAATATCTTGCAAGGCATTTTAAAATATAAATAACAGTATAGGTATACATACAATCATTCTTACCTATAATTATGACAATATTTATTATACTGGACTTCCTTATCTAGCATTCTAAGTTATATCTACAATCTTACCTATAATTCTAAATATAATATTTAATATACTGGACTCTCTCTCCCTTCTAGTACCATTAATGAACAACACTATATATCATAGCCTTGCAAAAAAGAGATATTGCTCCCTTTTTTTCAATATTTAGCAGATAAAAGGGTTTTTTTGCAAGGTAAGTCAGGCTAAGTCCCATGAATATTAGTCTCTTAAAAAATTTTTATTCAGACAGCATGCATTCATTATTTGAGCCAATATTAAGTGCTTGCTATGTGACAACTTAGTTTGCCAGCAAGGCATTGAGCATTAAAAAATAAAAAAAGTCTGATAGTTTCAACTCTAATTAGGGATATTCTTCATGAGCGAAATCTTATAATGCCATGTGATCATTGCTCCCTGAAGGTACATGTAAAAAGCAGTAAAAGCAAATTAGGGCAGTTAAAAGAAAGCTTCTCATAGGAGTTTTTAGGCAGATGGGATAAGCTGGGGTAAGAGGGAAGGATGGGTTTTCCAAGCCAATAGCAGGATGTACAAAGGGCTGGAGTCACTCCCTTTAGTTAAGGGAGACTAAGCAGGAAGGCTGAGAGTGAGGCTGAGGATTGTAAAGGCCTCTATCTTGAATAGGGCTCCAAGCCCTGGGAGAAGCGATCCCAGCCCTCCTCCCAGCCTAGTCGAGCATAAACAATCAGTGATTACTGCTGACAGCGGCTCTGCAGTGTTGTAACTCGCTGCCCTTCACTCTCAGCTCTCTAAAGGCAATGGCGTTCTCCCACTCCTCTGTGCTACCTTGCTCTTTCCACCTTGGGGCCTTTGGACAAGCAGTTCCCTGTGTCTGAAAGGCTTTCTCCATTCCCACTCTCCTTTGCTAATTCCATTCATTCTTCAGATAGTAGCTCCAACACCTCCTCCTCAGGGCAGCTTCCCAGAAGCCCTTTACCAGGACACGCATCCATAACACGAATCCTAGTACCTTGAATTTCCCTCCTGGCCCGCATCCCTCCCTGGTTACCAGACCTACTGTTGCACACCTATCTCCCCCAGAAGCCTGCCAGCCCCATGAGCTGTTCTGCTTGCCACTGAATTCCCAGCACCACAATATACTTTTAGTATGCTGAATTTAGAAGAGTGAATAATCTAAATTCACTACAATTCTACTTTCCTTTTTTTTATATTTACATTTTATCATGTGACTTTTCTTAAATCTCACAGATATAAAGAAATACTGGCAAATCCTGCCACTGCATAGTAAAGAATACAAAATTATTTCAAACAGCATTGAATTATGTAGAGAGAAAGAACTATCTGATCAAAAGGGAGCTTCTTGGCTGATATGGAATAACTCAAGGCCAGAAAAGGATTTCCTTCTGAATTTTCAAAACTGGTAAAACAAAGCTATCCTTATCTAGTTTTTTATGGAATAAATCTGTGATTAAAAGTCTCTCTCTTTTGGTCTCCAATGCATTCTCATTAAAACTATTCTAATATCAATATACATTATGGCAAATCTAATTTAGTTACAGGTGACCAATCTCATTAGCTGATGTGGGATACACACAGCCTACAACAGGCTTTCAGGTACCAGCCACAGAAAATAGCTTACATTTACATTTATGGAGTACTCAACACACGTCATCTCTATGAAGTAGTTATCATTATTCTGAGATTACAGACACAGAAACAGAGAAGTAACAGGTTAAATTACTGGCCTAAAGTCAACCAGGGAGTAAGTGGGAGCTGGGATCCAAACCCAGGCAGCTGAGTGGCAATCTCCACATTTCTAACAACAAGGCTATGTACTAAGACGCAAGTAAGACAAACGTAGTGGTTTTTGGAGAAGGCAATGGCACCCCACTCCAGTACTCTTGCCTGGAAAATCCCATGGACGGAGGAGCCTGGTAGGCTGCAGTCCATGGGGTTGCTAGGAGTCTGACACGACTGAGCGACTTCACTTTCACTTTTCACTTTCATGCATTGGAGAAGGAAATGGCAACCCACTCCAGTGTTCTTGCCTGGAGAATCCCAGGGACAGGGGAGCCTGGTGGGCTGCCGTCTATGGGGTCACATAGAGTCGGACATGACTGAAGTGACTTAGCAGCAGCAGTGGTTTTTAAGTCAAAAGATACTACTAGCCCTGTACTGAGAGATACTTCTACACAAACTGAGGCTTAAGATAATCAAGGTAGAGCTTTCTTTTCCAACAGAAAACCAATTTATTTGGCTTACTTTTTCTTTGGGGGCTTCACAGATAATAACAGACTGCTTTTAAAGTGTGTTCAAGCATATTGTTTGGCAATGGGAGGCATTAAATGGCTTCTCTGCACATGGTTAGTTTTGGAAGCCATTGCATTCAATTTCAGAAGCCATTTCCTTCTAACTGGAATCTAATTGAATTGAATAGTATGTGCTACACTTTTCTCTCTATTGTAGTGTTTCCCCATAAAACAGCTAACTGAATCTACCTGTGCTGTTTAAGTGTTTAACCACTAATTTTCACCCTTAGGAATGTTTTCAGTGTAAGTTGCATGAGACTTGTATTTACCACAAAAAAAGGTTTCTGGCTGACCGGAACTGTGGGGACCAGTGCATTAGGCAATCTGAAATTATTTGTGTGGGAATCCTTTAAGCACTAGGTAACTTCCAACGTTTTGTTTTGCTCCCAAGGAAAGACTATTTCTGGGGTTGGAGCACACACTTACCATCACTGCAACTCTCCTCATCACTTCCATCCTTACAGTCCTCGTCTCCATCACACTGGAAAGTGCTGGGGATGCACTGTCCATTTCTGCATTCCACCAGACCCTGGCTGTGACACGCTAGGGAACACCAAAATAACATGCATTTTAATTATCTGTATTTCTTTCAGTGTCCGGATCATATCCATGATTCCTGTTTATCTGGCATCACCAAGAAATGAAGTGTTCTAAACATCTGAACATTCTGCCCAAATGAATGAATGTGTCATTAAGTTTTTTCATCCCAAGTGTTCTTGGAATGCAAGGTTGTCTATCTGGAATATCTCTTACCCTATTAAGTAGAACTTACTTAAAACTAACCTTTTCTAGATCACTGCATAAGTGAAACTAGTATTAACAATGATAGTAGTTATACTGGGCTTCCCAGGTGGCTCAGTGGTAAAGAATCTGCCTGCAATGCAGGAGACGCGGGTTCAATCCCTGGGTCAGGAAGATCCCCTGGAGAAGGAAATGACAATCCACTCCAGTATTCTTGCCTGGGAAATCCCATGGACAGAGGAACCTGGCGGGCTACAGTGCATGGAGTCACAAAAGAATCGGATGTTACTTAGTGACCAAACAACAAGCAGTTTAACTAATGATATAAAAACTACAATTTCTTAAATGTTTACTTTATGGCAATAGCTGTGCTAGGAGTATTACATATCTAATCTCAAACCCTCATAAGAAATTTGTAAAGTGTGTATTATCAACCTAGTTTAGAATAAAGAAACTGAAGCTTAGAGACTTTAGCGTGTGTGTTATACTCTCAAGGCTGTTGACAAGTAGGGCCAGAATATGGAAGGAAGATTTTTTAACCCTAAGCCCCAGGATTTCACTCTGCCCTAACCTGACCCAATGCACCAATGAAATGCATAATACCTACCCCACAATAAACACTTTATTTCAAAACTTGCTTATGACATCTGCTATTTAAAAGGATGATCTAGTGACCATTAACCTTTCAGGAACCGGTTGTCTTAATTCTATCCCTATTGTCTTTTAAAGCATCAGAAACCCCTGTATCATGTGACCTCAGCCTTCACAGAGTTGCTGTCTACATACACGTGAGCACCATGTTCTTGCTTTTCCAAGATCCATCAAAATACAGTCCACTCTGTTCCACAATGTCCACTCAGCTAGGACTCAGATGATATTCCAGTTCAAATATAATTCAGGAAAGAGGAAAGCCGGGCATAGTGTTTGCTAATTATTTTAAATGAGTTTTCTTGTCAACATAAAACCCATGCAACTTACATTTCTATTTATGCCTTAAATTACAAGCAAATTAAACAGCTAATCTCATATGTAGCCACTGTTTCTACTTTTATTAGACAGTAAAAGATGGAATAAAAAGTTTAATTAGCTCAAATATGCATAAAATGCACCTTATTAACTCTTTCAGGTCAATATTACTCTTCTTTAGTTCAGTTCAGTCGCTCAGTCGTGTCCGACTCTTTGCGACCCCATGAATCGCAGCACACCAGGCCTCCCTGTCCATCACCAACTCCCGGAGTTCACTGAGACTCACGTCCATCGAGTCAGTGATGCCATCCAGCCATCTCATCCTCTGTCGTCCCCTTCTCCTCCTGCCCCCAATCCCTCCAGCATCAGAGTCTTTTCCAATGAGTCAACTCTTCCCATGAGGTGGCCAAAGTACTGGAGTTTCAGCTTTAGCATCATTCCTTCCAAAGAAATCCCAGGGCTGAACTCCTTCAGAATGGACTGGTTGGATCTCCTTGCAGTCCAAGGGACTCTCAAGAGTCTTCTCCAACACCACAGATCAAAAGCATCAATTCTTCGGCGCTCAGCCTTCTTCACAGTCCAACTCTCACATCCATACATGACTACAGGAAAAATCATAACCTTGACTAGATGGACCTTTGTTGGCAAGGTAATGTCTCTGCTTTTGAGTATGCTATCTAGGTTGGACATAACTTTCCTTCCAAGGAGTAAGCGTCTTTTAATTTCATGGCTGCAGTCACCATCTGCAGTGATTTTGGAGCCCCCAAAAATAAAGTCTGATACTGTTTCCACTGTTTCCCCATCTATTCATTTTATTATTCCCTATCAAGTATAATATACTTTCTAGGAAAAAAATGTGGCAAGCCATACGCTATTTTACTAGGTAGTGTAACAGCTACCTGAAGACTCTTTAAAAAAAAAAAAAAAACAATTGAAGCATAGTTGATTTATAATATCTTGTTAGTTTCAGGTATATAGCACAGTGATTCAATTATACATATATACTTCCATGTATATGTACCTATTCCTATTGGTTACTACAAAATATTAAGTATAGTTCACTGTGCTACACAGTAGACCTTGTTGGTTACTTATTTTATATACAGCAGTGTGTCTATGTTAATCCCAAAGTCCTAATTTATTTTTCCTTTTCTTTCCCCTTTGGTAACATAACTTTGTTTCCTGTGTCTGTGAGTCTGCGTCTGTTTGGCAAATAAGTTCATTTGTGTAATTTTTTTAGATTCCACATACAAGTGATGTCATATCTACTTGTCTACCTCTGTCTAGCTTACTTCACTTAGGACGATAATCTATAGGTCCATCCATGTTGCTGCAAATGGCATTATTTCATCATGTTTTATGGCTGAGTGATATTCCACAGTATACACAGACCACATCTTCTTTATCCATTCATCTGTCAAGGAACATTTAGGTTGCTTCCATGTCTTGGTTACTGTAAATAGTACTGCTATGAATATATGGGTGCATGTACCCTTTTGAATTTTGGGTTTCTCCAAATATACTCACCAGAAATAAGACTCAGAAATAAGGCTCTGAAGTAATAATACCATCACACACTCTGTGTAACTCCATCAGCCCTGAAGGCTCTCTTCTCTCTGTCAGTTCTCCCTATGCTCTCTCACAAATGGTGCCTGTGGGCACGTGTGGAGGCTCTTGCTTAACTGCTAATATACTGTTTGCAGACAGAAAGTTCCCAGTCTCTGGGAAGAATATCTGCTTTGACAAAGTCACAAAAGAAGATTTGTGAGTAATGTGAGAGAAAACAGCCACCTGCTTGGCCAGAGTGGCCAAGTCAGGCTCTGAGTTTTGGAAAGAGAAATTCGGACATCAGGTATACTACCCTGTTATTGTCATCATACCATTCAATTATCATCTGTATAGGCCAGGACCAAAGTGTAAAAACCTGTTTAGATAGTGAGCCTTGAGTGTATTTGACTAAACAGACAGAAGTGGGAAAATGAACAAGATGAAAACCTTCAGGGCACTCACAGCAATTGACTTCATCGGATTTATCCACGCAGTCATGGTCCCCATCACACACCCATTCAATGGCAATGCAGCGCCCGTCTCCGCAGCGATGTTCCTCTATGGGGTTGCAATCTGGAGGAAGCAAGCACTCAGGAGGATGGAGAGAACCAACATGACGAACACTTGGAATGTATGGCCCATAGTGCCAGTACAAGTTAGAAAGTTCTTCTGTCACTAAATAATACACTACCAAAAATTTGAGAGCTAATCACAAAGTCAAAATGGTAAACAAGCAAGAAGAATTCAGCCGGTTTTATTAAAAATTCAGGAGAGGACATTCAGAATTAAACACAGTTCTTTAAAATGTGGTGGCTCAGTGGTAAATCCATCTGCTAATGCAGGAGACATGGGTTCGATCCTTGCGTTGGGAAGATTCCCTGGAGAAGGAAACTGCAACCCACTCCAGTATTCTTGTCTGGGAAATCCCATGGACAGAGGAGCCTGGTGGGCTACAGTTCACAGGGTCACAAAAGAATCGAACATGACTTAGCAACTAAACAACAACAACTTTAAAAGGTTCATTCCTCTTTTTAAATGAGATATAATTGACATAAAATGCTGTGTAAATGTATGCTAAATGAGATAAGTTAGAGAAAAATACGGTATATCACATGTGGAAAAAAGCTGAATTTGTACAACATAGACAAGTGGCTAGCAGGGGCTGGTGTGGGCTGTATTGGAAAGATGCTGTTTACAGGTACAAACATGCAACTAGTATGTGGATTCCTTCTTTAAAAGATAAGATGAGTTTTGAACGTAAAACAAACCCTTGATGTCTCCACTGCAGAAGTCGCCCTGTAGTGCATGGCAATCAAATACAGGAGAGGTCTTTGGTTATATATAACAAGAGGATCAAGCACTGCAAGCAGAGTTTTGCTCAAGAGCTCAAATCTAACCATGAGCCACTGACTCCAACCAGAGAAGAAACACTTTCAAAGAGACAAAAACATATTAACTCCCATTTCCATTCCACTTCTTTAACGTTTCTTTAGTATGACTTTACCCAAGAAATATTACATTTACATATAAGACATGACAGACTAGTAATTGGAAAAGCCTCCTCTTCCTGAAAATTAAGAAACCATTTTGTAATTTAACTCTCTAACCACACTAACAATGAACTACAAGGTTTTGATTATACATTCCTATAATTTTAAATGAAAACCTTTAGGGAAATAATGTTACTTACCACAGTTTTGTTCATCACTCAGATCTCCACAGTCATCATATCCATCACACACCAGGCTATAATTAAGGCACTTGCCTGTGTGACAGTGAAACAGATTCTCGCTGCAATCTGAAAAAAAAGAAAAAACAGAAGCCACTGATGGGTCACCAGAGCAGAATAGGATGTTACCGTAGTAGCTGGTATAACAGAATCGTATCATGGGGGGGTGGGGGGGATCATAATGGTGACCTGGTCCATATCTGCTGTTTCCCAGGGGAGGAGACTGTGGTGCAGAGGGAGCCACTGACGTGCTCAAGGTCATATAACAAGTAACTGTAGAACCATGATGAGGACCCACTGGCTCCCAAGCCAATGCTCTTATCACTTCCTGAAAACGCCCACATTCCACGCTATGTCACTTGAAAGCTTCCTCATAGCCAAATATGAGAAAAGACATTCTCAAACCACCATAGTTTCTAGTGAAGTTCACTTTCATACAGAATGAATACTTCATAGACAGTGAGTAGTTATTTCTTTAAAAAGTTTACTTTAAAATGTAAGCCTAGTTTTGTCAATGGTAAACATAGACATAACAAAGAGAAAAACTCATTTACATTACAGAGTCGTTACTCACATTACTCACACAACTTTACCACTTAAGTCAACTGACTGTTTCATAGCATGACCCTCAGATAAGCAGTACTGTCCTAGATTATGATGCCAAAATAAGAAAAAGTGATGTAATCCTTGAAGAAAATAGGTAAAAACACTAGACCATTCAGGTGACCTAAATCAAATTCCTTATGACTATACAGTAGAAGTGAAAAATAGATTTAAGGGACTAGATCTGATAGACAGAGTGCCTGATGAACTATGGACGGAGGTTCATGACATTGTACAGGAGACAGGGAAGCCAGACCATCCCCAAGAAAATGAAATGCAAAAAAGCAAAATGGCTGTCTGAGGAAGCCTTACAAATAGCTGTGAAAAGAATAGAAGTGAAAGCAAAGAGGAAAAGGAAAGATACACCCATTTGAATGCAGAGTTCCAAACAATAGCAAGGAGAGATAAGAAAGCCTTCCTCAGTGATCAGTGCAAAGAAATAAAGGAAAACCATAGAATGGAAAAGACTAGAGATCTCTTTAAGAAAGCAAAGACAGGCTCAATAAAGGACTAGAATGGTATGGACCTAACAGAAGCAGAAGATATTAAGAAGAGATGGCAAGAATACACAGAAGAACTGTATAAAAAAGATCTTCATGACTCAGATATCGTGATGCTGTGATCACTCACCTACAGCCAGACATCCTGGAATGTGAAGTCAAGTGGGCCTTAGGAAGAAGCATCACTACAACAAAGCTAATGGAGGTGATGGAATTCCAGTTGAGCTATTTCAAATCCTAAAAGATGATGCTGTGAAAGTGCCACACTCAAAATGCCAGCAAATTTGGAAAACTCAGCAGTGGCCACAGGACTGGAAAAGGTCACTTTTCACTCCAATCCCAAAGACAGGCAATGCCAAAGAATGCTCAAACTACCGCACAATGGCACTCATCTCACATGCTAGTAAAGTAATGCTCAAAATTCTCCAAGCCAGACTTCAGTAATATGTGAATCGTGAACTTCCAGATGTTCAAGCTGGTTTTAGAAAAAACAGAGGAACCAAAGATCAAATTGCCAACATCCGATGGATCATTAAAAAGGCAAGACAGTTCCAGAAAAACATCTTATTTCTGCTTTATTGACTATGCCAAAGCCTTTTTGTGGATCACAATCAACTGTGGAAAATTCTGAAAGACATGGCAATACCAGACCACCTGACCTGCCTCTTGAGAAATCTGTATGCAAGTCAGGAAGCAACAGTTAGAACTGGACATGGAACAACAGACTGGTTCCAAATAGGAAAAAGAGTATATCAAGGCTGTATATTGTCACCCTGTTTATTTAACTTATATGCAGAGTACATCATGAGAAACACTGGGCTGGAGGAAGCACAAGCTGGAATCAAGATTGCCGGGAGGAATATCAATAAACTCAGATATGCAAATGACACCACCCTTATGGCAGAAAGTGAAGAGGAACTAAAGAGCCTCTTGATGAAAGTGAGAGGAGAGTGAAAATGTTGGCTTAAAACTCAACATTCAGAAAACTAAGATCATGGCATCCAGTCCCATCACTTCATGGCAAATAGATGGGGAAACAGTGGCTGACTTTATTTTTTGGGGCATCAAAATCACTGCAGACAGTGACTGCAGCCATGAAATTAAAAGACACTTACTCCTTGGAAGGAAAGTTATGACCAACCTACACAGCATATTAAAAAGCAGAGACATTATTTTGTCAACAAAGGTCTATCTAGTCAAGGCTATGGTTTTCCAGTGGTCATGTGTGGATGTTGAACTGTAAAGAAAGCTTAACATGGAAGAATTGATGCTTCTGAACTGTGGTATTGGAGAAGACTCTTGAGAGTCCCTTGGACTGCAAGGAGATCCAACCAGTCTATCCTAAAGGAGATCAGTCCTGGGTGTTCATTGGAGGGACTGATGTTGAAGCTGAAACTCCAATACTTTGGCCACTGATGCGAAGAGCTGACTCATTTGAAAACACCCTGATGCTGGGAAAGATTGAGGGAAGGAAGAGAAGGGAACGACAGAGGATAAGATGGATGTATGGCATCACCAACTCAACGGACATGAGTTTGGGTAAACTCTAGGAGTTGGTGATGGACAGGGAGGCCTGGAGTGCTGTGGTCCATGGGGTCGCAAAGAGTCGTACATGACTGAGTGACTGAACTGCACTGAACTGAACCTCAAGAAGCTTACAGTTTGATGTTGGAATAAACATCATGGAAGGAAATTTTAATAAGAAGATAGATCTTGTTCTTGAGTAAACCAGAACTCCTATCCTAGTTCTTCCATCTATTGGCTATGACGTTGAGTGCATTAGTTAAAATTTGCATCTGTAAACTTAATTATGAACTTATGATAAGAACAACTACTTAATAGAGTTCAGTTCAGTTCAGTCGCTCAGTCGTGTTCAACTGTTTGCGACCCCATGAATCGCAGCACGCCAGGCCTCCCTGTCCATCACCAACTCCCAGAGTTCAACCAGACTCATGTCCATCGAGTCAGTGATGCCATCCAGCCATCTCATCCTCTGTCATCCCCTTCTCCTCCTGCCCCAATCCCTCCCAGCATCAGTCTTTTCCAATGAGTCAACTCTTCACATGAGGTGGCCAAAGTACTGGAGTTTCAGCTTTAGCATCATTCCTTCCAAAGAAATCCCAGGGCTGATCTCCTTCAGAATGGACTGGTTGGATCTCCTTGCAGTCCAAGGGACTCTCAAGAGTCTTCTCCAACATCACACTTCAAAAGCATCAATTCTTCGGCTCTCAGCCTTCTTCACAGTCCAACTCTCACATCCATACATGACCAATGGAAAAACCTTGAATAGCCTTGACTAGATGGACCTCTGTTAGCAAAGGAATGTCTCTGCTTTTGAATATGCTATCTAGGTTGGACATAACTTTCCTTCCAAGGAGTAAGCGTCTTTTAATTTCATGGCTGCAGTCACCTCTGCAGTGATTTTGGAGCCCAGAAAAATAAAGTCTGACACTGTTTCCACCATTGCCCCATCTATTTCCCATGAAGTGATGGGACCAGATGCCATGATCTTCATTTTCTGAATGTTGAGCTTTAAGCCAACATTTTCACTCTCCTCTTTCACTTTCATCAAGAGGCTTTTTAGTTCCTCTTCACTTTCTGCCATAAGGGTGGTGTCATTTGCATATCTGAGGTTATTGATATTTCTTCTGGCAATCTTGATTCCAGCTTGTGTTTCTTCCAGTCCAGCGTTTCTCATGATGTACTCTGCATAGAAGTTAAATAAACAGGGTGACAATATACAGCCTTGATGGACTCCTTTTCCTGTTTGGAACCAGTCTGTTGTTCCATGTCCAGTTCGAACTGTTGCTTCCTGACCTGCCTACAGATTTCTCAAGAGGCAGGTCAGGTGGTCTGGTATTCCCATCTCTTTCAGAATTTTCCACAGTTTATTGTGATCCACACAGTCAAAGGCTTTGGCATAGTCAATAAAGCAGAAATAGATGCTTTTCTGGAACTCTCTTGCTTTTTCCATGATCCAGCGGATGTTGGCAATTTGATCTCTGGTCCTCTGCCTTTTCTAAAACCAGCTTGAACATCAGGAAGTTCACGGTTCACATATTGCTGAAGCCTGGCTTGGAGAATTTTGAGCATTACTTTACTAGCATGTGAGATGAGTGCCATTGTGCGGTAGTTTGAGCATTCTTTGGCATTGCCTTTCTTTGGGATTGGAATGAAAACGGACCTTTTCCAGTCCTGTGGCCACTGCTGAGTTTTCCAAATTTGCTGGCATATTGAGTGCAGCGCTTTCACAGCATCATCTTTCAGGATTTGAAATAGCTCAACCTGAATTCCACCACCTCCACTAGCTTTGTTCATAGTGATGCTTTCTAAGGCCCACTTGACTTCACATTCCAGGATGTCTGGCTCTAGGTCAGTGATCATACCATCGTGATTATCTGGCTCATGAAGATCTTTTTTGTACAGTTCTGTGTATTCTTGCCACCTCTTCTTAATATCTTCTGTTTCTGTTCGGTCCACACCATTTCTGTCTTTTCTCGAGCCCATCTTTGCATGAAATGTTCCCTTGATATCTCTAATTTTCTTGAAGAGATCTCTAGTCTTTCCCATTCTGTTGTTTTCCTCTATTTCTTTGCGTTGATTGCTGAAGAAGGCTTTCTTATCTCTTCTTGCTATTCTTTGGAACTCTGCATTCAGATGCTTATATCTTTCCTTTTGTCCTTTGCTTTTCGCTTCTCTTCTTTTCACAGCTATTTGTAAGGCCTTCCCAGAAAGCCATTTTGCTTTTTTGCATTTTTTTTCCATGGGGATGGACTTGATCCCTGTCTCCTGTAGAATGTCATGAACCTCATTCCATAGTTCATCAGGCACTCTATCAGATCTAGGCCAAGAGAAGACTCTATACATGGACATCACCAGATGGTCAACACTGAATCAGATTGATTATATTCTTTGCAGCCAAAGATGGAGAAGCTCTATACAGTCAGCAAAAACAAGACCAGGAGCTGACTGTGGCTCAGATCATGAACTCTTTATTGCCAAATTCAGACTTAAATTGAAGAAAGTAGGGAAAACCACGAGACCATTCAGATATGACCTAATAGAGTTAGGGGAAGACATAAATAATAATGTCTGTAAGATGCCAAGGTAATTCAATGGGAAAAGAATACCCTTCAACAAATGATGTGGAGACAACTGGATTGCAAGTATGCAAAGTTAAACTCTGATGTTTATCTCAAACCATATCAAAAAATCTCAAAATGGATTATAGATTTCAATGTAAGAGCTAAAATTATGAAGCTTCTAGAAAAAAAATAAGAAAAAAGTCTTTCTGATGGGGGGTGGCAAAGAATTCTTGGATATGATAATAAAAGCACATACCTAAAAAATAATAAATGATATTCATTAAAATTAAAAAGATCTTCCCAGTTACTAAAGAATATGCCTATAATGCAGGAAACCCGAGTTTGATTCCTGGGTTGGGAAGATCCCCTGGAGAAGGGAATGGCTACCCACTCCAGTATTCTTGCCTGGAGAATCCCATGGACAGATTCTTGTGGGCTGTTACAGTCCATGGGGTCACAGAGTCAGAAATGACTGAGTGACTAAACACTTTCACTTTTAAAATTAAAAACATTCATGCTTCCAAAGATGCTATTTTAAAGATGAGAAGACAAGTCACATGCTGAAAAAAAATATTTTCAAAGCATGTATCTGATAAAGGACTTATATCCAGAATATACATAGATGTCTTATACTCAATAATAAGACAAACCACCCAATTACAAAGAAACAAAAGAACTTGAATAGAAAGTCTTCATGAAGGATATACAAATGGCTGATAAGCACATGAAAAGGTGCTCAATGTAATTAATCATTAAGGAAATGCAAATAAAACCACAATAAGATACAATTATATATCCCCTAAAATAGCTGTAATAGATAAGACAGACAATATCAAGTATTATCAAGGATTCTGAGAAATCGAAACCCTCATATATAGTTGGTGGGGGTATAAAATAATAATGGCACATTGGACAGCAGTTTGACAGCTTCTTATAAGCTTAACTATGACTTCATGAGATTCATGAATTCCACTCTTAGAAATATCTACCCAAGAGAAGTGAAACATATACTCACACAATGACTGGCATGTGAATGTTTATCACAGTATTATTCATAATAGCCAAAGCCTAGAAAAAATCCAAATGCTCAACAACTGGTAAATGTACAAGCGAAATGTAGTGTATCCATACAATGGGATACTGGTCAGCAATTTAAAGTATCAAACTACTGATGCATGTGACAGCATCGATGAAGCTCAGACTTTTGCTAAGTGAAAGAAACCAAATACAAAAACTACATATTGTGTGACCCATTTATAAAGTTTCTGGAAAAAGCAAACTTACAGAGACAGATGTGGCTGTGGCTGGAGATGTGGGAGTGAGGACTGAATGCAGATAAATAGGAGGGAAATGTGGGGAAAGATGGGAAAGGTCTAGAAGTGGATCGTGGTGAGGGTTTCACAGTCCTATAAATTTACTAAATAACTTTACAGTATATAAGTTATACCTCAATAAGGTAAAAATGTTTACATGTAAAGGCTGTAGTTAGTAGCAACTAGACTTCTTAAATGTATTGGATTGGTCAAAAAGTTCATTCAGGTTTTTTTGTAAGATGTCATGGGAAAATCCAAATGAACTTTTGACCAACCCAATATTATCTTTTCCCTTGGAGTGAATTAAGTTCAAAAACAGATTCTTAAGGCTGGAGAGGGATCATGGAAGATGTGCAGAATTTTAGTAGAGTGGATGGAATGAAAATTTCAGCATGTTTCAAGTAGAAGGAAAGAACAAAGCAAGAACAAGCAACAAGAACAAAGCAAGAAAAGCAAGAAGCAAAAAAAAAAAAAGAAAGAAAAGCAAGAAGCAAAAACAAAGGAAAGAAGTGAGAAAAAAAGCCACATATGAGGATTAGTCTGCTTGACTGATAACGATCAAGAATCTAATGGTAAACATTCCCGCCTCCTGAATTCCAGCTAATTGTTTCTCCTGAAGCAAAAGTCTGCCTCTGATACAATCGGTGATGGGTACTTCTTTACCATGGGGCTTCCCAGGTGGCATTAATGGTAAAGAACCCGCCTGCCAATGCAGGAGATATGAGATGTGGGTTCGATCCCTGGGTTAGGAAGATACCCTGGAGGAGGGCATGGCAACCCACTCCAGCATTATTGACTAGACAGAGGAGCGTGTGGGCTACAGTCCTTAGGGTTGCAAAGAGTCAGACATGACTGAAGCGACTTTGCACACATGCACCTCTTTAAACATCCCAAATTCTGTAACAATTCATTATTAAAAATCTTGGGCACTGACTAGTGAAACAGTGAGTCACATCAAAATATTATACTTGTTATTTACATGAATCATCAACTTCTATTTCAAACAGCACTCTTCTAAGAAGTCACTTAAATACTTTCAGAATCACACCATTTTAGGAATGGAATGTGCCTTAGAGATCATCTGTTCAGTACCATCATTAATTGGGTGTACACACGTGCACACACATAAACAGATACAGAAACTTGTAAGTCCTTTTTTTTTTTTCATTTCCCCTGGGCCAAATAATTTTCAAATGAGGACAATCATCATAAGGGAAAACATAAGGACTAAAAAGAGGTGCCAGTCTTCACCTTGACCGTACTATTTCCCCCCATGCAGCCTAGGGTGCTAACTCCCCATCCTGCACCCTATTGCCAGCTGAGCTGACCACACACATACCGGCTGAGTCAAGAAAGGTTGACTGAGGTTCTCCTGCCCGCTGAGCTAAGTTGGGGAACTTGTGCATCAAGATATATACATTTCCTCGGGAAATGTTAAAGATCTTTTTTTTGTTTTATTTTCATCTCTTATGAGAAGTTTCGAATCAGCATTACGGGGGGATCTTCACCTTGACCATCAGTGCAGAAGTACTTACATCACCAGAGGGAGGAGGCAGTGTGAAGGGGTGATAGATTTTAAAATATGAATTAATATTTTTTAAGCAGTACACTTCACTTTTTTGGATGGTAGGACTGGAGAATCAAATACTTCTTTCAGAATCTGATTAACCTGAGAACACTTAAAATATTCCCAAGGTCCATTCTGGGATCCCTGGTAATTCATACAAAAAAAAACCTCGTCGGATGTATTTTGTAAATTAATGCCGTCATTGATTAACTTATTTCATAAATGGAGATGATTCAAACATTTTTTATAATTCCTCATTATTCATACAGGTACAGGCTCAACTTTCCACTGCTATGACTTTCTTGGTTAGAAGCCATTCTCTGACGTTAGATACAAAATTAGCTGCATTTGGAAAACAACTTGTTACCTCCCTAAGGTCTGTGTGATTAGTAAACACAGAAAACCTTAACCAGAGGCAGTGCACACCCAGAAATACATAGCAAATAGCAAAGATCACAGTGCTTCCTTTTATTGGAATAAATGTTTGTTTCACCTGAAAAGAGATGCTATAAGGGCAATTTGGGGCCAACAGATCAAAACTTACAGAAGCTGCTTGCTGTGCTTTTCTTGCTCAATACAAGCATAATTTTGCATAACCTAAGGTGGGTATTTTTCTAGATACAGATCTTTTTTTTTTTTCTGAATGAGAGTTTTGATACAAAAATGCTGCTTCTAAAGTTCTTGCATGGTAATATTTATTTCAGTCTGGCATCTTACACTATTAACTTTTATCCCTCAAAAATGTCATTAAATGAAAAGAGACAGCTAAGGAACAGAAAATCTTTTTTCAAGAGCTTCATTCAATTTGCTCAGTCTCTTGAGTCTATAAACATAATCATGTTGCCTCAACTCAGGATTCAAGTAGGGATGCTCAATTTCCACCCAGAAACAGCCTTTTTTTGAGATGACCAAGAGGTTAACCAGTTTGCCCACAGTTTTCCAGCTTGTTACAGTGACCTGGGCTTCTTGATGTCCTGAGGGTTTTCAGCTATTGACTTCTAGCTCCAAAATGGGATTTCTCAACTGCAGTACTGTGGACACGTGGGGCTGGGTGACTCTGTTGTGGGGAGCTATCCTGTGCGCTGCATGTTTAGCAACAATCCCAGCCACTGCCCACTAAATGCCAGTAGCATCCCCTTAAACGTCCCCGGTGGTTACAATCAAATAGGTCTCTATATACTACAAAACATCTAGAAGGGAATATTGTCTCCAACAGAGAGCCACTGTTCTGGAATATCCAAGCATCACCTTATTCCAAGGCCAGTTTTAATCCTGTCTTTCCCGTTGGCTCTCTCATGCCAATCTGGCAACCAGTGATCTGTGCTCTTCTCTCTCACAAGATCTTTCTGTTTACACCATCTTTTGCTTTGCCCTACCTATTATATTGGGCTTCCCAGGCAGCACTAGTGGTAAAGAACTGGCCTACCAATGCAGGAGACATAAGAGACATGGGTTCAATCCCACAATTGGGAAGATCTCCTAGAGAAGGGCATGGCAACCCACGCCAGTATTCTTGCCTAGAGAATCCCATGGACAGAGGAGCCTGGCGGACTACAGTCCATAGAGTCACAAAGAGTCAGACACAACTGAAGTGACTTAGCGTGCACATCTATTATATTGTTCTAAAATACGATATTTAATTATCTCTGTGTTTATGTTATGATCTCTATGCCATTTCCCTGATTAGACTAAAAGGCTCATGAAGCAAAAAAATCATGTCTTAACAGTCTTTATATTTACTAGGTATCTAGAATGTTGCACTCATCTCACACACTAGTAAAGTAATGCTCAAAATTCTCCAAGCCAGGCTTCAGCAATACGTGAACCATGAACTTCCTGATGTTCAAGCTGGTTTTAGAAAAGGCAGAGCAACCAGAGATCAAATTGCCAACATCTGCTGGATCATGGAAAAAGCAAGAGAGTTCCAGAAAAGCATCTATTTCTGCTTTATTGACTATGCCAAAGCCTTTGACTGTGTGGATCACAATAAACTGTGGAAAATTCTGAAAGAGATGGGAATACCAGACCACCTGATCTGCCTCTTGAGAAATCTGTAGGCAGGTCAGGAAGCAACAGTTAGAACTGGACATGGACCAACAGACTGGTTCCAAATAGGAAAAGGAGTATGTCAAGGCTGTATATTGTCACCCTGCTTATTTAACTTCTATGCAGAGTACATCATGAGAAACGCTGGACTGGAAGAAACACAAGCTGGAATCAAGGTTGCTGAGAGAAATATCAATAACCTCAGATATGCAGATGACACCACCCTTATGGCAGAAAGTGAAGAGGAACTAAAAAGCCGCTTGATGAAAGTGAAAGTGGAGAGTGAAAAAGTTGGCTTAAAGCTCAACATTCAGAAAATGAAGATCATGGCATCCGGTCCCATCACTTCATGGAAAATAGATGGGGAAACCAGTGGAAACAGTGTCAGACTTGATTTTTCTGGGCTCCAAAATCACTGCAGATGGTGACTGCAGCCATGAAATTAAAAGATGCTTACTCCTTGGAAGGAAAGTTATGACCAACCTAGATGGCATTTTCAAAAGCAGAGACGTTACTTTGCCAACAAAGGTCCATCTAGTCAAGGCTATGGTTTTTCTTGTGGTCATGTATGGATGTGAGAGTGGGACTGTGAAGAAGGCTTAGCACCGAAGAATTAATGCTTTTGAACTGTGGTGTTGGAGAAGACTCTTGAGAGTCCCTTGGACTGCAAGGAGATCCAACCAGTCCATTCTGAAGGAGATCAGCCCTGGGATTTCTTTGGAAGGAATGATGCTAAAGCTGAAACTCCAGTACTTTGGCCACCTCATGCGAAGAGTTGACTCATTGTTAAAGACTCTGGTGCTGGGAGGGATTGGGGGCAGGAGGAGAAGGGGACGACAGAGGATGAGATGGCTGGATGGCATCACTGACTCAATGGACATGAGTCTGAGTGAACTCCGGGAGTTGGTGATGGACAGGGAGGCCTGGTGTGCTGCGATTCATGGGGTTGCAAAGAGTCGGACACAACTGAGCGACTGATCTGATCTGATCTAGAACATGCTTCACACACAGCAGGAATTCAAAACTATTCAATAATTTTATTGATTCCATATCATCAGATGGCCTCAAAACAGGAGTGAATTTTCCAGACATCTGAAACTTCTTCCATTAGGGTAGAATGAAATATTTTTATTTTTATTAATTTGGTAGAAATTTTTCTAGTATTTATTTGCTCCCCTGTCCTAATAAATATAGTAGCTACAGTCATTTTTGATGATTCAGAAACATTATTTGGAATATCAGTTTTTATTCTGTGCTACTTGGGTGGCCTCCTTTCCAAGATAGCTTCATGTGGTGCTGTTTTTAAAATCATTGTGCATATTGTAGTATTTCTGTCTCCTCCACAATGTATCACCTGACCTTTGGTGGGGCAGGAGTGGGAGGGATGTTGGAAGGATGGCATGGAGAATAAGATAACAACCACAGTCACAACCATAAATCCTAATGCCTTTTGAGAATTAATGCATGCCAGGCACTGGTCTCTGTACTTGACATCTAGTGATTCATTATTCTGCTCAACAATTCTAGAGATAGTTAGTATAATAGTATTATTTATTGTCTCCACTTTACTGATGAGGACACTGAGACCCCAGAGAGACTGAGTACCTTGCCATATTTACAGAGGCAGGAAATGATAAAGAAGAAATAGGAGGAGCTTCCCTGGTGGCTCAGTGGTAAAGAATTTGCCTGCCAATGCAGGAGACACGGGTTCAATCCCTAGTCCTCCTTGGAGCAACCGTGTCACAACAATTGAGCCTGTGCTCTGGAGCCTGGGAACTGCAACTACTCAGCCCACATGCCTCAGCTACTGAAACTTGCATGCCCTAGAACCCATGCTCCACAATAAGAGAAGCCACTGCAGTGAGAAGCCTGCAGCTAGACAGCAGTCCCCGCTTGCCACAGTTAGAGAAAAGCCCAACAGCAAGGAAGACCCAGCACAGCCAAAAAGAAAGAAAGGAGGAAAGAAAGAAATAGGAACCCAGGCAGTCTGACTCAAGACCTCGTATTATTATCTGTGTATAACTAATTATGCTAACTAGTATATTTAGTTAACTCAGTATAATTAGTGTACCACAGTACACAAAAATAAATGGGGTAACAAGCAATGTTATCCCAAATTCAGAGTGAATGACTCCTGAAATTATTTGACATTGGTTTACATGGCATAAAGTATGAGGACTTTGTGGCAGTTCTTTTCCCTGTGACAACCCACTTTCTGAGGCTTTTTCATTTGCTAAGCACCTGCTACATATCGGATGCTGTTCTAGAGCTGGTTATAGAATCATAAGATGATAGAATATTAGCAACAAAAGAGACACCAGACACCCTCTAGTGCAGTGGTTTCAAACCTGACTGCACACTAGAGTCACTGGCAGAGTTTCACAAAGGGACTGCTGTCTGGGCGCCGCCTCCAGACTGGGAGAGCTAGAATTTCTGCAAGTGCGGCTTCCTGGAGATGCTACTGTGCTGCCGGTCTTGATGACAAGGAAAACCAGGGGGTGAGATGTAGCCTATTTCAAGTCACAGAACTAAAAATTTTAAAATCACGTCCTAATTTTCAAAAATTTTTTCTCTATATGACAAAAATCCTTCTCAGCAGTTGGATACCTGTCCATTTTACCAATACTTAAGTAAGAGACAGGGCTTCCCTGGTGTCTCAGACAGTAAAGAGTCCACCTACAATGCAGGAGACCTGAGTTTGATCCCTGGGTCAGGAACATCCCCTGGAGAAGGGAATGGCAACCCACTCCAGTGTTCTTGACTGAAGAATTCCATGGACAGAGGAGCCTGGTGGGCTACAGTCCACAGGGTCGCAAAGAGTTGGACATGACTGAGCAACTAACACACACAAGGAAGAGATCAACAAACACAACAAAATGAGTTGTGAGGAGGTCAGTAAGCAGTCCCAGATACCTGGTGAGCCACTGTAATAGACAATTATCTCCCTCAACGTAACAGAGCACCCAAACTAAACATTTTCCTGTCATATGAATGATCTGAGAACAATCATTCACCAAATTTGCACTTTCTGGACATTGGCAAGTCAAAAGCAGCATTAAGAGAAATTAATTTAATTTGGACCCACTCGGGAGTGGGTTCAAATCTGGCACTTTGAACCACTGGCAAATTATTTCATTGCCATGAGCTTCACCTCTGTACCTGAACAAAAAGGAGTAATACTTCCTTTGCTGAAAATTAAACCACATCATGTAGGTAAATGCTTCCCCAGCACACTTGATTTGAGAACTCACTCAAACAGCAAACCCCTTCCCTTCCTTCCTAGGAAGGCAGTCCTCCTCCTGTACCTGTCAGAACCCTCAGAACATGGTAAATCCTTGAGCTCCAACTGGGAATGTCCAGCAAAAACCTCCTTCTCCCCTTGGGAGTATCTGTGGGCTGCATTCCAGCTCTGATCCATGCCCTAAGTCAGACATGACACTATACCTTCACTTCAGCACGGTGACAACAGGAGGGTGGCCCCTTCCATAAACACACACGCTGCAATACCACAGGCCCTGGCGTGCTAAGTTGCAGAGGCTGATGTCCTCGTAAGGTCAGCAACAATTGCATGCAAAGCTTTCAATGTCTAACTAAGTATTTTCATGAACAAGTATTCTGAAGGGATGTATTTCCTCAACGAACAAAGCCAAATGGTTTTTGAAGTATGTTCATGAGGAAGGAAAGCCTGTATCTTCCTTAATAAACTCTTCCACTCCTGGGACATTGCTGACTACCTTACAGAATAATAATAATACCTTCTTGTTCAGTGACTGACTGGGAAAATGTACTCTTTCAACAAATGCAGCAGAAAGCTCCTCTTACTGTTTAGAGTGTAATGTTCCATGCAATGGGAGACGAAGCCAGTGTTGGTCTACCTCAGAGGTAGAGGCACCTGTAGAGTTTGAATATGACACAACAAGGGCCATAATTAGGGGATAAACAAGATATTCCACTGTAACTCCCATTACTGTATATAATTCTATTGAACCACTTAAAATCACTACTGTAGGTGCTTTGTATAATATTTGCTCCCAAATCCATAGCAATATTCAGTTCAGTTCAGTCGCTCAGTCGTGTCTGACTCTTTGCAACCCCATGAATCGCAGCACACCAGGCCTCCCTGTCCATCACCAACTCCTGGAGTTCACTCAGACTCACGTCCATCAAGTCAGTGATGCCATCCAGCCATCTCATCCTCTGTCATCCCCTTCTCCTCCTGCCCCCAATCCCTCCCAGCATCAGAGTCTTTTCCAATGAGTCATCTCTTCGCATGAGGTGGCCAAAGTATTGGAGTTTCAGTTTTAGCATCATTCCTTCCAAAGAAATCCCAGGGCTGATCTCCTTCAGAATGGACTGGTTGGATCTCCTTGCAGTCCAAGGGACTCTCAAGAGTCTTCTCCAACACCACAATTCAAAAGCATCAATTCTTTGGCGCTCAGCCTTCTTCACAGTCCCACTCTCACATCCATACATGACCACAAGAAAAACCATAGCCTTGACTAGACAGACCTTTGTTGGCAAAATAATGTCTCTGCTTTTGAATATGCTACCTAGGTTGGACATAACATTCCTTCCAAGGAGTAAGCGTCTTTTAATTTCATGGCTGCAGTCATGAAATCTGCAGTGATTTTGGAGCCCAAAAACATAAAGTCTGACACTGTTTCCACTGTTTCCCCATCTATTTTCCATGAAGTGATGGGACCAGATGCCACGATCTTCATTTTCTGAATGTTGAGCTTTAAGCCAACTTTTTCACTCTCCTCTTTCACTTTCGTCAAGCGGCTTTTTAGTTTCTCTTCACTTTCTGCCATAAGGGTGGTGTCATCTGCATATCTGAGGTTATTGATATTTCTCTCAGCAATCTTGATTCCAGCTTGTGTTTCTTCCAGTCCAGCGTTTCTCATGATGTACTCTGCACAGAAGTTAAATAAGCAGGGTGACAATATACAGCCTTGACAGACTCCTTTTCCTGTTTGGAACCAGTCTGTTGTTCCATGTCCAGTTCTAACTGTTGCTTCCTGACCTGCCTACAGATTTCCCAACAGGCATGTCAGGTGGTCTGGTATTCCCATCTCTTTCAGAATTTCCCACAGTTTATTGTGATCCACACAGTCAAAGGCTTTGGCATAGTCAATAAAGCAGAAATAGATGCTTTTCTGGAACTCTCTTGCTTTTTCCATGATCCAGCAGATGTTGGCAATTTGATCTCTGGTCCTCTGCCTTTTCTAAAACATCTGAAAGTTCACAGTTCACACATTGCAGAAGCCTGGCTTGGAGAATTTTGAGCATTACTTTACTAGCATGTGAGATGAGTGCAATTGTGTGGTAGTCTGAGCATTCTTTGGCATTGCCTTTCTTTGGGATTGGAATGAAAACGGACCTTTTCCAGTCCTGTGGCCACTGCTGAGTTTTCCAAATTTGCTGGCATATTGAGTGCAGCGCTTTCACAGCATCATCTTTCAGGATTTGAAATAGCTCAACCTGAATTCCACCACCTCCACTAGCTTTGTTCGTAGTGATGCTTTCTAAGGCCCACTTGACTTCACATTCCAGGATGTCTAGCTCTAGGTCAGTGATCACACCATCATGATTATCTGGCTCGTGAAGATCTTTTTTGTACAGTTCTTCTGTGTATTCTTGCCACCTCTTCTTAATATCTTCTGCTTCTGTTAGGTCCATACCATTTCTGTCCTTTATCAAGCCCATCTTTGCATGAAATGTTCCCTTGGTATCTCTAATTTTCTTGAAAAGATCTCTAGTCTTTCCCATTCTGTTGTTTTCCTCTATTTCTTTGCATTGATTGCTGAAGAAGGCTTTCTTATCTCTTCTTGCTATTCTTTGGAACTCTGCATTCAGATGCTTATATATTTCCTTTTCTCCTTTGCTTTTCGCTTCTCTTCTTTTCACAGCTATTTGTAAGGCCTCCCCAGACAGCCATTTTACTTTTTTGCATTTCTTTTCCATGGGGATGGTCTTGATCCCTGTCTCCTGTACAATGTCACAAACCTCAGTCCATAGTTCATCAGGCACTCTATCTATCAGATCTAGGCCCTTAAATCTATTTCTCACTTCCACTGTATAATCATAAGGGATTTGATTTAGGTCATATCTGAATGGTCTAGTGGTTTTCCCTACTTTCTTCAATTTCAGTCTGAATTTGGTAATAAGGAGTTCATGATCTGAGCCACAGTCAGCTCCCGGTCTTGTTTTTGTTGACTGTATAGAGCTTCTCCACCTTTAGCTGCAAAGAATATAATCAATCTGATTACAGTGTTGACCATCTGGTGATGTCCATGTATAGAGTCTTCTCTTGTGTTGGAAGAGGGTGTTTGCTATGACCAGTGCATTTTCTTGGCAAAACTCTATTAGTCTTTGCCCTGCTTCATTCCATATTCCAAGGCCAAATTTGCCTGTTACTCCAGGTGTTTCTTGACTTCCTACTTTTTCATTCCAGTCCCCTATAATGAAAAGGACATCTTTTTTGGGTGTTAGTTCTAAAAGGTCTTGTAGGTCTTCATAGAACTGTTCAAGTTCAGTTTCTTCAGCATTACTGGTTGGGGCACAGACTTGGATTACTGTGATATTGAATGGTTTGCCTTGGAAACGAACAAAGATCATTCTGTCGTTTTTGAGATTGCATCCAAGTACTGCATTTCGGACTCTTTTGTTGACCATGATGGCTACTCCATTTCTTCTGAGGGATTCCTGACTGCAGTAGTAGATATAATGGTCATCTCAGCTGAATTCACCCATTCAAGTCCATTTTAGTTCGCTGATTCCTAGAATGTCGACATTCACTCTTGCCATCTCTTGTTTGACCACTTCCAATTTGCCTTGATTCATGGACCTGACATTCCAGGTTCCTATGCAATATTGCTCTTTACAGCATCAGACCTTGCTTCTACCACCAGTCACATCCACAGCTGGGTATTCTTTTTGCTTTGGCTCCATCCCTTCATTCTTTCTGGAGTTGTTTCTCCACTGATCTCCAGTAGAATATTGGGCACCTACTGACCTGGGGAGTTCCTCTTTCAGTATCCTATCATTTTGCCCTTTCATACTGTTTATGGAGTTCTCAAGGCAAGAATTCTGAAGTGGTTTGCCGTTCCCTTCTCCAGTGGATCACATTCTGTCAGATCTCTCATCTAGCAATATTACTTAATGTAAATATGTGCTCAGACACTCAGTGGTATCCGATTCTTTGCAACCCTGTGGACTGTAGCCT
This sequence comes from Bos grunniens, assembly GCF_055505025.1. Lineage (NCBI taxonomy): Eukaryota > Metazoa > Chordata > Mammalia > Artiodactyla > Bovidae > Bos > Bos grunniens. The sequence continues at coordinate 52,092,602 of NC_141170.1, read as the reverse complement.
GCCAGGCTCCTCTGTCCATGGGATTCTCCCAGCAAGAATACTAGAGTGGGTGGCCATGCCTTCCTCCAGGGGATCATCCCAACCAGGGAGTGAATCCATGTCTCTTAAGTCTCCTGTACAGGCAGGTGGGTTCTTTACCACTAGTGTTACCTGGGAAGCCCAGTGTAAATATACGTCCCATAAAAAATGTTTTTTATGTACAATCATGTACCATAGGTTTTTCTGAAGAGAGAATTCCAAATTATAAAAACAAATATCTTAGTGAAAACATTTCTAACAAAATATGAGCAACATAACTGAAATTCTATAGGATGTTAGATATTAGATAAAATAAATAAATGCATGAATAAATGTGAGGTCTGCTACTGCTAAGTCACTTCAGTCGTGTCCGACTCTGTGTGACCCCATACACGGCAGCCTACCAGGCTCCCCCGTCCCTGGGATTCTCCAGGCAAGAACACTGGAGTGGGTTGCCATTTCCTTCTCCAATGCATGAAAGTGAAAAGTGAAAGGGAAGTCGCTCAGTCGTGTCTGACACTTTGTGACCCCATGGACTGCAGCCTACCAGGCTCCTCTGTCCATGGGATTCTCCAGGCAAGAGTACTGGAGTGGGGTGCCATTGCCTTCTCCAATGTGAGGTCATATGTAAACAAAGAATTTTGAGGAAATACCAAGTTAAGATAAAATTAATGTTTTAAAAAAAAACCTGGGATTTATCAGAAACTTTAGTGAGCAAATATGTACTCTAAGTCTCTAGGAAGTAGATCAGGGCTTCCCAGGTTGCTCAGTGGTAACTCCCCTGCCAGTGTAGGAGTTGCAGGAGACATGGGTTCAATCCCTGGGTCAGGAAGATCCCCTGAAGGGGAAAACAGCAACCCACTCTTGCCTGGAAAATCCCATGGACAGAGGAATCTAGTGGGTTACAGTCCATGGGGTCACAAAGAGTTGGACATGACTGAAGCAACTGAGATCTGACAGACATCATTTCTCATGCTTTTTTCCAGGCATTTTTCAAGACTCAGGTACTATAAAATACCAGTTTGGGAAATACTGACCCTAACTAAATATTACCACAACATACTGCCTTTCAAAAGTTATGGCAAATAAATGTCCTAGAAGCCTTCATGTGGAAGAAGAGTTGGCCTGCCTGGTAAACACACCAGAGGAATCTTTCAGTTGAGGTGAGCAATTGAGAGGAGCTCTTATAAAGCTTTGGCAACTCCTTCAGGAAGGAAAACACAGCTTTTCCTATAGTAACAATTGCTGGTCATATAACCATTAAAAAGCAATTCAAACACCATTGCATATGGGCTTGTTTTGGAGGCAGATCCTGCAATGTATTCTTGAGGCTAATTTTTCCATTTTATCTGTTGCATAATTGCAAACCAATTTGAGATCTGAATATATATTTGATGTGGACTGAAAGGCTGTGTCCTCCCAAAATTTATAGATTTGAAACTGTGTACAAGCCCTGTGCCCTTGTCTTTGTCTGACTCAAGAGTTAATGACTGGGAAATGTGAAGATGTAGAAACAAAGAAGGCAATGGCACCCCACTCCAGCACTCTTGCCTGGAAAATCCCATGGATGGAGGAGCCTGGTGGGCTGCAGTCCATGGGGTCACGAAGAGTTGGACACGACTGAGCGACTTCACTTTCACTTTTCACTTTCATGCATTGGAGAAGGAAATGGCAACCCACTCCAGTGTTCTTGCCTGGAGAACCCCAGGGATGGGGGAGCCTGGTGGGCTGCCGTGTATGGGGTCGCACGGAGTCGGACACGACTGAAGTGACTTAGCAGCAGCAGCAGAAACAAAGAACAGCTATTGGGCTGGGGAACTGGTAACAATTTAGACTACAATTCTGTCACAGAACAGAATTACCAAACTCCCAGTTCCCTGGAAGGTACAGATAAATGCCTGACACACACTCATAAGTTGCTTTTACAGGAAGAAGACCCCCTCCAGATGAAAACTGCTGACCACAAGAACACAGACCTTAGACTGGTTGAAACCAGAAGGTTGATAAGGCTTGAAACTTACCTGATGCCAACCAATCCAAGACCTATCCATGAGCTGATCATGTCCTAAGCACTATAAAACTCCTCACTACCCGCTCCAGGGTGGGTCACACAGTTCAGGGCATTAGTGCACTGAGGCCCCCTTTGCCTGGCAAAGCAATTAAAGCTACTCTTTTCTATTTCACCCAAAAGTCTGTTCTGTGTTTCTATTCTGTACCAGTGAACAGAGGCTGAGTTTCAGCAACATGTTGAAGCTTTAATCCCCAACATGAGGGATAGGGCCTGTGAAGTAGTGATAAAGATCAGTGGGTGGGACCCTAATTCAACTGAGCTGATACCCTTATAAGAAGGGGAAGAGACACATGAGAGCTCTCTCCTCCCTCCTCTCCCCTTCTCCCCTTCTCTTGCATTCCCCCCAAAGAGGTTATTTGACTACACAGGCATATGGCAGTTACCTGCAAACCAGGAACAGAACTCTCATCAGAAACTGAACCCTGTCGGACCTTGATCTTGGACTTTTCAGCCTCCAGAACTGTGAGAAAATACATTTCTGTTGTTTAAGTCTCAGCCTGTGGTATTTTGTAAGGCAGCTCAAGCAAACACATACAATATTGGACAAACCACCGTTTTTGGTCAAAACAACTAACTAAATCAATGATAAGAAAGTGGAGGATGTTTAAAGGCTGAATCTACCGATCCATAGATGCAGAACAGTTGGTTCGTGCCTTAATTCTCTCCAGGCTGAGAGGAAGCATAAACAAACAAGACATTTTGAGTGTTCTGTGTCACGAATGTTAAAAATCATGAGGGTAAAAAATGTTCCTATTAAAAATATCCTTCTTTTTTTTAAAAAAAAGTTGACCTTTATACTCTTAGAACTTTAAAAACAAAAACCCTCACCCAAAGAAAATAAATGAAAAGCCTTTTTCCAATTTTAAGATACTTGAAGGAAAAACACTTCGAGCCCGACCTGTTCCAAAGCACATCTAGCTGTCAAGTTCCTAATGGAATCAGGCTTTTGAAGGTGTGCAAACATGCAGCTGTCATGTGGGGCGGGGGAAGATAAACACTTTGCTCGCCAAAGAAAGGCAAACTAACAGCAGTCCACCCAAGCACCGGGTGGTTGTCAGGACTAGACAACGGAATGCTCTGGTTTCCAGGCCCCTGAATAGAAGCCATAACCCTGCAGACAACCCCCACACCGCCTGTCACATACTGCAATGAGCCTCGTCACTCCAGTCATCACAGTCGTTGTAGCCGTTACACTGCAGTTTCCTGGGGACGCAGATGCCACTGGTGCACAGAAAGCTCTCGCCCCCTCTGCAGAGCACTAAAAAAAAAGGAGAGAGGCAGAAAAGCAATGTCAAAATAAATAAGAGGGTTTGTTTTTTTTTTTTAATTAGGAGAAATAAAGAACAGAAAGAAAACCTTCTCTTGATGTTCAACAGATGTGTTTCCCAACTCCCTCGGTTTCATTGTCACCAATTCCTCTCTGGCTTTCCAGAACATTAATTGTAAAATTACCTGAGAAGAATACAAAGTGTTTGCCTGAGAAAAGTGAAAGGAAATTCGCCAGTGGGCTTTCATAGCACAAGGGAGCAGCCTCGTCTATTGCACAACTTATGTGCGAAAAGATACTGAATGGGAGTATTTTTTTTAATAACCGAAAATTATTTCAAAGTGAAATTTATTGAACAAACATTTAAAATCCTTCTACAACAATGTCATGCAGAGAAAGTTAGTTACAAATAGTTGATATGTGCTTGAACACAGGCATAGAGACCCTATGCCTTGTACTGAAATGTATTTATTAACTTGGCTTAATAAAAATGCCAGTTAAAAATGTCAGAGCCTATTTTGGCATAAGGAATGTGAAACAACATTAGCTAATAATATTTTCTTTCTTTTCTTTTCCTTAACACGGTTGCACTTTGGTATTCTTTGCTTTAAATATTATGTTCTTTTTCTTCTCAAAATTCAACAAATATTCAATTATTTCAAAATTACATTAGACACAAAATGTGGGAGAAGAAGCTAGAAAGATTTTTCTAAGGGAGACCATTACTTAAAGGACAAATTAATTCAACAAAATGGGTGTTAAAATACACTTCAATATTTAGCAATTTGTATCAAATGCCTTTTAATTGTGTATAACCTTTGGCCCAGCAATCTTATTTCTTGGCCTTCACACAAAGTAAATCATCATGAATAAGTCCAAGTTTTTATATTTAAGGGTATTAATACCATCATGGTTTATAAGACGAAAACTGAAATAACAGCTATGCAATAATAGAAGATTGGTTACATAAATCTTAGTACTACATATAAGGGATACCATTATAGCCACTGAAAATTATATTGCGAAAAATAAAGTCCTGGACCAAAGTTCAGGATAATTTAATTGTAAAAACACCATCTGGTTCTAAAAAAGCATAATACAATTTGGCCTAGAAAGAAGTATTAACATATCTAAGTTTACTCTGATTATCTCTGGTATTAAAATTGAAAGCAATTTTTATTTTCTTCATTGTATTTTATTCTGTATTTTATAAGTGTTCTTATAATGATCATGTCTTATGTTTATAATCAGAGAAAAACTCAACTTATTTTCATGAGATCCGAATTCAGAGTAATGGTAAAATAAATATAAGCCTCCAAAATATTTCTCTCTCCCTTCCACAAAAGTTAGCAGAATCAGCCTATGGTCACCTGCCTGGCCACTGTCACCATTCCCTGAACTGTGTATTCCTTGATGAGATGAATCTTGTTGTCTAACTAAAGGGAAATAGGAAATAGGGAACATTTAACTCACAAACTGAAATACAGAAAACTTCAGACAGAACATTCCAGGCAGTAAGGTCCATGACGCTTACATGTTCCACATTCCCCAGCAGAGTGGTTGGCACTCAGGAGGTTCTTAATTAAAGGGAAAAAGTCACTTCCATCTCAGTGGAGCACAATATATTGCCACAAGGCAAAGGAAAAATGCAATTAATGGATTATCTTGCAATGCTATCAAAGAATCAGAGTTTCAATTTGTTGAACATTAAGTGAAAGTGCAAATGTCTTAGTCACTCAGTTATACATGACACTTTGCAGCCCCATGGGTATAGCCTGCCAGGCTCCTCCACCCATGGAATTCTCTAAGCAAGAATGCTGGAGTGGGTTGCCATTTCCTTCTCAGAGAATCTTCCTGACCCAAGGATCAAATCTGGGTCTCCTCCATTGCAGGCAGGTTCTTTACTATCTGAGTCACCAGGGAAGCCCTGTTGAACATTAACTACCAGTCAATTTGGTATGTTTCTTATGATGGTAATTCATGTGTAACCTTCAAAATATCAACAATGAAAATCTGGATTTCCATTATATCCCATGATTTCTGAATCAATACAAATGGCATCTATGGATTTCAACTGCCAAGACATGCAACAAGCTTAAGCTTTATAGGGTCTTAGAGGAGGAGAAGGGGATGACAGAGGATGAGATGGTTGGATGGCATCACCGACTTAACGGACATAAGTTTGGGTGGACTCCGGGAGTTGGTGATGGACAAGAAGGCCTGGCATGCCTTCTTGGGAAAGTTCATGGGGTCGCAAAGAATCAAACATGACTGAGCGACTGAACTGAACTGAACTGAGAGGACTCAGCCCAAAATTGCACTCCTCTAGCTACAGACAGAAACTCCTCAAGACTATACAGGAAACCAGATATAAAATGAAAAACCAAAACAGTAAAGATATTACTGGCCAGTCTATACAATAGCCTCTCTTTAGGGTTAAGAGAAAGTTTTCAAGAAGTGTGCATCCTATTGTGAGATTGTTTCTGTACCACACTAGAAAGTGCAGAAATTCCATCTGTCTGCATTTCAGCAGCTGCAACCCCTCAGAAGAATGACTGCATTCCCTACATTGTGGTTTGATGATTCCTTGGGAAATGTGGCTCAAAGTTCAACATTAAATAGCTCCTAACATCTAGGCTTCATCTCTAAGACCCCCATATATTTTACTCCAATAAAGCCATTCTTGTGTAAGGTTCTATAAAATCTGGATCAAATTTAAAACATGGAATTGCTGACATGTTTTGATTACTGATATCCCGTGTCTTTGTTGATTCAGCAGAAACTGACTTCTTTTGTGTGGTTTCTCAGTTGGAGAAGTGGCTGTCCCTGATTTTAAGACACTGAAAATTGTTTCTTTATTCTTATTCTCCCTTTGCAAGTCCTTTGGATGTTCGTTCACAGCTTCATTAATCAATATTCTCTGTACAGTTAGGATAGCTTTGTACTTTCTCCTTCTGTTTGATGTCTTCTTAACCTGTATTCAGAATCTTAACTTTCGTGTAAAACTGTTTGCATTTGTGTAAAACAGTTCAACTAGCAAAACATTTCAGACATATCTCATTTAGAAGTTCTAAAGAGCTCAATAACTACACAAGTAAGAATTCTATCACAACTTCCTCAGGGTAAGTGGTAGTTTACAAAAGAGAAACTAGAGCATTGTGTGCTTAAGACTGCAATTGCCCAAAGCCATGGAGCTAAGAATACATGAAAACACCCCAGAGTTGTGAGGTGCGGGCTCTAGATCCAATCCTTCACACCATAGCCACTCTCTGCACAGTTGACAGGCATTCAGTTCAAGGACACCAGGTTCAGGTAAAAACTCAAACTTGCCTTTTTCTTTCTAAACAAAAGATAAATAATCTGTCCTTCAGGTAAACTAGACCAGATGAGATGACATTCTTTGTGAGCTCTCAATTTTTTAGAAAACACCCTGAGAGAGCTCTTAGCATGTTTTTGGAGAGATTTTCAACCATAAATGTCACTGTCTTGTAACAATCATCTTCCAATAGCCTTTAGACTGAGTCCTTAAGATGACAAAGGGATATTCCCAGAGGTGAAGTCATGCTATCCAATCTTGACATCATTTTCATTAACATCATCTATAATTCTGTGTATAAATTGGACTTTAGATCAATGGCAGTTTCATTCATTGATTGAGAAAATATTAACTAGCTCCTATATGCTAAGCATTACTCTAGCAGTAATGCCAGATACAGCAGTAAAGAAAACAAAACGACTTCACCTTCATGTAGCATATATTCTACTGAACATCACCTAATAAAGAAATTTTACTAACTAAAGATGCTTCATCACCAAAATTACTTCCATTTATACATATGACAATTAATATTAATACACTAATAGCAGTATACAAAGATATATTGCTTAAGATAGTTTACATATCTTAATGAAGAGGACTATTATGAATCACTTGGACTTCAGAATCTCATGGATTCTGAAGAGTATATATCCCTGAGGATGATCCGCTTTTTTCAGTCTTTTTGCTTCTGATAACAAACTGCTGAAATAACACCTATAGCCTGAAACAAACTTCAGATTTTCTGCAATTGTTTCCAGGCCTCTCAGGTCTCTCTGTCTGTAATACAGCATGTATATCAGCAAATCCTCTCATTACTTTGCTTGTTAACTTTTAGAGTCTTTTCTCAGAAAGTACTCACTGGTGTCTGCCTGCAAAGTATCCTCATTCACCATGCCTTTGAGTCCTTGCTTAAAGCCTAAAGCTCAAATTCAACTCTACCTCTGAAGAGTAAAGCAACCTGGCACACATCGCCTGAGCCTCTACTGACCGAGTTTGTCAGCCCTTCATTCCACATGCTGCTCAAAATCAAGTTACTATAAACCACCATTGCTCTTACCTTTTACAAAGCTACTCGACCATATGAAAAAGAATGAGGTGAGACAAGAATACTTCTTGGAGAGAGAACTGTATTTCCCTACAATAGGTTGATAAAAGGAGTGCAGTGAAAGGTAAGAGGTGAGCGTTGTAGTTGTTTAGTCGCTAAGTTGTATCCCACTCTTTGCGACCTCATGGACTGTAGCCCGCCAGGTTCCTCTGTCCATAGGATTTCCCAGCCAAGAATACTGGGGTGGGTTGCCATTTCCTTCTCCAGGGCATCTTTCCAACCAAGGGACAGAAGCCCAAGAGGTGAGAAAGGAGAGAGGAAATCCAAGTGGGTGCTCAATAATTAACTTTGTCTTTACTCTGCCCTCTAAGTCATGTGAACTGGAAGGCCCTTCCTTTTGTTGGAAGCCACAGTCCATTGGGTCTCAAAGAGTCAGATATGACTGAGAGATTCACACTTCCACTTTCAAGAAATCTAGAGTAGGTATGGATGGATTACAGAAAGCTCTGTATGAAAAGAATGAAATCCGCATAGAGAGAGAGGAGCCAGTGAAGTCGGGCAATGTCTTGGAGGAGAGAAAGAGAGATTAAAAACTTGGTTGAATCTCCCCGAGGCACAATGTAGAGAAGACCTTTTGGAAAACAGAAATATCTAAAGGGACATTTCAAGTTGTCAGTGGGAGGTGTAATCACTTCCCCTATCTGCCATATGGAATTGACAAGGATTATGTTGCTTTCTAAGTTTTTTCCACTCATTTATTTAACCAATTTGTCATTCCTCTAGGAGCATGAATACAGAAAGATCCCTTGCTTTGTAAAGACTATATTCTATGGAGAATATAATATCAATGAACATAATAAATAAGAAAATTATTATATATTAGGTTAGAATATGATAAGGGCCATAAAGCAAAAGAGTACAACAGAGAGATAGCAGATGTGGGTGTGGGGTAGGATAGGCCTCCAAGTTAATTAGGGTGCCAGGGCAGGCCTCATTGAAAGCTGACATCTGAATAGCACCTTCAAAGATGGAGGGAGTTAATGAAATCTCAGGGGAAGATTTCAGGGCAGAAGCAAAGACCGTCAGGCCAGAACACAGCTGGCAGGTATGGGGAACACCAAGGAGACCAAGTGGCTAAGGCAGAGACAGTAAAGGGGTGAAGAAGCAAGGGATGAGGCAGAGAAGACGGGAAGGCCCAAACACAAGCCTCTGCAAAGATTTTGTAGTTTAGATAAAAAGAGTCATTACACAGTGACTTGATGAGTGAAGAGTGGCATGATCTGACTTATGTTTTCAAGGATCTCTGCTTGTTGTGCTGAAAATATTCCAGAGAAGCCACAGAAGCAGTAGGGATAATAGGTAGGAGCCTACTGGATTTAATCCAAAAAGAGATGATAGGGGCTCAGAGGGGATAATGGTGGAGAGGCCAAGACATCTTTAGATGCTGGACATACTTTGAAAGTAGAACCAGCAGGGTTTTCTGGCCCATTAGATGAGAGTTGTGAGGGAAAGACAAGAGCCAATGGTGTCTTTAAGTTTCCATCCAGCCAAACAACAGGAGCTGTCATCTGCTGAGATGGGGAAGACAACTGAAGGAGCAAGACTACAGGGGAAAAAGATCAGAAGTTACAATTTGGACATGTTGAGTCTGACATGTCAAGTAGACACCCAAGTGGAAATGCTGAGGAGAAAACTGGATACATAAGTTCAAAGTCCTGGAAAGAGGACAGGACTACAACTATAAAAGTATGAGTCATCAGCAAATCAATTTAAAGCCAGTAATGCCTGGCTGAGATCATGAGGGGAATGGTTCGTGGAGAGAGAGAAAAGTGAGACTCAGCGAGATGGGGCAGAGAAGATGAATGAGGGCTGAACTACTCCATGAGTAACGGGTACAGGGAAGAGGAGAAGCCAGCAAAGAGGCTGAGAAGGCAGTAGGAGGAAACCCAGCACGTGATGTGTTATCCTGGAAGCCAAGTGAAGGAGAAGATATCAAAGAGGACGAAGTGATCTGCTGTGCCAGAAGGGACCTGCTGATGGGTCAGGTAAGACGAAACTGAGAAATGGGGACACAGGTAAGAGCAGTTTCAATGGAGCAGTGAGAACAAAAGTCTGATGGCATACGTTCGAGAGAGAATGAGAGGAGAGGAAGTAACTCAGAATGAAAGGACATGTTTGCTCCAGAAGAGAATAATCCAATGGGACAGTAAACTACAAGGGAAGTGGGGCAAAAAACAAATGTGCTTTTTAAAATGGGAGTATTATTGCTTTACAGTGTTGTTTTGGTTTTTGCTGTATAACAATGTGAAACAACCAAAGTATACATACATCCTTTCCCTATTGAGCCTCCCTCCCACCCCACCCTCATCCCTCCAGGTCATCACAGAGCACTGAGCTGAGCTCCCATTCTACACAGCAGTTCCCACTAGATAGCTATTTTACACATGCTAGTGTGTATATGTCAATGCTACTCTCTCAATTCTTCCCACCCTCTTCTTCCTCTGATATGTCCACAGTCCATTCTCTATGTCTGCATCTCCATTCCTGCCCTGAAAACAGGTTCATCAATATCATTAGAAATGTGGTTTTTTTGTTAAACATTTTGTTAAACATTTTTTTTAATTAATTTTATTTTATTTTTAAACTTTACATAATTGTATTAGTTTTGCCAAATATCAAAATGAATCCACCACAGGTATACATGTGTTCCCCATCCTGAACCCTCCTCCCTCCTCCCTCCCCATACCATCCCTCTGGGTTGTCCCAGTGCACCAGCCCCAAGCATCCAGTATCGTGCATTGAACCTGGACTGGCATCTCGTTTCATACATGATATTTTACATGTTTCAATGCCATTCTCCCAAATCTTCCCACCCTCTCCCTCTCCCACAGAGTCCATAAGACTGTTCTATACATCAGTGTCTCTTTTGCTGTCTTGTATACAGGGTTATCGTTACCATCTTTCTAAATTCCATATATATGCTTTAGTATACTGTATTGGTGTTTTTCCTTCTGGCTTACTTCACTCTGAATAATAGGCTCCAGTTTCATCCACCTCATTAGAACTGATTCAAATGTATTCTTTTTAATGGCTGAGTAATACTCCATTGTGTATATGTACCACTGCTTTCTTATCCATTCATCTGCTGATGGACATCTAGGTTGCTTCCATGTCCTGGCTATTATAAACAGTGCTGCGATGAACATTGGGGTACACGTGTCTCTTTCCCTTCTGGTTTCCTCAGTGTGTATGCCCAGCAGTGGGATTGCTGGATCATAAGGCAGTTCTATTTCCAGTTTTTTAAGGAATCTCCACACTGTTCTCCATAGTGGCTGTACTAGTTTGCATTCCCACCAACAGTGTAAGAGGGTTCCCTTTTCTCCACACCCTCTCCAGCATTTATTATTTGTAGACTTTTGGATCGCAGCCATTCTGACTGGTGTGAAATGGTACCTCATAGTGGTTTTGATTTGCATTTCTCTGATAGTGAGTGATGTTGAGCATCTTTTCATGTGTTTGTTAGCCATCTGTATGTCTTCTTTGGAGAAATGTCTATTTAGATCTTTGGCCCATTTTTTGATTGGGTCATTTATTTTTCTGGACTTGAGCTGTAGGAGTTGCTTGTATATTTTTGAGATTAGTTGTTTGTCAGTTGCTTCATTTGCTATTATTTTCTCCCATTCTGAAGGCTGCCTTTTCACCTTGCTAATAGTTTCCTTTGTTGTGCAGAAGCTTTTAAGTTTAATTAGGTCCCATTTGTTTATTTTTGCTTTTATTTCCAATATTCTGGGATGTGGGTCATAGAGGATCCTGCTGTGATGTATGTCAGAGAGTGTTTTGCCTATGTTCTCCTCTAGGAGTTTTATAGCTTCTGGTCTTACATTGAGATCTTTAATCCATTTTGAGTTTATTTGTGTATATGGTGTTAGAAAGTGTTCTAGTTTCATTCTTTTACAAGTGGTTGACCAGATTTCCCAGCACCACTTGTTAAAGAGATTGTCTTTAATCCATTGTATATTCTTGCCTCCTTTGTCAAAGATAAGGTGTCCATATGTGCGTGGATTTATCTCTGGGCTTTCTATTTTGTTCCATTGATCTATATTTCTGTCTTTGTGCCAGTACCATACTGTCTTGATAACTGTGGCTTTGTAGTAGAGCCTGAAGTCAGGTAGGTTGATTCCTCCAGTTCCATTCTTCTTTCTCAAGATCGCTTTGGCTATTCGAGGTTTTTTGTATTTCCATACAAATTGTGAAATTATTTGTTCTAGCTCTGTGAAGAATACTGTTGGTAGCTTGATAGGGATTGCATTGAATCTATAAATTGCTTTGGGTAGTATACTCATTTTCACTATATTGATTCTTCCAATCCATGAACATGGTATATTTCTCCATCTATTAGTGTCCTCTTTGATTTCTTTCACCAGTGTTTTATAGTTTTCTATATATAGGTCTTTAGTTTCTTTAGGTAGATATATTCCCAAGTATTTTATTCTTTTCGTTGCAATGGTGAATGGAATTGTTTCCTTAATTTCTCTTTCTGTTTTCTCATTGTTAGTGTATAGGAATGCAAGGGGTTTCTGTGTGTTGATTTTATATCCTGCAACTTTACTATAATCATTGATTAGTTCTAGTAATTTTCTGGTGGAGTCTTTAGGGTTTTCTATGTAGAGGATCATGTCATCTGCAAATAGTGAGAGTTTTACTTCTTCTTTTCCAATTTGGATTCCTTTTATTTCTTTTTCTGCTCTGATTGCTGTGGCCAAAACTTCCAAAACTATGTTGAATAGTAATGGTGAAAGTGGGCACCCTTGTCTTGTTCCTGACTTTAGAGGAAATGCTTTCAATTTTTCACCATTGAGGATAATGTTTGCTGTGGGTTTGTCATATATAGCTTTTATTATGTTGAGGTATGTTCCTTCTATTCCTGCTTTCTGGAGAGTTTTTATCATAAATGGGTGTTGAATTTTGTCAAAGGCTTTCTCTGCATCTATTGAGATAATCATATGGTTTTTATTTTTCAATTTGTTAATGTGGTGTATTACATTGATTGATTTGCAGATATTGAAGAATCCTTGCATCCCTGGGATAAAGCCCACTTGGTCATGGTGTATGATCTTTTTAATGTGTTGTTGGATTCTGATTGCTAGAATTTTGTTAAGGATTTTTGCATCTATGTTCATCAGTGATATTGGCCTATAGTTTTCTTTTTTTGTGGGATCTTTGTCAGGTTTTGGTATTAGGGTGATGGTGGCCTCATAGAATGAGTTTGGAAGTTTACCTTCCTCTGCAATTTTCTGGAAGAGTTTGAGCAGGATAGGTGTTAGCTCTTCTCTAAATTTTTGGTAGAATTCAGCTGTGAAGCCATCTGGACCTGGGCTTTTGTTTGCTGGAAGATTTTTTATTACAGTTTCAATTTTCGTGCTTGTGATGGGTCTGTTAAGGTTTTCTATTTCTTCCTGGTCGAGTTTTGGAAAGTTGTACTTTTCTAAGAATTTGTCCATTTCTTCCTCGTTGTCCATTTTATTGGCATATAATTGTTGATAATAGTCTCTTATGATCCTTTGTATTTCTGTGTTGTCTGTTGTGATCTCTCCATTTTTGTTCCTAATTTTATTGATTTGATTTTTCTCCCTTTGTTTCTTGATGAGTCTGGCTAATGGTTTGTCAATTTTATTTATCCTTTCAAAGAACCAGCTTTTGGCTTTGTTGATTTTTGCTATGGTCTCTTTTGTTTCTTTTGCATTTATTTCTGCTCTAATTTTTAAGATTTCTTTCCTTCTACTAACCCTGGGGTTCTTCATTTCTTCCTTTTCTAGTTGCTTTAGGTGTAGAGTTAGGTTATTTATTTGGCTTTTTTCTTGTTTCTTGAGGTGTGCCTGTATTGCTATGAACTTTCCCCTTAGGACTGCTTTTACCGTGTCCCACAGGTTTTGGGTTGTTGTGTTTTCATTTTCATTCGTTTCTATGCAAATTTTGATTTCTTTTTTGATTTCTTCTGTGATTTGTTGGTTATTCAGCAGCGTGTTGTTCAGCCTCCATATGTTGGAATTTTTAATAGTTTTTCTCCTGTAATTGAGATCTAATCTTACTGCATTGTGGTCAGAAAAGATGCTTGGAATGATTTCTATTTTTTTGAATTTACCAAGGCTAGCTTTATGGCCCAGGATGTGATCTATCCTGGAGAAGGTTCCATGTGCGCTTGAGAAAAAGGTGAAATTCATTGTTTTGGGATGAAATGTCCTATAGATATCAATTAGGTCTAACTGGTCTATTGTATCGTTTAAAGTTTGTGTTTCCTTGTTAATTTTCTGTTTAGTTGATCTATCCATAGGTGTGAGTGGGGTATTAAAGTCTCCCACTATTATTGTGTTATTGTTAATTTCTCCTTTCATACTTGTTAGCATTTGTCTTACATACTGCGGTGCTCCCATGTTGGGTGCATATATATTTATAATTGTTATATCTTCTTCTTGGATTGATCCTTTGATCATTATGTAGTGACCTTCTTTGTCTCTTTTCACAGCCTTTGTTTTAAAGTCTATTTTATCTGATATGAGTATTGCTACTCCTGCTTTCTTTTGGTCCCTATTTGCATGGAAAATCTTTTTCCAGCCCTTCACTTTCAGTCTGTATGTGTCCCCTGTTTTGAGGTGGGTCTCTGGTAGACAACATATGTAGGGGTCTTGTTTTTGTATCCATTCAGCCAGTCTTTGTCTTTTGGTTGGGGCATTCAACCCATTTACATTTAAGGTAATTACTGATAAGTATGATCCCGTTGCCATTTACTTTATTGTTTGGGGTTCATATTTATACACCATTTTTGTGTTTCCTGTCTAGAGAATATCCTTTAGTATTTGTTGGAGAGCTGGTTTGGTGGTGCAGAATTCTCTCAGCTTTTGCTTGTCTGAAAAGCTTTTGATTTCTCCTTCATACTTGAATGATATCCTTGCTGGGTACAATAATCTGGGCTGTAGGTTATTTTCTTTCATCATTTTAAGTATGTCTTGCCATTCCCTCCTGGCTTGAAGAGTTCCTATTGAAAGATCAGCTGTTATCCTTATGGGAATTCCCTTGTGTGTTATTTGTTGTTTTTCCCTTGCTGCTTTTAATATTTGTTCTTTGTGTTTGATCTTTGTTAATTTGATTAATATGTGTCTTGGGGTGTTTCGTCTTGGGTTTATCCTGTTTGGGATTCTCTGGGTTTCTTGGACTTGGGTGATTATTTCCTTCCCCATTTTGGGGAAGTTTTCAACTATTATCTCCTCAAGTATTTTCTCATGGTCTTTCTTTTTGTCTTCTTCTTCTGGAACCCCTATGATTCGAATGTTGTAGCGTTTAAATTGTCCTGGAGGTCTCTGAGATTGTCCTCATTTCTTTTAATTCGTTTTTCTTTTATCCTCTCTGATTCATTTATTTCTACCATTCTATCTTCTAATTCACTAATCCTATCTTCTGCCTCTGTTATTCTACTATTTGTTGCCTCCAGAGTGTTTTTAATTTCATTCATTGCATTATTCATTATATATTGACTCTTTTTTATTTCTTCTAGGTCCTTGTTAAACCTTTCTTGCATCTTCTCGATCCTTGTCTCTAAACTATTTATCTGTGATTCCATTTTAATTTCAAGATTTTGGATCAATTTCACTATCATTACTCGGAATTCTTTATCAGGTAGATTCCCTATCTCTTCCTCTTTTGTTTGGTTTGGTGGGCATTTATCCTGTTCCTTTATCTGCTGGGTATTCCTCTGTCTCTTCATCTTGTTTAAATTGCTGAGTTTGGGGTGTCCTTTCTGTATTCTGGCAGTTTGTGGAGTTCTCTTTATTGTGGCTTTTCCTCGCTGTGTGTGGGTTTGTACAGGTGGCTTGTCAAGGTTTCCTGGTTAGGGAGGCTTGTGTCGGTGTTCTGATGGGTGGAGCTGTATTTCTTCTCTTTGTTCAGTCGCGCTCCTTTCAAAGAGTTGAATTGCTTTTCTGGGTGCCTGATGTCCTCTGCCGGCATTCAGAAGTTGTTTTGTGGAATTTACTCGACGTTTAAATGCTCTTTTGATGAATTTGTGGGGGAGAAAGTGTTCTCCCCGTCCTACTCCTCCGCCATCTTGGCTCCTCCCCAGAAATGTGGTTTTTAATGCTTTTGTGTGAGTACAGTCTTTGCAGGGAGCATGGAGTGGTATTAAGTTCTGCCTCCAGGTTGCCACAGGTCAAAAAAACTATTACCGCTCTTGAAGATACAGGAGCTCAGGGATGGAGGATCATTAACATCAGGAATATATTTATAATATAAATTGAAGCCTGTATTATAGCTGCCTGTCCCTTTAACCCCATCACTGCAATGTGACTTCCTCAGAAGTATCTATCTTCCAAGGTTTGTAATCCTTCTCATTCTCTCCTTCCTCTTCTTCATCTATTAGACACCCATTAAATGTGAGGTACATGTGCTAGTCAGTTCTAATAGCCCCATCAGGACTCAAATGAATTCCTATTACTTCATGACTCATATAATTGATATTAGCAGAAGATATGTATTTGTTTGCTTATACTCTCTCCTTTCTAGAATGTAAGCTCCTTGAGAGAAGGAGCTTCATCAGTTTTTCTCACTGTTGTGTACTGAGTCTAGAGTGGAATTAAATATTTGTTAAATGAGTAAATGAAGACTGAGAATTTAAGGTACCCAGCAGGACTACATGATTGCTCCTATTTATTGGTTCTACCTGGATAAGCAATAGGTATCCTACAATTTTGTCCTTTTAACTGCTAGAGGAATAAACTGCTGGTGAAATAGGAGAGTTGTGCTGTGTTCTAGCAGGACACTCACTCAAACCCACGGACAAGTCTGGCTTCTGAGCAGCATCTGTTCCTATGTTAGAACAATGAGTATCGAAGGCCCTTCTACCTAAAATAATCTTCCCCACTGACCTGTGATAGTGTGTCTAACATTCTCCCAACACCTCCACCCACAGTACCCATTCCTTGGGCTAACATGGTGGCTTTTAGATGAACTCCAGGGTACCAAGGAAAGGGAATTTGGGGCCACACCATGGATGAAGGGGGTGTCTGAGTCACCCTCCTCCACTTCAACCACAGAGTTCTACCAGAGAGTTCAACTCTCTGATTGAAGTGGAGGAGGTTTATGTATTTGAGTCTATGTATAATTTCCTTTGAAATGGGTTTCTGCTGCCAAAAACAAATTTGAAAACCCCTTCACCCTTAAGATTTTAAGTGTTCAGTTCATGTCTAAGAGAGCTTACATTTTACTTCATTTTCTTGGCAATGAATACTCAGCCCTGAATTTAATTATAGACTGGTTTTTCATTTTACTTAAACTTGAAAGAAGGGGATACAAGATAAGTAACCTTCAGAGTGGGGCGGGTGTGGGAGGCGGGGAGTTCAGGAAAGGTCTAAAACAGGAGAAATACATGTGAGAGTTGAGACCTAGGGCCACAGTGAGCTCAGAGCAGCCCTTCCTGAAGGAGCAGTGGGTGCGGGTCTAACTCCCTCACACTACGGGGCAAGAAATGCCGTGTCACTATTTTTCTAAATCAAATTAATACATACTCCCCCACTCAAAAAAGTGCAAAGAAATAGTACTCAGGCATGCTTCAGGGGGCCTCTCCCACCTTAGGTGGTACAAGGATTAAAATTAGAGGAAGGGGCTTAGCTTTAATTCCTTAGAGAATAGCTGAGGGGTTCATGATGCTAAGCCCTCATGGTAGACAGGGTGCTCTGCCATGTCACTGCCTCACCACAGTCGTGCCAGGGCCCTGGTCCCTGATGTCAGCTTTCCTGGCTGCCCCACCGAGCTGTTCCTCTCTGAGCCCTGTCCTTCCCCCCAGCAAGTGCTCACCAGTCCCTGCTACATAAGGGACAGGCCAAAGCCCAGGCCCCTTCCAAATCTTGGGAGATGTCTCTACCCCTTCACACACTTCCACCATGCTGCCTTGCCCTGGGTGATCACACAGTCTCTGCTCAATCGTTCTCTCCTCAAGGCTGCTCTTCCTTTTCTGAGAATGCACAGATGATAACACACACATCTATTACACAGATTTTTTCATTCATTGCAGAGGAAGCAAATGTTTCCATTAGTACCTTTCAACATCTTTGTTCCAAGGTAGTATATCTTAGGTGGTCAGTAATGCCTGTTGTATAAATGCACTGAGAGAGTTCTTAACTTAGATATTCTAAAAATAGAAGTGCCACGTGGTTTCCTCCTTTAGGATCTGATCAAACACCTTGCAGCAAAGACAAGGTAAAACCAATCCCCTCACTACAGTCCAACTCAGCGCCTATTATATAACTTGTTTTTATTAGTGAGAAACCATCTCTGCCAAACCAATGTTCAAAGCAAGTTCAAAACAACTCCCCCAATTAAATGTCCTTAAGACTGAGTTACTCCTTGACTCATTTTTTTTTCCCCCCTCTGAAATAAAGCTATGCTTTGACTGAGTGGAAACTTTGCCAGCTGGCCTTCACCTTAAATTTCTGAAAATAGAGTTAAGTGTACTTATTGCCTGTCCAACAGCATGAAAGATCTATCATTCTGGAAAAAAAAATAACAGTCATTGTAAAATTATCTAAAAATCATTAGCAGGACACAAAAATAGATTTGTAACTGGAAGCACTCTGATAGCAGAAGGGATAGAAATAGAGTTTAGAAAGCAGCTCATGTCATCACCCAACACAAGTAAAATCAAGTAAAATCACAGTATAAAATAAAGTTAGACAAAACTGTGGCCAGTGGATTTTAAATCTAATTAGACAGGGGAGAAAGTAAAGAAAGAGCAGAGTAAAAAGCAGGAAGTCAAGCTTTATGGTCAGAGACTGGCAGAAATAGACTGCCAAGCAGAAGTCTGAAGAAACTCTTTGAAAAGGAATCTCTATTCATTCAACAGTTGAGAAAGAGAAGAGAAAGGAAATTTTCTGAAATGAGAGAAACAACTTTCAAATAGATATTGTCTAATTAAGGGAATATACAAGTTTACTACCTCAAGTTTTAGGGTCTAAAAGTCTTAAATAGGGCTCTAAGAGCCAATTTTGTAAAAAAAAAAAAAAAAAAAAACCCCACTGGAAAATAAGATATATGACAGAAATCTGCTATTTATTATTTCATGCAAATAAATGCAGAAACATAGCTTCCAAAGAACATAAAAAATTTGGAAACTCAATGTTTATAGTTGACCCTCCTGTCAGGAATTATTATCAGGCAGGCAGAGATTTCTAAATTCAGAGATAATTACTCCAACATTTAGGGGAGTTATACTTTATAAACTTGCTTTGGGAAATAAAACCTACATCTTATACACAAGTAATTCTCAGTGGCACTTCAAAGTATTCTTGAGGTTTTCTCCAAACATATGGCTGTCTCAAATCACATTTTGCCATTATTCATTATGATTCATAAAACTGAAAATGACGGTACACTATACACACTACCTTTGACAAATTTCAAACAAAGGTAGGATGTCTTCTATAAAAGAGTTAATGCGTGCATATAAACCTAAGAGAAATAAAGGAGATTATATATGACTTGGAAAGAAAATAATAGTCTTGTGTATGCACATGGTAGTATCTAAAATGTTATACATATTAACATTTTTCAGATCTTTATTAAATGTGTAAAACTCAGTCACAATATCTATGGAAAGACATAGAAGAAAGAAAAACATAGAAAAATAATCAGATTGAAGAGCCATCGCAGGGTATTTTTCTTAACTGTTGGGCTATACAAACTGAACTGATATCATTTTATAAGTTCACAGGTGCAAATGCCATTTTTAACTCAAACCAAATTTCTTTTTAATCCCAGTTTCTTTTACCTTTGTCCATTTTATGTACTAACAATGTAGAAGTTTGAATAGATTATCTATGACTTTGCAGTACTGTGGGACTTGAGACCCAGAAATAGAATCAACATATACATGTTTAGAAATTCCCGAGGAACAAACTTTGAAAAAATATCTTTCAAGAACACATTACAGGAATAAATTAGGAGATTGCTATTAATATATGCACACTACTATAAATAAAACTGATAATCAACAAGGACCTACAGCACAGGAACTATATTCAAAATTTTGTAATAAACTATAAAGGGGAAGAACCTGAAAAACTATATATATATATATAGAGAGAGAGAGAGAGAGAGAGAGCGAGAGAGCGAGAGAGCGAGCGAGCTTCCTTGTAGCTCAAATGGTAAAGAATCTGCCTGTGATCCAGGGGACCTAGGCTTGATCCCTGGGTCAGGAAGATCCTCTGGAGAAGGGAATGGCAACCCACTCCAGTATTCTTGCCTAGAGAATCCCATGGACAGAGGAGCCTGGCAGGCTACAGTCTGTGGGGTTGCAAAGAGTCACACATGACTAAGTGGTTTACACTACTATAAAATATATATATATATATATATATATATATATGAGAATCACTTTGTTGTACACCTGAAACTAATACAACATTGTAATTCAACTATGCTATGTTATGCTATGCTAAGTCACTTCAGTCGTGTCCGACTCTGTGCGACCCCATAGACGGCAGCCCACCAGGCTCCCCCGTCCCTGGGATTCTCCAGGCAAGAACACTGGAGTAGGTTGCCATTTCCTTCTCCAATGCATGAAAGTGAAAAGTTAAAGGGAATTCGCTCAGTCGTGTCCGACTCTTAGCAACCCCATGGCCTACAGCCTACCAGGCTCCTCCATCCATGGGATTTTCCAGGCAAGAGTACTGGAGTGGGGTGCTATTGCCTTCTCCGCCATTATTGTTAATTATTGTTAATTACTGTAACAGAGTATTCCAAACATTATCATTATCTTCAAGATACTGTAGGATCTATCAATTTGGCAGATCAGATCGCTAGTAGCTGGATGCAAGATTCTGAACCCCTGGGTTGAAGCTCTGCCTAAAACCCTCTCTACTCTCCATCCTCATAACTGATCTTGGCAAACTATTCACTTGCCCCCACGCAGGAGACCATGGGAACAGCAAATATTCCATCGTTTGGGTCAAAGCAGAGTTGGTAAAACCTAGATCCTTCTAGCTACCTGACCCTTCAAGTTTAAACCACCCCTGATAATCAGGTCACTTCATTTCTAAATGCTATTATGATTAAAAGAAAATTGTGAGAAAATTAATTCATAAATACTCATCCTAATATCTTGACATAGATTGGGTCTACAGACAAGAAATGCAATTACTCATAACAGTGACCTTATGGTACCAAAATAAAAGTCATTTTGTAGAAAAGGTACAAACTTGAATTTAAATTAGGCTACCTGTGCTGCTTTGACCAAGTTATTTAAGTTTTGGGGGCTTTGGTTTCCTTATCTGAATTCTACCTGTTTTGGAACTGTCTTTGAGTATACACGAATCAGTAACAGATGTAAAATGCCAAGCACCAAATCATGTAAAGTCCACTGCGTTCCGTTTACTAAGGCTGGGAATTGTGTAATTCGCTTCCCAAAGACAGCCATCACAAAGTGTTGAAAAATGCCTTGTGCTTAAAGAGTTAACCTGCAAATAACTAGAGCATGTTACTCGCCAATCTTGCAGATATAATACTGCCCACTTAGACCTGGAAGTGAAGGCAATGTCATTCATTGCAACAACCAAGATAACCGAGAAAGAGCATTGTCTGAAGAGATCAACACCCATAGGAACCAATATAACAACATTAGAATTACTAACTTTTCTTTGGCTCATAGACCAAAAAAAGGAAGTCAATTGCTCCAGGAAAGTTGACTTTCACTGTTAAATCGTTTGTGTCTTCTTAAATGATTTACATGCTGGTGGAACACAGAAGTCCCTGAACTCTCTCTCCCGTGCTTCCTCCACTTTCTTCTCTGCATGCCCTTCACAGCACAGCTTCGTAAAATCTCTCCTAGTATCCCTAGTTACCAGTATTATATATAACAAAGCCACACAGACTAAACCTGACATGGAAAAATCAACCTTGCCTAAAACTAAATATAAGCACAATTTAATTAACTTGCATTCCACAGTCATAGCTGCCAACTTACTGAGACTAGAAGACTTGGGTACACAGTACCCAAGAGCTCAGAGGGAGGGGGAAAACATGAAAGTTTTCTCCAAAATCTTCATATGTTCCTTTGTAAACAGTAAACAGGAATAATGTCTCCTGTACACAAGATACAGTGATCCAGTCAATGGTGGAGAGTGGGGAGTAGTGGAATGAGCCAAGGCAGAAGAGAAGAGAGTTTGAGAGAGGCTGGAATTTCAGGAGAGACAAACAGAACTAGAAATGAATGACAATCTGACAACAAAGTCAGACCTAAGTCAATTAAAGAAAGGTCTACTTTACCCCTAAAAGGAGGAAAGATGTTGCTGCAGATAATGGAAAGTCAAAAACTACGTGCCTGTCACTTTAAACTCTCAATACTGCAAACCGAGTAGTGATGTAGTCTCCTCTAAAAATACTCCACTGACCAACCTCCTGTGCTTAGGTTAATACTGGGGAATGTTGCAACACAAGTACCATCCAGTGGTGCATGGGTTAGGGGGTACTGAGCTCTCCTGGGGTGCCGTCCCTGGGGAAATGTCCATTTTCTCCCACCTGTCAAAAGGATATGGAGCGTGCAGTTGCCAAGCGGAAGCACAAGATGGCGGCCGTACTCAGTATACAGACGCTGTTGGCGCCAGAGGGGAGAACTCAGCCTGGGACCTTCACCACCTGACAGGCTGTGGAAATTCATAGGGAATTCCAGTTGGGAGGCTCCTCTTTTCTAAAAGGCATCCTTTGCTCGTGTCTATAACTGGGTAAATTTGAAATCACGGTATCGCACTTCTGCCAATTCTTACTACAGAGGAATAAAAAGTTCTTCCTAATTGTATCTTTGGCACATTTTACTATTGGTTTTCTTCCTTATTGATTTATTGAGACTCCATCTGCTTCAATTATTTTTCCCTAGACCATCACTTACTGGTCTTTTAAATTCACAGTCTTTTCAGCTGTAGAAACGTTTTACATGTATGTGAAGTCAACTATATCAGCCTTTATGGCTTATGTCTTCATAAACTGGGTCATAGGACAGAAACTCTAGGAGGGCAGAGATTCAGTCTGTTTGGTTTCCTGCGGTAGCCATAGGCCATAAAGAGCAATGGACACAGAGTGTGGCTAAATAAACTTCGCACTCAGCCCAGAACCTATCTAGAGTAGAAGGAAAATACCATGGCCAAAATTAAGACTGGTCAAGGCAGGCCAAAAATAGGCCACAGAGATACAGAAATCAAGTCAGGCTTCCTAATAGTCAAAACTGATTTTGCCATGGCCTATATGGCCATAGGTGAAAGGCTACAGACTGACTGACTAATTTTTGCTAGGGTATCATTCCTGATTATCATTTCATATGATACTACTTCTCATATTGCTGAAATGGTCAAAATATTATATACACAACCTGATCTGTATTTAGTGGAGCAGAATAAAAGAACTCTGAGGTGCTTTCCAAATTTAAGCTTCAGTAAAACGGCAAAGGGAAGAAGTTGGATAGTTACTTTCAGCCAGTCACTTTCTTAACACTGACCACCAGAGGGAGACCACATCCTGAAGCAAAGCAAAGCACAGAGCCCATGCTACTACTATGACAAGTGTCTGGATGTGTGACAGGGATGGAAAACAATTGTATTTTGCGCATCTGTACTAATTATGTTCAATAAGATAATGGGACTTCCCTAGCAGGCCAGCGGTTAAGACTCTGCACTTCCAACGTAGGGGGAATGGGTTCTATCCCTGGTTGGGGAAATAAGATCCCACATGCCATGCAGCCAAAAAAAAAAAAGTTAAAATTAAAAATAAAATCACATTAAAAATCATTTTTACTTCAAATACAGACACAAAAATAAGAATTCTCACAGACCAATGCATTATATGGAGCAAAGTACTTGGTGCAATTATGTCAGAATTGACTTCTTCCATTCTCATAGCAACCAATAATTTCAGAAATCCAGTTATTAGCTTTATTTCAAATGGATTTATGTACATTTTTAGAATTGTCACTTGTACCTAATGTGATTTTTGTGGAATGGAAATGATTTTTCAGCAGGTGATCTCATTACCAGATAATCTCATTTACAAATGCCTTTAGAAGGTCTCACCATGGCACCCACATTGAAATAAAAGGCTTCCCCACTGCAGAAAAGTTATTCTGACATGTCAGTCATAAGCTACAAACTTTTCTGCTCTAAGAACTGTGAAGAAAACTGCCAACTTTTCTCTGCAACTATCCCCCTTAGAAAATGGCCATTCCAGGGCCATTTACAAGTAGACAGAAAAGGAGGCCAAATACTCTGTAAAATTTGGCTTGATTCAAAGGGCCCTTGGGAGATCTCACTGCCTAAAATATTTCCCAGCTGGATTTTATTCATTTAACTTATGCCAATACTCGACCATTAAAAGGCAGTTCCGGGGGACTCCTCATTTACTCAATCAACTTAGAATTCTGGGGTCTGTCAGCAAAAAGCACAGTGAGGGGCATGGCAGAAAGCATAAGGCCTTATGGACACTACAAGAGACAGGTCATTATCAATGATCAATACCTCCAGAGAGAGCACTTTGTAAATACTTATATATATATATTTTAAGATATTTAAACATTACTATAAAAAATTAGGAAAAATTAGTATAAAAATTAGGAAAAATCTAGACTGGGCCCCAGCAAGGACATACCTGGGTACAAAGGCCCCAGAGGAATGAGGGTCAACACGAGAGCAGTAGGGACCACAGAAGCCGGGGCAGTGAACTCCACGGGAATCAGAGAGGTGAGAGATCCTCTCTTGCTAAAAATCCCACCCAGGATTAGATACCCACGACTATAAACTAATACTGATCAAACACATTCTCTTTACCAGGCAACGTCTGAAAAGCTTTGCCTTAATTTATACCTAAGAACTTCATGGCAAATACATGGGAAAGCAATGGAAACAGTGACAGACTTTATTTTCTTGGGCTCCAAAATCTCTGTGAATGGTGACTGCAGCCATGAAATTAAAAGACACTTGCTCCTTGGATGAGAAGCTATGAAAAACAAAAAAGCAGAGACACTTCTTTGCCAACAAAGGTCCGTCTAGTCAAGGCTATGGTTTTTCCAGTAGTCACGTATGGATGTGAGAGTTGAACCATAAAGAAGGCTGAGTGCCAAAGAATTGATGCTTTTGAACTGTGGTATTGGAGAAGACTTGAGAGTCCCTTGGACTACAAGATCAAACCAGTCAATCTTAATGGAAATCAATCCTGAATATTCATTGGAAGGACTGATGCTGAAGCTGAAGCTCCAATCCTTTGGCCACGTGATGCGAAGAGCCGACTCACTAGAAAAGACCCAGATTCTGGGAAAGATTGAAGGCAGGAGGAGAAGGGGACAACAGAGGATGAGATGGTTGGATGGCTACACCAACTCAATGGATGTGAGTTTGAGCAAGCTCTGGCACATGGTGAAGGCCAGATAGGGAAGCCTGGCATGCTGCAGTCCATGGGCTCACAAAGAGTTGGACACGACTGAGGGACTGAACAACAACATACCTAAGAACACAGCCATGAGGTGATAATCTCATCAGAGGATGAGACCAAGACTTAGAAAAGTCGATCACTTTTTCCCATTACATACCTAATAAGTAGCAGAAGTGAAGTGAAGTGAAGTCGCTCAGTCACTACTTACTAAAACCCAAGCAATTTAATTCCAAAGCCCATGCATTTAATATAAACACTCAAGGGCTCTGGATTAGTTTTCAATTCTGTTGTAAAGAATTATCCCAACTGGGTGGCTTAAAACAGAAGTTTATTGTCTCACAGGTTTTGCAGGTCAGAATTCTGACATGGTTCTCACTGGGCTAAAATAAAGATGCTGGCAAGTGTGTCTTCCCTTCTGGAGGCTCTGGGGGAGAATCTGTTTCCTTGCCTTTTCCGGTTTCTAGTGGCTGGGCCCCCCTTCCCTGGCTTTTGGTCTCCTTCCTTCACTTTGAAAGCCAGCAACAGAGCATCTCTCTAATCTTGCATGGATGTTCACATCTTTCTCTGACCCTCCTCTTCTGCTTCCCTCATTCACTGTTAAGGACTCTTGTGATTACAGTGGGCCACTCAGATAGTCCAGGAGAATCTCCCTGTTTTAAGGTCAGATGAGAAGCACCCCTATTTCCATCTTCAACTGTGATTCCTCACTGCCATGCAAATTCATGTATTCACAGGTTCCAGGGCCAGAAGAGGGATATCTTTGGCGGCGGGAGCATTATTCTGCCTACCACAGATGCTGTGATATTTTACTATTTTTTTTCTCTGCCTCTTACATATAAAGATCCACCTGCAGATGACTGGCTCAGGGAGGTGTGCCTTCTCTCCCACCTCCTCTTCCCATTCCCTGTGTCAGAGATGCCATGACTTGGTATCTCTCTCTAGTCACTAGTCGTGGTTCCAGGATAATTCAGTCAGTTCTACTGCAGGAGGAGACCACGGTGACAGGCATCTTGTGCCATGCAAGTTCACTAGGGGAAAATTGCTGTTCAATTCAACTCCTCTAATAAAAGTGTTCAAGAGACTCAGGAATGATACTCTAAAGGTAAATGAATCTGATATCAGGCTTCGGTGCAACCAAGAGCCATGTGGGCTTTTGGAGCTATCAGCCACATGTGCTTCTGACTCTCCCAGGAGGCAAGAAAGCCGAGCAAACAACCAGAAGAGGACAGAGTCCTGACCAGAAGCTTGGCCTTGTCCTCCCTGTCTTTCTCATTCATCATCAGTAACCAAAGTCCCTTTTAAAAACTCATAAGAGCTACATGTGTGAGGGCAGAGATGCCACGGGACTTCACACTCTTCTGTAGCAGGCATAGAAAAGGCAGCCAAGAGGTAGCCGCAGAAAGCTGAGCAGACAGACTAGTTCCCCTGCTGGGATCAGCTACACACACGAAAGTGAAGACGTGGGGTGGGAGGGTGGGGGAAGGACATTAAAAATACCAAAACATAAGCATATTTTCCATTATTTTATCAGTTAAAATAATAAGAGCAGCATACTACTCAAAGCAATCTACAGATTCAATGCAAAGTTAAAACTGCTCAGTCGTATCTGACTCTTTGTGACCCCATGGACTGTAGCCTGCCAGGACCCTCTGTCCGTGGAATTCTCCAAGCAATTCTACTGGAGTGGATAGCCATTCCCTTCTCCAGGGGATCTTCCCAACCCAGGGATCAAACCCAGGTCTCCCCCATTGCAGGTGAATTTTTTACCATCTGAACCACCAGGGAAGCCCAAGAATACTGGAGTTGGTAGCCTATCCCTTCTCCAGGGGATTTTTCCAACCCAGGTAATTTGACAGGGTTTGCATTGAATCTGTCCAAGCTGATCACATTGGGGTCATGTCAGGGTCAGCTTGGACAGATTCAATGCAAACCGTATCAAATTACCAATGGTTTTTTATCACAGAATTAGAACAAAAAAACTTTTACAATTTGTATCGAAATACAAAAGACCCTGAACAGCCAAAGCAATCTTGAGAAATAAAAATGAAGCTGGAGGAATCAGGCTCCCTGACTTCAGACTATACAGTCATCAAGACACTACGGTCCTGGTACAAAATAGATATATAGGTCAATGGAATAGGGTGGAAAGCCCAGAGATAAACCTATGCACCTTTGGTCATGTAATCTATGACAAAGGAGGCAAGAATATACAATGGAGAAAAGACAGTCTCGTCACAATGGTGCTGGGAAAACTGAACAGCTATATGGACAGGGAAGCCTGGCATGCTGCGATTCATGGGGTCGCAAAGAGTCGGACACGACTAAGCGACTGATCTGATCTGATCTGATATGTAAAAGAATGACAGAACACTCCCTAACATCATACACAAAAATAAACTCAAAATGGATTAAAGACATAAATGTAAGGACGGACACCATAAAACACTTAGAGGAAAACATCGGCAGAACACTCCTTGACATAAATTTCAGCAAGATCTTTTCTGACCCACCTCCTAGAGAAATTAAAATAAAAACAAAAATAAATAAATGGGACCTAATTAAATTCAAAACGTTTGCAGAGCAAAGGATAGCATAAAGAAAACAAAGAGACAACCCTCAGAATGGGAGAAAATATTTGCAAACAAAGCAACTGACAAGGGATTAATCTCCAAAATATACAAACAGCTCAAGCAGTTCAATATCAAAACAAACAATTCAATGGAAAAAAGGGCAGAAGACCCAAATAAACAGTTTTCCAAAAAAGACATACAGACAGCCAACAAACACATGAAAAGATGGTCAACATCACTAACTATTAGAGAAGTGGCAATCAAAACTGTAATGAGGTATCACCTCACTCCTGTCAGAATGGCCATCATCAGAAAGTCTACAAACAATAAATGCTGGAGTGGGTGTGGAGAAAAGGGAACCCTCCTACACTGTTGGTGGGAATATAAATTGGTATAGCCACTATGGAGAACAGTATGGAGGTTCCTTAAAAAATGAAAAATAGAGCTACCGTGTGACCCAGCAACACATTCCTGGGCATAATACCCAGAAAAAACCGTAATTCAAAAAGATACATGTACCCCAGTGCCCCAGTGTTTACTGCAGCACTATTTACAACAGACAAGACATGGAGGCAACCTAAATATCCATCAACAGAAGAATGGATAAATAAGATGTGGTACATGTACACAATGCACTACTACTCAGCCATAGAAAGCAACAAAATAGTGCCATTTGCATAGATGTGGATGGATCTAGAGACTGTTAGGCAGAATGAAGTAAGTCAGAAAGAAAAAACAAATTTTGTATAATATCACTTATATATGGAATCTAAAAAAATGGTACAGATGAACTTACTAGCAAAGCAGAAATAGAGACACAGACATAGAGAATAAACTTCTGGATACCAAGCGGGGAAGAGAGGATGGTGGGATGAATTAGGAGATTGGGATTGACATACGTGTGTGTGTGTGTGTTAGTCACTCAGTCATGTTCGACTCTCTGCGACCCCATGGACTGTAACCTGCCAGGTTCCTCTGTTCGTGGAATTCTCCAGGCAAGGATACTAAAGTGGGTGACATATATACACTATGTATAAAATAGATAACGAATGAGAACCTACTGTATAGCACAGGGAACCCTACTCAGTGCTTTGTGGTGACCTAAATGGGAAGGAAATCTAAAAAAGAAGGGATATATATACATATATAGCTGATTCACTTTGCTGAATAGCAGAAACTAACAATACTATGAAGCAATTGTTCTCCAGTAAAAATTAATTTAAAAAATACTAGCAGTCATTGTGGTATGTGATAAACAATAACTTATAAGTTAAACAAAAAATATTTTGTATCATAATTTAAGAAATAACAATACAAGATTAACATGATTTTTCTGACTCATTATTCTGCAAACTCATGAACTCATCAAAATGTATATTTTTAGCAACATTATTTTCAATCTATACAGTGGAAGCTGGTATAAATAGCTTGACAGAAAGGCAAGATTGCAAACAATGTTTGTTAATATTTAATTTTGACAAGGATCTTTTTTCTGATGCAACTTTCCTTGTTCCTTTATGGCTATTTTATACCCTGTGACAACACTGGGGTGTATTTCTGATTAGTTATTTTAAAATACAAATTTTAGCACATCTAGAGCTGATGATTCTCATGGAGCAATTAATGAAAAGGTTGAATTCTTTATATGAATTAGTTCCAGGTAAGTCTGAATTTAATTTTAAATGTAAATTTATACAATGGTATTTTAATGTTTATTCTGTTATTTCCTATAAATTGTGGCGATCATAAAAGAAATAAAAAGTGACTTCAAAATCTGCATACAATTCAAAATATCTGTTTATACATTCTATAGCTATATCATCGATTTTAAGGAAACTTTCATTTTGTATCTTCCTCATTAACAAGTGGTGGACACAAAAATAGTGCACCCCATTAATAAGGGATGCACGTAAAGTAGTGTTCTATTCCCAAGGACAATGGTTAACTGTAATTTCTATTCCCAAGGCCATGGATGTTTGTTTTTGCAATGTTTCAACTTTGAAAACCAAGGATTTTTAAATCTTTGAAGAATTCTAATAACTCCTTGATAAACGCTTTATTGTAATGCTCATGTGTGTGCTTTTATTGTGAATAATTTACTAATAAAGTCTGCTGTTCGAGCACTAGTAGCTTCTGTCTCGAAATTCGGGTAGAGAGTTAATATCTGTGCAGACGCCATTGAGACAGGCTCCAGGGACCATCCACCAAGCTGGTCTCCCAGAGGATCCCATGGGGAGGCCCTCTTCTTCCCCGGGGCCAAGCCCACCACTGCCACTCTCAGAACCCACTTTTGTTGTTGCTTCTGTGTTGCGACACCATCATGGCCACCAATCTGGGTCAAGGTCCCAACCCAGTCACTTTGGGGCCCTATGGGTTCCCAGAGAGTCCTCAAGCACATGCTTTGGGCCAACAAGCCAATTGTTCAGCACCCACACCTCCCAACCATCATGCATTTGAATGTGCACACACTACCACCTAGCATATCCCTGCCTTACACACTCCATGCATGCTCGTTGTCCCATCGAATCTCACAAACACAGTATAAAGATAAAGCTGTTAATTTCAAGACAGTGGCAGCAGAGCATTAAACCAAGTGTGGAAGTCTTCTAAGCACAGGGCCCTGCGCCACTGCATGGGTCACCAGCCCATCAAGCCAGCCCTGCCCCAGCCTTTCAAAGCAAAGAGAAAGGCAAGAAGGGTGAGATGGGGTGAAAACCAGTGACAAGTTCTTTCAAGATGTTACAAAAGCAGGGGTTCCAGCATCCCAGGAGGTCACCATATACATCCTCCACCCACATCTCTTCTACCACACCCACCAAAGTCTATCCTGTTGGAGTCACTGTCTAGACATGGGAACCACGGCAAAACATGGCAGAGACTGCTGGCTGTCCATCATCCTGTGCTCTCCATGTCTTCCGTAACAATGGAGTTTAAGGTGAACCCAAGATTGCCGAACTGAGGACTACATTTTCCAGCCCCATATTACTAAGTGGTCCACAATAGAAAATAAGCAGATTCTTCTACTTTGCCTGCTTTAAAAGGGACTTGCTGCCATTTATTTCCTCTTTGCTCTCCTACAAGCTGAAGCACAGATACAGGGTTCAACCAGCTTCTATCACTTAGACAAGGACCGTGGGCTAAGGACTGGTGAAATAAATATATAAAATAGATAACCAACAAGGACCCACTGTATAGCACAAGGAACTATACTCAATATTTTGTCATATATATATATCTGAATCACTTTGCTGTAGACCTGATTTAAAACACAACATTTGAAATCAACTATACCTCAATAAAAAATAAATTTTAATTTAAATTAAAATGTAAAAAGACAAAACCAAGAAGTGAGTATAAGAGAGAAACAAAAAAGCTACCAAATTCACTCCTCTCAACCCCACAAGAGCCTGGCAGTAGAAATAAGTTCACCTTCTTACAAGATTAACTTTACAATCAACAATACACAATGGATCAGTGCAAGACGGTTTTTTAAAACTCAAGAAGAAAATGGGCTTCGACTTTGAAAAAAAATTAAAAAGCAAAAGGAAAACAATAAACCTTCTTGAAAGCTATTGGGAATAAAAAGAGATAATGGAAAACCTTGAGACTTAATTACGTGTGGAGAAAATCTGGTAATAGACGAAACTGCAAAGGCAGACTTTTAATTAATTACTTATCTCTAGAGTCCTGTTTTCAGAGAGTGAACAATGAATAAGACAATAAAAAAGACCAGAAAAAGGAGGCAAAATAGTGAATATCTGCAGAAAGATTTCTTAAGTCTGGACATTTGTTCAGCATTTTTAAGGAAGAAAATATTTCACATAGAGAAAAATTCAAATAGCTAAAGTGTTTCTCTTCAAGATTCCTAACATCTTTCATAATTTTATTAAAGCTCAGTAAAATAGAACATTGTTCTCCACCTTATTAAATGGAGAGTGCTAAGTTATAACATTTCTTTGCTGCCCCAGGGTCTTTACAATGAGCAACACTTCTCAGTGCCAGGCGGAGAGTTACTGGGGGGAAATCAGGTCCTATGCTAAGCTGCCTAAAACTGCTGCCTGCTTTAGGCTCTTGCCGTAGTTGTGTCCGACTCTTTGCAACCCCATGGCCTGTAGCCTACCAGGCTCCTCTGTCCATGGGATTTTCCAGGCAACAGTCCTGGAGTGGATTGCCATTTCCTTCTCCAGGGGGTCTTCCCAACCCAGGGATCGAACTCGGGTCTCCCGCATTGTAGACAAATGCTTTACCGTCTGAGCCACCAGGGAACTATGTATCAGTTCAGGGGTCAGCATCTCTACTGATGTAGAGATACATGCACCAGTAGTTCTATCCACCTTCATTTACAATTTTTTGCCATTAATTACGGATCTGGGAAACCAAAAGAAAAAAAGCCAGTTTTTAGATTTGTTTCCAAAGTAAAAGTGAACATGTTATGAAAGACCTTGGGAAATATTTTTAATGGTAAAGTGAACATCTGTTTGGTTGTTCACCTTTTATGCATTTTTACTTTTTAATTATTGATTGTGTTCTGAATAATTTGGGTGGTAACCTCTGGATAAGTGAGCAGCTGATTTATATAGAAATGACTGAACTAAAATAGAGATAGCACAGGAAAAGAGATCATTTTGCTACAGTGGAAAGAGCATGGAGCTTTACCAAAACTGGATTCAAGTCCCAGCTCTGCCTCTGATAAGCAGTGTGAACGTTCATAGCCAGTATAGACAGGTATTCTGAAGACTAAAACCAAACAAGGTGAAGTGCCTACCCCTATATTTGGCACATGTAGAGCTCATACAGGTGAGCTACATTATTTTAAAATCATGGAACACGTATGGAAATTTTTATGTACATCTAACATGCTCAAGAGGGATTATGAAAAACCCAAAATTCAATCCATAAGAAAAAAAAATCAATTTTAACTTATTTTAGGTAAAATAGAGCTAATTAGGTTTTTGGAATTTTAAAACTGGAAGAGACTCGCAATCCTACAGTCCTGCCTCTCCCTCTCCATCCTAAAGATGAGGAAATTTGACTTGGCCAAAGTCACAGAGCTAATTAGAAAGAAGAGGTATAATTGGAACCCAGATTTTCTAGTGTCTAATCCAAGGCTCTCAAGCAAATACGAATTAATCTAGAACGGAAGTTGGCAAATTTTTTCTCTAAAGGGCCACAGAGTAAATTTTTTAGGCTTTGCAATGAATACAATCTCTATTTCAATTGTTTATGCCATCGTGGAGCAAAAGTAGTCATAGATAATATGTAAATGAAAGGGCATGGATGTGTTTCAATAAAACTTTATTTACAAAACAGGCTGCAGGTTGTATCTGGTTCAGTGGTTGTAATTTGCTGTTCTTAATCTAGAACAAACTGACAGACTCTTTAGATAAAGGAAAATGATGGGTGTGAATTCAAATCAACAAATCTATTCATACAGTAAAAAACTGGATGACAATAAAAGAACTCAGAAAGTTGATTTTAAGAGGAACTAAAAAGCCTCTTGATGAAAGTGAAAGAGGAGAGTGAAAAAGTTGGCTTAAAGCTCAACATTCAGAAAACAAAGATCATGGCATCTGGTCCCAACACTTCATGGGAAATAGATGGGGAAACAGTGGAAACAGTGTCAGACTTTATTTTTGGGGGGCTCCAAAATCACTGCAGATGGTGGTTGCAGCCATGAAATTAAAAGACACTTACTCCTTGGGGCTTCCCTGGTGGCTCAGAGGTTAAAGCGTCTGCCTGGAATGCGGGAGACATGGGTTCAATCCCTGGGTCGGGAAGATCCCCTGGAGAAGGAAATGGCAACTCACTCCAGTACTCTGGCCTGGAGAATCCCATGGAAGGAGGAGCCTGGTAGGCTACAGTCTATGGGGTCGCAAAGAGTCGGACACGACTGAGCGACTTTACTTTCACTTTCACTTTCGCTTTACTCCTTGGAAGGAAAGTATGACCAACCTAGACAGCATATTCAAAAGCAGAGACATTACTTTGCCAACAAAGGTCTGTCTAGTCAAGGCTATGGTTTTTCCAGTGGTCATGTATGGATGTGAGAGTTGGACTGTGAAGAAAGCTGAGCGCCAAAGAATTGATGCTTTTGAACTGTGGTGTTGGAGAAGACTCTTGAGAGTCCCTTGGACTGCAAAGAGATCCAACAAGTCCATTCTAGAGGAGATCAATCCTGGGTGTTCTTTGGAAGGAATGATGCTAAAACTGAAACTCCAATACTTTGGCCACCTCGTGCGAAGAGTTGACTTATTGGAAAAGACTCTGATGCTGGGAGGGATTGGGGGCAGGAGGAAAAGGGGACGACAGAGGATGAGATGGCTGGGTGGCATCACTGACTCGATGGACGTGAGTTTGAGTGAACTCCAGGAGTTGGTGATGGACAGGGAGGCCTGGCGTGCTATGATTCATGGGGTCACAAAGAGTCGGACATGACTGAGAGACTGAACTGAACTAACATATATATATATGCATATATATGTTGCTATTGTGACTAATATTTTTAAATGATGTTTGATAAGAATCAATCCTGGCCTTAAGACCATTATAATTCTTGAGTAGTTATTGGGATAATGCAAGAAAGAAACTAAGAAAATAGGAGGCCTTTCAAAGAGTGGGGATTTTAAATGATCTTGTCTAAATAAGATCCATGAAGACAGCAAAATAGTAAATGTTAAATGATATAATTTATTTCAGTTAGAATATCTAAAACATAAAACACTAGGGAAAAAAGCAAAGTTCTCTAACCTGCAGAAATTAATACTGAAAACACATCACTATCTCACCAAGGGAACATCTTTAATATCAGAATCAAGATTATGATCATGCAAACAGGAATCATTTACTAGAAACAAGAATCAAAGAGTACGATCATGGACATAGGAATAATCTACTAGAAACAAGAACACACCTAAAGTATATCTGGCCTTGTGTCAGGACCACCTGGTGATACTGGTTTGATAACATAATCTTCATAATATTCTTTAGACACATAAAGGGAGATCTCATGGAAGAAGGTGCCCAAATGCCTTTTCTGCTCCATTAAGAGCTAGTGCAAAAAAAAAAAAAAAGCTGCAATAAAAGGCAGGGGCCAATTTCCTATTGCTAAAAAGTATGACAGATTGGAATAGGTTTGCCAAGGAATATTGTTCAAACTTCCTCAAGGGAGCCTTTGAGAGTAGTTTAAACTCTGCATCTGTTTGGCATAACGTATCCTCCCTGAAGTGAAAGGAAAGAAGTAGAAGACTTTTTCAACATCTGAATTTTAAGGAAGCTATTCAAATTGTCATTTGACATACTCAATTGAACTAAATGTAGTACTCTGTTTTCCCTACTGTTTATGTTGCTGCCTAGTAGTAAATTGGTTGTATAGAAAGCACATCTACCCTTGGAGGCACCAAAGAATAACCCAATGATATACGATGAAAATGAGGTTCATTACAGCGTGCCAACTTGCTCCCAACATCTGTTCAGTTTATACAATGACTCATTTGGAGTATTCAGGGCTTAGTGCAAACAACTGTGATTTTCCAATATTTGATTTGTCCTTGGGCTTTCCACACACCTAGACTTTGGTTTCACTGCATGATTTTGGAAGAAGAAAGGCATATGAAGTTGCATCAATAAACAAGAGAACTGACTTGCAAATATGAAAGTTTTTTCTTTTATCCAATGTGTTTTAATTATTTGCCTTTGTAAAATCAACTCTTTAAACAATGACACATAGAGTTGTATAAGCGA
The DNA here is from genome assembly GCF_055505025.1 of Bos grunniens. Taxonomy (NCBI): domain Eukaryota; kingdom Metazoa; phylum Chordata; class Mammalia; order Artiodactyla; family Bovidae; genus Bos; species Bos grunniens. The sequence continues at coordinate 52,057,121 of NC_141170.1, read as the reverse complement.
CTCTATAAAATAACAAACATGATTGTATATGTACACAACTTCTGCAACTCAACAGTTCTGAGTCAATAGGGCTATATTAGTCAAAAAGCATTTAAACACCTTTGTTTTCTATCAGAAACACAATTAGAGTCATTGCCTGGGTATTTTAGTCCAGTGTCATTTCCTTTTTGATCCAACTCAATGTTAAATCACAGAGAACAGTATTTTTCACATATATATGTGTATATATATGAATGTATATATAGTTCTTTTACTATTTATAATTATTATTATCATAAATGATAATTAATGATTTATAAATTGCAATCAGTTATAACTTATAGCTAAATACACGTATGAGAAAAGTTTCAGTTTTCCAACCTAGATAATAGGCATTTATTTCTGTGCATCAGCTTAAAAAAAGATGGCTTCAATTATCACACAAGAATGCTAATGCTTTACAAATATTACTAAAAAGTAAATGAAAATAAGCCCACTTTTAAATGTTAACTGAAAGGATAATGTGTTGGAAAAAACAGAGAATATATTCTTTTAAATGTTAACTGAAAGGATAATGTGTTGGAAAAAACAGAGAATATATTCTCTACAATACAAAGTAGAGAAATCCCTATTAGCTCTGATGTTACAAACAAAATTCCTATAGAAATAATATTACAAACATCACAACTAAAGCAAATTTTCAAAAAAAATTAAATTGGCCAAGTCCAAAAAGATGCTTGCCTTTGAAGAAGAAGACAAGTTGCGATTAGTTTCCTTAAGGGAAAAGTAATGTTTTTGTGTTGAAACTCAGAAATCTCAGAACCATGGATTTTTCTCATTTATTTTCTATTGTAATGTCCTTCAGGGTTTTTCACAGCAACAACAATGGCTCTAATAGACAACTCAAGCATGCAAAACCGGTACATATTCAATTTACCGGTTGGTAAAAAATGTTTTTTCTCACCCACAGCTTTGACCAGGTCACCCTACCCCGCCAATGGCCTCACTATTGTTCTCCTTATCAAGTACAGACTCCCAATTCTCCACTTCAAAGGCCCCCTCCAGTTTTCCCAGCTTTCATTTCCTCTCTAACCAGTCTGTATTCTTCCAGCAGAGAAATCCTTCGTTCAGCCCTTCCTTTCACTGGTCCCCATCCTTCATCCATACTATGTCTCACGCCTCCAAGCAGGCTCAGATCACTTTCCACAACCTACTTCTTTCCTTCAAATGAAATCTAAGTTAAACGTGTGAGGTTAAATGGCCAACTGCTTTTATTTCCTTGGTTTTATTTTGTAATCTAATGGTATTTGCCCTGTACAAAAAATATTGGGATCAGGAGCCCAGTGACAAATTTCTCCAGTATTTTAGTCATTCAGGTTCAATCTATGAGACCTATATGAGGCATGACACAGAATAAAAGATAAAGCATTGGCATGACATTTAAATATAGGGGTAAAGAGACACCCCTATTACATTTTGTGACTGCTGATTATAGGAGTTACAGTTGATATTGTTTAGGGAATCATGCCAGGACCGGAAGAAACTGGGAAGGCTAAGTACCAGATATGAGAGGAACAAAAATACAGACAGCCCTGTACACAACATAAGAGTGATAAACTGGCAATGAACTTTGGAGGGGGAACAGAGACAGCACAGGGGAGGGAGAACAAGGCTGCAAATGAGCACAATATCCCAAGTAGAACAAGGGTAGAGTTCAGCCAGCCAGGCAGAATGGCCTTTGGGCATCTGCTGCTGCTGCTGCTAAGTCACTTCAGTCGTGTCCGACTCTGTGCGACCCCATAGACGGCAGCCCACCAGGTTTCCCCGTCCCTGGGATTCTCCAGGCAAGAACACTGGAGTGGGTTGCCATTTCCTTCTCCAATGCATGAAAGTGAAAAGTGAAAGGGAAGTCGCTCAGTCTTGTCTGACTCCTAGTGACCCCATGGACTGCAGCTCCTCTGTCCATGGGATTTTCCAGGCAAGAATACTGGAGTGGGTCGCCATTGCCTTCTCCGTTGGGCATCTGACTCAGGCATCTGACTTGGCACCAAATGCTAAGATGGACACACAACATTAGTGACACAAATCACTATCTCACTAGACTTAGCTTCTCAAAGTCCATTCCCCTTTCTGTAATATACATTGCTATCAGTTTGTTTATTTTGTTGCTCATAATACTAATCTTAATGAGACTCCCAGCTGCAATGTAAAAGCCTGGAATAATTCCATGCCCTTAAGTTACTTTCTTCATTGCTAAAAGCACCTTCATTCATTCTTTCATTCAAAAACATACTCAGTATCATGGTTGTTTTGTCAAGAAATATCCTGAAATGATGAGCCTCAGTGTCCTTATCTTACAGATAAGGATAACAGTATACATCCACTATATTACTTAGAAAATTAAGTGGAAAAAAAAAAAGGAACTTAAATGAGACTTAGTAACTGGCACCCAGCATGCATGCATTAAGTTAGTTATTATTATTTTTGGTGGTGCTATTGTTATTACTATATCTATTGTTTTTAATAGATGACAGTTGTCACTGTAACCTAACTTGAGCTGTAAACCAATAAAATCTAATTTTTAAGCCAAACATGTTTATTTACACACATTTTCTATTTTTCTATAGAATATAATGCACCATGTTTTTTATACAATTTCCCAGAGTCCCATTGTGACTTCACTCCAATTTTCCTGAGGCCAGTAGGGCACCAACCTGTTTCATAATCAACTGGGGAAAAAATAAGAGCAAGGAAAGAAAACGACTAAAGCAGAAGATTTAACATTCCTTAGCCTGTGTTATAGTTAAAAGATGAGTCAGGTCATTTCTCACAACTCATTTGAATCTCAGAGGAAGACAGATGACATCAAAACTGTTTTTGCAATTTGCCCTTTAAATGTCCTGAAGTCTGTCCCCTTTCTGCGTCCTTCCTCTGTGCTTCACATTCACCCTCCATAAGCTCATACACCTTCTTTGATTTCGGCCCAACACATGCACCCAAGCTCTTGTTCCCCCAGCTCAAACCTCTCTCCTGGTACCCTCCACGCAACGACCTAACCAGGAAATTCACAAGTCCAAATGGTTCTTTCTCCCGAACTGTTCTGTTCCCTGTAGCCTCTATTTTGACAAATGGTACAACCACTGAGGCAAGAGACAGATGGGCCCCAGGCTCAGCAGCTGGAGTTTGTGCCTGTGGACAAATAATCCAGGATGAAGAGGAGGAGGCGCTGAGCCCTGCCCAGATAAAAGACAAAGACCACATATTTCTCATTCTCAAGGTCAAGAAGACCTTCCCAACTATACATGCACAGAAAGGCTCCTTGGAGATCAAAAGAGAAGTGATGTCAACCTACCCGTAAGCCTCTTCACTAGACTCCATCTTGGCTAAGCGATGTGTGCAGACAAATGGGGGGGCCTTGAGATACACCAAATATGAACTCAGAACCGGGTAAAGCAAGATGACTGATCGAAGAAAACTCAAAAGAAATAGTGATTCAAACTACCACAAGAGTGGAACTTTCTCTCCGAACCAGCCTGTGTGTGCCTATTCATATGTACCCTTTTTCCTCCTAATAAACACTTTACTTGTTTCATTACTTTCCATTTCTTTGTGGAAAATCATTTTCTGCAAAGCAGTACGGGACAGGGCCTTGTCACTGGCCACTGGTCTAGCGGTTAGGATTCAGCACTCTCACTGCCGCAGCCTGAATTCAATCTCTGGCTGGGAACTAAGACCACCACTACCTTCTACCTGTTTCCAACCAAACATTTACTTATTATCATTCCTTCTGCCTTTTCCTCTCCCCAGTGGATCACAAATCTCCAGTGTATGAGTCCTTCAGCACAAGGACTTTGCCGTGTTTACTCCTGAATCCCCAGTGCCAGAAACAATCCCAACACACAGTAGGCATGCCAAGCCCCTTTGCTGCACACATGAATGGCACATAGGTGATGCTCCATAACTGCTGAAAGAAGGCGTGAGTGCATTTCTTTTAAGCTGAGTTCCCAGAAAACAGAAGGAACATAAAAATAATTCCCCTTTACCTAAATTTTTCTAGTAATTTGCTCTTCTAAATGGGCTATTACATCATATGAAACAGTTGGTTTTCTATCAGAACAAGATAAATATGTTTTGTTACAACATTCAAATGTTAATCCCCTGGCTGTTGAGTTTTGCAATTAAGCAAGAAACTTTCCAGGCTTCAGATTGTATCCACAAAAATCTGTAAAAATCCTCTATTCAAAAGTTACTCTTAGCAGAGGGTCTTCTGAAATCCAAATTGAGAAAATTGGAAACAGCTTAGCCACTCCGAAGAATAGTATTTCATAAAATCCTACGGTGTAAAAAGCCAGGTCCTGTGGGGCCACTGGCTGGGTACATGAAGTAATTTCAGAAAACATTAACTCTTTAAGACCTTCCATATGCTACTGAGTGGACAGAGTAACTGCCAAAGACTCTAAAGATTTTTGAGTGATGAACTTTACACCTCATCCAGAACATTCTGTTTTTCACATTTGAGTTGATTTTAGTGGACCAGGGTCCGAGATACAGCTGTTGCTTTCTTGCTAGAAAGTATGTTGTCTTGCATCTTACTTCATATTGCTCCAGTCAAATCAACTTGGAAGGCTTTGCTTCATAAAAATAGCAAAAATGTGCTACAGATAACAGAAATAAATAAAAGGTCAGTGCATTCATATCTGCCTCTGTATTTGACTGGCAGAATAAAAGATTTCATGAAACAAAAATATTTTGAAGCTCTTTGATTTTGATCATTTCTATTCTATACGGGGCAGATCTGAGCATTGTATGTTTTCTTCAATTAGAAGACTACCAGCAGGCACTTACTTTCAGTGCAGAGTCTTAGCCTGAATTAAGCCACACATTTCTGACATCTTGTTGAAGGAGCCTGAGGGCAAAACTCTAAACTTCTCCTTAGAGTTCAGGAGAACTGCTATTAGGTCAATAGCAGCAGTTATAAGCTGAACAGCCAATTTTGTCCTGTGTTGAGATTTATTCAAAAGGCCAACCATGAGAAATAAAAAGAAAAGTAGAGACATTCCCATAAAGAATACAAGAGACAGCAAAAGAGACACTGATGTATAGAACAGTCTTATGGACTCTGTGGGAGAGGAAGAGGGTGGGAAGATTTGGGAGAATGGCATTGAAACATGTAAAATATCATGTAAGAAATGAATGCCAGTCCAGGTTCGATGCACGATACTGGATGCTTGGGGCTAGTGCACTGGGACGACCCAGAGGGATGGTATGGGGAGGGAGGAGGGAGGAGGGTTCAGGATGGGGAACACATGTATACCTGTGGCGGATTCATTTTGATATTTGGCAAAACTAATACAATTATGTAAAGTTTAAAAATAAAATAAAATTAAAAAAACAAAAGAATACAAGAGAGAGAAGCTGATGGGGTATGTACAGGTAACCATTGCATATCTAATCACAAATTATTCAGTTCAGTTCAGTTCAGTCGCTCAGTCGTGTCTGACTCTTTGCGACCCCATGAATCGCAGCACGCCAGGCCTCCCTGTCCATCACCAACTCCCGGAGTTCACTCAAACTCATGTCCATCGAGTCAGTGATGCCGTCCAGCCATCTCATCCTCTGTCGTCCCCTTCTCCTCCTGCCCCCAATCCCTCCCAGCATCAGGGTCTTTTCTAATGAGTCAACTCTTCGTATGAGGTGGCCAAAGTACTGGAGTTTCAGCTTCAGCATCAGTCCTTCCAATGAACACCCAGGACTGATCTCCTTTAGGATGGACTCGTTGGATCTCCTTGCAGTCCAAGGCACTCTCAAGAGTCTTCTCCAACACTATAGTTCAAACACATCAATTCTTCGGTGCTCAGCTTTCTTCACAGTCCAACTCTCACATCCATACATGACCACTGGAAAAACCATAACCTTGACTAGACGGACCTTTGTTGGCAAAGTAATGTCTCTGCTTTTGAATATGCTATCTAGGTTGGTCATAACTTTCCTTCCAAGGAGGAAGCGTGTTTTAATTTCATGGCTGCAGTCACCATCTGCAGTGATTTTGGAGCCCCCCAAAATAAAGTCTGACACTGTTTCCACTGTTTCCCCATCTATTTCCCATGAAGTGATGGGACCAGATGCCATGATCTTCGTTTTCTGAATGTTGAGCTTTAAGCCAACTTTTTCACTCTCCTCTTTCACTTTCATCAAGAGGCTCTTTAATTCCTCTTCACTTTCTGCCATAAGGGTGGTGTCATCTACATATCTGAGGTTACTGATATTAGGTTAAGGTATTTGCTTAATATATGCAATTGTGTGTTTTATATAGACACACGTACATATACACAGAAATGTCCCTATACAACATATACTTTCTGCATAAAATAAACCCTTTCCTTGTTTTGTGGGCCTAATGTGATAGGTCTAATCTTTATTCTAAGTACCTGCAAGGAGTGATTTTTAAATAAGTAGTCTTCACACACAGCACTTTGCGCTCATTCTGAATGCTATCAAGTTAGATGCACGTAGAAATCCTCTTTTCTTCTCTTAAAATGAGTGCACTATGTTATATAACAGGGTCATTCTAAGTCTTTGAACTCTTAACAGGCCCAGATCAAAACAGGTTCAAATATCAGCTCTGTCAAGTCCTGCCTCTATAATTTTGAGCAAGTTATTTAACCTCTCTAAGCATCAGCTCTCTCACCTACAAAATGAGCAGTGTCTCAGCCAGTTCATGTGGCCATAACAATCTGCAAACTGGGTTGCTTAAACAAAAAATATTTATTTTTCACAATTCGGGAAGCTTAAGATCAGGGTGCCAGCAGGGTTAGATTCCTGGTGAGGGCCCACCTGATTTATGTTCTCACATGGCCTTCCTTGGTGTGTGCTCAGGAAGAGAGCAAGTTCTGGGCTCTTTTCTTAAAAAGGACACTTTTGCTTCTCTTCAGGGTTTGCCACATTTCTCTAAGCACTAATAAATATTGGTCTTTTTCTTTAAAAAAAAAAAAAAAAAAAAAAGGTTACATCCCATCATGGGATCCACCCTGACAATCTCATCTAAACCCAATTACTTCCTCAAAGTCTCCACCTCCTAATACCACTCCACAGGGAATTAGTTTCAACATTTGAATTTGAGAAGGGGGACACAAACATTCAGGCTGTAACAGGAAGAATAACCATAACCCTCACAGTGCTGCTGTGAGAAAATGTCTTTAAAACACTTAGCACACAAGATGGCGGAGGAGTAGGATGGGGAGAACACTTTCTCCCCCACAAATTCATCAAAAGAGCATTTAAATGTCGAATAAAATCCACAAAACAACTACTGAATGCTGGCAGAGGACATCAGGCACCCAGAAAAGCAACCCAAGTCTTCGAAAGGAGGTAGGAAAAAATATAAAAGACAAAAAAAGAGACAAAAGAGAGAGGGACGGAGCTCCGTCCCGGGGAGGGAGTCTTAAAAAGAGAGAAGTTTCCAAACACCAGGAAACCTTCTCACTGCCGAATCTGTGCCGAGCTTTGGAAGCACAGAGGGCAACATAACAGGGAGAAAAAATAAATAAACAATTAAAACTCGCAGATTGCGAGCCCTACAGTAACTACCCCAGCGGAGAAGCAGTGCAGACGCCTGCACACACCATTAGCAAGCGGGGGCTGGGCAGGGAGGCGCGGGCTGCATCGCTCAGAGTAAGAATCTGGCCTGAATACCCTGAGCACTATCTGAGCAAAATAATTTGGGCTAGCAAACCAGACTGTGGGATATCTACCACGCGAAAAGCCAGCCCTAACCTAAGACACCGCCAGGCCCGTGCAGGGAACAAAGGACTGAACAGAGATAGCCGGCTGCAGACCTTCCCCCTCCGGTGACAGGCAGCCAGAGCCGGAAGGCGGCAATCGCAGCCCCAGAGAGACATTATCTATAAAACTGTAAACAGGCTTCTTTGCTAACTAAAACTTCTTGGGGGTCTGGACGGTCAACATTTGCCTGAGAAGGTGTGCCAGTTTTACACCCAGATAACCGAGTGGCGGGGAGGCGATAAGTCGCAGCATTGGCGCTCGCCAAACACCTTATCACCTGAGCTGCTCGGTTCTGGGAAGAGCACAAAACGCAGGCCCAACTGAGTCTGCGCCTCTGAGGACTACCCGAGTGCCTGAACCTGAGCGGCTTGGACCTGGGAGGTGCATGCAGCCCAGGGCCGGCCTCGGATTGTTCCCGGCGGAACAACCTAGAGCCCGAGCAGTGTGGGCAGGGAGGCTACACGCGCCGTGAGCGGGGGCAGACCCAGTGTGGCTGAGGCACTGCGAGCGCACGCTAGTGTTATTTGTTTGCAGCATCCCTCCCTCCCTCCCCACAGCGCGACTGAACAAGTGAGCCTAAAAAAAAAAAAAAAAAAGTGTCCTCCACCGTGCCCTTTGTGTCAGGGCGGTAACCAGACATTGAAGAGACCAGCAAACAAAAGAAGTTATAACAGAGGGAAACGCCTTGGAAGCTACAGGCAATAGATTAAAACCCCGTGGTTACTACGGACTACATAGGAAGGGGCCTATAGATCTTGAGAAATATAAGTCAGACCAAGGAACTAGCCAAAAATGAACTGAACCCACAATACTCACAACAAAACCAGAAAAAGTCCTAGATATATTTTTACTATTTTTACGATCATTCTTTCTTTTTTTTTTTTAATTTTTAGAAGAAAAAAAATTTTTAAGTCCTCTATTGTTCCTTTAATTTTCACTTTTATAACCTATTGCTTTGCAAAAAAAAAAAGACCGTATTTTTTTCTTCTTCAGCAAACTTCATATATATATTTTTTATAATTTTTTGACCTTTTTTTTTTCCCCTTCTTTTCTTCTTTTCTTTAACATTGTATTTTTGAAATTCCAAACTCTACTCTAGTTTTTTAATTTTAGCTTTTTGGTATATGTTATCAATTTTGTACCTATAGTTTTTTTTATAATTTCTGTGACTTTTTTTTTTTTTCCTGTTTCTTTCTCTTCTTCTTTTATATAACATTGTATATCTGAAATCCCAAACTCTACTCTAGATTTTTAATTTATGCTTTTTGGTATTTGATATTAATTTTGTACCTGTATTTTCTTTATAATTTTTGCAACATTGTTTGTTTTTGTTGGTTTGTTTGTTTTCTCTCTTTATGTCTCTTCTTCCTTTTTTTTAACATTGTATTTTTGAAATTCCAAACTCTACTCTAGATTTTTAATTTTTGCTTTTTGGTATTAGTTATCAATTTTATACCTGTATTTTCTTTATAATTTTCGCGACCTTGTTTGTTTTTCTTTGTTCGTTTTTTCTCTCTTTCTTTTCCTTCTTCTTTTCTTTAACATCGTATTTTTGAAATTCCAAACTCTACTCTAGATTTTTAATTTTTGCTTTTATGTATTTGTTACCAATTTTGTACCTTTAAGAACCCAATTCTCAGGACCCATTTCTCACTAGGGAACGAGATTACTGGCTTGACTGCTCTCCCTCCCTTTGGACTCTCCTTTTTCTCCACCTAGTCGCCTGTGTCTCCTCCCTAACCCCTCTCTACTCTACCCAACTCTGTGAGTTTCTGTGTGTTCCAGACGGTGGAGAACACTTAGGGAACTGATTACTGGCTGGATCTGTCTCCCTCCTTTTCATTCCCCCCTTTTATCCTTCTGGCCACCTCTGTCTCCTTCCTCCATCTTCTCTTCTCTGTATAACTCCGTGAACATCTCTGAGTGGTCCAGTTGTGGAGTGCACATAAGGAAGTGACTACTGGCTACCCCACTCTCTCCACTATTGATTCCACCTCATCTCATTTGGGTCACCTCTAACTCCCTCCTCCCTCTTCTCTTCTCCATGTAACGCTGTGAACCTCTCTGGGTGACCCTCACGGTAGAGAAACTTTTAATCTTTAACGTAGATGTTTTATCAATGGTGCTGTATAGAAGGAGAAGTTTTGAAACTACTGTAAAAATAAGACCAATAACTGGAAGCAGGAGGCTTAAGTCCAAACCCTGACTCCAGGGAACTCCTGACTCCAAGGAACATTCATTGACAGGAGCTCATCAAACGCCTCCATACCGACACTGAAACCAAGCACCACACAAGGGCCAACAAGTTCCAGGGCAAGACATACCAAGCAAATTCTCCAGCAATAAAGGAACACAGCCCTGAGCTTCAAGATACAAGCTGCCCAAAGTCACCCCAAAACCATAGACATCTCATAACTCATTACTGGACACTTCATTGCACTCCAGAGAGAAGAAATACAGCTCCACCCACCAGAACACCAACACAAGCTTCCCTAACCAGGAAACCTTGACAAGCCACCTGTACAAACCCACACACAGCAAGGAAAAGCCACAATAAAGAGAACTCCACAAACTGCCAGAATACAGAAAGGACACCCCAAACTCAGCAATTTAAACAAGATGAAGAGACAGAGGAATACCCAGCAGATAAAGGAACAGGATAAATGCCCACCAAACCAAACAAAAGAGGAAGAGATAGGGAATCTACCTGATAAAGAATTCCGAATAATGATAGTGAAATTGATCCAAAATCTTGAAATTAAAATGGAATCACAGATAAATAGCCTGGAGACAAGGATTGAGAAGATGCAAGAAAGGTTTAACAAGGACCTAGAAGAAATAAAAAAGAGTCAATATATAATGAATAATGCAATGAATGAAATTAAAAACACTCTGGAGGCAACAAATAGTAGAATAACAGAGGCAGAAGATAGGATTAGTGAATTAGAAGATAGAATGGCAGAAATAAATGAATCAGAGAGGATAAAAGAAAAACGAATTAAAAGAAATGAGGACAATCTCAGAGACCTCCAGGACAATATTAAATGCTACAACATTCGAATCATAGGGGTTCCAGAAGAAGAAGACAAAAAGAAAGACCATGAGAAAATACTTGAGGAGATAATAGTGGAAAACTTCCCTAAAATGGGGAAGGAAATAATCACCCAAGTTCAAGAAACCCAGAGAGTCCCAAACAGGATAAACTCAAGGCAAAACACCCCAAGACACATATTAATCAAATTAACAAAGATCAAACACAAAGAACAAATATTAAAAGCAGCAAGGGAAAAACAACAAATAACACACAAGGGAATTCCCATAAGGATAACAGCTGATCTTTCAATAGAAACTCTCCAAGCCAGGAGGGAATGGCAAGACATACTTAAAATGATGAAAGAAAATAACCTACAGCCCAGATTATTGTACCCAGCAAGGATATCATTCAAGTATGAAGGAGAAATCAAAAGCATTTCAGACAAGCAAAAGCTGAGAGAATTCTGCACCACCAAACCAGCTCTCCAACAAATACTAAAGGATATTCTCTAGACAGGAAACACAAAAATGGTGTATAAATTCGAACCCAAACCAATAGAGTAAATGGCAACGGGATCATACTTATCAGTAATTACCTTAAACATAAATGGGTTGAATGCCCCAACCAAAAGACAAAGACTGGCTGAATGGATACAAAAACAAGACCCCTACATATGTTGTCTACAAGAGACCCACCTCAAAACAGGGGACACATACAGACTGAAAGTGAAGGGCTGGAAAAAGATTTTCCATGCAAATAGGGACCAAAAGAAAGCAGGAGTAGCAATACTCATATCAGATAAAATAGACTTTAAAACAAAGGCTGTGAAAAGAGACAAAGACGGTCACTACATAATGATCAAAGGATCAATCCAAGAAGAAGATATAACAATTATAAATATATATGCACCCAACACAGGAGCACCGCGATACGTAAGACAAATGCTAACAAGTATGAAAGGAGAAATTAACAATAACACAATAATAGTGGGAGACTTTAATACCCCACTCACACCTATGGATAGATCAACTAAACAGAAAATTAACAAGGAAACACAAACTTTAAATGATACAATAGACCAGTTAGACCTAATTGATATCTATAGGACATTTCATCCCAAAACAATGAATTTCACCTTTTTCTCAAGCGCACATGGAACCTTCTCCAGGATAGATCACATCCTGGGCCATAAATCTAGCCTTGGTAAATTCAAAAAAACAGAAATCATTCCAAGCATCTTTTCTGACCACCATGCAGTAAGATTAGATCTCAATTACAGGAGGAAAACTATTAAAAATTCCAACATATGGAGGCTGAACAACACGCTGCTGAATAACCAACAAATCACAGAAGAAATCAAAACCAAAAGCTGGTTCTTTGAAAGGATAAATAAAATTGACAAACCATTAGCCAGACTCATCAAGAAACAAAGGGAAAAAAATCAAATCAATAAAATTAGAAATGAAAATGGAGAGATCACAACAGACAACACAGAAATACAAAGGATCATAAGAGACTACTATCAACAATTATATGCCAATAAAATGGACAATGTGGAAGAAATGGACAAATTCTTAGAAAAGTACAACTTTCCAAAACTCGAGCAGGAAGAAATAGAAAATCTTAACAGACCCATCACAAGCATGGAAATTGAAACTGTAATCAAAAATCTTCCAGCAAACAAAAGCCCAGGTCCAGACGGCTTCACAGCTGAATTCTACCAAAAATTTAGAGAAGAGCTAACACCTATCCTGCTCAAACTCTTCCAGAAAATTGCAGAGGAAGGTAAACTTCCAAACTCATTCTATGAGGCCACCATCACCCTAATACCAAAACCTGACAAAGATCCCACAAAAAAAGAAAACTACAGGCCAATATCACTGATAAACATAGATGCAAAAATCCTTAACAAAATTCTAGCAATCAGAATCCAACAACACATTAAAAAGATCATACACCATGACCAAGTGGGCTTTATCCCAGGGATGCAAGGATTCTTCAATATCTGCAAATCAATCAATGTAATACACCACATTAACAAATTGAAAAATAAAAACCATATGATTATCTCAATAGATGCGAGAAAGCATTTGACAAAATTCAACACCCATTTATGATAAAAACTCTCCAGAAAGCAGGAATAGAAGGAACATACCTCAACATAATAAAAGCTATATATGACAAACCCACAGCAAACATTATCCTCAATGGTGAAAAATTGAAAGCATTTCCTCTAAAGTCAGGAACAAGACAAGGGTGCCCACTTTCACCATTACTATTCAACATAGTTTTGGAAGTTTTGGCCAAGCAATCAGAGAGAAAAAGAAATAAAAGGAATCCAAATTGGAAAAGAAGAAGTAAAACTCTCACTATTTGCAGATGACATGATCCTCTACATAGAAAACCGTAAAGACTCCACCAGAAAATTATTAGAACTAATCAATGACTATAGTAAAGTTGCAGGATATAAAATCAACACACAGAAACCCCTTGCATTCCTATACACTAATAATGAGAAAACAGAAAGAGAAATTAAGGAAACAATTTCATTCACCATTGCAACGAAAAGAATAAAATACTTGGGAATATATCTACCTAAAGAAACTAAAGACCTATATATAGAAAACTATAAAACACTGGTGAAAGAAATCAAAGAGGACACTAATAGATGGAGAAATATACCATGTTCATGGATTGGAAGAATCAATATAGTGAAAATGAGTATACTACCCAAAGCAATTTATAGATTCAATGCAATCCCTATCAAGCTACCAACAGTATTCTTCACAGAGCTAGAACAAATAATTTCACAATTTGTATGGAAATACAAAAAACCTCGAATAGCCAAAGCAATCCTGAGAAAGAAGAATGGAACTGGAGGAATCAACCTGCCTGACTTCAGGCTCTACTACAAAGCCACAGTTATCAAGACAGTATGGTACTGGCACAAAGACAGAAATATAGATCAATGGAACAAAATAGAAAGCCCAGAGATAAATCCACACACATATGGACACCTTATCTTTGACAAAGGAGGCAAGAATATACAATGGATTAAAGACAATCTCTTTAACAAGTGGTGCTGGGAAATCTGGTCAACCACTTGTAAAAGAATGAAACTAGAACACTTTCTAACACCATACACAAAAATAAACTCAAAATGGATTAAAGATCTCAACCTAAGACCAGAAACTATAAAACTCCTAGAGGAGAACATAGGCAAAACACTCTCTGACATACATCACAGCAGGATCCTCTATGACCCACATCCCAGAATATTGGAAATAAAAGCAAAAATAAACAAATGGGACCTAATTAACCTTAAAAGCTTCTGCACATCAAAGGAAACTATTAGCAAGGTGAAAAGGCAGCCTTCAGAATGGGAGAAAATAATAGCAAATGAAGCAACTGACAAACAACTAATTTCAAAAATATACAAGCAACTCCTACAGCTCAACTCCAGAAAAATAAATGACCCAATCAAAAAATGGGCCAAAGAACTAAATAGACATTTCTCCAAAGAAGACATACAGATGGCTAACAAACACATGAAAAGATGCTCAACATCACTCACTATCAGAGAAATGCAAATCAAAACCACTATGAGGTACCATTTCACACCACTCAGAATGGCTGCGATCCAAAAGTCTACAAATAATAAATGCTGGAGAGGGTGTGGAGAAAAGGGAACCCTCTTACACTGTTGGTGGGAATGCAAACTAGTACAGCCACTATGGAGAACAGTGTGGAGATTCCTTAAAAAACTGGAAATAGAACTGCCTTATGATCCAGCAATCCCACTGCTGGGCATACACACTGGGGAAATCAGAAGGGAAAGAGACACGTGTACCCCAATGTTCATCGCAGCACTGTTTATAATAGCCAGGACATGGAAGCAACCTAGATGTCCATCAGCAGATGAATGGATAAGAAAGCAGTGGTACATATACACAATGGAGTATTACTCAGCCATTAAAAAGAATACATTTGAATCAGTTCTAATGAGGCGGATGAAACTGGAGCCTATTATACAGAGTGAAGTAAGCCAGAAGGAAAAACACCAATACAGTATACTAACCCATATATATGGAATTTAGAAAGATGGTAACAATAACCCTGTGTACGAGACAGCAAAAGAGACACTGATGTATAGAACAGTCTTATGAACTCTGTGGGAGAGGGAGAGGGTGGGAAGATTTGGGAGAATGGCATTGAAACATGTAAAATATCATGTATGAAACGAGATGCCAGTCCAGGTTCGATGCACGATACTGGATGCTTAGGGCTAGTGCACTGGGACGACCCAGAGAGATGGTATGGGGAGGGAGGAAGGAGGAGGGTTCAGGATGGGGAACACATGTATACCTGTGGTGGATTCATTTTGATATTTGGCAAAACTAATACAATTAAGTAAAGTTAAAAAATAAAATTAAATTAAAAAAAAACACTTAGCACAGCATTTCATATATAATAAATACTCAGCAAGTGTTATATATCATTATTGTTACAGCTATTCCCATTAAATATTATTATTAAGACTCTCTTATTTCGATTGGAAAGTCTGACCACTATATCTTTGTGGATTTTTTTTTCTTGTTTAATTTCATAACTGCCTTTAACCATATTCAGTCAAGAGAAGCTTAACTTAAAAGTAATTGATCATCCCTTCTACAAATCTCTATCAAAATGCCATTTCTATAGATTAGCCCCACCAGCCTCTAACTATTCCACCTTCACAATTACTCAGCACTTTTCTGTGCTTGATACGTGCATGTGTGCTAACTTACTTCAGTTGTGTCTGACTTTTCGCGACCCTATGGACCATAGCCCGCCAGGCTCCTCTGTCCATGGGATTCTCCAGGCAAGAATACTGGAGTGGGTTGCATGCCCTCCTTCAGGGGATCTTCCCGACCCCAGGAATGGAACCCTGTGTCTCTTACATCTCCTGCATTGACAGCTGGGTTCTTTACCACTAGTGCCACCTGGGGAGCCCTGTGTGCTTGACACTTATCACATATCACTAATGTTATCACTTCCACATATACTAATATCGTCACTTGTACATGCACATCCTTTTCTGTCACTTGTGACTCATATCTACACTAAATGTGTCTGTTTCCAACTTCAGATTATCACTGAAGAAGTAGAAACAGGAGAGTAGCCAGGCCTTTATCATTCTACAACAGCCATCTTCTAAGTGCGGCAGGTCCTTCCCTAGGGGTAAGCAAAGACTTTCCATGGGCACATACAGGCAGATTTTTAGGGAATCAATTTCCATGTCCTTAATTTCCCTCTCTACTACAGTTGCCTTTACTTGAGGCCACATGCAAGAATGAAATCATCAGTTTTTCTTTTCTCACCTCCCCTTTTGGAATGTCCTGTGAATGACTTGAAACAAATAAAAACACATCTCTTATCCATTCCAAGCCTGCGGTCGTATATAATCCTACAGTGTGAAACCTCTGGAGTTCCGAACAGTAGACAATACAAACTACCTTCCCTTTAGCTGTCTTGCATCCTCACCCCTCAAACGTCAGAGAATACACTGTCCTAAGGAAAACCTCTTGATGGGCAAAGCTAAAAGAGCACAGAGAAGAAGCACTGAAGGCAAGAGTGCTTATTTCCTTCAGACAGCAAATGTGTGTCAAAGCCTTGAGTTTTGTCTGTCTGTCTACTTAAATACGTATCTTAATATTAGAGATAGAGAGTGAGAGTCTAAGCTTCTAGCTCCAGTTAAGATGGAAGAAGAATATTCCACCTCATTACCCCTCTGATTATAACTGAATATTGTCAATAAAACACGTAAAGCAAGTTATCTTTGGTATCTGAAAAGGAAGGAATAACAGGCAGATTGAAAAGGGAACTTAACTTAAAATAGACTAATATTAAGTCATTACATTGTACACTTGAAACTAATATAATGCTATATGTCAAATATACTTCAATTAAAAAAAAAAAGACTAATAACGAAGTGTGTTTTCTAGTGTTTTTCTTTTTCCACCCATATTTTGCAACACAGAATCAGGGTAGTAAAATTATGGAACTATGTAGCAGGCATGGTCAAGAGAAACTCTCTCCCTGGTCAGAGAAATGGGAGGGAGGGTCCCTGCCAAACAGAAGGGGAAATCCCCAAGGTGTCTTTTCTCTTGACCCTACTTTGGAGGGAGGTCCCAGTAATAAAGCAGCATGTCTGCAACAGGGGAGGCAGCGACAGCCTAGGCTGTGTATTTGCCCCAGAGGTGGACATGACACTGAATGGATGATGAAACTACAGCTTTTTAAACAAAAAAACAGGAGGAAGGGTCCCTGGGAGTTAGGGAGTTTCCAGGAGGCCACCGAGGAGGAAGCTGTGTATGAAGTCCTGAGCATATTCCCCAGAATGAATCCATAAACATGGTTTGAAAAATAATACCAAAAGCTTTGAGAAGTAAACTGCAATGTCGGCATGGCCCAGCTACCAGACTGGTCCACAGGAGGCATACATGCAGGAAGGATCCAAGAGGCACAACAAAGTCTTTAAAAACTAAACTGACATTGGAACCAAAGCCCACAGAAGGTATAATGGAACTTATGACCTGAACCCCAGTGGGTCAGGTGACTATGAAACAACAAAACACAAATGGAAACCAACATCCTCCAGAGAATTTTAGCAAGGCCTAGAATCTCATAATGTACTCAAAATGCCGACTTGTTACTCCAAAATCGGTTGACAAACTAAAAAGCAGATCATTCTCAGTAACCCCAGTGAAAACATACACACCAACTCATCTCACATGCTAGCAAAGTAATGCTCAAAGTTCTCCAAGCCAGGCTTCAGCAATATGTGAACTGTGAACTTCCTGATGTTCAAGCTGGTTTTAGAAAAGGCAGAGGAACCAGAGATCAAATTGCCAACATCCGCTGGATCATGGAAAAAGCAAGACAGTTCCAGAAAAACATCTATTTCTGCTTTCTTGACTGTGTGGATCACAATAAACTGTGGAAAATTCTGAAAGAGATGGGAATACCAGACCACCTGATCTGCCTCTTGAGAAATCTGTGTGCAGGTCAGGAAGCAACAGTTAGAACTGGACATGGAACAACAGACTGGTTCCTAATAGGAAAGGGAGTTCGTCAAGGCTGTATATTGTCACCCTGCTTATTTAACTTCTATGCAGAGTACATCATGAGAAACGCTGGACTGGAAGAAACACAAGCTGGAATCAAGATTGCAGGGAGAAATATCAATAACCTCAGATATGCAGATGACACCACCCTTATGACAGAAAGTGAAGAGGAACTAAAAAGCCTCTTGATGAAAGTGAAAGTGGAGAGTGAAAAAGTTGGCTTAAAGCTTAACATTCAGAAAATGAAGATCCTGGCATCCGGTCCCATCACTTCATGGAAAATAGATGGGGAAACCAGTGGAAACAGTGTCAGACTTTATTTTTGGGGGCTCCAAAATCACTGCAGATGGTGACTGCAGCCATGAAATTAAAAGATGCTTACTCCTTGGAAGGAAAGTTATGACCAACCTAGATAGCATATTGAAAAGCAGAGACATTACTTTGCCAACAAAGGTCTGTCTAGTCAAGGTTATGGTTTTTCCTGTGGTCATGTATGGATGTGAGAGTTGGACTGTGAAGGAGACTGAGCGCTGAAGAATTGATGCTTTTGAACTGTGGTGTTGGAGAAGACTCTTGAGAGTCCCTTGGACTGCAAGGAGATCCAACCAGTCCATTCTGAAGGAGATCAGCCCTGGGATTTCTTTGGAAGGAATGATGCTAAAGCTGAAACTCCAGTACTTTGGCCACCTCATGCGAAGAGTTGACTCATTGGAAAAGACTCTGATGCTGGGAGGGATTGGGGGCAGGAGGAGAAAGGGATGAGAGGATGAGATGGCTGGGTGGCATCACCGACTCGATGGACATGAGTCTGAGTGAACTCCGGGAGTTGGTGATGGACAGGGAGGCCTGGCATGCTGTGAATCATGGGGTCACAAAGAGTCGGACACGACTGAGCGACTGAACTGAACTGAACTGAACCCTCAGATGACGTAGATGTTGGAATTATTTGATGAAGCCTTTAAATTAGCTATTATACACATGCTCCATGAAGTAATGGTCAACAGGTTTGAAATGAGTGGAAGGACAGAAGTTCTCAGTAGAGAAATAACAACTTCAAGAAAGAATCAAGTAGAAATTTTCGAACTAAAAAATATGGTAACTAAGTTCCTTTCTTTTTAAGAGCCACAGAATGGCAGAACTGAGATGACAATGGAAAGAGCCAATGAACTTGAACATAGATTAAAAGATTATCCAACCTGCATGAGAGAGAAGAATGACTGGAAAAAAAAAAAATGAACATAAGTTTAGGGACCAGTTGGGTACTATAAAAAGATCTAACATTGATGTCATTAAAATTCAAGAAGGAAATGAGAAACATTTATTCAGAAAATTGAAAAATAAATGACTATAACTTCCTAAATTTAGTGAAAGATATAAATTTAGACTTTAGAATCACAGCTGCTGCTGCTGCTGTTGCTAAGTCACTTCAGTCGTGTCCAAAGCCCCCTAATATTGGGTTGGCCAAAAAGTTCGTTCGGAATGAATGAGCTTTTCCGTCAACCTGATAGAATAAATTCAAGGAAAATCATCTTTAGGCACAAAATAATCAACCAAGTGGGGTTTATCCTCAGAAGCAATGCTATTCAACATCCAAAAAATTTTTTAAATGTAATCATCTGATTACCAAACTAAAGAAAAATCAAATGATCAAAATAACAGACTCAGAAAAGAGCATTTGATAAAATTCAGTATCTTTCATAATAAAAACGATCAGGAACCAAGAATAGAGTTTAAGGGTTAAATGATTATGTCAGCCCTTCCATTCATACTCCACCTTTCTCAAAGTTGGCTGGGACATATAACAGAAGTGACTATCATATCATATACACAATTCATGTCCACATTCAAAAGTAGGGAAATTATACAGGTACAGTGAGCATACTCCAGGGGAATGGAGATTATCTTATAATTCTGTTTACCATAACAAACAATGAAAAATAGACCAATATCATAAAAACAATACTTTTTACAACAGCTCTAAAAGAATCCAAAGAAATATGTGCAAAATCTATATAACGAAAATGTTGATATCAGAGTCAAGGAAGACCTAATAAATGGTAAGATAAACCAAGGTTATGGTTTAAAAGATTCAATATGATTAAGATATCAAATTGACATCTTTCTAAACTGATTAATAGCTTTAACACAATTCCAATCAAATCACTGCAGGATTTTTTGACAAGCTGATTCTAAAATTTATACAGAAAGGCAAGACACTAGAACTTAAAAATAAATTTTGAATAAGAACACAGTTGAAAAATTCACACCACCAAGATATTAACACTTATGATAAAGCTATAATAATTAAGATAGCATGGTTTTGGATAGATACAGAATGGAACAGAGTAGAATCAAGAAACAGACCCACATGAATATGGTAAATTAACATAACAAAGGTACAAAAGCACTTTAATGAGGAAAGGATAGTCTTTTCAACAAGTGATCCTAGAAAAATTGGATATCAATTTGCAAAAAGAAAATACCACTTGACCTGTACTTCACACTTCATGCAAAATTTAACTCACCATATTTCAAAATAAAACAAAAAGTATAAAAGTCTCAGGAGAAATTATAAGAGAAAATCTTCATGCACATATGTAAGGCAAAGAGTTCTTTGATACAAAAGCATGTAACATACAAAAAAAGATTGATAAATTAGACTTCATTGAAATAAAAATGTCTGCTCAGTGAAAGACAATGTGAAGAGAATGAAAAGACAGGTGTAGGCTGGGAGAAAATATTTCCAAATCACATAATCAATAAAAGATTTGCCACCGAGAATATACAAAGAACTCTCAAAACTCAACAATAAGAAATACAACCCAAGGGGGGAAAAAATGAGCAAAGGAAATGAATGGGCACTTCACCAAAGAAGATGTACCAATGGGAAATCAGCATGTTAAAGATGCTCATTCACTAGTCAACAAATAAATGCAAATTAAAACCACAATGAGATACCTTTCCATACCTGTTAGAATAGCTAACACAAAAGCAATACAAATCAACCGGACAATACCAAGCACCGGTGAGATTATGGAACAACTGGAATTCACATACATTATTGGCGAGAAAGCAAAACAAAACAGCCAGTCTAGAAAACAGTTTGGCAATTCCTATAGAATAAAGCGCTTACCAATCTAGGTGTTTATCCTGGAGGAATTTGCTTAAAAAAATTTAAGTAAATGGCTGGCAATAATACTCATAATCACTAAAAGTTGGAAATAAAAAATATCCTTTAGGCCGTAGCTGGGAATCTTGCAGAAGAGGCAGCTAAGAGGACATGCCAAATCAGGGGCACTGAGTCATGGGGGCCACGCAGGATGAGGTTTGGGAAAACTTGCTTGAGCTTGGGGTACAGGCATGCATTAAAAATAAATGTCCTACAACAAGTAAGTCATCATACATAGAAATCAAATACTAATAGTAAAAATAATACTAATAGTGGATACAAGTAACAACATGAATTAATCTTAAAGGTATCACTGTAAGTGAAAGAAGTTTAGTCTCAAAAGATACTGTAATTCTATTTACATGACATCCTGGAAAGGTATGACAAAGTCTGAAGAGCAGATCAATGGGGTTGGAATGTGGGTTTGATCACAAAGAATAACATGAGTACACATTTTGGTAATAGAACTATTGTGCATCCTGATGTGTTAATGGTTATAAGAATCTATGCATGTGTTAAAATTCACAGAATTGTACACGAGAAAAAACTGAATTTTATTGTGTAAATTAAGAAGTTAAGTAAGATACTTTACACAGGGACACATACTAACACACTAATATAAACTAAAAATCAGCTTATTTCTGTCAGAAAGTCACTCTAATTTGGCCAATTAGTTTGACAGTGAAGTTTGGTTTTACCAATTAGGTAAATTCTATGTCAATTGAATAAACCAAATAAACAGCTTCAAAGTTTTGATGTATATATTTAATGCATGTGATAGCATATAAAGCTTTTCATCAAAATTTTTGTATTATCAAAGATAAATTGAAATTAACAATATTTCAGTTTCCCAATTCTTTATCAGTATATGGATTTAAACAAAGTGATCTAACTGAAAGATGTTAGATAAATAAAATAAATAGATGTTTGATAAATCCTGGTAAAATTATCAGAAATTGAGACCATGAAGACTCTAATGACAGGATAATAAATTCATGGGCAAGTAAGGTGCTTTCCAATTTTTACTTTCAAAAATAGGAGAAGAATCAAACCAAGACTCTAATAATTTTAATGGTAGATTATTACTATGTGACTTTTGATATTAACCTGGAAAGTTGCTCAAATAATTGAGGACCATTATTATGGTAAACTCCTTTTATTTCCATGTACTTAATTATATGAATCGGAGAAGGCGATGGCACCCCACTCCAGTACTCTTGCCTGGAAAATCCCATGGACGCAGGAGCCTGTTAGGTTGCAGTCCATGGGGTCGCTAAGAGTCGGACATGACTGAGCAACTTCACTTTCATTTTTCACTTTCATGCATTGGAGAAGGAAATGGCGACCCATTCCAATGTTCTTGCCTGGAGAATCCCAGGGACGGGGGAGCCTGGTGGGCTGCCATCTATGGGGTCGCACAGAGTCAGACATGACTGAAGCAACTTAGCAGCAGCAGGAGCAATTATATGAATAAGTCTTCAAGTCATTACAATCCAGAAGACAAAAAAAGTACAAATGGAATTGATGCCAAACCCTGTTCCATTCTACACAAACCAGTTTTAAAAGAAATCATCCCATCTAACACAATGAGAGATGAATTTCCAACAAAAGTCACATTTAAGCTTAGTAATTATTTATACATAGTAGACTTAAGTCACAATTACTACAGAAAGTTAATCAAAATGCTAACACTCAGTCTCATAAATGAGAGAAGTTTTTTGTAAGTAATAATTTCCATTCTCATATGTGGCTTTTTTCTAGGGTGATAAAAATAATTATAAGCATTAAAAAGAATACACCAGAATGAAATTCTGTGAGCAAAGGGAAATAGAAGTGTGAAAAGAGAAGCTATGTAATATCTGTCCAATATTAAAAGAAGAGCTTGCAAATTTTGAATGGCTGTGAGTGCCAAGTCACTATGGTATTTAAATTCCACTGAACACATTTAAAAGAGTAATATAACAGTTTCATTTTTAAAATGTCGATTATTATAATATCCTTTAGATTGTATTCTGTCAACTGCTTACATTCATGATTTAAAGTTTTTAAATATTAACTTAAAATCGTGAAAGGGATATATAATTTTTCAAAATCCTTTTAGGGTCCCACAAGCAAAAATATTTGGAAGACCATACCTCTGAATACTATGTTACATTCACAGCCTCCTCAATATGGATTTAGCTCATTTTGTTTAAATGTGCACAGAGGTTTAGACACCAAATAAACATATGGATTGAGTGGATGAAATGGAGATGGCAATTGCTTCCCAACTGCTGAGCTCAATGGAATTGAAGTTATGAAGATCGTGATGCTATTTGGCATAATGAAGTCGCAATTTCAGGAGAGATTCAGACTTTGATGAGATGATTCTGAATCACGCGTTAGTTTCAGTGGGTGGCCCAGAGTGTAGAGTTCAAACTCTAGGAAGTCTGAATTATCAGGAAATTGCCACGTTCCTGGAGCTCAATTTCAAGGATAACTGACTGAGTGTAAGGAGTTATGTCCATCAAAAGGACTGAGGTAGTATCCAGTCTTGGGAATTTTTAGACAGAAATATGAAACAGAACTAAGCTAATATTTTTATTGTGTGGAAAAAAAAAAAACCAACCAGCAATTTTATTCAGCTACCTGGTTCTATAAAGATGTATCTGCTGTGATTAAATTGATCAACATAGAGATATAAAGCTGGAGATAGAATTAAAATAGATCAGGCTTTGAATTGTTCACATGTGAATTACCAGCATTCTTGTTAGAGTGGTCAGACCAAATATTGACCAAAATAAAATAGGCTTAGCGCTATGAATTTATAATTACATATATCAAAAAAATCAAACTTTTGCTTTGTTGATAAACATTTCTGTATTTTATTATCATCTGTAAGACCACAAATGTGGATTTCTGATAGCAAGAGGCAATACTGAACAAAAAGTGGATGCCCTTGGTCTCCAGCCACTGAACAAAATAATATTCTGTAAGATGCACAGAGATCAACCCATGATATTGGGTTTCTGAGTTACCAACTTCCAAGCCATGCTATTAACTCGAAAATAGAAGAAGAATGAATGAAAGCAGGTGAGGAAAGGACATCTCTCTATTTCTGTTTTAGGAACCACTGTGCCATCTCAAGCAAAGCAATATCTGGCAGAGAATAGACACCTAATCTCAAATGATCTATAAATAAGAATTACTGAACCCAAAGAGAAGAGCTAGTACTTAGGCTCAACAAGAAATCTGTTTTATTTGGCACTGCTTCTTTAGCTGGCATGGGAAGGAGGGAAGTCAAAACAAGACTGGCTTTCACAGAAAACAGAGGAAATCCACAAGCTGAGCATTCCTCATGGTTCATAGATGGAAAGAGATTGTTAGGGACTTCAAATGATTTTTAAAACCTTCAAGTTTCAATTCACAGCCAAACGAAATTCAAGTACTGGACAAGTTGATTGTGTAGTTTATTAAGAGTTCTTCCAAGTCTTTATCTCTATCACTGCCCTAATAACCACAACAGTAACAATAGCTGTTATTCCTATGGCTTCTCTTCCTTCCCTTATCTGTGATCACCCTCCCTAACATGTTCTATGTTACAGCCCTACAGACAGATGCTTTAAAGAACTGAGAAGATATCTCTAGGAGAAGAGCATTGCAGGCAGAGGAGTTGGAACCTTAAGAGCAAAAAGGCAAGTATTCAGAGAAAAATCAGAGAGATGATATGGGCCAGATAATGAAGGGCAGGATGTTTGTGTTGTACAACTCTAGCAGGCACTGTTTACCTTGAATTCTGTGTGACTGGTGCCCCCCTGGAGTCATGAGAGGCAATGATACTGATGGAGTGCCCTGAAGGTTGTAGGGATAGTGGCTTTTATAATTGAGGGAGATGGGAAAACTTGGACAGGAGAGATGTAAATGTTTAAATGATCCCTTTTGCTTCCGTATGGAGAACAACCTGCTGGGGCAAGCAAGGATGCTAATAAGGAGGTGGAAGGATAATCCAAGCAGGAACTGAAATGACCAGAGCCAGGGGTTGTCATGAAGATAGTGAACACTGGTTGGATTATGTGTACATTTTGAGAGTAGAGACAGTAAGATTTCTGAAAGATCAGATATGGTATGGAAGAGAAAGAGAAAAGTCAAGGATGGTACAAGGCTTTTGGCTGAAACAACTAGAAGAATGAAGTTGTTACTAACATGAGGAGGGTTTGAAGGAGAGCAGGGGTGGGGTCAATACTAGATCAGGGTAGTATGTAGGACCTACTATGCTTAACACATTTTGCAGACACTCAAGTAGAAATAACTAGAAAGCTGAAAGCAGTGTGTGTGTGTGTGGTGTGAGTATATAGCACAAGCATACATATACATGCAAGCCCAGAGTTTAGAGGATGTGCGGGTTTGAGATCCATGCTGGTAGATGTCAGTGTCTGGTGGTATTTCAAGCCATGAGCCTGAATTAGATCATCAAAAAGAGGAGTGGTCCAAGAAATGAGCCCTGGGGCACTCTAGTGTTTAGAGGTGAGAGAAATGAGGAGAAAATATCAAAGGAGGCTGAAAATAGGTGGCCAGAGTAGAAAGAAATTCTGTTGGTGGCTCAGACATAAAGAATCTGCCTACACTGTAGGAGACTTGCAGGAAACACAAGTTTGAACTCTGGGTCGGGAAGATCCCTGGCAGGAGGAAATGGCAATCTACTCCAATATTCTTGCCTGGAAAATCCTATGGACAGAGGATCCTGGTGGCCTACGGTCCATGAGGGTCACAAGGAGTCAGATGCAACTGAATACGCACACAGTCCAAAAGTAGAAAGAAAACCTCCCTGGAAGCCTAGAGGGTTTATCTTGGATGAAGAGAGTGATTAAAGGTGGCAAAAGTTGGAGGAGGTCAAGTCAGGGGAAGACTGAGAACTTCCCATAGAATTCAGCAACATGGATGACAATTCCTGAAGATCTAGGGGAAAGTAGCTTTGCTTGAGAGGTTGGAGCAAGGACTTCGGAATACAGGTTGGAGGCCTGAGGGAGTGGAATAAGATTAGGGATGAAGTACAGATTTAAGAGTCATTAGTACTTATGTGGCTATGAGCAACTATGAGGTTTCCTAGACAAAATGAACAGACTATTGAGAAAAGAGGGTTGAGACCAGAGTTCTGTGGAATATCAATATTTCAGGAGCCAGGAGAGGAGGAGAGAGACTGATGTGTGGCCAGAGTATGGGAAGCAGACCAAAACAGAGCAGTGTTCTAGAAACAAAGGCAAAGAGAGTGCCACAGATGAAGGAGAAATAACCAGAGACAAAGGCCTTCCTCTGTGGGGTGCAGCCAGGTTTCGGACTTCCTCCTCCACAATCCCATGTCTCTGCTCTTACAGGACATAGTACTTATAGGCTGTAGTAGATCCTTATCAGCTTCAAAGGCTAAAGGAAGGAAGGGTATCCCTCAGTTCCTCATCCCTCTAGTGGGGTAATTTGGAGCCATATTGTACAAATCATACACTACTTCCCAGATTTTACCATGACATTAAGCCCCAGTTGACCACAATGGTAGCTGAATTCATAATTTACCTTTACTGGCCACCTTCCATCCCTTGAACCACCTTCCCACTCCTCCACTGGTCCACACTTCTCCCAAACATACGATTTGTGCTCAGATCCTTGTCTTAGGCTCTGCCTTTGTACTCATCTGTCTAGCTCTCCATGGGCTTATGAGCACTTTAAAAAGTCTGCATGCCAGCATTTCCCTGGTCCAGTGGCTAAGATTACATGCTCCCAGTGCAGGGGGCCTGGGTGGGATCTCTGGTCAGGGAACTAGATCTCACATGCTGCAACTAAAGAGATCCCATGAGGGGCAACTAAGACCTGATGCAGCCAAATAAATAAGCTTTTTTAAAAATTCTGCATTCTGTCTTTCCTTCCCAGTTCCTCACTGACTACATGGTCCATAGAACATGTAGCTTCTAAATGTCTGTTATACTGAAGCGTTTACATTTTCATAGTGCGTTATGGATTCCCAAAATGTTTTCAAATACAGTATTTTATTTAGTCCATAAAACCATTCTACCACCCAGGTATTATTCCTACTGTAAAATAAAATTGAGGAAAGAGAAATAAAAAGGGTTTATGAAACTTGCTTCAAGACCACCCAGTTATTAAATAAAACAACTAGGGCTTGAAAACAAGTCTTCAGATTTAGGTTTGGGGCCCTTAAAAGAAGCAACTATATATCAAAGAAAGAAAATGCTTTTACAACTTAAGCTGTCAATAATTTAAAATTATAAATGTTACAAAATTTGAGGTTCTAGGCAAATCTCATTATATTTGACTATTCATTGTAATGAAAAGTGTGTGGCTAATTTTGGTAACTCTACTCATCTGCCTCTGGCAAAATATTGACACTACATTAAAGTAATTTTCCCAAGTGAATTCACAACACAAAATGAGAAAGGGGTATTATGTTTTACTAAGATCTTGAGACAACAATGTACTGGGGCTAACATACTGAAGTGGTTTATCTCAACAACCAAAGCTAAGAAAGCAAATAAGATATTCGGAAAAGGAAGAGGAAAATGAAAGAATAAATAGCTGAAGTTCTTTCATGGCACCAGAGATCTATTTCTAAACTACTTTCCATACACAATTTCAGACAAGGTAGAGTAAAGGACTAGTCAGAAAGCTCAGAATGATTGATGGACCTTGACCTTTAGCCCTCTGAGTTCTCACAAGTCAACTATGGAAACACACACTAATGTTTATTTTAAAAACCTCTGAGAATAGTTTCCACAGCATTATCACGTTAGCACATTATTTACTTTACGGGACCAGGCATTGGTATAAGATAGAAAGGGTAAGACAACTGAGTATCCTTCCATATGAGAACAAAATATCTTCAGAGTTATGACTGATTGAAAAGATGCTATGACAAGATGAGTTAAATTTACAGAGCTGTGCATTGGGAAAAGCAGCTGTTACAGGTTGTGAGTTTTGGCTCAGCTCAGTCTAAAAAGGCATTTGAAAGCTCTTGTGAGAAGGAGGCTGTAACAGAGGGGAGCATTAAAAGATTAATAATCAAATCCCAGGACGGTCCCGGGATGAAAACAGAACTGGGGGGCTGATTTAAAATAATCTTGGGATAATCTTCCTGAACCTCAGTTTCCTAATTTATAAAATGAAGATGATAATACCTCAGAGATTTACTCTGGAAGCAAAGTGAGCTAACAGCTGTGAAAGCACTTTGGAAAGGAGAATGGGGTTCACAAGGTAAAAGCGAGGCTGCTGTTTTCTTGGGCAAATGACTTGACGAGTTGGAAGGAGAAAACTAAGATGGGAGTCAACTTTTAATCATCATTTGTTTCATGGGCTAAATAGACACCTGACACCCAATACAGGTCCGCAGTGCTGAATGCCTACCCAGGACACCCCCTTGCTTCCTCTGTGTCAAGTGAGACCCTTCATTTTTCAAACATTCAGAACTCCTTTATATCATTGACTCCACTTCTATTCCATTGACATTTAACTTGTGTTCTTCTACAGTTTCTGTCTGTCAGCATGTTATATGGAGTTACTAATGTTCTTTTTACATTGTTTCTCACATTCTTATATATAGATCTACCAAATTAGGCTTAACACTCCTTAAAGTATTAAATATTACTCCTTAAAGGTCAGGAGTATGAGAAGTATTATTATTATTACTAGAAAGTGAGTGAAGTCACTCAGTCGTGTCCGACTCTTTGCGACCCCATGGACTGGAGCCAGCAGGCTCCTCCATCCATGGGATTTTCCAGGCAAGAGTGCTGGAGTGGATTGCCATTTCCTTCTCCAGGGGATCTTCCCAACCCAGGAATCGAACCTGGGTCTCCTGCATTGCAGGCAGCCGCTTTACCGTCTGAGCCACCAGGGAAGCCAAGTACCTTGCAAAACATCACGCCTAACCTAGAGTCTCTCAAAAGGAGCACTACTGGCATTTGGGACCAAACAGTTTGTGTGGGTAGCTGCCCTACACCCTGCAGGATGTTTTACAGTATAGTGGGTCTCTACCTGCAAAATGCCAGTAGCAACTCTTTCTGTCCCCAGAGTTGTGACAACCAAGTTATCTCTAGACATTGCCAATGTTCCCAGGTGGAGGGGTCGCAAAATTATCTCTGGTTGAGAACCATCACTCTAGGTGGATATAAACCAACATTATCGTTACTGTAATTCCTTTTATTTTTTCATATTACCTGCAATAATGCTCAGAACTGAATACTCAATGAATATTTACTAAATAAGTGAAAAAATGAGAAAAAGACTTTCATGAGTTATATTCATAACTGGTCTTACAACATAAACCCTTATACGATTAAGGCAATATTATATAATTGATACTTTTCTACCTGGCATACAATATTCTTAGTATATGAACATTTTTAAGTAACTATGTGTGTGTGCGCTAGAAATTATATTCTCATGCATGCATAAATATCACAGCTAACAGTGGTTTTTTCCTAGCACATGCCCTATGAATATACCTGTGATGGCTAGCATACCGCTTATCTATCAAGCATGAGATGGAAAAATTATTTTAAATTCCTGGAAAATACTGCATCAAACACCGATTATCAGACTCATTTTCAGAGAATTAACTCTACATGGAAAAAAAGAGTATAAAGAATTCTAAAAAGGTTGACAAATAGAGGGTCTCAGATGAGTGTACTTAGGACATTTCTATTCTCTTAAAATGTAAGTTTTTTTTAAATATATCTTCCCAGATCTTTTCCAAAACCATCAATCTTTTCCAAGATGGAAAGATTTGTACTATCTTCTGATATTTGAGGAACACATGTGAAGTGGCATTTCACCTAGAGCTATTAAAGAATATTGGTATTACTTTGATTTTAAAAACTGATACTTTAGGACCATCATGTTATGGAACACTGATGATTTTTTATTTTCACCTCAGTGGATTCTTAAATCCTATATCAACAGGCTACTTTTTCCAAATGATGAGTAATAAAGTGTTCTTATTAAAATGGGAGAAATGTAGCTGAAAAAGAATTAAAAGGGCTTCTTTTTCATGTACACTCACTCATCATTCTGGTAGTTTATTGCTATATACAACCTTTTGGAGGGAATCCTAATTTAGTAGTAGACCTCTACTGTACATTGTGTTAAAAAGAAATAAACAAACCCTTACTTTAGGCTTGGATGAGTAACTTGTGACAGGTTAATGTCCCTCCCATCAAGTAAAACTGGAAAAGCCAGATGAAACACAAGAAACATCCATTTAAAGGCCTCTGATAGCTGGTGAGACTATTAAGAGGTGAGTGGCTAAGATCCAGAGAGAAGACAACTGTAGAACAAACAGTCTACATTCTATGTATGGATGCTTTTACCCCTTGGAACTTGCCAATTCTTGGCACAGTACTAGAAACTGAGAATCTGGACAGAGGGCCACTGCAAAGAGGCAGAGAAGCCAGTAGAACTTTTTGGTAATCCCACAGAGGTAGACAGACAAAAATTCGAGTTTTGGTGCTACCAGAGGAGTGGGAAATAAAGGCGCCGAGGATGTAGCAGGGAAGGAGACACAGAGAAGGGCAGGCCTATTGTGTGGAAGGATTTCCCCTCAAGGCTTCTGCTGTAAAGAACAAGCCAAAGAGTTAGGTAGAAAACCTCTGCAAAGCCAAGTGGAAATCTAGCAATCTTTCTGCTCTACCAAAAAAAAATAAAAATTACAACTTGGGACTGCCAAGGAGGAGCAGAATGCAAGAAACACCTTGGTTTCTCAGCAAGGCTCACCAGAGAAACGCACTCTCAGAATGGAAACAAACGAGAGGGAGGTGGAGTCTTACCGACACTGTCTTATAAACAGAGAGCAAAATCAGTGCAGTTCTTACTGGATCAATGTGGTCTGTTCCCACTCTACACTCCTGCCCTTCAGGAGAGGATCTGCTTCCCCCACTGTCAGCCAACAGAGAACGGCCCTAAACAAGGGCACATCCTTCCCAAGAAGGATCACATCCAGTGGTGGCTTCAGGTGGGGGTATAAAGACCTGGCTGACTTGTCCCAACACGGAACAAGTCTCTGAGACCATATGAGCCCCAGAACTCCCCGAGGATTTAGCTAAAGCTTCAGTGGGCCTGGATCACATTTCAGCTTCTGCCTCCACCTAATCCTGCCTTCTCTCTCCTCCTTTACATAAGTGCTGATACCTAATAAACACCCTGTACAACAAATTCCATCTCAGTGACTGCTTCTGAAAGACCCAGCTTGTGACAGTTGCAGGAGTGGTCCCAGAAAGCAGGCAGTCTGATGGGGTTATTGATCTGGATCACTCACTGCTGGCATAAGTGTGAAGTTGCCATTATTGATGGTAGGTGGAGACAGACATTCCCTGGCATCAGGGGGTGGTCCAATTGCTAAAATCATTATCAGAAGTGAACTGGAATACTCTACCTAAAGAAAGGAATGCACTCAATGGGGTGACACACCAAGTATTTGGCAAGTAACTATAAGGACAGTGGATTGGATGACTTAGTGCTAAGCACCAATATTCTAGAAAAAGAACTCAAAACTGCAGGCAACTGTAACTCATGTTGTGGAAGCCAAAGGGCCCTCCTAGTAATTTAGAAAGAGGCTTTCACAGCCTCTGAGAATCTGGAAAACTGAGGATTGGAAAAGATTAATAATACTAACCCATTAAAATTAAGACTTTCTATTCCATAATAGACACTAACAGAAGAAAGGAAAGGTAAGCCAGCCAGTGGGAGATCTTTACAATGCATACAATGCAAATTAGGAACAGACAGACAGACTACCCAATCAAAAAATGGGCAAAATACTCGGACAGACACTTCACAAAAAAGGATATTTAAATAACCAAAACAGCTTGAAAATTCAGCCCCAATCATTAGGAAAATGTAACTTAAAACCACAAAGAAATACCACAACATTACCATCAGAATCGCTCAAATGAAAATGATTGGCAATACCAAGTTTTGGGGAGAATTTGGAGCAAGTGCAACTTTCATAGCTAGGAGGAATATAATGTCCATAACCACTTTAAAAAACTGTTTTGCTGAACAAATACATAGCCATGTTCCATCAAAGACATGTACAAGAATAGTCCTAGCATCACCATTCACAGTAGCTGGAAACACCTCATATGTCTGTCAACAGCAGAGTAGAAAAATATATTGTGGTATAAAACATATTATTGTTTAGTCACTGTCATGTCTGACTGTTTGCAACCCCATGGACTAGCCCACCAGGCTCCTGTGTCCATGAAATTTCCTAGGCAAGCATACAGTAGTGGTTTGCCATTTCCTTCTCTCAGGGATCTTCCCAACTCAGGGATGAACTTGCATCTCCTGCACTGGCAGGCATGGGCAGGTGAATTTTTTACCACTGAGCCACCAGGGAAGCCCATAAAATATATTAGAATACCATAAAAAATGAGAATGAATGAACTACAAGAAGATGAAAGTACAGTGAATCTCTAAAACATAATGTTGAGCAAATGGAGTTAGACAAAAAAGGCATGCATACTGTACGATTGATACCACTGATATCAAGTTCAGAAGTTGGCAAAATTACCTGAGGTGATGGAAGTCCGTATAGAGGTCTCTTTGGGGAGGGTCAGATCACTGGTAGGAAGGTTGGGTTTCTGGGTTGCTGTTACTATTCTATTTCTTGATCTGGGTGCTGGTTACATGAGTCTGGTCACTTTATTAAAATTTATTGTACTAAATGCGTTATTTGTGTATTTCCTAGCATGAATTTCAATAAAAACTTTAAAAAATGCAACAAAATGCAGACACCTACATTGCTTTTCGTTTTCCTGCTGTGGTGAGAAGCAAATCCTGCTGACATTGCTGTTTTCACTTTGGTTTCTAAACTGTGAACATTTGAGGAAATCGGGCCAGGAGGCATTCACCATTCCCAGGACTGACTCACAGCCCTCTTTTGCAGACTCACAGAAGGATCTACAAGGCAGGAGTCCATGACTAGAAGAAAAGAGAAAGGTGGAAATTAATGTTTTTACAGACTGTTTCTCAAAATAATAATTAAACTAAAGAAAAGTTAGCCACCCATGCTACAATAATACCTTAATTTATATTTACTATAATCAACAATTTGAATTGTCAACAACAACCTTCAACCCTGTAACAAGCATTTTAGCCACCTCACTGTCATGATTCTAGAGGGAATAAACTAGTTCCATAACAGATCATCTAACTCTCTCTTGTAGAAGGATTTATCCAAAATGATTTTTTTTTTGAGATTTCTTGTGTTAAGTAAACCTGTCAACCAAAAAAAAAAAAACCACTCTACTTACTGCCATAAGGAAAAAATTAACATGAAAATGAATGTCCCCAAAATGAAAAGGCAGAGTAGATCACAAAATAGGTTAATCTCATTTCTTTATCAAACCTCTGAGAAATTCAAATTATCTCTGAGAGGCAGACAGAGAGAAAGCTGTTCCTTAACCTACACTGTCTCCTTAGAAAAGAAAATATTACACAAACAAATGGCAACTCTGAAACCTTGTACAGTAATTTATCTTTTCATTTCTATGCTATCTTCTGCAAAATAGCAAAACACAAACAATTGTCCACTAGCAGTAAGGTAATGATGCTTTGGAGTTTGTCTTTATTCATCTGACATGCAATCAAACACTGCTGGATCCGAGTTCCTGTGTCTGGGGATGGGGACGCTACAATGTCAAGGTCATGGACTTGTTCTCCTGCAGATCCAGGCAGCTTTTTCTACTTTGCAGCTATGGGTTGCACCTCTCACCCTAGCTGGTCATCTGGCAAAGGCATCTCAAATGATTTTTATGAAAACAAGGAAAGAAAATATATATGTCAGTCAAAGCAAAGCACACACTTCAAAAATGCAGGGTCAATAAGAAATTTCAGAATCATATAGTATCAGATTTGTAAGAAATCTTAATCAACACCTCATTCAAATCCTTCATTTGAGGGAAGTCTAGGGAGATTCTGAGACATACAGCTTTGTAACAGATGAAGTGGGAAGAGAATCCAGATTTTTAACATTCAACTCATGCCCTATCTACCATCCCGTATCATTTATTCTCACATAAGGACCTAATAATTTGGCTTTAAGAACTCCTTGATCCAACAAATACACTTATAATTCCCCACTCATTCATCTATAGATCACTGGAACATAAAGGGATGTGCCAGCCACTGAGTTAAAACAGAAAGGATCAAGTCTATGAAAGGATCTTGAGAGTGAGACCTTGTTATACATAAAAATGTGGGAAAAGAGTACTCAACAATTACATTTAGATACAAACATTTTTGTCCTTCTCAGAAACTTGTCTTAAAATTAAGTAAATTTTAGAATCCTAATATTCACATAACTATATTAACATGTATCCAAATTTGTTAGTGAAGATGTAAGAAGAAGTTTTGCATTTGAAAGAATTAGCTTTAGACATAAAATATGAATTAGTCCAAGCAAGTATCTCAGTGGAAAGGAGACACCTGATTGCCATTCAGGAAATAAATTAGATATTCATAGAACTGAAAATTCTGCTTAAATAACATTTTTGAGAAGATTTTCTTTCCTAGATCTTATTCCAGAGACCTTACATATTTTCTCAAATAAAACCGAGAAACGTGGTTGAGGAGTGTGGGGAACACAGAATTCCCATGCAATTGCTTCTACTTTGCTAGGCTCTAAGTGCTATATACACATTAACTCATTTCTCACTACAGTACTACACCAGCAATACCATTACTGTCATCTCTACTCTACAAATAAAGAAACTGAAGCACAGAAAATATATGAGATTCTTCCAAGATCACTGAGTTAGTGAGTGTCCCAGCCAGCATTCAAACCCAAGCCAACCGATTCAAGGACTATTAACTACTCTATTACACATGAGTCCTTACTTTAGGAATGTATGTCCCAAAAGCATAACTCAAGGTTAATTCAAAACCTGGTATGCACTTTCCCAGTGAACCAACCATATACACAGTGGTTGGGTTCTCCCATCACTCTACAAACTTCTACTTAATCTCCAATCAATCAGTATTTGCCAAAGGGGCTAAGAAACACTAGGACAGGGTGAAGGCTTTTCTCTTTCTTTCCCAGGTGTAAGAGCCCACAATAGAGCTACACAGCAAGCTTGGTTTGGTTTCAGCATTCTTCCTTTGCTTCCTAGTCCCTGACCTGTGTTTCAATGTCCTGACACCATCCTGCCCACCCCACTCCAGCACCCCACCTGGAAAGCCCCCTCCACCAGACCATCATTGTTTTAGTCACTTGGTCATGTCCAACTCTTTGTGACCCCAAGGACTGTAGCCCACCAGGCTTCTCTGTCCATGGGATCCTACAGGCAAGAAAACTGGAGTGGGTTGCCATTTTCTCCTCCAGGGGATCTTCCCAACTCAGGAATGAAAGTTGTGTCTTCTGCTTGACAGGCAGATTCTTTACCATTAGCACCACCTGGGAAGGTATCAGTTCAGTTCAGTTCAGTTCAGTCACTCAGACTCTTTGCGACCCCATGAATGGCAGCACGCCAGGCCTCCCTGTCCATCACCAACTCCCGGAGTTCACTCAGACTCACGTCCATTGAGTCAGTGATGCCATCCAGCCATCTCATCCTCTGTTGTCCCCTTCTCCTCCTGCCCCCAATCCCTCCCAGCATCAGAATCTTTTCCAATGAGTCAACTCTTCGCATCAGGTGGCCAAAGTACTGGAGTTTCAGCTTTAGCATCATTCCTTCCAAAGAAATCCCAGGGCTGATCTCCTTCAGAATGGACTGGTTGGATCTCCTTGCAGTCCAAGGGACTCTCAAGAGTCTTCTCCAACACCATACTTGCTGCTAAACATTTTTCCCCTTCCTACCATCAAAGCTACATTCCCCAAGTGAGCTGATTGAAATGAGACTTTCAAAGAAGAAAAGAGATGAAAATAACACAGAGTAGTACATAATAATAGATGGACACTTCACCCTCCAGAGGTTTTTGGCATCATTAGAAGATTGCTTGCTGGACCAAAGGAATCTCTGATGGAATTCCAGGTGCCACTTACAGAGGGAAAAGTCATCCCACATTGTCATGGGGGGAAGATCACTGTGAGGCTGAGTAGCACTTGGGGCCCAACTCTCCCAGGTGTTTCTTGGACCTTTCCTCAGTTCTGAGCCCACATATTCTTTGATCACTCCACATCTTCATTCAGAACCTTCTATGGTAAAGGCGATGAAGGTTCACACAGGGGTCCAGCAGACCATTTTCACTCTAAAGCTGAGTCTATAACTCAGAAGCTCACTTCTTGTCATTGACCCTCATCTGAGTTATTTTCTGCAGGAAATCACAAGCTACCCCTCTGAACTTTTCATGTTGCCCACGCCTCACTATCTGATCTTTGGCCAACAGTTCATTCATACAAGACTCAGTTTCATCATTTGAAAAGTGAGGGATTTGGAAGAGCTGATTTTTCATAGTCCTTTTACCACTGACATTCTGTGAATCAAAATTCACTCTTTATAACACAATACTTCTCAGAGGAGTGGTGATAATCCCACCAGCTTTGCTAAATTTCAAAAGGTAACAGATATTTTTTTTTTTCTCGAGACTTGATCTGGGAATATATAGAGACATTAAAATACCATTAGGCCTTCCATTCTAAAAATAGGGCCTAAGAAAAATGTCTAGAGTGTTTCCAAATAGCTCTCTTAAGAGGTGTAACCAACCAAGACCCATAGGCTTTAAATTGCCAGATGAGGACATGTGAAATAGTGATGGGGTATTAATAACTAGCAGCCCTTTCAAACACTGAGCAAAATGAGGAGCCATTTGTTCTTGCTTTGCATGAAATTCAAGTGCCTACAAGGGGTTGAAGCATTTTGCTTTTCATCACATGGAACAGTGTGTTGAGACAGACCACACTATTTTGGAATATAAGTGCTGATATCCAAGCAACAAGCAGACTGACATCTGAAAACAGTGCTCAGAACAGGGAAGGAGTCAGATTTGGCTATCAGGACACTATTTTAGAAAAGGTGATTATTTTAAATGGACATTTGAAGGGTATTTCATGTTGTGCAAAATCCCCTTAAAACATTTCAACTAAGGCTTAAGCAGAAAATTCTTACCTCTGTAATTTTGTTGAAACAAATACATACAAATATAAATACTTCTACTATATATTAATAATGAAGTTTTTAGGGGATTTCCATTAGGAATACTACTCAAATTATCTCTCTGTTAATACAAAAAATTATAGACTTTACCTATACAATTTTAAGCAAATTTATCTACTAAATTTCCTGTATTTACAATTTATATATATATATATATATATATATATATATATATATATATAGTACCCTTTGACCAACATCTCCCCATTTCCCCACCCACAAATTTACAGATTTTTACAAAAATAGCTCTGATAAAGACATAAAGTTAAAATTATTGAATAAGCTATAGCCACATTGTAGGCTTATATAATAGCTAAAGGATTTTTAGGTTTTATAAATCACTTTTTTCTAACTTTTTAGGTTTTTTTTGAAATATGGCTCATGTACAATATTATATAGGTTACAGGTGTACAATATAGAGATTCAAAACTTTTAAAGGTTATATTTGATTTATGGGCTTCCCTGGTGACTCAGATGGTAAAGAATCTGCCTGCAATGCAGGAGACTTGGGTTCAGTCCTTGTGTTGGGAAGACCCCCCGGAGGAGGGCACTCCAGTATTCTTCCCTGGAGAATCCCCATGGACAGAGGAGCCTGGCGGGCTACAGTCCATGGGGTCCCAAAGAGTCGGACATGACTGAGCAACTAAGCACATGGTGCTTGATTTACAGCTATAAAATATTTGCTATATTCCCCATGTTGTACAACATATTCCTGTAGCTAATTTTATCTAATATTTAACTTTTTACTTTAAACTACTTTTAGAGACTTACAGAAAAGTTTTAAAAATAACACAGAAAGTTTCCATATGGCCTTTATCCAGGCTCCCCCAAAGCAAACACCTTACACAACTACAGTACTATTATCTGAACCAAGAAATTAACACCATACAATATCTTTACCTCAAGTAAAGACCCAATTCAAATATCACCAAGATCTTCATTTAGGATCCCACACTGCATTTCATTGTCACTTTTTACTTCTGACAAATAAACTAACTTTTGAGTGTATCAGAAAAGCTCAGGATTTAAAACTCTTTTCCCATGGTGGAGGAGCAGTTCTTGTGAAAGGCTGAGTTTAAGATGGCCCCCAGTGACCTCTACCTCATACTGTTTATGCTCTGTATAATCCCTCCCCTTGAATGTGAGCTGGCTAGTGACCTACTTACAATCAGTAGGAGGTAATGGGATGTCACTTGCGTCATTAGGGTACATAGGACTGTGACTTCTATCTTGCTAGCAGACTCTCTTCCTCACTAGTTCTGTTGAAGCAAGTTGCCATATCCGATGGGCTTACTGGCAAGGACCTGAGGTTGTCCTCTGGCCAATAGCCAGCCAGGAACTGGGACCCTCCACCCTTAAGGAATTGAAATTCTTCCAACAATCACAGGAGCCTGGAAGTGGATCCTTTCCTAGGCAAGCCGTCAGACAAGACCCCAGCCCTGGCCAATACCATGACTTGTACCCATATGACACATCCTGAGACAAAGGACCTAAGGTACTCTCAGGTTCCAAATTACAGAATCTGTTAGATAATAGATGTGTGCTGTTTTAAGCTGCAAAGTCTATGGTAATCTGCTATGCAGCAATAGGTAACTAAAATATTTCTCTTTGATATATCACTTGGTAAGAGACATGCTATTGAGTTAGATGTACTATTCACTGATGAGATTTATACAACCTTTTTTTTTTTAATTCCTAAATTTGTCTCTGGTAATGACCAACCTAGACAGTATATTAAAAAGCAGAGACACTACTTTGCCAACAAAGGTCCATCCAGTCATCTAGCTATGGTTTTTCCAGTGGTCATGTATGGATGTGAGAGTTGGACTATAAAGAAGCTGAGTGCTGAAGAGTTGATGCTTTTGAACTGTGGTGTTGGAGAAGACTCTTGAGAGTCCCTTGGACTGCAAGGAGATCCAACCAGTCCATCCTAAAGGAGATCAGTCCTGGGTGTTCATTGGAAGGACTGATGTTGAAGCTGAAATCAATACTTCGGCCACCTGATGCGAAGAGCTGACTCATTTGAAAAGACCCTGATGCTGGGAAAGATTGAGGGCAGGAGGAGAAGGGGACGACAGAGGATGAGATGGTTGGATGGCATCACTGACT
The DNA here is from genome assembly GCF_055505025.1 of Bos grunniens. NCBI lineage: Eukaryota > Metazoa > Chordata > Mammalia > Artiodactyla > Bovidae > Bos > Bos grunniens. The sequence continues at coordinate 52,017,812 of NC_141170.1, read as the reverse complement.
CAATGGACATGGGTTTGGGTGGACTCTGGGAGTTGATGATGGACAGGGGGGCCTGGCACGCTGCGGTTCACGGGGTTGCAAAGAGTCGGACACAACTGAGCAACTGAACTGAACTGAAGCCAGAACAAGTTGTTCAGTAAATAGCACTCACAAGGTCATAGTCATAGGGAGCTCCCAGAGCTGCAGACCTTAGTTATGAAGAGAATGTTAAGGACTGATGATCTTGCAAGAAAAGCTACTATTTCCTCCTTTTAATTATGAGAAAACTGAAACCTAAAAAGATCTCATAGCCAGTACTATAATGCCAGCCCAGTGCTCCAGAATCTCACCCAGGTGACCTCATCTCATAAACACGAGTCCACAGATAACACAGGGGTATAAACTCACAAATCACACAGGAGCATGAATTCATCAGCACTGCCAGAAAACACAAATAACAACAGATGGCTCTTTTCTCTCTCTGACGGACCAATGGCACCAGCTTCCTCCGTCTAGATCTCTGGTGGCCTCAAGTGACCTCATGAGATGTATGGCTTAGGTGGGGCATAATGGGAGCAGGAAAGAGGTTCCCTTGCTTCCCAGCTTCACTAGGCATGGGCATGGAAAACCATGCTGGTGAACGTTTATGGGTATCACTGTCTCACACCAGAAGAGAGCTCATGGGAGAAGTCAAGGTATTTTTTGGTCGCATTAGTCTGAAATTCTTAAAAATCCAGGACTGTGTCTTATTTTTCATTTGCAATAATCATAGTTCCAGCATGAAATAAACAGCTTGCTCAGGTAGGGTCACTGCAGAGCATTTAACGAAAGGCCCGTTTACCAAGATGCTGGAAAGGTTTCAAAAAACCAACTAGGGGTAGTGCAACCTGTGGGGACAGGTTGCTGCTGGCATCCCAGATTCAAGGGAAAAGGTAAAGTAGCAGTTACTGGAACTCGGAGAGAGCTGTGTGCAGAAGGCGGCCTGATAGGAGCCACAGCCCTTCACAGTGAGGCAGGCAATTCCAAACTGTGTAACCAGGTAAAGAAGAAATGAGGGGATCAGCACTGCCTCTCTGAGCCACCAGAAGCTAGAAAGCAGACCTACTGTTAAAACTAACCTGTGGGGAAGAGTGGGCTGGAGGAGGGTGGGAAGTTAATAAAGAGAAATACAGGAGAAAGAGCCAGCACGCGGCTGCATGCCTCACACCAAGGGGAGCTCAACAAATACCTCTCAGGGGACAAAATTAGTGCTGTGCGAGGAGACTGTTCAACTATTATTAGCTTGAAATCTAGTAGGAATCTTTACACCACAGAAATCAGCAAATGCTACAAATAATAGTTTTGTTTTTCAGGGAGCCAATTTACCAGCATAGCACTGGATGATAGTACAAATCACATCATCTCCTCCAGAAAGAAAGCTGCTTTTATCTCCACTGAAAGGAAAATTATGGTCATGCACTTGTTGAACCAGATGAAGACATTATGTCAACAACACCCTGCTATCTCCCACCACCACCATAGCCACAAGTCTTCCTTTGAGATAAATGACTTTCTTGGTGGTAATACTGTCTACCCAAGTCCCCAAGCCTACAAACCTTTGCTTCACCCTCACCATTCATATGCAATTGATTACTAAGTATCACTAATTTTACTTCCCCAACCTCCCTCACATCCATTTATTCTCTTATTTTTTGTTCTCATAAAATTAAGCTAGTTGTAGTTCCCCTAATACAAAATAGATTTAGGCTGCTCTCTTTTTCCACCTTGTCCACATGGCAAACTTCTGTTTATCCTCCAAAATATAATTCAGCTATTACTTCCTCCCTTGGAGCAGCCTTCCCTAATACTGCCTAATGGAAAGAGACCCTCTGTGTTGTCCCCATAACACACACCTTTTTAAACTGATTGCATTGGACATTAATGTAATTGTTTTCATGTCTGGTCCCTTATTAGGCTGAGTCCCTTGAAGGCAAAACTGTGTTTTATTCATCAAAGTATCCTCAGCATCTAACAATGTACCTAGTACATTGTAGGTGCCAATAAATGCTTGCTAAAGGAATATATTAATAACTTTCCTAACATCCTTGTTGAAAAAACTGTCAGAAGCTGAAAGGGAGCTCCCAAGCTCTACACGTGCCTGGCAAGACCCTCCAACTCTCCCTTATATCTACACCCCAACACTTGCATCCTTGCCAACAGTATCTGCTTTCAGGATTGTTTCCATCATGCCCTCTTTCTCATTTGGGGCACTTATCACAGGACTCAGGATATCTGGCTCTCCTCACTTCCTGGATTCCCATATCTTCATGGATCCTGGGTTTCCACATCCTTTTCTCAGTGAGATTTTCCTGAATGACACTTTACTTAAAATCTAACCCCTTGCCATCATACCGACACTCTCCAAAGCTCTCCACTTCTTTTTTTATTTTTTCTATTGCATTTAATCAATAGTATATCTGTACCTGACATAGTATTATTTTTAAAAAAATTTTAATATATTTATTTGCTCATTGCTGATCTTCCTCCAATATAACATATGGCTCATGAAGTCAAGGATCTTGTATATTTTGTTTGCTGCCAAATACACTATACAGTAAGCACTCCAAAAATATTTGTTTGCGAAGTAAAAGAATCACATGCAGAGAATAATTTGGTGGCCTCTTGGAACAAAGCTGTCAGTAGCAAAGTTGGGAGCAGAATCACCACTACCTAACTCCCAACTTAATGGTTTGTACAAAAGCTCGCTCTCTCCTTGCTCGCATGTTTCCTCCTCCCCTACTGCCCCCAAATTCTATGTGGTTGGATCCTGAAATAATTCCCATGTAAGGGCAAATGGCAGTAAAACTTCTATGGATGAAAAGAAAGTGAAGTCACTCAGTTGTGTCCAACACTTTGTGACCCCATGGACTGTAGCCCATGTAGCTTACCTGTCCATGGGATTTTCCAGGCAAGAACACTGGAGTGGGTTGCCATTTCCTTCTCCAGGGGATAAGTGCCTTGCTTATATATCAATAGTAAAATGTCACTTTTAAAATAGAGAACTTCAGGAAATGCCGACAGATAAACACAGCTCGAATTAAGACAAGTGTGAATAATGTAAAACCATACAAACACCCCTAAAAGAGAGTATAAAATTCCATAACCTTCTACACAACACGATCCTGATTCTCATTAATACTTGACATACTTACCAGAGCCCATGGGATAGAGAATTAACAAGTTACAAAAGAAATTTTCAATCATTCAATTATTTTTTGCAGCTGTTTTGATTTTTTTGCACATCACGAGGTGATGCCTGATATAGAGATTTTTGAATGCAGTGAATCACTATCACTAAATCTAAATTCTAGTCACATCCATATAATTCCCTTGAGTTATTGAGGACAAAAGTAAACAAACTACTCCACTGAGTCTGATGAAATATGTGTGCTTGAGACTTTGTCAGTAATTTGACAAGGCATTTTCAGGGAGATTTGAGCTCCTGTGTCCTCATTCAACAGCTTTGTGTCTTTGTAAAGCAAAAATAATACGAGTTATCTGACTATTATCCATACTTTGAGCCATTCTGGCACATAAAATGGAACCTTACTTATCATTTGATGTTTTATGTGTAATGGCATTAAGCAATTGCCATGTTGCCTGATGTTGAGAAGTGACCTGTGATACAACTGACCACCTAAACAGCCAGGTAGACAGCACAGCTGCAGCTGAAAAGACTGCTGTTTCCTAGTTAGCAGATAAAATCAGGGAAATAAGTGGCAGATGACTTTCTGAATTTTTACTTGGTATTAGCAACAAAACCTCTTTTTTCTTTGACTACTGACCCATAAAAATTCTTTAAAAATATAATCATGAAAAAACTTTATTTCTGTCATGTTTCCATTTATTCTCAAATGTGACACAATTCAAATTCTTGGGACATAGACAAAAATCTCTAATAATCAAATTAGCAGTAAAAAAAAAAGTAAGTTTATGCAGACTACCTGATTTATGAATTCTTCAAAAATTGTTTCAACCATACTTTTCGATTGGCTTTTAAGATTATTTCAGGGTCACATTTCCATAGGCGAGTGGCACATGCTTTCTTACAAAATCATGTCTTTAAGACTACAGTAAGCCTTCTAAAATTACATTATACAAACAAATCTGTTGCTTTTTTTACTAAAAGATTAGCAGTAGAAATCAAACTCAACAATGTTGTAGTAATTTAATGTCATGCAGTAGTAGCAATTTTGAATATAAATTGGATGGTGGAGAAGAGGTTTTGTAATTCCAGTATAGCAAATATTTTTGAAAACTCATTCCTATATCAACTTTGGTGCCTGTCTTGACTATTCACCTAGAGGCTATCTTGGTGATTTGGCTGTCTTTAGTAAATGGATAGAGTTAAAACAGGACAACTTTATCTGTGTATTTGAAATGACAGGAAACTTTTACTGTAACTTTAAATAATGGGGCTAGAGTATCGACTCATTATTCTAGGGAACTCTGCTACTTCTAAAAAGGAAGCCTAGGGCACTGATAAAAAGTGAGTCAACTGTGTCTTCCAAAAACAGAAATCTTAAATACCTCTTGTTTCTGTCAACACTTTTTTTTCTCCTCTAGAGTGGCTGAAACAAAATATGCCTAGAACTTTTATTTAGCTACCAGGATTTTAGCAAAACCAAAAGCTTAAAAGATGAACACAAGGTGAGTAGAAGATAGCAACACAGAATTCCAATCGTGATTTTAGAAGCAAAACACAGAATTCAGGGTGAAAAGCAGGCAGATCGTAACACAATATTGACTGGGAGCTTTTTGCAGAAACTAATTTCTATGGCCGGTGACTTGTTATGTAAGTGAATATTGAAACATCTCTGGTGATCACATTCAGGTAACAAAAGATATATTAATATATCTTCTGTCAATAAATTAAATACCTAGAGTCAAAAGTTCTACTTTCTACCATAAACCTTTCAGCTCTGAGCAAGAGCCAAGCCAATCAAGACACAGAGGTGTTTCCAGCAGATAATTTAAAATTTCCCCAAGGTGATACACTGAAAGTATTTCTTTGACATTTATTTAGGGGCGAACCTGACAGTTACAGCAGAGAGAAAGAGGCCTTTGCCTAGCAGGGTTCCAGCATACAAGCCCCACTGGGCAAAAGAGAAGTCCTGCAGGTAACTCAGCTCATCCTTTCTAAAGACATTTGCAGCTACTGGATCCATCGAATGTCAACACAACCCCCACAAGGCCCCCCAACTGAATTGTCTATTACTCTCAAAGCAAATATAAAAGTGCCCCTGAAAAAAATCATGGTAAATTTAATTTTTTTCATCTTTTTTCATAGGTTTTTAGAGTTCCTTGAATTAGAACCATGAGCCACTGTTGAACCCATCCACAAGAAACTAATTAACCATAAGATGCTAGAGTCCTTGTCACAGTGACTCCACTAAGTCCTCATCAGTTGGTAGAGTTTTGCCAAGAAAATGCACTGGTCATAGCAAACACCCTCTTCCAACAACACAAGAGAAGACTCTACACATGGACATCAACAGATGGTCAACACCGAAATCAGATTGATTATATTCGTTGCAGCCAAAGATGGAGAAGCTCTAAACAGTCAGCAAAAACAAGACCAGGAGCTGACTGTGGCTCAGATCATGAACTCCTTATTACCAAATTCAGACTTAAATTGAAGAAAGTAGGGAAAACCACTAGACCATTCAGCTATGACCTAAATCAAATCCCTTATGATTATACAGTGGAAGTGAGAAATAGATTTAAGGGTCTAGATCTGATAGATAGAGTGCCTGATGAACTATGGACTGAGGTTCGTGACATTGTACAGGAGACAGGGAGCAAGAACGTCCCCATGGAAAAGAAATGCAAAAAAGCAAAATGGCTGTCTGGGGAGGCCTTACAAATAGGTGTGAAAAGAAGAGAAGCGAAAAGCAAAGGACAAAAGGAAAGATATGAGCATCTGAATGCAGAGTTCCAAAGAATAGCAAGGAGAGATAAGAAAGCCTTCTTCAGCGATCAATGCAAAGAAATAGAGGAAAACAACAGAATGGGAAAGACTAGAGATCTCGTCAAGAAAATTAGAGATACCAAGGGAACATTTCATGCAAAGATGGGCACAATAAAGGACAGAAATGGTATGGACCTAACAGAAGCAGAATATTAAGAAGAGGTGGCAAGAATACACAGAAGAACTGTACAAAAAAGATCTTCACGACCTAGATAATCACGATGGTGTGATCACTGACCTAGAGCCAGACATCCTGGAATGTGAAGTCAAGTGGGCCTTAGAAAGCATCACTACAAACAAAGCTAGTGGAGGTGATGGAATTCCAGTTGAGCTATTTCAAATCCTGAAAGATGATGGTGTGAAAGTGCTGCACTCAATATGCCAGCAAATTTGGAAAACTCAGCAGTGGCCACAGGACTGGAAAAGGTCAGTTTTCATTTCAATCCCAATGAAAGGCAATGCCAAAGAATGCTCAAACTACCACACAATTGCACTCATCTCACACGCTAGTAAAGTAATGCTCAAAATTTTCCAAGTCAGGCTTCAGCACTACGTGAACTGTGAACTTCCTGATGCTCAAGCTGGTTTTAGAAAAGGCAGAGGAACCAGAGATCAAATTGCCAACATCCGCTGGATCATGGAAAAAGCAAGAGAGTTACAGAAAAACATCTGTTTCTGCTTTATTGACTATGCCAAAGCCTTTGACTGTGTGGATCACAATAAACTGTGGGAAATTCTGAAAGAGATGGGAATACCAGACCACCTGACCTGCCTCTTGAGAAATCTGTATGCAGGTCAGGAAGCAACAGTTAGAACTGGACATGGAACTACAGACTGGTTCCAGATAGGAAAAGGAGTACGTCAAGGCTCTATATTGTCACCCTGCTTATTTAACTTATATGCAGAGTACATCATGAGAAACGCTGGGCTGGAAGAAGCACAAGCTGGAATAAAGATTGCCGGGAGAAATATCAATAACCTCAGATATGTAGATGACACCACCCTTATGGCAGAAAGTGAAGAGGAACTAAAAAGCCTCTTGATGAAAGTGAAAGTGGAGAGTGAAAAAGTTGGCTTAAAGCTCAACATTCAGAAAACTAAGATCATGGCATCCGGTCCCATCACTTCATGGGAAATAGATGGGGAAACAGTGGAAACAGTGGCTGACTTTATTTTTTTGGGCTCCAAAATCACTACAGATGGTGACTGCAGCCATAAAATTAAAAGATGCTTACTCCTTGGAAGGAAAGTTATGATCAACCTAGATAGCATATTCAAAAGCAGAGACATTACTTTGCCAACAAAGGTCCGTCTAGTCAAGGCTATGGTTTTTCCTGTGGTCATATATGGATATGAGTTGGACTGTGAAGAAGGCTGAGTGCCAAAGAATTGATGCTTTTGAACTGTGGTGTTGGAGAAGACTCTTGAGAGTCCCTTGGACTGCAAGGAGATCCAACCAGTCCATTCTGAAGGAGATCAGCCCTGGGATTTCTTTGGAAGGACTGATGCTAAAGCTGAAACTCCAGTACTTTGGCCACCTCATGCGAAGAGTTGACTCACTGGAAAAGACTCTGATGCTGGGAGGGATTGGGGGCAGGAGGAGACGGGGACGGCAGAGGATGAGATGGCTGGATGGCATCACTGACTCGATGGACGTGACTCTGAGTAAACTCCAGGAGTTGGTGATGGACAGGGAGGCCTGGCATGCTGTGATTCATGGGGTCACAAAGAGTCGGATACAACTGAGCGACTGAACTGAACTGAACTGAACTGAATAACAACTCACCATTTCTTGAGACAACATTTCCATATATATACAACTTTAGTAGGGCTTCCCTGCTGGCTCAGATGGCAAAAATCTGCCTGCAATGTGGGAGACCTGGGTTCAGTCCCTGAGTTGGGAAAAGCCCTTGGAGAAGGGAATGGCTACACACTCTGGTATTCTTATCTGGAGAATTCCATGGACAGAGGAGACTGGAAGGCTACAGTCGATAAGGTTGCAAAGAGTTGGACATGACTGAGCGACTAACACAATGACAGGACAACTTTAGTACTCATGAAGTTCTTAGCTAAGTTAGACTTTACTCCTTTATGACTTTCAGTTTTGGTTTTCTCTTTGCCCTGTGGAAGTATAGAGAAAAACTGCTCTTCTGGTCATGACCCAGGAGCATTTGAGGGTGGCTGTGGTGCACACTCAGGGCCCTCACACCACCAGGTGCCCCAACTATTCTTCACATAAACAGATTCTGAATCACTCAGTTCAGTTCAGTTCAGTCGCTCAGTTGTGTCCGACTCTTTGCGACCCCATGAATCGCAGCATGCCAGGCTTCCCTGTCTATCATCAACTCCCACAGTTCACTCAGACTCACGTCCATCAAGTCAGTGATGCCATCCAGCCATCTCATCCTCTGTCGTCTCCTTCTCCTCCTGCCCCCAATCCCTCCCAGCATCAGAGTCTTTTCTAATGAGTTAACTCTTCGCATGAGGTGGCCAAAGTACTGGAGTTTCAGCTTCAGCATCATTCCCTCAAAGAAATCCCAGGGCTGATCTCCTTCAGAATGGACTGGTTGGATCTTCTTGCAGTCCAAGGGACTCCCAAGAATCTTCTCCAACACCATAGTTCAAAAGCACTATTCTGGTAATTTTTCTCTAGACATACTTATCATTGTTTTGTTTCTGCTCCATAAAAGAACCTTAAGTCTAAGATTTTCAACTACAGTTGACCTAAAGTCTTTTTTAACTGATGCATATGAGTCAATATTAAAAGGAAAGCACTGAACCACCAAGCCAACCCTCAGGTATATCTAGTGTTTCCTGATCTATTAGATCCGGGATTCTGAGAGCAATGAAGAACAGCAAGTTAATGTATTTTAGCTAATTGTTCTGCCAAGTGAAGCTCACTCAGAAGGAAACTAAATCATTTTTGGAATACCATCAGTTCCATTCAGTTGAGTTCAGTCGCTCAGTTGTGTCCAACTCTTTGCGACCCCATGAATGGCAGCACGCCAGGCCTCCCTGTCCATCACCAAGTCCCGGAGTCCACTCACACTCAAGTCCATGAAGTCAGTGATGCCATCCAGCCATCTTAAAACTGTAATTATTTAACATATATAGAATGATTTAGGCATGAATTTTCAGGAACATATCAATTATAAAAAGCAATCCCCAGCTACTGTCAAAGTACTTTGAACTCCCGTTGACCTAGACATTTAGGAGAGCTCACGAATTGAAGAGTTTATTTATTGATACATTCATTCCAGCAAATATTTATTGAGTGCCTACTATAAGCTAGGCACTGCTCTGGACATTGGCTATACTACAATGCAGAAAGTCATAAGTTCTCTGCCACTGTGGAGCTTATAAAGTTAGACAGAGGATATACAGACAAGTGAAAAGGGACATAGCCAGGCTGCAGTGAAAGACAATAGAATCACCAAGGGTGACCAGAGATTTCTCTGTGGAGACGTCTTCTGAGCAGAGGACATAGTTCAAGGAGATAGATCCAACCTGATGAAGGGAGAAGTACATGCAAAGGAAGTTGGGAAAAGGTTGTCATTTTTGAGAAAGGTCAGTGTAGCCGTGGTAGGGTTGATGACACCAGAGAAGCAAGAAAGTCTTCAAAAGCCACAGCAGGAAGTTGAGCTTGTAATCTAAGTCTAAGGGAAAACCTTTGAAAGGGTAGAGACATCACCTAATTTGTGTTTTTATTTTTTCCCCTTTCAGTCTTATTTAGACACAACTGACATACAGCACTGTATAAGTTTAGGATATACAGCTAACGATTACCACAATAGACTTAGCAAGCGTCTATCATTTCATATAGATACAAAATTAAATAAATAGGAAAAAATTCCTTGTGATGAGAACGCTTAGGATTTACTTTCTTAACAACTTTCATATAACATACAATAGTGCTAATTGTGTTTTTAAATCGTCACTTTGGCAGCTAAGAGGAAAATGAATTAGAAGACGAAAAGAATGAGAAAAATATGCAAATTTTGTATCTGTGAAGGAGGTGAAGAAGTTTATACCCTCCCAGAAACTCACATACCATCTTTGACTACCACATCAATAATAACATTATTTATAGTTAAAAATAATAATTTACTTATTATTTAATAATAATACTATTTATGGAGAACTTACTGTGTGCTAGAGTATACAGAGCATGTATGAGCACTGCGTATAAATCATTCTTTTTGATACACACAAACAAACCCTTGTTGTTCAGTCACCCAGTCGTGTCCGACTCCTTGTGACCCCATGGACTGCAGCACCCCAGGCCTCTCTGTCCCTCACCATCTCCCAAAGTTTGCCCAAGTTCATGTCCATTGCATCAGTGATGCCATATAGTCATCTCATCCTCTGATGCTCTCGTCGCCTTCTGCCGTCAACCTTTCCCAGCATCAGGGACAGAGGAGTTTGGAGTGCTATACAGTCCGTGGGGTTGCAAAGAGTCAGACACAACTAGAGCGACTTAGCCTCTTGGGTAGGAACCATGAACATCTTCACCGTATCATTTGAATATGGTATACGAGCTGCCAAAATAAACAGTAAATAAGAATTATTTCCTTTCTACAGATGTAAAAATATCTGCTAAGAACCGAGAGGCAAATCAACACTCCAGAGGAAAAAATCAATAGCAAACATCCCATTTTTTAATGTTAATAATTTATTTCATGAGTAACGTCCCTCTGCAAAGTACTAGAAGGTGTAAGTGGGGTAATGAAGATTAGCAGGATCTCCTGGGTGTCTTCTAAAAACAAAGCCAAGGCTGCACCTTTCAGGCCATTAACCCTGCTTCAGCTTTGTAAAGTCATAGGCCTATTATTTCAACTCTTTAGGAAAGGGTGATGGTTATATATCAAAAGCATGTGGCTGCAATGGCTGCTTCCTCTTCCAAACACAGAGACTTAAAGTGTGTCAAAAGTCATCCAGAAACAGCTGTCATTCTCCTGGCCTAGGAACTGCTCATTTCTCTCTACCAACTTTCTGATATTTTTAAGCTATTCCTTCTAAGCCACATAATATTAGGGCTACCTAAATCATTTATCAGCCAAATCTCTATACCTTGAGATATATTTTATTGAATCAATATAACTGTGGATTATCCTGTGTTATAAGATATCCTTTAATTATCCTGTATTATAGTCCCTGATACACACATTTATTCTTTAGTAAATGAAACTATTAATGAAACTGTTCAATTAAACTGTTAAGTTTAATTGTTATATAGTAAGTTCATTGCTATATAATACAGTTGAGTATAGTTGAGATCTTAAAGGGACAGGTTAAAAAATATACTACTTACATATCACAGTAGATCTTTTTAAACTTAATTCTAAATATTATTAAGTATCTCTTTTCTCTAGGATAGCATAAAAGCAATTTTCTATTCTTTGAATCCCTGGAGAAGGGAATGGCTACCCACTCTGGTATTCTTGCCTGGAGAATCCTATGGACAGAAAAGCCTCACAGAGTCCACGGGGCTGCAAAGAGTCAGACATGACTGAGTGACTGAGCACACGTTATTTGAATAGTAGAGAAAATCAGTAAAATAAATGATTCAAAATAGTAAAATATAAGAAAAATATTTGATATATAATAGTATAAGAATTATTTTGTATGTTTTACCTTTCTGAACTGATTTTGTTTATTACATTTAGCTTGCAGATCTCATGCACACTGGTCTGAAAGTACAATTAGAAAAGTAAATATAATACAATAATAAGTGTTATAAAAAGTAGGATAAGTCCCCAAAAGATACCTGAAAATTGACTATAAATTATTATCCATAATAACAGAGAAAATAGAAAACTCTCATATGAGAGTATTTCTCAGGATGAACTAGGTCAGGAGAAAAACAAATTTTACCTAAAAGTGCCCTGCAGACTCTGAGCTGCTTAACTAGAATATTACAACTGATTTAGATGAGAGTAGAGATTGAATTATCATAAAAAGATGATCAAAATGAGCTTAAGAGTCTCCTGGAGGCTGAATGTACTCTCTTTCTTTATTTACATACTCATGAGTCCATAGAGAAATTAAAGCAAAGAGATATAAGTGAAATTGTTGAAATTATGGAGAAACAGAATCCAACTCCAGCAGCCTTGAGTATTCTACCTAATTTTCTTTCCATTCATACGATATCTTACATTTTTTCTGCAATCCTTCAATATCGAGCATATAGTAGAAATACTCTGTGTTCTCAGTGTCATCATACTGCCTCTTCTTTTTGATCCACTGAGAGCTATTGCTGACTTCTACAGAGCTCTTCATAAAAGCCTCACACTGTCATTTAATCCTCACGTGAACTTTGTAAAGCACGATGATTATCTACATTTTACAGACAAGTAGGCTCAGACACACAACTTATAGCCTGTGTGTCGAATAAGTTCAGTTCAGTTCAGTTCAGTCACGCAGTCGTGTCCGACTCTTTGCGACCCCATGAATCACAGCACGCCAGGCCTCCCTGTCCATCATCAACTCCCAGAGTTCACCCAAACTCATGTCCATCAAGTCAGTGATGCCATCCAGCCATCTCATCCTCTGTCGTCCCCTTCTCCTCCTGCCCCCAATCCCTCCCAGCATCAGAGTCTTTTCCAATGAGTCAACTCTTCACATGAGGTGGCCAAAGTATTGGAGTTTCAGCTTTAGCATCAGTCCTTCCAAAGAACACCCAGGACTGATCTCCATCAGAATGGACTGGTTGGATCTCCTTGCAGTCCAAGGGACTCTCAAGAGTCTTCTCCAACACCACAGTTCAAAATCATCAATTCTTTGGCGCTCAGCTTTCTTCACAGTCCAACTCTCACATCCATACATGACCACTGGAAAAACCATAGCCATGGTGGCCCCCAAAAGACATGGCCAGGTCTTAACCTTGGCAATCTATGAATATGGCCTTATTTGGGAAAAAAGGGCCTTTGTGGATGTAAAAACCTGGCGATGATGAGATTATCTTGGCTTATCTGCATGCGTAAGCCCTAAGTCCAGTGACAAGTGTCTTCAAAAGGCAAACACAGATACACAGAGAAGGCGGCAATGCGAAGATGGAGGCAGAGACTGGAGTGACATGGCCACAAGTCAAGAATGCTTGAAACCACTGGAAACCAGCAAAGAAAGGAAATGCATTCTCTGCCTGGAACCCCCAGAGGGAGCACAGCCCAAACAGATTTTGGACTTCTAGCTTCTAGAACTGTGAGAGAATAAATTTCTGTTTAAGCCACCCAGCCTGTAGTAATTTGTTACAGTCACCCTAGGAAATTAAAGTAACCACCACCACATCATAATTCCACTGTTCTAGGAACATAACTTTCATGCATTGGAGAAGGAAATGGCAACCCAGTCCAGTGTTCTTGCCTGGAGAATCCCAGGGACGGGGGAGGCTGGTGGGCTGCCGTCTCTGGGGTTGCACAGAGTCGGACACGATTGAAGCGACTTAGCAGCAGCAGGAACATAACAGATAGTTCTCTGCCACTATTCCAAAGTTTGACTCATAAGAAAGACCTAACAGAGTTTCTCTATTATGCAAACATTCTCTGCAAATGAGTCTGTCAAGGAAACATTTTTCCGAAAACTGTGTCTGTTAACAGTGCTTGCATACTTACTTCTACAATTTAGAATCTATTGTTTCTTCTCTACTTGGTTTTTATTTTATGGTAATGTAGGCTTTTTCCAGTTAAAATAATAAATACCTTTGTTATACTCAAAACATTCTTTATACATTAAATTGGTACAAATAACATAAAGTCTATTTGAATTTAAAAATACAATTCATTCTCTCATTACTACCCTGACAAGTTACTAACATTTTAATTCAGAAAATAATTGATGTTATATAAGATTATTTACTTAACAATGCTTTGAAATTTAAAAAGCTGTATACTATTTCAAATATTCCATAACATATTGATTTACTTTTATAGAAAATTATTTAATATAATTGGAGAAGGCAATGGCACCCTATTCCAGTACTCTTGCCTGGAAAATCCCATGGACAGAGGAGCCTGGTAGGCTGCAGTCCATTGAAATTACACTATTTCAATATAATATTGAAATTACATTATTTCAAAAATGGGGGAACATAGTCAAAGGTATAAACTTCTAGTTATAAAATAAATAAGTCATGGGGATGTAATGTAAGCAAGGAGACTATGGTTAATAATACCACATTGCATGTCTGAAAGTTGTTAAGAGAAAAGATCTTAAAAGTTCTCATCAGAAAAAAAAAAAGCTATTAACTATGTGTAGTGGTGGATGTTAACTAGACTTACTGCTGTGATCACTTTAGAACATACACGTATATTGCTTCTGGTGGTACACCCAGAACTAATGTTACATGTCCATATATTTCCATTAAAAAAAAAATGAGCTTACAAAACATCTAACTCACATGTTCTCCTGCAGGGCCCTCAAAAGAAAATTATTTCTAGTCCTATTTGATATCATGCTGGACAGCCTCTGTCGCTCTGCTCCTATCCTTTGTCCTCCTCCTCAAACTGCTGTGGGTTCAAGTGTTGACCATAAGAATCACCAGTGTCTTACCCAGACCTGATTTAAATGAGATTTGGAACTTCTGAGCTGATGATATTGGGATGAGATTTTGGATCTCATCTATTGTGCTCACATCAATTACTTGCCCTTGCCCAGTGGTTGTGGGCAAGTTCAATTGGTGTGAGGCCCCAGAAGACAAGAAGGCAGGAGGAGAGTGAGGTCAGGGCATTCATGCCCACTTCTGTCTCCCTGCAAGAACAACTGGCTGGCAGTGTCCATGCTCCTTGGTCTTAAGTGACAGCATTTGACTTACTGGGAGACCCCTTGCCCACAGCCCTCTCCAGGTCTGTCTGCTCTTTGACCCTCCCTTGTTCTCTTAATCTTGCCCACACCTCCAAAATTCCTCTCTTTGCCATCACGCTTTGAGTGTGCTGTCTTCTGCTGGAAGACCAAAACACTTTCTGACTACTACGACTGATGGCCTCCATCCACCAGCCTGAATAATTTCTTGCCATAAATAAAATTATCCCAGATTTTCCAAAAATGTCTACTTCAAAAGAATTACCACTGGCTATGACTGGTGTGGGATTTTTTTTTCCCTCCTTTAACAACAATCAAAACAAAAGGTGGTAGCTTGAGATGACTCTCAGACACTCCTGCTGCCACTGACTCTTATCACTAAATGCTTTTGGTTCCAAAATACCTGTCAGCACCATCCCTGATGCACTTGGGAAAGGCCAGGCTGCAGCCAAAAAGCATGATATGTTGATAGCAACCGAGGCGATGGAGGTACGTGAAGAATTTGAGGAACTTCTCCATTTCCATGCTTTTGACAATGGAGAGGGGAGATGTCAGCGTGGTGTAGTAGGGCAATATCTGACACTGGCTGTGGGTGATGTTCATGCAGGCACCTGGGAAGGTGAGAAAATTACATTTAGGAGAAGACACATAAGAATTATATATTTATAAACTCATTTGATATGATAGACTAATGTGTTCATACCATAAAATAAATCTGCAAGTCAGAATAATTATGGATGTACAATAAGACACAAACATACATAGCAGCACTATTTATAATTGTCAAGATATGAAAGCTACCTAAGTGTCCATCAATATGAATGGATAAAGATGTAATGTGTGTGTGTATATATGTATACATATGTGTGTGTGTATGTATATATATAATTGAAATCTACTAAATCATCAAAAAGAAAAATTTGAAATTTTGCCATTTGTAACAACATGGATGGATTTGGAGGGTACTGTGCAACCTAGGTAGCATATTCAAAAGCAGAGACATTACTTTGCCAACAAAGGTCCATCTAGTCAAGGCTATGGTTTTTCCTGTGGTCATGTATGGATGTGAGAGTTGGACTGTGAAGAAGGCTGAGTGCTGAAGAATTGATGTTTTTGAACTGTGGTGTTGGAGAAGACTCTTGAGAGTTCCCTGGACTGCAAGGAGATCCAACCAGTCCATTCTGAAGGAGATCAGCCCTGGGATTTCTTTGGAAGGAATGATGCTAAAGCTGAAACTCCAATACTTTGGCCACCTCATGTGAAGAGTTGACTCATTGGAAAAGACTCTGATGCTGGGAGGGATTGGGGGCAGGAGGAGAAGGGGACGACAGAGGATGAGATGGCTGGATGGCATCACTGACTTGATGGACATGAGTCTGAGTGAACTCCGGGAGTTGGTGATGGACAGGGAGGCCTGGCATGCTGCGATTCATGGGGTCGCAAAGAGTCAGACACGACTGAGCGACTGAACTAAACTGAACTGAACTGTGGTAAGTGAAATAAGTCAGAGAAAAACAAATGCTATATGATATTATGACATGTGGAATCTAAAAAAATACAACAAACTAGTGAATATAACCAAAAAGAAGCAGACTTACAGACACAGAGAACAAACTAATGGTTACCAGTAGGAATGGAGTGGAATACAGGGGTAAGGGAGTGGAAGGTACAACCTACTAGGTGTAAGATAGGCTACAGAATATACTGTATACACAGGGAATATAGCCAATAGTTTGCAGTAACTACAAATGGAGTGTACTCTTTAAATATTGTGTAACAAATTTTTCAGAAAAGAAAGCGAAAAGAAGTATGTTTGTGATCACAAAATCAAGCTGCTAATATTCACAGAGGGATAACATCTGTGTACTGGGAAAATGTGTGGAGAAAACACTCTCACCTAGCCAGAGGGCAATCACTATTCTAGATCACAGCTGGGCTGGGCAATATGTATCAAAAAAATATGTATTTAAAAAATGCATATCCTTTGACACTGTAGTATTTCTAAAAATTTATCATAAAAAAAAATCACAGTTGTGCACATGGATTTATCTACAGGGATCTTCATCTCTGTACAGTTTATACTTTTTAAAAGATAGCAATCACCTAAACATTCAACAAAGGAAACTGGTTTAAAATATTATGGAACAAACAACAGAATACTCAGTTACATGAAAGATGCTTTAGAAGACTATTAATCACATAGAATGATGTCTATAATAAATAAAAGTTACTAATCACAAACTAATTGTTATACCATGATCCTGTTTCTTAAAATAGATGATTATCAAGAGTTTCCAGTCCTGCCCATGTCAACAGTTCAGGGTCAGCTCAGAGACTCTGACCTTATTTTCCTCCAAATTGTGATCCTGAGAAGGATCACTTTCATGGCTTTTTCTTCTCCTTCAGGCTATAAATTTGCACGATTGGCCAAAAAATGGAGGCACATTTTTTTGGACTTCATCAAACTCATAATGCAAAATGGGAAATAAATGAATCAGAAAGGAAGAAAAACCCAAACTAAAATATGTAGACAGAACACAAATAGGCATAAACATGCATTCAGCTTCACATGAGTGCCGAGGTGGGAATTCTGGGCAAGTTTCACAAATATGACACTGAAGTCTTTCAGGAGGGAAGTTAAAACGCATTGGTGTGGGAGAGCATTACAAGCCAAAAGGAGGTACAGACAGTGGACTTCAAAATGACACAATTCTATGTATTGTGCTACAAGCAGAAAAGCTTGCTTACAAGAGGTAAGAGTAAATTTATGCCCATCCAAAATATGAAACAATTCATGAAAAATTCAGTATCAAGAAAACCGATTACAAATAAAGTTTGTGTCAGGCACCAAAATAAGTGCTCAGATCTCCTCGTTCAGAATGATCTCATTTCTACAACCCAGGAAAGTGATATCATTTCTGTATTATACACAAAGCCAATTTTGGAAAATCTAAGATATCTGTTGAGGAGAACACAGCTATTATGTGGAAATTCTAGATCTTCAAATTTATGTTTTCTGAATAACTTCCATTTGGAGCTACCTTAAGCTAACACAAAGAGGGTTATAATGTTAAAAACAGTTTTTAAAGAAGGTAATTCCTAATGGCCTATGAAAGAAAGAGGCCAAAAAGCATATAATGATATACCACAAGATCTATATTTATATTCATAGATAATATCACATGTTATCCTTCATTTTACATTATTTTCTTTAGGAGTCATCAGCTTTAGGGTTTATACACTTGATGATAAACCATATTGGATGAGATCATCAAAAGGCTCATTTATGCCACCAAGGCAAAGAAAACACAGAATACTGAGTGATCATTTTAAAAATACAAGATAATGAGGAAAATCATACTTTGGTTGGCTCTATTATGTTCATGACAGTGTGAGCTGTACAAAAGAAAAAAAAAAAGATTTTCTAGTAGCAATGATAGATAATAGCCTGAAACCTTAACATATGTCTCAAAATAATTGGTATGGACAAAAATAATCATGTTTTATACTTATATAATGGTTTTATAAAGTTTTCCAAAGCAATCCTATTAGGATTATAATCTCTCATTATAAATGAAGGAACTAAGGCCCTCATAGATATGTAGGTAGATGGAAATGTGATAGATGGATGGACAGGATAGATAGACAAATAGGTAGCTAGGGAGATAGACATAAAGTGATTTGCAGGACACTCAGTAAGTAACTAAAGAGCCTCTTGAGGGTAAAAGAGAGTGAAAAAGGTGGCTTAAAACTCAACATTCAAAAAATGAGTATCATGGCATCCAGTCCCATCACTTCATGGCAAATAGAAGGGGAAAAAGTGGAAGCAGTGACAGATCTTCTTTTCTTGGGCTCCAAAATTACTGTGGATGGTGACTGAAGCCATGAAATCAAAAGGCGCTTGCTTCTTGGAAAGAAAGCTATGACAAACCTAGACAGCATATTAAAAAGCAAAGATATCACTTTGCCAACAAATGTCTGTCTAGTCAAAGCTATGGTTTTTCCAGTAGTCATGTATGGATGTGAGAGTTGGATCATAAAGAAAGCTGAGTGCCAAAGAATTGATACTTTTGAACTGTGGTGTTGGATAAGACTCCAGAGAGTCCCTTGGACTGCAAGGAGATCAAACCAGTTAATCCTAAAGGAAATCAATCCTGAATACTCATTGGAAGAACTGATCCCGAAGCTGAAGCTCCTTACTTTGGTCACCTGATACAGAGTCAACTCATTGGGAAAGACTCTGATGCTGGGAAAGATTGAGGACAGGAGGAGAAGTGGGTAACAGAGGATGAGATGGTTGGGTGGCATCACTGACTCAATGTATGTGAATTTGAGCAAACTCCGGGAGATATTGGAGGATAGGGAAGCCTGGCATGCTGTAGGTCCATGGGGTCACTAAGAGTCTGACACACCTTAGTAACTGAACAACAACACTCAGTAACAGAGGTGGGACAGATACACAGGTGCTCCATCTCTCAGGCCAGCATTCATCCCTCTATACCACAACTGTCAGTAACACAGCAAATGCCAAAGGAATTCAAAAGAGCAAGAACTCAATGTAGTGTGAATGACTAGGGAAGACTTAACGAAGAACAACTTGATTTGCTGATCAAAAGATATCTGACAAACGATAAAAACAGGGTACGTACTAACGGTAGGGAAAAAATTACTACAAACACAGAATCATAATTGCACGTGACACAATGACTAAAAACTTGAATCTGGGCAGAAAAGCACTCAACTGAGAATTTGCTAATAGCCAAAAAATATAAAAGGGAATTACTTTTTAAGACTCTTGATTTCAAGCCTTTTATATTCAAAAAATTGTATAAATTTCCTATCACCCCTTCTGCCTCAGTGTTCATGTCAAATGTTCTTTTTTCCCCAGAATGTTCTTGCCTTTGAAACATGTAATTCTAGTCTTGAATTTGTGCACATTCTCATGAGGGGCAAATGATTTTGCATAAGCCAGCTACATAATAGGCACCATGCAGAGCCATTTCTCTGAGGGAAAAGGAAGGGCACTTTTGGAAATGGATTCATTTATTGTTGCTGCTTTTCTAACTTGATTTTCATAAGGTAGAGAAAAGAGGGGAATGTTTGTTTTTCTTCCCTGGGCATTTACTACTGACTCCAATAGAAATTAGAAGGCAAGGTTGTTGCTGTGTAAGAATAGATAAAATGATACAATAGATATAATTAACCATAGTGTTCCTATAAACATTATTATTCAATTAAATGTGTCTTTTAAATAATAGTTACTTTAAGTTGGGGAACTTGAGGAGGAAAACTTAGAAACAGATTTTAAGAGCAAAATTACTTCTTGATGCAATGTATTTCTGGTCAACCAGAAATATTTATTGTAATTAGTTCCTAAATTCTAAAACAGCATTGCCAATAAGGCATGATTTAATAACAAGTCACCAAAGTATCTGCTGATTAAAACACAGGTCCCAATTTCAGGGAAAAATTAAATATGAAAAATAAAATGCTGCTTGTATTGAAGAAGATATTGATTTTTTTTGTTTTCTTAATCTGACTCAATAGTTTCTAGATAAAACTGGGGCTTTCTCAACTCATATCACATTGCTAAAACTTCTAGATACTGGAATGAGGGAAGAGAGATGGGTCTGTTTTAAGAGTTTTCCTTATGCTCATTTGGGAATTAGGATAAATTCTGTATTGTCTACTTTTGGGATTAGGTAATGTGGAGCTAGAAATTCTTACTTATATGATTATTTTTAATGCAAAATTAACTTCAGAAAATTCTTGCACAGAATTTAACAATGGGTTCTTTTTAAAAATCCCTGAAGACCAAATAAAGATCATTTTTAAATAAAAGCAAAATAGTATCTAAACCATGATTATCACATAATAGTGCTATTTGACAGGAAAAATCTTCTTAAATTAAAAATAATAAAATGTCAACTTTCTAAAGTACTTTGCTATCTTTTCTGGACAAAAGATAACCTTTTGTAGACATGAGCTAACAAGAAACCGCAGTAACCTTTCTGACTTCCTATGTATGATTTCACATTTAATTGAAGGGCTACTTATAAGGATTCCATTGTATCAGAAGGGAATATTTTATCAGAGTTTGGGTTGGTTTGCCCTAACTTACTGACTTATTTTAACTCATGAATTTTCTTCACAAGACTTCCTTGTGGATGCTTCAACATTTGTTTGTCTGACTTTCAGATCTTGAGAATTTGACAAGACTGTAAAGGCAAGTTCTCTATACACAGCCCGCTATAGTGATTTGGGAAGAAAGTCATGGCAGCACTGGCCCTCTTCACATGTTTTCCTTTATCATTCCTTTCATGCAGTCTGTCATTAATTTTGTTGCTGTTTTCCCAGACGATAACTCTTATTCCTACCTCTGTAGTTTAAATTCTAGCTTTCTATGGTTGCATATGCCACTTTTATCTGCATATTTTTATCTCCACTATTTACTGAAAAACTGTAGCATTGTTCTCTGCCCTTTCATGTACTTTACCCTCCTTGCAAGTAACTCTGTTTCACAGCTGAGGAAACAAGGTTTGAGTAATTTCCCCATAAGATTCACATCACTAAACCTAAACATCCATCAACAGAAGAATGGATAAAGATGTAGCAATGTATACAGTGGAATATTACTCAGCTATAAAAAGAATGGAGCTTCCCTGGTGGCTCAGATGGTAAAGAATCTGCCTGCAGTGCAGGAGACCCAGGTTTGATCCCTGGGTCAAGAAGATCCCCTGGAGAAGGGAATGGCTACCCACTCTTATATTCTTGTCTGGAGAATCTGATGGTCAGAGGAGCCTGGCGGGATACAGTCCATGGAGTTGCAAAGAGTCTGACATGAATGAGCAACTAACTAAATAAAAAAGAATAATGCCATCTGCTGCAATATGGATGGACCTAAAGATTATCATACTAAGCGAAGTACATCAAACAGAGAAAGATAAATATTATATGATGTCACTTATATGCAGGATCTAAAGAAATGATACAAATATTTACAAAACAGAAATAGACTCACATAGAAAAAACTTACAGTCACCAAAGGGGAAAGCAGGGGGAGGAACAAATTAGGATTGGGGGATTAACATATACACACTACTATATATAAAATAAATAAATAAGAAGGACCACCTATATGGCACAGGGAACTACATTCAATATCTTATAATAACCTATAATGGGAGAGAATCTGAAAAATATATATATATACATACACACATATAACTGAATCACTTGCTATATATCTGAACCTAATACAACACTGTAAATAAACTATTCTTCAATAAACAAGTTTAAGTTTAAAAAAATTAAAGATTCACACAGCTAATAAATGACAAAGCTAAAATTCAACTCAAATCATCCTAACCAAGTCCAAGTCTCTTTCCATCAACAGCTGTGCCCATAATCCAAACATTAAAATTGATATTTCCTCCCCGGAATTTCTACCACATTGGTTGGGGCCCCATGAGTTCCATGGAGGCTGGTGGGCTCTTTTTCACTACCCATTCAACAAATATTTATTGACTCCTTATCTGTGTCAGGAGAAGGCAATGGCACCCCACTCCAGTACTCTTGCCTGGAAAATCCCATGGACTGAGGAGCCTGGTGGGCTGCAGTCCATGGGGTTGCTAAGAGTCGGACACGACTGAGCAACTTCACTTTCACTTTTCACTTCCATGCATTGGAGAAGGAAATGGCAACCTACTCCAGTATTCTTGCCTAGAGAATCCCAGGGACGGGGGAGCCTGGTGGGCTGCCGTCTATGGGGTCGCACAGAGTCGTACACGACTGAAGTGACTTAGTAGTAGTAGTAGTATCTGTGTCAGGCACTGCTTGAGGAGCAGAGCAAATGTGCATGTGTGTGTGCTTAGTCACTCAGTCGTGTCTGACTCTGACACCATGGGCTGTAGCCTGCCAAGCGCTTCTGTCTATGGGACTCTCCAGGCAAAAATACTGCAGTGGGTAGCCATTCCCTTCTCCAGGGGATCTTCCCAACCCAGGGATTGGACCCAAGTCTCCTTCACTGCAGGCAGATTCTTTATCATCTGAACCACTAGGGTAGCTTACAGAGCAAATGACATGATGCGAAACAAAATCCCTGCCCTTATGGAGCTTTTAGTCTAGTCAGGGGAGACAGACAACAGACACTTTACTGTCTGGCATTGATACACACAGTCATAGTACTAATACTCAGCAAGAACCAAAGCAGTAGATCTGCCTTAATGGAGAGACTAATACTACAATAAATCCTTACTTATTAGGATGGGACAAAGGAAAGTTAGTTTTGAAAGTGAACTCCTTTCTTAAGAAATATACCAGAATCAAATATTCAGGCAGCACAAATATGTTTTCTCAAATTCAAATGTCAGTCTTTTGATTTTCAATAATTTATATTCAGGCTCATTGAAGACAAGCTTGCCTGTCTTCATTGTTCTTATTATAATATTTAAGTTATCATTTCATATTTATAAGAGATTTGTAGCCATCAGATAAAAGTATCAAAGGAAAGCAGTTCCCTTCTCTCCACTAGATTAATCATAGCAGCTCAGTTTTTCTGTGGGGTAAGAAGCCACAGAAAAGGCTTGCTTCGGAGAACCATCCTTCTGGGGGGGTTCCAGCAAAGTTCCCATAAGCACACCATTGAATTACTCCTGGGCCTCTCTATAACATTATCTTAATTTGTTGTCCTTACAACAATTGGACTAACTGATAAGATATTGTTTATTTGTGTTTGTTCTCAGCATCCTTCCACATCTATGGAGAGACTTCGTCTTGTGACTAGAAATCACTGGATACCAAACAGTATACACGCAGTTCAGTTCAGTCCCTTAGTCGTGTCCGACTCTTTAAGACCACATGAACTGTAGCACGCCAGGCCTTCCTATCCATCACCAACCTCCAGATTCCACCCAAACCCATGTCCATTGTGTCAGTGATGCCATCCATCCATCTCATCCTCTGTTGTCCCCTTCTCCTCCTGCCCTCAATCTTTCCCAGCATCAGGGTCTTTTCAAATGAGTCAGCACTTTGCATCAGGTGGCCAAAGTATTGGAGTTTCAGCTTCAGCATCAGTCCTTCCAATGAACACCCAGGACTGGTCTCCTTTAGGATGGACTGGTTGGATCTCCTTGCAGTCCAAGGGACTCTCAAGAGTCTTCTCCAACACCACAGCAAAAGCATCAATTTTTCGGCACTCAGCTTTCTTTATAGTCCAACTCTCACATCCATCCATGACTACTGGAAAAACCATAGCCTTGACTAGACAGACCTTTGTTGACAAAGTAATGTCTCTGCTTTTTAATACACTGTCTAGGTTGGTCATAACTTTCCTTCCAAGAAGTAAGCATCTTTTAATTTCATGGCTGCAATCACCATCTACAGTGATTTTGGAGCACCCCAAAATGAAGTCAGCTACTGTTTCCACTGTTTCCCCATCTATTTGCCATAAAGTGATGGGACCGGATACCATGATCTTAGTTTTCTGAACGTTGAGCTTTAAGCCAACTTTTTCACTCTCCTCTTTCACTTTCATCAAGATGTTCTTTAGTTCTTCTTCACCTTCTGCCATAAGGGTGGTGTCATCTGCATACACCCAGTAGATATTCACTAACCGAATGAGACTAAATGGAACAATGTCTTCACTACAAGGTTTCTTACTGAACAAGATGGAAACATCTTGATGGAACATGTCTTGTTCAGACATGAGAAAGCAAATTTATATAAGACTCTAGGGCACTAATGATGATGGCTAATCTTTCTACAGATGTTTTTAACAATCTGTTCCCTAGATTTATCACGGCACAGGGAACCATCCCATTCAGTTCCCTCCACCAGGTTGATTCATACCTTGGGCTCCACTAGTGCAGCAGCTAAAAGTAAAAGAGTAAGAATTACCCTTCTATCCTGTAAAAGGCAAATGTCCCATTATCCTTAAGCATACTGAATTGTATTAAGAGCAGAGATCTTACCATAGTAGAGAGAAAAAAAATGAAGGTGTGCTTCTTACAAGCAGAAAAGGCTGGAGAAAGATCAACAGATGAGCAGCTATACACCAGAGCTACAAACAACTCTGAGAAAAGTGAGGGTAAAAATGATGACTGTAGCCGACAAGACTAGGTGCACACTCGGTAAGCTCTCAGAGTTAAGTGAAAGTCAGCTACTCCAAGACGGAGAAGCAGAAGCCAGAATCTACCTTGAGCCTCAGTCCCACCCACAAGGCCAGGGGTGGGGTGACCTTGGGGAAACTACCTAACATCTTTAAAGCCTCAGTACCACCCACAAGGCTGGGGGTGCTGGTAACCTTGGGGAAATTACTTAACATCTTTAAAATGTCCTAATCTTTAAAGCAGAAATAATAATGTGAATCAGAGGGTTGTGAGGATCAAATCTGTCAACAGAGATAAAGAGCTTAAGACAGAGCCTTCATGCTGCTGAGGTTAAACTGATATTTCAACAGCACTGGTACCTTTAGCAAGAAGAAATATAACCATTCAAACAGAGGCTAGGATGAGGTAACTTCACTCTGCAGTAAAAGCCTAAGCAAACTATAAGTAAGTATTCAAGTTCTCCTTTAACAAAAAATATATATATTAGTGTACATGTCAATTCCAACCTCCTTAACTATCTCTTCCCCCCATTCTACCCCCCCACCTCCCTGCAACCATAAGTTCATTCTCTAAGTCTGTGAGTCTATTTCTGTTGTGTAAATACATTCATTTGTTTATCATTTCTTTTTAGATTCCGTATATGAGGGACGTCATATTTCTGCTTTTCTGTCTGGCTGACTTCACTCAGCATGACAATCTCTGGGTCCATCCGTGTTGCTGCAAATGGCATTATTTCATCCTTTTTAATGATGTGTTCCCTGGTACGTCAGATGGTAAACAAATCTGCCTGCAATGCAAAAGACCCAGGTTTGATCCCTGAGTCAGGAAGATACCCTGAGGAAGGGAATGGCAACCCACTCCAGTATTCTTGCCTGGAGAATTCCATGGAGAGAGGAGCCTGGCAGGCTACAATACAAGGGGTCATAAAGAGTCGGAATGACTGAGTAACACTTCACTTTCACACTCTGCTATATTTAAAATGGATAAAACCAACAAGTTCCTACGGTATAGAATAGGCAACTCTGCTTAATGTTATGTGGCAGCCTGGATGGGAGCTTAAGGAGGAGTTTGGGGGAGAATGGATACATGTATCAGTAAGGCTGAGAAATCTGTATGCAGACCAAGAAGCAACAGTTAGAACTGGACATGGAACAACAGACTGGTTCCAAATCAGGAAAGGAGTACGTCAAGGCTATATATTGGCACCCTGCTTATTTAACTTCTCTGCAGAGTACATCACGCAAAATGCTGGGCTGGATGAAGCACAAGCTGGAATCAAGATTGCCAGGAGAAATATCAATAACCTCAGATACGTAGATGACATCACCCTTATGGCAGAAAGTGAAGGGGAGCTAAAGAGCCTCTTGATGAAAGTCAAAGAGGAGAATGAAAAAGTTGGCTTAAAACTCAACATTCAAAAAACTAAGATCATGGAATCTGGTCCCACCACTTCATGGCAAAAAGATAGGGAAACAATGGAAACAGTGACAGACTTTATGTTTTGGGGCTCCAAGATCACTGCAGATGGTGACTGAAGCCATGAAATTAAGACACTTGCTCTTTTGAAGAAAAGCTATGACCAACCTAGACAGCATATTAAAAAGCAGCGACATTACTTGGCTGGTAAATGTCCATCTAGTCAAAGCTATGGTTTTTCCAGTAGTCATGTATGGATGTGAGAGTTGGACTATAAAGAAAGCTGAGTGCCGAGGAATTGATGCTTTTGAACTGTGGTGTTGGAGAAGACTCTTGAGAGTCCCTTGGACTGCAAGGAGATCCAACCAGTCCATTCTAAAGGAGACCAGTCCTGGGTGTTCATTGGAAGGACTGATACTAAAGCTGAAACTCCAATACTTTGGCCACCTCATGAGAAGAGTTGACTCACTGGAAAAGACTCTGATGCTGGGAGGGATTGGGGGCAGGAGGAGAATGGGACGACAGAGGATGAGATGGCTGGATGGCATCACTGACTCTATGCACATGAGTTTGAGTAAACTCTGGGAGTTGGTGATGGACAGGGAGGCCTGGCCTGCTGCGATTCATGGGGTCACAAAGAGTTGGACACAATTGAGCGACTGAACTGAACTGATACAATATATACAATAAACTATAAGTGTTTGCTATTATGATCTCATTTGTGACTCACAAAATTGGTTTTGCTTACCTGCAAAATAAAACAATGCTAAGTGTTATATAAAAAATACTCCTTGCTTAAAAACCTTAGTTATTCATTAAGAAAACATTTATTAAGTCTCTGTTAAGCTTGGGGCTGTGAATTTAAAAATAAGAACTTGAAATTAGACCACATTTTATTTATTTAGCCAAACTTTTCTTCAATACATATGAAAATTATTTGTTTTCTAATACCAAGAATAGTACATATAGATTCTATAATAACGAGAGTATAAGAAATTATTTAGTGACACATCATGTTCACTGAGGTCAGGGTTTAGTGTAAACTCATTGCCTCACTTGTGGTTAGTTTTAAACTTTGTTGTTCACAAAGGCAATGAGATCTCAGTGAATCCCCCAGCCTTGTTTAGTTTTACTGGGTATCTTATTTCAGGTTTAGTGGCAGTCATAACTTAAGTAACAGAAGAATAAATGACAGGGCAGACCTGCATACTAAAGTTTGGATTATACCAGCTAGGTATTGTGATTCTTAATAGATTTATGAAATGTTTGCTCAGATAACCATTTTTAATCTGTAATTCTCTAAACTGAAAATCTGTAAAAAGTCAACCTCAAGTTGAGCTGATATTTACCCTTCTTGTTCTATGAATTTACAAAGGAAGATTTTACAGAGAATAAGACGGTAAGGCAGCTTGTCCTACATGCTCAAAAGGAAATATTTAAAATAAAATTTCTAGTACTATTATTGGAATGCATATAACATACTATTTCTTATTAATAACTATACCTTTTATCTTATTATAAGGCAGTGCAATATTAGAAAGTAAAGTAAAACATAGGCAACCACTCAACAAAAAAGACGAAGGGAGGAGTGGAACGTTTCTTGTCAGTTACAGCCTCAGCATCAGCTCCCCATCTCTAACTGAATAGCAGCCATGCAGTCTGGGAGGCCTTTCCCTTCCCACCAGCTCCAGGTGTGCGTCCAGTGACAATCAGCTGGCCAGTGACAATCAGCTCATGGTACTGCCTGGCACTGTGTTTACTTCAAAGGCAGATATGATAATGAAGTTGGTCTCATCACAGTAAAAACCCAAAAGCAGAACAGGCTGCATAATTTGGGCACACCCAGGATAAAATGAAAATGTGGGGGCCCTTGGTCAAAAATTATTTTTGTATTATTTCATTTATATCATTCATAATATTGATATTTTTATTATTGCTAATAAATTCAACAAGGCAACAGCAGAACAATTAAACAGAGTATAAAGTCCTTTTATGCTCAGGGCTCTATGCAACGACACGGGTTAGCATGCTGAGGAAGCTGGTCAATGATCAGAGGAGGAGTCCAGCCTCCAAGACCCTCAATAGATCTCCATGTAGGGATATTTGAGCACCAGTCTCAGGATCTCTCTGTAACTTCTGGTAAGAACTAAAGATCATCAATTTAAGAGTGTTGAGGCCTCAAATTCAGTCTGAGGACTTCTGTCTTTGTATATGACTTTAAGGTGTCAGAGGCAGAGAAGATTAAACACACAAGCATCCCTGGGTTTGTATACATATTCAAACATTGCACAAAAGCAGTGCCTCTTCCTGAGAAACCAGGTGTCTGCTCATTGCATTTCAATTCCAGCTTGCACAGCAACACATTTCTCCAGGGAAACTGGTCATACTCAGGACTGGTGAGGAGCTCATGCCCTGCCCTTATAAGTAGCTCCTTCTTTCCCAAGGATAGCTAGGATGGAAATCATGATAGAATGTCAGTGTTCCAACTGCTGTGTGGGGAAGTTTGCTGCCTTATACCTGCTTCTAACCTGGAAAAGGAAATGGCCACCTTCTCCAGTATTCTTACCTGGAAAATTCCATGGACAGAGGAGAGCCTGGCGAGCTATAGTCCATGGAGTCACAAAGAGTCAGACACGATTGAGCACACACACATACCCACACACATCTGCTTCTAAATTGTAATGTACACAGCAAGGCCAATCCATTACAAAACAGTCATTTTGCTTCCTTGATACACAGTTTCTCAAGAAAATATTAATGACTATATTATATCTCTACTATGGATAAATTAGGGGAATTTTTCAGATTAAAGTTGAAGACATTTGTTGGACATTAAAGTCTTCTTTATCAATAATATACAAGCAAGAAACTGTGGACTAGTTTTTTCCTAAGTGTTACCAACTATAGTAGATAACAAGAATACGTTTGTCAATGACAAAAAATATGACTGTGTGATAAATCTGGCCTTGAAAAATGTAAATTCTGAAACCTCTCCACCCCTGACTTTTTCACATTTGGATGGCTATGAAAATAACTAGAATAGAAGGTTCTGGGATAATTAAGCCAAAAAAGATAAACACAGGAAGTTTAAACACAGGAATGAATGTAGAGTTAGAATAGCCAAGAACCCAAATCAAAATGATAAAGCTGCCCCAGCTTCAAATGGGGCAGATATAATGTGAACCTAAAGAGGTAGAGATCTGAAGGATGCTGTGGAAGGCAAGAAATACCCAACACAAGAAGGGAATGTTGAATCAATTTTGTTTCTAATAATTGGAAAATTGTTGAATATGAATTTTAATAATGAGGAAATATTTAATGTAGTTTAACACACTGCTTTATAAAAACTATGGTTTCTCCAGGTGATTTCCTAAAACTATGAAGTAGAATATTTTAATTACCAACTGGTTAATATCAAAATTTTCTGTGCAAACAATACAGAGAAGAGCCTAACTTTCAACAATGGAGGCAAGTTTAAACACTACTACAAATCGTGCGAGAAAAAATGCTTTACAAAAGATCCTGAGAAAACTAATAAAATGTTGATAAAGTAAAAGAGGGCATATGTGCATTCATGTACTAGTCTCTCTACTTTTGTATGTGATTAAAAATCTCTGTATAAAATTATTTTTTGAAGAAAAGATTCTTAAATATTGCTGACTAAGTAATCTGAAAGCCCACCCATTATAAACCTTTAGAAATATTTGATAAAATAAAATAAACAGTTTTATGTAAACAGCTGAATGCTCCATATAGAAAAGGACATCTCAAGATTGCAGAAATTCAAGGGTAAACCAAAACCAAGAGCAGTGAGTAGGACATCACAGGAATGAAGAGCATATGGGTGAACATTTCATGAGCAGATACTGTAATGATCCTGTCTTGAAGGAAGTCATCAATCTCAACAAACAGCTGAGGCTTTGAGTCCATCAGTTCAGTTCAGTTCAGTCACTTAGTCATGTCCGACTCTTTGAGACCTCATGAATCGCAGCATGCCAGGCCTCCCTGTCCATCATCAACTCCCGGAGTTCACTCAGACTCAACGTCCATCGAGTCAGTGATGCCATCCAGCCATCTCATCCTCTGCCGTCCCCTTCTCCTCTTGCCCCCAATCCCTCCCAGCATCAGAGTCTTTTCCAATGAGTCAACTCTTCGCATGAGGTGGCCAAAGTACTGGAGTTTCAGCTTTAGCATCATTCCTTCCAAAGAAATCCCAGGGCTGATCTCCTTCAGAATGGACTGGTTGGATCTCCTTGCAGTCCAAGGGACTCTCAAGAGTCTTCTCCAACACCACAGTTCAAAAGCATCAATTCTTCGGTGCTCAGCTTTCTTCACAGTCCAACTCTCACATCCATACATAACCACAGGAAAAACCATAGCCTTGACTAGACGGACCTTTGTTGGCAAAGTAATATCTCTGCTTTTGAATATGATATCTAGGTTGTTCATAACTTTCCTTCCAAGGAGTAAGCGTCTTTTAATTTCATGGCTGCAGTCACCATCTGCAGTGATTTTGGAGCCCAGAAAAATAAAGTCTGACACTGTTTCCACTGGTTCCCCATCTATTTCCCATGAAGTGATGGGACCGGATGCCATGATCTTTGTTTTCTGAATGTTGAGCTTTAAGCCAACTTTTCACTCTCCTCTTTCACTTTCATCAAGAGGCTCTTTAGTTCCTCTTCACTTTCTGCCATAAGGGTGGTGTCATCTGCATATCTGAGGTTATTGATATTTCTCCCGGCAATCTTGATTCCAGCTTGTGTTTCTTCCAGTCCAGCGTTTCTCATGATGTACTCTGCATAGAAGTTAAATAAGCAGGGTGACAATATACAGCCTTGACGTACTCCTTTTCCTATTTGGAACCAGTCTGTTGTTCCATGTCCAGTTCTAACTGTTGCTTCCTCACCTGCATACAGATTTCTTAAGAGGCAGGTCAGGTGGTCTGGTATTCCCATCTCTTTCAGAATTTTCCACAGTTTATTGTGATCCACACAGTCAAAGGCTTTGGCATAGTCAATAAAGCAGAAATAGATGTTCTTCTGGAACTCTCTTGCTTTTTCCTTGATCCAGCAGATGTTGAGTCCATAGGAAGTACTAATAGGAATCGAGACCCCCACAAAAAGCAAGAACTCCCAGGTAGCGCTAGTGGTAAAGAACCCACCTGCCAATGCAGGAGATGTGGTAATGTAATGTAAGAGACGCGGGTTTGATCCTTTGGTTGGGCAGATCCCCTGGAGAAGGGCAGGGCAACCCATTGCAATAATCCTGCCTGGAGATTCCCATGGACAGAGGAGCCTGGTAGGCTACAGTTCATGGGGTTGCAAAGAGTCAGACATGGCTGAAGTGACTTAGCACACATGCATAACAGATCACACTAACCACAAAATTTAGGGCTTCCCTGGTAGCTCAGCTGGTAAAGAATCTGACTGCAAAGCTGGAGACCCCAGTTTGATTCCTGAGTAGCGAAGATTCGCTGGAGAAGGGATAGGCTACCCACTCCAGTATTCTTGGGCTTCCCTGGTGGTTCAGCTAATAGAGAATCCACCTCCAATGCAGGAGACCTGGGTTCCATCCCTGGGTTTGGAAGATCTCCTGGAGAAGGGAAAGGCTACCCACTCCAGTAATCTGGCCTGGAGAATTCCATGGTCTAGTCCAAAGGGTTACAAACAGTCGGACATAACTGAGCAACTTTCACTTTCAACTAGCTCAGCTATATGATCAGGGAGAATCTCTGACTGCCTAGAATCTGGTTTGAAACAAAAACCTTTCTTTGGGCTCTTCTTAATACAACTCTGGAGCTCCCATGGATTTGAATTTACCACTACATGTGTGATCCAAGAATCCCCCAAGCCAAAAATTAGCATAAAAATTGGCTCTGAGACAGTGACATCTTGGAATGACTAGCCAAACCAAACATAAAATTGTCCTAAGTGACATGCCCTGAATCCAAAAAGTTTATAATCCAAAGTCATAAAATAAACAGAAAACAATTCACTTGAGGAAAGAATAATAAGTCATTAGTGACAACCAGCAACAATAACTAAAGTGGAGAACTTCAGACAATTGAACAATCTGACAGAGGCTATTAAGAAAGAATAAATAAAACAACTAAAGACCAAAATGTAATAATTGAAACCATTTGAAAAGAATGACACACTATAAATAAAGATCTGGAAGACTGAAAAAGAAACCAAGTAGAATCTCTAGAAATAAAAAGTATGTATGAATATTATAACTGAATTAGCAATAATCACATCTCAGATAAACATCCTTGGCTATGAAACTGTCACTGTGCAAAGGTGGATATTATGATTTAAAACTCAGTGAACTCAATTCATATGGAAACACAAATGACCCCAAATAGCCAAAGCAGTCTTGAGAAAGAAAAATGGAACCGGAGGAATCAATCTTCCTGACTTCAGATCATACTACACAGCTACAGTCATCAAGAACAGAACTATAGACCAATGGAAAAAAGATAGAAAGCCCAGAAATAAACCGATGAACCTATGGGTACCTTATTTTTGACAAAGGAGGCAAGAATACACAATGGGGAAAAGACAGCCTCTTCAATAAGTGGTGCTAGGAAAACTGGACAGCTACATGTAAAAGAATGAAATTAGAACATTTCCTAACACCATACACAAAGTTAAACTCAAAATGCATTAAAGACCTAAATGTAAGACCAGAAACTATAAAACTCTTACAGGAAAACACAGGCAGAACACTCAATGACATAAATCAAAGCAATCCTTTATGACCCACTTCCAAGAGTAATGGAAATAAAAATAAATGTAAACAAGTGGGACCTGAGTAAACTTAAAAGCTTTTGCACAGCAAAGGAAACTATAAACAAGGTAAAAAGACAACCCTCAGAATGGGAGAAAATAATAGAAAATGAAACAACTGACAAAGGATTAATTTCCAAAATATGCCTCTTGAGAAACCTGTATGCAGGTCAGTAAGCAACAGTTAGAACTAGACATGGAACAACAGACTGGTTCCAAATAGGAAAAGGAGTACGTCAAGGCTGTATTTTGTCACCCTGCTTATTTAACTTCTATGCAGAGTACATCATGAGAAACGCTGGACTGGAAGAAACACAAGCTGGAATCAAGATTGCCCGGAGAAATATCAATAACCTCAGATATGCAGATGACACCACCCTTATGGCAGAAAGTGAAGAGGAACTAAAGAGCCTCTTGATGAAAGTGAAAGAGGAGAGTGAAAAGTTGGCTTAAAGCTCAACATTCAGAAAACAAAGATCATGGCATCCGGTCCCATCACTTCATGGGAAATAGATGGGGAACCAGTGGAAACAGTGTCAGACTTTATTTTTCTGGGCTCCAAAATCACTGCAGATGGTGACTGCAGCCATGAAATTAAAAGATGTTTACTTCTTGGAAGGAAAGTTATGACCAACCTAGATAGCATATTCAAAAGCAGAGACATTACTTTGCCAACAAAGGTTCGTCTAGTCAAGGCCATGGTTTTTCCAGTAGTCACGTATGCATGTGACAGTTGGACTGTAAAGAAAGCTGAGTGCGGAAGAATTGATGCTTTTGAACTGTGGTGTTAGAGAAGACTCTTGAGAGTCCCCTGGACTGCAAGGAGATCCAACCAGTCCATCCTAAAGGAGACCAGTCCTGGGTGTTCATTGGAAGGACTGATGCTGAAGCTGAAACTCCAATACTTTGGCCACCTGACACAAAGTGCTGACTCATTTGAAAAGACCCTGATGCTGGGAAAGATTGAGGGCAGGAGGAGAAGGGGAATACAGAAAATGAGATGGCTGGATGGCATCACCGATTCAATGGATGTGACTTTGGGTAAACTCTGGGAGTTGGTGATGGACAGGGAGGCCTGGCATGCTGCAGTTCCTGGGAGTGCAAAGAGTAGGACATGACTGAGTGACTGAACTGAACTGACAAGCAGCACATACAACTCAATACCAGAAAAACAAATAACCCAGTCAAAAAGTGGGGAAAAGACCTCAAAAGACAGTTCTCCAAAGAAGACACACAGATGGCTAACACACACATGAAAAGATGCTCAATATTGATCATTATTAAAGAAATGCAAATCGAAACTACAATGAGACATCACCTCACACTGGTGAGAATGGCCATTATCCAAAAGTCTGCAAACAATAAATGCTGGAGAGGATGTGGAGAAAAAGGAATGCTCTTGCACTGTTGGTGGGAATGTAAATTGATATAGCCACAATGGAAGATGGTATGGAGATGCCTTTAAAAACTAGGAATAAAACTACCATATGACCCAGCAATCCCAGTCCTAGGCATATACCCTGAGGAAACCAAAATTGAAAAAGACACATGTACCCCAGTGTTCACTGCAGAACTCTTTACAACAGCTAGAACATGGAAGCAACCTAGATGTCCATCGAAAGAAGTTGTGGAACATATACACAATGGAATATTACTCAGCCATAAAAAGGAATGCATTTGAGTCAATTCTAATGAGGTGGATGAATCTGCTGCTGCTGCTAAGTCGCTTCAGTCATGTCCGACTCTGTGCGACCCCATAGATGGCAGCCCATCAAGCTTCCCCGTCCCGAGTGAAGTAATTCAGAAAGAGAAAGATAAATATCATATATTAATGCATATATATGGAATCTAGAAAGATGGTACCAAAGAATTTATTTGCAAGGTAGCAATGGAGAAACAGACATAGAGACCAGACTCACAGACATGGGGAGAGAGTGGGGAGGGTGAGATGTATGGAGATAGTAACATGGAAACTTACATTACCATGTGTAAAATAGATAGCCAACGGGAATTTGCTGTATGTCTCAGGAAACTTAGACAGGGATTCTGTATCACCCTAGAGGGGTGTGATGGGGAGGTATATGGAAGGGATATTCAAGAGGGAGGGGACATATGTATACCTATGGCTGATTCATGTTGAGAATGAATTTCATTCTCTCATTCATTCATGAAATGAATGAATTCAACAATTCATTTCACAATGAAATTCTGTAAAGCAATTATCCTTCAATTAAAAAAACCTTTTTTTAACTCAGTTAACAGATTAAAACAGAATACCGCTGAATTAGATACCACTGAAGAAAGAACTTGAGAATTGAAAATAAATCTGAGAAAATACAGAAGAATTCATTCAGCACAAAGATTTATAGAGGATGAATGAGAATGTCCTACATAAGAATAATTAGAGTTCCAGAAAGAGAGAAAAGAAAAATCAGGAGTGAGGATACAGTCACAGGATTAATAGCTGAGAATGCTCGCAAACTGAAGACCTGAATCCTCAGATTCAAGAAGCATACCTTGTAAACAAGACAAACAAAAAGAAATATACAATAATAAACCCTGGAGAGAGCATGAAGAAAAGGGAACCCCTGTGTACTGTTGGTGGGAATGTAAATTGGTGAAGTCATATATAGAACAGCATGGAGGTTCCTTAAAAAAGTATTGATAAAGATGAGTTTCTATATGTTTCAGCAAACCCACTTCTGGGCATATACCCAGAGAAAACTCTAATTCAAAAAGATAAATGCACCCCAGTGCTCATAGTACAGCTATTTACAATAACCAAGATATGGAAACAACCTAAGTGTCCATCGACAGTTGAACAATAAAAGAAGATGTGGTATATATACAATGGAATATTATGCAGCCATTAAAAAGAATGAAATAATGCCATTTGTAGCAATATAGATAGACCTAGAGCTTATCATATTAAGTGAAGTAAGTCAGACAAAGAAATCCAAATTTTAATAATATATGATATCACTTACACATGGAATCTTAAAAAATTATATAAATGAACTTATGTATAAAAATAGAAAAAGACTCACAGACACAAAAAAATAAATGTATGATTACCAAAAGGGATAGTTGGGATAGAGGAAAGAGGGATAAATTAGGAGTTTGGGATTAACGTATACACATTGCTATCTATAAAACAGATAAACAACAAGGATTTACTGTAGAGCACAGGGAACTATTTAATATCTAATAGGTTATTAGATAACCTATAAGCAGAAGCTCCTGTATTTTGGTCATCTGATGCCAGCAGATGACTAATTTCAAAAGTCCCTGATGCTGGGAAAGATTGAGAGCAGAAGGAGAAGAGGGCGTCAGGATGAGACAGCTGGACAGCATCACTGATGCAATGAACGTGAACTTGGGCAAACTCCAGGAGATGGTGAGGGAGAGAGAGGTCTGTCCATGGTGTCACAAACAGTCAAACATGACTGTGTGATTGAACAACAACAACAATACCTTACAATGGAAAAGAATATATATATATATTATAGAGAGAAGGGAAACAGACAGAAAGACAGAGACAGAACTGAATCACTTTACTGTACACCGGAAACTAACACAACATTATAAATTAACTATGCTGCTGCTGCTAAGTCGCTTCAGTCGTGTCCGACTCTGTGTAACCCCATAGATGGCAGCCCACCAGGCTCCCCCGTCCCTGGGATTCTCCAGGCAAGAACACTGGAGTGGGTTGCCATTTCCTTCTCCAGCGCATCAAAGTGAAAAAATAAAGTGAAGTCGCTCAGTTGTGTCCGACTCCTGGCGACTCCATGGACTGCAGCCCACCAGGCCCCTCCTTCCATGGGATTTTCCAGGCAAGAGTACTGGAGTCGGTTGCCATTGCCTTCTCCGAAATTAACTATACTTCAATTTAAAAAAAGAAATCTACAATATATTCACTTTAGTGAAACCAGAACATGCAAAAAAAAAAAAAAATACATGTTTTTTAAGATTCCAAAGACAAAATGCAAGTTGCCTACAAAGAGATAAAAATTAAATTTGCATTAAAGCTTCTGATGGCATCACAAGAGTACAGAAAAATGTAAAACGAATTTTTTTAAGTTGATGGGTGAAAAAAAAGTTGATCTAGAATTCTGTAACTAAACCATAATATTGAGGGTTAAATAAGGTAATTTTAGACAAAAACTAGAAAGATTCCACTGAAAGAACTTCCAAGGAGTATATTTAATTAAGGAGAGACCCAGAAAGAAGTAGCAGAAAGAAAAGTACCCAGAAAGAAGTTATTACTAGCAGGATGTAAGAAGTTATGGTGATTATTATATTATGTATATTTGAAATCTCTTATAATATTGAAAAAAAGTATAAGAGCCTTCTTTGTTTAAAGATTTCTTTAAATTGTCTCAAAATTTTGGAAGTTGAGTACCACTGGCTACAGTATTTGTTCCTATAGAAACCAGAAACCTAGGGCTTACTGCCTTATTTGCTCAACAATAGAGAAAAATAAAAGTGTCCTCCAAATTTTGAAATTTGAAAAAAAAAAAAAAGAAAGAAACCCTATACTTTGGATGCACAAAGGAACTAAGAGAGAAAATGATATAACTTAAATCATATTATTGAATTATCTGACTTCAGAATTTTAAGCTATATTTGTTTCTTATATTTCCATATCCTATGTAAATCAATTAAGATTTTATATTAAATAACATATGCAAAACTATCTATGCAATTTAGCTATGAAATGAGGTAAGCAGAAGTGGAAATGTATTTTTAAAGACTTATGGTGATATCACTATTTAGTCAGTACATACTATTGTTTAGAGTCTTTAGTAGATATTTATTTTATTATAAGGCCATAAGTGCTTGCGAAAGGTGAAAGATATGGGAAATACAGAGCAGTGCAAAGAAGAATATAAAAAGTTAACAATAGGGACTCCTTGGTGGGCCAGTGGCTAAGACTCTGTGCTCCCAATGCAGCGGGCCTAGCCTTGATCCCTGGTCAGAGAACTGGATCCCACATGCCCCAACTAGGACCTTGTGTAGCCAAATTTAAAAAGTTGTTTTCTTAAAAAGAAGTTACCTATAGTACTACAACTCAGAAATAACCACAGCAAAAATTTAGATATATATAATCACTGAAGTCAAATAAGCTAAATACATCTGCCAGCTTCCTTACTATCTTTACAGATGATATTTAAACTCTCTCAACATTCATTTCTTTACTGTAACATGGGGGTATGAATAGTATCTACTTAAGGGTTTTCATATAGGGTATATACTGCAATACTTATTAAAATTTGACTTATTTTACTAGTCTTTTTCTTTCAAAATATATATCATATATATTTAACATGAATATATTTAACATTACAATTCATTGTACATATTCAATATGCATACTATTTAACAGCCTGCTTATTTACTAATAGGTCTTGACATTTCTACATATCAGTATGTATACTTCTACAACATTATTTTTAATGATTGCACATTTATCCAACATAGGATGGATTAAGAGGAAGAAGGGGAAGAAGAACAAAAGATTGATTAAAAATCCAAAGGAAAGAAAACATAATACAAAAACAAAACACACAGACCTTTAAAAACTGCTATGTACTATAAGAAAGCAATAAGAAAATGAGTTTATCAAAACAGGAACATAAAGACACAAGAAAAAAAGGCTGGAATAAAAGAAAATGAGTCTGTAATACTAAAAAAATTAATTTAATGTTAAGAATATTTAGAAATAGTATGTAAAAATTAAAGAAACTAATGATAATCATTATGAGCATAATTAAGAAGATAAACATAAGGAAGACAACAATGCAACAAAAAAAATGTTCTGAATTCAAGAACCCAAAAGTGGAAGAGAATAGACTTGAAAGATGTTATATTTTTTTTCCTGAAATGAAGGAGTAAGTTAGTTTGCATATGAAAAGGGAAACTGTATCTCATTATGACATCAGAATCATGAATATCAAAATATAAACTAAGTAAGTTTAATAGTTAAAAAAATGTCAAAATGACTTTTCATTTTAAGACTGAATGTTGAACATAAAATGTAAAAATTAAAAAAAAAACACGTAACATTTGGTTAATAAATACTAATTTTTGGAAAAAAAAACAATTCTTC
Organism: Bos grunniens; assembly: GCF_055505025.1. Lineage (NCBI taxonomy): Eukaryota > Metazoa > Chordata > Mammalia > Artiodactyla > Bovidae > Bos > Bos grunniens. The sequence continues at coordinate 51,978,605 of NC_141170.1, read as the reverse complement.
AATAACTAGCCATCAGATGTGTTCATTGTTCATGGGCTACCACTTCTTAAAGACTTCTTGTGGTAAACTGAGATAAACTAGTATATATTTTTAAAAGAGAAAAAAAAATACTGAATTTATACTGACATTACTGACTCAAAATTAAGGTTCAGATCAGATCAGTCGCTCAGTCGTGTCCGACTCTTTGCAACCCCATGAATCCCAGCACGCCAGGCCTCCCTGTCTATCACCAACTCCCGGAGTTCACTCAGACTCACGTCCATTGAGTCAGTGATGCCATCCAGCCATCTCATCCTCTGCCGTCCCCTTCTCCTCTTGCCCCCAATCCCTCCCAGCATCAGAGTCTTTTCCAATGAGTCAACTCTTTGCATGAGGTGGCTAAAGTACTGGGGTTTCAGCTTTAGCATCATTCCTTCCAAAGAAATCCCAGGGCTGATCTCCTTCAGAATGGACTGGTTGGATCTCCTTGCAGTCCAAGGGACTCTCAAGAGTCTTCTCCAACACCACAGTTCAAAAGCATCAATTCTTCAGCACTCAGCCTTCTTCACAGTCCAACTCTCACATCCATAAATGACCACAGGAAAAACCATAGCCTTGACTAGATGGACCTTTGTTGGCAAAGTAATGTCTCTGCTTTTGAATATGCTATCTAGGTTGGTCATAACTTTCCTTCCAAAGAGTAAGCATCTTTTAATTTCATGGCTGCAGTCACCATCTGCAGTAATTTTGGAGCCCAGAAAAATAGTCTTAAAGACAATCTCTTTAACAAGTGGTGCTGGGAAAACTGGTCTACCACTTGTAAAAGAATGAAACTAGAACACTTTCTAACACCACACACAAAAATAAACTCAAAATGGATTAAAGATCTAAACGTAAGACCAGAAACTATAAAACCCCTAGAGGAGAACATAGGCAAAACACTCTCTGACATACATCACAGCAGGATCCTCTATGACCCACCTCCCAGAATATTGGACATAAAAGCAAAAATAAACAAATGGGACCTAATTAAATTTAAAAGCTTCTGCACATCAAAGGAAACTATTAGCAAGGTGAAAAGGCAGCCTTCAGAATGGGAGAAAACAATAGCAAATGAAGCAACTGACAAACAACTAATCTCAAAAATATACAAGCAACTCCTACAGCTCAACTCCAGAAAAATAAATGACCCAATCAAAAAACGGGCCAAAGAACTAAATAGACATTTCTCCAAAGACATACAGATGGCTAACAAACACATGAAAAGATGCTCAACATCACTCATTATCAGAGAAATGCAAATCAAAACCACTATGAGGTACCATTTCACACCAGTCAGAATGGCTGCAATCCAAAAGTCTACAAGCAATAAATGCTGGAGAGGTGTGGAGAAAAGGGAACCCTCTTACACTGTTGGTGGGAATGCAAACTAGTACAGCCACTATGGAGAACAGTGTGGAGATTCCTTAAAAAACTGGAAATAGAACTGCCTTATGATCCAGCAATCCCACTGCTGAGCATACACACTGGGGAAACCAGAAGGGAAAGAGACACGTGTACCCCAATGTTCATCGCAGCACTGTTTATAATAGCCAGGACATGAAAGCAACCTAGATGTCCATCAGCAGATGAATGGATAAGAAAGCAGTGGTACATATACACAATGGAGTATTACTCAGCCATTAAAAAGAATACATTAGAATCAGTTCTAATGAGGTGGATGAAACTGGAGCCTATTATAAAGAGTGAAGTAAGACAGAAAGAAAAACACCAATACAGCATACTAACACATATATATGGAATTTAGAAAGATGGTAACAATAACCCTGTGTACGAGACAGCAAAAGAGACACTGATGTATAGAACAGTCTTATGGACTCTGTTGGAGAGGGAGGGGGTGGGAAGATTTGAGAGAATGGCATTGAAACATGTATAATATCATGTATGAAACGAATTGCCAGCCCAGGTTTGATGCACGATACTGGATGCTTGGGGCTGGTGCACTGGGACGACCCAGAGGGATGGTATGGGGAGGGAGGAGGGTTCAGGATGGGGAACACAGGTATACCTGTGGCGGATTCATTTTGATATTTGGCAAAACCAATACAATATTGTAAAGTTCAAAAATAAAATTTAAAAATAAAAATGAATAAAATTTTAAAAAAAGAAAAATAAAATTTGACACTGTTTCCATTGTTTCCCCATCTATTTCCCATGAAGTGATGGGACCGGATGCCATGATCTTCGTTTTCTGAATGTTGAGGTTTAAGCCAACTTTTTCACTCTCCACTTTTACTTTCATCAAGAGGCTTTTTAGTTCCTCTTCACTTTCTGCCATAAGGGTGGTGTCATCTGCATTTAGGTTACAGGTTTTTAATTTGTTTTTATATTTATACCTCTTTTATGTTGAAAATGCTGGTTCCTAAAATCATGAATATAAATACTTATTTGTTTTCTCCTAAAATGTGCAAACAGTTCCAAAATAAAAACCCCAATATAATAATAAGACTACCTAATGGTATCTTGAAATGGATTAAAGATGTAAATGTAAGACCTGAAACCATGAAACATCTCAGAAAAAAACATGAAAAAAGCTCCTTGACATTGGTCTTGGCAATGATTTTTTTGATAAGATGCCAAAATACAGGCAACAACAGCTAAAAAAACAAATGGAACTACATCAAACTAAAAAGTTTGAAAAGATAATGGATGGAATAGGAGAACATATTTGCAAATCATATATCTGGCAAAGGGATTAATAATCAAAATACATAAGGAGCTCATCCAACTCAACCCCCAAAAATCTTTAATAACCCAATTTCAAAATAGGCAGAGGACCTGAATAAACATTTTTCCAGGGAAGACATACAAATGATCACAAGTATATCAGGGGCCAGGGCCTCAATATATGAAATATTGGAGGAATTTTGTTGTTCAGTCACTAAGTCATGTCCAACTCTTTGAGACTCCATGAACTGCAGCACACTAGGCTTCTCTGTCCTTCACTATCTCCTGGAGTTTGCCCAAATTCATGCCCATTGAGTCGGTGATACCATTCAACCATCTCATCCTCTGTCACCCTCTTCTACTGCCCTCAATCTTTCCAAGCATTAGGATCTTTTCCAATAAGTTGGCTCTTCGCATTAGCTGGCCAAAGCATTAGAGCTTCAGCATCAGTCCTTCCAATGCATATTCAGGATTGATTTCCTTTAGGATTGACTGGTTTGATCTCCTTGCAGTCCAAGGGACTCTCAAGAGTCTTCTCCAACACAACTCAAAAGCATTAATTCTTCAGTGGTCAGCCTTCTTTATGGTCCAACTCTCACATCTGTACATGACTACTAGAAAAGCCATAGCTTTGACTATACAGACATTTGTTATCAAAGTGATGTCTCTGCTTTTTTAATACACTATTTAGGTTTGTCGTACACTCAATTGATAATATTCTAACCCTGGCTCCCCAAAACTCATTGTCCTTCCCACAAGTAAATGTATTCACTTCACCCCAACAGCTCAAAAGTCTTAAGTCATTTCAGCATCAAAATCTAAAGTCTTACTCAAACAGAGACTTATGACTTACTCAGACATGAAGACTTAACTCAGACTATTGACACAGCAGGGGCAGAAGAGGATGGGATGAATTGATAGAGTAGCATTGAAATATATACATTACCATCTGTAAAATAATGACTACTGGGAAGTTGCTGTATAACACAGGAAACTCAACCTGGTGCTCTGTGATAACCTAGAGGGGTGGGTTGGGGTGGGAGGTGACAGGGAGATTCAATACGGAGGGAACATATATACCTATGGCTGATTCATGTTGATGTATGGTAGAAACCAAGACAACATCATAAAGCCATTATCCTCCAATTAAAATAATTTTTTTTATAAAAAGGAAATCATAAGGAAGAGAAAACACATACACATAGAAATCTAAAGTCTCATCTAAATGTCATCTAAATCATCTAAATATGGGTGAGACTCAAGATATAATTGATCCTCAGGCAAAATTCCTCTTCAGCTATCAATGTGTGAAACTAGACAAATTATGTGATTCTAAAACAAAATTGGGGGAGAGGCACAGGGGGGACAGGCATGGGGGGGCTTTCCCATTCCAAAAAGGAGGAATAATAGATAAGGAAGGGGTGACAGGTCCCTACTGAATACTGATGGTGTCCCCACATCTCACTACCTCACCTGTCTCATTGCCTCTTATGGTCAGCCACAATATGACCACTTGGCAAGCCCCAAACTCTAGAACAAGCAAAGACTTTTGATTTTAGGTCTTCTTTTCCCTCCCATAACCAACCCTCCCCTATTAACATTTTCCATTTTTGTTGACTTTCAAGGACACATAATATGGTAACATGGTCTGTGGCTTAATAACCATAAGACTGATCATCATCACTCTTCTGAAACGTATATCCTAGAGGCCTTTGTCTAGTGCGTATCTATGAACGTATAACCACAGAAGAAACTAACCCTCTGCCTTTAATAAACAATGGAAAAATTGGAAAGCAATTTCAAGGAGAGAATTATAGAATTCCAGATCTCCCATTTTCTGAGATGATGAAATTCTCATTTTGGAGAAGGAAATGGCAACCCACTCCAGTATTCTTGCCTGGAGAATCCTGTGGACAGGGGAGCCTGGTGAGCTTCCGTCCATGGCGTCGCACAGAGTCGGACACGACTGAAGCGACTTAGCATGCAAAATTCTCATTAGTACCTGTAAAAGCATAGTGGGCCATCCATAAAACTGATAACAAAAGACTCTATTCAATGTATCTAAAAATTATATTATGTTTTTGAATCTAAGAATGAAACAGTATAATCTGATTAAAAATGGAAAATCCATGACAGAGCTTCAAAATAAAACTTTTATAACTGTAAATAAAACTTTTATAACTGTAAATAAAATTTGATGATGTTTCGAAGAAAGATTTATTACAGAAAAAAGTGGTATGAATTAGCAATCTTGTCTTTTAAAGAATTAACAGTTGAAATGAATTAAGTCTTCTTTATTCTCTTAACCTCCCTTATAAATTTCTCAGGTTATAAATAAAATGTTCATGTCTCAAGGCAGTTACTAGACACTTGGCTACTTGAGGACAGGATTTCTATCTGATCCACCATTGTACTCTACAGAACCAAACCTCAGAGCTTGGCACCCAAAAATAGCTGTTTAAGAGCCAATGGTGATTCCTAGTATTAACATAGCCTCTCAGAAATTGAGATGTCTCACAAAGCTTGTAAGATACTGGTGTCTTACAAGACTTGGTACGCTGGTGTCAGAATGAGATTACACCAATTAAAATAATCACAAACAAGTACTGTAACTTTTATCAGTTAAACACCTCCTGCAAGTATTAATGATGCACAGCAGCAAAAAATAAAATACATTAACACTAAGAGACAAGGAATGGTTTGCATCACATGTAAATTGATGCAAAGCTTTTGGCTTGGAAAAGTCATTACCATATTCATTTCAACTACAAGTAAGTGAAAAGGCATAGTCTCCAAAGGCACAAGTAACAGCAAACAGATTCCTGCTGATGGGTTTCTTGCTCTCAACACACAGCTGTACAAAGACTAGAAACCTGAGATAGCAAATTGAGCGATTCAGGCAAAAGAATACATACAGTGCCAATTTGCTTTCAGAATCATGGAGTAAATTAAATTACACACTTTTGAAATAAAACTTTTACATGCGAATTCGGCTTTTAAAAGATCATTTTTGTCCTTGGATTTGATCAGGACTGTTTTGGTAATGCTGTTATCAGTATGCTACTTTTTTTTTCTCTACATGGATCAAATGTATGGGGTTGTTGTTCCTGAAGAGGAACCAAAAGCCTTTTTGAAGTGGCAATCTAACTCTAACTCTCGTTTGCTGTAATAAAGTATTATATGCACATTACCTTTGCGGGCAGATGTCACTGCGGAGGACTGCAGGATTCATTTTGGAGAAGGGGTCTGGAAGTCTTGCCCAGAAATCTTTGCAATGGGAGGAATGGGATTGTAGCCAAAGGAGAGTGAACCAAGGACTGGAGCCGAAGGAGAATGAACCAGGCACTGTTCCATCATCCCTTTCAAAACCCTAGTTCTGCAAAGACTGAGTTTGCTCTCTCTGGGAGGAACCCAATACATCCCAGGGACAGAGTCCTCTACAGATGGAATGAGGAAAAAGGAAGGAGAGTGGGGAGGGAAAAAAAAGGAGTCCATCCCTATATTCAAATTTCCTTTCTCCCTCTCCTAAAAATTTAGGAGGTCTTTATTAGAACACTACCACGCCAACCAGAGAAGCAGGCAAAAATTATTTAAAATGCTTAGTTGTTCTTGCTTGGATGTTGATAGTAGCCAGAACCCATGTCTGAATCTCATAACTGTTCTTTAAGCCTAAAGAATATAATTTAGTATATGGAGAGAGCAACCAACTATACTTGAGGCTTGGAGTCTAACATTGGTGGCCAGCAGAGCACATAAGGGATGGGGTCCAGGGTCATGACTACAGTAAATTTTGAAAGTAGCAAATTCCTAATGAAGTAGCTTAGGCAGATCTCAGACTCTCTCATACTAAAAAAAAAAAAAAAAAAAAACACTAATTTCCTCTAAAGCATATGTTCTTAATTATAATCCAAAGACATCAATGGTTTCACGCATAAAATTTTTGCTGTCAATCCCCCTCCGAGGCATATATCTGGAAAAGATGAAAGCTCTAATACAAAAATATATGTGCACCCCAATGTTCAAAGCAGCATTATTTACAACAGCCAAGACATGGAAGCAATCTAAGTGTACATCAACAGATGAATGGATAAAGAAGATGTGATATATATATATATATATATATACACGCACACACATACATACACACACACATATATACAGTGGAATATTATTCAGACATAAAAAGAATGAAGTAATGTTATTTGAAGCAACATGAATGGACCTAGAGATTATCATACTAAGTAAAGTAAGTCAGACAAAAATAATATTATATATCACTTATATGTAGAATCTAATAATATTACAAATGAGCTTATTTACAAAACAGAAACAGATCCACAGACATAGAAAAGAAGCATATGGTTACCAAAGGGGTAGGGGGATAAACTGGGAGTATAGGATTAACAGGTGCACATTCCCATATATAAAATAAAGAAGGATTTACTGAATAACACAGGCAACTATATTCTATAACATAATGAATTATAATAGAAAAGATCAAAAATAATATATACATATTTACATACATATATATATACACAACTGAATCACTTCGCTGTACACCTTCAGATCAGATCAGTCGCTGAGTCGTGTCCGACTCTTTGCGACCCCATGAATCGCAGCACATCAGGCCTCCCTGTCCATCACCAACTCCCGGAGTTAACTCAAACTCACGTCCATCGAGTCGGTGATGCCATCCAGCCATCTCATCCTCTGTCATCCCCTTCTCATCTCATCCTCTGTCATCCCCTTCTCCCCCTCCCAGCATCAGAGTCTTTTCCAATGAGTCAACTCTTCACATGAGGTGGCCAAAGTACTGGAATTTCAGCTTTAGCATCATTCCTTCCAAAGAAATCCCAGGGCTGATCTCCTTCAGAATGGACTGGTTGGATCTCCTTGCTGTCCAAGGGACTCTCAAGAGTCTTCTCCAACACCACAGTTCAAAAGCATCAATTCTTCGGCACTCAGCCTTCTTCACAGTCCAACTCTCACATCCGTACATGACCACAGGAAAAACCATAGCCTTGACTAGATGAACCTTTGTTGGCAAAGTAATGTCTCAAACAATATTAAAAAACAACTATATTTCATTAGAAGAAAATTGCTGTCTATGAAGAAATTGGACAGGAGAAAAATATTATCTCTATTCCCAATAAGCTTCAAATGAAATTTAGCTTACTTAAATTATCAATGTAGACAACAATCAGAAAAACAAATTAGACATCATAACTGTTTTCATATCAACATAGACTTATTACAGACATTTCAAAGTATTATGTATGTTCATCCATGTTATAAAATTACAGTTATTGACCTAGGCTAGATATCATTATTTAATGTGTTAAAAAATAAACACATGTATTACTATATCATGAATTTATATTTATATTTTGATAACTAGATATTCATAAAATTGCTTTTCTTTCTGATTCTGTGTGATATGCTTTAAGCATCAAAGAATTATCTGAGAAAGCAACTATAAGCTTGACCAGATTGTCAAAGGAGTCCCTGGCACAAAAATGTTAAGAAGCTCTGCTGTAGAGTATCACTGCTTTTCCAGAGAATATGTCACAAATAGCAAGAATTCAGGTACCCTAGAGCAGTATCTCACAAGCTGAAGAATTGTACAGGCTTTTTCACAGAGAGAAAGTTATGCAGGTATACATAAAAATTAAATATAAACCCCTTTATACCTATAGATCTAACATGAAATAAAGTCAATATATATAAATTAAATAGAAATGAAACTACAAAACTAGTAAGATTTAAGTTAATTACATTAATAAATTAATGTTAACAGTGCTCTGATAAAGGAGAAGGCAGTGGCACCCCACTCCAGTACTCTTGCCTGGAAAATCCCATGGATGGAGGAGCCTGGTAGGCTGCGGTCCACGGGGTCGAGAAGAGTAAGACACGACTGAGCGAATTCACTTTCACTTTTCACTTTCATGCACTGGAGAAGGAAATGGCAACCCACTCCAGTGTTCTTGCCTGAAGAATCCCAGGGACAGGGGACTCTGGTGGACTGCTGTCTTATGGGGTCGCACAGTCAGACACGACTGAAGTGACTTAGCAGCAGCAGCAACAGCTCTGATAAAATACTATGAATATGGCGCTAACTCCTAAAGCACAAGTTTTCCTGTATTTAGGAAGCTTATGCTACCATGTATCCCCACTGAGTTAGTCAGTTTTCCTCTATTTTAACTGCCACAAAGGCATCCTTTGTACAACACGCCAGTATATACTTTAGTTCCACAATTGAGAAGACTCTCAAATTGCCTCTGTTCTTTTCTTAATGGCTGGACAAATGTCTAAGAAATAAAGCTTAGCAGCAACTTTATCATAAATAGAAGCTCAAATATAGGCATCAAAATTTCATATCAGTACTTGTTATAAGACAGTTATCCAGGTTATCAAGAATAGGTGTACATTAACTACTTATCATTGAAATAGAAGGCTACATTTAAGAAATTCTTTTTTTTTTTTAATTCTTCTCTAATTTTATTTTATTTTTAAACTTCACATAATTGTATTAGTTTTGCCAAATATCAAAATGAATCCGCCACAGGTATACATGTGTTCCCCATCCCGAACCCTCCTCCCTCCTCCCTCCCCATACCATCCCTCTGGGCCGTCCCAGTGCACCAGCCCCAAGCATCCAGCATCATGCATCGAACCTGGACTGGCAACTCGTTTCCTACATGATATTTTACATGTTTCATTGCCATTCTCCCAAATCTTCCCACCCTCTCCCTCTCCCACAGAGTCCATAAGACTGTTCTATACATCAGTGTCTCTTTTGCTGTCTCGTACACCGGGTTATTGTTACCATCTTTCTAAATTCCATATATATGCCTTAGTATACTGTATTTATGTTTTTCCTTCTGGCTTACTTCACTCTGTATAATAGGCTCCAGTTTCATCCACCTCATTAGAACTGATTCTAATGTATTCTTTTTAATGGCTGAGTAATACTCCATTGTGTATATGTACCACTGCTTTCTTATCCATTCATCTGCTGATGGACATCTAGGTTGCTTCCATGTCTTGGCTATTATAAACAGTGCTGCGATGAACATTGGGGTACACGTGTCTCTTTCCCTTCTGGTTTCCTCAGTGTGTATGCCCAGCAGTGGGGTTGCTGGATTATAAGGCAGTTCTATTTCCAGTTTTTTAAGGAATCTCCACACTGTTCTCCATAGTGGCTGTACTAGTTTGCATTCCCACCAACAGTGTAAAAGGGTTCCCTTTTCTCCACACCCTCTCCAGCATTTATTATTTGTAGATTTTTGGATCGCAGCCATTCTGACTGGTGTGAAATGGTACCTCATAGTGGTTTTGATTTGCATTTCTCTGATAATGAGTGATGTTGAGCATCTTTTCATGTGTTTGTTAGCCATCTGTATGTCTTTTTTGGAGAAATGTCTATTTAGTTCTTTGGCCCATTTTTTGATTGGGTCGTTTATTTTTCTGGAGTTGAGCTGTAGGAGTTGCTTGTATATTTTTGAGATTAGTTGTTTGTCGGTTGCTTCATTTGCTATTATTTTCTCCCATTCTGAAGGCTGTCTTTTCACCTTGCTAATAGTTTCCTTTGATGTGCAGAAGCTTTTAAGGTTAATTAGGTCCCATTTGTTTATTTTTGCTTTTATTTCCAATATTCTGGGAGGTGGGTCATAGAGGATCCTGCTGTGATGTATGTCGGAGAGTGTTTTGCCTATGTTCTCCTCTAGGAGTTTTATAGTTTCTGGTCTTACGTTTAGATCTTTAATCCATTTTGAGTTTATTTTTGTGTATGGTGTTAGAAAGTGGTCCAGTTTCATTCTTTTACAAGTGGTTGACCAGATTTCCCAGCACCACTTGTTAAAGAGATTGTCTTTAATCCATTGTATATTCTTGCCTCCTTTGTCGAAGATAAGGTGTCCATATGTGCGTGGATTTATCTCTGGGCTTTCTATTTTATTCCATTGATCAATATTTCTGTCTTTGTGCCAGTACCATACTGTCTTGATAACTGTGGCTTTGTAGTAGAGCCTGAAGTCAGGTAGGTTGATTCCTCCAGTTCCATTCTTCTTTCTCAAGATCGCATTGGCTATTCGAGGTTTTTTGTATTTCCATACAAATTGTGAAATTATTTGTTCTAGCTCTGTGAAGAATACTGTTGGTAGCTTGATAGGGATTGCGTTGAATCTATAAATTGCTTGGGTAATATACTCATTTTCACTATATTGATTCTTCCAATCCATGAACATGGTATATTTCTCCATCTATTAGTGTCCTCTTTGATTTCTTTCACCAGTGTTTTATAGTTTTCTATATATAGGTCTTTAGTTTCTTTAGGTAGATATATTCCTAAGTATTTTATTCTTTCTGTTGCAATGGTGAATGGAATTGTTTCCTTAATTTCTCTTTCTGTTTTCTCATTATTAGTGTATAGGAATGCAAGGGATTTCTGTGTGTTGATTTTATATCCTGCAACTTTACTGTAGTCATTGATTATTTCTAGTAATTTTCTGGTGGATTCTTTAGGGTTTTCTATGTAGAGGATCATGTCATCTGCAAATAGTGAGAGTTTTACTTCTTCTTTTCCAATTTGGATTCCTTTTATTTCTTTTTCTGCTCTGATTGCTGTGGCCAAAACTTCCAAAACTATGTTGAATAGTAATGGTGAAAGTGGGCACCCTTGTCTTGTTCCTGACTTTAGAGGAAATGCTTTCAATTTTTCACCATTGAGGATAATGTTTGCTGTGGGTTTGTCATATATAGCTTTTATTATGTTGAGGTATGTTCCTTCTATTCCTGCTTTCTGGAGAGTTTTTATCATAAATGGGTGTTGAATTTTGTCAAAGGCTTTCTCTGCATCTATTGAGATAATCATATGGTTTTTATTTTTCAATTTGTTAATGTGGTGTATTACATTGATTGATTTGCGGATATTGAAGAATCCTTGCATCCCTGGGATAAAGCCCACTTGATCATGGTGTATGATCTTTTTAATGTGTTGTTGGATTCTGATTGCTAGAATTTTGTTAAGGATTTTTGCATCTATGTTCATCAGTGATATTGGCCTGTAGTTTTCTTTTTTTGTGGGATCTTTGTCAGGTTTTGGTATTAGGGTGATGGTGGCCTCATAGAATGAGTTTGGAAGTTTACCTTCCTCTGCAATTTTCTGGAAGAGTTTGAGCAGGATAGGTGTCAGCTCTTCTCTAAATTTTTGGTAGAATTCAGCTGTGAAGCCGTCTGGACCGGGGCTTTTGTTTGCTGGAAGATTTTTGATTACAGTTTCAATTTCCATGCTTGTGATGGGTCTGTTAAGATTTTCTATTTCTTCCTGGTCCAGTTTTGGAAAGTTGTACTTTTCTAAGAATTTGTCCATTTCTTCCACGTTGTCCATTTTATTGGCATATAATTGTTGATAGTAGTCTCTTATGATCCTTTGTATTTCTGTGTTGTCTGTTGTGATCTCTCCATTTTCGTTTCTAATTTTGTTGATTTGATTTTTCTCCCTTTGTTTCTTGATGAGTCTGGCTAATGGTTTGTCAATTTTATTTATCCTTTCAAAGAACCAGCTTTTGGTTTTGTTGATTTTTGCTATGGTCTCTTTTGTTTCTTTTGCATTTATTTCTGCTCTAATTTTTAAGATTTCTTTCCTTCTACTAACCCTGGGGTTCTTCATTTCTTCCTTTTCTAGTTGCTTTAGGTGTAGAGTTAGGTTATTTATTTGACTTTTTTCTTGTTTCTTGAGGTGTGCCTGTATTGCTATGAACTTTCCCCTTAGGACTGCTTTTACCGTGTCCCACAGGTTTTGGGTTGTTGTGTTTTCATTTTCATTCGTTTCTATGCAAATTTTGATTTCTTTTTTGATTTCTTCTGTGATTTGTTGGTTATTCAGCAGCGTGTTGTTCAGCCTCCATATGTTGGAATTTTTAATAGTTTTTCTCCTGTAATTGAGATCTAATCTTACTGCATTGTGGTCAGAAAAAATGCTTGGAATGATTTCTATTTTTTTGAATTTACCAAGGCTAGCTTTATGGCCCAGCATGTGATCTATCCTGGAGAAGGTTCCATGTGCGCTTGAGAAAAAGGTGAAATTCATTGTTTTGGGATGAAATGACCTATAGATATCAATTAGGTCTAACTGGTCTATTGTATCGTTTAAAGTTTGTGTTTCCTTGTTAATTTTCTGTTTAGTTGATCTATCCATAGGTGTAAGTGGGGTATTAAAGTCTCCCACTATTATTGTGTTATTGTTAATTTCTCCTTTCATACTTGTTAGCATTTGTCTTACGTACTGTGGTGCTCCCGTGTTGGGTGCATATATATTTATAATTGTTATATCTTCTTCTTGGATTGATCCTTTGATCATTATGTAGTGACCTTCTTTGTCTCTTTTCACAGCCTTTGTTTTAAAGTCTATTTTATCTGATATGAGTATTGCTACTCCTGCTTTCTTTTGGTCCCTATTTGCATGGAAAATCTTTTTCCAGCCCTTCACTTTCAGTCTGTATGTGTCCCCTGTTTTGAGGTGGGTCTCTTGTAGACAACATATGTAGGGGTCTTGTTTTTGTATCCATTCAGCCAGTCTTTGTCTTTTGGTTGGGGCATTCAACCCATTTACATTTAAGGTAATTACTGATAAGTATGTTCCCGTTGCCATTTACTTTATTGTTTTGGGTTCGAGTTTATACACCGTTTTTGTGTTTCCTGTCTAGAGAACATCCTTTAGTATTTGTTGGAGAGCTGGTTTGGTGGTGCAGAATTCTCTCAGCTTTTGCTTGTCTGAAAAGCTTTTGATTTCTCCTTCATACTTGAATGAGATCCTTGCTGGGTACAATAGTCTGGGCTGTAGGTTATTTTCTTTCATCATTTTAAGTATGTCTTGCCATTCCCTCGTGGCTTGAAGAGTTTCTATTGAAAGATCAGCTGTTATCCTTATGGGAATTCCCTTGTGTGTTATTTGTTGTTTTTCCCTTGCTGCTTTTAATATTTGTTCTTTGTGTTTGATCTTTGTTAATTTGATTAATATGTGTCTTGGGGTGTTTCTCCTTGGGTTTATCCTGTTTGCTACTCTCTGGGTTTCTTGGACTTGGGTGATTATTTCCTTCCCCATTTTAGGGAAGTTTTCCACTATTATCTCCTCAAGTATTTTCTCATGGTCTTTCTTTTTGTCTTCTTCTTCTGGAACCCCTATGATTCGAATGTTGTAGCGTTTAATATTGTCCTGGAGGTCTCTGAGATTGTCCTCATTTCTTTTAATTCGTTTTTCTTTTATCCTCTCTGATTCATTTATTTCTACCATTCTATCTTCTAATTCACTAATCCTGTCTTCTGCCTCTGTTATTCTACTATTTGTTGCCTCCAGAGTGTTTTTAATTTCACTTATTGCATTATTCATTATATATTGACTCTTTTTTATTTCTTCTAGGTCCTTGTTAAACCTTTCTTGCATCTTCTCAATCCTTGTCTCCAGGCTATTTATCTGTGATTCCATTTTAGTTTCAAGATTTTGGATCAATTTCACTATCATTATTCGGAATTCTTTATCAGGTAGATTCCCTATCTCTTCCTCTTTTGTTTGGTTTGGTGGGCATTTATCCTGTTCCTTTATCTGCTGAGTATTCCTCTGTCTCTTCATCTTGTTTAAATTGCTGAGTTTGGGGTGTCCTTTCTGTATTCTGGCAGTTTGTGGAGTTCTCTTTATTGTGGCGTTTCCTCACTGTGTGTGGGTTTGTACAGGTGGCTTGTCAAGGTTTCCTGGTTAGGGAAGCTTGTGTCGGTGTTCTGGTGGGTGGAGCTGTATTTCTTCTCTCTGGAGTGCAATGAAATGTCCAGTAATGAGTTATGAGATGTCTATAGTTTTGGGGTGACTTTGGGCAGCCTGTATCTTGAAGCTCAGGGCTGTGTTCCTTTGTTGCTGGAGAATTTGCTTGGTATGTCTTGCCCTGGAACTTATTGGCCCTTGTGTGGTGCTTGGTTTCAGTGTCGGTATGGAGGCATTTGATGAGCTCCTGTCAATGAATGTTCCTTGGAGTCAGGAGTTCCCTGGAGTCAGGGTTTGGACTTAAGTCTCCTGCTTCCGATTATCGGTCTTATTTTTACAGTAGTTTCAAAACTTCTCCTTCTATACAACACCATTGATAAAACATCTACATTAAAGATGATAAGTTTCTCTACAGTGAGGGTCACTCAGAGAGGTTCACAGGGTTACATGGAGAAGAGAAGAGGGAGGAGGGTGTTAGAGGTGACCCAGATGAGATGAAGTGAATCAATAGTGGAGAGAGTGGGCTAGCCAGTTGTCACTTCCTTATGTGCACTCCACAACTGGACCACTCAGAGATGTTCACGGGGTTATACAGAGAAGAGAAGAAGGAGGAAGGTAACAGAGGTGGCCAGAAGGATAAAAGGGGGGAATGAAAAGGAGGGAGACAGATCCAGCCAGTAATCAGTTCCCTAAGTGTTCTCCACCGTCTGGAACACACAGAAATTCACAGAGTTGGGTAGAGTAGAGAGGGGTTAGGGAGGAGACACAGGCGACCTGGTGGAGAAAAAGGAGGGTCCAAAGGGAGAGAGAGCAGTCAAGCCAGTAATCTCACTCCCTAGTGAAAAATGGGTCCTGAAGATTGGGTCCTTAAAGGTACAAAATTGGTAACAAATACATAAAAGCAAAAATTAAAAATCTAGAGTAGAGTTTGGAATTAAGAAATTCTTATAGAGAATTCTTTGATCCCCCAGAAAACATGTGAGGTTCCTCAGGCTCCAGATAGAGAAATACTGTCCAAGAAACAACAGAAGAATGATAAGCCATTGACACATCCACATTTACATATAAGCACAGATTCTCCCTCCAAACTGCACAATAACCTACAGTCAGTGATCTACAGAGGTGGGTACATGACTCTAAGGACAGCAAAAATGACCCCCAAAGAATATAAAGAAGACATCCAGGATTCCACTCTGGCAGGATTAGAAAATGCCAGGGGAAAAGAAGGAACTTTACGTGATTTCGGATGTCTAAATTAGACCCGTTTAACTTATATGCAGAGTACATCATGAGAAATGCTGGGCTGGAAGAAACACAAGCTGGAATCAAGATTGCCGGGAGAAATATCAATAACCTCAGATATGCAGATGACACCACCCTTATGGCAGAAAGTGAAGAGGAACTAAAAAGCCTCTTGATGAAAGTGAAAGAGGAGAGTGAAAAAGTTGGCTTAAAGCTCAACATTCAGAAAACGAAGATCATGGCATCTGGTCCCACCACTTCATGGGAATAGATGAGGAAACAGTGGAAACAGTGTCAGACTTTATTTTGGGGGGCTCCAAAATCACTGCAGATGGTGACTGCAGCCATGAAATTAAAAGACGCTTACTTCTTGGAAGGAAAGTTATGACCAACCTAGATAGCATATTCAAAAGCAGAGACATTACTTTGCCAACAAAGGTTCATCTAGTCAAGGCTATGGTTTTTCCTGTGGTCATGTACGGATGTGAGAGTTGGACTGTGAAGAAGGCTGAGCGCCGAAGAATTGATGCTTTTGAACTGTGGTGTTGGAGAAGACTCTTGAGAGTCCCTTGGACTGCAAGGAGATCCAACCAGTCCATTCTGAAGGAGATCAGCCCTGGGATTTCTTTGGAAGGAATGATGCTAAAGCTGAAATTCCAGTACTTTGGCCACCTCATGTGAAGAGTTGACTCATTGGAAAAGACTCTGATGCTGGGAGGGGGAGAAGGGGATGACAGAGGATGAGATAAGAAGGGGATGACAGAGGATGAGATGGCTGGATGGCATCACTGACTCGATGGACATGAGTCTGGGTGAACTCCGGGAGTTGGTGATGGACAGGGAGGACTGGCGTGCTGGGATTCATGGGGTCGCAAAGAGTCGAACACAACTGAGCGACTGAACTGAACTGAACTGAACTCCCCATATTACCCGTTTGGATAGCTTCCTAATGCAGAGTCATCCAAGTATAATTTCAGATCTTGCTCTGATTCTCTTAGCTTCATATTCTTGCAGAACTCACTTTCAAGCTAATACTGTGTTAAAAACAGAAAACTAGGAAGAAAGAATAAGCTTAAGGTTTTTGATTGGTGTATAAACTTTCTACACTCAACAAATTCAGAGTGCGTGTTTAGGGCATTTTGGTACAGAGTTATCAGTGTTAATAAATCACTGTTGTTTCACTGTCATGATCCAAGTCATTTTATCTTCAGAAGAGAGACTATATAGTTCATTGAGGAGAAAAATATGTATATAAGGTGAATGTCATTGTTAGGAGAATGGTTGAAATAAATTATGGTGTAATGCCAGTAGAGAATGTCATTTGATCATTGTAATAATGAATTAGAGCTAAATCACTGTCTTGGAGATACTTACATCAAGTATTCTTTTTTGAAAATTCATTTTATTTGGCTGTGCTGGGTCTTTGTTGCTGCACTGGGGCTAGTTGTGGTGCACAGACTTCTCACTGTGGCAGCTTCTCTTATTGTGAAGAATGGGCTCTAGAGCATGGGCTCAGCAGTTGCGGTGCACAGGCTGAGCGCCACTGTGGCATGTGGAATCTTTCCAGACTAGGGATCAAACCTGTGTCCCCTGCATTGGCAGAGAGATTCTTAACCCCTGGAGCACTAGGGAAGTCCTACATGAAGTATTCTTGAGTGAGAAAAACATTATATATAAAATTGTATGTAATAAATGTGAGCTCATTTTTTGAAAAACAAAAATGAGTTAGACTTAAAAAATATTCACAACCTAAAAGTTGGAAGTTATGTTTTACTTGGCAGGAATTTTTAGGACTTCAAGCCTAGGAGGTAGCATCTCAAGTAACTCTAATAGAACTGCTCTGATGAGGTGCGGAGGTGAAGAAGCATGAAAGTGTTAGCTGCTCAGTCCCATGTCTGACTCAGCATTATATAGGAGTTTTCCAACAAAGAGCAGGTAGTCTGAATGTCAAAAGATTATTGTTAATTAAAGAAAACCAGATGTCTAGTTAAGGAATTTAGTGCTTTTCTATGTATGAGAAAATGCAAGAGTCTGGGCTTACTGAAATCATTCCTTTCCCATGCACCTCACCTATATGGGGCCGTTGCCCTGTGTTTTCACATCCTGTGTTTCCTCAGGGCTCACTGTACGGAGTGGCTACAGTCTCATAGTTGCTAGGCAGCCGGTATTCGTTCCTTCCTGAGTTCCTTCAGGGTTTAGCAACTCACCATGGGTGGTGGCTGCACCCACTGTGACAGTGACATCCTTCATTTACTGATATGGCACGAAATATTCCATTTCTCAAGACAGAAACACTCCAGGGTATATGTTATTCTGTATACACATTTGAGTATATATGTTTATATGATTGTATGAGCACAGAGAAAATCACGAAATCATATACACTAGGGTAACATGGGTTAACTGTGGGCAGAAATAGGGTAATATGATGCAAAAGGAAGAAGAAGTGAAGTGATTTATTCAAAAAAGGGGGAGAAGAAGATCTTCCATTTAAAAATAATATATAATGTGATCATACTTATTCATCATAAAAAGAAGAAAAATCAACTGTCAATGTTGGAGGACATGCAAAAGAAGCAACAGAGTAGATAAGGAAGATAAAAGCAGGGTTAGGAAACAGTTCCAGGACGGCACAGTAAGATCCTCCAAAAATCTGTTTCTCCATAAAAGCAATAAAAACACTGGGTAAAAATGTCAAAAATCATATTTTTCAGAACTTTGGAATTTAACTAAAGGTCTGCATTAATTAGAGGAACATTTGTTTCCAGAAAAATGGTGGAATCACAGTGAGAACTAAGAACTTTGTAGCTTTCCAACTTGCCCTATTCACATCACCCTCTCCTCAGGTCCACAGAAGCCTTGAAAACCAATGGCTTCACAACCCTGGTAACTGTGAAAACCAGCAAACTAGAAGGAAATGGAGGGGGAAGAATGAAGCTTCCCAAAAAGCTGTCTCCAGAGAACTGTCACCATTCAACTTGTCTAGAAGCTCCCTGAAAAGGATTCATGCTCAGCATTTGTCTTTACTTGATTTAACTCAGAGCTTTCTCTTCACAAACATTTCTATCCTCAGGGTACTAGTTGAAAACAATCTATGGTAACTGTTTAACATCATAGTTACCTTCGGCAAGGATACAGATTGACCAAAACACTTCAAAGGAAAAACTAGGGAATGAGATGTTTGAAGGGGCCTTTGAAAAGCTCCAACATATTCCCTGGGAAACTAGAAGGCCAGCGCTGTGCCCAAATTCAGGAAAAATATGAGAAACCAGTCACAAAAGCCACATATTTATTTCATGATGCCCTTTATATGAAATATTCAGAACAGGCATATCTATAGAGACAGAAAGTAGATTAATTTCAGATACAGGCTGAAGGAGAAGAGAAATGGGCAATAATGGATACAGCATCTCTTTTTGCAGTGATGAAAATATTCTAAAATTAGGTGGTGGTGATAGTTGCACAATTCTGTGAATACATTTTTAAAATATGCAATTATTAGGAATTCCCTGGCAGTCTAGTGATTAGGACTCAGTACTTTCACTGCCATGGCCCAGATTCAATACCTCATTGGAAAACCAAGATCTCACAAGCCAATTGACATGGCAAAAAAAAAAAAAAAAACAACCTGATTTATATATATTAGAGGTCAAATTTTATGGTATGTGAATTATACCTCAAAAAAGATTTTTTCTAAGTGAATGAGAAGTATGATGATTTTTCACCTGATATAGAAGATTTAGGAGCAGTTAAGAGTGGGCTTCCCTGGTGGTGCTAGCACTAAAGAACCTGCCTGCGGGAGACATAAGAGATACAGGTTCGATCTCTGGGTTGGGAAGATCCCCTGGAGGAGGAAACGGCAACCCACTCCAGTATCTTTGCTTGGAGAATTGCATGGACAGAGGAGCCTAGCGGGGCTACAGTCCATGGGATTGCAAAGAGTCAGACACAACTGAAGTGACTTAGTGCACACACAACAAAAAGCACACTAAGAGAACAAAATGTGTTTTCAGCACATTAGCCCACTCTTGTCACTAATTCCTAATTAGAGCTTGTAGGTTATTTTATTTTGTGCCGTATTACTGTTAACCCAAATGCTCTTGGTTGGTAAAAGAGTTTTCCCTTTCCTTAAAACTCAATATATCCTTGCTTAAATATTTATAATATATATAAGAAGAAAAGATGAAAATAAAAATCCACATATAGAACATAATCTAGAAAAATCCCTTGCTGAAATATAGCATGAAAGATAACTGTGGGCCTTTTACCTTTCTATATTACAACTGATTTTCAAAATGCAACTGATGAAACTCCAAATGTAACAGATGTCACACAAAGCCTATTTCACATTTACAAAGCCCAACTCTGCCGCATAGTGTAACATAGGAGGTATTCTGGTTAAATTTTACAAACTGCAGTATTCTATGCTTTGGTATAATATTAAGGACCCCCAAAAGAAAATGTCTTTAGGAAGGGCTATTTCCTGGTACTTTTTCAGGAGTTCTCCCCTTGTTTTTTCTACCCAGGATATTGGATAGGACAGAATGTCTAGCCACTGTATTTTTGGACTGAAGTAGACTCAAATAGCTTTTACATATGCCAGAAATTTAAAAGGACTTTTAATTAGAGAATAATTTTTTAAAGGAATAAAAGGAAATTCTCTGCTATGTGTTAATAGAGATGCTGCTGCTGCTGCTAAGTCGCTTCAGTCGTGTCCGACTCTGTGCGACCCCAGAGACGGCAGCCCACCAGGCTCCCCCGTCCCTGGGATTCTCCAGGCAAGAACACTGGAGTGGCTTGCCATTTCCTTCTCCAATGCATGAAAGTGAAAAGTTAAAGGGAAGTCGCTCAGTCATGTCCGACTCTGTGCGACCCCATGGACTGCAGCCCACCAAGCTCCTCCATCCATGGGATTTTCCAGGCAAGAGTGCTGGAGTGGGGTGCCATTGCCTTCTCCGGTTAATAGAGATACACAGCATTAAATGATACTTTAAGTAAAATTGACTAAACAGATACCAAATACAGAAGTGTGATTAGGCATTACCAATAAAAGTAATCAGGTATTAAATTTTTGAAGTGACTGTAGTTTATCTATTTATTCATTCAAAAGATATTTTATTGAGCATGGGCAATAAAGCAGTAAACAAAGCAGATTACTTTCTCTACTCTCCTAGACCTTAAAATTTGCTCAGAAATGCTCCTGCTATTGCAAAGAAAGCAGTGAAATTAAATAAGGAAGCATGATATTCCTGAAAGAACACCGGTCCTGGAGCCCCAAGATCTGAATCCCAATTCCATGGTTACTGACTTGTAAACAAGTGACACTGGATACATCAACTTGATTTCCCTAAGCCTCAGTTTCATACCTTGAAAAACGGTGTATATATCTGTCCTGTATACCTTATTAATTATAAGGGCCACAGAGAGATAAACAAGGTCCTACTGTATAGCACAGGGAACTATGTTCAATACCCTTATGGTAAACCATAATAGAAAAGAATATGGAAAAGTATGTATATATATGTATAACTGAATTACTTTGCTGTACAGCAGAAATTAACACATTGTAAATCAATTATACTTCAATAAAATGTTTTAAAAAAAGAACCACAGAGAAAATATTCAAACATGTCCCCAAAACTGTCCAAAGCTTGATACTCACAGGCTAGTGATATTATTGAAATGCATGATAAACTATCAAATCCCTTACAGTAAATAATTTTAGTTAATATAGATAGTCTATTGAGAGTCTTTATTATCAGACAGTACAGCTCAAGGCTAACAGTCAAATACATTAAGAACACAGAATGACACATATTCAAAGGTTTTGACCTTTCTCCAATTAAGCATTTTAATTTCACCTGGATTTCCTTTACAAGTCAAATTATGTTCATATTCTCAAGCAATGTTCCAGCCATAGGAAGAGAAAATGAGTCAAACAGACTCCCATCAAACTTCCAAACTGAGCGACAAGGATAAGACCATATGTTTCTTTACTCTTCAGGATATGTTTGTCACCTCAATTTGAATCTTAACAATGATGGAACTTTCAAAATACCAATTACTATCATTGTAACCACATTAACTGGACTGAATTTTTGCTTAAATTACTTCTGTCCTTCTGTTGAAAAACACAGTACTAAGAATAATGAGGTGTTTAAGACATGACCAAAATATTAAAAATTTCAAAATTAAACTCATAAGAAAAATACAATTTACCTGGCATAATTTGGGTTTGCAGTATTACTGTCAGGTAATGAATATGAATCTGTAGGAATCACTGCTGAATACAAAGCATAGGAAACAGTTAACATCTATTGGTGCCCCGTAGAATGCAAACATTCTGACTCTTTGGGGTTAGAGAAACAGAATAATCCTGCTTTTCTTCAGATGCTGGCAAACTTATACTGTGATAGCTTAACAGTCAGCTTAATCCTTCCCTTCCTGGCTCAGAATGAAAGTAAATACTCTTTCCTAGACCCAAGATGTGATTCTCCCCTGGAGGTTTTGATGAAAGAGGTAGCAACAAACAGGAACGTGATCAGGGATGAACGGGTTTTGTCAATCACACAACACTGTTTTAGGAGGCAGAAAGTAAAAATCAAGACCATTGCAGAGAAACCTTTTACCAGTGACTGAGCTCTGATTATGATGTATGAGTACTGACCGGGTCATTTCCATACTGATCCACTCCCACTAGCATTCTAGAAGGTTAGGAACTTTCCTGAAAGAACTAGAGAGGGACAGAGTTACATTCCAGAGCATATCACCTGCCACCATCTCAGACCCAACTCCACACTTTCTGTCTTCCCTCTCTCCCTCCCAGCTCTTTTTCTGGAATAACTGACAAATACCTCCGTCTGTCCTCAAATAGAAGTTTTGCACATGCCATTTTCCTCAAGGTATGATTATTCGTCAGTCAATAAGTAAAATAAATGTCACAGCTGAGAAAACAGGGAAACAAGAAAGAACATATAGACACCTGGAAAACGAATGAGGGGATAAGCCTCAAATTCCTCGGCATTCAATTACAGAACCGTGTGCCTGGTATTCTCACTATAAGCATCTCTGTCGCAGACATTTTCACATGTAACTGACTGACTGTATGCCAGTTTTGCAATGAAAGATAAATGAATGGTTGACAATTCGGGGCCTGACAACATGCTTTCAACGAAGTGAAATGTGTTAGCATTTCTTTCAGCTAGAGATGATATTGATAGCTTTAGTGAGCTGAGAGATGACAATGATTTGCTTCAAGATGGTTTCTTATTTTGAAACACACTACACTGGAGGAGAGGAGGCTGAGGACCTCAGTGGCGCAGAGTTGAACCCACATTTTCCATAGAACTTCAGAAAGTCTATCAACAAACATGTGACACTATGCCAAGAACATACAACACTGTAGAAGACTTTCACAATGCAATACAGGACTCAGTTACAAATATACATCCTAGGATTTGGAGACTGATGCCTCTCTTAACGAAGGGACAAATTTTAGCAAAAAAGGAAAAGCCCAATGCCAAGTGAAGAGAAATGATCATGCCAAAAAAAAAAATAAGTATATAAAAATACTATAAACAGAAGACTTTGAAGACCAGGTACAACTCACAAAATCAGTTATTTGTGCTGTGTCACCATGAATCTACACATATTTCAAACGTATTCAAAATTTTTTTATTTAGCCATGAAATTTTTAAAATTATGTTAATTTGTTTTATTAAATCTTTTTAAATGTCCTTTATTTTTCATTGTTTTATCTTTTATGACAAAATTAACTTGTAACTAATTAATTAGGAGGCAGAAATGTTTGTAGCAAAGATGTCTAAGGCAAAGGTGCTGACAGTGAAAATACCTAGAACCATAGAATTGGGCTACCTGCTACAAGGTACCAATAACAAAATAAGTAACTTAATTTACTTATTAACTTAACCATCTCAAAATAAGTAACCTAAAACTTTAAAGCAGAGGCACAAGCATTCAGAGGTGAGAAAATCAACACCATTATACTAATGCAAGCAGCATAGATTTTTATGCTTCAAAAGCATTGAATGGCACTGGTACATTTTTATTTCTTACTTCTGTCCCCTTATCTGGATGGCTGAACTGATGGTATTTCATGTTTAGAAAGAGGACACTCAGCTATGCTTGCCAGATAAGGGAACAGAGCTTTTGCTGTGTGACTAGTAAGGGATTGTGAATTAAGAGCATCAGTCGCCATGCTTCAAAAATCTACCTGTGGATTCCACAGATGTTAAAGGGCCCAGGCATTCAACATCTTCAGACTTACTTGTGTTCCTGTGATTCTGGTCTGCTGAGAGAGAAGCATCCATAGTCCAGGCTGGAATGTGTTGGGTGGGATGGGCAGCAGATGTCACAGTGCTCTCGTCGTTGTAAGTTGTATTAAGAATAACATCAGACACGTGGACTTTACTATCAGTGACCAAAGGTTCACTCCCATTTGATTTAAAATAGGCCTTTTTTAATGTTCCTGAAAGATCAAAAAAAGATATTTTAAGACATTATTAGAGGTATTTATTAAAAAAAAAACATATTAGGAAAACTCTAGAGCTGCCCTCTTGGGCAAGCAAAGAGAAAGATGATGGCCAGCAAATCCACCCACATCATTGGGACAAGCATAATCTCTTCTACCATAAATCACATAACCCTGTGAGGAGACTATCGCTTCTCAAGAGCTAAAGGTTTAGAAACTAGAGTCTCCACCCAGGTTTCCTAGTGCCCACCTCACCTGAGACTCGCCACAAATAAAACATGGGGAATCTTAGTGTTTCCTTCCTGCTATCACGGTGTTTAAATTTCACACATCATTTTATGCTACTCTGTACCCAGGACACAGCTCTCCATCTCTACCTGCCACAGAGGACAAGAGCGCCAGCATACCTCCAGCCTTCTATTTCTCCACGTTTGACACTAGCTTTCCATGAACTACACTCAGTAGATAGTGAAAATAAGAGGGCTCACCATTTACCAAGACTTACTGAAATCCAAAAAATAACTGCAATTCCAACAAAACTAAAAGAAACTAACTCATCTTTGTCTTTGACCAGAAACTACAAAACATGATGATAAGAAACAGGCATTAAAATAAGATTATCAACTGGTCACTTTCTCAAGGTATTTACTCATGAACAAAACAAAGAGCCCAACCTAAGATTGTTGGGAATCCTTTAGCATTGGCTTTAGGCAGAGAATCTGAAAACTTTGAAAGAGATCATGTATTTTTAACGTAGTCAAAATAGACAACAGAGTGTTTCCAGAATACAGCTCTCTGATTGAGTATACCACTAAAATAAATGAATATGATATTGATCCATTATACAAACACCCAAGGGAGTTTTTTTTTTTTTTTTTTTCCCTAAAAGCATTTACAGTGAATGCTCTAACTGGCTCTCACTTTTCTAAACAGCTCATGGACCATTAAAAATAAAAGAAATATAAATAAAATGTTTAATATCAGTCTATGGAAAAAATTTCTCTACATGTGCTTGACACTTGGAAAACATTAACTACAAATCAAAATAGAAAAGCAGCTGTTTTCTAGCTAACTAAGGTCAACAGTTTCATCTGCCAAAGGACTCTAAATAAAACAGTGGAGTATAAAAGCTAAAGCATGACCATGTGGTGCAGGTAACGCTCCCCAAACTGTCTGTGATTACGAGTAAATATTAAATGCAGTAGGTGAAAGAGAAGACTTCATTTAATTGATTCTGATTTTCAAAGTGATTTAGAATTTATCATAAAAATGTATACAATAGACTTGATCACTATAAAATACGTATTACATTCATGCAAAAAATTACTAATTAGATACAATTTTATTTTTAATTTACTAATTTGCTCTGTTCTTTGCTAATTTTGGCATAAAGAGATGTTCTTGCACATGACATGTCATTTCCACTAATGTGGCTGTGATGAATATATAAGGTCTGTAAAGTCAATTTACTTATCGCACTAACCCTATGATCAGTATCCATCTTCGTTAACATACTTTGAACACATGCCAGTTCCTCAGTCATATCCTTGTGTGATGCACTTAAATCGGGTTCCTTATCATGCAAAATACTTCAACAGTTGTTCTTACCATTTTGTTTGTAATGACTGGCCTTATTAATCATCTTTAAGTTTTTCACCTAGCCACAGTATTGACAGTGTTAATAACATGTTTACTCTAAAATATTCTGTAAACACTGACTTGGAGAAGACAATGGCACCCCACTCCAGTACTCTTGCCTGGAAAATCCCATGGACGGAGGAGCCTGGAAGGCTGCAGTCCATGGGGTCGCTAAGAGTCAGACACGACTAAGCGACTTCACTTTCACTTTTCACTTTCATGCATTGGAGAAGGAAATGGCAACCCACTCCAGTGTTCTTGCCTGGAGAATCCCAGGGACGGGGGAGCCTGGTGGGCTGCCGTCTATGGGGTCGCACAGAGTCGGACACGACTGAAGTGACTTAGCAGCAGCAGCAGCAGCAAACACTGACTTTTTCAGGAAACACGACTTGAATAACAACTTTCTAAAGAAAAAAAAAAGGCAGATTCCTGGCTCTTAAACTCTCCACATCAAAGCAAGTTGACAGAAAAAAAAGATAACACATGACATATGATAGTTGCTGCAGCTAATGTCCTTAAACTATATTTTTTGAGAGAAAGACAACAGACAGAGACAACAAACTTAAAGGACCTGTTTTTAAAAGCCTGAACTCACTAGACAATATTTTCAAGCATCTCTGGAAACTGACTCTCAACTCACAGTTGGCCCTCTATTATGCATTTTTTTTCAAAGCACAAAAAATAGAATTCATAAAACTAAACACTCTCAAGCTACACCATGATGAGCTATAAAAATGCTATGAGTTATTAGCCCAGAGTAGAGTGTTCATTCTTCGAGTGTTGCCACATCCTTCTCCACATTCCTATTTTTATAGTGCTGTGGTTAAAAGTATGGGTTCTAAAGCCTGACCACCTGAGTTTAAATCCCATCGCTAGTACACACCAGCCCCGAAACTCTGGGCAAAGTCTCAACTGACGCAAAATAAGGAAAGTAAAAGCATCTCCCCTCAGTGGGCTGTATTTGTCAATACACACATAAACACTTGGAACAGTTCCTGGCACACAGTAAGTTCTCAGTAACTGTTAGTCATTACTGCACAGTAATAGTAATAGAAGTAAAATAGTCTTCTTTAGGGCTTTAAACGAAAGTTGCTCAGTCGAGTCCAGCTCTTTGCGACTCCATGGACTATACAGTCCATGCAATTCTCTAGGCCAGGATACTGGAGTGGGTAAGCCTTGCCTTTAGGGGATCTTCCCAACCTAGGGATCAAACCCAGGTCTCTTACATGGCAGGCAGATTCTTTACCAACTGAGCCACAAGGGAATCCCAAGCCTACTGGAGTGGCTAGCCTATCCCTTCTCCAGCAGATCTTCCCAACCCAGGAATCGAATCAGAGACTCCTGCATTGCAGGCGGATTCCTTACCAACTGACAAATTAGGGAAGCCCCCTTAGGGCTACAAGGTACTTATAAATAAATGCCAATTTCCTTTTACTCTAAATGTATCCCAGCATAATAAAATGACTAAGGAAATTTTCAAAAGTTAATCACTTAACCCTATTTTAGAATAAAATAACTGTGGCCCTTTCATGCTAAGTTATTAATAGAAGGCCACACTGTATCAAGGTTGTATGTTCCAAAAGTGTTTCAGCTATAACACAGTTCTATTTAACAATGTTTAGGAGCATTCAGATGCTCAGTCATGTCCGAATCTTTGCAACCCCCATGGACTATAGCCTGCCATACTCCTCTGTCCATGGCAAGAATAGAGGAGTGGATTGCCATTTCCTCCTCCAGGGGATCTTTAGGACTCAGGGATCAAACCTGCATTTCCTGCACTGACAGTGGATTCTTTACCACTAAGCCACCTGGGAAGCACAATGTTTAAGAAATGGTCTGCAATTCCAATAATAAAAACCAAGTGTTACTGATCACTTATCAATACATCTAGCAGACTGAGCACTGGCAGCCAAAATGATACTCCCCCAGAGATGTCCACATCCCAAGTCTCAGAGCCTGGGCATAGGTTACTTCACACTCCTTACATGGCAAAAGGGGTTGCAAATGTAAGTTATGGAGTCTGAGATGGAGAAATCATCCTAGACTATCTAGGTGAACCCAAGGTACTCACTGGGTCCTTATAAACAGAAGAAGGTAAGAAAGTGCATGTCAGAGCTATAACAATGTGATAAAGACTCAATGAGCCATTGCTCATTTTGAAGATGGCAAGGGGGCCACAAACCAAGGAATGTAGGAAGACGCTAGAAGCTGGAAAAGGCAGAAAACAGACTGGTCCCCAGAGTCACCTACCAACACCTTAATTTTAATCCCATGAGGCCTATTTTATACTTCTGACCTCTATAACTCTAAGCTACTACATTTGTGTTATTTTAAGCTTCATTACAACATTAATATTACAGCAGCAATACAAAACTAATACAGGCACTAGACTAAGTATCTTTACTAGTTAGACTTCCAACAATCCTATGATACAGATGCTATAATTAACCCTTCTTGATGAAGTTTCAGAGAGAAGAAAACTGAAGCTTACATTAACTTAGCCCAAGAATTGAGTTGGGATAAGATATATACCCATACTCAGAGAGTCACACATGCTTTTCACTTTGGACAAGGTATACAAGTTAAAAAACTCAACCATCATAAGCATGTAAGAAATTTATCTTCCTATGAGTTTGAAATAAACTCCTTATCCTTATATCTCTTATTGTTCAGTCACCCAGTCATGTCCAACTCTTTGTGACCCCATGGACTGCAGCATGCCAGGCTTCCCTGTCTATCATCTCCCCGAGTTTTCTCAAACTCATCTCCATTGTGTTGGTGATGCCATCCAACCGTCTCATCCTCTGCTGTCCCTTTCTCCTCCTGCCTTCAATCTTTCCCAGCATCAGGGTCTTTTCCAAAGAGTCAGCTCTTCATATCAAGTGGTCAAAGTATTAGAGCTTCAGCTTTAACATTTCTAGTCATGTGGTAATACCTTTATGGCTCAGCAGTAAAGAATCTGCCTGCCAATGCAGGAGATGCAGGCTTGATCCCTGGATTGGGAAGATCCCCTGGAGGAGGAGACAACCCACTCTAGTATTCTTGCCTGGGAAATCCTATAGACAGAGGAGCCTGGTGGGCTACAGTCCACGGGGTCTCTAGGAGTCAGACAGGACCTAAGGACTGAGTACAAGCATGCATCTTCTATGTTCTAGGAGCGATGTATTTACTCTCTGCTGAGAGCAAGTCACAAAATTGAGTTCGAGGTTTTCATCAAGATGTTTACAGATTAGCTGAGAGAGACATGTATGTATGTAAAAATACAGACCATGAAACAAATGCTTTGAGAATGATATGCATATGACAATCTGTTGACAAAAATTAGAGAAGAAGCTGAGATTCCATTAGAGAAGAAGCTGAGATTCCATTAGAGAAAATTAGGAAAGATTTCTTAGGGGATAATGATCCTCCATGTGAATCTTAAAAGATAATTAGGGATTTTCTAGGTTTGAGCCAAGCATTTATGGGGAAACAATTTCCTGCATTAAGGAATAGAGAACTTTTTAGATAGAGCAAGGGGATATGCAAAAGCTGAGCAGCAAGTAACTAAACACGGCTAGCACACAGGGAGCTGACAAGAGCAAAGGAAGTGGAGCCAGACTGTGAAGGGTATTCCTGTTAAAGCTTTGGAGTTATCTTGTCATGATAGAGAACTTCTGAAGGGTCTTAAATGGGGTAGAATGTTAAAATGACCACTCAGACAACAGTGATGCTTGAAAGGGGCTAAGTCTAGCAGACAGTTAGAAGGCTACTGCAATAGTCCAAGGGAAAAAAGATGGACTGAGCCAAGGCAAAAGCAGTGAGAGCAAGGGGAACATTTGAGAGAGAACTTTCAGAGGCAAAATTATAAGAACTTAACAAAAAGTATCAGAGGTCCCTTAAATGTTTCCAGTTTGAGTTATGGGTAAAGATATTTACCGAGGTGGGATGATTGTCATTTGAGTTATTCATCAAATATTTCCAACTCTCTCCCATTCTACTAGGACACATGCTGGTTTACATTCTCTGCCCTCATTCTCTGTCTCTTGACATCTTTGATGCTGATCAAAGTGTACAGACTTCCAGTTATAAGATGAGTATATTCTGGGGGTTTAATGTACTGCATTGTGATTTAGTTAATGATGCCACATTACATACTTTTAAAAAAGAACCTCTAGGGCTCTTTTTCTTTCTCTCTGACACAATAACCACAAGGTTCAAGATGATGGCTAGTCCATCAATTTAGTCCCTGAGTGACCTAAATGAGCACAGCCCCCCTGCCATCTTGTAAAGTATGTGCTGCAAATGAGAAACTTACTTTCAGTGTTGTTAAACCACTAATATATTATGATTATTTTTGTTACACAGCATAGCATAGCCTGCCCTGACTGATACAGTAGATAATAAAGAATGAAAAATAGACATTGTAGAAGTTTCCTTTTGTTATTGTAATTATTATGAATACATTGAGTGTAAAATGCGATGAAACACACAAGGGGAAAGAAATCTAAATCCAAAGCAATCTAAACATTTCTTCCAGAAGGTCTTACCAGACTTCCCCACAAGTGTGCATCTTCTTTGTGTTCCCTGATCACACTGCCTATATCACTAACACACTCAAGTGAAATTGGCTGTTTCTTGTCTGCCTCTTCCAAGTTAAGAAGGTATAGTATTCATGACTGCATTTCAAGCACACAGTAGAATGCTTGGCACCAGTGTAGGCCTCAATAAACACTTGCTGAATGCATGAATGATGAAAGAAGTCATGGGAGAGCACAATACTGTCTAGAGAAGTATGGGTGCTAAGTGAGAAGAGAGCTAAGGTAGACACTCCCAAATTTACTGGCTAGGTACAGAAAGGTGGTGCTAGTGGTAAAGAACCCTTCTGCCAATGCAGGAGACATAAGAGATGAGGGTTCGATCCCTAGGTTGGGAATAACCCAGTATTCTTGCCTGGAGCATCCTACTGACAGAGGAGCCTGGTGGGCTACAGGTTGCAAAGATTTGGACATGACTGAAGTGACTTAGCACATAGAGAAAGACGAGCTTAAGGACACAGAGAAAGACCAGACAGAAATAGAACGAAAATTAGAAATGATAATATCCAGGCAAAGCAGAAGAGCATTTCAAGAAGAAAGGAGTAGTCAAAGCTGAGCATGCTCATTGTGACCAAATATAAACAAACACAGAGGGAAAGCAGAGGCTCTCCAAAATCTTGTTCAAACACACACAGGTTCCAAATGCTGCTCTTCAATGAAAGGACATTGGGGCCCTGGGGCAGAACAGACATAGTAGTATGAAAAGAAGAGAAAGAAGAAAAGATCAGATTACAGTGGATTAAGGACTGGATGAAGCACAGAAATGACCTGGGAAGCTTGTTTGAAAGTAGATTTGGCAGGTCTGGAGAGGGGCCCAGGATTCCAGATTTTGCATTTCATACAAACTCCCAAGTGATGCTGATGCTGCTGGTCCACTGACTACACTTTGAATACAAGACTTTAGACGGCCTTTTCCAAAACATCACACATTATGCATAACCTCAGACCCGAGGAATTAAAGAAAAAATATTCTCAAGTTTGAGAACTGCATAGAAAAATCTTAAGGTTCTGGTGGAAAAAAAACTAAGGATCTGAGAGGTTTGCCCTTTTAAAATGATATTCAAAACCCAACATTGTACGTTACGAAGTTCAGATTCTCATCATTCCAAATTCTTATAAAAGCCACAGCTGCTAAGAAATTTGGTAAGAGAAAAGCTATATTTAAATCCAATGATCTCTAGCTCATCTAGAAGTTTTGAAGAGGAAAGTCACTTGAATTCAAGAAAAACAGACTACTTATATTTCCTATACTTCCATGATAATTTCTTTCTTCTTCACTGAGTGACAAAAATTAAAAAATTAATAGGCCCCACATAGGTTTTTTGTAGTTTTGAGAAAACTAGGATGGTAACCTTAGGCTATTCTTCATAAGCGTAAGGCTGGAACAGTTTGTTTTAGATGTGGATGAATGGATAAAACTTTGAAACCAAGTCTTCAGCTATTAGCAAGAAAAAGTTAAGAGCATTTTAAAGAGATTTTTTTTTGGACTTTAATTTTAGTGAAATAAATTGAGATGAATAAATTTTGCAAAAATCAGTGTAGATCATATTCTAAAGCACCACATTTGCAGGACTCTTGCAATAACTGTATTTCTTCTCCCTGTCACATACTCTACCCACTTCAACCCTTTCTCCAGACAAGTGTTAAAGGGACTTTTTAACAGCCCCAACCAGATCAATTATTCCACTCCCCTACTCCAATATCCCCATGGTTGAGGTCATGGGTAAAGCGCTCCCCCATCAACGAAGGCTTCTCAGGCTGGGTTCATACCCTGTCTCAAAGAAACTGTCTCTTCCCACATAGGAGCTACCTCTGTGATAATTAATCAATTATGTGATCATTTTCTATGTGCCCCTCCCTCACTGAACTGGGAGCCCCATGGAGGAAGCTTGATTTAGGGCTGTGCCCAAGACCCATAGGTTATCACTTTGCATTTAGCAAAAGTGAACGTTGCTCAGTCGTGTCCAACTCTTTGCAACCCCATGGACTATTCAGTCCATGGAATTCTCCAGGCCAGAATATTGGAGTGGGCACCCTTCTCCAGAAGATCTCCCCAAACCAGGGATCGAACCCAGGTCACCCACACAGCAGGAGGATTTTTTACTGGCTGAGTCACCAGGGAAGCCTGCTTTGCACTTAACAGTCACTCAATAAATGCCTGTTCAAGGAATGAATGGTATCAGATTATACCTACAATTTTATGCTTGTTCAATGTCACTCAACATGTCAATATAATTTTACTTAAAGTGTTGCATACGTAATATGTTGCTATATGATTTATAAATAATTTGTTAGGCATTGGTTCAAGCTCTGATAAAGCATCTCATGGCACAGGCTGACTCCTGCGGTCATGTGATGGCAGCACAGCCCACTGCCAGTTCAAGCTCTTATACGAGGAATGAAAGTAGCTCTCAGGCATAAGCAGAAGAGTCAAGTGAAACTTGGCATCATATCACAAATCCAACAGTCTACCAACTTTATTTCTTCCTAGTTACTTTATTGGCAATTAAACTATACTATGGCAATGGCTTGCTTATAGGGTTATGGGGTTATGGAATATGAGATTACTAAAATGATGGCCATAATACACAGACTTCAGTTCTTATAGAGTTAAAATGAGATAAGAACAATTTTGGCCAATTTTTGAGTGTTGTTCAGTCACACAGTCATGTCTGACTCTTTGCCACCCCACGGACTGCAGCACACCAGGCTTCCCTGCCCATCACCATCTCCCAGAGCTTGCTCAAACTCATGTCCATTGAGTCAGTAATGCCATCCAACTATCTCATTCTCTGTCGTCCCCTTCTCCTCCTGCTGTCAATTTTTCCCAGCATCAGGGTCTTTTCTAATCCATTGACTCTTTGCATCAGGTGACCAAAGTATTGGAGTTTCAGCTTCAGCATCAGTCCTTCCAATGAATATTCAGGATAGATTTCCTTTAGGATGGACTGGTTGGATCTCCTTGCAGTCCAAGGGACTCTCAAGAGTCTTCTCCAACACCACAGCTCAAAAGCATCATTCTTTGGCACTCATCCTTCTTTTTGGTCCAACTCTCACATCTATACATGACTACTGGAAAAACCATAGCTTTGATTAAACAGAACTTTGTTGGCAAAGTAACGTCTCAGCTTTTTAATACGCTGTCTAGGTTTGTTCATAGCTTTTCTTCCAAGGAGCAAGCATCTTTTAATTTCATGGCTGTAGTCACCATCTGCAGTGATTTTGGAGCCCAAGAAAATAAACTCAGCCACTGTTTCCATTGTTTACCTATCTACTGGCCATGAAGTGATGGGACCGGATGCCATGATCTTAGTTGTCTGAATGTTGAGCTTTAAGCCAACTTTTTCACTCTCCTCTTTCACTTTTATCAAGAGGCTTTTTAGTTCCTCTTCACTTTCTGCCATAAGTGTGGTGTCATTTGCATATCTGAGGTTATTGATATTTCTCCCAGCAATCTTGATTCCAGTTTGTGCTTCATCCAGCCCAGTGTTTCTCGTGATGTACTCTGCATATAAGTTAAATAAGCAGGGTGACAATATACAGCCTTGACGTACTCCTTTTCCTATTTGGAACCACTCTGTTGTTCCACATCCAGTTCTAACTGTTGCATCCTGACCTGCATACAGGTTTCTCAAGAGGCAGGTCAGGTGGTTTTGTATTCCCATCTCTTTCAGAATTTTCCACAGTTCATTGTGATCCACACAATCAAAGGCTTTGGCATAGTCAATAAAGCAGAAATAGATGTATTTTGGAACTGTCTTTCTTTTTCGATGATCCAGCGGATGTTGGCCATTTGATCTCTGGTTCCTCTGCCTTTTCTAAAACCAGCTTGAACATCTGGAAGTTCACAGTTTACGTATTGTTGAAGCCTGGCTTGGAGAATTTTGAGCATTACTTTACTATCGTATGAGATGAGTGCAATTGTGTGGTAGTTTGAGCATTCTTTGGCATTGCCTTTCTTTGGGATTGGAATGAAAACTGACCTTTTCCAGTCCAAACTAGAAT
This sequence comes from Bos grunniens, assembly GCF_055505025.1. Lineage (NCBI taxonomy): Eukaryota > Metazoa > Chordata > Mammalia > Artiodactyla > Bovidae > Bos > Bos grunniens. Next base: position 51,944,188 of record NC_141170.1, on the reverse strand, counting down.
AAATTAAACTGAACAAAACCTTTGTAGCTCCAACTTCAGTTTAAGGGTTGAGGAGAGAAACAATTTGCTATTGCTCTTTTCCATAGCCTGCTGCAGAAATAATTATTCAGAAAGTCTAACTCTCTTATCTTCAGAAATCTCTTTGCCATCTTGACTTTATGCATGCCAGAAGCCCAAACAGACAAAATTAGAGAGGCACAATGCATCTGTGTTTGTAAGCACAAGGCTTTTACTATCTTTTCCTAGTCAATAATCCTCTCACTATCATCTCTTCACCTTTTGAAGCCAAAGCTCCTGCTATTTGTACACGGCATTCCAGCATCTCTTAGAGACCCAGAAATAACTGCAAAACTTTGAAAGAGCACAAATTATAAACTCAAATCAAACAGAACATTCTTAAAAGCAAGCAGAATCTAGTGAGGTTTTTTTAAACAGAGATATAAGATGATTTTATCGCTCACTACAACAGTAAATATCTCAGTTATAAAACAGGAAATGTTTATCTGGGCAGAGATTACTTAATGTATCTACATGAAATCATCTGGTTCAGAACATATGAAAAGAATGCTTTTGAAGACAGTGCCAGAAAACACCCACTTTCTAAAAGTTACCTACATAACAGCCAAAATAGTACTAAGAAATGGTTTCAAATTGGTTAGTTTCCTAATTTCATACTGCTACTGCTGCTGCTGCTGCTGCTGCTGCTAAGTGGCTTCAGTCATGTCCAACTCTGTGCGACCCCACAGACGCCAGCCCACCAGGCTCCCCCATCCATGGGATTCTCCAGGCAAGAACAATGGAGTGGGTTGCCATTTCCTTCTCCAATGCATGAAAGTGAAAAGTGAAAGTGAAGTCGCTCAGTTGTGCCCAACTCTTAGCGACCCCATGGACTGGAGCCTACCAGGCTCCTCCATCCATGGGATTTTCCAGGCAAGAGTACTGGAGTGGGGTGCCATTGCCTTCTCTGGTTATGACAATGACAGCATTCCAAATGACAGATGTATGACCAAGGGAGCCTCTACCAGACAGATTCTCCCAGAGGTAACAACTACAAACTCTGGACAAAATATAAAAAAGCAACTACTGGAAGGCACAGGAAAGGAAACAAAAGCAGGCCAAGGCTGGAGGGGAGGGAGTCCTGGCAGAAGAGAGGGGCACAGGTCAGTTTCAGGGTTTGTCCTGCCTCTAGCCCAGAGCAGACCACAGCGGGCACAATGTGGGGCAGGGCGACTGAAACTCCAACAGAAACCTGCGGTTTTCCTGCCCTCTTCTTACTTGTCACCCTGTGACCTCTGACCATCTCTGCCCTAGGCTTCTATGAAACCCAGCATCTCTGGGATCCTTTCCTTCTTGTTCAACAACTTGGGTATCTCTTGATCCTTCCTCTTTTCTCATCTCCCCTGAACACCAGCATCCCCCAAGGCTTTGTCCTCAGCTTTGAATCAGAGCACTTTCTCCTCAGTTCATCTACCCCTGCTACTTCCACTGAGACTCCCACCTTCACAGATACAGGCAGGCTAGGCTCCCTTCTCAGCTTCCCTTCCTGATGGTTCCAGCTTCCAACCAGTAACAGCAGGATGAGAGTTAAATTCTAAAGTGTACAGAAGCCAAAAAAATCACACAGACTCACAATTTTCCTTGAAATTTTCTTAGGAAGGAAGAAATTCTTACAGTCCATTTCTTGGCCCAGCCTGCACTGTTGAATTTGCTCATGATAAACGCATTTAAACTATGGTTCTACTGTATTTAGTTGTCCATAAAAATCTCCAACTTAACATGTCCTAACTGAACCTCCAGCCTGACCTCCATCTACCTGCATCTCACTCCTCTGCTTTTTCTTGCCATGTTAACAGATGGCACCAAAGCCAACCTGGTTGCCCAAGCTAGAAATCCGAGAGTCAACCTTGACTCCTCTTTCTCCTTCATGCCAAAATCCTAAGCAGTTTGATTTCCATTGATTTTCATGCACCAAATGCTTTAATTCAAGCTCTTGCTATCTTTTACTCAGATGATAGCCAGTCACCAAATTGATCTCCCTGCCTTCCTTTCTTTCTACCATCAGTTCCCTATAATGTATCCAGGTCTTTTGTCTTTTATAAATGCAAAAGCAATCAGATTTCTCCCTGCCCAGAAAGATCCTCCAGTAGTAAACCATCCAGAGCAGCAGAAACCACTCTTACAAATCATACTAATGTTAATTTTAACTTCATTTTTTCTTTAATAATGGCATCACTCACCAACAAAGGAGAGCAGGATCACCAGCAAGACAATGAGAGCACAGATACATGGAATCAGGACCAGCAAGAGGAAACGAAGAATATTCACAGTGGTCAGCTTCCGAGAGCAGCCACCACCCATGTTATCATCATCAGCTCCCAAGACCTAAAGTAGAAGATGAAAATGAAACATGGTTTTAATATTGCAAAGCAATTCAATATACTGCATGACATTTTAGAGGACAGCTGTCCATTTAGAGCAGTAGCATGCCTAAATTTTCCTCTGTGTACTACATAGCATGAAATGAGTTTAGTCACCAAATCCCTCTAATAAATAAACAAATAACTGTACAAACCATATTCAGGACAGAGCAAACCATCTATTTCTGAAATGTTTTTCAGGAGTATATGGACTTACAACCATATTCCATCTTAAATTTGTTTAAACTTATCTGCTAATTTGGTATTATTCCACAGAAGAACTCACCTTGACCTAGAGCTCTAAGCAAACTGCCTAATGCAGTGATTAAATACTGGTGAGTAGTGTGGACAAGGCATCATCCAGATTTCATTCTTGTTTGTCTCCTTAGTCCTAACCCAAATGTGAATGAGTCTGGATAAAATCAAGCTTTTAACCATTAATAATTTAGCAAGATTGAATATTACTTACTATGTATTAAGTGGCAGGCTCAGTAATGAAAGACAGCCTGTTCTGCTGGCCACTGACAATCTCTCTGCTGTCCACACCACCCCTTCAGCCCATCCATGTGAGAGAGAATGATGAGGTACAACAGTGATGATTCAGGTTGGAATTCTTATCTTCAAACTTTAAATTTTCCTAGCTCAATCTCTTGTCAGAAACAATGTCTGGAAATTCATGTATGTTACATCCACTGTTCCCACAGCCAAAGCTGTTTTCAAGGATGCAGCCTTGAGTGAGCAATGCGCTGCTGAGACCATCCAGATGGTACACATGACTGAATTCCATTATATGATTCTGGCAGGTGTGGGGATCTAATGACCTTGTAGTCACCCAAGACAAACCTTGCAAGTAAGTTACCTTGGTTATTGAAACTGCCACCTAGTAATCTGGAATGATCTACCTCTTTCTTCAGTCTCTCCTTGTCCTCCGTATATGGGGGCCAGTTTCAGATTTCACTCGACGTGAATTAACAGAATGACACAATATAATATCTTTATAACACACTGATTATAACAGTGATGGGTGGTATCCTTTGAGGCTTGGACATAACATTTACCTGCAAAAAAAACCAGTGTGGAACTACAGCTCAGAGACCATAGTAGAACTGACTTTTTTGCTTCATTTACTCAAGAAGTGGTTATTGATACATCTACTAATTATAATAAGCACAGTGATGAATTTAACAATAGTCTAAGACCAACTGTTCCTCCAAAGTTCACAGTCTTGTAGGAGAGGTAAGATATGGACATAAATAACTACATTTTGAGATAGCAAATGATCAGCACTGTGAGGCTTACAGGAATTGAAAAGACAGGAAAACAATTTCTTGCTAGAAGATCACTTAAGACATTGTAGAGAACTAGCACTTGAACTAGCCATGATTCTCAGAAAAGTATCACTGAAAAGTCCTGTTATAATTTAAAAGAGTGATAAAATACACCCAGAGAGGTAAGGAGTTATGAATTTTCTTTGGCTTCCACAACAATGGAAAAGATTTCTTTGTTAAGGAGGTCACAAGAGCGGTGTAGGAGTGATCTTCTTGGGTGGCAAATGCACAGTGGCCTCAGTGCTATCTGAAATCCTATGGCCAAATACATCCCATTTAGTATTCATAAGTGAAGAATCAGCAGGGAAAGTGTCAGTGGCTCGTTTTATTATCTTATATAAGTTTATCAACAAGTGCCTGATCTCCAGAAACCATATTCATGATTAGTGCAAATGCTTTCTCCAGTGACTAGGAAATTGATTCCTTTTATGGAGGGGAGAAGAGGAAGAAATACTTAGAAGAAATTTAGAACTAAGAAATACTCAGAGGAAACCTCAGCCCTTTCCTCAGGTGTTTAACTTTTCTCTAGCATTCATAGCCACTTAAGACTATTACTGTAAATGCTGCATTAGTCAGAGGCCCTTTGAAAAGTGAAAGTGTTAGTCACTCAGTCTTTTTTTTCTTTCTTTTTTTTTTTTTTTTACTTTTTTTAAATTTTATTTTATTTTTAAACTTTACAAATTGTATCAGTTTTGCCAAATATCAAAATGAATCCGCCACAGGTATATATGTGTTCCCCATCCTGAACCCTCCTCCCTCCTCCCTCCCCATACCATCCCCCTGGGTCGTCCCAGTGCACTAGCCCCAAGCATCCAGTATCTTGCATCGAACCTGGACTGGCAACTCATTTCATACATGAGATTATACATGTTTCAATGCCATTCTCCCAAATCTTCCCACCCTCTCCCTCTGCAACAGAGTCCATAAGACTGTTCTATACATCTGACTCTTCGTGATCTCTTGGACTGTAGCTCACCAGGCTCCTCTGTCCATGGGATTTTCCAGGCAAAAATACTGGAGTGGGTTGCCATTTTCTTCTCTAGGGGATCTTCCCAGCCCAAGGATCAAGCCCAGATCTCCTGCACTGCAGGCAGATTCTTTACCATCTGAGCCACTGGGGAAGCCCTTGAGGTTCCTCTGAATATAATGCAACTTTCAGACTTTACTGTTGGGAGAATGAGGCCGGATGAGCTAAACCACTAAGACAATTCCTAAGTTTTATTTAGGTGGACTCAACAACCCTCTCTGCAGAAGGTACCCTCTTCAAGAATCTACCCTGCACATACTTGAAACTGTAAGCCAAGCATTCCAACAGTGCAAGTAGGGAGCAGTGCAACTGGTTGACCTGCACACATATTTCAAATATGTAGCTCTTATGGTTTACTAATCTTGTTGGTAAAGATTCATTTCTTATGTCTTAAAGACTACATTTATTTTAAAAGGTATCATGCTGGCTTACACATGCTGAATATAATCTACCTAACTAGAATATCTCGAGTCTCTGGTTCCATTGGGATATCTTCTCATTCATCTCTTTTACACTTTTAATTCTATTACGCTTGCCTCCTGGCATACTGATTAAACTATTTTCACAACAGCCATTCTGTCTCTTTTTTAAAGCATATAGTTTGCTTATAATGTGTAAGTTTCATATGTATAGCACAGTGACTCAGTTAATTGTGTGTATATACACACATACATATTCTTTTTCAGATTCTTTTCCCTTATCATTATTACTGAATATTGAGTATAGATCCTTGTATTATCTATAAAATAGATAACCAACAAGGACCTAGCTGTTGGTTATCTATTTCATATAAAGTAGTTTGGCTATGTTAATCCCAAACTCCTAATTTATCCCTACCCACCCCCTTCCCCTTTGGTAACCATAAGCTTGTTTTCTATGTCTGTGAGTTCATTTCTGTTTTGTAAATAAGTTCATTTGTATTTTTTTAGCTTCCACTTAGGAGCAATATCATATGATATTTGTCTTTGGCTTAATTATCATACTTGGTATGATAATTTCTAGGTCCATATGTTTGCTGCATGTGGCATTATTTCATTCTTTATATCTGAGTAATATTCCATTGTGTGTGCATGTTGAGAGATAGATATCACATCTTTATCCCTTCATCACAATAGCCATTCTCTGACACTTGCAGGACTTTGTCCATTGAATCTCTCTTCTGCCACTCTATCAACTCTCTCCTTTCTTCATTTCCCCTACATACCTTCTTTAAAATCTTTGGATTGTTATTTCAATGATACTCTTGCTAATGCCCTGAACCACTTTGCCCCCACTGGATTTTCTTCTCTCTAATCTTATAAAGGTCAACATGAGATGAATTCAACAATCTTCTCTATATATCTACACCTGGACAACTGAATGTGTGGCTGTAAAAAGTTACTCAACGGGACTAACTGATTGCTAGTTTAAAGTCTTCTCTATTCTCCTCAAACTATCTTTCTCTACTCTTCTGCCTTCTGCCCTCACTTTCAGAAAAGGATCCATCCCAATTCCCACCGAATGGAGAAAATAAAAACCATCAAATGGGAATTGCCTCAACACTGCCTGTTTTTACCATAAAGTTTTATTAGCAGACAGCTCTGTTCATGCATGTGTACACTGTTACAGCCGCTTTCCTGCTACAGCAACAGCACTGAATGGTTGCAACAAACCCATGTGGCCCACAAGGCCAAAAATATTTAGTATCAGGCCCTTTATAGGCAAAGTTTGCCAACTCCTGATACAGAGTATCACTGTATCCCTGCATCCATGGCCATTTTAATTATTATAAATCTTAATATGTTAGCCAAATCAAATTATAAATTCTTTTAAGAAAATCACATTATCTCTTACTAGGGCCCTTAGTAAAACCTGATACAATTGTACTGGTGGCAAACTGGCAATAAAAAAAGAAATTGCATAAGTATTGCTGTAATACATGGTTATTTCATAAAAACGTTCAAAGATAATCTTCAAAAAAAAATTATCCAGACTTTTAATGCATTAAACTTGAAGAAGAAAGGAAAGCACTAAGTTTCAGGGACGTTCAAACTTAAATAGGACTGCAACATGCATTATAAACTCTAAGGACCAACAGATATTCAGAAGATTATAAAGGAGAAAGTACAAATTTATTCCTGCTTCTGCAAAAACAGACAAAAATAATAGCATACAATGTACTTAATGTGCTTAGTCACTCAGTCATGTCCGACTCTTTGCTACCCTTTGGACTGTAACCCGCCAGGCTCCTCTGCCCATGGGATTTTCCAGGCAAGAATACTGGAGTGGTTTACCATTTCCTTCTCCAGGGGATCTTCCTGACCCAGGATCGAACCCACATCTCCTGTGTCTCCTGCATTGCAGGTGGATTCTTTTCCCACCGAGGCACTGGAGAAGCCTCAAATAATAGCATAAATAATACTAACTCAGTTGTATCTCTCTATATGTAAGCAAATATTGCCCTTTCTCATTAGTGTATGCCCAGCATTTAGAACAGTCAGGAATAGATTAATACCTGTTGAATAAATAGCTGAACTCAACCACCTAAACAAAAATTCTCTGTACATAACTATGTAAATAATCCCTTTTTAAAAAATGATATATGCCTCATAAGGCCTATTCTTAAATCATCCAAAAACACTTTAGGGAAGAGAATATATTTGATAAAATAATAAAAAATATTTCCTTTCAGGGAAAATATACTGAAATTTATAACATCAGTTTTTACTAGGACTATTTATTAGTACTTCTCCATACTCAAATTTCCTATCATGAACTTTGAAGTCAGTTAGAAAATGTTGTTTTAAAGTAAATCGTCATGGATTTTATTATCAGTCAGTTCAGTTCAGTCGCTTAGTCGTGTCCGACTCTTTGCGACCCCATGAATAGCAGCACGCCAGGCCTCCCTGTCCATCACCAACTCCCAGAGTGCACTCACTCTCACGTCCATCGAGTCAGTGATGCCATCCAGCCATCTCATCCTCTGTCGTCCCCTTCTCCTCCTGCCCCCAATCCCTCCCAGCATCAGAGTCTTTTCCAATGAGTCAACTCTTCGCATGAGGTGGCCAAAGTATTGGAGTTTCAGCTTTAGCATCATTCCTTCCAAAGAAATCCCAGGGCTGATCTCCTTCAGAATGGACTGGTTGGATCTCCTTGCAGTCCAAGGGACTCTCAAGAGTCTTCTCCAACACCACAGTTCAAAAGCATCAATTCTTCAGTGCTCAGCCTTCTTCACAGTCCAACTCTCACATCCATACATGACTACTGGAAAAACCATAGCCTTGACTAGATGGACCTCTGTTAGCAAAGTAATGTCTCTGCTTTTGAACATGCTATCTAGGTTGGTCATAACTTTCCTTCCAAGGAGTAAGCGTCTTTTCGTTTCATGGCTGCAGTCATCATCTGCAGTGATTTTGGAGCCCAGAAAAATAAAGTCTGACACTGTTTCCACTGGTTCCCCATCTATTTCCCATGAAGTGATGGGACTGGATGCCAAGATCTTCATTTTCTGAATGTTGAGCTTTAAGCCAACTTTTTCACTCTCCTCTTTCACTTTCATCAAGAGGCTTTTTAGTTCCTCTTCACTTTCTGCCATAAGTGTGGTGTCATCTGCATATCTGAGGTTATTGATATTTCTCCCGGCAATCTTGATTCCAGCTTGTGTTTCTTCCAGTCCAGCGTTTCTCATGATGTACTCTGCATATAAGTTAAATAAGCAGGGTGACAATATAGAGCCTTGACGTACTCCTTTTCCTATTTGGAACCACTCTGTTGTTCCATGTCCAGTTCTAACTGTTGCTTCCTGACCTGCATACAGATTTCTCAAGAGGCAGGTCAGGTGCTTTGGTATTCCCATCTCTTTCAGAATTTTCCACAGTTTATTGTGATCCACACAGTCAAAGGCTTTGGCATAGTCAATAAAGCAGAAATAGATGTTTTTCTGGAACACTCTTACTTTTTCCATGATCCAGCGGATGTTGGCAATTTAATCTCTGGTTCCTCTGCCTTTTCTAAAACCAGCTTGAACATCATGAAGTTCACCGTTCATGTATTGCTGAAGCCTGGCTTGGAGAATTTTGAGCATTACTTTACTAGCATGTAAATATTTTTCAACACTACCTATGTTAAGGACATTAAAAGAAGTAGCCTTGTAACTCTGTTAACCCCATACATCAGTGATCCCCAGACATTCTATGTTCATGGTACCATCAGTGTCTAGATACTATTTTCAGTGGACCTAGGCCAAAAGAAGTGCCTAATGGTTCCATTTGTTAAGTAGCTTCATCCAACAATTTTGTAAGTACTTATATCCTAAAAATTTGGTAAACATTTGAAAAACTACTACACATAAGTTAAAATTTTTAAATATTTTCATGCCATTCTTAACCACGATTACTTCCCATCTTGGGATGTATGCATCTGTTGAGCACTGCTCAACACTTTAACCTCAGAATCAGATTGAAAAACACCCCCACACATTGCCTGTTCCGAGTCGATTCTTGCCTGGTACAACTTTCTACACAGCAACCACCAAGCACCCAGATTTACGAAGATAGAATGACCTCAAAAGGAATAAAGCACAATCCCACATTGAAAGTGTGAACTATGTCAAGCTAGTATTTCATTTGGTAACCAAAAAATGTCAAGTATCACCAGTTTTCCCTCAAAAATTGAAAACTACCAGCAGCCTCTGTGAATCACTGCAGTGTCACGGGGTACTTTATCACATAGTTTCAAAATCATGGTTCAAGACTATTTCTCCCACATAAATCTACATAAATCCCAATCCTTAAAGAAGTAACTCAAACTCCATCTCATTCAGGAAGCCTTCCTTGACTACCCAGACAGAAGCAATCTCTCTCTGCCTCATCTGAGTTTCTGGTAGAGAAAGAGACTGACTCCCAGCATCTATTCTTTCCTTTGATCTTAGAAACAGAACCCTACATTTAGAATAAAGACACCATTTCCCAGTCTCTTCTAGAGTTGTGTGAGGCCATGTGGTCAAGCTCTGGACCATGGGATGAATTTTGAAATGGTCAATGTGACTTCCAGGAAGTATTTTCCAAGACAGGGGTATTGTCTTTCCTCTTTCCTGTTGGCTGGAATAAGACGAGCTACCCACTCCAGTATTCTTGGGCTTCCCTAGTGGTTCAGATAGTAAAGAATCCACAAGCAATGTGGGAGACCTGGGTTTTATCCCTGGGTTGTGAAGGTCCCCTGGAGGAGGGCATGGCAACCCACTCCAGTATTCTTGCCTGGAGAATCCCCATGAACAGAGGAGTCTGGCGGGCTACAGTCCATGGGGTCACAAAGAGTCAGACACGACTGAGCAACTAAGCACAGCACTTATGTCATCAATCGGGATAAGTCAAGAAGAAAAATTTACAACTTAGTGATTTGTAAATGAAAATTGCAAATCTGTAATTTACTAAGTAAAGTGTGACAGCCAAAATGTTTTCAAATAGGGATTAGTAGACAGCAAACCATACAAAATAAGGTTGGTCCTACCTTCTTTCCCCACATCCTCACCTTTCCCCTTCAAAATGCCACACTGACCCAAATGATCTTTTCAAAACGCTCATGTGGATGCGTCACCTGCCTACATAAAACCCTCCAGAGACCTGAAAGACAAAAACCAGTTTTCCTAACATGTTCTGGAAGACAGTGCTTCTCAGACTTCAATGGGCACATGAATCACATGCAGAGAGTCTGATCCAGTAGCTTTGGGGGTGGTGGGGCGGGGCTTGAGATTCTGCATTTCTTACCAGCTCCCAGATGATGCTGATGAGGGTGGTGTAAGGACCACACTTTGAGTATCAGGATATGGAGACTCTCTAGGTGTGCCCCGCCTACACCAGGTTAATTACAGCAGTTCATTACTTTACACCACTCAAGCCCATCCCCTTCTCTCCATACCAGCCACCTGGGTCCTCTCAGTTCCCCATTATCACTCTTTGCCTGGACTGGCCTCCCTCCATCCCCAACCTTTGGTAGTCACACAGCAGTCACCCTTACACATCAACTCATGACCCACGCTGGTTCTGGTCTTTCTGTCCTATATCCCAGTTATCATTTACATTTATTTGTTTGAATATTAGATTATGTTGATTATTCCTGGTAGACTGTAGACTCTATGAGGTCAGGGACCAAGTTGGGTTTTGCTTCTCATTGTAGCCCCAGTATTTTTAAAGGGCCTGGCTTATAGCACATACTTCATAAAAATATCAAAAATAATGGATAAACTCTTCTACTACACCTGCCCATTGTCAGAAGAGTCTTAAAAATACAAGGAATTGAATGCTGCTGCTCCATGTGTGAATAACTATTACAGTAATTATAATAGTAATAGTATAGGCAGAAACCCATTGACCTTTTTCTGTGAGCCAGGCATTCCTCTAAATGTGTCAGATACAGAAATACTCAGGACAGCTCTACTGAGTGGGTGCTATCACCATACCCATTTACAGAAGAGGAATGTGAGGGTCTTTGTAAGTAATTAAAATAATTCATGCTAATCAACAAAAACTGCAGAATCTAAACGGATTCCCTTTGCTGAAATTCTGAAGGTGGCTAGAGATCCATGGTTTTTAATTTGGCTTGAATTCTAGATCACAGCTTTTGGAGCTTCCTGGAACACATCATCTACCCTCCAGATCTGTCTACAAAGACAGACTGAGGTTTTCCCCACTGAGCCACGCAGAGCTGACCTCAGGTGACCCCAAACCTACGCAGGACCAGATCTCATAATGGAGCCATTGCAGGGTAAGCAAGACTTCTTCCTGAGTCTCCATGCTTCTGCCCCTCCTTGCAAGTCAGACACAGCCTAATGGAGGATGACCACTCACGGCAGTTGGACAATGAGAGCTACGTCTTAGAAACAGCCTCTCTGTGGTATTATTTCTAGAGCTCACATTTCAAAATTATTTTTAAAACTAATCTAATTATCTAATAAAGTCTTAATTATGTGGAATCTTTACAGAAGTTTACTATTCTCCACCTTTTGTAGACATGGAAAATAAGAAAATAAGCAAATTATAAAGAATTTATAAAATACTGCCAGAGAATGAAATGGAATTCCAGAAAATGTGAAATCTTCTACAACTTCCACAGCTTCAAATGTTTTGCCCTGAGAATGACATGTAAGTACTGGCCTTGATCATCAGTTCCCAAAGATGCTGGATGCTTTAAGACAGTGCAAGAAAAATCATTTTCAATAGCAAAGATTGAAACAGAAAAGAGGTTCAAGTTTATATTTAATAACATCAACAACAATTAACAACAACAACAAAAATTCCAAAGTTTGGCTAAACATATGCAATTTCAGCCTACAAGAGCTCTAGAATTTATAATATTCACCAAATGATACCATCCACAAAGAGATTAACATCAGCTTACTACTTTTAAGGTACAGCATCAAATATAAGAGATATGCTAATATTTTTATTTCAAATAGGACATGTTTAAATTACAAAGATCAGACAAACTTGAAGTTGTATATAAACTGTTTCTCATCAACAGAATATTTAAAAATGTGAAGGGTAATTCTACCTTTATAATGTGATGCTATATTATGGATTTTATGAAACAAATGATTATATTCTTAAATCCAATTGTGAAATTATGTATACTTGGTTAGTACAGGATGATTAAGTAACAGTCTGAACTTCAGGTGCACAAATATTACTGCACAAAGTTTATCCTAATCCATACATCAATCTGGATTTAGTAAAATTCTATTCATAGCTGTCAACTTTATGATATGGTCTAGTCAAAATAAGAAAATATTCTTAAACCAAAATGAATGTGCACATTTAATGGATGGGGTTGTATGTAAAATCATGGTAGAATTCTGTGACCATCTGTCCTACACAAAAAATTTGCTTACAATGTTAAAAACAATTAAGAACAATACATCCAAAGGCCATACCATGTACTTGGTTTGAGGCTCACTGAGCACCCTGATTCTTTAGACAGGAAGGTGGTGGACTGCACAGGCCTTCATACTTGCTGTTACCAGAGAACAGCCTGCCATGAGCACAAGGTCACTCCAGCTGGTGTAGCCTGCACCAGGCAGGGAGCTCCCTCTAAACTCTGTGGAGATGTTACACTGTCATATCATGGTCCTCATGGTCATGGTCCTGAGAAAAGGCAGACACTAAGACTCCCCCAACTGCCAGCCAGCCTGGAACAGTATCCTGCACACAATCACCAGTCCCAAATGCGATGTAAATTGTTGTTTCAGTGTTAGAGATGGAGTATCTCCAAACTACCTCCACTCTCTGTACACGGAGTAAAAATGAGCCAATGTTATCCACTTATTTTAGAAAGGAAAATCTGCCCCTGCTAGATGCTTTCCTCTGTCCTCAATAAACTGAAACCACTCCTTACATGAATCAAGAGTAGATTGGCTGAATATAAGATCAATCATCTAGCTATTTCTCAAACCAGGCATCTCTCAATCCTCACTTCCACTGTCAAGAAGCAAAAGGTCTCCCAAATCACCCATCAGTGAAGCACACCAAACCCAAATGTCTTTTGTTGTGATGTTTGTTTTTAATGCCCCAAGAGGCCTGAAGAACAAGCATCTGGTTTCTGGTTTTTAGTAAGTCTTTTCATCCCATTTTCTGGCATTTAATTGAAGTATATAAAGTTCAAATAACTCATGCACTCTTTCAAAATGGAATTACTCAATTCACACCAGAACACATGGTTCTGCAAGCCAATCTTGCCCACATTTTCTCCTTTGAAAATTAACAGCATCAACTGGTCCTCCCTCGAGTTTCCTAGTCACACATCCCAGAATAGTTGTTCAATATGGAGACTAAATATCAACACGATATTTTTCCTGTCAAGAAGACCTGGTGATAATAATCCCATATCCAGACAGCATATCAATTCAGTGTTTGTTTGGAGGGCAGTGCTATTTAGCTCAAGTCTGAAACATGAGAGAAAAGACTGGAATGCTTCAGAAGCAATTTCTATGATACTGTCTCCACCACTGAAAATCTAGGTGAGCTTATAAAGTCATCGCCCTGTCCCAACCATATATTCATATCTGTAAATAAAGGATAAAAAATAAATGCCTTGCTCCAACCACAAATATTCCAACAATAAAATGAAATTGACAAAGCAAAAGAAAAGTAAGGAAATAGTGATAATAACATTTCTTTCAACTTTAGAAAGCTGTAGGAGTCTTGATTTTTCTTGAACACACAGCATGAAATTTGTTCAAATCAGTCTCCCTGGAGGAAAGTTATAACCTTTGTTGAAGTGAGGCGATGTCTTCAAAGGCAACATGAGAACTTTGAAGGTAAACCCCATTTTCTTTAGAGCCCAGTGGGAGTGTCACATGCCTGTGATAGTTTCTGAAGATGATCTTGGAAAGAAACAGCAGGCAACCCCCCACCTAGATGAGGCAGATAAATGAGACCCCATGTCCTCTTTTGAGATGGCTTTGCCCCCAATCTCAAATATGTCAATGATATCATTTTATAGCAGATACAAATCTTGAAGTAATAAAAGGCTCCTGTTAAGACAGATACAATATCAGAACTCTTTCTGCATATATTGCAGAGTCTTAAAGGTCCCTCCTTTTTTTCAGTATGTATTTTTTGAAACAATGAAGACTACAGAGTGGGGGGGAAAAGGAGAGTTGTGCTTTCCATCCTTCAGGAAATTAAATATTTGACATTTACTAATTAAAATATTCTGAATTTCACATCCTGATTACAAGTTATTTCATTTCTAAGGAAGCTGTGGCATAATTCAGAGGAACCTCAGATTTCCAAATGAAGCCAAACCTATCTTTTGTGTAGCATGAAGGAAGCTATTGAATTTGTGCCCATTGTAGACACCGAATTGACTCGCTGATCTAATAATGATGGAAATCTTGTGACTTTCAAAAATTGAAACTGATTGGCAGAGTGGAGAACTACAAACCTAACTTTCTACAGCTGAAAACAATCAGGGAATGCATATAAGACAAAATAGATTTATACTCTACAACAATTCATTTCAGGCATTTCAATGCAAAGTAAAACATAAACAGATGTTGAAGACAACCTACTGAACCTACCTGCTGAATTTTGTAGTAAAGAAAAAAAAAAAGTACAAGTAAGGTTCTTATGCATTAGATGGAGCAGCAATTTCTTTCTGAATACCTGGAGCAAAAGGGTGGATTTCAAACTCAACATTCATCATATATGTTGCTGTATTTCATGAAGATCTAATTGGACAATATAGAGATGGTATGCACGGAGGTTTCCATTACCAAAAAAAAAAAGCCTGTTTCATGTTAGACATCTCATGAATTTGGTTTAGTCCATTCATGCTTATTGAGCACCTATTTTGTGCACAGCCAAGCTGTAAGTATAGAAGACAAGAAAGACGGTCCTCACCCTCTGGGAGCTGACAGCCTACTTCCACCATATACAGCATCATGGGTAACTTCAAGACTGTATGACAGGACAGTCACACGGTTTGCAGAAAGGACTACAAGTTAACCATGGGGCAGAGGGAACCAGGACACGCTTAGTCCACGTTGTTATAAGCTGCATTCAGGTCCATGGAAAGAAATTAACAAGAAGTGGAACCAATTCTTCAGATACACAGAGCTTGTTTACAAGTGTTGCAGTCCTCCATTAGTTCAGTTCAGTCGCCCAGTCCTGTCCAACTTTGAGACCCCATGAACTGCAGCATGCCAGGCTTCCCTGTCCATCACCAACTCCTGGAGCTTACTCAAATTCATGTCCATTGAGTCAGTGATGCCATCCAACCATCTCATCCTCTATCAGACCCTTCTCCTCCCACATTCCATCTTTCCCAGCATCAGGGTCTTTTCAAATGAGTCAGTTATTTGCACCAGGTGGCCAAAGTACTGGAGTTTCAGCTTTAGCATCAGTCCTTCCAATGAATATTCAGGACTGATTTCCTTTAGGATGGACTGGTTAGATCTCCTTGCAGTCCAAGGGACTCTCAAAGTCTTCTCCAACACTACAGTTCAAAAGCATCAATTCTTTAGCGCTCAGCTTTCTTTATAGTCGAACTCTCACGTCCATATATGACTACTGGAAAAACCATAACTTTGACTAGACAGACCTTTGTTGGCAAAGTAATGTCTCTGCTTTTTAACATGTTGTCTAGGTTGGTCATAACTTTTCTTCCAACGAGCAAGCGTCTTTTAATTTCATAGCTGCAGTCACCATCTGCAGTGATTTTGGAGCCCAGAAAAATAGTCTCTCACTGTTCCCATTGTTTCCCCATCTACTTGCCATGAAGTGATGGGACCAGATGCCATGATCTTAGGTTTCTGAATGTTGAACTTTAAGCCAACTTTTTACTCTCCTCTTTCAATTTCATCAAGAGGCTCTTTAGTTCTTCTTTGCTTTCTGCCATAAGGGTGGTGTCATCTATATATCTGAGGTTATTGATATTTCTCCTGGCAATCTTGATTCCAGCTTTTACTTCATCCAGCCCAGTGTTTCTCATGATGTACTCTGTATACAAGTTAAATAAACAGATTGACAATATATAGCTTTGATGTACTCCTTTCCTGATCTGGAACCAGTCTGTTGTTCCATAGCCAGTTCTAACTGTTGCTTCTTGACCTGCATACATATTTCTCAGGAGGCAGGTCAGGTGGTCTGGTATTCCCGTCTCTTTAAGAATTTTCCAGTTTGTTGTGATCCACACAGTCAAAGGCTTTGGCATAGTCAATAAAGCAGGAGTAGATGTTTTTCTGGAACTCACTTGCCTTTTCAATGATCCTAACAGATGTTGGCAATTTGATTTCTGGTTCCTCTGCCTTTTCTAAATCCAGCTTGAACATCTGGAAGTTCATGGTTCACATACTGTTGAAGCCTAGCTTGGAGAATTTTGAGCATTACTTTGCTAGTGTGTGAGATTAGTGCAATTGTGCAGTAGTTTGAGCATTCTTTGGCATTGCCTTTCTTTGGAATTGGAATGAAAACTGATCTTTTCCAGTCCTGTGGCCACTGCTGTGTTTTCCAAATTTGCTGGCATATTGAGTGCGGCACTTTCACAGCATTATCTTTTAGGATCTAAAATAGGTTAACTGGAATTCCATCACCTCCACTAGCTTTATTTGTAGTGATGCTTCGTAAGGCCCACTTACTTCACATTCCAGGATGTCTGGCTCTAGGTGAGTGATCACACTGTTGTGATTATCTGGGTCATGAAGATCTTTTTTGTATAGTTCTGTGTATTCTTGACACCTCTTCTTAATATCTTCTACTTCTGTTAGCTCCATTTTTGTCCTTTATTGAGCCCATCTTTGCATGAAATGTTCCCTTGGTATCTCTAATTTTCTTGAAGAGATCTCTAGTCTTTCACATTCTATTGTCCTCCATCTCATGGTTCTAATTCACTCTAAATGTGTTCATTAACCTCTGACACTGGTTCTAGATTTTAGAGACCTAATTCATCGATTTCATCAGAGAATGGCAGTTGGTTTTGCTACAAAACAAACAAAAGAGAATGCAAGCCTTTATCTTCATGTAGTCCATCTTCTTGACGTGAAGTAAGAACACAATTCAACAAAACTTTTGCAAATACAAAGCTAAAACAGCAATTCAAAAGGCCTGTGCAATTGAATGTCCTGACTCTACAGAAGCAGTTTAACTCAGGAAGTCAATGTGGAATGGTTTGAAAAACACACTTCAGTCTTATCTTCAGACCAATGAATTGATGAAGTGAAGGAAGAGATTTCCTTAAGAGAAAGACTGAGGTTTGAGCAGATAGGCGGAGCAGATAGGAAGGAGAAAATGTGACTCTAAAGATCTAAACATATCAATATAGAAAGACAAAGAGTTATAACCAGTCTAATACCCTTAGACTGTTAGAAAGAGGAGATGTTCTTAGCAGTTACTAGATGATAATATATGGCTGGAACCTGAAGAAATCAAACAGAGGAAGAAGGGCAGGCTCTCAAAGAATAAATGAATTGACTGCCCCCAAGGAGGCAAGAACCTGAGAAATTACTGAAAGCCTCTTAAAGCTTCCCTCGTAGTTTAGATGATAAAGGATCTGCCTGCAATGCAGGAGACCTGGGTTCGATCCCTGGGTTAGGAAGACCCTGTGGAGAGGGAACAGCAACTCACCCCAGTATTCTTGCCTGGAGAATTCCACAGACAGAGGAGCTTGGTGGGCAATAGTCCATGGGGTTGGAAAGAGTTGGACACGACTGAGCGACTAACACTTTCACACTTTCTTAAAGCTGCAGATAGTTCATTACAAGAATAATTAGGGGGCTTTCCCAGTGGCTCAATGGTAAAGAATCTGCCTGCCAATGTAGGAGATTTGATCCTTAATCAGTGAAGATCCTACATGTTCCAGAGTAACTAAGCCCACACGCCACAACTATTGAGCCTTTGCTCTAGAGCTCAGGAGCCACAACTACTGAGCCCATGTGCCACAACTATTGAAGTCCACATGCCCTAGAGCCCATGCTCCACAACAAGAGAAAACACTGCAATGAGAAGCCTGTGTGCTGCAACTAGAGAGCAGCCCCTCACCCCTACCCTGCTCTTTGCATCTAGAGAAAAGCCCCGTGCCCCAGTCATGATCTAGCACAGCCAAAAATAAAATTATTTTTTAATAAAGAATAATTAGGGAACCAAGCCTTCAAGACTGGACAGCTAAGTCAAGCAGCTATTGAAAATCTAGATATACTGGATGGGGTAAGATTTAGAAAATCCAGATAACATATATCCTTCTAAAAGTCTTTAGCATCAAGTTTCAGTCTGACAGAATTATTATAGGTGAGTACATAAATATTGTGTATATACTTACTGAATGTTATAGAAAATTGATAGAAATAAGAGAAAACACAGCGAAGATGAAACACTTTAAAAGGGAGCTGGGCAGTCCATAACAGACTGAGTCCAAGCCTAGTTTAGAAGAGGACCATCGAAGAACACCTCTTGGATAGAAATTAATGAACTGGGGAGGTTTATTTGAAATGGAAGGTTTTGGCAGACCCTGAATTCACTGAGCATATTTCTGGCTATGGGAGTCCTTGTAGGGGAAAGTTTAGAAGAGTAAGAAAGGGAGAAAGTGTTGGCCAGGAAGCAAAAAGCAAGCCCAGCAAGGAGTACAGACCTACATGAAATACAAATGAAGAATAACCAAACTCAAACAGGTTGAAGGCTTTCAAACTTAGTGAGGTCTCCCTAGAAGAGGAGGGAACAAACAGAGACAAAAACAGTCTAGGAAAGAAAATATCTTTCTAATTAGTAACATAGACTCTAATATGAGGAAATGACCATTCCTAGCAAGCAATACCGGAGAAGGCAATGGCACCCCACTCCAGTACTCTTGCCTGGAAAATCCCACAGATGGAGGAGCCTGGTGGGCGCAATCCATGGGGTCACTAAGAGTCAGACATGACTGAGCAACTTCACTTTCACTTTTCACTTTCACACATTGGAGAAGGAAATGGCAACCCACTCCAGTGTTCTTGCCTGGAGAATCCCAGGGATGGGGGAGCCTGGTGGGCTGCCATCTCAGGGGTCGCACAGAGTCAGACATAACTGAAGCAACTTAGCAGCAGCAGCAAGCAATACAATGATAAGGGAGGGATAAGGAGGGAATCAGAGTCCTTAAAAAATGTGAAAGATGATGGGAGAGGAGAAATGATCCCATCAACCTTACCCCGATGAAGGGTTTCACATGGTCCTGATACAGAAGCAAAGACCAGAGGCACAACACATGTTATCTGTGGACACTGAATACCCACAACTGAGTGTGTTCTTTTTTGTAAGATCCCACCAGCCTCTAGTTCATCATTCTGGCTGGCTTTCCTGCCCTTAGCATCTGTGAAACACCAAGGAAACCCAACACAGTCATGTCCTCTTTGGTTTAGCCAGTTCTAGGTTTTCCACTTTGGAGAAGGAAATGGCAACCCACTCCAGTGTTCTTGCCTGGAGAGTCCCAGGGACGGGGGAGCCTGGTGGGCTGCCGTCTACGGGGTCACACGGAGTCAGACACGACTGAAGCAACTTAGCAGCAGCAGCAGAGAAGGCAATGGCACTTCAATCCAGTACTCTTGCCCGGAAAATCCCATGGACAGAGAAGGCTGGTAGGCTGCAGTCCATGGGGTCGCTAGGAGTCGGACACGACTGAGCGACTTCACTTTCACTTTTCACTTTCATGCATTGGAGAGGGAAATGGCAACCCACTCCAAGGTTCTTGCCTGGAGAATACCAGGGATGGGAGAGCCTGGTGGGCTGCCATCTATGGGGTCACACAGAGTCAGACAGGACTGAAGAGTCTTAGCAGCTTAGCAGCAAGTTTTCCGCAACTTATAAGCAACGGAGTCCTATCAAATATAGAATACCTCCCAAAAATTTTAGACACAGTCCAGGAGATTCCAACTGCCATGACCACCTCAAGGCTAGAAAAGTAGTCTCTCTCAGGATGTTTTCTGAGTCTACAAAGTACAAAAGTGGAACCAAGAGTGTGGACTCCCAGAAGTGTAACTTCCCTCCCAAATCTAACCACCAATGGTTCCTTCAACTATTGTTTAGGCCAAAATTAGGCCAATTTAAATATATAGCTGCATTCACAAGAAAGAATGAAATCCTTTAGGGCAAGAAAAGACAAGGAAACTGAAATCCAGGGCATGAAGTGTGAAAATTGAGGCTGAGAGTTCTGGCAATTAGGAGTGCAGGGAGAAATGGGTTCTGGACCTCAAAATAGGCCCAGTTCACTTGGGTCTTCGGTTTGGATGCTAAGGAAGGAACCTGAGAAAAGGTCTAGGCTGAGAGTTGGAGCTGAGAGCCTTGACTCAAGCCAGGATGCCCAGAGGAAACGTTTCTAGAACACATTCTAGAAACGTTTCCTCTTGGTTAGCCCAAGAAAAGGACCAAAAGAAATATACCTGTAAAAGGGAAACAAGTTAAAAGCTCTTATGAAAATATAAAAAAATTCCTAGCCTGTCTCATGAGCAGGGCTTGGCATCAAATTTATATGATAGTCAAGGTGTACAATTCTGAAGCTATGAAACTAATATAAAAATATATTAGACTGGAGATTCTACTAGGTGCCTGTCAGAAGAAAACTAAAACCACTCTGATATCCATGTAACCCTTCCCCATCCTGAAAAATTAGCTCATTAAAAAAAAAAAAAAATGACTAGCTCATGAGAAAGTGATCTTCCAAATTGTGTTAAGATGTGAAGGTAGAGAAATGGGCAAGCAAATAGCTCCTGTCCTCATGGAACACACACTCAACCAGAGAAGAAACAGTAAATAGCTATACAAATAGTCACCTAATTCCAATTGTGATAAGTGCTATATAGACAAAACACTAGGTACAGAATTTGTGGTAATACAAAAAAAAAAAAAAAATCCCCAAACTTGCCTTTTTTGTTAAAATGTAATATGTTCTTTGTAAATGACATGACTAATAAGGGAGTTAATATTTAAAATATATAAACAGCTCAACATCAAAATAACAAGCAACCCAATTTAAAAATGGGCAGAAAGACCTGAATAGACATTTTTTCCAAAGAGGACATGCCAATGGCCAACAGGTACATGAAATGATGTGCCACATTGTTAATCATCAGGGAACTGCAAATCAAAACCTCAATGAAAAGAAAAAAAACCCACAATGCAATATCACCTCACTCCTGTCAGAACGGTTATCATCAAAAATAACAAATGTTGGCAAGGATGAGGAGAAAAAGAGACCCTCGTACACTGTTGGTAAAATATAAATTGTTGCAGCCACTGTGGAGAATAGCATGAAAGTTTCTCAAAAAACTAAAAAAAAACTACCATGCTGCTGCTGCTAAGTCGCTTCAGTCGTGTTCGACTCTGTGTGACCCCAGAGACGGCCATCAGTTCAGTTCAGTCACTCAGTTGTGTCCGACTCTTTGCGACCCCATGAATCGCAGCACGCCAGACCTCCCTGTACATCACTAACTCCAGGAGTTCGCTCAAACTCACGTCCATCGAGTCGGTGATGCCATCCAGCCATCTCATCCTCTGTCATCCCCTTCTCCCCCTCCCAGCATCAGTCTTTTCCAATGAGTCAACTCTTCGAATGAGGTGGCCAAAGTACTGGAGTTTCAGCTTTAGCATCATTCCTTCTAAAGAACACCCAGGACTGATCTCCTTTAGAATGGACTGGTTGGATCTCCTTGCAGTCCAAGAGATTCTCAAGAGTCTTCTCCAACACCACAGTTCAAAAGCATCAATTCTTTAGCACTCAGCTCTCTTCACAGTCCAACTCTCACATCCATACATGACTACTGGAAAAACCATAGCCTTGACTAGACGGACCTTTGTTGGCAAAGTAATGTCTCTGCTTTTCAATATGCTATCTAGGAGACGGCCATATGACCCAGCAATTTCAATTCTGGGTATATATCTGACAGAAACAAAAACACTAATACTAAAAGATACAAGCATCCCAATGTTCATAGAAGCAGTGTGTATAAACGCCAAGATACAGAAGTAACCTAAGCATCCAGCAACAGATGAATGGATACAGTGGTATATGTATATGGGAATATTACTCACCCATAAAAAAGAATGAAATAATGTCATTTGCAGCAAGATGGATGGACTTGGAGGGTATAATGCTAAGCGAAATAAGTCAGAGAGAAAAACAAATACTGTATGTATTCACTTATATGTAGAATCTAAAAAATACAACAAACTAGTGAATATTGACACTAATGAAGCCAACTTACGGCAAACAAACTAGTGGTTACCATGGGGACAGGGAAGGGAGGAGGGGAAGTGCAGGGGTGGGGAATTAAGAGGTACAAACTATTATGTATAACACAAGCTACAAGGATATTTAAAAGTGGAGTATAACCTTTAAAATTGTGAATCTATATACTGTATAGATTCTATATACAGGTGTACTATATAATATTGTACATCAATTATACCTCAGAAAAAACAAGACCGAAAAACATGTTCAACTTAACTACA
Organism: Bos grunniens; assembly: GCF_055505025.1. Taxonomy (NCBI): domain Eukaryota; kingdom Metazoa; phylum Chordata; class Mammalia; order Artiodactyla; family Bovidae; genus Bos; species Bos grunniens. The sequence continues at coordinate 51,921,471 of NC_141170.1, read as the reverse complement.
AGAGGGAGCAGTCTAATAATGAAAATATTTCAACGACAAGTAATATTAATGAATGCTTACATACAGACATTCAAAACTGAATTACTAGAATTATGATTTCATTTACAGTCATTTACCTTCTCAGATTCTTTCCACATGTTTCCCAATGTGTTTTTTTAATAGATTTACTTATTTTTAATTAAATGACAATTGCTTCACAATATTGTGCTGGACTCTTCTATGCATCAACAGGACTCAGTCACTCAGGACATAGGTTTACATATGTCCCCACCCTCTTGAAACTCCATCCCATCTCCCATCTCTTCCCTCATCTTTTGGTTGTTACAGAGCCCTGGTTTGGGGTCCTGGAGTCATACAGCAAATTCCCATTGGTTATCTATTTCTCATATGGTAGTGTATATGCTTCCATGTTACTCTCCATTCGTCCCATTCACTTCTCTCTCCCCTCCAATGCTTTTAATATGTTAATACATACATTATAAACTGTGCTAAATGTTTAATATTGATCATGAGAGTCCTAAGAAAAGGGAACCCTCTTACACTGTTGGTGGGAATGTAAACTAGTACAGCCACTATGGAGAACAGTGTGGAGATTCCTTAAAAAACTGGAAATAGAACTGCCATATGACCCAGCAATCCCACTGCTGGGCATACACACTGAGGAAACCAGAATTGAAAGAGACATGTGTACCCCAATGTTCATCACAGCACTGTTTATAATAGCCAGGACATGGAAGCAACCTAGATGTCCATCAGCAGATGAATGGATAAGAAAGCTGTGGTACATATACACAATGGAATATTACTCAGCCATTAAAAAGAATACATTAGAATCAGTTCTAATGAGGTGGATGAAACTGGAGCTGATTATACACAGTGAAGTAAGCCAGAAAGAAAAAAAATGATAACCCTGTATGCGAGACAGCAAAAGAGACACAGATGTATAGAACAGTCTTTTGGACTCTGTGGGAGAGGGAGGGGGGGAATGATTTGGGAGAATGGCATTGAAACATGTATAATATCATACAAGAAACGAATCACCAGTCTAGGTTCGATGCAGGATACAGGAAGCTTGGGGCTGGTGCACTGGGATGACCCAGAGGGATGGTATGGGGAGGGAGGTGGGAGGGGGGTTCAGGATGGGGAACACATGTACACCCATGGTGGATTCATGTTGATGTATGGCAAAACCAATACAATATTGTAAAGTAATTAGCCTCTAATTAAAATAAATAAATTTAATTAAAAAAATAATTACTTAACATTTCCTAAAATTATAAGTTGTTATTTTAAAAAGGCTTTTGAGAGTACAGATTTCATTGGTATATGCATACTTTTAAATTTTGTTTTGATATCTTTCCACAGTTAGTATTCCCAAGTAAAAAAGCATTTTAAAAATCAAAATGCAGTATTTCACAAAGAATAACACCTTTCAAGTCTCTGGACTTTCTTTTCAATGCTAAAGTCATCTGTACTTTGAAACAAAAGAAAACACATAATTGACAATTTTTTTTTAATGTACAATATTGTGGATATGGGCTTCTCAGGTGTCATAGTGGTAAAGAACCTGCCTGCCAATGCAGGAGACATAAGAGATATGCGTTCAATCCCTGGATCAGGAATATCCCCTGGAGGAGGTCATGGCACCCCACTCCAGTAATCTTGCTGGGAGAATCCCATGGTCAGAGGAGCCTGGTGGGCTACAGTCCATGGGGTCATAAAGAGTTGGACACAAATGATGTGACTTAGCACACACTGTGGATATATCTAATTTGCCCATGATGAAGCAAACCTCTGGATCCCAATTAAGGCAGTCTAATCTAATGAAGCTGCTGCTAAGTCGCTTCAGTCGTGTCCGACTCTGTGCGACCCCATACACGGCAGCCCACTAGGTTCCCCCGTCCCTGGGATTCTCCAGGCAAGAACACTGGAGTAGGTTGCCATTTCCTTCTCCAATGCATGAAAGTGAAAAGTGAAAATGAAGTCGCTCAGTCGTGTCCGACTCTTAGCGACCCCATTGATTGCAGCCTACCAGGCTCCTCCATCCATGGGATTTTCCAGGCAAGAGTACTGGAGTGGGGTGCCATTGCCTTCTCTAATCTAATGAAGAGATGTCTTTAAATGTTTGTGTATGCTCAGCCACCTCAGACTCTTTCTGGCCCATGGACTGTAGCCTACCAGGCTTCTTTGTCCATGGAATTTTCCAGGCAAGAATACTGGAGCAGGTTGCCATTTCCTATTTCAGGGGATCCTCCTGACTGAGGGATCGAACCAGGGTCACCTGCATTGCAAGCAGATTATTTACCTTTAAATGTTTAATAATCACCTAATCTTGATACATTTATTTTTTTAATGGAAAGGATAAAAAACAATATATCATCAAGATTAGATGATTATTAAACATTTAAACAATATATCAAGATTGATTATACATGTTAAACAATATATCAAGATTGCCAGGAGAAATAACAATAATCTCAGATACACAGGTAATACCACCCTCATGGCAGAAAGCAAAGAATTAAAGAGCCTCTTAATGAAAGGGAAAAAAGCGCCATGTCCTGACTGCCATTGGCCGCACATGGTGGGGTGTTGCTCCAGAATATTGCTTCAGAAAAAGATCAAGCTCTGAGCCTTTGGAGTGGGAGCAATGACTCCAAGACCCTAGACTACCAGAGAACTAACCCTAGGGAATATCAAATAGTGAGAACTCACAGAAAGGAAACCACTTGAATACAAGAGCCAGTATCACCCAACCACCAGTAGCACCCTGTGCAGGATGCCTCATCTAAATAACAAACAAAACAAAAATACAAACCCAATCATCAGCAGACAGGATTACCACCTCACTCAGCCTTGCCCATCAGAGGTAAAACAAACAAACAAAAACTAAGCACAAATCTCACCCTATAGGAAGCTCACACAAACCACTGGACCAACTTTAGGAGGGCAGAAACCAAAAGGAAGAAAGAATTCAACCTTCTTCAAGGAAAGAATTCAACTTTCCTTGAAGCCGGGGGAAAGGAGACCTCAAACACAATAAGTTAAAAAAATTAATGAAAAGGCACAGAAATACTGCACAAATGAAGGAACAAACTAGAAACACAGAAGTCCAAATAAATGAAGAGGAAATATGCAAACTACCTGAAAAAGAATTCAGAATAATGATAGTAAAGATGATCAAAAACCTTGAAAACAAAATGGAGAAAATGCAAGAATCAATTAACAAAGACCTAGAAGAATTATAGAATAAACATACAGAGACAAACAACATAATTACTGAAATTAAAAATAGAAGGTATCAATAGCAGAATATCTGAAGCAGGAGAACGAATCAGTGAGCTGGATGATAAAATGCTGGAAATAACTTCTGAAGAGCAGAATAAAGTAAAAAGAATGAAAAGAATTGAGGACAGTCTCAGAGATGTCCAGGACCATATTAAATGCACCAACATTCAAATTATAGGGGTCCCAGAAGAATAAGTGAAAAAGAAAGGGTATGAGAAAATTTTTGAAGAGATTATAGTTGAAAACTTGCCCAGCATGGAAAAGAAAATAGTCAATCAAGTCCAAGAGGCACAGAGAGTCCCACACAGGACAAACCCAAGGAGAAACATGCCAAGACACATACTAATCAAAGTAACAAAGACTAAACACAAAGAAAGAATATTAAAAGCAGCAAGGGAGAAGCAACAAGTAACATACAAGGGAAAATCCCATACACTTAACAGCTGATCTTTCAGCAGAAACTCTGCAGGCCAGAAGGGAATGGCAGGATATATTTAAAGTACTGAGAAGGAAAAATCTACAACCAAGATTACTATACCCAGCAAGAATCTCATTCAGAATTGATGGAGAAATAAAGCTTTTCAGACAAACAAAAGTTAAGAGAATTCAGTATCACCAAACCAGCTTCATAACAAATGTTAAATGGACTTATATAGTCAAGAAATACAAGAGAAGAAAAAAGATCTACAAAATCAACCCTAAACAATTAATAAAATGGCAACAGGAACATATATATCAATAATTACTTTAAATGTAAATGGATTAAATGCTCCAACCAAAAAATACAGACTTGCTGAATGGATACAAAAACAAGACACATATATATGCTGTCTATAAGAAATCCACTTTAAACCTAAAGACACATACAGACTGAAAGTGAGAGGATGGAAAAATTTATTCCATGCAAATGGGAAGCAAAAGAAAGCTGGAGTAGCAATCCTCATATCAGACAAAATAGACCTTAAAGATAGTTACAAGAGATAAGGAAGGACACTACATAATGATCAAGGGATCAATCCAAGAGGAAGACATAACGATTGTAAATATCTATGCACCTAACATAGGAGCAGCTCAGTACATAAGACAAACACTAACAGACATAAAAGGAGAAATTGACAGTAACACAGTAATAGTAGGAGACTTTAACACCCCACCCACACCAATGGACAGATCATCAAAACAGAAAATTAATAAGGAAACACAAGTCCTAAATACATTAGATGAGATGGATCTCATTGATATCTTCAGGACATTCCATCCAAATGCAGAAGAATCCACCTTCTTTTCAAGTGCACATGGAACATTCTCCAGGATAGACCACATCTTGGGTCACAAATCAAACCTCAATAAATTTAAGAAAACTGAAATTGTATCAAGCATCTTCTCTGACCACAATGCTGAGACTAGATATCATTTACAAGGAAAAAAATGTAGGAAACACAAACACATGGAGATTAAATCACACATTTCTAAATAACCAATAGGGTACTGAAGACATCAAAAGGGATATGAGAAAATTTCTAGAAACAAATGACAAAGGAAACATGACAACTTAAAACCTATGGGATGCAGCAAAAGCAGTTCTAAGAAGGAAGTTTATAGCAATACAATCCTACCTCAAGAAGCAAGAAAAAGATCAAATAGACAACCTAAAATAACTGGAAAAAGGAGGGAAAATAAAACAACCCAAAATTAGTAGAAGGAAAGAAATCATAAAGGTCCAAGCAGAAATAAATGAAAAAGAAATGAAACAAACAATAGCAAAGATTAATAAAACTAAAAGCTGGTTCTTTGAGAAGATAAAGAAAATTGACAAACCTTTAGCCAGACTCATCAAGGGAAAGAGAGAAGAATCAAATCAACAAAATTAAAAACGAAAAAGGAGAGGTTACAACAGACAATTCAGAAATACAAAGGATTATAAGAGACTATTATGAACAACTATATGGCAATAAAATAGATAACCTGGAAGAAATGGACAGATTCTCAGAAAAGTTCAATCTTCCAAGACTAAACCAGGAAGAAACAGAAATTATGAACAAGCAAACTACAAGAACTGAAATTGAAGCTGGGGTCAAAAATCTCTCAAAAAACAAAAGCCTAGGACTAGATGGTTTCACAGGAGAATTTTATCAAACACTTAGAGAAGAGCTAATGCTTACCCTTCCAAAACTCTTTCCAAAAACTGCAGAGGAAGGACTCAATGACATAAATCAAAGCAAGATCCTCTATGACCCACCTTCTAGAGTAACAGAAATAAAAACAAAAGTAAACAAATGGAACCTGATTAAACTTAAAAGCTTTTGCACAGCAAAGGAAACTATAAGCAAGGTGAAAAGACAACCCTCAGAATGGGAGAAAATAATAGCAAATGAAACAACTGACAAAGGATTAATTTCCAAAATACACAAACAGCTCATACAACTCAAGAAAAACAAACAACCCAATCAAAAAGTGGGGAAAAGATCTCAGCAGGCATTTCTCCAAAGAAGACAGATGGCTAACAAACACCTGAAAAGATGCTCAACATCACTCATTATTAGAGAAATGCAAATCAAAACTACAATGAGATGTCACCTCACACTGGTCAGAATGGCCATCATCAAAAAGTCTACAAACAATAAATGCTGGAGAGGGTGTGCAGAAAAGGGAATGCTCTTGTACTGTTGGTGAGAATGTAAATTGATACAGCCACTATGGAAGACGGTATGGAGACTCCTTAGAACACTAGGAATAAAACAACCATATGACCCAGCAATCCCACTCCTAGGCATATACCCTGAGGAAACCAAAATTGAAAGAGACACATATATCCCATTGTTCACTGCAGCACTATTTACAATAGCTAAATGTCCATCAACAGATGAATGGATAAAGAAGTTGTGGTACATATACACAATGGACTATTACTCAGCCATAAAAAGGAATGCATTTGAGTCAGTTCTAACGAGGTGGATGAACCTAGAACCTATAATACAGAGTGAAGTGAGTCAGAAAGAGAAAGATAAATACTGTATTCTAATGCATATATATGGAATCTAGAAAAATGGTACTGAAGAATTTATTTACAGGGCAACAGTACAGAAAGAGACATAGAGAATAGACTTATGGACCAACCTAGACAGCATATTAAATAGCAGAGACATTACTTTGCTAACAAAGGTCTGTATAGTCAAAACTATGGTTTTTCCTGTAGTCATGTATGGATGTGAAGTGAAGTGCAAGTCGCTCAGTCATATCTGACTCTTTGCGATCCCATGGACTATTCAATCCATGGAATTCTCCAGGATACTTCGGGATACTGGAGTGGGTAGCCTTTCCCTTCTCCAGGGGATCTTCCCAACCCAGGGATCAAACCCAGGTCTCCCACATTGCGAGCAGATTCTTTACCAGCTGAGCCACAAGGGAAGCCCTTGTGTCTCTTTCAATTTTGGTTGCCTCAGGGTATATGCCTAGGAGCTAGGAGTGGGATTGCTGGTTCATATGGTGGTTTTATTCCTGGTTTTTAAAAGAATCTCCATATCGTCTTCCATAATGGTTGTATCAATTTACATTCCCACCAACAGGGCAATGGATGTGAGAGCTGAACTATAAAGAAGGCTGAGATGGTTGAGTTCAGTTATTTATTCAACAGGTATTAATCCATTCCATTCCTGACTGTGTTCTAGATGCTGGGCATACACTAAAGAGAAAGGGCAATATTTGCTTACATATAGAGAGATACAACTGAGTTAGTATTATTTATGCTATGATTTGAGGCTTCTCCAATGGCTCAGTGAGAAAAGAATCCACCTGCAATGCAGGAGACACAGGAGATGCGGGTTCAATCCTGGGTCAGGAAGATTCCCCTGGAGAAGGCTGAAAGACGAAGAATTGATGCTTTTGAACTGTGGTGTTGGAGAAGACTCTTGAGAGTCCCTTGGACTGCAAGGAGATCAAACAGTCAATCCTAAAGGAAATCAGTCCTGAATATCCATTGGAAGGACTGATGCTGAAACTGAAGCTCCATTACTTTGACCACCTGATGCAAAGAACTGACTCATTGGAAAAGACCCTGATGCTGGGAAAGATTGAAGGCAGGTGGAGAAGGGGACGACAGAGGATGAGATGGTTGAATGGCATCACTGACTTGATGGACATGAATTTGAACAAGCTCCGGGAGTTGGTGATGGACAGGAAAGCCTGGCATACTGCAGTCCATTGGACATGACTGAGCAACTGAACTGATCCAAAAAACTGCAGTGAAGGATGATAATTGTGAGTAAAATGATTATAAAATAATCCTGTTTCAATTGTAAAAGATAAAAAATATTCTACTTTTGGAAATATAAGAGCAAACTGTATGTTAAACATATACTAATTGTTTACAGATTTCAAAAACAAAGAAAGGTTGCCAAAAGGTTAGTGATTACAAATAAACTTTGTTAGTGTAGATACAAACATAAAATTCTTGAAATCATCAAAATTTCTTTTCCTTTTATAAAACTTTGAAACAACTACATATTTATAGAAAAGTTGGAAATATGATAAATACAAAGAGTTTGTTTTTTGAACCATTTGACACTAAGTTGCTAACTGGATGCCCCAACTCTCTAGGATCGGTTTCTCCTATGAACAAGGACATCTCCTACATAGCCAGAGGAAATTCCATGGACACATCGTGCTGTGCTTCGTCGCTCAGTCCTGTCCGATTGTTTGTAACCGTTTGTGATCCTGTGGACTGTAGCCCTCCAGGCTTCTCTGTCCATGTGGATTCTCTGGGCAAGAATACTAGAGTGGGTTGCCATGCCCTCCTCCAGGGGATCTTCCCAATCCAGAGATCGAACCCAGGTCTCCTGCATTGTGGGCGGACTCCTTACTGTCTGAACCACCAGGGAACCCCAAGAATACTGGAGTGGTAGCCTGTCCCTTCTCCAGGGGATCTTCCCAACCCAGGAATTGAACCAGGGTCTCCTGCATTGCAGATGGATTCTTTACCAGCTGAGCTACCAGGGGAGCCCATGGACACATTGCCACCATCTAATTCTCAGAACCCTTTCCAATCTTGCCAATGCCCAATACTACCCCTTAAACGAAAATGATCTAACTTAGAATCAGGTATTGCATCTAACTCTCATGGTTCTTTGGTTTCCTTCTGTCTTCCTTCCATTTCCTTGACTTTGACACTTTGAAAATTACAGGTCAGTTATTTTATAGAATATTCCTTAGTTGTGGTTTAAGGCTAAATTATGATACCTTTAGCAGAAATATCACAAAAGTAATAGTACATTCTTCTCATTGCCTCCTATTGATTTGTCCCTTTGCTGATGATAATTCCATTAATCACATGATAAAGATGATGACTGCCCTGTCCCCCTGTAATACTATTCTCCTCTACTATCCATGTAATCAGTAAATATCCCAGCTTATTCTTTTGTGGACATATGCATGGGCCATGTCTTCATTTATGGACAAATGAATACATACACATCTTCATTTTCTATCTTATTTAACACTTTGTCACCTGTACTATCATTATTTATTCTGATGCTCAAATCTCACTCTGTTTAGCCAGTGGGAGCCAATTCAAGCTAGCTTCTGTGTTTTGAACATGCCTACATCATTCTTTGAGCACTTTCTTGCTTTCTGGAATAAGATGTTTTGGACTCATCTTGTACTTTCCTTGTCTCACCCTTGGAATTAGCCATCTCTCTGAGGAGCCTGGTTTCTTTTGGTAGAAAATGTTATTTGAAACCAAGATCTGGGGGCCCCGTGTTTCTCACAGGGCATGTGCAATGCTCTTCGCCTGTGGCTATTCCCAGTCTCTTCTCAGCTGACAGAGTTGAAGGGAAAATGTATTTATACAGTGTGTACCCTCATGTGTGCATGTGCGTGCACACATATAGACATTGACATCTACACTTATTTCCAGATCTCTACCTTTGTATGTTGAAACATATACGTTTATATCCATATTTCCAATTCCAATCCCATCAGGGTTATAAGTCTAGCTTTCTGCCTTTCCCTATTTTTAACCTTTTTTTCCCCAACAATAAGAAACCTGGCTTGTTCTGAGCTTATTCTATCAGTCACCCAGACTGTAAAGAATGCCCCAACTTCATCACCTGCAGGGGTGCCATGCTCACCCTGCAGGGAACGCTGACATTCCTCCCTGGCTACTCCGTGTCTACGCCTTCCTCATCCTGCTCAACTCTGACCGCTCCCCACCCCAGGCCCCCCTCCCTCACACCCTCTTCACCTTACCTGGACTCAAACATCCCACTGGCCACCCCTCCACGGTGATGCTGTCCTCAACCGACGGGTTCTAAGCCACTGTGCTGCCCCTCAGGGCACCTTGCTCCACCCACCGACCAGATTCCAGACTCAGCTACTCAGCACAGAACCAGGAAAAGGAAAATCCACAGAATGGTCTGAGGCCTACAGAAAGCAACCCATGTTATTTTTTCACTCTTTTCTCACTTATAACACCCAGAGAAGAGGAATAAAATGCCAGATCTGGCTCTTGCAGACTTCTCAGCTACTTTTCAGTCAGTCTTTGTGAGGATGTGTGTTTTGTGTGTGTGTGTAATGTTTTCTGCTACAGCAGCCAGACCATGACAAAAGCTCTGCGCTCATTACTTCCCATCAGAGTTGACCTATTTCCCCACCTCACAAGAAGCATCTAGAAAAGGCAAATTTGGATAATTTGTTGTATTTCTTTTTGTCTTGGGGAAACAAGGCCTATTAAGGAGTAAAAGGCTAAGTAGGATAATTTGTTATATTTTCCCTTTGCCTTGGAGAAATGTGAGTGGAGAAGCAAACATTTAAAAAGAAAAGCCTACTTTGGCAAATTAAAAGTTTCTAAAAATGTAATTAAAAAATTAAAATAGTTATTGTTAATTTCCAATAAAAGTGATGAAAGTGAATCGCTGTCATGTCGGACTCTTAGGGATCCCATGGACTGTAGCTCTCCAGGCTCCTCTGTCCATGGAATTCTGTAGGCAAGAATACTGGAGTGGGTTGCCATTTCCTCTCCTTCTTCTTACTTCCCATAGGGAAAGTAATTTTTTCTGGAAAGAAGATATTTCTCATCTGTTAAGAAAACTTTAAGGAAGGAAGGAGGGGAGAGGTGCCAGTTTTTTGGAGTTTCTGACCCAAAATGATTAAAGAATATTGTTGCTGCTGCTACTGCTGCTAAGTCGCTTCAGTCATGTCCGACTCTGTGCGACCCCATAGACAGCAGCCCATGAGGCTCCCCCGTCCCTGGGATTCTCCAGGCAAGAACACTGGAGTGGGTTGCCATTTCCTTCTCCAATGCATGAAAGTGAAAAGTGAAAGTGAAGTCACTGAGTCTTGTCCGACTCTTAGTGACCCCATGGACTGCGGCCCAGCAGGCTCCTCCACCCATGGGATTTTCCAGGCAAGAGTACTGGAGTGGGGTGCCATTGCCTTCTCCGAAAGAGTATTGCTAGGAGTATCTATTTCTTATCCAGAGAGCATTTTTGTTCCTGTTACTGACATTCAGCTAACAGAGGTAAAGTTAAAACAATACAAGTAAAACTTGGTGCACAATGTTCATTGCAGCACTATTCATCTGCAACTGCCAAGACAGAGAAGCAACCTAAATGCCCATTAAAAGATGAATGGATACATCTTTGTGAAAGAAGAAACAAAAACTCCTAAAAATAAAAAAACAGATTTGGAAACCTCAGGTGAATCCATCAAAGACAGGAATATGCAACTGGGTTCCCAGTGCAAACATATACTGATTTCAACTTTGATTCAATTATTGTAATTTATCTTTCCAATACTAAGTCCTCCTCTTTAAATCAGCACATTAGAATTGAAAGTTCATTGAGTTTTGGCCAAAATTTTGTTAATCAACTTTGTATCATAGCCATTGTTGCAAGGTTCCTGTCCAAATCAGCTTTTATTAGGGTGCTTTCTGGTGCAGTGAGTTGGCCTTAAATAAGGCCACATCAGGAAAAAAAAAGAATGGATAAATATGTGATATATATATAACAATGGAATATTACTCAGCCATAAAAAGGAATGAAATAAAGACATTTGCAGCAACATTGATAGACCTAGAGACTATCATACTAACTGAAACAGTAAGTCAGAAAGCTATCATAGGCTATCACTCCTATATGAAGTCTAAAATATGATACAAATAAACTTATTTATGAAACAGAAATAGATCCACAGACATAGAAAACAAAATTATTGCCAAAGGAGAAAACGGAAGGATAAATGAGGAGTTTGGGAGTAACAAACTACTATACATAAAGCAGATAACCAACAAGGACCTACCATAACGACACAAGGAACTATACTCAATACTTTGTAATAACCTATAAGGGAAAATAATCTGAAAAAAAATAGAGATACACGTATGTATAGCTAAATCACTTTGCTGTATACCTGAAACTAATACAACATACTAAATGAACCATATTTTAATTAAAAAAAAACCCATGACTCAGACAGTAAAGAATCTGCCTGCAATTCAGAAGACCTGGGTTTGATCCCTAGGTTGGGAAGATCTCCTGGAGGAGGGCATGGCAACCCACTCCAACGTTCTTGCCTGGAGAATCCCCAGAGACATAGGAGACTGGCAGGCCACAGTCCATAGGGTCGCAAAGAGTCAGACACGACTGAGCGACTAAGCACACACAAAAAACAAAACAAACAAAATGAGCAAAAATGTTGGTTCCATGGGGAAAGAGTCAATAGGCAAGCTGGGGTTGTCCCCAGGGACCCAGACCTCAGACCTGGGCACATACTAATCTGCTCCTTCCAAGGGACCACTCCATTTTTAACCAAGGACACCTTCAGAAATGTTCATCTTCATTTTAATTTCAGGAAGGTCAGGGAGCTCAATTGTTATTCAGAAAAAGGCAGAATAAAAATCAGGATAGGCCAGGTTTAGAATGATAGTTACCAAGTCTAGAATTTACATTTAAAAAAACCAAAAACACAAAGACCAGAGGAGAAAGGGAGCTGGTCTCTCGAGTTTGGCAGAACTTTCTACAGAATGAAACTGAACAAACACAGCCGCTCCTGGCTTAATCCTCCCATGTCCACCCTCGGGGCCTGGAATTGGCCACCCCAAGTAGGCAGCTGGGGTGAGAGCTTTCAGGGGCCTCCCCAGAGCTTTTTTTAACCTGGCATTTTCTGCTTATGGACTTTCCACTAGGGCAACCCTAGGTCCGGGGATTCACTTCGGCTGGGAAACCTGAGACGTCAGCTGGTTTGTGGCAAAGGAGGTATTTTTAGCTGAGACTTGGGGATTTCAGGATTGATACCTACTTTAGACCTCAGGGTGGGAGGCAGAAGACAGAGCCAAGGAAGAGCAGTGGGTGACTCTGCAGTTTCGTGGCCACGACTGCAGAGCTTACCTTGGAAGAGGAGGTTGTGTGCGTCCTGATTGGGGAGGGCAGGCCGGCCTGGGAGGTCTCAGCAATGATGCTGCACCTTCCCAAGGAGGTGAGGCCTAGAAGTCTTACCTTCATGCTAATATTCAGAGAGACTCTCCCAATACCTACCTGCCCACCCATCTTCCTCCCTGCCTGCTGCATTGGCATCACATGAAACCTATTAGAAATGCACATTTGGGGCCCCATCAACTAAGTTAGAAATTCTGGCAGCAGGATCCAGCAGTGTTGCATCCGGCCCTGCAGGTGATTCTCATGCACACTAAACCTTACTGATCTAATCACACCCTCACAAACATTCCTGGATAAAGGTACAAGAGCAAATTTTGACCCCTATCAAACCTACACAACAGTACATCTTTTTTAATTGACATTATTTTTAGCATATTTGTAGATTACAGCATTGAACAGATCAGTAAAGACAGCCAGTAATTCTTTCTAAACCATTTTTTTTTCTCCAGCATGTGCTGTCCTAAGTCACTTCAGTTGTGTCTGACTCTTTGTGAACCTAGGGACCATAACCTGCCAGGCTCTACTGTCCGTGGGATTCTCCAGGCAAGCATACTGGAGTGGGTAGCCATGCCCTCCTCCAGGGGATCTTCCCAACCCAGGGATCAAACCCACATCTCTTACGTTTCGTGCATTGCCAGTTGGGTTCTTTACCACTAGCGCCACCCCTTACCCTAATGTGAAAAGACTTTTTCCCTTGTGCTTTCTTCCAGGGCAGTGACAAGACACCAGGTGAGTTTCGTTATCAAAGGTTGCAAATTGAGTCAGAGTAAGACATAGCCCCCAGTGCTTGGGGAGGAGAGCTGTCCCATGCAGCAGCCCTAGAAAGGGGCAGGGGAAGCTGGGGGAAGCCAACTGAAATTATCTAAGATGCTGTAGCCAGGGGAACACCCCCTCAAAAGAGCCTGGGAAATAATATTTGAGCATTCCTAATGAAGTAGCTTCCTATGGCTGCTGTAACAAATTACCACCATAATTACAACAACACAAATTTATTTCCCTCACATTTATGAAGCTCAGAAGTCTGAAATTGGTTCCACGGGCTAAGTCAAGGTGTCAAGGTATCATCAGAGTCGCTTCCTTCTGATCGCTTTGAGGAGAGGATATATTATTTCCTTGCCTTTTCCAGCTGTTAGTGGCCGGCTGCCTGTATTCCTTGGCTGGTAGCCCTTTCTGCATCTTCAGAGCACGTCTCTCCAGGCTCTACATCCATTGCCTTCTCCTCTGACTGACCCTCTTGCCTCCCTCCTATAAAGACACCATGGTCTCATCAGTTCCTTCCAGATATCCAGGACAATCTTCCCATCTTAAAATCTTAGCTAGTCACAGTTGCAAAACCCCTTTGGCCTTAAAAATGGTATTCACAGGTCATGGGGATCAGGTCGTGGCTATACTTGGGGGTCCATTATGCAACTTACTACACTCCACATGGCCCTGTACTGTCTAATAAGGTAGAGACATTGGCCACATGTGGGTATTGAGCACTGGAAAATGCAACTCATCTGGATTGCTGTGCACTGTAAGAATATTGAAATTTGAAGACAGTCTGAAAATAATAAGGTAATATATTGCATTCATAACTTTTATATCGAATTCCATATTAGAATTGGGCTTCCCATGTGGCTCAGTGGTAAAAAATCTGCCCTCCAACACAGAAAACACAAGAGATGCAGGTTCGATCTCTGGGTTGGGAAGATCCCCTGGAGGAGGAAATGGCAACCCACTCCAGTATTCTTGCCTGGAGAATCCCATGGACAGAGGAGCCTGGCGGACTGTAGTCCATGGGGTCACAAGGAGTCAGCCACAACTGAGCACACAGGCACTGTACACATGTTTGAATTACAAAATCTTGGACAGAGTGAGTTAAATAAGACATATTATTAAAATTAATCTGGACCAGCCCATCCTCTGCCAGAGGCAAGGAGGCAGGCAGGTGACAGCCAGAGCTGGAAGGCAAGGGGCAAACTCTGCCCCAGAGATGGCATGTACTAACAAACTGCGAGCAGGCTCCCAGTTGCTAACCAAGTCTTCCTGGGATCCTGGACGGTTGACATCTGCCAGGAGGGTCGCAGCCAGAGATCAGCTCCACAGAGGAGACACACGACACACCTGAGAAGGCACTCCCACTGCAGCACCCAGGAAACCAAGCAGCTGGGATGGGGGAGGTGATAAGATGTACCCCTCTACCCAGGGAGAGTGCTCTTGCCAAGCACCTGGTCGCCTGAGCTGCTCTGACCTGGGAAGGGCACAAAGTACAGGCCCAACCGAGTCTGTGCCTTTGTGGAGTACCCCAGAACCTGAACCTGAGTGGCTTAGACCTGGGAAATGCATGCAACCCAGAGCCCGCTTTAGACTGTAGAGCAACCTGGAACCTGAGCAGTGTAGACCGGGAAAGCACAGGCGCCGTGAGCTGGGGCAAACCCAGTGTGGTCCATACACTGCGAGCACTCCCTACACATGCCAGTGATATTTGTTTGCAGTGTTCCTCTCTCCCCGCAGCACAGTTGAACAAGTGAGCCTAAATAAATGACCATCTTTGCACCCTTGTGTCAGAGTGGAAATTAGACACTGAAGAGACTTGCAAACAGAGGAAGCCAAAATAAACAGAGGGAACTGCTTTGGAAATGACAGGTGCAACAGATTAAAACCCTGTAGTTAGCATTGACCACATTGGAAGGGGCCTATAGACCTTGAGAAAAAATATAAGCTGGAACAAGGAACCATCTGAAACTGAAATGATCACACACTGCCCTCAACAGCTCCAGAGAAATTCCTGCTAAGTCACTTCAGTCATGTCTGACTCTGTGCTACCCCATAGATGGCAGCCCATCAGGCTCCACCGTCCCTGGGATTCTCCAGGCAAGAACACTGGAGCAGGTTGCCATTTCCTTCTCCAATTCATGAAAGTAAAAAGTGAAAGTGAAGTCACTCAGTCATGTCTGACTCTTAGCGACCCCATGGACTGCAGCCTACCAGGCTCCTCCGTCCATGGGATTTTCCAGGCAAGAGTACTGGAGTGGGGTGCCATTGCCTTCTCCGAGAGAAATTCCTAGATATATTTTAATACTATCATTTTTTAATTAAAAAAAATTTTATTTTTAAGTTCTTTATTACTCCTTTCATTTTCACTTTTAAAACCTACTATTACCTTGCAAAAAAAAAAGACCCTATTTTTAAAGCAAATTTCATATATATATTGTTTTAATTTTTGCGATTTTCTCTGGTTTTTTTAATATTGTATTTTTGAGAGTCTAACCTCTACTCTTGATTTTTAATCTTTGCTTTTTGGTATTTGTTATCAATTTTGTACCTTTAAGAATGCAATGGGAGAAGGCAATGGCACCCTACTCCAGTACTCTTGCCTGGAAAATCCCACGGATGGAGGAGCCTGGTAGGCTGCAGTCCATGGGGTCACTAAGAGTTGGACACGACTGAGCGACTTCACTTTCACGCATTGGAGAAGGAAATGGCAACCCACTCCAGTGTTCTTGCTTGGAGAATCCCAGAGATGGGGGAGCCTGGTGGGCTGCCGCCTATGGGGTAACACAGAGTCGGACAAGACTGAAGCAACTTAGCAGCAGCAAGAATGCAATCTTCAGTACCCGTTTTTACTTAGAAGTGTGATTACTGGCTTGAGTGCACTCCAGAGAGGAGATCCAGCTCTACCCACCAGAACACTGATGCAAGCTTCCCTAATCAGGAAACCTTGACAAGCCACTTGTCCAAACCCATCCACAGGGAGGAACCTCCACAATAAAGACTTTTTCTCTCCCAGGTGACCTCTATCTCCTCCCTCCCCCTTCTCTTCTCTACTTAACCCTGTGAATCTCTTTGGGTGTTCCAGGCTGTGGAGAACACTTAGAGAACTGATTACTGGCTAGATTGGTCTCTCTTCCTTTTGACTCCCCGTTCTCCTCTCCTGGTCACCTCTATCTCCTTCCTCCCTCTTCTCTTCTCTATTTAACTCAGTGAACCTCTCTGAGTACACCAGACTATGGAGAGAAAATAGGGAATTGGTTACTAGATGGATTGTTCTTTTCCCTTTTGATCCCCGCCTTCTCCTCCTGGTCACCTCTATCTCCCTCCTCCCTCTTCTCTTCTCCATGTAACTCTGTGAACCTCTCTGGGTGTCCCTCACTGTGGAGAACCTTTTCACCATTAATCTAGATGTTTTATCATCAGTCAGTGATGTATGGATGGAGAAGTCGTGAGGCTACTGTAAGAATAAGACTGAAAGCCAGAGGCAGGAGGCTTAAATCCTAAACTTGAGAACACCAGAAAACTCATGACTCCAGGGAACATTAATTGACAAGAGCTCATCCAAAAGCCTCCATACCTACACCGAAACCAAGCTCTACCCAAGAGCCAACATGTTTCAAAGCAAGACATACCAAGCTACTTCTCCAACAATGCAGGAACATAACCCTGAGCTTTTAAAATATAGGTGGCCAAAAGTCACACCAAATCCACAGACACCTCAAAACTCACTACTGGACACTTCATTGCACTCCAGAGAGAAGAGATCCAGCTCCACCGACCAGAACACTGATGCAAGCTTCCCTAATCAGGAAACCTTGACAAGCCACTTGTCCAACCCCACCCACAGGGAGGAACCTCCCCAATAAAAAGGAACCACAAACTTCCAGCATACAGAAAGTCCACCCCAAACACAGTGATCTAAACAAAATGAAAAGGCAGAGAAATATTCAGCAGGTAAAGGAACATGATAAATGCCCACCAAACCAAACAAAAGAGGAGGAGATAGGGAGTCTACCTGAAAAAGAATTCAGATTAATGATAGTAAAAAAGATCCAAAATTTTGAAAACAGAATAGAGCTACAGATAAATAGTCTGGAGACAAGGTTTGAGAAGATGGAAGAAATGTTTAACAAGGACCTAGAAGAAATAAAAAAGAGTCAATCAATAATGAATAATGCAATAACTGAGATCAAAAACACTCTGCAGGGAACCAACAGTAGAATAACAGGGGCAGAAGATAGGATAAGTGAGGTGGAAGATAGAATGGTGGAAATAAATGAAGCAGAGAGGAAAAAAGAAAAAAGAATTAAAAGAAATGAGGACAGCCTCAGAGACCTCTGGGACAATGTCAAACGCCCCAACATTTGAAACATAGGAGTCCCAGAAGAAGAAGACAAAAAGAAAGGCCATGAGAAAGTACTTGAGGAGATAATAGTTGGAAACTTCCCTAAAATGGGGAGGGAAATAGCCACCCAAGTCCAAGAAACCCAGAGAGTCCCAAACAGGATAAACCCAAGGTGAAACACCCCAAGACACATATTAATCAAATTAATGAAGATCCAACACAAAGAACAAATATTAAAAGCAGCAAGGGAAAAACAACAAATAACACACAAGGAGATTCCCCTAAGGATAACAGCTGAACTCTCAATAGAAACTCTTCAGGCCAGAAGGGAATGTCAGGACATATTTAAAGGGATGAAAGAGAAAAACCTACAACCCAGATTACTGTACCCAGAAAGGATCTCATTCAAATACGAAGGAGAAATCAAAAGCTTTACAGACAAGCAAAATCTGAGAGAATTCAGCACCACCAAACCAGCTCTTCAACAAATGCTAAAGGATCTTCTCTAGGTGGGAAACACCGAAAAGGTTTATAAACTTGAACCCAAAACAACAAAGTAAACGGCAACAGGATCATACTTATTGATAATTACCTTAAATGTAAATGGGTTGAATGCCCCAACCAAAGACTAAGACTGGCTTAATGGATACAAAAACAAGACCCCTATATATGCTGTCTACAAGAGACCCACCTCAAAACAAGGGGCACAAAAAGACTTGAAAGTGAAGGTCTGGAAAAAGATATTTCATGCAAATGGAGACCAAAAGAAAGCAGTAGCAATACTCACATCAGATAAAGTACACTTTGAAATAAAGGCCATGAAAAGAGACAAAGAAGGACACTATATAATGATCAAAGGATCAATCCAAGAAGGAGATATAACAATTATAAATATATATGCACCCAAAATAGGAGCACTGCAATATGTAAGGCAAATGCTAACAAGTATGAAAGGGGAAATTAACAGGAACATGATAATAGTGGGAGACTTTAATACCCCACTCACACCTATGGATAGATCAACTAAACAGAAAATTAACAAGGAAACACAAACTTTAAATGATACAATGGACCAGTTAGACCTAATTGACATCTATAGGACATTTCACCCCAAAACAATGAATTTCACCTTTTCCTCAAGTGCACAGAGAACCTTCTCCAGGATAGATCACATCCTGGGCCATAAATCTAGCCTTGGTAAATTCAAAAAAATTGAAATCATTCCAAGCATCTTTTCTGATCACAATGCAGTAACATTCGATGTCAACTACAGGCAAAAAACTATTAAAAATACAAACATATGGAGGCTAAACAACACACTTCTGAATAACCAACAAATCATAGAAGAAATCAAAAAAGAAATCAAAATATGCATAGAAACGAATGAAAATGAAAACACAACAACCCAAAACCTATGGGATTCAGTAAAAGCAGTGCTAAGGGGAAAGTTCATAGCAATACAAGCCAACCTCAAGAAACAGGAGAAAAATCAAATAAATAACCTAACTCTACACCTAAAGGAACTAGGAAAAGAAGAAATGAAGAACTCCAGGGTTAGTAGAAGGAAAGAAATCATAAAAATTAGGGCAGAAATAAATGCAAAAGAAACAGAGGAGACCATAGCAAAAATCAACAAAGCTAAAAGTTGGTTCTTTGAGAAGATAAATAAAATGGACAAACCATTAGCCAGACTCATCAAGAAAAAAAGGAAGAAGAATCAAATCAACAAAATTAGAAATGAAAATGGAGAAATCACCACAGACAGAAATACAAAGGATCATAAGAGAGTACTATCATCAACTATATGCCAATAAAATGGACAACTTGGAAGAAATGGACAAATTCTTAGAAAAGTACAGCTTTCCAAAACTGAACCAGGAAGAAATAGAAAATCTTAACAGACCCATCACAAGCACAGAAATCGAACCTGTAATCAGAAATCTTCCAACAAACAAAAGCCCACAACCAGATGGCTTCACAGCTGAATTCTACCAAAAATTTAGAGAAGAGCTAACACCTACACTACTCAAACTCTTCCAGAAAATTGCAGAGGAAGGTAAACTTTCAAACTCATTCTATGAGGCCACAATCACCCTAATACCAAAACCAGACAAAGATGCCACAAAAAAAGAAAGCTACAGGCCAATATCACTGATGAACACAGATGCAAAAATTCTTAACAAAATTCTAGCAAACAGAATCCAATAACATTAAAAAGATCATACATCATGACCAAGTGAGCTTTATCCCAGGGATGCAAGGATTCTTCAATATTCGCAAATCAGCAATGTGATACACCACATTAACAAACTGAAAGATAAAAACCATATGATTATTTCAATAGATGCAGAGAAAGCCTTTGACAAAATTCAACATCCATTTATGATAAAAAAAAAAAAAACTTCCAGAAAGCAGGCATAGAAGGAACATACCTCAACATAATAAAAACCATATATGATAAACCCACAGCAAACATTATCCTCAATGGTGGAAAATTGAAAGCATTTCCTCTAAAGTCAGGAACAAGACAAGGACATCCACTGTCACCACTACTATTCAACATAGTTTTAGAAGTTTTAGCCACAGCAATTAGAGCAGAAAAAGAAAAGGAATCCAGATTAGAAAAGAAGAAGTAAAACTCTCACTGTTTGCAGATGACATGATCCTCTACACAGAAAGCCGTAAAGACTCCACCAGAAAATTACTGGAGCTAATTAACGAATAGTAAAGTTGCAGGATATAAAATTAACACACAGAAATCCCTTGTTTTCCTATACACTGACAATGAGAAAACAGAAAGAGAAACTAAGGAAACAATTCCATTCACCATTGCAACGAAAAGAATAAAATACTTAGGAATAAATCTACCTAAAGAAACAAAAGACCTATATATAGAAAACTATAGAACACCAATGAAAGAAATCAAAGATGACACAAATATATGGAGAAATATACCATGTTCATGGATCAGAAGAATCAATATAGTGAAAATGAGTATACTACCCAAAGCAATCTATAGATCCAATGCAATCCCTATCAAGCTACCAACGGCATTTTTCAGAGAAGTAGAACAAATAATTTCACAATTTGTATGGAAATACAAAAAACCTCGAAGAGCCAAAGCAATCTTGAGAAAGATGAATGGAACTGGAGGAATCAACCTGCCTGGCTAGCTATACTACAAAGCTACAGTCATCAAGACAGTATGGTACTGGCACAAAGACAGAAATATAGATCAATGGAACAAAATAGTCCAGAGATAAATCCACGCACCTATGGACACCTTATGGAGAAGGCAATGGCACCCCACTCCAGTACTCTTGCCTGGAAAATCCCATGGGCGGAGGAGCCTGGTAGGCTGTAGTCCATGGGGTCACTAAAAGTCAGACACGACTGAGCAACTTCACTTTCACTTTTTACTTTCCTGCATTGGAGAAGGAAATGGCAACCCACTCCAGTGTTCTTGCCTGGGGAATCCCAGGGACAGGGGAGCCTGGTGGGCTGCTGTCTATGGGGTCGCACAGAGTCGGACATGACTGAAGCGACTTAGCAGCAGCAGCAGCATGGACACCTTATCTTTGACAAAGGAAGCAAGAATATACAATGGAGAAAAGACAATCTCTTTAACTAGTGGTGCTGGGAAAACTGGTCAACCACTTGTAAAAGAATGAAACTAGAACACTTTCTAACACCATACACAAAAATAAACTCAAAATGGATTAAAGATCTAAACGTAAGACCAGAAACTATAAAACTCCTAGAGGAAAACATAGGCAAAACACTCTTACAGAGGAAGGTAAACGTCCAAACTCATTCTATGAGGCCACCATCACCCTAATACCAAAACCTGACAAAGATGCCACAAAAAAAGAAAACTACAGGCCAATATCACTGACGAACATAGATGCAAAAATCCTTAACAAAATTCTAGCAATCAGAATCCAACAACACATTAAAAAGATCATACACCATGACCAAGTGGGCTTTATTCCAGGGATGCAAGGATTCTTCAATATCTGCAAATCAATCAATGTAATACACCACATTAACAAATTGAAAAATAAAAACCATATGATTATCTCAATAGATGCAGAGAAAGCCTTTGACAAAATTCAACACCCATTTATGATAAAAACTCTCCAGAAAGCAGGAATAGAAGGAACATACCTCAACATAATAAAAGCTATATATGACAAACTCACAGCAAACATTATCCTCAATGGTGAAAAATTGAAAGCATTTCCTCTAAAGTCAGGAACAAGACAAGGGTGCCCACTTTCACCATTACTATTCAACATAGTTTTGGAAGTTTTGGCCACAGCAATCAGAGCAGAAAAAGAAATAAAAGGAATCCAAATTGGAAAAGAAGTAAAACTCTCATTATTTGCAGATGACATGATCCTCTACATAGAAAACCCTAGAGACTCCACCAGAAAATTACTAGAAATAATCAATGACTATAGTAAAGTTGCAGGATATAAAATCAACACACAGAAATCCCTTGCATTCCTATACACTAATAATGAGAAAACAGAAAGAGAAATTAAGGAAACAATTCCATTCACCATTGCAATGGAAAGAATAAAATACTTAGGAATATATCTACCTAAAGAAACTAAAGACCTATATATAGAAAACTATAAAACACTGGTGAAAGAAATCAAAGAGGACACTAACAGATGGAGAAATATACCATGTTCATGGATTGGAAGAATCAATATAGTGAAAATGAGTACACCGCCCAAAGCAATTTATAGATTCAATGCAATCCCTATCAAGCTACCAACAGTATTCTTCACAGAGCTAGAACAAATAATTTCACAATTTGTATGGAAATACAAAAAACCTCGAATAGCCAAAGTGATCTTGAGAAAGAAAAATGGAACTGGAGGAATCAACCTACCTGACTTCAGGCTCTATTACAAAGCCACAGTTATCAAGACAGTATGGTACTGGCACAAAGACAGAAATATAGATCAATGGAACAAAATAGAAAACCCAGAGATAAATCCACGCACATATGGACACCTTATCTTTGACAAAGGAGGCAAGAATATACAATGGATTAAAGACAATCTCTTTAACAAGTGGTGCTGGGAAATCTGGTCAACCACTTGTAAAAGAATGAAACTAGAACACTTTCTAACACCATACACAAAAATAAACTCAAAATGGATTAAAGATCTAAATGTAAGACCAGAAACTATAAAACTCCTAGAGGAGAACATAGGCAAAACACTCTCTGACATACATCACAGCAGGATCCTCTATGACCCACCTCCCAGAATATTGGAAATAAAAGCAAAAATAAACAAATGGGACCTAATTAACCTTAAAAGCTTCTGCACATCAAAGGAAACTATTAGCAAGGTGAAAAGGCAGCCTTCAGAATGGGAGAAAATAATAGCAAATGAAGCAACTGACAAACAACTAATCTCAAAAATATACAAGCAACTCCTACAGCTCAACTCCAGAAAAATAAATGACCCAATCAAAAAATGGGCCAAAGAACTAAATAGACATTTCTCCAAAGAAGACATGCAGATGGCTAACAAACACATGAAAAGATGCTCAACATCACTCATTATCAGAGAAATGCAAATCAGAACCACTATGAGGTACCATTTCACACCAGTCAGAATGGCTGCGATCCAAAAGTCTACAAATAATAAATGCTGGAGAGGGTATGGAGAAAAGGGAACCCTCTTACACTGTTGGTGGGAATGCAAACTAGTACAGCCACTATGGAGAACAGTGTGGAGATTCCTTAAAAAACTGGAAATAGAACTGCCTTATGATCCAGCAATCCCACTGCTGGGCATACACACTGAGGAAACCAGAAGGGAAAGAGACACGTGTACCCAAATGTTCATCGCAGCACTGTTTATAATAGCCAGGACATGGAAGCAACCTAGATGTCCATCAGCAGATGAATGGATAAGAAAGATGTGGTACATATACACAATGGAGTATTACTCAGCCATTAAAAAGAATACATTTGAATCAGTTCTAATGAGGTGGATGAAACTGGAGCCTATTATACAGAGTGAAGTAAGCCAGAAGGAAAAACATCAATACAGTATACTAACGCATATATATGGAATTTAGAAAGATGGTAACAATAACCCGGTGTACGAGACAGCAAAAGAGACACTGATGTATAGAACAGTCTTATGGACTCTGTGGGAGAGGGAGAGGGTGGGAAAATTTGGGAGAATGACATTGAAACACGTAAAATATCATGTAAGATATATACATATATATATGTAGCAACTTGTGTTCTTACAAAGCACTTTCATAAAGCATTATTTCACTGAGCCATCAATCAGAATCCTGAGAGAGGAATATTGTTCCCATTCTTCCAAGAAAGAAATCGAGCCTAATGGGAATTTACCTGTTACAGTGGCCCCCAGCTAATAAGTGATGGGAAAGTACCTGAGCCAGGTCTGTGTGCCACAGCATCCAGGGCTGCCCTGAGCTTATCTTGGCTCAGGTTTAATGATTTAATCAAGCTTACTCTACTTCCTGAGTTCTTTTATATCTAATTCTTTCCAAATTTCAGAGATCTCAGAATTCTCTTCACCTGGAAATTTTGTTCCCTTGCCACTCTGAACCTATTTTTATTATTTTTTATTTTTTTAACTGTGAACACAGAGGAGTGTGTATCCTACCTACCCAGGTGAGAAAGGACTTTATCCTGTGTTAAACTCCTGCTCAGCTAGAGGCATACTTGGAATCAAAGACACTACCAAAAGTCAAACTACAGACCAATATCTTTGATGTTATAGATGCAAAAACTCTCAACAAAATGTTAACAAACTGAATCCAGCAACACATTAAAAAACAAATCATACATCACAATCAAGTTAGATTCATCCCAGGGTCAAAAAGATAGTTCAACATACACAAATCAATATGATACAGCACATCAACAAATGAAAAGACAAAAACCACATGATCAACTCAACATGCAGAAAAAGCATTTGATAAAATTCAACATCCAATCATGATGCCACTCTTGCCAAAGTAGGCGTAGAGGGAACACACCTCAACATAACAAAAGCTGTTTCTGATAAACCGGCAGCCAACAATAGAGGCATGCCTGGCTCCCAGCTTGATGTGGACCACCTGTTGCGAGGCCCTCAACACCAATGACTGTCTCTCTACATCTTTTCTACCATGCACAAGCTGCATGCCTGGGTGAAACACAGATCTGACTTAGAACCAAAGAAGATATCCCCAGACAAACCTGGCTTCTGGTGAGCAAATTTCCTTTGCTCAGTCTTCCTTGGAGTTGAACAGGCCATCCTGCACTTTGGCAGAGGTCGCTGTGAAAAGAAATGGCAAAGACCCACAAAGAGAGAAGCAGATACCAGCATCGGTTCAGATGCCCTTCACCCAGCAGCACTTCTCAATTGAAAGGGAGGAGAGAAAGAAAAAGGATAAGGGTACAATGAGCTCCTCGTTTTTTCTGCAACATGAAAATCTAGTTTTTAGATCTAGAAAGGCCCTTGGAGAGTGTCTAGTCCTCATTTTACACATGAGGAAACCAGGATCAAAAAGTTAATTGACTTTTGTAAAGTCTCACAGCAACTCAGTATCAGATAAAGACTAGAGCTCCCATTTCTGATTGTGTCAAATTAAACAAAATTGCTTTAAAGGATCCACAGAGAAACATTAAGTGCAATCATACAGTTTTGATTTCCAAACTGCCCTACAGAGGAGTGGCACCTTGCTTGCAGGATGAGACTCTGAAAAAGGTACTGCTGCTGCTGAGTTGCCTCAGTCGTGTCCGACACTGTGCGACCCCATAGACGGCAGCCCACTAGGCTCCTCTGTCCCTGGGATTCTCCAGGCAAGAATACTGGAGTGGGTTGCCATTTACTTCTCCAGAAATAGGTACACAACCCTGAAAATCATGTAGTATCGAAATAATCCTTGAAAATCCTTAAGAAAGTGCCACGTTGGAGACCAATATAACGTCTGTCAATCAATCCCACATGGTTAGTTTTTCCAGAGATGGATCAAGCTCAACAGTTGAGTACCAGATTAATTAATTGGCCTGAGGTTAGAAGAAAAAAAAAAGGCATTGATCTTTAAACACAGGATCACTTGTAGGCCCGCAAGCTGGATACATATAAAAGGCACTGGAGTTCTGAAATTAATAGCAGATTCCCTTCTCTTCATTTGTGCTCTCACTCCAGGGCACTGAGCAGAACAACAGGCAAAGTGACTCATACAACATCAATAGTTCTCTCTTCCCTGCGCTCCTGATAATAGTGTTTACCATGTAATTAGAAACGAATTTGCTTCACACACACATGAATCTCTGTTTGTTCATTGGTGCATCCCAAGTGCCGAGTACTGTGCCTGGCACATAAATGTTTGTTGAATAAATGGATGAATCTGCTCCTCTTTCTGTCCAGGTGATGCAACTGAATTCTTACAAGGTTATCTTGTTCTAGCATGTGGCTCTTAAGTTCTCAGAGAGTTATATTGCCCTGGCCAGAAAAATTCACATTGAACTGTTCATAGAGATTGTTCAGTACTCATGGGGTTCATGGACACATGATTAAAATTTTCTGGTGCTATCAACCTTTAAGATGCAGCTGTGACACTTTAGCAGAATGACCTTCATGGTTCTGGAGAGCCTAGCATCGTTTACTTTCATAGCTGCATAAGAACTTTTCTTTAAAGCTCTCTCAAGCGCTAGAAACAAAAGGTATTCTCTAAATCCTGTCAGCCCAAAAGTTCAAAGGAGAGCCAAGCTAAGCTCAAACTAGTGGCACCAAAACAACCTTTACAACCCATAGCTATATTTTCTGCCCTACTCTTAAACCAGAGTAGGCCCTTTTTCACAGATGTCCTCTTGAGCTGCTTGTAAGTTTCAGTACTGATACTGAATGGCCAGATGGATGATGCCCAGGAGCACCCTGGATCCCCAGCTAGCCCCGACCAGCTCTGATACTGCACTTGTCACTACCAGCTCTGATGGTTTGAACATGGAGAAATGTACAGCAGGAGAATATTCAAACAGCTGCTGAAAGGTGAGCTAAGGGAGGTCACTGCCAGCAGACTCAGAGGAAAACATAATTTATAGGCATCCTTGAGCAGAGCTCAGAGCTGAGCAAACACGGCTACAGAGTCCTCAGCAATGTGGCCACCAGATACACCAGTGCTCTGGGACAACAGCAGCTCTTTCTGAGCAAAGAGAAAGAAGTAGAGACAGGAGGCTGGGCTGGGGACAGTGACAGGCTTAGGAAAGGGCAGCTGACTCAGCGAGCCAGCCCATGTACTCTACACCCATGTGGAAAGCACACATACTCTCCCAACCTGCATGGTGGTTGCCTATAAGAATAATGAATATTATGGACTATGCACTAAAGCAGATTTAGCAAAGTCCTAGGAACAGAATAAACTTAAGGCAGGGAAAGGATTACCTGTCTGCATATCTGCACTGGCTTGAATAATGTCCCTCAAAAATTCATGTCTACCAGAACTGATGCTTCTGAATTGTGGTGCTAGAAAAGACTCTTGGGAGTCCCTTGGACAGCAAGGAGATCAAACTAGTCAGTCCTAAAGGAAATCAATCCTGAATATTCATTGGAAGGACTGATGCTGAAGCTGAAGCTCCAATATTCTGGCCACCTGATGTGACGAGCCGACTCATTGAAAAAGACCCCGATGCTGGGAAAGATTGAGGGCAGGAGGAGAAGGGGGCCACAGAGGATGAGATGGTTGGATGGCATCAACAACTCAATGGATATGAGTTAGGGCAAACTCTGGGAGATGGTGAAGGACAGGGAAGGCTGGCGTGCTGCAGTCCATGGGGTGGCAAAGAGTCAGACACGACTAAGTGACTAAAAAACAACAAAATGAAGGGTTATTGGGACATAACCCCACTGTAAGTGAAAATAGATCAATATTGTTATTCTTATGGAAAATCATACAACACATAAGGGTACATATGGGTACATATGGAGAGGGAAATGGCAACCCACTCTAGTGTTCTTGCTTGGAGAACCCTATGGACGGAGGAGCCTGGAGTGCCTCAGTCCATGGGGTTGTAAAGAGTCAGACATGACTTAGCAACTGAACAATGGGTACTTAAGAGTGAGAAGCTGCTGCTGCTGCTAAGTCGCTTCAGTCGTGTCCGACTCTGTGCGACCCCATAGACAGCAGCCCACCAGGCTCCTCTGTCCCTGGGATTCTCCAGGCAAGAATACTGGAGTGGGCTGCCATTTCCTTCTCCAATGCATGAAAATGAAAAGTGAAAGTGAAGTCACTCAGTTGTGCCCGACTCTTAGCGACCCCATGGACTGGAGCCTACCAGGCTCCTCTATCCATGGGATTTTCCAGGCAAGAGTACTGGAGTGGGGTGCCATTGCCTTCTCCAGAGTGAGAAGAGCCTCCCTCTATTATATCAGAATTTCTGCTCTAAAACCAGGAAAACCATCAGCCATAAATCTCACTGTGAAAGGAAAAGGATGCTACATTAGCAAAAATCATCAGCGATGGGAGACTTTCTAAGGATTTTGTAACTAATACACACTCTTGACTGATTTATAATAAAAATACTATGTATCATTTATTCTATAATTATATAAATTATGCCAATTATAAACAGCCATCTACCGTTCAACAAATGCTCTGGCTGTGACACAATAGAAGGGATTCAGCTATACAAAACAAAAGGAAAAGCAAAGGGAAGTGATGGACAGAAAAACCTTTATCATCTAAGAGTCTCATTAAATTATCACTCAAGCAAAGAGCTCTAGAACTAAGAAAATACTCCTCAGTGAATTAGATGTTCTGTCTACACTACCTAATACAGTAACCACTGGTCACATATGATTACTGAGCACTTGAAATGTGGCCAGTGAGACTGGAAAACTAAATTTTTAATTTAATTTTGGTTCATTTAAATGACCATAATAATTAAATAATCACATGTGGCCAGCAGCTACTCTATTGGAGGGCACTGCTCTAGAATCACAGAAGGCTGGCTGTGGAGACAAATCTGAGAGCCTCAGAAATCTGAGATGTGACCAGCCCCACAAGTAAAAACAGGGGAGGAAGCCTTCACAGAAGATACAGCTGTATGTAGAGTATTTCTAGGACATATTTGGGCTTCCTTGGTGGCTCAGATGGTAGAGTCTGCCTGCAATGCAGGAGACCCAGGTTTGATCCCTGGGTCAGGAAGATCCCCTGAAGGAGGAAAAAGTAGCCTACTCCAGTGGTCTTACTTGGGAAATCCCATGGACAAAGAAGCCTGGTGGGTTGGCTACAGGACATATTTATTTCCTTAATCTTCACATGCTCTTATAGTCAGTGATCATCCCCATTGGTTGGATGAGGAAATCAGGGTTCAGCAAGATTCTCTGACTTGCCCAGGGCCTTACAGCTTTTACAGGCTAGGGCCAGAGATCTGAATATGGCTTTGACACCAAAATCCATACTCTAGTCATCAAGGCACTCCATTTACAGCACCTTTCACTCTTGTGATGTCTTCCATTTCCATCCTCTCTGAAGGGTCTGAAACACAAAAGTGGGTATGCATGGATGAGTGCATATATGTGTGTCTGAGTAGATTTTGCAGAATAGGTACAGGTCTGAGAATTACTTGAGTGTTTAGTGTGGATCTAGTATTCCATACAACAAATCAGTATCCTCTAAGCAACCAGCCCCATTTTCCACTTAATCAGGAAGAACAGGAGGCAAGAATGAGTACCTGCTGACTAACTTATTAAGGCCAAATTGGCAGATTAAATAAACCTTCTTCCTGGGACACATTTAGCACTATTACTATCATCCAGCTTTCCTGGTCCTCAGGGAGCCCCCATTTCCCTGGCCATAGTGACACTTAGAAACCCCAAGACTACAGGTCTTCACATCAGGGGAGGCTGGAGGTAAGGGAATGAGGAAAACGGAGAGACAGGATACCTAAGAAATGGTATGTAGGTTTGAAAATAACTCGTTTCAAATCAAGAGTGACAATGTTAAATCTGGGCTGCTCAGCTTCTCCCCCAATCTATTTGTCTCCAGCAGTGGAAAAGGGCAAGTGCAGGTCATTAGATACTGCAAGTGTGGAAGTCAGGTGAAGCCATGGTGGGAAAGATGGCCCTCCCAAGACAAAACCACAGGTCGATGTGGATGGCTGCTGTGCTAATAATAAGATTTCTGCAGTATTATGAAGAATGTTTCTAATGGAACTAATTGTGCCTCCCTTTAAAAAGTTTCATTATGCCTGGAAATAACACTTGATGAGATTAATAAAACAATTCTTATTTGTCTAACCTCCTGGAAGTTTAACTGAGCCTTTCATCCTTGTCCTGTGCTCTGATCCTGCAAGGAACCCTCTGGGAAGAGCCCCTTCCCCCTAAATAAAGCTTTACAGCATTTTGAGGTTGTGAGACTTATGTAATTCCACACCCAAATAACTCTGAAAATAGTTTATCCCGTGCAACCCTTGGTGTGTTCTGGGAAGAATTCTATGGAAAACCAGCTTAGCCCAGTAATCACATTTGTCTACCCAGACAGCTAGTCTAACCTCTCAAGCTCCAGGAACCTGGCTGTGGGGAATGATTTCTAGCCTAAGTTTACACAACAAAACTATTAACACCAAATAATACAACCTAGCAGGTGATTGTTGTGTTGTGACAAAAACTGATTTTATACCTTTTTTAAAAGCCATTGTTTCCTCTCATTTTCTCTGGGCTATTCCCAAAAGTGGGGCTTCCCTCATAGCTCAGTCGGTAAATCATCTGACTGCAATGCAGGAGACCTGAGTTTGATTCCTGGGTAGGGAAGATCCCCTTCAGAAGGAAATGGCAACCTACTCCAGTATTCTTGCCTGGAGAATTCCATGGACAGTGGAGCCTGGCGGGCTACAGTCCATGAGGTTACATGGGGTCGCAAGAGTCAGACACGACTTAGTGACTAAACCACCACCATTCATTCCCAAAAGTAATGTGTTGTGACGTCTTTAATTTCTAACACCTTCAGCTAAAATATATGTGTCTTTGGGAAATGACCACCACTAAGTCCTGACTTCACTCCCTTTCTGGTGGCAGTCGGCATTCCTTTGCAGAGTTTTGCTTCCAAGGGTAAATTACTTTACCAAGGAGGGGTCAGGGGAGACTACAAACTACAAATGCACACAGAGAAGTCGTCTGGTCTTATTCAAGAGTGAGTTTGTCTTTGTGGTACATTGTTCTCAGAATTTTCCCGCGGGAGGAAAGCTCCACTTTGAATTGACAGGATAGCTTCCCTGGGAATGTCCCGCCGGGCGGCTTCCCTTATGAGCTCCTAGCTCTGAGCGCGCAGAACTGTCCTGGGAATACCGAGTAGTGCGAAAAAGCGCCTACATCGCCATCCATCGGCCGGGAGAGGGTGGCATCCGGAATGCAGAGCTCGCCGCAAGAGCTGGGGACGAGTCCTGGCAGGATCCGACCCAATAACACCTAACCCGCGCAGCCCTCCATCCCCGCCCAGAGAACAGTCTCTGGTACCCGGCTCTGCGCTGCCGGGACCCCGCAGCAGCAAATGGACTCCGGGACCCTCCTGACATCGAACAAGAACAGCGCGAGAGATCCAGTTCCTGGGGAATCAGGCCAGTGAGGACCTTCCGTGTTCCTCTTCCCTACCTTTCTTCTCCCAAATCAGGGGCAACGCTGTCCCTTCCCAGGACAGGATCAGAGCCCGCCGAACCCAAAGTAGCTGGAACCTGCGTCCCCCGGCGGCCCCGCGCTCCTTGCGCCCAGGGCCGGTACACGCCGCCAAGTTTGCGCACAGGGGATGCAGGAGTTGCCAGCACCCTGCAAGTCAGACCAGTCCTAGGATGCCCACGCTCAGATGGTCCCGTGATCACCGGCACCACTGGTGGCAGGGGAACTGAGGGTGAATCCGGGAGCTCGGAGGGACGGAGACTCAGGCGCGCGCAGTTGAGAGAGGAGGCTTACGTCTGGGACTTGCGATGCTGCGCGCTCCTTCCAGATGCACAGAAAAGAAGCCTTGGACCCCCAAGGGGTTGTTTCCAACGGCTCCTTCAGCAGCCTCCTCAGGAGCCCGGACGCCACCGAGTCCACTTGATGCGTGGAGGACTCCGTGTTGAAGAGGGGCAGTTGGGGGGGGGGGGGTGTGTACCTGGGACATGACGACGCCCCTGGCAAGGAGAGCGTGGTCTCTGGACCGACCTGGCTCGAGGGCTAAAGGAAACCCTATCCATGACCCTGCGCCCAAGGACTGGTTATAGCGTGGGGCTGGGACAGCTGAAGCTCACCGACGGTGGGGGAAGGTGGCACCCAAGGGTAGGAAGGGGCGGGACAGGAAGGATAGACCCTGAATCCATCCGGACTGAGAGGTCATCCGACCTATCTGGCGGCAGGATCTTACCCGCTCCGGGGCCAGGGCTGGGCGGTAGCGCTCTTCCGGAGCCAGGGCAGGGGACTGTTTCGTGGAGAGCATGTCTCGCTTTTTCCTCCGTCCACTCTTGGTCTGTTTTCTCTCCTCTGCGTGCCCCTGGGAGAGGCACTACGGATTCCTTGCTCCTCGCTCAGGAAGAGACAAGTTGCCCTTCAAGGGACAGGGGCCCCACATTTTGTCTGCTCGTCAGATCCTACCCGCGGACCACTCCCTCCCTTCCCTCGTGTCCCTAGGCCCCACCCATAAAAAACCCTTGATGACAGATCCTCCGCAACCCCACCTCTTCTAGGCTGTTATTCAAATAAGTTATTCTTCAGGGGCTGGGGGGGAAGCCAAGTGGACTGCTGGTCCCCTACCCAAACCCTCCCCCACACTTAGGACCCGCGACGGCAGCATGGAGAGGGCGAGACCTGAGTGTTTGGGCTGGGGGAGACAGAGTAACTGAGAGTAAAGGAATTGCTTCTCATCCCTCCCAGATCTCATCACAACTAGACCAGTCTCTTGGCCCCAGCGTAGCCAAGTAAAAATCAAAATAACGGCAGCCACTGGCAATTAAGGGCCAAGTTTGTTATCTCAACAAAAACGTATGTTTTCTAGGGTAAGCATTGTTTGCTTTAGGCAAATAGAATCGAGATTCTATGTTTAGGGAAGAAACTGCTTTTGCAAGACTGCCTGAGACTTTGCTAAGGCTGCAGGGACCCAGGAGTAAAGCAGAGTCAGCTTCCAAACGCCTGGTGGCAATTTCATGCCCAGGGCTTCCACAAGCTGAACCCTAGAGGCCAACAACTCTGTGCGTTTCGGCCACTTCTCGTCAGGCAGCTTCCAGGAGAGCACCGCAGGTATTTACAATGATAAACACTATCACCTGAAGCCCAAGAGAGTTGTCATAGGCTTGGCAGAAAAGCACTACATTGAGTTTTGCTGAGAAATATTTTTTTGTATCCAACCTCAGTCAAGATCTAATGAAAATTTCACAAATCACTCATGAGGTTATTGAATAAATTCATCTCTGGTATTCTGGAGGCAGCTATGAATAGTCAATAAAAATAAGTACCATGCACCTGTTCCCCCAATATTACAACTGGAGAGGAGGATAACTTGTAAAACTGGGGGTGGGGGAATCAGTATTTTGCTTCTGAAGTGAAATGAGAAAGTAGAAAATGTAATAAGTGCATCATACAATAGTTGAAATCGGGAGAGAATCAAAGTAACCAGACTAATTTTAAGTTTACACAGTTTTAAGTTTAGCAAATACGGAGCTGGAATTCTGCAGAGGCAGGGTAAATTCAGGACTACGTTCTAAAATATTGTCTCATCACACATCATCATTACCATAGGAACACCAGCCTGAAATCAAGAGCCTGAACAATTGTCCATTAGCAACCCCCTTAGTCTTTCATTTCAGTCAACTCCATCTATAAAATGAGGGTTGGATTCAATCCTCAATGTTTCTACTGGCATTCTGAAGCCAAGGATGGACTGTTTATTCATCGTTCATTCCTCTTTTCGCTTCCACTTTCTGCCCTCTGGTGGAGGTGCTACAGAAACTGACATTCAAGTAGCTACATTAGGGAATCTGAACTAGCCACTACTATACAGGACCATCCTTCAGAGAACTAAAGCTGACTGCACTGATAGTGTAAAACAGCATTTTCTAAGCTTCCTTTTAGCAAGAAAACCCAACAAATTCTAGGTACCAGTGGCAACAGAGTAAATATCTGAGGTAGTCTGCATGAAGGTAAACAGCTATTTTTATATGCTTTGTAACAAACTTCTTTGATGTAAGGAATCATAGCAAATGTTAGAAACCTCATAACATAGGTTATATTATGAACCAACTTGAATTTGCAGCAAGCTCACAATAATATTCAATGACCTATGAATTATTCCTTTTTAAAAAATTTGCCACATTTGCTTTTCAACTTAGAGTGAAAACCATCACCTAGTTTCTGGTAATACTTTTCATTGTACATAAAGAAGTATTTACAGCCTTTTGAAATTTTTATTGTCTAATATTTCAAACATATATCTATTTGGATGGCTTAAAAGAAAAAATCTTAATGGGATTTGTGGGCAAATTAACTTAAAAGTAGAGTATACCTCTGGAAAGGGTGACTTTACAGATCAAACGTGGGTCACATTGCATATTACAGACTAATTTCAGTGCTTAGTACTACAAATGAAGGCCATTTGAGAACAGGAAAGAGACATTTCAGAGAAGCAGCCAGTACTCCAGGATGAAAACAGGAAAGCAGCAGCTAAAATAAATATGTTATCCCAAGACTTACCAATTTATCTATTCATTCAACTAACACTCTAAGATTTGTTAGCTGCCAGATGAACAAAATCGAGTTTCTGCCCTTAGAGAACTTTCTGAAATAATAAATACATTAAACAAACACACAAATGTAAATAAACTATGGAAAAATACTTGCAAGTAAGTTAAGAATGTATTTTAGGGAGTTTAAGCTGAGATCTAAAGATACAAAGCCTTTAAAATAAAAAATATATGAAGAACACAGCAAGAAATAGGCAAACTGGACATTTACCTACTGCAGGGAGAGTTTACTTAAGAGGCAAAAACAACATACCCGTATCTGGAGTAATATATTCCAGCATTCTGAAATGAATGTTCTGTATATGATAAAAATAGCCCATGGAGATACTGTTTGCTGTATATACTATTTCTGGGGTATTAATCCTTTATTCTATAAAGTAGTCCCTGGGAAGAAGGTAGTAAGAACTGGCCCATAAAACGTTTCAAGGGACTTTTATTTCTAACACCCTCACATACCTAGTGTTAGTCTTCCCCACCTCTAGGGCTGCCATTTGACTGCCCACATCCTGTCTAGTTTTCCTAAGAATGCGCGTTTATTCTCACTCAGTTGTGTCTCTGCAACCCAATGGACTGTCGTCTTCCAGGCTCCTCTGTCCATGGCATTTTCCAGGCAAGAATACTGGAGTTGACATTTCCTTCTCCAAGGGATCTTCCTGACCCAGGGATCGAACCTGAATTCCTGCACTGCAGGCGGATTCTTTACTGCTGAGCCCCTGGGGAAACCCCTTCCTGAGGATACCCCCTCAATGATAATGACCACATGAGCAAAAACTGAGATGTCCCAGTTTACAATTCATTTTTCTGATTTGTGAATCAATCTGTAAGAGAACTCACGACATTAAGTCACATTTATCTATCATCATAGTTAAGAATTTCTAAGCACTGTATGCCAGACACTTCACAAAGTAACGTGTATTTTTTCAGTTTTGAATTCTTGAAGCAAACCTATTTCCTCTGTTGTAAAATAAGAACAGCCCCACTGCCTAAGTTGTCATGGGGGTTAAACAAACATAAGAAGTGCTTTAAACAGTTGTAGACATAGCTAATGGGAACCTGCTGTATAGCACAGGGAATTCAGCTTGGTGCTCTGTGATGACCTAGATAGGTAGGATGGAGCAGGACAGGGGGAGAGAGGTCTAAGAGGAGGATATATGTATACATATAGCTGATTCATTTCACTGTACAGCAGAAACTAATGCAACATTGTAAAGCAATGATACTCCAATAAAAAAAAACAACACACATTTAAAATAGTTGTAGACACATAATCATCTACTATTTCTCCTTGTTTCTGTTTTACAGATGAGGAGTAAATGAAGTCTAAGAGAAGTTAAGTAATTGCCCAAGACCTCACAACTAGAAAAGGACAGAACCAGAACTGGAGTACAAGCAATCTGGAACTACACCGACCTCTTAACCCCTACCTCCTGCAGTACATTAAGACAGTGATGAAAAATGCCCCCAAAGTTTACAGCCCAGAATTACACTGTGAATCCACTCATTCATCCATCAAATGTTTACTGAGCACTGCAGTGAGTTAAATAGTGTCCCCCCCCCCACCCCCCGCAAAATTAATGTCCACCTGGAACTAAATATATAACTTTCCTTATTTCGAAGTAGGGTCTTTGCGGGTGTAATTGGGTAAAATGAGATTATACTGGAGTAGCATGGGCCCTAACTACAGAGTGTTCTAAGGAGTCAGAAAAGGACACACATAGACAAGAAGGCCATGCGGAAACGGGGGTGACACACTGATGTATCCACGAACCAAGAAACGCCAAGGACTGTTGCCCTAAACTGGAAGCTAAGAGAGAGGTGTGCAAGGCTTTCTTTCTCTGAGTCTCCAGAAGGAGCCAACCCTGCTGACATTTTGATTTTGTACATCTGACCTCCTAAACTGTGAGAGAATAAATTTCTGTTGCTTCAAGCCACTCTGTTTGTGATAATTTGTCATGGCAGCCCTAGAGAACTAAAACCAGCATCTGCTATGTGGCTAGGCACGGTTTCCCATTCTACAGTTACTGCAGTAAGCAAAACTGCACCCCTGGCCTTGTGGAGCTTTCCTGCTAGTGAAGGAGACAGATAATAAACAAATAGAGAATTCAAAGATAGGTAATGTGCAGCGTTACGAGGAAAAAACATTGTGTGAGGATACACAACAGCCAGATGAAGTTAGTTAGGGATGTCTAGGAAATTTCTCCCTACAAATGTTTTAACTCAGATGAGTCTAGACTGTGGAATTTCAGGCTATATTGGATAATTCCTCATAGTACCACTGAAATACATGTCTTTGCGTTAATTGGAAAGAAAACTTAGCAAGAACAGCAGCTTGGCGAGCAACAGACCTAAACTTGCTCAACAGACCAAGATTCTGAAACACAAGAAAAGGATGGACACCCTTAAGAGAAAGCAGAGCGGTTTCTGGCTTCTCTCAACCCTCCCAAATTCACATCTCTTCTCAGAGGTAGTCACCAGTATTCTGCCCTTTCCTCCTCCTACCTCCCAGGAAGACCCTAAGGTCCAAGGCTTCGTGAGGTCTAAAGCACTGTCACTCAAAAGAGAGGCACCTTCCACAGACCAAAGAGACGCAGCAACTTTTACATCAACTCTAGCTCCAGAGCTCAGGCTTCTGTTTCACTTCCTAGCACGCAGGTATGGGCAATCCTAACAGCTGGAGCCGTCCTTGGGTCATCAGAAATAACATGAAGAGTCAAAAATTCCTACAGGATATCTTTAAACACTAACACGGACGCTTACCTCTGTTTACAAAGTTTAACATTCATAGCCATGAAGTTCAAGCATCAGACTTCTTGGCAAAAAGCAAATATTTTCCATGTTTTGCTTCAATAAAGTTCATTTGGCAATTTAGCAAAGATTTTACCAACTTATTTGTGATTGAAAGTGAAATTGAAGTTGCTCAGTCGTATTTGACTCTTTGCGACCTCATTGACTGTGGCCTGCCAAGCTCGTTCCTCTGTCCATGGGATTCTCCAGGCCAAGAGTACAGGAGTGTGTTGCCATTTCCTTCTCCAGGGGACCTTCCCCACCCAGGGATCGAACCTGGGTCTCCCACATTGCAGGCAGACTTTACAGTCTGAGCCACCAGGGAAGCCCTTATTTGAGATTTTCTGAATTTAACTTAGATTTGAGGAGTGAAATTAACTGAAATACAAACATTAGGTGTTGCTCAATCCCTAAAACTGTTTAAACTGAAAAACTAAAAGATTTCAACATAAATATGCCTCAAATTCCAAAAAGTAAACTAATAAACTTTTATAAGGACCCAAGTAAATAGGAAAATAAGACCATCACATTCACATTTTTATTTGTGTCATTCTGAGTGGCTATTTGGTAACTTTTCCATTCCTTCTCTAATTAGCTCAGACTGAAGCAAAAAGGTCAACATGTACCACTCTAATAACTTCAAAACAAATTAGCGTTAAGCATTTGGACAAAATTTAATTTTGACCTTAAAGAATTTATTTCCTCCCCTTTGACTCACTGCACAGCAGTTTCTGCAGTGTCCTCAGGTCACTCCTCCAGGGCAACAGGGAACCGTGGGAACTGCAGGCCTGCATCACTGAATCCCAACATAACAGCCCTTCCAGCCTCAGCTGCCTCTCACCTACCTTGCTCCCTGCTTTCACCCTCGTCTGCATAGTCTTTTCTCCACACAGAAGACAGTTATCTTAAAAGAACAGTAACAAATTATTCAGTTCAGTTCAGTCACTCAGTCACATCTGAATCTTTGCAACCCCATGGACTGCAGCACGCCAGGCCTCCCTGTCTATCATCAACTCCCTGAGTTTACTCAAACTCATGTTTGAGTCGGTGATGCCATCCAACCATCTCATCCTCTATCGGCCCCTTCTCCTCACGCCTTCAATCTGTCCCAGCATCAGGGTCTTTTCAAATGAGTCAGCTCTTTGCATGAGGTGGCCAAAGTACTGGAATTTCAGCTTCAACATCAGTCTTTCCAAAGAACACTCAGGACTCATCTCCTTTAGGATGGACTAGTTGGATCTCTCTGCAATCCAAGGGACTCCCAAGAGTCTTCTCCAGCACCACAGTTCAAAAGCATCAATTCCTTGGCGCTCAGCTTTCTTTATAGTCCAACTCTCACATCCATACATGACTTACTGGAAAAACCATAGCTTTGACTAGATGGACCTTTGTTGGCAAAGTAATGTCTCTGCTTTTTAATATGCTGTCTAGGTTGGTCATAACTTTCCTTCCAAAGAGTAAGCATCTTTTAATTTCATGGCTGCAATCGCCATCTGCAGTGATTTTGGAGCCCAGAAAAATAAAGTCAGCCACTGTTTCCCCATCTATTTGCCATGAAGTGATGGGACCAGATGCCATCTTCATTTTCTGAATGTTGAGCTTTAAGCCAACTTTTTCACTCTCCTGTTTCACTTTCATCAAGAGGCTCTTTAGTTCCTCTTCACTTTCTGCCATAAGGGTGGTGTCATCTGCATATCTGAAGTTATTGCTATTTCTCCCAGTAATCTTGATTCCAGCTTGTGCTTCATCCAGCCCAGTGTTTCTCATGATGTACTCTGCACAGCCTTGACATACTCCTTTTCCTATTTGGAACCAGTCTGTTGTTCCATGTCCAGTTCTAACTGTTGCTTCCTGACCTGCATACAGATTTCTCAAAAGACAGGTCAGGTGCTCTGGTATTCCCATCTCTTTCAGAATTTTCCACAGTTTACTGTGATCCACACAGTCAAAGGCTTTGGCATAGTCAATAAAGCAGAAATAGATGTTTTTCTGGAACTCTCTTGCTTTTTCCATGATCCAGCGGCTGTTGGCAATTTGATGTCTGGTTCCTCTGCCTTTTCTAAAACCAGCTTGAATATATGGAAGTTCACGGTTCACATATTGTTGAAGCCTCACTTGGAGAATTTTAAGCATTACTTTACTAGTGTGTGAGGTGAGTGTAACTGTGTGGTAGTTTGAGCATTCTTTGGCACTGACTTTCTTTGGGATTGGAATGAAAACTGACCTTTTCCAGTGCTGTGGCCACTGCTGAGTTTTCCAAATTTGCTGGCATATTGAGTGCAGCACTTTCACAGCATCATCTTTTAGGATTTGAAATAGCTCAGCTGGAATTCCATCACCTCCACTAGCTTTGTTCGTAGCGATGCTTCCTAAGGCCCACTGGACTTCGCATTCCAGGATGTCTGGCTCTAGGGGAGTGATCACACCATCATGATTATCTGGATCGTGAAGATCTTTTTTGTACAGTTCTGGGTATTCTTGCCACCTCTTCTTAATATCTTCTGCTTCTGTTAGGCCCATACCATTTCTGTCCTTTATCAAGCCCATCTTTGCATGAAATGTTCCCTTGGTATCTCTAATTTTCTTGACGAGATCTCTAGTCTTTCCCATTCTATTGTTTTCCTCTATTTCTTTGCATTGATCACTGAGGAAGGCTTTCTTATCTCTCCTTGCTATTCTTTGGAACTCTGCATTCAGATGCTTGTATCTTTCCTTTTCTCCTTTGCTTTTCGCTTCCCTTCTTTTCACAGCTATTTGTAAGGCCTCCCCAGACAGCCATTTTGCTTTTTTGCATTTCTTTTCCACAGGGATGGTCTTGATCCCTGCCTGCTGTACAATGTCATGAACCTCTGTCCATAGTTCATCAGGCACTCTGTCTATCAGATCTAGTCCCTTAAATCTATTCCTCACTTCTACTGTATAATCATAAGGAATTTGATTTAGGTTATACCTGAATGGTCTAGTGGTTTTCCCTACTTTCTTCAATTTAAGTCTGAATTAACAAATAATTATTCCCCACTTAAAACCTCCAATGGCTGCCCACTGCAACTAGAAATAAACTCCAATTCCATACCACGGTCTATCAACCCTGCTAGGAACTGGCCCTGGATCCTCTTTCCCTGTCACTCACTAAGCTCCAGACACACTGGCTCTTCCACCTATTCCTCAGCCAGGCCAAGCATCTCCCAACTTAAAGACTTTCTTCTTGCTGCTTTCTCTCACTCACAGACTCTTCCCTCAGAACATCAACTGAAGGTCATTCAGGTCACAACTCAAATGTCCCCACCTCAGAGGGGCTTTTTCAATTTAAGTAGTTAGTGCCTTTACACGCTCCCCGCGCTCCCCCAACCCCATCACTTTCTGTAACATTTCTCTCATTTTTTTAACACCACTTACCATACATGAAATCACGTTCATTTTATTGTGTATCTATTTCCTGCCTGCTTTCTTCTACTCTTTAGCAGGTCCCTGAAAGGACCACCATTATTTCCAGTACCTAAAAAGTACCCATCACACAGTAAAAGCATCTGTTGATTGAATAAATGAATGCACAGCTGTGTGACTCTGGGCTAATTAAGCTCTGAGCTACTAGCCAATCAAATAAAAAACAGCAAACTGTGTTATTCACTGTCTTCTTCTGCTCACTAAATTCTTCTGCAAAACTTGGAAAGAAAACTTAGCAAGAACAGAAACCCAGCAAACAGACGTAAACTAATCTTCAGGTCTGTTTATTAGGCCAAGATCTTGAAATACATGAAAAGAGCTTCCAATGTGGACACCTAATCATTTAATTAATATTCATTTTAGATTAGAGTAAGGTAATGACTTGAGTGTAAGAGCTCTGAATTAGAGCTTCTAAGACACCAACCCAGTAACTCTAACATTGGGAAAGATAAAAAAGAAATCTAAAATTAAAACAAAAATACAATAAAGAAAGGAATGACTGCCTTCCCACTTT
The DNA here is from genome assembly GCF_055505025.1 of Bos grunniens. NCBI lineage: Eukaryota > Metazoa > Chordata > Mammalia > Artiodactyla > Bovidae > Bos > Bos grunniens. Next base: position 51,880,150 of record NC_141170.1, on the reverse strand, counting down.
AGACACCAGCTAATACTTGACTCAGGAACGCAACATTAAACAAACTGAGTTAAAGGAAGCAAGATTTTAAAATCCTTCTTAGTACTTCTACCACTTTTTAGTACCTGTCGATTACTATGTTTTGTAACAAGCAAGAGTTTTATATATTGATAAAATTATAGGCTCCTGAATGCTTTAAATAGTAAATATTCTACATTAAAAATTTGGTATGAAAAATTTTAATGAAAACATTAATCGTACAAAAATTAAATATCAAAACCATTTAAAATGACTTATAATTCAAAGAGATTCAGCTTATTGATACTTCTCTATTAGCTTGTTTTCATAAGAATTGATTATTTCCAGCTGAAAAAAAAAAATCTACCAATAGGACTGTGGTAAGAAGAAATGAGAATAACATACATAAAGCTTATAAGCCTGTGCTCAGCATATTTTGCTCATAAATACTAGTTTTTCTTTTATTATTACTTTGAGAAAAACACATAAAAGTTTTACAGAACATGCCAACTTCAGATAGAAGCTTCTTACATGAGAAATAACCACATGTAAGGAATCTAGCCTAGCATTTTTTTAAAACAATTACATTTTCTTCTGAGGAATATACTACATAAAATTGTAATAACTGATAAAAATTCCTCATTAATAAACCAACTTCTAGAGTCTAATTATATAGCTTCATGTTATAATTTAAGAGGCCCTTTAGAGAATATATATTTTTTAAAAAGTACAAAGTTACATGATCAGGAAAAGTACCTTTTAATAAGTAACCACAACATTGTGAAATATTCCTCTAATTACACATATGGCTCAGTTTCATCTTAATTTTGCCAAAAAAGAAAAAGATGGCTTGAAACAGTAAATGAAATAGGTATGTTAATACAAGGAAGCACAACAAACAACTGACATGTTGCCTTGCCACTATCCACATCTTATGAAATATTTTACAATTTCAGTCATGCTTTTACTATTAAATACTGTTATAGTGCCACTTTTAGGATGTTACTTAAGGTAAAGCTTAACATTCTATCCTTCTAACAAGAGTTCAAAGAGAATACAGAGATGAATGTGAATATATATTGTGTTCTACAGCATCTGCTTTCTAATATTCCAAATTTAACAACTTATCTAAATCTAATCTGAGGTATATTAACAAGTCAAACATTTTTTAATCCACAGCATTGGCTATGTACCATGCAAACACTACTACCACAATTGCACACAGTGGAAAGAGGTAATATTTATATTTCTGCCATAGGGTTAGCTCAACTGCCACTTCATCTCTCTTTCTGTTCTTCTTCCGACGACCCTTCAGTCTGTTTTCAAAAGCTTCCAGTTCAGCCTAAATCAAAACAGTATCATTTTTATTAAATTCAATACACACACTGACTTGAATTTTTCCACTCAGACAAAAATAAATTGGGGAAATGTTTTAATAGTAATGGTATATAATTAATATACAGATTTGATTTTTTTAAAATACTATCTTTCCACTACTGACCTTATTCAACAAATTCAGAGTTGAGGTAAGAAGAACTGGAACTAGAGAGTGGTGAAAGAGACTATTTCAGACTGATGGCCTGCTTTTGATACTAAATACAGAAACATCTGATTTAAAATATAGACATTAGTTTTATATAGCACCATTAATCTGTAGTTAATGGGGCTCTATAATACAGAGCTTCCAGCTAGTGCAAACAGACAACCCATTAGGATAAAGATACCTCTAATTCTAGTTTTACACAATGCTGGTAACAAATATTAACGACTTGTATGGAAGACATTCAAGTGAGTGAATAGAAAAAGCTGCTAGAAATTGATTCCTCTCAATCAAATACATTTAAAAACACAGTAAAAATTCTTCAGGGGAAAAATGTTTCATACTTTAAACCAAAATGACTCCTTTAGAAAGTAAAATTACATAAAATTCATTCTAAAAAATAACTTTAAAAAAAGGATACCTAGATGACACTCATTATAAAGTGCAGATTTTTAGTCTATTGTAAAGAACTTACTTATTAAGCTTTAATGCATGACAATATAATATTATACACTGCACTGTTATTAACTAAAGCCTGGTACTTATTAACATATATGTAATATTCATGAAAATCTATATATGTTCATTTAAAAGAAGGAAACAGAAACTTCAGTTAACATATTCATAACTTTTCTCATAAACTGCATCTGAAGACCTAACATATATTCAATACTTAATTTAACACAAAGTGACATTCTTCAATGAACCAAAATATCAAAATATTCTCAAGCAGTTGTGATATACAGCAAAAGGTCAAAATATATTAAAAGCAGTCAAACTTGAGAAGCACTGACACAGTAAAATAACTGATGCATAAATGATGACTCGCAGTTTTCAAAAGTGGTTTAAATTATGTTCTATACACTGTTTAAAAGGCAGTAAATAGAGACTATATTTAAGATTTCTCTCCATAATGGCTTATAAAAAGGAGAAGAAGGGACACTCCGGACTATTAATAATAATCTCCAGGATTCCAGTCAACCCATGTTTTATTGCATTAGCTCTGATAATTTATTTTTTGATATTAGGCAAATCAACTTTACAGAACATAAAACACGAGAGGTTATTTTATCCCACCTTGCTACATGAGTTATTTTTAATGCCCTCTCTCAAGACATGGAAATTTCAGTTTCTTCATTCATAATGGTGGTAGTTTACATACAATGTATACTACTTGCTAAGCACTGAAGTATCTCAAAATGCAAACTGACAAAAAATTGTATGTCACTATTAGAAAGTTAAGCCACTCTTTGGAATATATGATCAATAAATATAGTATTTGAGCAAACAGGAGGTACAAGAATATACTTGTTATCTAGGTAACACATTTTATCTTGAATGCAGATAAAAATTTAAGAATTCTTGAAGGCATTCAAGAGTCTAATGGGGAAATAAGAAGGTGTATTATTAAAACAAATGCATTGGTTAGTAAACAGCACTTGTCTGTCACAGACAACCTACAACTCAGTAACATGAGTGAAGACGTGCACTCCAGGGGATGCCTTAAAACGGATGCTGCCATGTCCTGACCCCCCGTCACTCAAACCAAAAGAGGCATTATCTCTGGAGAATGGATGAAATCAACAAGGAAGTAATTGGGAATACACAAAATACACAGAATATCTGGGCACATACAAGGTCCCATGCTTCCTTCAGAGGTTCAGGATACCTGGACTGAAACAAACAGATAATTTTTGTTTTACAAGGAACTATAGTTTCAGTCCAGAATTGAGCTGACCTAGTTTATATGTTATGTTTATATGTTTCCACGTATCTTGTATTTGCATAAAAACTAACAATTATGCAAAAAGACCTAAGTTTGGGTGTTTTCTGTTACCTGTTGTCTTCGTTTTTCCTCTTCAAGGGCAGCTTTGGCTTCTGCTTCTTTTAACTGTTTATAGACATTTAAAACTAAATTAACATTGCAATCACCAAGTTTTATACAGAATTTTAACATCTTTCCTTCCAGGCTCCACTAACCTATAACAACTTCTGAGAGCTTCATACTGAAAATTATTTAAAGAACCATAAATGTTATACACTGAGAAGTGTTACTAGGGTACTATCTAACAGGGTGTGAGCAGAAGTAGAGTGTTATATCTTATTCAGCTGAACAACTATAAGATACTAGATCATAATACACAGAGTTACATCACTGTAAACTGAAACACTTTTAAAACTGGACTTTTACTCTTAAGTTACCACATTAAGATTATGATCAATTATTAAATATTACTGTTTGCCTAGGGATGAAATTGACCATTTTCCTAAAACGCCCTCTCTGGAGGGGAATCCTTCGTTTCAAACAAAACCAAAAGTTTATGCACTGATTGGGTTAATGGAGGGAAATAGTGACACTTAAAGTAACCCAAACAGCAAAGAATCCTAAAATTTTATTTTTGTATTACTTTAACATAATTTTCAGGAAGCTTAAACTAACATTAAGATGAGTAACTATGTTCCAGAGTACATCCACTCACTGGTACAGAGTATGGGAAAATCTAGTACATCCCAGACAATAAAGATTATATCTAGCACACACCAGCACATCTGAGAGTTTTAAAAAGGCCTACACACTAGGCTTTTATCACAAAAACAAAAAAGGATGAGATCTCAAGTTCTTCATAATAAGCATCTAAATTTAATGTACAAAATAAATAAGGAAAGGTCACTAACACATTAAAAATGACATTTAACGTGACATTACCTCAGATGCTTTCTGCTTCATTTCTTTGCATGTTGTGTCACATTCTATGGAAATCTGATTTTCACGTACTTTGTTGCACTGCACTTCCTACAAATAAAATTTTTAAGATTTTTACTTCAAAAGATGTCCCTCAAAGTTGTAGTAACTGCATGCCATAAAAAAGCAAAATTTATCTAGCAGCTTAAGATTATGCCTATTATTTCATTTTTATTCTTCATTTCTCTTTATCGCTTCCTATTACTCTTCTGAAGCCTCCAGGGAGGTGTTAGAGTAGTGCCATCCAACACAGCTAGCCGAGGCAATGGAAATGTTCTATACTCACAGGGGTAGCGATTCCCACAGGTGGTGCCTGAGTACTCAAAGTGTACTGAAATCAAGGAACTGAATGTCATGTCACATATTATTTAATGTTGATTCATTAAAATTCTAATTTAAATAGCCATAAGTGGCTAGTGGCTATCACCACAGTGTAGCTCTAGAGAGTCTTTTGGAGAACTACAAGTTTTTCTCTCAACCATTTATCTTTTTAAAAAAATCTGAGGTGAAAATCATTCTAAACTTTCTGTACCTCACTGACTCCTTAATGAAATAATAAAAAATACAGTTTTATTGATGAGGTGACATCAAGACTATAATCAATTTGTGCACTAGTCAAGTAATGGTTAAAATTCTCCAAGCCAGGCTTCAGCAGTACGTGAACAGTGAACTTCCAGATATTCAAGCTGGTTTTAGAAAAGGCAGAGGAACCAGAGATCAAATTGCCAACATCCACTGTATCATGGAAAAAGCAAGAGAGTTCCAGAAAAACATCTATTTCTGCTTTATTGATTATGCCAAAGCCTTTGACTGTGCGAATCACAGTAAACTGGAAAATTCTGAAAGAGATGGGAATACCAGACCACCTGACCTGCCTCTTGAGAACCTGTATGCAGGTCAGGAAGCAACAGTTAGAACTGGACATGGAACAACAGACTGGTTCCAAATAGGAAAAGGAGTACGTCAAGGCTGTATACTGTCACCCTGCTTATTTAACTTATATGCAGAGTACATCATGAGAAACGCTGAGCTGGAGGAAGCACAAGCTGGAATCAAGATTGCCGGGAGAAATATCAATAGCCTCAGATATGCAGATGACACCACCCTTATGGCAGAAAAGTGAAGAAGAACTAAAGAGCCTCTTGATGAAAGTGAAACAGGAGAGTGAAAAAGTTGGCTTAAAGCTCAACATTCAGAAAACGAAGATCATGGCATCTGGGCCCATCACTTCATGGCAAATAGATGGGGAAACAGTGGGTGACTTCATTTTTCTGGGCTCCAAAATCACTGCAGATGGTGATTGCAGCCATGAAATTAAAAGACGCTTACTCCTTGGAAGGAAAGTTATGACCAACCTAGACAGCATATTCAAAAGCAGAGACATTACTTTGTCAACAAAGGTCCATCTAGTCAAGGCTATGGTTTTTCCAGTGGTCATGTATGGATGTGAGAGTTGGACTATAAAGAAAGCTGAGCACCGAAGAATTGATGCTTTTGAACTGTGGGTTGGAGAAGACTCTTGAGAGTCCCTTGAACTCCAAGAGATCCAACCAGTCCATCATAAAGGAGAGCAGTCCTGGGTGTTCATTGGAAGAACTGATGTTGAAGCTGAAACTCCAATATTTTGGCCATCTGATGTGAAGAGCTGACTCACTGTGATGTGAAGACCCTGATGTTGCGAAAGATTGAGGACAGGAGGAGAAGGGGACGATAGAGGTTTAGATGGTTGGATGGCATCACTGACTCAATGGTCATTAGTTTGGGTAAACTCCGGGAGTTGGTGATGGACTGGGAGGCCTGGCATGCTGTGGTTTATGGGGTCGCAAAGAATCAGACACGACTGAGCGACTGAACTGAACTGTAATAAAATAAGTGGTCTTTATTTTAAATAGTCTAAACTCTGCTTCTGTAGATCTTCTGTCTGCCTTTTATTCATTCCATATTTCTTGCTGCCAGATGTCATTTTTGCTGTAAGGGTACCTATTGGTACCAAGTTGCTCCTTTCTCACCACACCCTCACCACACTAGTTTTTTAGTTCAAATCTACCAGGGTAAGGAAATGAGATCATCAAATCCTGAGCAAAGGACATACACTTCAATGAAAGGACTTTATAGCAGAGAATTCTGGCTGAGGTTGGTGATAAACAGAGTCTTGTCGTCCAACAATAGTCCAAAGGAAAAATAACATGGACAAACATTAGAGACAAAAATAAATGCTGCATGTTAGTGGCTATTAAGTCTATCAGTCTGGAAGAAAGATCACCATATCTTTTCTCATTCAAAAGGTACTTATAGAGTACCTATTACATGCCAAGCACTGCATTAGGAACAGGGGATACAATAAGGAAAAAATTAATATGGTAAATGCTAAACTGATAATAATAATCATAGCAGCTGCTATTTATTAAACATAGAGTAGTCATGGTGCTAAATGCTATATAAGCATTATCTCTTTTATTCCTTTCAGTAAGTCTATGTAAACAAGGTTACACACATCCCTATAATCACAAAGCTCTTGGTCATGAACCTAGTACAAAGTATAAAGGAAGTCAAGAGGAAGGAGCACCTAAGTCCTTTCAGAAGGAAAGAAAACCTTCCCAAACCAAGAAATGCTTGCATTTATGCTAGTAAGCATAAACAGGATTCTACAAATGGGACAGTAAAGGGAAAAATATATATATTCTATACAGAAGGAACATAAATAGTATCACATATTAAAGCGGAATATAGCTAATGTGTCAGTGCACTTAAGAAACAAATCACAGAAAGGACTAACAGGGGATATGACTAAACAAGCAGGCAAAGATAGAGTCCCCTCCTATGTCATAATTCTGTATTTGTATACCTTATAAAATGCTTATTTTTAAGAAACAGTGAAGAACTTGGATTGGAAATATTATGACTAGAGGCATGGAAATCCGTTATGAAGCTGTTTTCAAAGTCTAAGAATAAGCTGTTGCCAGTTCTAAGGGGTGGCAAATTGTACTTGGATAGTAAGATGAGGTTTGAGGGAAAACCTGAGAAACATTTCAGATTAAAAGTGATTTGACTGAGTATTGATTTTCATATAGAGGTGATCCATTTAAAAACCAAAAACTTAGGGATCCAACTCCAGAAAAACTTAGGCCTATAAATTTAAATTCAGAAATTAACCTTCCCAGGAAATGATAGTTGGAGCTGTAAAAGCAGAAGAAATGCAAAGGTCCTCAATAAAAGCAAAAGATTTTCAATAAATATTTGCTGAATAGATGAGTAAATGAGTAAACTGAAAGAATAGCTTTAGCGAACAACCATAATAATGTGAAGAAAACAAGGAGTTACAACTATAACTGAGAAAGGGAAAATCAGAAGTAAAGAAATCTTCGTAAGAGTCCAGAGTGTAAACAGGGAAGTCAAGGAAAAGGACAACTGACCTGAGTCCTTTCTAAGTTTTGCCAAACGGTGTGTAGTTTGCTATCACTGAGCTTTCCAACCATTAGCTTTTGCCCTTTCACTCCTCCATTACCATAACTTTATCTTTTTTTTTTTTCATTTCAACCATAACTTTATCTTAAAATTAACTCTCTCCAAGTTTGAATGTTACTTTATAATTTTATAAGGCTGAGTACGTGAGGTCTTTTTAAGGTAACATTTTCACAACAGAATACTGATTATAAAAAACTTTAGTAAGTAAGAGCAACAAAGGTTCATTCCAGACCATTTCTTAAATCATGAAACTCACTTCATTACTCACACTGTCACTTATGTGGAGACCTCAAATCTAGAACATGGATTCTGTCCAAAAAACAGCACTGAACTCAGTTCCAATATAAAATAATCCTCTTTAACTATTAAATTGCAGAAAACTAAGCTGCCAAACAATGCTGATTTTTAAATTAAGCATTTACAGAAATAGATAGGCCAATAATGAAAAAACTCTAAGAAATAAGAGCTTAAAATTAAAAGGCAAAAAATTAAAGTCAAAGAACTACCAAAACACACTCTCCCCACCAAAAAAAAGAAAACCAACAAAAATGTACATAGAAAAGAATTTTTAAGAACTTAAAATATTTACCTTTTTTATTCTTTTACAAGGACATCTAAGTTTCACCTTTTGGTTGCAATTAAAGGGACATTCACCAGGATGACACATTTCTTTGCATCTATGACCACAAGGAAGCTAAAATAAAACCAAAATAAAACAATTACATATTTATAGCCATACTCTACTTCCCCTTCCCCCCAACAACTATTTTAAGAAAAAGTCCATTACAATAGGGTCGATAAATCTTGGACAACTGGCCAAGTTTTTCATTTTTTTCTTTTAGATATAAATTATCTTAATTCCCAGAAATGTTCAATGTTCTCCCTGGTTCCACTCCAAGAGTACACCTTACATCTTGGTAAGTTAGAGCCCTGTGACTAAGCTCTGGCCAATGGAATGGAATCAAGTGCACCTCCATGCCTTAAAGCTTTTAAGAACACAGGTCCATGCTCTTCCCTTCCCAGTATGCTGGAAATGAGGATATCTAGAGCAACGATATTTTCATGCAAAAATGGGCTCGATAAAGGACAGAAATGATATGGACCTAACAAACAGAAGCAGAAGATATTAAGAAGAGGTGGCAAGAATACACAGAACTGTACAAAAAAGATCTTCAAGACCAAAATAATCAAGATGGTGTGATCACTCACTTAGAGCCAGAAATCCTGGAATGTGAAGTCAAGTGGGCCTTAGAAAGCATCACTACGAACAAAGCTAGTGGAGGTGATGGAATTCCAGGTAAGCTATTTCAAATCCTGGAAGATGATGCTATGAAAGTGCTGCACTCAATATGCCAGCAAATTTGGAAAACTCAGCAGTGGCCACAGGACTGGAAAAGGTCAGTTTTCATTCCAATCCCAAAGAAAGGCAATGCCAAAGAATGCTCAAACTACCGCACAATTGCACCCATCTCACATGCTACTAAGGTAATGCTCAAAATCCTCCAAGCCAGGCTTCAGCAATACATGAACTGTGAACTTCCAGATGTTCAAGCTGGTTTTAGAAAAGGCAGAGGAACCAGAGATCAAATTGCCAACATCCACTGTATCATGGAAAAAGCAAGAGAGTTCCAGAAAAACATCTATTTCTGCTTTATTGACTATGCCAAAGCCTTTGACTGTGTGGATCACAATAAACTTGTGGAAAGTTCTGAAAGAGATGGGAATACCAGACCATCTGACCTGCCTCTTGAGAAACCTGTATGCAGGTCAGGAAGCAACAGTTAGAACTGGACATGGAACAACAGGCTGGTTCCAAATAGGAAAAGGAGTACGTCAAGGCTGTATATTGTCACCCTGCTTATTTAACTTATATGCAGAGTACATCATGAGAAACGCTGGGCTGGAAGAAGCACAAGCTGGAATCAAGATTGCCGGGAGAAATATCAATAACCTCAGATATGCAGATGACACCACCCTTATGGCAGAAAATGAAGAGGAACTAAAAAGCCTCTTGATGAAAGTGAAAGAGGAGAGTGAAAAAGTTGGCTTAAAGCTCAACATTCAGAAAACGAAGATCGTGGCATCTGGTCCCATCCCTTCACGGGAAATAGATGGGGAAACAGTGGAAACAGTGTCAGACTTTATTTTTCTGGGCTCCAAAATCACTGCAGATGGTGATTGCAGCCATGAAATTAAAAGACGCTTACTCCTTGGAAGGAAAGTTATGACCAACCTAGACAGCATACTCAAAAGCAGAGACATTACTTTGCCAACAAAGGTCCGTCTAGTCAAGGCTACAGTTTTTCCAATAGTCATGTATAGATGTGAAAGTTGGACTGTGAAGAAGGCTGAGCGCTGAAGAATTGATGCTTTTGAACTGTGGTGTTGGAGAAGACTCTTGAGAGTCCCTTGGACTGCAAGGACATCCAACCAGTCCATTCTAAAGGAGAGCAGCCCTGGGTGTTCATTCGAAGGACTGATGCTAAAGCTGAAACTCCAATACTTTGGCCACCTCATGCAAAGAGTTGACTCATTGCAAAAGACCCTGATGCTGGGAGGGACTGGGGGCAGGAGGAGAAGGGGATGACGGAGGATGAGATGGCAGGATGGCATCACCGACTCGATAGACATGAGTTTGGGTGAACTCCGGGAGTTGGTGATGGACAGGTAGGCCTGGCATGCTGCAATTCATGGGGCTGCAAAGAGTCGGACATGACTGAGTGACTGAACTGAACTGAGGGCAACGAGGATCCCATGAGTCAAAGAGAACAGAGCTGCCCTGCTAACTTGGGTCCCGTGGAGCACAGTGACACATCTATATTCCCTTTCATTGTTATGTGAGAAAGAAAATTTCCTTGTCCTTAAGCTACTGTATTGTAATACAACTGCTTAGCCTTTTACTCTAAAAGGCTTGCCACTCTGAATTAAAACATATGAAATAGGTAGCCAAACTAATTCAGTAATTGCTGTGATGTCTATGTGCTCCTTGACTTTATATACTATTTTCTTATCTTAATCAAGCTTTCAAATCAAAGGGTTCTCTTCTTTTTTCTATTCAAATCTTATACAAACTTGAAAATACAGCTTAAATCATCATTAATCATGGCATGAGTTTGCTTACATTTGAAAAATAATAATCTATTTCTAAACTGTTGTGACAATGCCTGTATTATTTTCAACTTAAAAAACATTTTTAAAACCACTTCGTATTTTTCTGTCTCTCCAACCAGAATATAAAAGACATCCACTGGCTAAGGGTTAAATTTCAAAATCATACTGCCTACAACTGAATCCCAGATGCCCTGTTGACTAACTATGGGACCTTGGGTAAGTCACCTGACTTTTCTGTGCTTCACATCTAAAAATGGGAAGAGTAATAAAACTTTATAAAGCTGCTGTGAGGATTACATGGGCTTAATATATTTAGCTATCATAATAAAGGTTGTTATTACAAATTAGTTAAGAGCAGTGGTTTTATATTTCTTTTTGTCTCTCATATTCATTAACAAAGATATTTACAGATAGTGGACACCTCAATAAATATCTAAATTCTCTGAATTCTAGTCTTTATGATTCACCAGACTGATCTTTCAAATTCCTGGCTCTACCACCCATTTTAAGAAATTCAGAATCCTTTTCCATTGTCTTTAGTCTCTCTAGAGTATGCAACCAGCTTTCAAATTTTTAAATTTTTAGCTGAGACATTCATACCGTCAGGCGAGTGTATGCTCCTCGGTTCTGTCTCGTCACAACAAAGATTTGGAGTGACGGACATTAAAGCCCTCGGTGAGTCACAGCTCCCGGGTCTTGGGCAGACCGTGTTATAGCTCTCAGGTCTTGAACAGACCATGATATAGCTCTTAGACAAATCAGTGTTACAGCTCTGTGTTACAGCTCTATTTTACTTAGAAAATAGCAGGAAAATCCATTCTCGAGGCATGAGGACATGTCGACCCACAGATGTGAAGAGAAGAGTGTCCCAGCACGCAGGGGAGAGAGAGAGAGAGAGAGAGACCCCTTTCCCTTTGGCTCCTCTTTTTATGTATCTTTTCTTCCCCCCTGGGCCTGCCCTATGTAAACTGGGCTAGCCAGGAGTGCTGCTTGTTCTACCTGAGGTCCTCACTCCAGTCCTTGGACCTTCCATTGTTCTATTTTCATGGGCTTTTCCCTTCCTTGTCTTTTAGCCACCGCCATTCTGGACTCCTGTTTCCTATTCTAACTACCTAACAATACCAAAACTAAATTTGGATCATTCACACTGCATTTTCACTAATCCTAGCAGAGTGCAATGCTACCTACTAGAATGAGTTCCATCCACACTAGGCATTCCTGGGCCACTTCAGTCTTGTTTTTCTCTACACCTAATACTAGGCCCTCAACACAACTTAACAAGCACAATATTTATTCACTATCAAACACCTGTCTCAGAGTATTTGTTTCAGGGACTTCCTCACTTCTCTCTCACCTCATTCCTGCCAGTGCCTCTAGCCTGTCTTCATAAACAAGACAAACACTTGGCATTAGCTCACCACCTATCCTTTTTTCCCTTCAAAAGATGTCTTTACAGCATCTTGTTCTTTCCTTAATCTTGGATGTAATTACATCAGTCATCTTCTCTGAAAGTAATTAAGCACTCTACTTTAAATCAGTGATTCTGAAGTGGAAAGTGAATAGGGAAACATATCAGAATCAGTAAGGGAAGATGTTTTTGAAATTATATAGACTCATGGCTACAGTGTGGTCTCTTACTGATCATTATTCTGTCTCTTCAGTGTGCTGGAGAGAAAGGGAACTTTGGTAGACTTCTAAGATGCTATATTTTTTGACCTAGGTAGTGTTATACGATGTTCAGTTTTTAACCATTTTTTATACTGTACATGTGCATTCTATGCACTGTTGAGTGTGTAATCATTTCATTATTTAAAAAATCAAATCACGTAACCGTTTCCCTGTTAGATGTGCAGGCATGTATTATCTCAAAAGCCAGATTATATTCTCAAAGGGCAAAAAAGTAGTCCCAAAGAAAATTACTTAGAATGTAAAATATATACAATGACTGTATCTTCATTACAGATTTCACAGCAAAAAAAAGACATCTTTTAAAAACATCCAACCCTGGTATTCATTTAAAGATGAGATATCCTACACCCTTCCCATTTAAAGTGAGATGGTTTTCCTCTACTCTACTCAGCCCTTAATATCATTTGCTAGCACTTTGGTAAGTCAAAATAAATGGCTTACCAACAAGCAATATTGTCTAGTTCAAAATGTTTCATTTTAATCCCAGTAATTTTAAAAGCTCCTTAAAAATAATTAAAGAAACTTTGCATACCAATATTATTTGTGGATAAATACCCACATCATCATCACCATGGCTGGAACATCCATAGCATTTACCGTATATTAAGATCTTTACCTGTTACGGATTCATTTAATATTCAGCACTCTGAAATGAATATTGCTACTGCCTCCATTTTACACATGAACAATCTGATATACAGAGACATTCAATAATGTGTCTAAGTAAAAAACAGAAAAGCTTGCATGGGAATGATAAACCCAAATTCAGAAATGATTTTTAAAAGCAGAATTGTATATGTGACCCACAGTTTAAATAAAGGTTCAGTTCTTCACGCTATCTTTATGTATTTCCTTTGAGTTTAATTCAAACTTAACTGAACAATCCAATAGACACATGGAGTGTATATCAGAGAAGCAATGTAACTAGAACACATTTATGCCATCCCCACAGTTCACTCTTACACTCACACTCATTAGACATTTACCAGCTACCTAGTAAGTACAACCAGGGACTGGATACAAAGACAAATATGACATAGTCGCTGCCCATAGGAAATCTATAGTATGGTAAAGGGAAGAGAAAACAAACAGAAATTTATCAATGCATCAGAATTTGTCATAATCCTGTATCTTCAGTCTGAGTCTAAGATTTCTGTCTTTCTGTTTAAGATTTCAGAAAGACAGTTCTTGGTTGATACCATCATAGTCTACTGGTTCAAACTGTACCAGACCAATATTATCGGCCTTATGTAAGAGCTTATTAGAAATGCAAATTTCTGAACCTCCACTCCAGGCCCACAAAATCAGGAACTCTGGCGTGGGGCCCATTAACCTGTTTTAACAAGCGCTTATAATGATTCTGATGCACATCAGAGTTTGAAAACCACTGCTGTAGCCTTATCAGAACATAAACTAGATTGAATTCTATTAGACATAATAATGTTCACCTGTCTACTCTGAGACTGTTCTAAACCTTAATAACCATATGGACTGTTCCCAACCTAAGGATATATTTTTCAAGAAAGTCCAAGGAGACACTAGCAATACCATGGTCTCCAGAATGTCCTAGAATTAAAAAATGATGAGCATGGAGGAAAAATTTCTAAATAAATAGTGCATATTCAGCTCGAGTCCCACCCTAATGTCATAACAGGATCACAAACAAATCATAACCAAGGCAATGCTAAATTGCAAATTAGTGATCCCTGAATTAAATGTTTATTTCTGACAGCAATCTCATCCCAAATTACTGTTGTCAGATTAAAAATAAAACATTCTCAACTACTTATTACCTGAAACTTGAATCTGAACAGAAGAAAATTTATTTTAACAAGGGGAAACTTAGAATTTGAAGAATTCAGAAAATTAAATTTGAAATATCCCATGCCTCATGTTTCACTTATATAACAAAGACAGGATTATTAAAATAAGCATGTATTGCTTGAAATTTCTCCCTTTTATAATCTCACGTGACTTTTAAAATTCCCAGGTCCAATTTCCAATAGTTCTTAAATAAAAACCCACAAATGTGTCCAAAGTTTTAGTTAAAAGGAAATGCTGTTAATAAAAAGGCATATCATGCATTGATTTGCTTTTTCTTTAATCAAAGAGACAGACTGACTATGGTTAAGACTTTGCTGTCATCTCTTCCTGATTCTAAATAGGATAAGAAACACTTAGGTAAATATATAAAGACAGAGAATTAAAGAAAAAAGGTGCTACTAGTACAGTTATAAGTAAAAAGAATTCCTTTATAAATCAAATAACTGTCACTTCCCTACTCCAACGATCAAAAAAGGACTGTCTTAACTTTTAAGTTGGTCAGAGATAGACTGCTTTGGTTTCTCAAAATTACTGCCAGTGATACTCAAAATTATTCCCAGTGAGTTTTTACCTTTTCACTCTGAACAATTTTTCTGAACTATTTTTGATACTTTTAGCTTGAAAACAATGCATGTACCAGCATCATAATCTCTAAAAGCAAAACTTCATACATGAATGCTTTATACGAATTCAAATAATGAGCTTTAAGGTTTATACACACACACACATGCGATCTGTTTTTTCTACTGTAGATTTACTGTCCAACTGCCCATGAGCCACACAGTTCCTAATCTACTTATATTTCAAGATGGGAAAACATTAGGTCATAAAAAAAATCTTCAAAGGGTCATTCCTTCTCCTACTATCCCAAAATTTTACAAAGAGATGTGCACCGACCCTAACTACAAGTTTCTACACATATCAATCACATTTTGCTTTCTGGGCCCACATATCTAGTGGGTCCAGAAAAGACCTAAAATAGGATGAACAAACAACAAAAGAGAAACAATGCCCAAGAAATACAATGTAAAAAAGTTGTATTAAATCTTACCTCTTTAGGACACTGATTTTTGCAACAACTCAAGAGATTCTTTTCATTTACATCAGCTGTGGTTATTTTTCTAAAAAGATGAGAGGAAGTTTTAATGACAGTCAAAGCAAAGTCCGTTTTATAGTATGGTTTTTCTAAAAACAGCTCACAATTTCAAACAGCAATGCAATAAGCTTATCAGAAAAACTTTTTTCAGTTGATTCTGGATTAAGCTATTTATTAATGTTAGAAAATGATTTAAAATCATTCATTTAATTCACTTAAAATCAGTTAGTTCACTTAAAATCAGTCTGTGCTTTTATATCTGATGCAGGGGGTAACTCTGAAGACATAAACATCAATGAATAAAACTACTTTCTAACAAAGAGCTGAACAGTAGATAGATGAGTCAGTAACCAATGACAATCTAAAAATCCCCATAATACATATCCCACTTTTCTCTTCCCTATTACCTTTCTTCTCTTTTCCTTTATTCTTTCTTTTCCAATTCCCTTCACTAGACATAATTGCTAAAATACACTGTAAGTTTAGCCTCACTAATGTTAAAACTATTATCTTAAGTATATATATCAAATTAGCTAAAACCTGTACCCTAGATAACACAGGCAATTTTCTTGACAAAGTTTCATGTAACAATAACATAGTTTTTATACTGGCTCTACAACTAAAGTTTTCACACTGGCTCTATATTTTCATTCTTACAGGTAAAGTGCTCCCCTCTGAACTTAAAGAGGTAATATTATTTTGTTCCTGTTTCTCTATAATTAGAAACAAGTTTTTCAAGGCCTGTATCTTTTATAACTAATTTCTACAGAAGAAACTGCATGAAGCAGAAAATGACTAAAAGGAAAAGATGACTTATGAAATGGAAAGTAAATGAAATTATCAGAAAAAATACTGAGACTGAAGAATTCTGTATAAAAACATGGATTCAAGAAAAGGAAAAAAGAACTCAATAGCTGTGGTAATGGAAACCACTTCCAATCCATCTACCTCCAAACATTTCTACCCAAAATCATTCAGCTCATTAATAACAATCACCGAAATTCCATGATGTCAGCAAAACTAGAAGATAGAAATTTCTACAAATTGCAAATGACCTGTAAGTAGACAAATAAACACCAACTCCTAGCAGAGCTATTTCTCAAGCTCCCATAGCAAATCTTTACAGACAGCTTGGTAGAGTTCTGGAAAAAATGAGAGATGTACCAAGAAGAAAAAGTCCACCACAAATGTAAAAATACTGAAAAAGTCTTGGTAAATCAAAGCAAGAGAAGACACTTTTAAAAAGTAGGCAAGAATCAAGGAGCCAGTGTCAGAAAGGCAATGCTTTGTGGAAGAAAGTAAAAAGAGAAGGTGTCCTTTGGAGACCATATGACAAAGGAAAAAGAAGCAAGAGGGGTAAATTTAGGACACTGCAAGACCAAAGAAAACAAATTCTTGGGACATTCCTGGCAGTCCAATGATTAAGATTCCATGCTTCCACTGCAAGGGGCATGGGTTTGATCCCTGGCTGAGGAACTAAGATTCACAGAGGGCACAGTCCCAAAAAAGGAAAAAAGAAAACAGCCTCTTTTCATTCAGTAACACTCATTAATAAAGCAAAATTTTCCTCCTAACTCTTCTTACAAAATTTCTAAAACTAAAAATTGTAATTTTTTAATTTCAACAAAATATTTTTAGTATTTGAAAAGAATAAAATCTGACTTCCCCATTTAAGTGGGAGAAGGAAATGGCAACCCACTCCGGTATTCCTGCCTGGACAATCCTGTGGACAGAGGAGCCTGGAGGGCTGCTGTCCATGGGGTCACACAGAGTCGGACATGACTGAAGCAATTTAGCATACATGCATGCATTGGAGAAGGAAATGGAAACCCACTCCAGTATTTTTGCCTGGAGAATCCCAGGGACAAAGGAGCCTGGTGGGCTACCGTCTCTGGGGTCACAAAGAGTTGGACACGACTAAAGCGACTTAGCAGCAGCAGAGTATAAGTAACAAAAATATTTTTAAGAAACTATCAGCATTTACTCTGGCCACCTGATGTGAAGATGACTCACTGGAAAACACCTTGATGCTGGGAAAGATTGAAGGCAGGAGGAGAAGGGGAAGACAGAGGATGAGATGGCTGGATGGCATCACTGACTCGATGGACGTGAGTCTGAGCAAGCTCCAGGAGTTGGTGATGGACAGGTAAGCCTGGTGTGCTGCAGTCCATGGGGTCACAAAGAGTAGGAGACAACTGAGCAACTAAACTGATTACCATTTTTCTGTATGGTAATGTATGGTCCAAAAAGTCAGAAATAAACTCATATTCCCAAATTTAATCTGAGTAAAATATAAAAATCTCACTTTACAGACTTAAGTGAAATGGTTAATTATGTCAGAGCATCATTAAACAGAAAAAAAATGAAAAAAATTTTTTCCTCCACATAATCCACAAGCAAAAACTTGCATGTTTAAGTAAGGAAAATATAGAAGTCATATCCTAGTATGATAATAGCCATAACAGTAACGTCTGCAATAAACAAAAGCCTACCTTTTAAATCTACGATTTAAAAATTGTGCCTAAGTAACTATACGCAAGTCAACTTTGAACCAACAAAACCCTAGCTGACACTGGTATTTGAACAATTTGCTATAGGAGTGCTTCTGCTGTTTTTCTAAAAGCAAGTTTTTTCCTAACAAAATCTTACATGAAATACCCAAATGGAAAAAAGAGAATTTCCCTGATTAAGATCAAGGTAAAGTATCTGGAAGGTGAAACAGCCTACATTTCTTCCTTCCAGATCTCTACCGGAAAATCAAGGCCTCCAGCCTCTAAGGACCACACTGAAAAAATATTCCTTAAAGTACTGTATTAAAGGTTCTGAATTATAAAAAAGATAACAGTTAAAATGGCTGGTAAAACAAGAGTATTTCTTCAGTCTACTTACCTACATTCCACATAAAGACTTGTGATCTTGCAGTGACATTTTATTCTAAGCATCTGAACACATGGAGGGCACTCTCCAGGGTGACATGGCAGGACACACGGATGAGGACAACCTGATGGCCGTGATTTAGAGCACCCTTCTTCACAGTGAAGGCATTCTGGGCCAGCCTGGTAAGTACCAAGGAAATACATCACTGAAATACAGAAATCTAACATTTCTATACAGCTAAACCTATAAAATGTATATATCTACATCTGCAGCTCTCAGAAATTCAGTTAATAAAATGGTGCTATGCTTTCACTCTTCTAAAAATATTCAAATGAATAACAGCAAGATTATCAATAGGACCATTACTCACAAAGATTTTTGTCTGCCAACCTCATTTGATCAAACTGCTTCACCTTTAAAATGGACTAGATTACACGAAGCTTTCCTACTAAAATGTAAATTACTTCCTAGTCAGTGGTGGGGGGTGGGGGGGAAACAGTAAAAGCTTACCAATTTCCACTCAAGAAGTATGACCATCATCTAACTAAAGAAATCAACGCACTGTTAACACACAAATAAAAATCACCAAAGCATTCAATGTTCTAGGAATGTTAATTGCATCTGGCCAAGGAGAAACACATACAGAAGGGAGAGAAAATGACTAGCAGTCTAATTTATTTTTTAATGCACTTCAGTAAGACAAGATTAAATTACATTTACAAATAAATGGACCTTAATGTAGCTCAACAAAGTACCTCTTTTGTAATCATGGCTGAACTTGGAAATGATAATAAAAATGTTTAACCCTCATAACTTAGTATCCATGTCAGTTCAGTTCAGTTCAGTAGCTCAGTCATGTCCGACTCTTTGCAACCCCATGAATCACAGCACGCCAGGCCTCCCTGTCCATCACCATCTCCCAGAGTTCACTCAAACTCACATCCATCGAGTCGGTGATGCCACCCAGCCATCTCATCCTCTGTCGTCCCCTTCTCCTTCTGCCTCCAATCCCTCCCAGCATCAGAGTCTTTTCCAGTAAGTCAACTCTTCGCATGAGGTGGCCAAAGTACTGGAGTTTCAGCTTTGGCATCAGTCCTTCCAAAGAACACCCAGAACTGATCTCCTCCAGAATGGACTGGTTGGATCTCCTTGCAGTCCAAGGGACTCTCAAGAGTCTTCTCCAACACCACAGTTCAAAAGCATCAATTCTTCGGCGCTCAGCTTTCTTCACAGTCCAAATCTTGCATCCATACATGACCACTGGAAAAACCACAGCCTTGACTAGATGGACCTTTGTTGGCAAAGTAATGTCTCTGCTTTTGAATATGCTGTCTAGGTTGGTCATAACTTTCCTTCCAAGGAGTAAGCGTCTTTTAATTTCATGGCTGCAATCACCATCTGCAGTGATTTTGGAGCCCAGAAAAATAAAGTCAGCCACTGATTCCACTGTTTCCCCATCTATTTGCCATGAAGTGATGGGACCAGATGCCATGATCTTCGTTTTCTGAATGCTGAGCTTTAAGCCAACTTTTTCACTCTCCTCTTTCACTTTCATCAAGAGGCTTTTTAGTTCCTCTTCATTTTCTGCCATAAGGGTGGTGTCATCTGCATATCTGAGGTTATTAATATTTCTCCCGGCAATCTTGATTCCAGCTTGTGCTTCTTCCAGCCCAGCGTTTCTCATGATGTACTCTGCATATAAGTTAAATAAGCAGGGTGACAATATACAGCCTTGATGTACTCCTTTTCCTATTTGCACAGTATCCATGTCAATTGCTCTCCTTTATTCATGTGAAATGCTAGGCTGGATGAAGCACAAGCTGGATCAAGATTGCCAGGAGAAATATCAATAACCTCAGATATGCAGATGACACGACCCTTATGGCAGAAAGTGAAGAGGAACTAAAGAGCCTCTTAATGAAAGAGAATGAAAAAGTTGGCTTAAAATTCAACATTCAAAAAGCTAAGATGATGCCATCCAATCCCATCACTTAATGGCAAACAGATGGGGAAACAATGGAATCAGTGACAAACTATTTTCTTGGGCTCCAAAACTACCATAAATGGTGACTGCACCCATGATTTTAAAAGACGTTTGCTCCTTACATGAAAAGCTATGATAAACCTAGATAGCATATTAAAAAGCCAGAGACATTACTTTGCCAACAAAGGTCTATATAGTCAAAGCTATGGTTTTTCCAATAGTCACGTATGGATGTGAGAGTTGGACTATAAAGAAGGCTGAGCGTAGAAGAATTGGTGTTTTTGAACTGTGGTGTTGGAGAAGACTCTTGAGAGTCCCTTGGACAACAAGGAGATCAAATCAGTCCATCCTAAAGGAAATCTACCCTGAATATTCATTGGAAGTACTGGTGCTGAAGCTAAAACTCCAATACTTCGGCCACCTGACACAAAGAGCCGACTCATTGGAAAAGACCCTGATGCTGGGGAAGACTGAAGGCAGGGGAAGAAAGGGACAGAGGACGAGATGGTTGGATGGCATCACTGACTCAATGGACGTGAGTTTGAGCAAGCTCCAGGAGTTAGTGATGGACTGGGAAGCCTGGCGTGCTGTGGTCCATGGGGTCGCAAAGAGTCGGACACGACTGAATAACAACCAACACAAACTCAGTTCTTTAGTAGATACATATTAGTTAAATTATTAAATTACTAGACCAGAGAGGTCTAATAATTTATTGAGCATCTCTATGTCTTTTTTAATTGACATAAAATTCTAATCTATTTTTGACATGCAGGATTACAAAGAAAAAGTGTTTCAATTATCAAACATTCCTCTATAATTTCTTTTTTAAAAAAATACATATTAACTTATTCCATTAATACTTATTCAGCATTATGTGCCAGGTATTGTCTCATATACTGGGAATATGCAAGATTGGAGAGGGTTCCTGGCCCAAGAAATTTATATTTAAGTAGGGGACTATAAAGAACTTGTAACAGAATATTTTCATATATACTGAGAAAAGATAAAGCAGAACCTATAGGAGACTCAATTGAAATGTTACAGTAAAGAATTTTAAAAGTTTCTGAATTATTTAATTTTCAATACATAAATTAGAATGATTACAAAGTTATCTTCCAAAATAATTTTCATTCACGCACACTGCAGTAGCCTTCCCTGAATGTGAGACAGGGATGAACTTGTAGCTACATCGAGAAGAATTGCACATAACTTATAACTCGTATTTTGCCAGAGCAATTCACTGCCTAGGAAGCCATGTCAAGTAATCCAAGGTAACTGTAATTCCCCACTTCCTTAAATGAATTTTTTCTGACTCAGTTGATATTCTGGCCATACATCATACATCAGCTATTCTCTAAAGAGATTCTGAATCATTATATTAGTTTGATTTTATAAGTCCAGGATCTTCCTCATTTTATCATGACAATATTTTTACTAAGGATCAAGGTATAGCTCGATGAAAAAATTATAAACAATACAAGTTACATATATATTTACACACGAAAAAGAATATACTACGGACATTTATGTTGCCATGTATTATAATTACCAAATCAAAGATCAAAACATCTAACAATGCAAGAGAAATTTTCAATAACACAATTCATATAATAATTTAAACATGTTAATGTAACATTACTTAGTAATGAAGCTTAAAAATGTTTGACTTATTCCTTATTAAGCACACTACTAAATTAGGATTCTCTACAAAATGGACACCTAAGAAAAAACACTATTTAAAAAAAAAATTTTATATTATTTGAAATTTGATTAGCTACATTTGTTTTTCTATGTAAAATGGCAATTTTTAGACTTTTTTTTAAGGTTGATATCACATATGCTTGTAAAATGCTAATTTTAGTAAACCTCACACAATTTACACATATCCCATATTTGTGATGTTATTTACTGCCAACAGAGAATTTCTTAAAATCGTGAACATCGCCTACTACCAATTTTAGAGTTAAAAAACAGCTGAGAGCAAATGCTCCAGACAAAACTTTGAGATATAAACGGATAGCAGTAGAGGTGATACTGCCGCTATTGTCTAAAAAGGACAATTTCTGTACTTTTATCATAAAATCAAATCCTATGTATTAACACAGGTACAGCATGTAAAGAGTACCAAAGGAAAAGTCGTATTATTTTGAGCTAGCACAAAGATACAGAGACATATACGCCAAGTGTTAAAGCTGGTTGTCTTAGGAAAAGCAAGGAAGGAGAAGGGATGAGGGCAAGAAAAGAGAGAAGAAATTATAGCAAAATATTTATGGCATAATTATTAAAAGAAAGTGTTTTAAGCATATCATAACCATGTATACATTCAATCCAAGGACATTACCTTTTTTTTGTCAGTGCAGGAATCTGTTTCAGTTACTTTGTGACACTCTTTCATACATGTATGATTCTGACAGGTTAAGGTTCGTCCGCAAGCTCTTTTACAAGAATAAGGTCCTACAGCATGACATGGTAGAGGGCTCACCTTAAAATTTAAGAAAAAAAGGAAAATTAGCAATATACACCAGAGAAGGCAATGGCAACCCACTCCAGTACTCTTGCCTGGAAAATCCCATGGAAGGAGGAACCTGATAGGCTGCAGTCCATGCGGTCGCTAAGAGTAAGACACGACTGAACATCTTCACTTTCACTTTTTACTTTCATACAATTGGAGAAGGAAATGGCAACCCACTCCAGTGTTCTTGCCTGGAGAATCCCAGGGACGGGGGAGCCTGGTGGGCTGCTGTCTATGGGGTTGCACAGAGTCAGACACGACTGAAGCAACTTAGCAGCAGCAGCAACGTACACACATACACAGCCTACTGGAAGCATGTTTCCAAAATGATTGTTATTCATTTGAGAACAAGTTCTATCTGATATATTTCATTAATAATTACTATCAAAATCAAAGTAATCTATCAAAAAAAAATCCAAGGAATGAATGCCAAAAAGCAAAATATCCTATTCCTAAAAGGGAAACTCAACAATATAATGCTTCTGTAGTGAATGCATATTCATAGGCTAATTCTCAAATAAAAGCACTGTATATTTTTGAATACTTAGTAGACAAACTCTTATACTCTTTAGAGCACTAAAAAGACAATACATTGACTTTGTTATTTCTAATACCCATCATATAGAAGAGGAATATATTAATAGATTGTAAGCTTTAGTTAAAGCTTGTGCCTGTAACTCACCTCATGTTTTCCAAGACATTCCCTATAAGAAAAAAAATGAAAACATTATACATTCTTCAAAAAGAATATTTTTAAAGCAAAGATGCTAACTCTACTGGTTTTTAAATTAACAAAAAATAAACACATATGGAAATAATAAGTGATTACAGAAAGATTCCAGGATACAAAGTTAATATACAAAAGCCAACTGCTGAACTGGAATTTGAAATTAAAAACACACCACCATTTACATCAGGGCTTCCCTGATAGCTCAGTTGGTAAAGAATCCACCTGCAATGCAGGAGACCCCAGTTCGATTCCTGGGTCAGGAAGATCCACTGGAGAAGGGATAGGCTACCCACTCCAGTATTCTTGGGCTTCCCTTATGGCTCAGCTAGTAAAGAATCCGCCTGCAACACGGGAGACCTGGGTTCAATCCCTGGATTGGGAGATCCCCTGGAGCAGGGAAAGGGTACCCACTCCAGTATTCTGGCCTAGAGAATTCCATGGACTGTATAGTCCATGGGGTCACAAAGAGTAGGACACGACTGAGCAACTTTCACTTTCACCATTTATACTATCACACAGAAAAATGAAATACTTAAGATATAAATCTAACAAAATAAATAATAAGATCTATATGAAGAAAACTATAAAACACTGATTAAAGAAATAAAAGTAGACCTAAATATATGAAGAGATATTTCATGTTCATCTTTAGAAAGGTGCAATGCTGTTAAATGTCACTTCTTCCCAACTTCATCTAGATTCAACACAATTACAATCAAAATCCCAGCAAGTTATTTTGTGGATATCAACAAACTGATTCTACGATCTTTATGGAAAAACAAAAAAACCCAGGATAGCCAACACAGTACTGAAGAACAGAGGCAAAGAGCTGACACTACCCAACATCAAGCCTTATTATAAGGCTACAGTGATTAAGATAGTATGGTATTAGTGAAAGAACAGACAAACACATCAATGGAACAAACAGAGAGCCCAGAAACAGACTCACACAAAGATAGTCGATTGATCTTTGACAAAGGAGAAAGGCAATTAAACGATGAAAGGACAGACTTTTCAGCATATGGCTGGTGCTGGAACAAAGGAACATCTACATGGAAAAAAATACAAACAGACTTTACAACTTTCTGAAGTTACGTCAAAATGGATCAAAGACCTAAATGTGAAACGCAAAACTATAAAACACAGGAGAAGATCTAGGTGACCTTGAGTTTGGTGATGACTTTTTAAATACAACACCAAAAGCACAATCCAGGAAAGAAAAATGGCTAAGTTGGACTTCATTAAACCCAAAACATCTGCTCTGCCATAATCACTTAAATAAGAACACTTAAATGAAAAGATAAGCCACAGACTGGGAGAAAATATTTGGAAAAACACAGCTGGTAAAGGACTTTTATGCAGAATATAAAAGAACTCTTAAAATTCAATAATAATAAGTCAAACAACTCAATTAAATCAATGGGCAAGATCTGAACAGAGGACACTTTATATATATACAAATGGCAACTGAGCATATGAAAAGATGTTCAACATCATTTACCATTAAAGAACTGCCAATTAAAACAGCAATAAGATGTTGCTATTACTACACACCCATTAGGACAGCTAAAATTCAAAACACTGACAATAATATTTGCTGGTAAGGATGCAGGGCAAAGGGAACTCTCACTCACTGCTGGAGAGAATGCAAAATGGCGCTCTCATATAGATAAACATAGGTCTACCATATGATCCAGAATCAGCACTCCTAAACATTTACCCAAATGAGTTGAAAGCATATGACCACAAAAAACTTACACATGAACGTTTACAGCAGCTTTCTTCATAACTGCTACAACTTCGACAACCAAAATGTCCTTCAATAGGTGAATGAATAAACAAACTGTGGTACAATGGAATATTGCTTAGCAATAAAAAGAAATGAGCCATCAAACCATAAATAGACATACAGGAAATTAAATGTAAATTATTAAGTGCAACATGCTAAAAAGGCTATATACTGTAGGATTCCAACTACAGGACAATTTGAAAAAGGAAGAATTCCAGAGACAGTAAAAGAAAGAAAAAGATGAACAGTTTCCAGGGGCTTGAGGGACAGGCAGGTGAGGGATGAACAAGTGTAGCACAGGATGTTTTTAGGGCAGTGAAACTATTCTGATGCAGGCAGGACATTATGCACATACAACTGAAAAAGTATATCCTAATGTAAACTATAAACTTTAGTTAATAACAATGTATCAGTATCAGTTCCTCAGCTGTAAAAAATTCTGCTCTAAGAAAGAAATTATATTACCTGGATAGTTCATGTGACAAATAATAAATTTCAACATATACCTCATAATAATAATTATGTTACACATGCCACTGAAAAAGCATTATGTCAGAGTTAGAAAGACCTTTATATATATGTTTTTGGTTTTTAAACTGAGATAAAATTCACATGCCATAAAGTTTACACTTTTAAAGAATTCCACACTAATGTATTAATAACAGGGGAAACTGTGTGTGAATGGCAGGAAAACAAGACCTCTTTGTACTTTCTGTGAAATTCTCCTGCAAACCTAAAAAGTCATCTTTTAAAAAAAGTCTATTTAAAAAAACAAAACAAATATTTTATATCCCTTTCGAGAGACTAGTTTAGAAATTGTCATGTGATCCAACTCTGGCCAATGAAAAGTGAAAAGAATTTTATTATGGGAAAAATTTCCTCAGTCTTAAAAGAAAAGGATGGCTGAAGGCACAAATATCTTCCATTTCTCCCTTTGGAAACTTCACTAACTGGATGGGAAGTTTATCAGAAAGGAAAATAGCCAGAGAGCAAAGACTATATAAAGGGTACAAAGTAAGGACAAAATTTGGGCCCTCAATGAGGTATCTGAATTAATCAGATTAACCAACTAGGAAGCAGTTCTAACACCAGTCTAACTGTGCAAGAAATAAATGTTACCATGTTGCTTTTAATTTAGAGTTTCTGTTACTTGAAGCTAAAGGCACCCTAAATGATACAGCACATATTATA
The DNA here is from genome assembly GCF_055505025.1 of Bos grunniens. Taxonomy (NCBI): domain Eukaryota; kingdom Metazoa; phylum Chordata; class Mammalia; order Artiodactyla; family Bovidae; genus Bos; species Bos grunniens. The sequence goes on along the minus strand of NC_141170.1, from coordinate 51,853,602 downwards.
TATATTATACATACATATTCAGAATTCTTATACCACACGGCCAAATTATTATCAAATGTAATGTTATTTTTAACAAGAGGACAAGAAAACAAAAACACTGTACAATAATAAGAAATTATATTGCCTTGATAATTCATGTGACAAGTAATATTTTTAATATATACTTTACAATAATTTTGTTATGCATGTTACTAAAAAATCATATCAGTGTTAGAAGGATCTTTATACATGTTCTTCTCCTTTTTAAAACTGAGATAAAATTCACATACCATAGAATGTAGACTTTTAAAGAGTACAATTCAGAGGTGTTTAGTGTACTCACATGGTTGTGTAACTAAAATCACCATGACTTAATCCTAGAATATTTTTATGACCCAAAGAGAAGCCGTGAAACAATCAGAATCATTCTCCATGGTCTCCTATCCCCAGACTCTGCAACCACTAACCTACTTTCTGTCTCTATGGATTTGCCTACTATGGACATTTCATATAAATGTATTATGTGGCCTTCAGTGTCTAGCTTCTTTCATTTATTTTTTTATTTTTTTTTAAACTTTACAATATTGTATTGGTTTTGCCAAATATCGAAATGAATCCACCATAGGTATACATGTGTTCCCCATCCTGAAACCTCCTCCCTCCCCATACCATCCCTCTGGGTCGTCCCAGTGCACCAGCCCCAAGCATCCAGTATCGTGCATCGAACCTGGACTGGTGACTCATTCCACATATGATATTTTACGTATTTCAATGCCATTCTCCCAAATCATCCCACCCTCTCCCTCTCCCACAGAGTCCAAAAGACTGTTCTATATATCAGTGTCTATTTTGCTGTCTCGTACACCGGGTTATTGTTACCATCTTTCTAAATTCCATATATATGTGTTAGTATACTCTATTGGTGTTTTTCTTTCTGGCTTACTTCACCCTGTATAATAGGCTCCAGTTTCATCCACCTTATTAGAACTGATTCAAATGTATTCTTTTTAATGACTGAGTAATACTCCATTGTGTATATGTACCACTGCTTTCTTATCCATTCATCTGATGATGGACATCTAGGTTGCTTCCATGTCCTGGCTATTATAAACAGTACTGCGATGAACATTGGGGTACACGTGTTTCTTTCATTTCTGGTTTCCTCAGTGTGTACGCCCAGCAGTGGGATTGCTGGATCATAAGGCAGTTCTATTTCCAGTTTTTTAAGGAATCTCCACACTGTTCTCCATAGTGGCTGTACTAGTTTGCATTCCCACCAACAGTGTAAGAGGGTTCCCTTTTCTCCACACCCTCTCCAGCATTTACTGCTTGTAGACTTTTGGATCACAGCCATTCTGACTGGCGTGAAATGGTACCTTATAGTGGTTTTGATTTTCATTTCTCTGATAATGAGTGATGTTGAGCATCTTTTCAAGTGTTTGTTAGCCTTCTGTATGTCTTCTTTGGAGAAATGTCTATTTAGTTCTTTGGCCCATTTTTTGATTGTGTCATTTATTTTTCTGGAATTGAGCTGTTGGAGTTGCTTGTATATTTTTGAGATTAGTTGTTTGTCAGTTGCTTCATTTGCTATTATTTTCTCCCATTCTGAAGGCTGTCTTTTCACCTTGCTTATAGTTTCCTTTGTTGTGCAAAAGCTTTTAAGTTTAATTAGGTCCCATTTGTTTATTTTTGCTTTTATTTCCAATATTCTGGGAAGTGGGTCATAGAGGATGCTGCTGTGATGTATGTCGGAGAGGGTTTTGGCTATGTTCTCCTCTAGGAGTTTTATAGTTTCTGGTCTTATGTTTAGATCTTTAATCCATTTTGAGTTTATTTTTGTGTATGGTGTTAGAAAGTGTTCTAGTTTCATTCTTTTACAAGTGGTTGACCAGTTTTCCCAGCACCACTTGTTAAAGAGAGTCTTTAATCCATTGTATATTCTTGCCTCCTTTGTCAAAGATAAGGTGTCCATATGTGTGTGGATTTATCTCTGGGCTTTCTATTTTGTTCCATTGATCTATATTTCTGTCTTTGTGCCAGTACCATACTGTCTTGATGACTGTGGCTTTGTAATAGAGCCTGAAGTCAGGTAGGTTGATTCCTCCAGTTCCATTCTTCTTTCTCAAGATCGCTTTGGCTATTTGAGGTTTTTTGTATTTCCATACAAATTGTGAAATTATTTGTTCTAGCTCTGTGAAGAATACTGTTGGTAGCTTGATAGGGATTGCATTGAATCTATAAATTGCTTTGGATAGTATACTCATTTTCACTATACTGATTCTTCTGATCCATGAACATGGTACATTTTCCATCTATTAGTGTCCTCTTTGATTTCTTTCACCAGTGTTTTATAGTTGTCTATATATAGGTCTTTAGTTTCTTTAGGTAGATATATTCCTAAGTATTTTATTCTTTTCGTTGCAATGGTGAATGGAATTGTTTCCTTAATTTCTCTTTCTGTTTTCTCATTATTAGTGTATAGGAATGCAAGGGGTTTCTGTGTGTTGATATTATATCCTGCAACTTTACTATGGTCATTGATTAGTTCTAGTAATTTTCTGGTGGAGTCTTTAGGGTTTTCTAAAGGATCAGAGGATCATGTCATCTGCAAACAGTGAGAGTTTACTTCTTCTTTTCCAATTTGGATTCCTTTTATTTCTTTTTCTGCTCTGATTGCTGTGGCCAAAACTTCCAAAACTATGTTGAATAATAATGGTGAAAGTGGGCACCCTTGTCTTGTTCCTGACTTTAGAGGAAATGCTCTCAATTTTTCACCATTGAGGATAATGTTTGCTGTGGGTTTGTCATATATAGCTTTTATTATGTTGAGGTATGTTCCTTCTATTCCTGCTTTCTGGAGAGTTTTTATCATAAATGGGTGTTGAATTTTGTCAAAGGCTTTCTCTGCATCTATTGAGATAATCATATGGTTTTTATTTTTCAATTTGTTAATGTGGTGTATTACACTGATTGATTTGCAGATATTGAAGAATCCTTGCATCCCTGGGATAAAGCCCACTTGGTCATGGTGTATGATCTTTTTAATGTGTTGTTGGATTCTGATTGCTAGAATTTTGTTAAGGATTTTTGCATCTATGTTCATCAGTGATATTTGCCTGTAGTTTTCTTTTTTTGTGGGATCTTTGTCAGGTTTTGGTATTAGGGTGATGGTGGCCTCATAGAATGAGTTTGGAAGTTTACTTTCCTCTGCAATTTTCTGGAAGAGTTTGAGTAGGATAGGTGTTAGCTCTTTTCTAAATTTTTGGTAGAATTCAGCTGTGAAGCCATCTGGACCTGGGCTTTTGTTTGCTGGAAGATTTTTGATTACAGTTTCAATTTCCGTGCCTGTGATGGGTCTGTTAAGATTTTCTATTTCTTCCTCGTTCAGTTTTGGAAAGTTGTACTTTTCTAAGAATTTGTCCATTTCTTCCACGTTGTCCATTTTATTGGCATATAATTGTTGATAGTAGTTTCTTATGATCCTTTGTATTTCTGTGTTGTCTGTTGTGATCTCTCCAGTTCCACTTCTAATTTTATTGATTTGATTTTTCTCCCTTTGTTTCTTGATGAGTCTGGCTAATGGTCTGTCAATTTTATTTATCCTTTCAAAGAACCAGCTTTTGGCTTTGTTGATTTTTGCTATGGTCTCTTCTGTTTCTTTTGCATTTATTTCTGCCCTAATTTTTAAGATTTCTTTCCTTCTACTAACCCTGGGGTTCTTCATTTCTTCCTTTTCTGGGTGGTTTAGGTGTAGAGTTAGGTTATTTATTTGACTTTTTTTTTGTTTCTTGAGGTATGCCTGTATTGCTATGAACTTTCCCCTTAGGACTGCTTTTACAGCGTCCCACAGGTTTTGGGCTGTTGTGTTTTCATTTTCATTCGTTTCTATGCAAATTTTGATTTCTTTTTTGATTTCTTCTGTGATTTGTTGGTTATTCAGCAGCGTGTTGTTCAGCCTCCATATGTTGGAATTTTTAATAGTTTTTCTCCTGTAATTGAGATCTAATCTTACTGCATTGTGGTCAAAAAAGATGCTTGGAATGATCTCAATTGTTTTGAATTTACCAAGGCTAGATTTATGGCCCAGGATGTGATCTATCCTGGAGAAGGTTCCATGTGCACTTGAGAAAAAGGTGAAATTCATTGTTTTGGGATGAAATGTCCTATAGATATCAATTATGTCTAACTGGTCTATTGTATCGTTTAAAGTTTGTGTTTCCTTGTTAATTTTCTGTTTAGTTGATCTATCCATAGGTGTGAGTGGGGTATTAAAGTCTCCCACTATTATTGTGTTATTGTTAATTTCTCCTTTCACACTTGTTAGCATTTTTCTTACATATTGCGGTGCTCCCGTGTTGGGTGCATATATATTTATAATTGTTATATCTTCTTCTTGGATTGATCCTTTGATCATTATGTAGTGACCGTCTTTGTCTCTTTTCACAGCCTTTGTTTTAAAGTCTATTTTATCTGATATGAGTATTGCTACTCCTGCTTTCTTTTGGTCCCTATTTGCATGGAAAATCTTTTTCCAGCTCTTCACTTTCAGTCTGTATGTGTCCCCTGTTTTGAGGTGGGTCTCTTGTAGACAGCATATGTAGGGGTCTTGTTTTTGTATCCATTCAGCCAGTCTTTGTCTTTTGGTTGGGGCATTCAACCCATTTACGTTTAAGGTAATTATTGATAAATGATCCCATTGTCATTTACTTTATTGTTTTGGGTTCAAATTTATACATCCTTTTTGTGCTTCCTGTCTAGAGAATATCCTTTAGTATTTGTTGGAGAGCTGGTTTGGTGGTGCTGAATTCTCTCAGCTTTTGCTTGTCTGTAAAGCTTTTGATTTCTCCTTCATATTTGAATGAGATCCTTGCTGGGTACAGTAATCTGGGCTGTAGGTTATTTTCTTTCATCACTTTAAGTACGTCTTGCCATTCCCTCCTTGAAGAGTTTCTACTGAAAGATCAGCTGTTATCCTTATGGGAATTCCTTTGTGGCTTCTTTCATTTAGAATGAAAATTTTTCAAGGTTCAGCCATGTAACATGGAAATATATCAAAAAATCATGCATTTTTATGGCTGAATCATATTCCATTGTTTGTTGTGGTCCACACAGTCAAAGGCTTTGGCATAGTCAATAAAGTAGATAATTTTCCAACACTCTCTTGCTTTTTGGATGATCCAATGCATGTTGGCAATTTGATCTCTGGTTCTCTGCCTTTTCTAAAACCAACTTAAACATCTGAAAGTTCATGGTTCACGTACTGTTGGAAGCCTGGCTTGGAGAATTTTGAGCATTACTTTACTAGCGTGTGAGATGAGTGCAATTGTGCAGTAGTTTGAGCATTCTTTGGAACTGGAATGAAAACTGACCTTTTCCAGTCCTGTGGCCACTGCTGAGTTTTCTAAATTTGCTGGCATTTTGAGTCCAGCACTTTCACAGCATCACCTTTTAGGATTTGAAATGGATCAACTGGAATTCCATCACCTCCACTAGCTTTGTTCATAGTGATGCTTCCTCAGGCCCACTGGACTTCGCATTCCAGGATGTCTGGCTCTAGATGAGTGATCACAACATCATGATTATCTGGGTCTTTAAGATCTTTTTTGTGCAGTTCTGTGTATTCTTGCCACCTCTTCTTAATATCTTCTGCTTCTGTTAGGTCCATATCATTTCTGTCCTTTATTGACCCCATCTTTGCATGAAATGTTCCTTGGTATCCCTAATTTTCTTGAAGAGATCTCTAGTCTTTCCCATTCTATTGTTTTCCTCTATTTCTTTGCACTGATCACTGAGGAAGGCTTTCTTACCTCTCCTTGCTATTCTTTGGAACTATGCATTCAAATGGGTATATCTTTCCTTTTCTCCTATGCCTTTCGCTTCTCTTCTATTCACAGCTATCTGTAAGGCCTCCTCAGACAACCATTTCGCCTTTTTGCATTTCTTTTTCTTGGGGATGGTCTTGATCACAGCCTCCTGTACAATGTCACGAACCTCTGTCCATAGTCCATCAGGCACTCTATCAGATCTAATCCCTTGAATCTATTTGTCACTTCCACTGTATAACAGTAAGGGATTTGATTTAGGTCAAACCTGAATGGTCTAGTGGTTTTCCCCCTACTTTCTTCAATTTAAGTCTGAATTTGGCAATAAGGAGTTCATGGTCTGTGCCATAGTCAGCTCCCGGTCTTGCTTTTGCTGACTGTATAGAACTTCTCCATCTTTGGCTACAAAAAATATAATCAATCTGATTTTGGTATTGACCATCTGGTGATGTCCATGTGTAGAGTCTTCTCTTGTGTTGTTGGAAGAGGATGTTTGCTATGACCAGTGCATTCTCTTGGCAAAACTATTAGCCTTTCACCTGTTTCATTCTGTACTCCAAGGCCAAATTTGCCTGTTACTCCAGGTGTTTCTTCACTCCCTACTTTTGCATTCCAATCCCCTATAATGAAAAGGACATCTGTTTTGGCTGTTAGTTCTAGGTCTTGTAGGTCTTCATAGAACTGTTCAACTTCAGCTTCTTCAGCATTACTGGTCAGGGCGTAGATTTGGATTACTGTGATACTGAATTGTTTGCCTTGTAAACAAACAGAAATCATTCTGTCATTTTTGAGATTGCATCCAAGTACTGCATTTCAGACTCTTGTTGACTATGATGGCTATTCCATTTCTTCTAAGGGATTCTTGTCCATAGTAGTAGATATAATGGTTATGTTAGTTAAATTCACCCATTCCAGTCCATTTTAGTTCACTGATTCCTAGAATGTCAACGTTCACTCTTGCCATCTCCTGTTTGAACACTTCCAATGTGCCTTGATTCATGGACCTAACATTCCAGGTTCCTATGCAATATTGCTCTTTACAGCATCAGACTTTACTTCCATGACCAGTTACATCCACAACTGGGTATTATTTTTGCTTTGGCTCCGTCTCTTCATTCTTTCTGGAGTTATTTCTCTACTGATCTCCAGTAGCATATTGGGCACCTACCAACCTGGGGAGTTCATCTTTCAGTGTCCTATCTTTTTGCCTTTTCATACTGTTCATGGGGTTCTCAAGGCAAGAATACTGAAGTGGTTTGCCATTCCCTTTTCCAGTGGACCACGGTTTGTCAGAACTCTTCACCAAGACCCATCCATCTTGGGTGGCCTTACATGGCATGGCTTATAAGTTTCATTGAGTCAGACAAGGCTGTGGTCCATGTGATCAGACTGGTTAGTTTTCTGTGATTGTGGTTTTCAGTCTGTCTGCCCTCTGATGGAGAAGGGTAAGAGGCTTATGGAAGCTTCCTGATGGGGGAGACTGACTGAGGGGGAAATTGGGTCTAGTTCTGATGGGCAGGGCCCTATTCAGTAAATCTTTAATCCAATTTTCTGTTGATGGGTGGGGCTGTGTTTCCTCCCTGTTATTTACCTGGGGCCAGCCTATGGTGGAAGTAATGAAGATAATGGCGACCTCCTTCAAAAGGTCCCATGCATACTGCTACACTGAGTGCCCCTAGCCCTGCAGCAGGCCACTGCTGACCCACACCTCCGCCAGAGACTCCTAGACATTCACGAGCAAGTCTACTTCTGCTTTATTGACTATGCCAAAGCCTTTGACTGTGTGGATCAAAACAACTGCAAAACATTCTTAAAGAGATGGGAATACCAGACCACCTGACCTACCTCTTGAGAAATTGTATGCAGGTCAGGAAGCAACAGTTAGAACTGGACATGGAACAACAGACTGGTTCCAAATAGGAAAATGAGTACATCAAGGCTGTACATTGGCACCCTGCTTATTTAACTTATATGCAGAGTACATCATGAGAAACGCTGGGCCGGAAGAAGCACAAGCTGGAAACAAAATTGCCAGGAGAAATATCAATAACAACAGATACGCAAATGACACCACTCTTATGGCAGAAAGTGAAGAAGAACTAAAGAGCCTCTTAATGAAAGTGAAAGAGGAGAGTGAAAAAGTTGGCTTAAAACTCAACATTCAGAAAACAAAGATCATGGCATCTGGTCCCATCACTTCACAGCAAATAGATGGGGAAACAATGGATACAGTAACAGGCTTTATTTTGGGGGGCTCCAAAATCATTGCAGATGGTGATTGCAGCCGTGAAATTAAAAGACGCTTGCTCCTTGGAAGAAAAGCTATGACCAACCTAGATAACATATTCAAAAGCAGAGAATTACTTTGCCAACAAAGGTCTGTCTAGTCAAAGCTATGGTTTTTCCAGTAGTCATGTATGAATGTGAGAGTTGGACTATAAAGAAAGCTGAGCACCAAAGAATTGATGCTTTTGAACTGTGGTGTTGGAGAAGACTCTTGAGAGTGCCTTGGACTGCAAGGAGATCCAACCAGTCCATCCTAAAGGAAATCAGTCCTGAATATTCATTGGAAGAACTGATGCTGAAGCTGAAACTCCAATACTTTGGCCACCTGATGCGAAGAACTGACTCATCTGAAAAGAGCCTGATGCTGGGAAAGACTCAAGGCAGGAGAAGAGCATGACAGAGGATGAGATGGTTGGAAGGCATCACCGACTCAATGGACACGAGTTTGAGTAAATTCCAGGAGTTGACGATGGACAGGGAGGCCCGGCATGCTGCAGTCCATGGGGTCACAAAGATTCGGACACATCTGAGCAACTGAACTGAACTGATATTCCATTGTATGGCTAAACCACATTTTGCTTATCCATTCATCAGTTGACAGACAATTGAGTTGTCTTCACTTTTTGGGCTATTAGTAATAATGCTGCTATGGACATTCATGTTCAAGTTTTTGTGAACATATATTTTCAATTTTCCTGGGTATAGATCTAAAGCAAAATTGCTGGGTCATATGGTAACTTTCTGAGAAACTACCAAAATGTTTCCAAAATAGCTACACCATTTTACAATCCCAATAGCAATGTATAATGGCTCCAATTTCTCCACATCTTCACCAACACATCATATGTCTATTTTATTTTAGCCTTCCTAGTGGGTATAAAATACTATCTCTTGGTGGTTTTGATGTATATTTTCCTAACTGGTGACATGGAGCATCTTTTCACATGTGTTTATTATCTATTTGTAGATCTTCTTTGAAGAAATACCTGTTCTAAGTCTTTGACTATTTTGAAATTGGATTATTAGTCTTTTTGTCTCTCAGTCTAAGAATTCTTTACATACTCTAGATAATATACTCTTATAAGATACATATTTACATTTTCTCCCATTCTGTGAGCTATCTTTTCAATTTTTTCATAGTGTCCTTAACGTACACTTTCTTGATAATGTCCTCTGACTTACTTTTTATGAACTCCAATTTATTTTCTCTTGTTGTTTATGTTTTAGGTGTCATATCTAATAAAACAATCCCTAACCCAAGGACACAAAGATTTTATTCTATGTTTTCTTCTCAGAGTTTAGTAGTTTTAGTCCTTAATTGTAGGCCTCTGATCCATTTTGAGTTACTATTTACATATGCTGTGACGTAAGAATCTGAGCTAATTTTCCATGTGAATATTCAGTTGTCCCCAAACCATTTGTTACAAAAAGCATTCTTTCCCCTATTTAATTATTCTGTCGCCCTTGCCAAAAATCAACTGACCATAAATGCATGCACTTACTTCTGGGCTGTCAGCTCTATGCACTTGACCTTTATGTATATCTGGATGTCAGTACTACAGTTTTTGGTCCTCTTTAAATTCTAACAATGTTTTATAGTTCTCAGTGTGGAAATCTTGGATTTCTTCTATCCAAATTTATTTAACAATTTGTTAAATAAACAAAATGTTTATTCTTCTTAATGTTATTGGAAATGGAACTGTTTCCTTAGTTCAATTTTCAGACTGTTCATTGTTAGTGGATAGAAATAAAATTGACTTTTGTATATTCATGCTTCTTATAACCTCATTAAACTCATTTAATATCTCTAATAACTTGTGGAAAGATTCCTTAGGATCATCCATACACATGATCATGTTATCTGAAAATCCAAACAGTTTTACTTCATTTTCTAGTCTAATTGCTCTAGCTAGTATGTTTAGTATAGTATTGAACAGAAGTAGCAGAACAAACATCCTAGTCTTGTTCCTGATATTCAGGGTGAAACCTTTAAATCTTTTACCATTAAGTGTGATGTTAACTATGGGTTTTTCATAGACATCCTTCATTAGGTTGAGGAAGCTCCCTCTTACTCCACGACTGTTGAGTGTTTTTATCAAGAAAATGTGTCAGATTTTGTCAAATGTTTTTCTGCATCTATCAACTGCCTTTTACTCTACTGATGAAGTACTAAGTTGATTGATTTTAATCAATTATTGATGAATGAATGACTGAGGTTGATTCAAATTCATATTTCTGGAATACACACATTTGGCCATGGTATGTAATTCTTTGTGCACATTGCTGGATTTAGTTTGCTAATATCTAGCTAAGAATTTTTGTATCTATATTAAAAAGGGGATATTGGTCTGTATTTTTCCTGTCTTTTTCTAATTTATTATCAGGGAAATTCTAGCCTCACTGAATGCATCAGGAAGTGTCCCTCCTTAGTAAAACACTGGTGTTAACTCTTTAAAAACTAGTTATATTCAGATCTCCTACTTCTTTTTGGGTCAGTTTCAGTACAGTTATGTGTTTCTAAGAATCTGTCCATTTTCCACACAAACAGTAACCAAAAGAAGAGTAGGAGTGGCTATACTGACCCATTAAAACTCTAATTGGGGAAAATGACTCAAAAAAAGTTATCTAGAGGAAGATTTTAAGCAGTATGCAAAATATATTTGGAAAAGAATGAAACAGAAAGACAGACTACTTTACAAGCTACCAGGGAAGAGATACCAGGTTACCAGAGCCACCAGGGAAGCCCACTTTACAGGCTAGGCCTGACATAATGATGAACTACAAAAAGAAAAAGGGGAGAAGTTTCTTAAGATATGCTTTGGACTATGTCAAAAGGTCTTAAAGACTCTGCTCCCAATGCAGAGAGCCCAAGTTTCCAAGTCAGGGAACTAGATCCCACATACCCCAACTAAGAGTTCACATGCTGCAACTAAATATCTCACATGCCACAACCAAAATAAATTAAAAAAAAAAAAAAAAAAAGCTAAAATTCTAATACTTACATAGGAATAGGAACTTGACATGGAGGACAAGGCAATGCAGTCTGAATAAATGCTGGTTCAGAAGGCTGTTCCCAAGGGCCTGTAGGCTGGTGCTACAAGTAAAATACACACCAATTTTAAGTCAGAAGAGCTAAACTGTATGGCCAGTTTAAGTATCTAAGAAAACAGTTCCAAAAATCCTCTGCTCAAGCAGGTTGAAATTTTTTCAAGTCATCAACAAATTGTGCTTATTGAAATATTTTACTACATCCTTAAATTCCATTACATTGTTTCCTTCTAACACATTTATATTAAAAATTGAGGCAGACTGCAGTTTTTAAATAACAGAACAAAGGCAGTATAGCATCCTCCACTTCTTATAAGCCCAAACAAAACAAAACAGAATCACAAAATCTAAATTCCACCAGTAGAATTTAACCTCCATTGTTTGGTTCACTACTATCTCCCCAGCACCTAGAAAAATGCTTAACATGTAGTAAGAATTCAGTAAATATTTGCTGAATGTGTGAAGGAATCTTTGAAGAAATTAGGAGATATTTATAACCCTACACCACAATATATGGAGGACTCACAAACTCATCTGCAAGATTATAAAATGACTATCATGCTGTTCTTACAAACATTTGTTTATTGGTTTCTTTTCTATACTGTAAGCTTCTAAAGACAGAAGGTCAAGTCTTAAACCTTATGTGAAAGTCACTCAGTCGTGTCCGACTCTTTGCGACCCCATGGACTCAGGCCAGAATACTGGAGAGGGTAGCCTTTCCCTTCGCCAGGGGATCTTCCCAACCCAGGGTTCAAACCCAGGTCTCCTGCATTGCAGGCAGATTCTTTATCACCTGAGCCACCAAGGAAGCCCAAGAATACTGGAATGGGTAGCCTATCTCTTCTCCAGCAGATCTTCATGACCTAGGACTCAAACCAGGGTCTCCTGCATTGCAGGTAGATTCTTTACCAGCTGAGCTACCAGAGAAGCCCTATACCTTATGACCCAGCTCCTATCACAGTGTTTAATATCCAGTAAGTAATTAATCATCGCTTGTTGTATGACTAAGTAAAATTAAGAAAACCTAACCCAGAGAAATGCATTATCTCTTAGTAATATTTGTTCTCTTACCCTGCCAGTTTGCTTTATTAATGCTTGATCATGACACGGAGCAGGACATAAGTGACCGCATTTCTCCAAAACCTTTTGGCAAGGTTGATGACATGGAGGACAAGAGCCAAAGTGACAGCGATGTTTTTCTTGACTTGTATGATGGCAAGTTGGTGGCCGACTAAATTATAAAATACAATTTTTTTAATTACTTTGATCACTGAACAATTGTATCTAAAGTACAATTATTTATTCATATATATATATATTCTGATTCCACACAGAATGATCATACTGTGAATATTAATATTTTAGAACATTAAAGCAAAACTGAAAATATTAACAAAATTAAAAATCAATATGAATTTAAATCTCTAAGGTATCAGATGTAAGTCTATGCAGAGCTTTGTACTAACCTGCACTGCTCTTTGCACTTGGGGGGTCTTGTGGTACGTTCTCGGCCACAGGGTACTGTCACCTTTGTATTACCACAATTGCACTTCACATCTACAGTTTCTGGGCAAGGGTAACAACTACCTAGAAAAAAAATGTCTGAAACTTAAAGAGAAAGTTCCTTAACTATCCAAATTCCCATCAACAGCAGAATCAATAAGTTTAGTATATTCACAGAATGGGATTCTACTATGAGAATAAAACCAGTATGAACGAACCTCACACGTAACACTGAGCAAAAGAAATTCAACACCAAGAGTATGATTCCATTTACATAAAATGAACAGGAAAAACTAAATCTACTCTGTTTAAAATCAGGATGATGATTACAAAGGACACAAAAATAGTTTTGGAAATGCTGGTAATGTTCTGTTTAGTAATGTGAGTTCTGATTATATGGGTAGGTTCCATTTACAAAAAGTCATCAAACTGTACACTTGCTATCTGTATACTTTTCTGTACCTACACTGGTACTTCAACAAAAAGTTTTAGAATTTCACTTAAAATTTGCTAAAAGTTCTAAGTAACAAATAACACATTATTAAAATTATATAAGCAAAATGGAGCTAAGTCTGTGGAAAATCTGTTAGCAATAATCTTTTTGGCTTAATTTCATACATACATTTATTCAAGTACATTATTTTAAGATAAATTCCCCAAAATGAGTGACTTCTTTCATCAGATTATTAACAAGTACAGTCAATTTTCCATTAGTCATGCTCTGAGAAAAGACTAAATTGTAAAATCTCATTTTAGGCTATAATTCCAAATAATTCTCTTCTAAACATTTCAAAAGTAAACATCTTTAGAGTTTTAGTTTTTCACCTTCTTTTGTTATGGGTTGGTAGAAACATGCAAAACCAACTGAAAAGAAATCTTTTAAACTGGGCTAAAAAGTTCCCCCCAAGGCTTTGACATTCTCTTAAGGGCTTTCTTTCTACTCTGTTTTCCCAGTAGGGCACCCCATTAAAAATGAAATAATAAAAAAGGAATAAAGAGTCTTCAACTAGGAAGTATCTCAAGACACTGCTGCCTAGGTGTCAGACCAAGCAAAATAATGAACAGCAGTTAACCTAATAAAAAACAGATTAAAGATGACAAACAGCCTGGTTAAAGATTCTATAAGTTCAAAACAAACAAAAGTTAAAAATATTTAATAAGTTAAATAATGACCACAGAAAACGAAAACAAAAATCATCATAGGGAAAAAACACACATGTATCATACAAATTACCAAACTTAGACTTCAGAGTTTTCGTAAGTATAATCCAATGAAGTATTATCCTGATGGTAATGCAAACCAAGTCATCCTGACTCACCTGAACAAACTTTATTTTGTTCCTTCCAAAAGAATGACTAGATGTCACATTTTTTAAAAGTTAATAGCAATATTTATGTCTGTTCTTACTCAGCACATTGTATCAATTTCCACACTTAACAATGATCATTTTCATTCATCTTCAGCAATTCAGAGAGGAACTTATCAAACAATATCTTTTCACCATCCTAAACTACCGTATTAGTTTTCTTTTTTTTTAATTAAATCTTGAGAATAAGGGATAATTTCCCTAAACAGTCTTCCTAATGAACCCATTACAAATACTTGTACAACATGACAAATAAACTAAAATAACTTCAGTTACAGTATTTTTTAAATGAAAAAGGAGCATTGAGTTACAGTGATCAGTGGGTCAAAAGCCCAATAATTCTGGAATCATAACCATGGATGGTCTTAAACTTAAAAGAACTATAAATTGAACTTTCATATATTCACAATGCAAACATGCAGACAGCATGCTCTTCCTATGAGTTACCGTATAACTTAAGATTATGAAGGTGTCTAGAATAATGAAAAATGACATAAAATAATGATTTTACATATCTTATGCAATTGTGGTAAGAGCTGGACAATGGTATTTTCATACACTTTCCATTAAGATAAATTTTGTTAGGGGCTAGTAAACTTTTTTTAAAATAAACATTCTGCCAAACAATAATAATAATAATTGAACCCAGATCTGATCAAACCACTAGTCCCACTAATAGTTTATAGGAAATACAGAGGAAAATGCCAAAAATTCAATAATACCACAGAGATGCATTCTGAAAAATCCAGACTCTATAAAACTGCATAAAGCAATCTAGTTTCTTAAGTGACAAATGAAAAAGATGGAAAATCATAGAAAAAGAGGGAAATTACAGATTAACAGACTTTAGAGACATAAACCAACTACAATGTCAATCTTAGTAACATTTCTGAGTCATACAAACTGAAGTAAAAAAATAAAGGTATTTATGAAACAAGATATGTGAACACCACATATTTGCTGATATTCAGAAACAGATTACCTATTTTCAGGTTAAGAATCCATCTTTTAGAGATGCACATTGAAGTATTTATGGGATCTACTTCAAAGGAGTACAAGATGGGGATATGCTTTCAACATTTCTCCACTAAGTATGATGCTTGCTTTATGCTTTTTGCAGATACTGTATAAATCAGGTTAAGGATGCTCTCCTCTATTCCTGGTTAAGTTTTCATCATATACAGATTTCGGATTTTATTAATGGTTTCTCAGACATTTACTAAAATGATCTCATTTCTCCTATAGTCTGTTAATGTGGTAGAAACATATTACATTTACTAATCTTAAACCAACCATATATTATTGCATGGATATCTTAATACCATCTAGCTGGATTTGAGTGGTTAAAACTAATTTCACAAACATGTTCATGAGTTAGATTGACCTGTAATTTTCTCTTACTTTCTCTGTAAGATAAATAACGAGCTGGGGCACAATCCTTTTTTATATATACTATCAAATAATTTACAAAGAGATTAAACTTATATATACCTTAAATGTTTATTTGTTAAAAATCAAGTGTAAATATCAATGAGACCTTTTTTTTCTTGGTGAGAAAATTCTCAACTACTGATCTAATTTCTTTGATGGTCATACAACCAGTCAAGTTTTCAACTTAAAGTGAAGGTCACGTTTTAACAGTGGCTTCTGAAACCCTAGACATATTCTCCTTTCCTCAGCAGTCCTTTATCCCACCATTTTTCTGACCTCATCTCCTTGGACAATCACTTCAGTCCTCTCAAACGTTTCCGTCTTAAGGCATCTGCAATCCCACCGCCCCATCCCCATTTCCACAGCGTCTGATCCCTACGTCTCTCAGGGTCCCCCTCACACATCATCCTACTTGACCATACTATGTAAAGCAGTATATATCATCCACTAACATGATTTTAATTTCACTCTAATTCTCTTATTATACTTGTCACTATCTGATATTCTGTACTAATTTATTTATTTTTATTCTAATTAAGGGAGAATTACAAAATAAGTTCCATAAAAGCAGGTACTCTGTCAAATTGTTCACTCATGTAATCCCAGTGCCTGGTACTTAGAAGACACTCAAAAATACTTATTGAAGTTTTGGGTTCACATCCTGACTCTGTAACTAGTTCTATAACCTTGGGCCAATAGTCTTTGCCTTCTTCCTCCTTACACAAAACACTAATGTCATTCACCTTCCAAGATTCCTGAAAGAACGAAGACATTAAGAGAAATATCTAGCATCCACCTAATCCCAAAGGAAAACAACAAAAAACAGTACAGTAGTTTGTCCAAGGTCATATAGCTACTAAGTCCAGACTTGACTCAGACCTCTTAATTTAAGTCCATGCTCTTCCCACTACCATATACTATCTTTCAGGAGATTTCACTTCATACTAACATACTCCAAATGAGTAAAGTTAACTCAGTCTTCAACGTCTAATAACTTAGGGACTCCTGAGACCCTTTCAGGTGGTGTGCAAGATCTCATATACATAGATTAGAATTTTCCAGAAGCTATGTGACAAGGGATATCACAATAGATCGAATGCAGAAGCAGATACATGAATCCAGTTATCTTCTACTAAGCTGGACATTAAAGAAATCTGCAAAAATACAAAATACCATTCTTCCCACTAATTTTTTTTTTCCAGAAAATATTTATTTTTCACACAAAAAAAGTTACTGTAATAAGATGTAATGGATTATTACTATGTTTAAATAAAATAATAAATGTTATTATATTTTAATTTTAAATAGAATAAATATCAATAGATAAAACCCATATTAACAAAAGGTCTTTGGGTCCAAAAAGAGTTTAAAGGGGCCTTGAGATTAAAAATTTTGAGACCCACTGGAAAGAATATATCCATTCATTTACTAAACTTAATTTCATATAAATGTCTAAAATTCACAATAGTACTGAAAAACCTATTAGCTTAAGAACTATATGGGGAAGGTTGGGTAGAAGAAAGGAAACAATATGGTATTACAGAAAGAACTAAAGTTTATATTTAGAAGGCCTGTGTTCAAATCTTGGTTATGGTGCTTTGCTAGAAAATTCCCTAAGGAAATCACTGAATCCTCTTCAGCTTAAATGTCCTCGACCATAAAATAAGGATACTAGCGACTACTCTAACGTCTCAAGATTGTTAAGAGTAAGATAATAAATGTGAAAGCTCTCTATCAACTATAAAGCACTATGTAAATATAAACATAAAATTACAGCTGTTATTAAATTTTACCTCTATGGCAGACAGATGGACACTTATGGTTTCTACATCCTAAAGTCCGTCCACAGTTTTGATCACAAGGTGGACAGTTTCCAGGGCAACACTGAAGGGAAAGCAATATATAAAGAACAGATAATTTGAAAATCATACATAATATGAATGTCATTACTAGTTATTCACAGAACTTAGGGAAATCAAAAGATTGTTCTTTTCACTGTAAGAATAAGAATATTCAAGAGTATTAACATTCTTGTGTAGAATACATTATACTAAGAACTTGTAAGTTTAAATAGACAATGACCTAATTTAGTGAAATCAAGCTAAATTTACGTGCCCTTTGGTTAACTATTCTATAATCTAAAATAGTTCCATAAGAGATTCTCTTCTACTTATATATGCAGAGACTGACAACATTAACCATAGGAATGCATGTAGTCAAACTCTATAATCAATTTAGGCAAACAATCTGCCTATTTTTAAGATTTAATTATAATAAAGCCAGTGCATTATATAAATTAGGTGGGGAACTATTTTCAAACCAAAGAATCAGAGTCTAACTAAAGGAAAGAAGCAGAGACAGGCTAACTGATTTCAGCACTCTCTCGTTTGTTACTTCTTAATTTTCAATCTGTGAGAAATACAGCTGTCTAAGACTTGTCCCAATTTTCATTCATGAACACAAAGCAACTACTTAAAAGTTCTATCTGCCATTCTAACTCCTTGACTTCTCATATATCCAAACCTTGGAAACAAAATACAGACTACAATTGTCTTAAAGAAATATGGGTTTGTAACCTACTTAAGAAAAAGTTTCAGGATAAAAAAATAGCTCAAAACAAAATATACATTACTGAAAAGCAATTAAAAGTTAAAATAGTTCACTCAATTCAATAAGTATTTACCAAAAAATACTATGTGCCTATCACTTTCCCAGTGCCAGTGGGGGAAAAGAAGATTATTGCGATAAGCCTTTTAGGTGTTTGTTTCTCACCACTGATGAGCAATAATGACCAGATTTACTCTCCTGCTTTAAACAACTAGAAAATCAGACAAAATATATCCAACAACAGTTTTCAGATTTTGGACAATTAGGCAACACTGGACAGAAACCCTATGAAAAGATAAACAAAAAAGGTGAGTCCTATGATAGCACAAGTTTAGACCTGGAAGTTTCCACACTGCAGCACAAGGAGAAAAATCACAAGCAAAGTCCAGTGGTCTCACCAAGTTAAGGAGACAAAATTCAAGGTTCAGAGGCCAGTATGGTTAGAATTTGTGGAGAAATGGTAGCACAAAATATAAAGTTCATAGTATCTGGAAACCAATCAAAAGTCACCCAGGAGGAAAGAATAACCCAAAAGGAAAGCAAAATTCGATCAACAGAAATAGACCCGAGAATGACAGATGACAGAATTAGTAGGTAAGTACATTAAAATAAGCCTGTGAAGTATAGCCCATCCACCTATACTGATGACAACAGAAGAAAGCATGAGCATGAAAAGGACAGACATGGAAGTGATGAAAAAGACCCAACTCCAAGACTCAGATGAAAAAATACTGTCTGAGAGGAGAAAATACATGATGGGATTAAAAATGGGATTATACAATGCAAAAGAAAACTTGTTGAACTTGAAGATAAAGCAATATAAGCTAACATAAAATATGAACATTAAAAAGACTAAATAATAAATGGAGCATGAGTGAAGCATTAGAACTATAGGCCCTCAAGTAGTTTGACATATACATCACTGGAGCGTCATAAAGCAAAGAGTAGGAGAAATATTTGAAGAAATAAGGATCGAAAATGTCCTAAGTATGATGAAAACTATAAAGAAATACAAGAAACTCAACAAAAGCCGAGCAAAAGAAACATGAAGAAGGCAATACAAAGGAAATCACTAATAAATTCCTGAAGACTAATGATAAAGAGAAAAATCTTTTTAAACAAAGAAAAAAGATACATACAGAAGAACAAAGATAACAAAAATAGTTTAAAGTATGGGGGGAAAACTGTCAAATAAAAATCATACAGTAAAAATATTTTTCACAAACAAAAGCTAAAGAGAGTTTACAAAAATTGAAAGACTCCATGACCAGCACTCAAGAGGTGTTAAAGGAAGTTCTTCAGATAAAAGAAAATGAAACCAGATAGAAACCTGAATCTTTATAAAAGGATGAAAAATGGCAAAAGTCATGAGTTTGATGATAAATATAAAAGATTACCTATTTTTTTCAAATTCTTTGACTAAAGCAAAACAACATATTTAAGATTATTTTAAAAAATAGTATAAAATGTGTCGGAATTAAATAAAGGAGGTAAAGTAGAATCATTGAAAAGCAACACTCAATCAAATAGAAGACACAAAAGAAGGAAAAGCAACAAAGAGCAGATGGGCAAACAGAAAATAAATAGCCAATGATAGATTTAAATTCAACCATTTTATTAAAGATCGTAAGAAATGTAAATGATCTACACTCAAATTAAAACTAAAGATTGAATAAAATAAAAAATCTAAGTGCTCTGCATAGATGTTCACTTTAAATATAAAGATATGAATAAGTTAAAAGGATGGAAAAGATATACTGTATTAACACTATGAAAAACAAAGTTGAAATCACTATATTTAATAAATTTAAGAACAAGGTATCTTACCGGAGATAGAGGGATAATTTATAATAATAAAAGAGGCTTGAAAAAACTGCAAATCTACAGACTCAAAAAAATACTCCTTATACTGAACCAAGTTTCTACAGATAAGATCTGAACAGCAGAAGTTAAGCCTCTACAAAACCAAATGACACTGCTAACACTGCTATGACGTTTTAGTCAGGGAACAGAAATAGCCAGATAATCAAGACAAAAGAATTATGCACAGGACAAAAGGACACCACTGTTATTTAAAAACATTGATAGAATTTCCACTAATACAAACAATATATTTATTAATATTTCATATAGGAAGCAAAGAATATGTCTAAATACCTGAAGAACAAGTCAAGATGGCACTTATCATAGGCCCCAAAAGGAAAAACTCAAAAGAATTTTAAAATCAGTTTTCCAAGCTTATTACCTTTCTCCTACACTGATGCTTCTGACAGTCCCGCATCTTAACACACTTAGTTTCACAAAGATAAGGTTTATGGCACGGCATTCGTTTTGTATGCTTCCCACAGCGACAATGCTTTTCCACTTCCTGGAAGAATCAAATGCTATTGACTTTTGTTGATATGATTTTTTCACATTGCTATCTCTATAATTACTAAAAAATGAAAGAGAAAAGTTTTAAGAGCCTTTTGTATTAAAGACTTAAAAAAAAAAGGCTGAATTTTCTAAGACACTTGTTTCAAAAAGACTTTACAGAATTTCTATTATTAAATTTAGTAAAAACTTGATATTAAATAGTAAAACAATTAAAATCTCTTATATCTAATTACACCATAACATCTATACATCTAGTTTCAATAAAACAAGAAAACTGGATTATCTGGTAGCATGTCAAAACCAAAATGACATCTAGGCATTTTTTTCCATCATCACTAAGCCTAATTCATTGTTGCTTTGAATGTCTACTGAGAACAAACAAGTCCACACTAGTCTAAAAATGACAACATTCAAACTTTTACCAAGGAATACAAAATAAATGGTAACTTCAGATTTAACTGCTGGCATACTCTCCTGTTTCATCATAATAAATGTTAGATCATGACAGCAGATGTTTAAGAGAACAATTATAAAACAACCCCATTTGACATATTATGACAGCTGTTAAAAAAGTAATCATTACAGGAGATGACTAACTTGTCTACATGTTTCACAAGGGCCTCGGTGACAACGCTGTGAACATCTATGGATTCCACATTCAAGTACTTTGTCACAACTGTCTCCACAAGTTGGTACATCTTCTGTACAAGGCAAGGAAAATTCTAGAAGCAGATAAAAAAAAAAATCAGTATTAGTAACAACATATATTATTATAAAACACTAATAATGTGCCATGTACTTCTGGTTCCCTAAATGACAGGCCTTTCTGACATGAGTTTTTGCATCTACATAATTAATGGAAAAAGTTCACTTTAATGAAAATAACCCCTAATATTTGTAAAGTTTATGCTTTAAAAAAAAAAATTATTTCAGTGCATCGGATCTTAAGCTGCGGCACGTGGGATCTTCGTTGTGGCGCACAGGCTCTCTAGTTGTGGCACTCAGGCTTAGCCGCTCTGTGGCATGTGGGATCCTAGTTCCCAAACAGGGATCCAACCCAGGTCCCCTGCATTGCAAGGAGGATTCTTAACTACTGGACTGCCAGGAAGTCCCAAAGTTTATGCGTTTTAAAAAGAATTCGACACATGACATGTTACCATACTCAAGAAGCACATTTTTATGAGCTAACTACTTCAGAAATAACTTTTCTAAAGAAATGAGTAAGTCCCTGGAAACTACTAGGAAGAATTCTACAATATACAGAATAAAAAAAAAAAAGAAAATTGCTCTAAACAAGCTCATAGGATGAAAAAAAAAAAAAAATCTAGATTTTCAAACTATGAAATTGGCCTTTAACATAAATATTTTATAACTAATGCTGGCAATAATCTCACAAATATGTGTGCTGGTATTGGTGCTTAATCAAGAAAGTGAACGTCAACTGAAACTCTTCTATGCCTTCATCTCAAAGCAGTCAAAACTAAATTCACCTCTAACACAGAATAATGGCAAGAGTTTATAACTATTAGGTTTCCTTCATGTGCTGGCCACTACACTAAATAATTTATGTGCATTTTATCACTTAATTCTCACAATTATCTTATGAAGAAGGTACTACTATTGTCCCCATTTAACTTGAGAAAAGTATATTCAAGAAAGTGGGATTTCAACCCAGATACGCTTAGTCTTTTTTTTTTTTTTTTAAATTTTAGCAGAGATTTATTCAAGCAAGGAAAGAAAGAAATGGGATCAGAGGAAGGAACTAAATCAGGAATACATCTTGTAATACTTATATTCATCACAGTCTTAACTCACCCAGATTTATATATGTTGGCACGCTATTCAGAATGGTGACCCTTATATAATCAAAGATCATATTATTATCACTCCAGTTTTTTGTTTGTTTTATCAGCATGCAGCACAGGATATTGACATTTACTTCCCTCAATCACTTCTCTTCACTGGTCAGGGGTTGAAAGAATAGGGGAGTTGGAAGAGCATTCAGATGGAAGCCGAAGATACACCTTGAATGTGCTTTGATGGGTTGAAAAGAGGTTGGTCTGAGCTTGACAAGACACCCGTTTCAGAGGCTCAGGAAGTTTGGGGCCAAAATCTGAGTTCTTAATCCACCTGTTACCCAGGTGTGTAGAAATCTAATACTGAATTTATATTATTATTGAAATGACATTGTAAGTTTCCAGAGAAGACTAATTGGGAAAATATAATAATTAGCATAACAAGTAATCATAATCTGATTAAAGATTTTTTAGAAAGCCTTACTTGACTTCTGACATGGACAGAACCTTTTCCCAGATCGAGGACAATCTCCACAAGCACCTACATGGCAAACTTGCTCACACGTATGATTACCACATGGTAGTGTTTTCCCACATACCTAGAACAACATGCAATAAATGCTAAAGACTTAAAAGTTAACAAGACTTTGTATACGACATAATAATTTCTCAATCACAAATAAGCAACTTCTTTATATTCCTCATATTATTATGCTTTCTCTCTCACATAGGTATCATGAATGTGCATAAACACAAACACACATTTCTTTTGTGCCAGAGTATATTTTTAAAATACAACAAAGGCAAAAAGAACATACAGTTTCATGTGGTCATCCACCAAGATTTCCAATGGTACTAAAGCCATGCCAATTCTAAGACAAGCTACAAAATCAACCCTACTTCCTCAAGTGGATTAACTCAAGAAGAGGGAAAAGAGGAGAAAAAGCTAGCAAGAAAGAGTACATATGTACTAAATCTGAAATTCAACAAGTCGCTGTTAATTTGAAAAATAAATTTCTCCTGGTAATTAAAATGATACTAAGTTGAAAAGTTTCCTAAAACATGAATAAAATTCATCTGAATTGCTGTTCTTCCTCTCTTTTTATCCAACTAAATCTAACTAGCATTTCTAATTGTATATGCTTTGGTAGACTTTAACACCCACTCCTCAAAATGCATATACACTTACTTGATCACAGTGCCACAGTGGACTTGCACAGCTTCTTTCAGCTACTCGTTTCCCACAGACACACTTTTGTCTACTAACTCTTGGACAAGGTGGGCAACTTCCTAAAATCAAAACGATAAATAAGCACGGAACATCATAAAAGCAATGGCGGCTGCTTTGACTTCTGCTTAAGGCTGGAACATCTAACACTTATGACCTTTTACCTGCATGACAAGGATTTTCACATTTATGTTGTCCACAAAGCAATTTCCGTCCACATGGCAGCTGACAGGACCATTCCTTAGCACTGCACCGGCGAGGGATAGGTTTTGCTTTCTTACAATAACAAGTAGTTGTGACCATCTTGGGACAAGGGGGGCAAGGACCTAGAATCCAATGAAAGGAAAAAAAATCAGAAGCCAAAAATTAAAAATTTCAGTTCCTACACCTATCAGTAATTCCTAACACTTTCCTGATACTTTAAAAGGCAATCCCTTCAAATATTTTCTTATGTACACTTAAGTTCTGGATTCAACTTTCACAATGATTTTTTTGCTTCAATGTAAGAAGAAATAACTACCCACAAACAACAAGAAATATAATATATAACTCACCCGGATGGCAGAGGAGTAAACACTTATGGCCACAAGAAGGTTTAAAATCTCTCTCACATACTTGGCCACATGAATGAGGCACAAGCCACGGATCTAAAGGTGGATCTTCCACTTTTCCACAATAGCAATAGTACCTGCTAGGTGTGTCAGATCGTTTGTATTCAAACCTACATTTGGGACTACAAAGAATGAAATTCCTGAAGTTAATTTCATTTATAAAAGTGATATGAGATGGGATATAAATATACTTAACAATGGAGTATATACAATCAGTTAATGTACCCTCTGCTCCATCTCTATATTAGTAAGAAACATGATTTTACTAAAATCAACTTCAACCATCTAGAACAGCTCTGTCCAATAATTTCCTGAGACAATGGAAGTGTTCTACACCTGTCATGTCCAACACAATAGCCATTAGCCACATATGGCTAGTGAGCACTTGAAATGTGGCTAATACATACAACTGAGGAAGAAACAATTTTTTATTTCATAATTTTTAAGAGTATAAACAACTGCATGCGGCTACTTGCTACTGTATTAAACAACACATATCTAAAATACAGCTATACAAGAAAGCAACATTAGCTTTCTACTAACCACCTGAACTTTATTCTTGAGTTATTCATTCCAATTTTATAAGGCTCACTATTTTAAAAGTTTGGTTGGGTGGTCTACAAATAAGCAAACTATATTAGGAATAGCAAGCAGAAGAGAGAAATCAGGTTACAGGTAGGTAATATAGCAGCAAGAAACATGGCAAAATCTAGAAAGGGAAAAAATATTTGAAAATAAAAAATATTCATATTTAACATCTAATACAAAAATATATATATTTCAAATATGCCTAAGTCAAAGAAAAGTTCAAATACTGCTTCACATTCTCTACTAAAACAAATTTTTACCCAGCAAGACTAAAATAAAGCAGTTTTGGTCCTAGAAGCCAAACTAAAATAATAAATGTAGAAAATTTAATGAGACTGGATAACCTGAAGCTTTGATAGATTTTGAGGCTAAAACTAGGAAGCCAATGATCAAAATGTTAGATGTCAGTCTTGTACAATGTGACACTAAAATATACAAACAGGAGCTCCTGAGAGAAGCTGCAGAATTTCAATGGATTCTAGTCAGAAAGAAATTAAAAGTTCTTTAAAAAGATAACTAAGGCGTTGCTTTGTGGTGGGGTCGGGGGGGGGGTGGTGGGGGTAAGAATCTAAATGATTTAGTAGTTACCAAAGGAACTATTAGTTAATACAAGTTGGGGCAATGGAGGGAGCCATTAGTAGGTTTCATCTCTTCACAAACCAAATGACTACTTGAAGGCCAAGCATGGACAATGAAATTGCCAATAGAACAACTTAGAAGCTACAATTTTCATTTATTTTACTACTAAACACTCCAACTAAATTAGAGAAAGTTACCAAGGCCAGGGATAATCTCTCTTTCCAAAATCATCATCCGTCAGAGAAGATACCAGAAACTGGCTGTCTTTAGCCCACTTCTGGATACAGGGCATGTGAAATATACAGAAACATCCTGAACAACTCCAAACCTAAGACAAAGGTATCAGAGATTAACAAACACAAAATGATTTTTCTTTGATAATTCCACAATACTTTAAAATAAGTATCATTTTCAAGAACTAATTACAGAAAAAAACCTTCCTCTAGCATAATAGAAGAAATGTTCTTTTAAAAAATTAATTTACATGTAGAACACTGTAAAGAAAAATAATATTAACCATCCAGATTCATTCAGCTAGAAACTACTGCTAACATTCTGAAAAAAATCTCTAATATTTTTGTATATATTTCATACTTTTTAAAAAATGAGGTCATACTGCAGTTACTGATAAGTAACTATAGCCTTTTTTTTAACATAGTATAAGCACTTACCCTTATCAAATATGTTCATACAACATGATACTTATAGCTGTATAGCAGGTATCACGTTGATTTATATACCATAATTTAACAAATTTTGGATCGTTGTACATTTAGGTTTTTCTAATTGTAAATAACACCACAAAAGGAATCCTTAAACACAATATGTACTTATAATCTCTGTTGCCCCATTGTTATTAAAAATCTATTAGTCTCACAATTAATGCTAAATTCTAAAACTTGGGTGAACAAAGAAACTTGAAAATATATATATAAATATCATAAGCCAGCTGAAGCACTGAAAAAAAGCCAACTTCTTCCCCCAAAAAAGCAGTGCCTAAAAAAAGAACTGGGATATAGAAGTAAAAGGTCAAGAGAGGGAAAAGGAAATGCGAATAAACTGCATATTACTCAGCTGATTACTACTAAGGGCCAAAGTTCAGTCCTGTTAGGAATGTTCTGAAGAACCACATAAAACATGCCTAGGACAACTCCAGCCCCAACCACTAGCAAAGAGGAAGCTAGAGCACTCATCCCTTAACTCCTTATGGTGGAATGTTGCCCCAGTGGGGAATAACTCTGCCCTACTTCGGTACTATACCCACTTCCTGCTGAGTTAGTTCCCAAAGAGAAAGCAGTGAGGTTGGGGAAAAAACCCACAGACAGCAAGTGTTTAATGCAGAGACTATTCCTCCACTGCAGCTGAATTCACAGTAAGCCAACCAGAAGCACCAAAGGCACCTGCAGCTGCTATGCCATCCTATCTGATATAGCTTAAATTTCTGGTTCATTCTGCATGACCCATCCATTTCACATCTGACCTGACTGCCCTTCTCTAGGCAATGGTGCTACAACAGCAGAGGATTAGCTTGAGGTCTAAATGGTGAGTCTATCACATTCAGTCATCACGTCCCCTTAATTGCTTTATTAATGCTCTTTAAATTTACATATATATTAACTTCACCATTAGGCCATAGAATCTCTAAGTACATAAGTTATCTCTGAATCCATCTCTCCCCATTAACCTAGCCACTTTCCAGAAGCACCTTCAAGACAAGAGAAGCTCACTAATAAACCATAAATGTCACTGCTAGGTTTTACTTCCTTGAAGGCAGGGAACATAATGATATTTTTTAAAACCTGGTGAAAGTAATGAAATGTAAGTTATTTAACATTTCAGTACTTGTGAGTCTCTATGAAGTACTAATGCTAAAAATGCTTTATCAACATGACATATGCATTGACACTGAAAATATTTGCTTCAGTTTTATTAATAGTGCTGAAAATATTCATTGCTCATTTAGAGGTATTTTTCTTTTAATCACAGATTCCCCAAAACTGAATATCAATTTATAAATAGAATTCTCAAATGAAACATTTTTTAGCAAAAACAGTAATAAATGATTACAAAGTATACATGCAAAATAAGATATTTGACGGCAATAACATTATTTTAGATATGGACAAAAACTTACTGCTTGGTTTCTCTTCACTGAAGCAATACAAATTAAGCATGTCATAGCCCCGGCTTGAAAAGCTTCATTTACGTACTGTTTCGTTCGCTCTAATTCTCGTACATCTCCATCTTGAAATTTAAAAATTGAAAACTTAAGGTTAAGCAACATCTGAAAATAACACAAAGTCACCAACAGCACCACATTACGTGAGAACTGTCTAGTATTATCAATTGTTCAAACTACAGCTAAAAAAAGGAGAAGCTAAAGGAAAAAAGCAATCAGTGAACTGCAAAGAGGTCACAAAGTCCATGCATTCTATTTTGACCTTCTCTCAGAGTTCACCTGCTGTTACAGTCCTTAACAAATCCGGTGGGGGCAGAGCCTCAGGCAAAGGCAGCAAGATGCCAAGTAATAAGAGAAAGCATACCTAAAGCGAGGTGAAAGGAACTGAAAAGCAAAAGCTCAGCAGAGCCACTGAGCCTAAATATAAGCATATGTCTATCAATGTGTAAGTGCATAAGAGTCTGTGTATATGAGTCTGTTTGTCTGACAAAGCATGTTCTTAGTAAAAATCTGTCGAATGAAAAGATCAATACAGTACAATAACCTTGTTTCATTAAATTATGCTATTTCTGCTTAAAAAGGAAGCATGACTTAGAAAAAAAATTACTACACCGTATTTTCTTTAAGCAATCATTAAGCATTTACTTGGTAGACACTGCACTATTTGTATTTCAGTAAGATTAAATAAGATGTTTTTAATTTCATTTTACAGATGAGAAAACTGAAGCACATAACATTTAAGTAACTTCGGTATGGCTCCAAAGTGAGCCCTCTTGACCACTATGCTATGCTGCAGCAAGGGTTTAATACAGGAAGGTCCAAGAAATAACAGCACAATGAAAGGCAGAAAAGCAACCCTGAAGCTCACATGACACCAAAAGGACAATAATCTGAGTCACTTTAGTATAAGAAAAATAAACCTACAGGCCTTTAGTATAATAAAGATTATTCAATAGAGGTTAACCAAGTCTCCAGGAAAAGTACACTACTGGCATAAACTATCGTAAGTACAGAACATGGCAATAAAATTGTACAAGCCAAAATTTATGTCATCAAAAAGAAAAATAAGAAGGACACTTGGATAATTCTTTACTTTCTAAGACCATCTAAGTAAACACAAAAGTCACAAAATCTTGTTCTACCATACTATAAACACAAGTATAATTTAGGTTATTCAACAAAATATATATAAAATCACTCCCAAAACTATAAAATACTATAAACTTACTAAGACAATTGTTTTGAACAAACATCAAAGTTTGACGAGAATCCTTAAAGACAGACTTAATAACCATATTCTATGTATTTATTTTGCTCTTTGACATGGCTGGCTCTAACAAATGTAGAGCATTTTAAAATTTCATCTAATTTAACAGCTACCATGTAACATAGAAGATAAAAACAAGATGAATAGACTTTAATAAAGTCTAATCTTATATTTATAAAATTTATGTAAGACTTCTTTGAAAATTGTGTTAAAACTTGGCTGCAGCAATAAAGTATAGTGCCCAAGGTGGACAGGATGGCATTTGAAGTCATGCATTTTAACAAGATCACTCTGGCAACTGAAGAAAAATGACTGTGAGGAGGCCAAGACTGGAAACATGAAGTACCAGAGAGGAGGTAGTTACAGCAGATGAAGCAAAAAAGACATTTAGTAAGTCAATGTGTCCATCTCAGCTTTCTCATCTTTAAAATAGTAGTAATAATAATATCTACCCCACAGAGCTATTATGTGGATTTAAATAACTATTATTTAATAGCTATTAAACCTATTAAACAGCTGTAGGGGCCTGAATTAAGGTGATGACAGTATGGGGAAAGGTGGGGTGAATTTAAGAAATTTAGGAAGTAAAACTCAGCAGGACTTGGTGACAATGAGATTGTGTTGCTTTGAAAAGTCAACGTTCATGCCAAGATTCAGAAGGAAAGATTGCTGTGCCTGAAGAGCTGTCTGACATAGGCTGAGGGGAGGAGTGGGAGCAAATAAAATATACTCATGTCATGTATATGCCAACCCTGCTCCCAGATTTCTGCCTTAGGTGGGTGACTGGGAAAACTGTGGCACTACTAATTAATATAAAGAAAATAAGACAATAAATAAGTTATCTTTCAACATATGTTTATGTTTCCATAGGCCAGCAAGACAGCAATACCCAACAGGAAGCTGCCATTAAAGTCTGAAACTTGACATGGAAGTATAAGGGCTGTGAGTTCTGGTGTTCAATTCACTAACGTGAGATGGGAACCATCTCATAACTCTGGGATTTACTGTACTAGTCAAGTTTCCTGACTTTGGTAGAGGCAAAGTACAGAACACAATGGAATGGATATCAAAATACTTATGGATTTGACACAATACAGCGTAAGAAAATCGCCTTAACACTTTGAGATGAAAGCCGGGTTAAAATTAACAATACTCATAAATGATAAAAGTTTTCTAAACACTAGACAGAAATACTTGGTTATATCACTGGATTTCCTATTTAAAAATAACACCTGTACCTAGAATGGTTTAAGTGAGGTCTTCTTGAAGGAAGCCTGAAGTTACTTTCTATGAAATCCTTTAAAAGCAAGAAACCTCAAGGTTCCTCTTTGCCAACTTTTACCTGGCTGAGTCAGACTTCTCAGTCAAGCTTCCTAATCTTAATTCTTTGCCAGACAGGGTAAATTCCTTGGAAACCATTTTGATGATATGTACCCAGGCTCATGATGCTATCAATATACTCAGCAACTACTATGGATAATACCTTCAAGAATGCTTCCAGCAATGACTGTAAGCATAAAATGTGGAATATGTAAGAGCACTTCACAGAAAATAATCTATTTCTACACTTAGTACCAAATCTTCACAGCAACATCACTTTGCCCCTTGCTCTCATAAACGAATGTGGTTAAGTAACCCAGATATATACAACATACAATGTGACTGTACACACTGAACCTGAGGAGACTAAGATTTTTTTTAAAGCATAAACATCAGAAGTTGTAAGATATAAAATAAAGGAATAAAGTTAAGAAATGAAACTGACTCCAAGATACATTTAACATAATGAAAAAGAGAAAAATGAAGAATCAATTTAAAGGAGTATTCAAAGTCTTCAAGTGCAATCAAACCATCATCAGGAACAACTGGACCCAACTCATCTCTCAGGGAAGATCCCCCATCCCCACCACCCAGGCATACTAATGAGATGCCAATGAAACACCAAAGAGAATTTCTAAGGCTATAAAAGACATTGCCATCCTATTACTGTGATAAAACATATAACTCAAATAGTAAACGGAGAAGGCAATGGCACCCCACTCCAGTACTCTTGCCTGGAAAATCCCATGGACAGAGGAGCTTGGAAGGCTGCAGTCCATGGGGTCGCTGAGGGTCGGACATGACTGAGCGACTTCACTTTCACTTTTACGTATTGGAGAAGGAAATGGCAACCCACTCCAGTGTTCTTGCCTGGAAAATCCCAGGGATGGGGGAGCCTGGTGGGCTGCCGTCTATGGGGTTGCAGAGTCGGACACGACTAAAGCGACTTAGCAGTGGTGGCAGCAAATAATAAAAGGTGTAAAAATTCAACTCCATAGCATAAGAATGTTCATTCTTAAGATACAAAAAGTATCCCACACAGAGTAAAGGTGTTAGAAAAAGTCAGGAATATATTTTTCATTTGATGTAAAAATATCAAAATTTAAAAGCTCATACAGTACCTGTCTGAGTAGTATAAGTTATAAATGTATTAGCAACTATTTTTCCTCTTTTTCCTTCAAAATCTTCATCCCCTTCTTCTTCAGATGAAGAGCTAAAGTGTTCTTCAACAATTTTTTTGGCTGCAGCCTGATTAGCCTTCTTGATTTCCTCAAATTTCTTTTGAGACATTAGCTCTGCTTAATAGAAAAAAAAATGTTTTTCATTTCTGCAAAACAATCTCGCAAAAAGAAAGACATGATATACCAACACATTATTAAAATACAGATTTAAAAGTCACCTTTGGTGCATTCTATTTTACTGTCATCTATGAAAAAAAGTATTTTCAAATTTCTTATCATATAGGTAAACAGAATACCACAATATAAACTTTCACTTTTGTTAAATATTCTGCTAAATGCAACAAACTGTTCTAGAGTGACTAACAAATCAATTTTTTAATTTACAAAGGCATGTTAAAGTATCAAAAAACTGGTGATCAACCTCAAGACAAGGACATTAACAAAATTAAAGTGAGATGTTTAAAAATAAATGGTAGGAAAGTCCAAGAGGGAAGGGATACACATAGCCGATTCACTTTGTTGTACAGCAAAAACTAACACAACAATGCAAAGAAATTATACTCCAATAATAAAAAAAAGTTTTAAATGAATGAATGGTACACAGTGATTCTTAAGAGGTGGGAAACATACCCACTGGGAGCACATCAAAATCAGCAAAGCCACGTGCTTTTTCAAATCATCTTCTTCCATACTACAAACCCAACATGGCTTGGCCCACCAAAGACTTAGCACAAGCAATATTCACTGTATACTCACTATGTTTACAATTGCTGCTTAGAAAGCGCAAGAACTTTTTTGTCTTTATTAGCATGTGGTCACAAAACACATTTACTGAACATTAATCCCACACAAAAAGTGACTGACGGTAAAGAATCAGACAGACTGTAAAGAATCAGACCGTAAAGTGCCAGACAGTAAAGAATCTGCCTGCAATGCGGGAGACCTGGGTTCGATCCCTGGGCCACAAGAAGATCCCCTGGAAGAGGGCATGGTAACCCATTCCAGTATTCTTCCCTGGAGACTCCCCATAGCCAGAGGAGCCTATCGAGCTACAGTCCACGGGATCGCAAACAGTGATACACGACTGAGTGAGTAAGCACAGGAATCCAACACAAAATACTGCTAACATGGAAAATGTGCTTCTCACAACTTCATTCCAAGAAGAAACGTTAAGTAAGTTTTGAATTAGTTCCGTTATTCTGCTTAGCACTGTCTGTACTTCTGACTTTGTTACTGTCTTAAATAATGCAAAAAAGAATTAGACTACTTCATAGCACATTCCCAATGAGACTTCAAACTCCTCAAGAGCAGGACTATCAGAATTCTCTACAAGCATTATTAATAAACCCTTCTAGACAGCAACCACAGTTCAAGAAAGGAGCCACAAACATACTGAATTGATCTTAATTCATGAGTGCCTTAATTCATCAGTGCACTAAGAAATGCACTTTATGCTTGAAACTGATGAGTCACTACTCATAAAAACTTTCCTATTTTAGGTGGTGTACTTGTATTTAATGATGTTTTATCTTTATTTTCCTCATGAAATCCTCTCCTTTTCTTATTGCAGCTGGTTTGGCTGGGAACTCCTGGATATTTCAAGTAAAACTGGAGGAAAATGTACAGAGCTTACATAGGAATCTTTGAGTACTAGTAGAAAACTAATTGATATAAGATATATGACTCAAAATTTTTTTAAAGGTTGAAGCAGATATAATAAAAACATTCATAACCTGATCAATAGACCCAGATCAGATCATCTCAAAGACAGCTGACAAAGCAACCTTCCCATATATTATTTTTTACAGTCAAATCTCAATTATCCAGTTGAAGGATGCTTGCTTTTCTCTAACCACAAAATCCAAGGAAGTTCACCAAAACTGTTCACAAGTCTCCCTCTTGCATACCTCACTACCACCAATATCATACTCAGTAACTCATCACTATTCTAAACTCAGAATTTTCTATCACCTAACTTTAAAATTAGCTGGAGGAGGTATAACATTCAGAAGCTCAATTTGCTCCTCCACCCAAAAAAATATATTTTGAAAAATACAACAATAAAATGATTTCCGGGATTATTCTCTGACCCCCTGCACTCTTTCACTGCTGTGGACAACTGAAAGCTGCATGTGTGCACGCCACCAAAACACTGCTTTGTTGTTCAGTCACTAAGCTCTTTGCAACCCCATGAACTGCAGCAAGCCCGGGTCCCCTGTCCTTCACTATCTCTTGTGAGTTAGCTCCAACTCCTGTCCGTTGCCTTGGGTGAAGGATACTGACAAGCTGAAGGAGGCCACACCAGATATATCCAGGAAAGGACATGAAATTTGTGACCCCAGTAGAAAACAGTACCACAAACTTAAGTGCATATAGGGCATAGATAATTAAGGTCACTAAACTAGGCAATCAAACAAAGATGGAAAATGACAAACAGCCCCAGAAGTAGGAGACACAATGCGAAGGGGAAAGCCTAAATCCAATCTAAAAGGGACTTCTGTAACTCGGCCCAACCGACTGTTGCCACGCATTAAAGTACCAAAGCCACAGTGTTTGAGAAGAAAAGTTGCTAACCGGGTTTTTATGAAATTTTAAAAAGAAAAACCAAAAAACTGCCGGCAATCAATTCAGATTTAACGCATTGTGTTAACCAAACTATACGCTAAATCAGACCGCTGGGCTACGATTTGCAACCTTGGGAATTCAATAGACAAGAGAGAAGAGAAGACTACGGGACGGAGAAATAATAAAGATTAATATCAATTAAACTGATGATGAATAAGGTGTGATGGGAATTGGCCTAGAATGAACAGTTGCCTGAAAGCTTTGAGAAGTGAGGCCAATTATAAACTCCTGAAGAAGGAAAGTAGTGAATGCGGAGGCAGCTCAGACTAGGCAGTGCCTTAGGAGGTGGGTATTCAGGTGAGCCCGAGAACAGGAGCCATTCTCACCACCGGCCACGGAAGTCTGAGGCGCTTCAGACCCCGCGGGGCAGCGCCGCGCTGAGCTACCTGCAGCCGCAGGGGTGGCCGCTCCTCCGGGGCTGAGGCCAGGAACAGCAGCGCCCACCGACCCCTTCTCTCGCCCTCCTCCGGCGCCGCGGAGATGGACTCCATTTCCCGAGGAGGGGGCCGCAGTGCCTCGTCCTCGGGCTCGGCCTCGACCACCGGCTACCTGGCGCCAGGAAGCTTCCATCCCTGCAGAGGAAAAAAAAAAAAAAAAGAGTGGAAGGAGCGTGAGGGCTGTGGTGCCGAAGAGTCTGGGGAAAAGGACAGTGAGGGAAACCGAGATGAGGGTGAAATGAGGAGGGTCTCCGCCGGACCGGGGCCGGATTTGAAAAGGTCGCGGCCCTGTCTCTCCCAGAGGGCGAACCCCCGCTACGCCCAGGCTTTGGAGATGGCTAGGAGAGGGAGAGAGCTAGGCAGAGAAATGGACTGCAGAGCAAGGCGCATACAGCCACGGAGAAAGAGTCGAGAGAGAAGGAAGGAGCCTCCTGGACCTCGGAGTAGCGCGGTGATGGGAGAACAACCGACTAACCCGGCGTATCCCGCCGGGAAGCAACTGCAGTAGCAAACCCCAAGGAAAGCTACGTCTCCTTATCGACGGCGCCCGCCTCAAGCGACTACAATTCCCAGAAGTCCAGGCTCACAAATCGCAGAACGCGTGGCATCACCGGCCGCTTCCTCATCCGGGACCTTTTCTGTGTGTTGGCCAGCCCTCGGAACGCATGCGCCAACTGAACCGGGCCTTCGGAAACCGGGCCTACAGTTCCCGAAATGCTCTGGGGTTCGGGCTTCCCTTGTGGCTCAGCTGGTAAAGAATCCGCCCGCAATGCTGGAGACCTGGGTTCGATCCCTGGGTTGGGAAGATCCCCTGGAGAAGGGAAAGGCTACCCACTCCAGTATTGTGACCTAGAGAATTCTTTGGATTGTATGGTCCATGGGGTCGCAAAGAGTCGGACACGACTGAGCGACTTTCACTTTCACTTCGGGCGGGCAGGGCGCAGAGAGAGCGAACTAGATGGGGAAGTGGGCGGGCCCTGAGGTGTTCAGGACACCGAAGGTTGCTGTTTTTTTCTCGAAACTTCCCTGAACCTAGCTGGAGTCTGTACCAGTGGTCGTAACTGACTGCCCACTGTCTTTGGTGCCAGGGAACTTTTCTCGCAGATAGGAGAAAGCATTTACGAGAAAAATACTTTGAGGTCGGGGAAGAGGGAGGGAAAGCCGAGGGAGTGCTGCGGTAAAGTGGCTGGAGTGGAGAAAACGCTCTTCTGAATTACTAAAGGGATGTAGAAGATAAATCTAACGGCATTAGTATCAAAGTCCTTTATAGTTTATAATGTACTGTTTCTGAAGCAGGCCGATTTTTACTTTCACAACAAAAGGAAAAGTAGTTAAGAGCCAGGTCTGGTCCTGATTCTTCTGGCTTTGCTGTTTTCAATAATAGATAAAGAGAAGAGTGGAAGAAATTTTAAAAATTCAGGCGTCTGTCTGGGATTGAGAAATATATTAATTGCTGTTTGGGACTACACGGCCCTTTACAACTCTTCAGCTTAATGAATACCTAATATTAATATAGCATTTATTAAGTTCCAGGCACTATGCAAAGTGTTTTACATATATATGTATTTTAACAGTGTGATACTCAATAATGCTATTTTTATCCCCATTTTACACTGTGGGATAGAGAAGTTAAGTTCCTTGCCCTTGACATAGCCTGGTGTTGTTTTCTCTTCCATTTTGTAAATTAGAAAATAAAGACACAGAAAACTTTATTATTAAATATCCTAGCAGAGCCAGGACTGCAGCTGAGCTGTGTGACTCCTGTACTATACTCTTAAAAACATCCTACTACTTAATTACTGTGAAAAAGTAATGTTTACATAGAAATTCCACTTAGGTTTAGAGGCCCTAATCAGGCAAAAGGCTCAGTTGTTCAGAGTTTTTCCCTTGCCATTTTACAATGATAATTGATAATCATAATAACTACTGCGGAGTCAAAAAGAATGTTATATGCTATGTGAATGAGCAAGCATTTATTATATTATTCTCAAAAAGCTTAGTGGAGAGCTGATGGATTTATAATGTGGAAGTATAGGTAAACTTAGAGCACATTTCAAAATACCATTTTCTGCTATTTTCACTTTGAAATATCAGATAACATTTGAAGGAAACAAGTTCTATTTATCAAAGGGGAACATGAGAAATACATGAAGATGATAAATATATAGTTAAGATTATAAAAGTGATAAATATAATTGTATAGTTCTAATTAATCTTAATTATTAAAAATACTACCCTCAAGAAAAGCTAAAAACAAAAGATGCACCAAGTACTGGCAACAATATGGAGCAATTGGAACTTTCATGCATTTTGGTAGGAGTGGAAATTGGTTCAAACCTTTTAGAAAAATGTTTGGCATGTTCCAAGGCCCACGTAATTCCACTTCTGAATATATACCTGAAAGACCTGAGTGCACAGCTTCACAAAAACTCATTTTATAGCAGCTTTCCTCATAATAGTCAAAAACTAGGAACAAACCACATGTCTATCAACAGGATAGAAAAATTGTGGTATATTCATATAATAGAATGCTATGCCAAAAGAAATACTGATATGTGAAGCAAGATGAGTGAATCTCAAAGATACCATGTTGAACAAAAGAGGCCAGACACAACAGATGACTCTCTTGTGAATCCAATTTCATGAAGTTCCTGAACAAGTAACAGAGGCCAGATTAGTGCATACTCCTGGTAGGGGTGGGAGAATTTTAATTGGGAGGAGGAATAAGGTATCCTCCTGAGTGGTGGGAAAATTCTATCTTAATCTGGGTGGTAGTTTTACTTGTGTGTACATGTGTTAAAACTCAAAATATTATACATGTATGATTTGTGCAACTTACTATATGTATGACACACCTCAATTTTTTAAAGAATCCTAAAATATAGAAAAATTTGGATATCTGAATACCCCTATTGTCCAGTCATTTAAAAAATTATTTGTCCATTACTGACATGTCTTCCTGATATGGATTCATTTTGCCAGTGTTTCAATATAGCTCCCTAAATACATTGATCTTTGACAAATACATCTAGACTCAGGTAAACACTTTGCCTGTTATCAATACATTGCCCCTCAGCTCCTATTCACCCTTCAGTATATGCTCTGTGACAGGACACAACTTGAAGCATCTCACCAGAGATGTTAAGTTTTCTCGGCAGAGGGCACTGGAGAAACATTGGAGGAAGCAACACGCTCTCCTGTTATTTCCTGCTGCTGTATAATAGGTCAACCACCTTGCAGCATTTGCCTGGCCTGGAGATAAACTTCCAAAGCAGCCCTCTCAACATGGAAACCTACCTTAAGGTCTTCTGCTCACCACTGATCCCCCTGAGTCACCATTCCCTTTGCAGCTGACACCCTCCTCATACCTGCCACAGCACCCCTGAGCCTTGGCTCCCATCCCCTCTGCAAACTCACCCCTCTGGTTTCTGATCACTGCACTCCGCAGGAGACTGCAGAACAGCTGTGGCCTGAACAAACCAGCAAGCTTCTCTGCTATCTAGTGGGCTGAACTACACCTTCACCAGTAAGACTGAATCAACCTTGGGGAGGGAAACTCTTCCAAGTTTGTCCTTCCTTGGGTATTCTCCCTCAGTCCTAGAACACCATACATAGTTTCCTTCTAGTCCTTCTTTTATAAGAGCTTAATAATTCTTTATATAAAACTTGACCCACAAAGGTCCATCTAGTCCAGGCTATGGTTTTTCCAGTGGTCATGTATGGATGTGAGAGCTGGACTGTGAAAAAAGCTGAGTGCTGAAGAATTGATGCTCTTGAACTGTGGTGTTGAAGAAGACTCTGGAGAGTCCCTTGGACTGCAAGGAGATCCAACCAGTCCATTCTAAAGGAGATCAGTCCTGGGTATTCATTGGAAAGAATGAGGCTAAAGCTGAAACTCCAGTACTTTGGCCACCTCATGCGAAGAGTTGACTCATTGGAAAAGACTGATGCTGGGAGAGATTGGGGGCAGGAGGAGAAGGGGACGACAGAGGATGAGATGGCTGGATGGCATCACCGACTCGATGGACGTGGGTCTGAGTGAACTCCGGGAGTTGGTGATGGACAGGGAGGCCTGGTGTGCTGCAATTCATGGGGTCGCAAAGAGTCAGACACGACTGAGCAACTGAACTGAACTGAACTGAACTGAGTGGTTTCTATTGTTGATTGGACCAAGACCAATACAAGCACTGAATACATTTTACTTGACATATTGGATATCATCCAATCACATTGACAGCAAAAATAAATATAGTTAACAAGGAAATAAAGAGGGAAAGTGTTAAGAAGAAAATAAAGGGTACAACATAAAGTGCAAAATACACCAGTTGAAATAAGTGGGACAGAAGTGCTATCCGTGGGACAAAACAAAATTAGAAAATTGAATAATCAGGCTGATTTCTCTAGGCAGGTTAAACACAAATAACTTTCAAGGATAGATTCTTATTTTGCTTTAATTATTAATACTGAGAGAACTGAGTGATAAAAATAGTATTGTATAATGTTAATTTCATTAAAATAACATAATTTTTAAACTGGGTCATCAGTTTCTTTTTCCAGTAAAACCTTCAAAAACAAAAGTTAACCAAACATTTATTCATATTTCATGTAAACTATTTCTAATATTCGGCTAAATAACCCATCCATCAATCAATAATTGAGTCTGGGGCTTCCCTGGTGGCTCAGTGGTAAAGAATCTGTCAGTCAACACAGAAGACACAGGTTCGATCCCTGGTACAGGAAGATGCCAAGTGCTCCAGAGCAACTAAGCCCAGGTGCCTCAACTATTGTGTCTGCGCACTAGAGCCCAGGGAACCAAAACTACTGAGCCCACATGCCACAATCACTGAAGCTCACGTGTCCTAGAGCCTGTACTCCACAGCAAGAGAATCTACGGCCATGAGTAGCCCGTGCACAGCAACTAGAGTAGCCCCTGCTCAGCACAACTAGAGAAAAGCCCACACAGTAACCAAGAACCAGCAGAGCCAAAAATAAATGAAATAATTTTTTTTATAAACTGACTCTGGCAGTTATCCAATATTGTCAGGCATTACATATTTGCACTCAGAGATGGGAAGGGTTCATTGTAAATAAAGAACCAGAATAGGAATGAGAAGGTTCACTGAGATGCTGAGAACTGAGAAAACTATTAAAGGCAGACTAAGATGTGGATGTAAGTGGTCAGTCAGTTCAGTCGCTGAGTTGTGTCCGACACTTTGCAACCCCATGGACTGCAGCACACTAGGCTTGCTGTCCATCACCAACTCCCGGAGCTCACTCAAACTCATGTTCATCGAGTCAGTGATGCCATCCAACCATCTCATCTTCTGTCATCCCCTTCTCCTCCTGCCTTCAATCTTTCCCAGCATCAGGGTCTTTTCCAAGGAGTTAGTTCTTCATATCAAGTGGCCAAAGTATTGGAATTTCAGCTTCAGCATCAATCCTTCCAATGAATATTCAGGACTCATTTCCTTTAGGATGGACTGCTTTGATATCTTCCTGCAGTCCAAGGGACTCTCAAGAGTCTTCTCCAACACCACAGTTCAAAAGCATCAATTCTTCGGCGCTCAGCTTTATTCACAGTCCAACTCTCACATCCGTACATGGCTACTGGAAAAAC
Source organism: Bos grunniens (assembly GCF_055505025.1). Taxonomy (NCBI): domain Eukaryota; kingdom Metazoa; phylum Chordata; class Mammalia; order Artiodactyla; family Bovidae; genus Bos; species Bos grunniens. Next base: position 51,813,755 of record NC_141170.1, on the reverse strand, counting down.
CATATCTTTGACTAGACAGACCTTTGTCAACAAAGTAATGTCTCTGCTTTTTAATATGCTGTCTAGGTTTGGCATAGCTTTTCTTCCAAGGAGCAAGGGTCTTTTAATTTCATGGCTGCAATCACCATCTGCAGTGATTTTGGAGCCCCAAAAAACAAAGTCAGCCACTGTTTCCACTGTTTCCCCATTTATTTGCCATGAAGTGATGGAACCGGATGCCATGATCTTACTTTTCTGAATGTTGAGCTTTAAACTAACTTTTTCACTCTCCTGTTTCACTTTCATCAAGAGGCTCTTTAGTTCTCCTTCACTTTCTGCCATAAGGGTGGTGTCATCTGCATATCTGAGGTTATTGATATTTCTCCTGATAATCTTGATTCCAGCTTGTGCTTCATCCAGTCTGGCATTTGGCATAATGTACTCTTCATATAAGTTAAATAAGCAGGGTGACAATATACAGCCTTGACGTACTCCTTTCCCAATTTGGAACCAGTCTGTTGTTCCATGTCCGGTTCTAACTGTTGCTCCTTGACCTGCATGCAGATTTCTTAGGAGGCAGGTAAGGTGATCTGGTATTCCCATCTCTTTCAGAATTTTCCACAGTTTGTTGTGATCTACACAGTCAAAGACTTTGGCATAGTCAATAAAGCAGAAGTAGATATTTTTCTGGAATTCTCTTGCTTTTTGGTGATCCAACAGATGTTGGCGGTTTCATCTCTAGTTCCTCTGCCTTTTCTAAATCCAGTTTGAACCCCTGGAAGTTCGTGGTTCACATACTGTTGAAGCCTGGCTTGGAGAATTTTTGAGCTTTACTTTACTAGTGTGTGAGATGAGTAAAATTATGTGGTAGTATGAGCATTCTTTAGCATTGCCCTTCTTTGGAATTGGAATGAAAACTGACCTTTTCCAGTCCTGTGGCCATTGCTGAGTTTTCCAACTTTGCTGGAATATTGGCTGCCGCACTTTCACAGCATCATCTTTTAGGATTTGAAATAGATAAACTGGAATTCCATCACCTCCACTAGCTTTGTTCATTGTGATGCTTCCTAAGGCCCACTTGACTTCACATTCCAGGATGTCTGGCTCTAGGTGAGTGATCATAGCATCGTGGTTATCTAGGTCATGAAGATCTTTTTCTATAGTTCTTCTGTGTATTCTTGCCACCTCTTCTTAATATCTTCTGCTTCTGTTAGGTCCATATCATTTCTGCCCATCTTTGCGTGAAATACTCCCTTAGTATCTCTAATTTTCTTGAAGAGATCTCTAGTCTTTCCCATTCTATTGTTTTCCTTTATTTCTTTGCACTGATCACTGAGGAAGGCTTTCTTATCTCTCCTTGCTACTCTTTGGAACTCTACATTCAGATGGGTATATCTTTCCTTTGCCTTTAGCTTCTCTTCTTTTCTCAGCTATTTGTAAGGCCTCCTCAGACAACCATTTTTCCTTTTTTGCATTTCTTTTTCTTGGGGATGGTCTTGATCCATCTCCTGTACAATGTCATGAATCTCCATCCATAGTTCTTCAGGCACTCTGTCTATCAGATCTAATCCCTTAAATCTCTTGGTCACTTCCACTGTATAATTGCAAGGAATTTGACTTAGGTCATACCTGAATAGTCTAGTGGTTTTCCCTAGTTTCTTCAATTTAAAAATTTTGCAATAAGGAATTCATGATTTGAGCCACAGTCAGCTCCTGGTCTTGTTTTAGTTGACTGTATCGAGCTTCTCCATCTTTGGCTGCAAAGAATATAATCAATCTGATTTCGGTATTGACCATCTGGTGATGTCCATGTGTAGAGTCTTCTCTCATGTTGTAAGTAAGAGGCACTATATTTGGTAGGGATGGAATGAGCCAAGGTTTAGAAGTGAAAACAAACAAAGCACATGTTTGAACCAGACAGAAGAAAATTCTACTGAATCCCCAGGCAAAAGTGATTAATGGGGTTGAACACTGTGAAACAGAAGTAGAAAATTTTGGTTTCAATGTTGACACTAAGTAGCCACTGTGAGGTTCAAGAGAAGGGAGATGACATTATAAAAGGGAGATTTTTCAGGAAAATGAATGTAGAAATAATAGGAAAATTTGAGCTAGGAAGAGCCTTGTAAAAGAATCGCTGCTGTTGCTGCTTCTAAGTCGCTTCAGTCATGTCTGACTCTGTGCAACCCCATAGACAGCAGCCCACGAGGTTCCCCCGTCCCTGGGATTCTCCAGGCAAGAACACTGGAGTGGGTTGCCATTTCCTTCTCCAATGCATGAAAGTGAAAAGTGAAAGTGAAGTCGCTCAGTCGTGTCTGACTCTTAGCGACCCCATGGACTACAGCCCACCAGGCTCCTCCATCCATGGGATTCTCCAGGCAAGAGTACTGGAGTGGGGTGCCATTGCCTTCTCCATAGAATTAAATTGTACTTGTAGGATTCAGTTTACAAATTCAGATGTGCAAATAATCACACTACAGTAATCATAATCTTTCAGTTACCTTAATTTGAACTCTTGAGTTATATCTCCCAGGATTGGTTGGAAAAATGCATTTATTAATTCACTCAACAGACCCCTATTATGCCTAGACATTTTCTATATACTGGAAATAGAGCAGCACATGAAATAAAGTACCTGTCCTCATGGAACTTACATTTGAATGGGGAAAGCAGATAGCAAACAAGTAAAATATAAATTAAGATATAATATGAAGCAGTGATCTGTGTGGGGAGATGCGGTGAAGAGGTTTTCAATTTAGACTGAGCAAAGAAGGTACTCTACCATGGTGACGTTTGAGCAGAGATCTGAACGAAGGTGCAACACCCACTGGATACTGGGGAAAGAATTTTCCAGGGAGAGAAAAAGAAAACAAGGACCCAGAAAAGGGGGCATACTTGGTATGTTTAAGGACCAACAAGGAGGCCAATATAACTAAAAGAGTTTGAGCAGGCAGAAGAGCAGTAGGACACCAAATCAGAGAGATGATCGGGGCCATTTCACGTAGGGCTATGGTGAGGACTTTGGATTTAACTGTAAGCAAGCTGAGGCAAGGAAGCAACATGATCTGATTTTGTTTTTGTAAGATCACAATGGCAGCTCTACCTCGAAGTGGGCTATTGGGGAAAGGGGAGCAAGAGTTGCAATAGACACCTTTAACATGCTGTGTATAGTCCAGGTGAAGATGGTGGCTTGGATATGAGGACTTACAGTGAGATGCAGGATATGTTTTGAAGGTTGAGCTGACAAAGTTCACTGACAAATTATGATAGCGGGTGTGAAATTAAGAGGAACTGAGCCAATGGAATGCCCTCTTATGAGAGAGAGAATATTAGGAAAGGAATATATTTGGGGGGAAAAATCATGAGTTCTGCTTAAAACACGTCAAGTCTCCACTAAAAGCTGGCTCTCCCATTTCTCTTTACGTCCAGCAACACTTTTGATACCAGATGTGTGGATTTTTCCCCACAAAATAATTCTTCAGTTCTCAGTGGGTACCAACTGGATGTCCTACATTTAATTCAGCTCTGACACTAATTGCCTGGAGAGTTCAGATCTCACTGGTTAAGGGCTCAATCCCACAAGACTGGCCCCCTCACTTCAGATGCCAGTCACTGGTCTCATGGCTGTCACTTTTACTCCTGATCACGCAGCTGGAGACCCACCCTCCCCTACCTCTGGACCGTTCATTCACATGTGGCAACTCTATCACCCTTTTAGTCAGTCTCTAGGGCCCATCCACATCTAATAGAATACATTCTGTTCACTAAACAGAAATGCATACAGTATTCTAAGTTCAGACGCCCCATGATTTTCTACAAAGGCAAGAGCATGTTTCTTCTTAAAACTTCCCAATTAAATCCAGTCTTTTTTGATCTTTTTGTAATCTCCACTGAGAACATTACTAGCTGCAAAGTCCTTATATAAGCCTTCACTGCCTTTGATTACTTAGAGCCAATTATTTTAAAATTATAATGTTCATTATCTTATCCCAAATGTACTCACTCCAGTAGAACTTACCCCTACTGAAGCCCATCTGCTGGTTTTAAGATGATGTTTAATTAAACATCTTAAATGGCTCAGATGGTAAAGCATCTCTCTGCAGTGCAGGAGACCTGGGTTCGATCCCTGGGTTGGGAAGATCCCCTGGAGAAGGAAATGGCAACCCACTCTAGTACTCTTCCCTGGAGAATCCCATGGACAGAGGAGCCTAGTAGACTACAGTCCATGGGGTCGTGAAGAGTCAGACAGGACTGAGTGATATCACTCTCACTTTCAAATGTGACCAGTCCCATCAGAGTCAATACCTAGGGAATCTATTTATCCTCACCATTTATTGTATGATATCTGTTCTAAGTCTACTATAAAATTCAAAAAATAATTATGGTAATCATTGTTACAATAACTTTTAAAAAGTTTAAATAAGTGATATCTACTGATTTCCTTTTGTTCACAAATTTATTTACAGCTCAAATAGATTATTCAGTTATGGCTTCCAGTTTGAGAGGCTCAAATAATTTGAAGAAAGTGATTATAACTGGGCTCAGGAAGCAAAGGCTCAATCTGCATTGCTTGTATCACAGTATACTACATTTGATGGCAAATAGGTATTTGAAATATGGTTAATCTATATTATGTATTTGTATTTGTGTGTGTGTGTGTGATTTATTTTTGGTTACTCTCTTTGAGCTTCAAAAAAGCTTTCTGGTTTGGCATGTGGGCCAGCAGAGCAGGGAAGCCTGGTGTGCTGCAGTCCATGGGGTTGCAAAGAGTTAGACATGACTTAGTGATTGAACAACAACAACCAGTGAAGAAGGCCACCTCTCAAGGTAAAAGAAATAAGACTAGGTCAGTAGCATTAAATAAAGAGATCTATATTAAAGAGTTTAGCACTAAAATTTATTTTTAAAAGACCTATCCATTATTTCAGTTCATTAATAAAACAACTCTCATTTTTCTACCACTGAGGAGTCCTGTCTCTCTTTAATCAATGAATTTCAAATGCCCAATTCTTTTAGACAGAAAAATAAAAGGAGTACAATCAAGGTAAATTTCATGTTACTTTACTGTAATATGCTTCTTTGGTGATTTTATATATTTTATGCTTTTTTAGGCACTTTGAAATTATATCAGAAATGGAGCAATGGAAAAAGCCATAAATGTAGATCTATTAATTATCCTTATTTTTAGCAAACTAAGGAACTAGGGAGAGAGGTCTATTACACTAAAATCTGAGTGGAAACAAATTACATTCCTATCCTGGAGTCCCCCTGGTAATGGTAGACAGATGGTCATCCTTCAACACTCTTTCTGCCACAATGAGGCCATTGGAGGATATCAGGGAGCACTATGGACTTGGGTGCCACCAGGATACCTGTGCTCCTCAGCATCATGAATCTTTGTGACAAACCCAGGAAATAGGCTCCCTGCTCTCTGAAGACCTAACTCAAGTAGCTTCTTGGACCAAGTCCAACTGGCCGAAGCTCAGCCTAGATGAAACAAAAAGGAACCTAACTGAAAAGAGGAGAACTGGCAATTTGACAAGAAATCAAATATCAACTCTTTTTAAGGGCCAGCATTGTCAGGCTGATGAGTAATTTTGTGGTAAATTGCTATTTTCAGAATCCCAAAGGAATACATGGGTGAAAAATGCATTCTTTCACCTTGAACTCATCAGGAAACCAAGAGCCAGACGTGGAATGTAATTCTAGAAGGTATTGTCTCCAAGTGATTTAATATGCACTCTGACTAACTTCAAGTGGAAACACAGGTAATTGGCATGTAACCACCAAGTAGAGCCTCATAAAGCACTCAAGTTCATCTGTGTAGAAAGCAATCAAGTACAATCTCATGGTGAAGTAAACACTGAGCCAAGGGTTAAAAGTCCAGGCTTTGCCACTAAACTAGCTGTGTGAATGTATACTTAACTCATCTTTTTTTCTTCTTGTGAAATAATTCAAATATACCAAAAATTATAGAGAATATATGTCCGTATTTGTATGTAGGTTTGTCAAATCTTAATATTTGGACTTATTTCCTTCATATTGTTTTAAAATATATAAAACATATAAATGAAGTCCTCTGAATTTTCCAGTTTCTCTTCCATCCCATCCTCTCCATTCAACACAGAAGTAACCACTCTCCTGATTTCTGCTCATTCCCCTGCCTGTTATTAAACTGTTATATCATAGGTACACATCAGTAAGTGCTACCTAGTACTTTGCTGTATGTTTGTAAGTTTTGTATAGATAACAATTATATGTACATACAAGAGTGCACAAATGAAAATGTTAAGAACAAACACAATGGAGCCTCAGGGCTTGGATTCAAATAATGGTTGTGTAACTTTCTTCTTGTGGGCATCAGGCAAAATAAGCAAACTCTCTGTGGCTCCATTTCCTCATCTGTTAAACAGGAGACATAAGAGAACCTAACTTCTAGGTTGTCCTGAGAATTAAATGAATTGACATCTGGAAAATACTTGGGACAGAGCCTGGCACAAACTCAGCACTACATAAATGTTCAGTTCAGTTCAGTCGCTCAGTCATGTCCAATTCTTTGCGACCCCATGGACTGCAGCACACCAGGCCTCCCTGTCCATCACCAACTCCCGGAGCCTACCCAAACTCATGTTCATTGAGTCGGTGATGCCATATAACCATCTCATCCTCTGTCGTCCCCTTCTCTGACTGCCCTCAATCTTTCCCAGCATCAGGGTTTTTTCAAATGAGTCAGTTCTTCACATCAGGTGGCCAAAGTACTGGAATTTCAGCTTTAACATCAGTCCTTCCAATGAACACCCAGGACTGATCTCCTTTAGGATGGACTGGTTGGATCTCCTTGCAGTCCAAGGGACTCTCAAGAGTCTTCTCCAACACCACAGTTCAAAAGCATCAATTCTTCGGTTCTCAGCTTTCTTTAGAGTCCAACTCTCACATCCATACATGACTACTGGAAAAACCATAGCCTTGACTAGATGGACCTTTGTTGGCAAAGTAATGTCTCTGCTTTTGAATATGCTGTCTGGCCTGGTCATAACTTTCCTTCCAAGGAGTAAGCGTCTTTTAATTTCAGGGCTGCAGTCACCATCTGCAATGATTTTGGAGCCCCCCAAAATAAAGTCAGCCACTGTTTCCACTGTTTCCCCATCTATTTCCCATGAAGTGATGGGACCAGATGCCACGATCTTCATTTTCTGAATGTTGAGTTTTAAGCCAACTTTTTCACTCTCCTGTTTCACTTTCATCAAGAGGCTCTTTAGTTCTTCTTCACTTTCTGCCATAAGGGTGGTATCATCTGCATATCTGAGGTTACTGCTGTTTCTCCCGGCAATCTTGATTCCAACTTGTGTTTCAACCAGCCCAGCGCTTCTCATGATGTACTCTGTAAATAAGCAGGGTGACAATATACAGCCTTGACGGACTCCTTTTCCTATTTGGAACCAGTCTGTTGTTCCATGTCCAGTTCTAACTGTTGCTTCCTCACCTGCATACAGGTTTCTCAAGAGGCAGGTCAGGTGGTCTGGTATTCCCATCTCTTTCAGAATTTTCCACAGTTTATTGTGATCCACACAGTCAAAGGCTTTGGCATAGTCAATAAAGCAGAAACAGATGTTTTTCTGTAACTCTCTTGCTTTTTCCATGATCCAGCGGATGTTGGCAATTTGATCTCTGGTTCTTCTGCCTTTTCTAAAACCAGCTTGAACATCTGGAAGTTCACAGTTCATGTATTGCTGAAGCCTGGCTTGGAGAATTTTGAGCATTACTTTAGTAGCATGTGAGATGAGTGCAGTTGTTGGTATTCAAACATTTTATAGAATGCATTATATGAATATATTCTAATTTATATGTCATCTCCTTTCCATGATCATTTAAGTTGCTTACATTTTTTTACTATTACACCCTTCAACATGTCTCACTGTTGAAGAATGTGGCCAATATTTGTAGTGATTATAAACACCTAAGAATGAACTTTCTGGGTTTTAGGTTAACCCAACTTGCAGCTCTAGCAGATATCAGCATATTGCTTTCCAACATATGGCAAAAATTTCCAGTCTCATTCAAAGTTCCCATTACTACATACTCATCAGTTTTACTGTCGTCTGATCATCATTTCTGTATTTTCAAAATGAGGAGGGATAAATAAGATGATCCGTAGAGTGTGCATTTTCTATATTCTCTGATTCCCTTTTCTTGAATTTCCCACTTTCTCTCTTCACCTTGAGATAAACTAGTCCAGCAAATAGCAAACTGTTTCTTCTGAGTCTATAAGCCTATTTTTTTTGTATTTTATATTCTGAATAGTCTATAAACTAGGACATCCAATAATAAAATTTCAATAGTCATAAGGAAGAATATAACTTAAACTGACAATGTCCAAGCCAGGCATACATACATCCAACACTATTAAAACATATCTGTGGTTTTCAAATATTTTAAAGCAGTGGACTTTTTAAAAAATAAAAGTACAAAATGAAGCTCAATATAAATGCTGCTTGCTCCTTTTCTCCCCTTTTTGCTTACCTTTAAAATGCATCTTACACATTGGTAAAAGCTTCTTGCAATGAAATTATATTAGTGCCTAGATGAACTTCCTGAAAATAAGAAATATTAAAATGCTTCCATTCATGTTGTTATTTTACCCATTACATTTGTATTTTATACTTTATTTGATCATGCTTTCATTTTAGACTAATATATAGTCTATACTAAAATCTTCTGGAAATATTCATGTCAGAGAAAGACTGCCTATTGTTACCAAAGAGCTCTGATTTTACTACCTACAATTTCTATGAGAAAAAAAAAGCTTCAGGCTCTGAAGTTTATAATTATAGGCCAATATTGCCTCCTAATAGTAAGAAGCTTAATCACATCATATTTCAAGTTAGAAAAGTTGATTTTTAAAAATTCTGCAAAATCTTGAAGTAATCTCTTCCTATATCATAATAGATTTGGGAGGAAGGCAGAATACTTACCAGACACATTGGCAAGCCTGGGTCATATTCTCTCTGATCTGCCGTCTACAAGTCCCAGAATTCTCCCTCTCGTTTCCTCTCAGATGCCATTACTAAAGATCTTCCAACTTCAGCCAGCCTTCACTTGTCCTTACATCAAGCCTGTTGTAGTCTTAACATGTTAAGATCCTAGTCCCAGACAGCCACTGGAGTGCGGGATCAGGCTGGAATGTGGATGGTCTCTGGATTGATAAAAGAGAGCTCCTGCTTTGACATCCACATGTACCCAAGTCAGCACACTTACCATCAGTCTCACCAAAGCCACATGTTCCCTGTCTTTTTTTTTTTTTTTTTTTTTTAATTTTCTCATGAAGCCAGCAGAGAAGGCAATGGCAACCCACTCCAGTACTCTTGCCTGGAAAATCCCATGGAAGGAGGAGCCTGGTAGGCTGCAGTCCATGGGGTCGTTAACGACTGAGCATCTTCACTTTCACTTTTCACTTTCATACATTGGAGAAGGAAATGGCAACCTACTCTAGTGTTCTTGCCTGGAGAATCCCAGGGACAGGGGAGCCTCAGGGGCTGCAGTCTATGGGGTTGCACAGAGTCGGACACGACTGAAGCAACTTAGCAGCAGCAGAAGCATGAAGCCAGAGCTCAGTTGTGAAGTTCTGCTTCACACTCCAGGTGTCTAAAACTGGAGTCTTCACCACCTGGAAGAGTCATGAAAAAGGATTTGGCTAAACCCTCCTTAGCCCAAGGCTTTGCACCAAGAACCTGCTACCTATCTGATGTAAGCTCAGAGCTTGGGGTCAGAGGTCATCAAATCAGAACCCTTGGATACGTCTCTAGCCCAGATCAGATTCAATGTGCCCCCCACTGGATGCTGTGGTTGGGGCTGCTTCTCCTTTGGGAGACAGCCCTGAGCCAGGTGTGCAACCCTCACTTATTCCCAGCAAATCTGCTGCTATGAGGAGCCTTCAAGCCTGTTTACAGTGTTTTAGAGGTTTTTATAACAGACAAGAAGGAACATAAAGAAAAGAATAAAACACAGATGAAGGAAAAGGAATAATAAGAAAGAAAAGAGAGGAAAAGGAGCACTTGTCTCAAGAAGAAGCCGTATTTTTTTATTACTTATGATTCACCCACTCCAGGACTAACCACTTCCTCTGCAGTGAAGTATTTGCCTGTTGATATTAAAGATATAGGTAGGATGTTGAAGGGAAGGCTTCAAAGGCTTCAAGGCAAAAACAACATTTAGTTCAACAAATATCCTATTGGTAGAGTAGGATAACTTCTACCATGGGCATACACTGATTGAGGTCCATAGAGATATCTGAAATGTCAAATTAACAAGTCATATTATTGTCATATTAAGCCATATTATGTCATATTAAGTCATGTTAAGTCATATTATTATAGGCATGGATAAAAATCTGAAGTCAGTCCAAGTGATCTGTGGTAAGAATTTACTGAGCCACATCTGAGTTTAGCAGTAGAGTTATATAACTGATTGTCAGTGTCTTCTGTGAGCAGACACTTCCGTTTCTTTTCTAGACCCATCCTCCTATTAACTCCTTCCTGGCTCTCTTCTCACGCTTTAATGTATGAATTACCTAGGGGTTTGCTAAAATTTGGATTCTGATACAGCAGGTCTGGAGTAGGGCCTGAGATTCTGAATTGCTAAGAAGCTCCCATGATGCCCATGCTGGACTATAGTACTTCCAGCTCTCATTTTCTAACAATTTCCTTTGTTCATCACCCAGCAAAATATTAGCTTTATCTCCTTTTCTTATTGCTGGTCAGTCAGAGAATAGGAGATAGTAGCCAACTTCTATCAAGCTTTAATAATCATGAATTTTAAAATTTATGTAATTATATATATATATAATTATATAATTAAAGATTCTTCTAATATTTTATGATTTTCAATTTCCCAGGTGGTTCAGTGGTAAAAATCCTGCTTGCAATGCAGGAGACGTGGGTTTGACCCCTAGGTCGGGAAGATCCTCTGGAGAAGGAAATGGCAACCCATTCCAGTATTCTTGCCTAGGAAATCCCATGGACACAGGGCCTAGTGGGCTATAGCCCATGGGGTTGCAAAAGAGTCAGACAAGACTGAGCAACAAAAACAACAAGGCTTACTCGATGGCTCAAGTAGTAAAGCATCCATTTGCAATGCAGGAGATTCCGGTTCAATCCCTGGATCCAGAAGTTTCCCTGGAGGAGGAAATGGCAACCCATTCCAGTATTCTTGCCTGCAAAATTCCATGGACAGAGGATCCTGGCGGGCTATAGTACACGGGGTCACAAAGAGCCAGACACAACTAAGCACAGCATAGTCATATGTGTGTGTGTGTGTGTACAGAAAAGGAAATGGCAACACACTCCAGTATTCTTGCCTAGAGAATCCCACAGATACAGGAGTCTGGCAAACTTCAGCCCATGCAGCTGCAAAGAGTCAGACATGACTGAGCATGCACACACCATGTGTGTATGTATGTGTATGTGCATATGTACATATATATACACACATGCACATATATACATACACACGTATATAAATATGATTTGTCATGCTTATATCAGTAAGAAGTTTCTTTCAACCATTCTTCCCAAGCTCTAGCATAAATGATTAAGGTCTTTAAAATGACCTGGAAGCTCTAAAATGTCCTAAACTCTCGACCAAATTATCAAATAAATAATATTCGCTATAGCTTTAGGATTTATATCACTTTATTGCATTCTAATTCTTTTTAAATAGTATCCTGAACATGAGGTACATGATAATTTTCAGTTGCCCCTGAGCAATATAAATTGTCTGAAAGTGAGAGATGCTTGTTTACTTTTATAAATAGTGTTACATAAAAGGACCATATGTGAAAAAATTAGAAGATAAGAGATGCTGACAAGTTAATTGGTTCTTTGCAGGTCATCCATTGTGAAAAATTCTAAGTGTGATGATTCTTTAGCTATAGTACCTCACAAGCAAATGTATGGCTTTGTGCCCTGTACCAAAGCACATTTTCCCTATGGAAAAATTCCCAGCTGAGTCATCCTTGTCTCCCGGCTTACAGGTACTTTCATCACATCACCAAAAGGATCCTGAGGAATGTCCTTATGAAAAACCAGCTTTTCAGTCCTGTGTAGAGTCTGTGGGCCCACTTTCAGTTCCAGATCCTTCGATAGCTGAAAATTCTGTGTCAATAAGTGGTTTCAGGAATTTCTCAACCTTGGTTAGCCTCTGCTTCAGTTTCTGCTGCATTGACTCATACTCAGCCAGGATCCGAGCAAACCTTGTTTGCAGGAGGTCTACTGAGCTCTCCATTCGGGTGACCTTCTCTTCAAGATCTTTAGGATCACTTCCAGCATTTGCAATGTTTATGTCCAATAGACCATCTTTCATCAAGATTTGCTTCCCTTTCTCTTCTAGCATACCTTTGGCATCTGGGTACTCAGTTAGAGCTTCCATGAGGTCATCTTTTGAGAGACAGAATAGATCTGAGTAGCCAATGCTTTTAATATTGGCTGTTCTTCGATTGCCAGCTTTGCTACCTTTAATATTAAGGATACTGATTTCACCAAAGTAGCTGCCATCACTCAATACTACAAACTGAGTGATCCCGTCATCAGCCACCACGGCAAGTTTGCCTTCCTTGATGATGTACATCTCTCGGCCAATATCCCCTTTCTTGCAAATGTAATCTCCAGGACTGTAGACTTGGGGTTGTAATTTCAAGACCAACTCCACCAACAGACCAGCTTCACAGTCTGCAAAAATGCGCACCTTTTTTAATGTGTCTAAATGAACATTGATGGCGATCTCTGCTCTTAGTTTATCAGGTAGATACTTCAAGACTTCTCTCTCATCCACTGTTTTTTTGTTGGTCCACAGATAGTCAAACCATTTAATAACTCGCTTTTCCATATCTTTGCTTACATTTCGAAAATGCATGTATTGCTTGATCGCATCAATTCTTGCTTGAAATTCTGCCCTGGCCGCATTCATGTTGGAAATCATAGAACCTATGTTACCGACAATGGTGGCAAAAATTAACACTCCAATGAGGAAATCAGCCACCACAAAGAAATACTCAGAATCCCTCACAGGAGGTGGTGTTTCGCCAATAGTGGTCAAAGTCAGTGTAGACCAGTAAAGACTGTACACATATTTTCTAGCCAAACGGCCAAAATCAGGATCATTAACATCAGGATAGACCCATGTGTCATTTCCAAACCCAATAGCTTTGGAAATAGAGAAGTACACACACGCATTCCAGTGGATGATGATGATGATGTACATGACAAGGTTAGAGATCCTGAAGATGTTTGGGTAGTTTGTCCGTGTTTCTGTTCTCTGGAAGAACTCAAACATTCGAGAGATCCTTAACAATCTGTTTAATCTAATTTCTGGATAATTCCAGCCAAACTTAATATACAGCAGATCAGTTGGGATCACTGATAGAACATCCAGTTTAAATTGAAAGGTTGATTTATACTTGTCTATGAGTTTACGCTCTTCCTTCACCAGTAGTCCTTGTTCTAGGTAACCTAAAATAGAAAAAAAAAAAAATGTTTTTCCTTTTTATGCCATTGTGAATTTTTCTAAAGTAACTTTCAACCAACTTTGCTGAGTTCAAAACAAGAGCTCATTTCAATAAATACACTTTCAGCAATGTAATGAGATCAACATACGGCTGTGGAAAATGTTCTTTGGCAGAAATAAAAAATCTAGCTTTATAAGTACAAAAGTGAGAGATTATATGCAATGTATATATATGAGGTATATATGCAAATTTCTCTAGGCTCAGTGTCTTGTCCAGGTTAAGCTATTCTTTTTATAAACAGTGTTCATACAAAGTTTTCTGCATGCTCTAGCACTGTGTTTAATTCCTCATGCCACTCTTTTGTCAGAATCCCAGCCTCACCCTTGAAGCTTGGGTACCTCCTTGCTGTTTGACTGTCCTGCATAGTCTTACCTTACCCTTTCAATGTGAAGCATATCTCCTTAGAGGCTTCATTTTCATATCTCTTTCTTGACCTTCCCCAGGCTAAATTAGACATCTGGGATCTTCCTTTCACTTAAGTTGCTACCACGGGCCCTGTGTATTAAACCCAGAATTTCAATGCTCTGATATATTTCACTAGGGAAAATTTTTATTTCTCTTCCTATTTTGGTTACCAGACCTGTGCATAGAACAGAACTGAAATATTGTTTCAATGCACTGATACTAGAGAATGTCACTATTTTACATAATGATTCTTAAAAGCCATTCTCTGCATACATAGGTTACCTTTGCATGTAGAGAGTAGTATAGAAACAATAAGCTTATACCTATTTAACAAGAATACTTCAGTAAGAAGCTATCAGATCCTGCCCAGATTATTGGTCAATAATGCCTCCCTATGAACCATAAAGTTGAATTAAAGATGTATGTCCTGTTTCTTATAATATTTCTAGGACAGCTCTGCTAAGTACAATGACCTTTTCCCCCATGTCTCTTCAAGGTACCTCTGTTAAGTAGCAATTACCCTTTCCTCACAGAGCTGCAGAATATTTCTGTTCTCTCTGTTCCTCTTGCCTGGTATGAACCCAGTGAACAGGCTAATGGAGGAAAGCCATCAATCCATATCCAGAAGGTTGCTAGTAATGTCCTTCTGAATCAGTTGGAGTAGCCTAAGCCTGTGGGTTGGGCTTCCCTGGTGGCTCAGATGGTAAAGAACCTTCTGCAATGTGGAAGACTCAGGTTCAATCCTTGAGTCAAAAAGATCCCCTGGAGAAGGCAATGAGAACCCACTCCAATATTCTTGCCTGGAGGAGTCCATGGACAGAGGAACTCGGCAGGCTACAGTCCATGGGGTCGCAAAGAGTCAGACACAACTGAGCAACTAACACACACCAGCCTGTGGTTGAGTATATGGTACTCTTGCTTTCAATGGTGCCTTTTCTTCTCAAAAAACTCTTTGTTTTCTTTAAGAATACTTGAATTAATAAATTTCAAATTAAACAGAGACAAAAGCACAAAATTGCAAAATATCCAAAACTAAACATATTTACCTGTCCTTGTTCGTACAAACATGTCAAGAAGATAGACTACATCTGATAAGTAATCAAAAGCAAGCCAGTATTCTAGGTAATCAGACTGAAGTTCATCAAAACATGCTCTGTAAAAGAAAAACTTGTATAAATAAAATGAAAGGGGACCAATTTAAATAAATTTAAATAAAAGTCCTCTTTGTATAATTTTTATCATGATGAGAAATATAATACACTAAGGTGAGGAGGGGTCCTTAGAATCCATTTACTCAACCATGGTTTTCCCAAATTTATTCCCAAATCTGAGGGTTAGATTTAGTTTTTTCACATTTCTGAATTTCAACATTCTTTCCATTATACCAGTCAGCTTTGTGAAAATATCAAATGAAAATAAATGGCTCAAGCTAATGTCAAAATACTGATAATTTTTGGTGATACACATTGATAACCAGGTTCATACTGACTGTTTACACCCAAAGTGCCTCAGGAAATCACACTTGGCCCTAGGTGACTGAGATGTTCACTGTCTAAAAGACAAGGAACCATAGATACTACTTGGGAAACCCATCTTGCTCTATAAAACCTAGATCTTTGATCTTTTTCCAGTCTTGGCAATTTTCTTTTTCTTGCAGGCCAAAGAAAATAAAAAGTTTCTCCCCAAACTCTAATTAAATGATTGAGCAATTAAAAAGTTTAAAAGTATGCCCATATCCCCCATCCCAGTTCTGAATTTCCAGGGATATTGGAAACCAAATAACTCTTGATCTTAGGAAAACACAGAGAATGATGTAACATCTAGAAAACTGGTGGTGGAGAAAGGTGTGTCCTAAAGACTTCTAAGCCAAACTGTTAAGTCAGTGAAATTGGAAACTAAAAGTGGGTTGAGATCCATAAAAATATATAGACACCTTGCAATAATCATGGTCCAGTTATACATAACAGGTAAGGTGATGCAGAACAGCCAGTTGTAATACGTATTTCCTGAGGGATCAATAACCACGACTTCCTTCTTCTCTCTACCAGCAATTAGAAATAAAGGGAAGGTTACCAAGAAACAAGATTTTTATTTCACATATCAAATATGGTTACACCCATCACCCACAATTAATGATATAAAAACAAGCTGGAGAAGCTCACTCCACAGTGGGAAGACTAGTTTGACATAGTGCATTAATCATAAGAAACTGGTTAGTGAGGGGTGGATAGTTAAATTATTAGTCTCACATTAAACCATACTTTAGACTTTATCCAAGCCCTTATTTAACTGTGATGCTGCGGACACTTCTATCACTCCAGCTACTGAGAAAGAACAACGGCATAGATCATGCCAGACTCTGGATATTCCACAGATCCCTTTGGAGGGTTACGGGTGGTGGGAGAATGATGGTTTTGCCACTCCCCTTACCAGGTAATATAACAATCAGGGACCACATTGTGAGGGGGAACTCATGGCTTCTTTCTCATCTGTATGGAGAGAAGAATATAATACAATCTAATAAAACGTACTCGTCCTTAAGTGTGAATGAAGAATTGAGAAGAAGTAGAGGACAAGAGAAAGAAGAAAGGAAGAAACTATACCATCAAATGACATTTTTAAAAACTTTCTGGTATCAAGTCTATTATTTTTAAGGATTTTTCCCTATATACAACATCAACAAAGTGCTAACAGGCACAAATAATTAAACCATTGTCTGATAAAGAGTTTTCTTTGAGTAAGTTAAACGAACAAGTTTTTCTTTAATTATAAAGTAAAAAGATAGCTCAGAAAACATCACTCAGTCTTATTCTTATGAAATTTTAACTCTTAAGCATGGCTTTTGTAATGAGACTACTTTACTTTAGATTATTTGCCATATAGTATAGATGACTCAAAAACATTAATGAAATTATTAAATTTTTACTTCAAATAAAAAAATGATGGTAAGAGCCTAGAAATGCAATTTTCTTTGGATCCTAAATATGTCCCAATAATAAGTTTATCTTCATCAGTGCTTGAGGAAGGAAATTAACTATGACACTGAAAGTTCTTGATGAGAAAATTGAGATTAAGACTACCATTGCTAATTTTAAGGAAATTGGAAAAAAAATTAATTCACATTTGACAACAATTTATTTAGCCTTTACACAGGGCCTCTTTCCTGTGAATTTCTGGGAAATTATCTCTGCATTCAAAACCTATCACAAATTTACTTCTAATCTCAATGCCATTAAAAATACTTACTCCTCTTTCTTATCTTTGCCTTTCTCCTCTTTCTTTTTCTTGTCTTTGTCCTTTTCTTTCTTCTTTTTCTTTTCTGGGTCCTTTTTATTTTCATTTTTATCATCTGGCTTGCTGAAAAAGTGAGCAATATAGTTGGTAAAATACAAAAATATTATGGGCAGAAAAATTTGGGGTCATTCAAGGCAAAGTCTCACTTACCTCTTCTTTTCTTTTTTCTTTTTCTTCTTTTCCTTTGGTTCTCTATAGGAAAAAACAGCATCTGCGTCACATAAACAAATCACATTCCGACTTCCATTCTTATTCACTTTTCTCTTCATTGGGCAAGAATTCTGAGCTTTGTGTTCAAGGACACACCCCCATGTTCAGAGACCAGAAATCTGATCTCTTAATGGAGTGTTCAACCAAAAATAGACACATACCCAGATAAGAAGCAAATAAAAATTCCCAGGAATTAGTGCATGTAGAAATTTGGAGAAAATGGAGGTGGATAAAGGCATAAACCCAGGGAGGGAAATTTACAAAATAACAGATGTAAGAGTGCACTTTCAAAGTCTCAATACATATCCAAAAAATGATTACTTAAACTTTCAGCTTCTTGATGTCACTTAGATTTATGCTTGAATAAGAACTTTGAGAATTTCCAGAAAATGTCATGACATTTCTCTAGAGGGGTAATCCTGGCTGAAGCAATGTTTTATGAGCAGTCAAAAAGTTCTGTGGTAACAGAATTAGAATTCCAGTTCTTAGAATCATTCACTGGATTTGAGATCATCTTCTATGTACTGTTTCTTCTTGAGTGGAGAGTATGTGATTAGAGGCCTCTTTCTGCAGTTGGCTTTCTCTGTCAGCAGAAGAATGGATTCTGGAGTCAGACAGAGCAAAAGTAATCGTAGGCTGTCACTGTTGGCTCAGATGTCTTGGGAAAATATAATATTCAGAGTTGAATGAACAAGCATCTCATTACTACTGGGATAGTCAGAGAATGCTGTTAAAGAGAAGTAGGAATAAACTAGGCATCCAGGTATGGGTAAGAGTTGTAGAGGCTGAGAAGAAGAGGAAGAATGCTAAAGGGAGGGAAACTTTCAGGTGCAAATATACAAATGAACTTCATCTGGGTAGGAACGGCCCAGCAGAAGTAGAAAACTGCTACCAAGGAGAAACAGGAGATAAAACTGACAAGGAGCCGGGACTTGGCACCTAACAGGAACAGAATATAAAGTCAGATAAGAAGGAATTTACAGCTATAGGAGTACATTCCTATGATACAGGATTTCACATCCTCACACAGACCCTGGGAGATGGTGCTAGCACCTTCTTGGATGGCATTTAAAAATTTAGAAAAGGTCAAAAATATACAAGCAACTCCTACAGCTCAATTCCAGAAAAATAAATGACCAAATCAAAAAATGGGCCAAAGAACTAAATAGACATTTCTCCAAAGAAGACATATAGATGGCTAACAAACACATGAAAAGATGCTCAACATCACTCATTATCAGAGAAATGCAAATCAAAACCACTATGAGGTACCATTTCACGCCAGTCAGAATGGCTGTGATCCAAAAGTCTACAAGCAATAAATGCTGGAGAGGGTGTGGAGAAAAGGGAACCCTCTTACACTGTTGGTGGGAATGCAAACTAGTATAGCCACTATGGAGAACAGTGTGGAGATTCCTTGAAAAACTGGAAATAGAATTGCCTTATGATCCAGCAATCCCACTGCTGGGCGTACACATTGAGGAAACCAGAATTGAAAGAGACACGTGTACCCCAATGTTCATCGCAGCACTGTTTATAATAGCCAGGACATGGAAGCAACCTAGATGTCCATCAGCAGATAAATGGATAAGAAAGCTGTGGTACATATACACAATGGAGTATTACTCAGCCATTAAAAAGAATACATTTGAATCAGTTCTAATGAGGTGGATGAAACTGGAGCTGATTATACAGAGTGAAGTAAGCCAGAAAGAAAAACACCAATACAGTATACTAAGGCATATATATGGAATTTAGAAAGATGGTAACAATAACCCTGTATACGAGACAGCAAAAGAGACACTGATGTATAGAACAGTCTTTTGGACTCTGTGGGAGAGGGAGAGGGTGGGATGATTTGGGAGAATGGCATTGAAATATGTATAATATCATATATGGAACGAGTCGCCAGTCCAGGTTCGATACACGATACCAGATGCTTGGGGCTGGTGCACTGGGACGACCCAGAGGGATGGTATGGGGAGGGAGGAGGGAGGAGGGTTCAGGATGGGGAACACATGTATACCTGTGGCAGATTCATTTCGATATTTGGCAAAACCAATACAATATTGTAAAGTTTAAAAATAAAATAAAATTAAAAAAAAGTTTAGAAAAGGTGATGGCTCACACCAAGTGACATAAAAATTACAAAATGTCATGGCAGATGGTGGAAGAAGGTATCAGAAAGATTTAGAGAAGCAGCATGCTAAAATGAATATACTAAGTAAGCAAACTAGCCCAGCAACTGATTGTGTTCCCTAAGAGGGCTGAGAGGATACAAAAATGATAGGGACTGTGCTGGTGAGAGGGGCACCAGCATCACTGAGCAGCTCAGTGGTATTGTCCTCTGTTTACTTTAGCGAGCAGTGAGAGACACTGACCTGGGTATAGAACCAGATTCCCTGAGAGCAATAGGGATGGCAGGATCTAGAATCATGGAGATCAGCGGCAGTGCTTACCCATCAGAAAAGAAGTGGGCCTGATTGTTGTAATTAGCAGTTAAGTGCACATAGTAGCTGGAGAAGGCAACAGCACCCCACTCCGGTACTCTTGCCTGAAAAATCCCATGGACGGAGGACCCTGGTGGGCTGCAGTCTATGGGGTCGCGAAGAGTCGGACACGACTGAGTGACTTCACTTTCACTTTTCACTTCCATGCATTGGAGAAGGAAATGGCAACCCACTCCAGTGTTCTTGCCTGGAGAATCCCAGGGATGCCAGAGCCTGGTGGGCTGCCATCTATGGGGTGGCACAGAGTCGGACACGACTGAAGCAGCAGCAGCGGCAGCACACAGTAGCCAGGGCCTTAACCCACAGAAAGCTATAGAAGGGATTAATAGTCTACTGCGTTCCTAGATAGGTGGGCATCCCATTGACTTGTTAGGGTACTGTTTAACATTTACAATAAAAAAAAAAAAAACCAGGAATGGATGATCAGCAGGTTGAGGGCAAGTTACACCAATAAAAAGTCACAACCCCTTGAACAGTTTCTAAACCTGAGTAAGCTTTCAAAAATGAAACCCCTGACTGGAGGAAAAGCCAAGCTCCCATGAAGAAAGACTACAACAGCAATGACAAGTATATTCAGTAATGATTTCCCCAGTCTTTCGCTTAAAGACAATCAATGGTCATTTACTTAGGTAACTGTACCCTAGTGGGGCTTCCCCGATGGCTCAGCAGTCAAGAATCCACCTGCAGTGCAGGAGTCATAGGAGACACAGGTTGGATCCCTGGGTCAGGAAGATCCCCTGGTGGAAAGCATGGTAACCCACTCCAGTATTCTTGCCTGGAGAATCACCATAGACAGAGGAGCCTGGTGGGCTACAGTGTTGCAGAGTCGGATACGACTGAAGTGACTTAGCAGGCAGACACGCACCCTGGGGGATAAAAAGAATGCCTAGATACGTTAAAGACCACTTGGCAGAGGACCCAAGTTTTGTTATTGAGACCCAGGAACTAAAGCATTATCATGCCCCCTTCCATTAAAATGGGGGACATATGTGGTTTGGTAGTAATTTGTGGGGCCTCCATTGGGTCTGAAGATGCGCCCTTGTGGTCATTTCTCCAGTTCAGTTCAGTTCAGTTCAGTCGCTCAGTCAAGTCCAGCTCTTTGCAATCCCATGGACTGCAGCATGCCAGACTTCCCTGTCCATCACCAACTCCCAGAGCTTGCTCAGACTCATGTCCATCGAGTCAGTGATGCCATCCAACCATTTTATCCTCTGTGGTCCCCTTCTCCTCCTTTGAAATCCATTGATTCTCTTTACGGGAAAGACTGGGGAAATTATTATTGAATATACTTGTCATAGTAGGTGTCATGTGTTTATACTTTCTCCAGTAGAGGATGAGATGGTTGGATGGCATCATTGACTCAATGGACATGAGTTTGGGCAAACTCTGGGAGATGGTGAACGGCAGGAAAGCCTGGCATGCTGCAGTCTATGGGGTCAGAAAGAGTCAGACATGACTGAGCAACTGAACAACAACAACAACGTCTGCACAAGTTTATTGGCTTGTGGAATATGAGCTAACGTAGTGAGGAGGACCAAGTGGAAGCCATAAAGCTGTTTCCTACCTTCTGGCAAAAAACAAACAATATTGCATCCTGGACAGGAAAGGAAATCAATCCTTAAAGACCTAATGCATGCAGGGGTGGTGTTTCCCCATCACATCCTCATTTAATCCAATGTCTGACCCCTACTACAACCAAATGGATCCTGCTGGACAGCAGCAGACTACTGCAAAATCAACCAAATAGTAGCTCCCATTGCAGCCACTCTGGTGAATGTGAAAAACAATGCACTCACCCAATCTATACCAGATCCTAAGATTCTGGGTCAGTGTTATATTCGGGGAGAATGCGTTATATTTAATCACTCTCAGGGAAGAAGGTCATAAACAGTCCATATCCGCAAGGGATGGACAACAGTATGTCATCTGCAGTATTTTCCAGGGCTATGTTAACTCTCCCACCTACTATCATGACATAATCTCGAGGGACCTGGGCCATCTGAACATTCCTCAGATTATCACATTGGTCCACGATATCTGTATCAATGACATCAAGTTAACTGGGACCTTAAGGAGGATTATCTAACCATAGGATAGACAATGACCGCTGACCATGAGCTGGATCTTGTCAGAACTAATAAGTCCTAAAGTTGTATTGCAGTCTATCATATGATAAAGTGGTATATATGGGATTGAGCAGGTGGCTCAGCACCTTCTCCCCGTATCATCTACCACTGCTGTCTCAAAGCTACTCCTCCTGCCCTATCATGGCCATATATTGGCTTTGTATGAGCAGCTGAAAGAGCATGATCTATGATGAGTCAGTTTGACACTTTGGATTAAGCCAAAATGAGCTGTTGTCTACAGAAAAGCACTATGGAGAGGTGGCCTTAAAAGACAGTGAGGTTAATCTTACCAATGGGACAGTGTCAAACACTGCATAGTCATCCACTTTGTGGGAAAAAAAGAAATGGCTCAAATTAAGAATGTACAAGGATTCATGGACAGTCACAATGCATTGGCTGGTTGGTCAGGGACCTGATGAAAAGATACTTAAAGATCAGCAAAAATAATTCTGGAGAACAGGCAGACTAAATGGACTTCAGGAGCATGGGCACAAAGTTTTAAAATCTCTGTATCCCATGTTAATGCCCATCAAATATCAGGTGCCATGGAAAAGGAAAATAAAAACAAGCAAGGAGAAAAAAACCTGCCTGCTGATAAAGCTACCCTCTGTCACTGGCATTTTCAATGATGCTGACACACATGGACATGAATGGAGCAACCATGGTGATAGAGATGGAGATGATGTATGGGCCCAGCACAGAGGTCCCATTCACCCAGGTGATTTAACTGCTGCTAATACTGTCTAACCTTCCAGTTACAAAGACTAATCCTATGACTCTAAAACAGCACCATTACTTGAAGAAAGTGGTCACTTGGTGGCAAGTTAATTACACCATGGAAAGGGTATCAAATAATTCTGACTTGAATCAATGTATATTATGGATGCTGTGCTTCTCTCTCTACCCAGTCCTACTGCCTTAACTCCCTTCTAGGTGTCATTTCTGAAAGCACTCCCAATAAACCTCCACATACAAGCCTCCATCCCAGAGACTGTCTCCTGGGAAACTTGACCTAAGACATATTGACTCAGAATGAGAACGATTAATAACGTTTCATTTATTTGGTCAGCCACCCTAACCCTAACCACATGGAAGTGCAATTGCACATATGCTCTAGACAAGGGTTTCCTACATGTATTCAAATAAACACATACTACTTTTAACATGGCTAGGTCAATTTTTCAGAAGGAAATAACCAAATGACAAAACAAAAGAATATCTTTGCAATTGCATTAGATCAGATCAGATCAGATCAGTCACTCAGTCGTGTCCGACTCTTTGCGACCCCATGAATCGCAGCACCCCAGGCCTCCCTGTCCATCACCAACTCCCGGAGTTCACTCAAACTCACATCCATCGAGTCAGTGATGCCATCCAGCCATCTCATCCTCTGTCGTCCCCTTCTCCTCCTGCCCCCAATCCCTCCCAGCATCAGAGTCTTTTCCAATGAGTCAACGCTTCACATGAGGTGGCCAAAGTACTGGAGTTTCAGCTTTAGCATCATTCCTTCCAAAGAAATCCCAGGGCTGATCTCCTTCAGAATGGACTGGTTGGATCTCCTTGCAGTCCAAGGGACTCTCAAGAGTCTTCTCCAACACCACAGTTCAAAAGCATCAATTCTTCAGCGCTCAGCCTCCTTCACAGTCCAACTCTCACATCCATACATGACCACAGGAAAAACCATAGTCTTGACTAGATGGATCTTTGTTGGCAAAGTAATGTCTCTGCTTTTGAATATGCTATCTAGGTTGGTCATAACTTTCCTTCCAAGGAGGAAGCATCTTTTAATTTCATGGCTGCAGTCACCATCTGTAGTAATTTTGGAGCCCAGAAAAATAAAGTCTGACACTGTTTCCACTGTTTCCCCATCTATTTCCCATGAAGTGATGGGACCGGATGCCACGATCTTCATTTTCTGAATGTTGAGCTTTAAGCCAACTTGTTCACTCTCCACTTTCACTTTCATCAAGAGGCTTTCTAGTTCCTCTTCACTTTCTGCCATAAGGGTGGTGTCATCTGCATATCTGAGGTTATTGATATTTCTCCCGGCAATCTTGATTCCAGTTTGTGTTTCTTCCAGTCCAGCATTTCTCATGATGTACTCTGCATATAAGTTAAATAAACAGGGTGACAATATACAACCTTGACAAACTCCTTTTCCTATTTGGAACCAGTCTGTTGTTCCATGTCCAGTTCTAACTGTTGCTTCCTGACCTGCATACAAATTTCTCAAGAGGCAGATCAGGTGGTCTGGTATTCCCATCTCTTGAAGAATTTTCCACAGTTTATTGTGATCCACACAGTCAAAGGCTTTGGCATAGTCAATAAAGCAGAAACAGATGTTTTTCTGGAACTCTCTTGCTTTTTCCATGATCCAGCGGATGTTGGCAATTTGATCTCTGGTTCCTCTGCCTTTTCTAAAACCAGCTTGAACATCAGGAAGTTCACGGTTCACATATTGCTGAAGCCTGGCTTGGAGAATTTTGAGCATTACTTTACTAGCGTGTGAGATGAGTGCAATTGTGCAGTAGTTTGAGCATTCTTTGGCATTGCCTTTCTTTGGGATTGGAATTGCATTAGATAGAGTTTGCCAAATAAGTATTTGGAGTCTAACACATTCAGACGTCTTTATGCCTTTTTACTGGTTTTCTTTAAAAACAAAAATTTGGCTTTCTATTGCCGATATACTTACTGCTCCTTATTGCTGCTGTTGTTAACATTAAAAAGTGCAATGGCTCCAGGCAGGTATTGCTCCCTGGGAAATGAAAAAGTACAGTAAAGTCTTAGTAGTTACCATATATACAATGTCCATGGCAAGCAAACAGTCTTAAAGAACAAATGCTTTCCAGTTTCTACCCATTACTAACCAGTGCCTAGGCAATTTTTGAAAATAGAGAGCTTCCATGAAGTGTGAGTTGCTGAATGTTAGTGCCGTGAATCAAAGCGATCGGTAAATGTCTATTCATCAGTGCTTACAATGGATCACATTAGCATTCTTACAACCTGAGTAAGCCAAGTTGGATGCTACTAACTCTCAGCAAGAAATCTAAGTCTTAGACTGTCATGGAAGACAAGAGAAATGAAAACAATAGGAAAGGTGAAGGTGGTCAGTGGGGAAAGAAAGAGGAGAGGGGGAAAAGAGAGGGATAAAGCCAAAGAAAACGTGAATAATCGTGATAGAATGGGAACCCCTCATCCACACCAATACTACACTTCTTTTACACTCTCAGAGTCAACAGTTTGAGGTGGATTTGTTAGCTTTTCTCTTCTCGATACTCACCCTAGTGCTTGCCTTCCCTGAAAGTAGGGTTGAAGGGGACAGAGCATTTTAGAGAATGACAGCTAATCCCTCTCACATACAATTGCTTGGAAGAAGTATCAGAGAAGAGGAGGAAATCAGAGAGGACTCAGGCATGAGATTTCCTAAGGGATAGACACAGGTCTCAGGGAAACTGACTGGAAAGTGTGTTTATGACTTGGAGCCCCGTAAACATGAATCATCATCAAGCAATGGCAGTTTCCCAAGAGAAGAAAAAAGTAAGGAACAGAATGTACTTCAGAGTAGCTGGGCAGCAGGAAGGTTTGCCAAGCTTATCAAGGTTACCAAGCCCACCAAGTGGAAGAATAGTGCCTTTCTTTCATCTAAATAATAGTTTAAAAACAAGTGTGGAGGGACCGATCTCATTGCTCACCTCTGTGATGGTTGTCCGCTTCCGTGTGTATTACTTCTAAAGGAATCCCTTGCGTGGGGGTTCTCAGTCTCTGATTCTTCAAACATAGAGGCACTGTCGTCATCATCACCAGAAAAGGAGCTACGGTCCAAAAGGTGGCAAAGATGAATTGGATCAACGTTTTGAACCATTATAGGGGAACAACACTTCTCACTGGGGGATCTCTTCTCCTTCTCTCTCAAACAAACACATACAACAATGTGTAATAAGACTGAAATGCAAACTGTGCAGAAGTAGCAATTTACTCTCAAGAAGAACAGAATTAGAGTATATGCACAATCCAGCACAATGCGTGTAATTAAGAAATTACTCTCTAGGACGCTCATATTTGTATTGTTTGATGAATTGATGACGATAATGTTAGTATTTGTCAGAAAGTATGATATCTATGTGTGCATGTATGCTCAGTCGCTCAGTTGTGTCTGACTCTTTGCTATGCCATGGACTGTAGCCCACCAGGCTCCTCTGTCCATGGGGATTTTCCAGGCAAGATACTGGAGTGGGCAGCCTATCCCTTCTCCAGGGGATCTTCCCGACCCAGGAACCTACCAGGGTCTCCTGAATTGCAGGCGGATTCTTTACCAGCTAAGCTACCAGGGAAGCCCCCTTAATATCTGTGTGTTTAGTCGCTCAGTCGTGTCCAAATCTTTGGGACCCCATGGATTGTAGTGTGCCAGGCTCCTCTGTCCATGAGGATTCTCCAGGCAAGAACAGTGGAACGGATTGCCATGCCCTCCTCCAGGGGATCTTCCCAACCCAGGATCGAACCCAGGTCTCCCACATTGCAGGCGGATTCTTTACACTCTGAGCCACCAGGGTAGCCCTTGATACCTATACTTCAGGTCAAATAATACAGGTTTTTTAATTAACTTGTAATAACATTTCAATTCACCAAAAATAAATTCAACTTATTTATACATGTTTGCTTCATTTATAGGGTGACCACTTTAAATCATACTCTTAAAACACATTAGCATTTCACACTATTCTTTTTCCCCACATTTCTCCATGGCACTGTTGTCCCTTTAGATGTGAAATGTTTCATGAGGAAAGGTCCTGCCAGTGACAAAGGAAATATTTGGCAAAGGTGCTTCTAAAGAATGCCCACAATAATATCTATGTTCATTTGTTAGACAAGTGACGCTACAGCTGAAACTCCAGTACTTTGGCCACCTCGTGCAAAGAGTTGACTCACTGGAAAAGACTCTGATGCTGGGAGGGTTTGGGGGCAGGAGGAGAAGGGGACGACAGAGGATGAGATGGCTGGATGGCATCACTGATTCAATGGACGTGAGTCTGAGTGAACTTCGGGAGTTGGTAATAGACAGGGAGGCCTGGCGTGCTGCGATTCATGGGGTCGCAAAGAGTCGGACACGACTGAGTGACTGAACTGAACTGAAGCTGTCACAAAGTAGAAGCAAATTCACTAAATTAAATAAATTATGAAGTTCAAGGTTTGAAATTAAAACTTAAACTGCAGTTAAGCCCATTCAAATTTAAGAATGGTGGCTGGTATTAAAAATACATAGAAGAAAGTGTGCATTTACCTGCATGCTCCATTTTCCATCCTTGTTATTTCCTTTTCAACATCTGGTCCAACCACATTGGGAATATTTACAAAAGAGCGCCATGTATTGATAATCACTTTCTTCATGGTTAGTTTAATATCTGGGAGGAAAAAGTTTTGTTAGCAGGAAGACTTTTTATATACTTACAGATATAATCCGAAGTTTCACTCTATCATTCTTCTGAGGCTGTATTAACAATCTTATTTCTAGTTATAGGTAGAAATTATTTTTAATATAGTAATGGTCTAATACTTAAATTACCACTAGATAGGTTTTTGTGTATTTTTTTAAAATTCAAGAATGTACCAGAAGTGTAGAACTTTTTAAAATTTGGATTTGCCCTAACTTTAAAATATTTAGACAATGTAAGTGTAGAACAAAACTATAGGGACTTCACATACACATCCAACAATGAAGTATGAATAAGAAGCTGTAAAATAAAATACCAAAATGGATGTAATCAGATGTGAATTTCTACAGGCATTCAGAAAAAAACAGTGAGTCTCAAGTGGGATTCAAACTTTGGAGTGAATAAAGATGAGACTGATCCACATTTTAGCAAGTTTACTGTGTTATTCTGGTATACATACCACTCAGCTTCCATACAACCAGTTAAGGCATCAGCAAAACACCAAGAACAAAGCAACCCAACCTTGTGGTGGCTGGAGCCCAGCTTTATACAAAGTGAATGGCCAGCAGGCAAATCAGCTTTTGCCTTCTTTCCTGATGTTCTGCCAGCACCCAGAGGTGCATGCATGCTCAGCTGCTTCAGTCACGACCGACTCTTTTTGACCTTATGGACTGTAGCCTGCCAGGCTCTTCTGTCCATGGGATTCTCTAGGCAAGAATACTGGAGAGGGTTGCCATGTCCTCCTCCAGGGAATCTTTCCAACTCAAGGATCAAACCAGCTCCTTTTATGTCTCATACATTGGTAGGTGGGTTCTTTAACCACTAGCTCCATGATGACACCCCTGCAATCGTGACTGATCCAAGTTCCTTACTGGGTCTCCAGGGTGCTGCAGTGACATGGCTGGAAACAAGTTCCTGCTGGGCCCGGACAGTGTGCCTGTGTGCCCATGGACATGAAGTCCCATGTTGAAGCTCTGCTGTCCCAAGGGCCCAGCTGTGTCCAGGATCCTCCCCTTACCCTTGCTGCTTGGTATTCACAGAGCTACCCTGTCAGGATTTCATCCCTAAGGATGTTTCCTTTAAAGTTGCATAGAGTCAACATCTGATACCCAGAAAAATGAGCCTAGATGGGCAGTAGGTATCCATACCAGCTCCTCCCCCAGACCAAGACTCCCCACTAATAAAGTGCTGCTGCTGCTTCTAAGTCACTTCAGTCGTGTCCGACTCTGTGCGACCCCATAGACGGCAGCCCACCAGGCTCCCCCGTCCCTGGGATTCTCCAGGCAAGAACACTGGAGTGGGTTGCCATTTCCTTCTCCAATGCATGAAAGTGAAAGTGAAGTCGCTCAGTCATGTCTGACCCTCAGCAACCTCATGGACTGCAGCCTTCCAGGCTCCTCCATCCATGGGATTTTCCAGGCAAGAGGACTGGAGTGGAGTGAAACAGGCCACTGGCCTTAGGTAATTAAGATGCATAGCAAAGGAATAATTTCAGTAAGCCCAGACTCTTGACACTTCCCATACATAGAAAAGCACTAAAATCATTAACTTAGGAAGTCTGATTTTTGTGATTCAGTTCAGTTCAGTTGCTCAGTCGTGTCCGACTCTTTGCGACCCCATGAATCGCAGCACGCCAGGCCTCCCTGTCCATCACCAACTCCCA
The DNA here is from genome assembly GCF_055505025.1 of Bos grunniens. NCBI lineage: Eukaryota > Metazoa > Chordata > Mammalia > Artiodactyla > Bovidae > Bos > Bos grunniens. Next base: position 51,784,584 of record NC_141170.1, on the reverse strand, counting down.
GAGTTCACTCAGACTCATGTCCATCGAGTCAGTGATGCCATCCAGCCATCTCATCCTCTGTCGTCCCCTTCTCCTCCTGCCCCCAATCCCTCCCAGCATCAGAGTCTTTTCCAACGAGTCAACTCTTCGCATAAGGTGGCCAAAGTACTGGAGTTTCAGCTTTAGCATCATTCCTTCCAAATTTTTGTGATTAGCAGTAATCTTCTGATGTTCGACAACAAGATTTTCTTTCCTTTTTTTTTTTTTTTTCCAGCAAAAACTCGTATATATATCCTCGTTCCCTCCCTACCTCTTTGGATCAGTCCCTCATAGCCATCTGCAAGGTTGCCTCTCAGACTATAGCTCTCAGTAATGTCCCCAAATAAAATACAATTCTCAGCTTTTAAGCTCTATGTTTCTTCCAGTCAACAAAATAAAAACACAGTATCTATTCATGGGCTCTAAGAACATCAGTTCTTGTACTGAATACCACTTGCTGCGGTCCTGCTGATGAAGACCCAAAGAAGGCCAACGTGAGAGGATGACTGGGATGCGAGACAACTTCAACAGATCCCAAACCTCCATCTATGCTCCATGGCTGGTCATCCTGCCATCCCTCTCCTCTCACAACACCACCCCCCACTTCCCTGCACTCCCAGGTTTTTATTATATAGATTGGGAATTTTTCCTTTGTTATTTTTCTACCACTGATCTCTGGGTTTTATTGGGAAACTTGCCTTTGTTATGAATAAAATAGAAAAGCAAAAATTTAAAAAAAGACACCATTTCATGTGAGAAACTGTATAAAATACCCTTCATTCTTTAAAATGTTACATCTTCTAGTGAAGATGGCAATAAATAATGTTCTTTATTTCACCCTACTATTCATACAACTAATGAAAATAACTAGTGATCAGTAGTCAAAAAATAGTAAACAGGATTTTTGTGATGCTTGTTAATAAAAGTGTGCATATTTATTTAAATATGAAGCAATTTTTAAAGAAACAGCCACTGAGAACTATCTCATCGACTCCTTTTCAATATTAACATGGATATTCTGGTTATATTTATAGCATGCTGGCTTCCTATTGTCGTCAATTTCCACTCTTTCTGAGAGATCCTGTACCTTAGGATTAACAAAAGGAGAATATATGATTATTTCATTCATCTCAACATAGGAAAAACTATGTGTGAGTAAAAAAGATTAAATAAGGACAAATAATATTATCCAATATGTCAGAATGAACCAAACCAGGACTTTGCTTGCACCTGAAGAACAAAGAATCACTTCCCTTCTCCCATAATTTCTTGTTGGCCTAAGTGTTGTATATAGGAAAAAACCTTTTTTATATCACACAATCACTTTTTAATACATCTTCACTCTAGGAAAAAATAAAAATATATAAATAGAAAAATAAAATACACAAAATTCCACTCTAGACCTTATAATTATTTATCAACACATTTTCTCCACTGTTTCTATGGTTTCCTTTTTCACATTTAAATTTTAACCTATCAAATTTATTTTGGTGTAAGGTGTGAGGTAGGGATTTAACTTTACATTTTCTAAATGGCTAGTCAATAGTCTAGCACTAAATCAATAATCAATAGTCCATCTTTCCCCTACTAGCTTGAAATGTCATTGTTCAAAATTTGTTTTGTCAACCATAAAGATTTTGGTGGAGTTTGCATTAAAATTATAGAAAAATTTATAAAATTATTTTTCTTTATGTTTTTGAAAAAGTTTCTAAGTACACATTCTATATTTTTATTAATTTCTAGATATTTTGCATTTTTGTCTCTATCAAGATAGTCAAGACATTTTCCCCTTGCTTTTCCCTTTTTCCCATTGTTTTTGCTGTATCATTAAAAATATTTATTTACTTATTTTAAACCAGCAAACCTAACTGACCTTTATAGTTAAAGTTAAATAATTAAAAATATTTCTAATAGTTTTTATGCTAAACAATTTCTGCCTCCAGTAATGAAATCATAGAACTTACACAAATTATTCTTTGTCTTTTTCATGAGGTATTTAGCTTTTTTATGTCTAGTTACCTTGACTAAAAATTCCAGAACATACAAGTAACAGTCTTGATATTCTGATATTAAAACTATTTTAAGAGACACCTAGTATGGTTCCTGGCTTTATGAGAATGTTTTATAGGTTCACTCTTAAGCATATTACTGACTGTTAGCTTAAGAGAAATGTTTGATACACGATAGCAAAATCTCCATTTATTCATATTTTATTAATTTTTAATAATTAGAAATTGGAATGAATGTTGATTTTTATTAAGGCTCCCTTGCTTTTATAGAAAAAAATCATATTTTTCCTGTCAATTTTCCCTATTAATATACTGAACTATATTAATAAATTATTTGAATAGTTATGGAATAAAATCTCCTTGACTATGGTAAGTTATTCTTTTCATATGTATTGAATTTTAGCTGCTAATATTTAATTTTGAAATTTTACATTAAAGATTTTTACATATTAAAGGCAAAATTTGTAGTTTGAGAAAGGGTTTTTAATGTTAGCAACAGTTGATTTTTTCCATATGCTTTTCAACTTTTTTGGTATCATAGGATAATTAGTAAGACATCTGAACAAAAAACAAAAAATTCTTTTAGAGAATTCATTCCTTTGTTGGTTTTCAAACATGAATCTTTGCATCAAAATGAAACAACTGTTTTTACAAAGTTTCCACTTTCATTTTTAAATGAATAACAAAATTTTCTCACTTAAGCAAGGCAATAAAAAAACTTCACGAAGAAACCAACACAACATTGTAGAACAATTATCCTTCAATTAAAATAAAAAACGAAAACGAAAACTTCACTTAGATAAAGCAAAGTAAATGATTGAGAAACCTGATGAACAATTCAGGCAAAATTAACTTGGAATATAAATTGTGAATGACCAGGAAGCAGTCTGACTTGGGTTCAAAATCTACTTCTACCATTTATTAGTTGAATGAACTCAAGTGAGATTTTTAACCTTATTCAGCCTTGGTTTTACATCTGCAAAATCAGAATAGTATCTTTTTTATATCAAATATCAGAAAGATATGCTGTGTACTCACACACATGAACATAATTAACTATGAAGCAGTGGTTCTCTAAATTTAGGATGAATGATACCTGTAAACTTTGTGTAAAATACAGATTCCCCGGTCCTGCTCTCAGAGTATGAATGTCATGGGGCACAGGAATCTACAATTCTATCAAGCACCTTAAGTAATTCTATTTCAAGCCATTCCTAAATTACATTTAAAGAAACATCACTCTATGTTATTTACCCTACTGCTGCTGCTGCTGCTAAGTTGCTTCAGTCGTGTCCGACTCTGTGCAACCCCATAGATGGCAGCCTACCAGGCTCCCCCGTCCCTGGGATTCTCCAGTCAAGAACACTGGAGTGGGTTGCCATTTCCTTCTCCAGTGCATGAAAGGGAAAAGTGAAAGTGAAGTCGCTTAGTCGTGTCCGACTCTTAGCGACCCCATGGACTGCAGCCCACCAGGCTCCTCCATCCATGGGATTTTCCAGGCAAGAGTACTGGAGTGGGGTGCCATTGCCTTCTCTGATTTACCCTACACTAACCCAATAATATTTGAATTTCTGAATACAGCGGTGGGAGAGATAAAATAATGGTCAAGAAAGACTTCAAGGCTGATGTTATTACCTCCCTGACAGTTCAGATCTGCAAATCTGAAACATTTAGGATCAATTCTCAAAGACAAAACTCACAAACAACTAATATAAGAAAAAGTCAACTTCATAACTTAAATGAAAAATATAAATTTAAATTTGAAAAACAATGAAACTCTCTATATTAACAGAAAAAAGTAAGAAAACAATCTGATCATTTCAACAGATACAGAAAAATCATTTGACAAAATTTAATAACTATTCACAATAAAAACTTTTAGCAAACCAGGAATAAAAGGACATTTCTTCAACCTGATTTAAAAAAAAGTACAAAAAACCCTATAACTGGCATCATACCTAATGATGAAAACACTGAAGATATTCTCCCTAAAGCCAAGAATAAGGCAAAGATATTCTAGTGATATCCAAATTGTACTGGAGGTCCTAGCTCTTGCAGTAAGACAGAAAAAGAGAAGAAGAAGGAGAAGAAAGGGGGAAAAAAAGCAAGGTTCTATATTGGAAAGGTTTTATATTAGATAAAAATGAAACTATATTTTCAGAAATGATAGATGATAGATATCCTTATTTTCAGACATGAAATTGTAGTATCTGTAAACAACACTAAAGAATCTATAGAAAAATATTAAAACAAATAAGTGAACTTAGCGAGGTCACAGGACAAAAAGTCAATGTAAAAAAATTAATTTTATTTCTGTATATTAGCAATGAATAACAGGAAAATGAAACATACATTCCAGGAAATGAATGTAAATGTTCAATTCAAAACATAAATACTATGTACAAACTTCTCTGTCAGCTGCTTTGAGAAAGAAGCCCAGATATGACTACAACCCTGAAGAGCTCACAACTAATAATGATAAAAAAGATAAGAGCACCACACTGAACAAAATGTTTCAGACTCATAAAATAAACTGCTGCTGCTGCTAAGTCGCTTCAGTCGTGTCCGACTCTGTGGGACCCCATAGACGGCACCCCACCAAGGCTCCGCCGTCCCTGGGATTCTCCAGGCAAGACTCTTTCAATTTCTAAGGTTATTTTCTCTTTGTTTCAAAGTTAGTGGCCATTTTAATAGTGTTATACCATGAGAAAAAAACTGATAGCTGGAAATGGGGAAATTTGAGCACAGAGACACTGACAGAAGGAAGACTGTGGAGATACACAAAAAAAATACCATGGGAAGATATATCCACATGTTTGGATGGCGTTACTGATTCAATGGACCTGAGTTTGAGCAAACTCCAGGAGATGGTAAAGGACAGGGGTATGCTGATGAACATGATTTAAAAAAAAAAATACAAAAACCCTATTACTGACATCATACCTAATGATAAAAACACTGAAGATATTCCTCCTAAAGCCAAGAACAAGGCAAAGATACTCTAGCGGTATCCAAATTGTACTGGAGGTCCTAGCTCTTACAGTAAGACAGAAAATGAGAAGAAGGAGAAGAAAGGGACCTTCTTTGGGTCCCATGGGGTCACAAAGAGTCAGACACCACTGAGCGACTGAACAACAGCAATCCACGAGCCAAGGAATAGCTGCAGTAACAGAAGCTAGAAGAGAGGTATGGAACAGACTCTTCCCTTGTGCCTTCAGGGGGAGCATGGCCCAACTAATATGTTGATGTGGCACTTCTGGCTTCTAGAACTGAGACAATGATCTCTGTATTTTTAAGCCACTGTGTTTAGGTAAGTTGATTATAGCAGTCCTAGGAAACTAGTACATGGTGAAAGGGGATTCAGGGAGTAGTCAGGCCAGGGGTGCAGTGGGAGCCGAGAGAGGATGTACTAAATCCTCTGCAGGGAGCCTGAGATAAAACTTCCTAAAAAGACAAGGCTAATCCTTGTACAAAGAGCAGGCACCCACCAAGCCTATTACAACATGGAACAAGATTGTAGGTAGGAGCAGCAAGTACAGAAAAGCAAGCATGTGAGACAGCAGAATGCCTTCAGGGAGGCACAGAAGATCAAATCATGCAGAATACAGTTGTGTGAGTAAATGACAAGAAAAAAAGGGAAGAGGGAGGCAGGGGTTAATTCATTACCTGCACTGAATGCTGTGTTAACAAGGATGAGGAGTCACTGGAGGATGCTAATGGGGCCATGGTCAGCTTTCCAACTGGGTGAGGCGACAGGAAGAAACTGGGGTAGAAATCTATGGAAGGATTACAGTTATCACTGGGTCCCAGCACCAGTGCGCAGGGTGCTATGATGTCTCACCACACCTAGTCGTTCAGGAAGAAAAGAGCCCAAAAGGTATCTGCAATGATCTGAGACTGGTGTCAGCAACTGAGATAAGGAGACTGTGAGAGATAAAACATCACAGAGCTTCAGCTGAAGGAGGGAGAGGGATGATAGGAATGGAGGATTTGTTAGGAAATTAAAGGTTAAAGGGACAAATGTCTCAGTAAGGCTGAACAACAGGTTTAGAGAGTAAGAGCAGGAAGCAGAGGGGCCTGCGGTCAGGAAATAAGAAGTTGCACTGAAATTTACAACTGTGGAGGTGAAGCAGCTATGAGTTAAAGTTTCAGGTGACCACAGTGGAAAGGTGGAAGAAAAGGGAAGGAAAGACCTTGTGAAGCTAGGAACTCAGATGTCTCGAATGCATATTTCATAGGTGTGGAAGTTGCCTGGAATGACAGGGAGACACAACAGGAGAGGGACATCTGAACGGTAAGTGCCAAATTATTTGATGAAACTGGAGCAGCAACAGGGGGTCAGAAGATGCTCAAGATATGTTCCAATGGGAAAAGAGTAGAAAAAGAAAAGGGTGTCGTGAAGGATTTAGAATAGGCAGTTGAAAGGTAAGAAAATGTCAGCCTCTTTCTAAGAGGATCAGGAGCATCTAGCCTGTGCATCATCAGAATCTGACCAAATTCTAATCATTTTTTTAGACATGAAATGAAGCATTTCTGACTGCATTGGGGAGAACGTCTCTGTGAAATACTCATGACTCCTTGCCATCGGGTGTGACAAAGGTAGGCAGGACAAGAACAGGCAAGTGAGAAAGAACTATATGTTGTCCATTCTCTGCATCAGTCTACCTCTCCCAGCCTCTGTGTGTACTTGGGGACCACAGAGACAAAAAGACAAAGGTGAGAAGGATTTATTAAACACCTGCTACAGGTCAGGCGTTACACCAGTTTAGCTTATTTAATCCACATAAGAATCTGAGGCACAGCTTTATCTTCTCCATTTCACAGGGGAGGATATGAAGCTCAGAGAGGTTAAAGTTTTGTTCACGTGACTTTTATTGCAGTGCCGGTATGCACACACAAGCTGTAAAGCTCAAGCTCTTTCTGGCACAGCTCAGGAAAGGCATGATATGGGAACTTAGTCACCAATGGCCCCAAGTGACACCTGTCTGTCCCTGCTTTATGCCTATCAGTGTTGTCTTCTCCAGGGAAGTGTACCTTTTGGATTCAGTCAGTTATTTACAAGGCAGTGAGATAGACTCAAAACACATGTCTTAAAACACTGACTTCAGCAAAATGGCAGCCTTGGGGGTTCTAACTTCCAAAGACGTCCTTTAGGAGCCAAGCTACCACCAAAAAATATACTTCAAAAAACAAAACGAAAACAAAAACAAAAAACAGTCGATTTGGTAAATAAATATAACTTTAAACTAAGTTCCTAGCCGCCACCTCTTATCAGATAGCATCAACCCCATAGACAGCAGCCCACCAGGTTCCGCCATCCCTGGGATTCTCCAGGCAAGAACACTGGAGTGGGTTGCCATTTCCTTCTCCAATGCATGAAAGTGAAAAGTGAAAGTTAGGTCACTCAGTCGTGTTCGACTCTTAGCGACCCCATGGACTACAGCCTACAAGGCTCCTCCGTCCATGGGATTTTCCAGGCAAGAGTACTGGAGTAGGGTGCCGTTGCCTTCTCCGCCCTAAACCCTTACTGTGTAGAAATTCTAAATCCACTTAGGAAAAATACCAGACAGGATATTCTATAATTTCACTAGATTGAACTCTTTAAGAGAAGGGCTTGCTTTTGTTTTGTGTTTCATTCATATATATTCTTAGCATTAAGAATAGCACTTCAAACTCTGCAAGTACCCAGTGATGTTTGTGGAAAGAATGAATGAGCAAATGAATCAATGCAGGTCAGAGGAAGCAGGGGTGAAAGCAATGAAGAAATAAATCCAAATCTCCTTGTTTGCTCCTGTTCCAACCTCTTTACTAAAGTCTCATTCCCCACCTCCTCTGTTTATCACTTTCTCCCAACTCTGGTATAGCGCATCAGGACTGTAAGGACAACTGAATCTGAAGATCCTGTAGCCACTAGCAACGTGGCATGGATGTGGATCTCCTTTTTTCATTAATGAGTAATAGGCTTCCCAGGTGCCAGTGATAGTAAAGAACACGCCTGCCAATATAGGAGACATAAGAGACTCGGCTTCCATCCCTGGGTCTGAAAGATCCCCTGGAGGAGGGCATGGCAACCCACTCCGGTATTCTTCCCTGGAGAATCCCATGGACAGAGGAGCCTGGGCTACAGTCCATAGGGTCACGAAGAGTCAGACATGACTGAAGTGACTTAGCATGCACGCGAGAAGCTCTAGACCTCCAAAACACCAGTGCTCTGTCTGCTCCAGTAATTTTTTCCACTGTGTCTTTCCATTTATACTAGTAATGTCACATATTACGTAGAAATCTGTAGCATGCACAGTCCTGCATTCAACATCCTGTACTGTTGAGAAACAAAGGGACTCATACTTTCACCCATCTTCTTGCATAAAATTCTACCTTCACTTCTATGCAGATATCTCCAAATTTCACATAAATAGCCCTGACCATCTTTCTTGGCTTCAAACTGCATTTAATTCATTAATTCATTTCAAATATTTTGAATACCTCCTATTAGCCCATCTCTTCTCATTTGTTTTCTGCAGCAGCCACTTCAGAGCCCTGCGTCCAATGTGTTCAAAAGTGGACTTTCACTTCTTTCCCTGTCAAACCAGCTCTTCTTCCTGACTTGCCTATTTCTGGTCATAGAATCACTGTTCTTTCATGCACTTAATTCTCTGAGAACTTGGAGTTCATTGTCTTTGACTCTTTCCTTCCCCACCAAGTCACCCTATCAAGTCTTATATATCCTATTTTACAACCCCCACTTTTTCATTCTAATTATCACTAGGGGTTTGTCAGGTGCTTGTTGCCACTTACCTTTGACTAAGTCTTTTAGCTGATTTATTTATCCCCAGCCTCACCCTCCCCCCAGTTCATTCTTCAAAGTACTCCCAAATTAATCTTCTTAAGGAGCATATACATAGCATATTCTTGTTCTAGAATCTTCAAGACTTCACCATTGTCTACTGAATTATTACCCTTTCTTCTGCAACAAAGTCCCAATTTCCCTCCCTCCCTCCCTCTCAATTTCTTTCTCCCTTTTTATTACTTCAAAAAAGACAGGATGAAATACTATATAGTTATTAAAAAGAACAAAATACTTCTAGATGAACAGGTATTGTAAGTTCTTAAAGATATAGTATATTACCATATGTCAGAAAAGATATATATATACACATACATATATATATATTCATGTGTGTATATGCATGTGTGTGGAGAAAGAGAAAAGAAGATGCAACAAGAAAGTGGTAACAGTTATTACCTGCCTCTGAAAAAATAAAACCATGGATGAAAATGAGCAATAAGCATAGAAAGGGGACTATTGCATTTTCTGAATATTGTACAATGTACATTAATAAATTTGAGGATATGCATAGTGACCCTCATTTCAAAGTGCAAAACAATGTAAAATTATGTTACCCATAGTTCCACCACCAGGAATGAACAAAGTTAACTTTTATCTTTTGTCAAACTTGCCTCCCACATTTGATGGCATTTGAAAATAAAATTTTATACCTGGGTGGGAAGGAGTTTCAAGAGGGAGTCACATATACTTATGCTTATATGTTATATACTTATAACTTTTATGTTATACATATAACAATGCTTCACATTGTTGTATGGCAGAAACCAACACAACATTGTAAAGCAATTATCTTCCAATTAAAAATAAAATTAAACTTTATATCCAAACTTTAGGTCCTTTTACCAAGCTGTCACGACGAAGTTCCAACCTTGTCTTCCCTCTACCCTCTACCCAGAAGCAACCACCATGGGTGTGTATCTTTCCAGCTCATTCCATCGTTTTCAGTTCAGTTCAGTTCAGTCACTCAGTCGTGTCCAACTCTTTGCGACCCCATGAATAGCAGCACGCCAGGCCTCCCTGTCCATCACCAACTCCTGGAGTTCACTCAAACTCATGTCCATCGAGTCGGTGATGCCATCCAGCCATCTCATCCTCTGTCGTCCCCTTTTCCTCCTGCCCCCTATCCCTCCCAGCATCAGAGTCTTTTCCAATGAGTCAACTCTTCTCATGAGGTGGCCAAAGTACTGGAGTTTCAGCTTTGGCATCAGTCCTTCCAATGAACACCCAGGACTGATCTCCTTCAGAATGGACTGGTTGGATCTCCTTGCAGTCCAAGGGACTCCCAAGAGTCTTCTCCAACACCACAGTTCAAAAGCATCAATTCTTCATTTTACATAGATATATAAGCATCCATAACCAAAGCATAGTTTGAGACATGTTAAGTGTATAATTCTGACTTCCTATTTCATTTTATAATATTGTTTGTTAATACTGTAACCTGTATAGATTATATTTTGTTCCTTTTTTCTGTTTGTACCTCTTCTTTATATTAATGAAAAATTGGTTCTTTCCAGTTTTTTGCTATTATGAACAATGCTACTATAAAAATCCTTTGCATGTTTCCTTAGACGCCTGTGCAAGAGTAGTCCTTATGTCTATGTCCAGAAGTGGAATGGCTGGTTCTACTTTCAGCTTACGAGATCAGCCACATTGCTTCTCAAGGTTGTGTATCATTTTACATTCTGTGACTCCTATACAGATATATCATTTCCTCCACACCAGACCAACCTTCATATTGTCAGATTTTAGGGTGTTTTTTCTGAATCTGATGAGACAAATTTGTTTGCACTATGGTTTTTGATTTGCCTTTACTGAAGAAGTTGGACAAACTCTCATTAGTCTATTAACCATTTGGATTTATTAGAAGTTTATATTCTTAGTAACATTTTTTCAGTTGGGTTCTTTCATTCATTCAAAACATATTTAATGCCTGCTAGTTGTTAGGCATTATTATTACCCTCCAAGTGAATATGTACCCCTGGTCCTCTGTTAACTTCACTTTAATTTTACCTTTCTGAACTAAGCATAATAGTATAAAGCATAAAAATCCAAAATTAGTGCTCTACTAATGACATTCATTAAAACGTAGAGACATTACTTTGCCTACAAAGTTCTGTCTAGTCAAAGCTATGGTTTTTCCAGTAGTCATGTATGGATGTGAGAGTTGGACTGTGAAGAAAGATGAGTGCTGAAGAATTGATGCTTTTGAACTGTGGTGTTGGAGAAGACTCTTGAGAGTCCCTTGGACTACAAGGAGATCCAACCAGTCCATCCTAAAGGAAATCAGTCCTGAATATTTGTTGGAAGGACTGATGCTGAAGTTGAAACTCCAATACTTTGGCCGCCTGATGCAAAGAACTGACTCCTTGGAAAAGACCCTGATGCTGGGAAAGATTGAAGACAGGAAGAGAAGGGGATGACAGAGGATGAGATGGATGGCATCATAGGCTCGATGGACATGAGTCTGAGCAAGGTCCAGGAGTTGGTGATGGACAAGGAAGACTGGCATGCTACATTCCGTGGGGTCACAAAGAGTCGGACATAACTGAGTGACTGAAATGAACTGAACTGAATGCCATTCATGAGGCTTCCCTGGTAGCTCAGCTGTAAAGAATTCACCTGCAATACAGGAGATCCTGATTTGTTTCCTAGACCGGGAAGATCCCCTAGAGAAGGGATAGGCTACCCACTCCAGTATTCATGGGCTTCCCTGGTGGCTCAGATGGTAAAGAATCCACCTGCAGTGCAAGAGACCTGGGTTTGATCCCTGGGTTGGGAAGATCCCCTAGAGGAGGGCATGGCAACCCACTCCAGTATTCTTGCCTGGAGAATCCCCATGGACAGGGCTGGTGGGCTACAGTCCAGAGGATCTCAAAGAGTCAGACACAACTGAGCAACTAAGCACAGCACAGCACAGCAATGCTATTCATGTACTCTACTAACATGTGAATCCCTTAAATTATTTACCAAGAAATATTTGTTTATCAGTGTTTGGCTTACTAAGCGATCTAAATCCTTTAATCTCATTTAATTATCATCACAACTATGTTTTGACCGTATTATGCCACCCAAGCAGTGAACTACTTCTGGATAAAATTGAAAACTGAACTGAGCAATCCAGTTTCTAAGTTTGGCAGAGCATGCAGACTTTAAAGCATCATCTTTAAACAAAGACAGTTGCATATTATGCAGCTCAGAGCACCCACACTGTAATTATTTGTTGTTCATTCGCTCAGTCGTGTCTGACTCTTTGAGATTTCATGAACTGCAGCATGTCAGACTTCCCTGTCCTTCACCATCTCCTGGAGTTTGTTCAAACTCATGTCCATTGAGTGGGTAATTCTATCCAACCATCTCATCTTTTGTCACCTCCTTCTCCTCCTGCCTTCAATCTTTCCCAGCATCAGGGTCTTTTCCAATGAGTAAGCTCCTCGCATCAGGTAAACAAAGTAGGTTACCTTTCAGTTCAGTTCAGTCGCTCAGTCATGTCTGACTCTTTGTGACCCCATGGACACCAGGCACACCAGGCCTCCCTGTCCATCACCAACTCCCGCTTTAGCATTAGCCAAAGACCATTCAACTTGTATGAGGATTCCTATATGTTGGTGCTTTCTGGAGTAGAATTCTTTGTGAATGTCCCAAAAAAAACTGAGAAAAATGATGTATTTGGTATTCATCTATTATTTGTATGTATGAAGACAAAGAAGGCAGAGCACTGAGGAACTAATACCTTCAAACTGTGGTGCTGGACAAGCCTCCTGAGAGTCCCTTGGATAGCAAGGAGCTCAAACCCGTCAATCTTAAAAGAAATCAACTGTGAATATTTGTTTGAAGAGCTGATGCTGAAGCTCCAATATTTTGGTCATCTGATGCAAACAGCCGACTCACTGGAAAAGTCCCTGATGCTGGGAAAGATTGAGGGCAAAAGGAAAAGAGGGCATCAGGGTGAGATGGCTGGATGGCGTTTCTGAAGCAATGGACATGAACCTGGGCAAACTTTGGGAGATGGTGAGGGACAGGGAGGCCTGGCACGCTGCAGTCCATGGGGTCATAAAGAGTTGGACACGACTGGGAGACTGAACAACAACAACAACATTATTTGTTATATTGACACTAAGTAAATAGGTACCTTTTTAAAGAGAAATGCTTTCTTCTCCATTAGTGCAAAGATATTCTAAAGAATGTACTCTAATCTGCCAATGCAACCAGTAAAACTCAAGCCTCAAAAAAAAGTACAGAACAACATGCAGTAAACTATAAACAATAGTTACCTCTGGAGACTAGATCTTTGCATTATTTGAACTTTATACAATATGCACGTATTAACTTTATAATAAAAGGATAAATTTCAGTATCTTTTCTCAAAAGAATATTACTAAACAACTTGTAGAAATGTTCATGATATAGTGTTAAACAGAAAAAGCAGATAGCTAAACACTATTTATGTTACACTATTTATGTTATCATCCTGTCTTATTAGAAATGTTGCATATGTGCATGGAAAGGATAAATACTTTAATATTAAACATTTTAAGTTTTTAGTGGTAGGATCATCAGTATATGGATTTTTCTTTGTATTCTGTAATTTTGCCTAATTTATTTTCTTAATGAGAATAAAAAGGCAGTATTTATAAATTTTGTTTAGTAGCAAAAATAATTTATGTCAGCAGTTTTGCTTTAAAATAATGTTTTCCAGCCCTTGCCCAATCTCAGTATCCTACTGCAGAGCCTAGGTTCTTTCTTAATATTTAACAATGCTCCCAGAGTTGTGTAACCATCCAGAACAGGCTTTGCCAGCTCCGCAATAGAGAAGCAGCCAGTGCCTGAAAACAACCATCTACTGCTTGGAAAAGCTTAGGTTCTAGCCCCAGCTCTACACCAAATTGCCAGTGAGAACTTGGCAGAGATCTTTCTGAGTTTCGTTTCCCCTTCCATAGAGTGGAGATGCTAAAACCTGTCCTGACTTCTATAGTGATTCTCTATGGGGAGTTAATGAAAAATACACACAAAGTAATATTGAAGGCTGTGAAGATTTACACAAATTCACGTTGACGATCAGAGAAGGCAATGGCAACCCACACCAGTACTCTTGCCTGGAGAATCCCATGGATGGAGGGGCCTGGTGGGCTGCAGTTCATGGGGTCACGAAGAGTCAGACACAACTGAGCGAGTTCACTTTCACTTTTCACATTCATGCATTGGAAAAGGAAATGGCAACCCACTCCAGTGTTCTTGCCTGGAGAATCCCAGGGATGGGGGAGCCTGATGGGCTGCCATCTATGGGGTCACACAGGGTCGGACACAACTGAAGCGACTTAGTAGCAGCCAAGTTGATGATGTAATTATATAACTACCAAGCTCAGAAAGAGACAACCATCAACTTTCTAAGGGAGACAAAGAGAGCTAACATGCTTAAAGTAATCTTTCTTTAAGCCTTCCCTCCTTGAACTGTCACTTTGAGAACTCAATTTTGTCAGAGCAACTATTTAATAATTATCTTTAGAGGGTCATAAGCTAACTGTAATTGCCATGAAGACCAAAACAGAACTGAACAAAACTGTTGCTATGTGTGCCTGTAGCAAACAAACACAAGGAACGATTGTTAAAACGACTGTTATCAACTTACAGAGAAAATACAACACTTCCTCAGGAAGCAACAATTTCACTAAGGAGGTCGTTATTATCCTAGTCATTATCATCACCTTTACAATTCACAGAAAATTCGCAAAGGGGCCATCATAAAGTAAAATCTCAATTAATCAAAAGGCAGTTAATAAACCATCGAATAACCAAATATATTCTCCAGACTCATTTTTTTAGCCAAACATTTTACAATAAAACAGTGATATAAATGCCAGAAAAATAAAGGTCCTAAGAGCAAAACTACTACTTTTTGAATGAAGCTACTCCATTCCCAATGACCAGAACTAGGAATATTTTTTAAATAAACTTAAAGTATGGATTATAACAATAAAGTCATATATATTAAAACCCTAGAGCACCACAAGACCCTACATCATCAAAGAAAATTTTCTCTAGAATCGATGTGTTATACTGATCAAGGGTAAGAATGAAGACTTTCTGCAATGGTTGGAAGCCTTAATGCGTTATCCTCCCCCTTTTACCCACTCAATCAGAAAGTATTCTGAATTCTAAAAATTGACCATAAAAATTAATAAATTATGATTACCTGCAGGTTTCCTTGACCTTTATGTTAGGGTACCTCACTCAAATATTTGTTTCTCAGGAAATGCAATCTGATGAGAATGGAATTTCTCAGAAAATGGATGCTGATGAGAAGCCTTTGGGGAAAGTCTGAATTAGAGTTTCATCTTCCATAAAATCTGTTGTGATTTCACCATCTATTACATGTATTGACTATATTTTAAACCATTATGTTAGCCATAAGCATTTATTTCCTTGTACATACATCTACGTTTGCATATGACTATTCCACTTTACCAATTCTTCTCTAAGCTTCTTAAAAGCAGAGAACTTTCTCTGCTCTTTACATCCTTGGGACAAAGCAAATACAAAATTTGATGGAAACAATAATGAGTAAACATACAAAGAGGCAAATAAGTATTTCTAACCCAGCACTTGAGGTCCCCTGGATTCTAATTACACAGGAATTTTGTCAGTCACAATGTCTATTTGAAATTTAGGATAATTTTTTCCCTGCTTTTCTTACAAATCTATGTCTTATACCCAACAGAACACATTAAAACTACTGATATTTTTACTTTAAACAATGTGAAGATAGCATAATCTAATCTTTACTTAATATTTTTGTTTCTCAACCCTTGTTGAGCATGTGCTATATGCCATATAGCTTGCTGCAGTGTGAAGGCAAGGAAGAAAAGAGGAAGGATGGAAGGCAGGCTTCCAGCCCTAAAGAAGTTAATAAGAGAGCCCTGTAAGTAACAAAAATCCAACATGACAATTTTGTGTGTATAAAGGCCAACTCTGTGGAGTCAGGAGATTCATGAAAGCTCTCCAAAGCAGGGAATATGTGACTGGGTTTTGAAGGATGAGTAGGAGTTTACTAAGGTAGTGGTGGAAATGAGTACTCCTGGCAGAAGAAACACCATCTGAAGAAGGTAAGGAATGAAGAAAAGAGCAAATATTTCTAATGACTAGAATTAGGATGCCTGGGTGCTTGTGGCTTCCCCTCAGCACTCATGTAATGTGGAACACTTTTCGTGAGTGCCCTGACCCATTATTGTATTATGATCCAGTTATCAGTGTCTGTCCCAACAGACTTGAGATCAGGTACCAGTGAGCTCTGATTTTTATGTTTCCAGCAACTTTCATAATGCCTGGCTCATAAAACCTTCCAAAAAAGCTTTGCTTTACTTTTGATATTTAGTTTATTGCACAAACACTACTCTCAAAACTTAAACATCTATACTCTATCATCATTGTGATGATCACATTTAAATACTATTTTTTAACAGCACAATGTGTACATTTCTTAATCCCAATTTCCTTTAGAACAATTTTATCAATTCCCAAGAATGTGCTTTGAAAAGAGATTTCATTCGATTCATGGATTTATTTTGAGAGAATCAACACACCTAATACATTAAAATTTTTAATTACCTGACAAGGGACATCTCTTCATTTATTGATAGCTTTTAAAGTCTACTATATATGTTTTAAGTCTTTATAATTTTCATTAAACAAGCTATGCATATTTCTAGTTAAATATATTCTATGTATTTAAATTTGTATTTGTAAATAAGATTTTTTTAACATATTGTCTCACCAGTTACTACTGATTTATAGGAGAGGTGTCTATATATGTATTTTGTAGCCTATCATCTTACTGAACTTTAGCTTTAATAGTTTTAAATTGATCCATTTACATTTTCTAGGTAGACGATACCTTAAGTAATGATAATTTTATCTCTTCAAAATGTATATCTTGTTTATTTTTCTCATTTCATTCTACTCATCTCATGAGTAGAAGTTATAGAACACTGCTAAATAATAGATACTATATCCTGCTTCTGTTTCAGTCCCTAGAATTTCTCCTATTTTTCTCACTGGTTCCAGATAAATTTTCTTTATTGTGTTAAGGAAGTTTTCTTATATAAGTAATTTCCTCTTCTTTCAAGAATATACATTAAACTTCACCAGTTACCTTTCATCAGCTAAAGCTAAGTTTATTTGTAACTGGGAACATTTGTAACATTTGAGAACTATTACATGTAATTATAAGTACTTGCTTCACACTCTAGAGTATCTATATTACCATAATTCAAAATCTTGGCATAATGGTTGTCTGCTGATGGGAAGGTACACGCTATTTTTCCTTTGAGGCAATGTAGGAAAGTGCCAGCTGTTTGATTACTGCCATAGCCAAACTTAAAATATGACAGTCTAAATTCCCATGCACTCTTATGTCAGGTGACGGGCTCTAGCACTATGTGGATTTATCCCGCTGAACTACTGATGGGGACACAGTAGGAAACAAAGCAAAGTTTCTATCTAAGACAATCACTGGCACATAATAGGTACCAGGTAAGTCTTTATTGAATAATACATAAAAATATCTAGGGTACAGTAGCTTTTTTGGAGGTAGTTTTGGACCCCTTTTTAAAATCATGTCCATAAGTTTTAGTCAATTTAAGTTTTACTTTTCAATTTAAATTTAGGCATTTGTTTATGTAGAAAATAATCTATTTTATCCAGACTTTTAAGTTTTTAGCACTATTAATTTCATAGCTTAAAAAATTACCTCCATGAAAAAGAGAAAGATCTATAATAGTGTCTTGCTATTATCGTCAAAGAGTTATTTGATATTTCTCCCCCTTCCCACCCCCCCTTTTTTTTTTTTTTTCATTTCTAAGGGGTAGGGTCCTTAATTTATTTATTTGTTTGTTTATTTATTTTTTTACTAGCCCGCCCCGGTCCGCGGGCCGCCTGGTCGCGCTCGGGTCCCGCCCTGCGGGCTGCGCAGCCTGATGACGTCAGGGCAGCCGGCTTCCCCCCTTAATTTAAACTTATTAATTTTTAACTTTATTTGACTGTGACCAGAGAATGTATACTTTTTTGCCTAATTGAGATTATTTTTGTGATCAATATGTACCAATATTCTAAGAGTAGAGTAAAGAGGGTGTATTTTCTATGCAGCGGTCCCCAACCTTTTGGGCACCAGGGACCAATTTCGTGGAAGACAATTTTCCCAAGGACCAGGGTCGAGGGGGATGGTTTGGTAATGATTCAAGGGCGTTACATTTACTGTACACTTTATTTCTATTGTTACTACATCTGCTTCACCCCAGGTCATCAAGCATTAGATCCTAGAGGCTGGGGACCCCTGCACTATGGGATATAAAGTATAATCAATAATTATTAGGTCTTTTATTTACAGTTAACACCATGATGCTTAACCACCACCATTCTCTTTTATCCGCCTGCTTCATTTAACAAAACTGTAAGTAACATTTATAGAAAGGACAGTAAGTGAAAGAATGAATATAGTGGAACAAATTGACTGAGGGATATATAAACAGAAAAGGTCAAGGAGTGAAAAGCTAGTTATAAGATATGTCTTTAACAGTAGGAACATTTTAAAAGCTCAGTTTAATAAAGTCTAACTTTCTGATACAGAATGAAAGCACAAATATTTAAAATCCTGTAATCTTGGCATTATGTATGTATGTATGTATGTATACATTATGTATGTATGTATATATATACATAATATATATATTATGTATGGATGGATGGATGGATGGATGGATGTGAGAGTTGGACTGTGAAGAAAGCTGAGTGCCGAAGAATTGATGCTTTTAAACTGTGGTGTTGGAGAAGACTCTTGAGAGTCCCTTGGACTGCAAGGAGATCCAACCAGTCCATTCTGAAGGAGATCAGCCCTGGGATTTCTTTGGAAGGAATGATGCTAAAGCGGAAACTCCAGTACTTTGGCCACCTCATGCAAAGAGTTGACTCATTGGAAAAGACTCTGATGCTGGGAGGGATTGGGGGCAGGAGGAGAAGGGGACGACAGAGGATGAGATGGCTGGATGGCATCACTGACTCGATGGATGTGAGTCTGAGCGAACTCCGGGAGTTGGTGATGGACAGGGAGGCCTGGGGTGCTGCGATTCATGGGGTCGCAAAGAGTCGGACATGACTGAGTGACTGAACTGAACTGAATCTTGGCACAATAAAATGATAAAGAGTAGTTTTAAGTTTATAAAAATAAAGTGAAAAAAGTGAAAGTGTCAGTCACTCAGTGGTTCCTGACTCTTGGTGACCCTGTGGACTTCTCCAGGCTTCTCTGTCCATGGAATTCTCCAGGCAAGAATACCCACAAGAGTGGGTAGCCATTCCCTTCTACAGGGCATCTTCCTGACTCAGGGATCAAACCCAAGTCTCCTGCCTTGCAAGCAGATTCTTTAGATTCTTTACCTTCTGAGCCACCAGGGAGGCCAGGAAAATAAAACTATCAAATAATTGATACGTTTTTTAAAGTCTAATTAAATTATACATGCCTATCATGGAGAAATAAAAGAAAGCAAGATAATTTAAATTCTGGCTCCATCACATAATAGTAATATGTTACCTTGAGAGAGTTATTAAACCTCTTTAGACCACTTATCTCTAAAAGGAAGTGTGCAGGTTGCTACAATAATGTTTGTAAAGTAACTAACATTTAAAAAGTTCTTAAATGTCCCCAATGAGTTGGAGCTCATATTTTCAGGGAGTTTTATTAAGATTTACATGAATTTGACAGTGTTCCATCTTCAAATATCTTAAAAAGAAAGAAAACCTAGTATATGATACTTCCTTTGAGGAAAGACACATCTGAACAAAGGTATTGTTTTGACTTCTAAAAATGAACTTGAAGGTAAACAACAAGGACCTACTGTATAGCACAGGGATGTCTACTCAATATCTTTTAATAACCCAAATGGAACAGAATCTGAAAAAAAAAAAAATATATATATGTATCATATGTATATACATACATTCATATGTTTTATGTATATATATATAACTGAATCATTTTGTTGTACACTAGAAACTAAGACAATATTGTAAATCAACTATACTTATATTTGTAAAAAATAAACTTTAAATTTGCAAAAAGGCAGTATTTACTATGCTATGATATTCAGATTAGCAGGACCATATTGCCAGACTTTATTTAGTGTTATTTTTAACTAAAACTGTATCTTTAACTAAACTGTGTTTAGTAGAATACTCATTTATCTGTCAAAAATACAGAGAAATCAATAAAAATCAAACCATCAGTTGTTGCTAGAAAGCATATACCATGGAAAACAAAGCAAATGCTGATGCATTAATAAATCAAAACAGAGGTATAAACATATGTGAAAATATAATTTTAATTACCACTGAGTTCTTACCTTTGGTTGCTTAAGCACTGTATCTGTGTCTTCCAGAAACAGAAGTCAGTGGTGTATCCAAAGCAAACAGGGATATAGTGTAAATCCGGACATTGTCAAAATCCAGGTCCTAATTTTTAAAAGAAATAAATATGCTGATCTTTTTCCTTTCTTTAAACATGTACAAACAGCTAGTTTTCTTAATCATTCCCAAGGAAAGAAACAGTTCTGTGGCATTGACAAAGGAGGATTTTCATGAGCCAGTATTGGATTTGCGGATTTATATACAGATGAAAATAACAGCAAAGCACCATTATCCTTTGCTAGAGCCCAAGCTTATTAATATGTGACAGATTTAGGAACAAAAGGGGTTTTCTTATACTATACCTCTTAACAAATTTGCAATTAAGCTTAACCAAAGGTAATATCGGCTAATGAATTTTATTAAAGTTCTGTTTTCAATTTATCCAGCATTACAATCTGGATAGAATTATAGGCTTTTACAAATTATGACTAAAATTTTAAATATAGTGCCATCATAATAAAACTATTAAAATATAAATAAGGTGTACTTATTTATTCATTGACCCATTTAATGTGTGTTTTGTGGAAGAGCTGCATGTCTCATATCTAGTCAGAAATAAAATTGGATGAGTCTGAGCATCCCTGAATGAGGCATACTTTAGGTGTGGCAATAAGATATGCCAGTTAGTGTCCAAATATTATTCTAATGACCAAACAGTAAATTTTCCTCAGAGTTTTTAATCCAATATTTGATAGTTTACATACTCACTAAGGGCTTCCCTGGTGGCTCAGCTAGTAAAGAATCTGTCTGCAAATGCAGGAGACCGTGGTTCAATTGCTGGTTTAGGAAGAACTCCTGGAGAAGGGAATGGCTATCCACTCCAGTATTCTGGCCTGGAGAATTCCATGGACTCTATAGTCCACGGGATCACAAAGAGTTGGACATGACCGAGCAACTTTCACTTCACTTCACATACTCACAAAATTTTTTTCTGATTTATTACTGTAGACTTCCTTAATAGCTTAGTTAGAGATCTCTTCTTGGAAGTAAGGATTTTTCAGAAAATTATACTTGTCTAATAATAAAGAACCTTTTGTTCTTAAATTCAATGTTCACTTTACTTCCGTCTCTCTTACAGGAACTTTGGCTCCCTTTAGGTTGGGGTGGTGTCTGTGACGCCACACTAAGTTTATACACAGAGGTTTTGGAGTCACAGGCCTGGTTTGAACCTCAGCTCCAAGTTCACCAGCTCTGAGACTAGAGCATGGTAGTGAACCCTCTGAGCCTCAGTTTCAGTTTCCATGGAATGGACATGATAATACCTTGAAGATCTGAGGATTAAAACGAGATATAGTAATATGAAGAGTTTATTACACTTTCTAAAGCATGGTAAACACTTGATAAGTGACTATTAAACATTTTTAAAGATAAATAGCAGAGTTAAACTTTATTTTACAATAATTGGTCTACTATCAGAAATGTGTATGCTTTCTTTTAAAAGTTGAAAATATATTTTCTTGAAAATTCCCTGACTGTCCAGTGGTTAGGACTCCACACTTCCAGTGCCAGGAGCCCAGATTCTATCCCTGGTCAGGGCACTAAGATCCTATACGTCACATGGCATGGCCAAAAAGAAGTAAAAAAAAAAAAAAAAAAAAAAATTTGCTGCTCAGTAAATATCTTATTTAGAGTAATCTTTTTCTAATCTTACCTCATACACCAAGTGAAAGTCATGCCCAGCGCTTTGTGACTGACCCCACGGACTGTACAGTTTATGTAATTCTCCATGCCAGAATACTGGAGTGGATAGTCTTTCCCTTCTCCAGAGGATCTTCCCAACCCAAGGATCGAACCCAGGTCTTCCACACTGCAGGCAGATTCTTTACCAGCTGAGCCACAAGAGAAGCCCAAAAACACTGGAATGGGTAACCTATCCCTACTCCAGTGGATCTTCCCAACCCAAGAATCAAACTGGGGTCTCCTGTATTGCAGGAAAATTCTTTACCAATGAGCTATGAGGGAAGCCCAAAGATGTAACTAAAACAAATATACCTAAATATAAAACAAGATGACAAGATTAGGAACTCCTTCCCTCATAGTGCCATTCATTTTCCCCTGGATTGCTTGTTAGTTGAAATACTCTTAGAATGATTCAATGAATTAAATAAGAAAGTTGAAGCAATAACTCTGATACCTTTCTTCCTCCTGCCAACTCAACCCCTGGTTGACACAAAACTTCACAGAACTTGCCATTATAAAATAACTATTCCCCAATGAATCACACACACACACACCCCATAAGAAGCTCTCATTTATTTTATCTTCCCTTACTAGCTTACACTGCCTTTGTGCACCTTTCCTACTCCAAAACTATAATTAAAGATGAAGTGAATATTTTTGATTCTTGGGATGACCCTTACTAGTTGTGCAGTCTTGAGAAAATGATTTAATCTTTCTGAGCCTCAATTTCCTTATCTGTAAAATGGAAATATAATACCTCCCTCAGTACATTTTTGTGAGAAAAATGGAGCAAGATTACAGCATATGATACACTCATGGTGTATATAAGAGGACACTTAATAATGCGCTCTCTCTCCTTTCGCTTTCCTCTAAACTGGAGCTTTGCAGCACATTGCTTAGGCCTTACCTGTATTCAACATGTTGCAGTTGGACTTTTGATAGCAGGTACATGTGGCTATTAAATAACTAATAGGTAAAGATACAGAGCTATTTTTTATACCTTGTTTCTAAACAATTTATTACATAATTCTAGCAGAGTGTGACCAAATAAAATAATTCTCTGTAGTTTTTTCAAATGAAAATCGGTGTTTTCTGTGTGTACAGTACTTAACAATGTGAAATAATAGTCCTTCACAAAGGCGTAGAATTCATTCAACATGTAATTCCCGAGCACCACACTATGCTGGGTGCTATTCTAAGGTCTGGGAGCACACCCACAAGCCCTTTCCTTAGAGATTATCCACAAGAAGGAGACAGGCAAAGCAAGAGGTGCTTACCAAAGAGTGTGATAGAGAGCTAAGGAAGCACACCAAAGAAGCCCTAAGATTGGGAGAGGAAAAGAGTTGGTCAAGAAAACTTGTGGGGGAAAATTATCTCTGCTGAAATTGAAGGTAAGTAGGAATGTTGTTTTTGTGTATACAACACACATACCACGATACTTTTCTGATTTACCCAAATTTAAAAGGGTAAAAGCATGTTTCATCTTATTTCATTTTGTTTTCGCCTCCAAAGTACAATTAACTTGACCCAGTCTACCAATGGATTTCTCTTCCTGGGACCTGCAGTAACCTTGACTGATGGAAAGAACATAGCCAGACTGGATTATCTGTTTAGTAGGCTACTTTTAGTCTGGTTCCCAGCCTTGCTTTGTCAGCTCCCTCTAAATCTTTATAATCCTATTTAAACTGCCTCTAACTGTAGATGCTCATTTGTGTGACATTGATTCTTTTGCATTTTCATTTCAAAAAAATTGTGTGATGTAAAGGATTCTGGCACTTGGCCCTAAATTATTAAATATTTGATAATATGTCTTCCAGCACACCAAGACCTGCAGTGAGAATGGTCTGAGATGTCTTCTCAGCACTTATAACCATAATAATTAAATCTGGTGTAAAGTAAAAGTCACCAAGTAGTGTCTGACTCTTTGTGACCCCATGGACTATACACTCCATGGAATTCTCCTGGCAAGAATACTGGAGTGGGTAGCTTTTCCCTTCTCTAGGGGATCTTCCCAACCCAGGAATCAAACCCAGGTTTCCTGCATTGCAGGCAGATTCTTCACCAGCTGAGCTACATTGTTTAATGTCTGTCTCTCCTATAAAAACTGTAAACTCCACAAGGGACTGTGTCTGTGTTATTCACGACTGTATCTTTAGTGTTTAGCTCAATACCATGCATAATCATTCATTTAACAGATATTCAGTGCCAGGCT
Organism: Bos grunniens; assembly: GCF_055505025.1. NCBI lineage: Eukaryota > Metazoa > Chordata > Mammalia > Artiodactyla > Bovidae > Bos > Bos grunniens. The sequence goes on along the minus strand of NC_141170.1, from coordinate 51,760,370 downwards.
CCTTTCTAAGCACTAAGAAGTTTAATAGTAAACAAAACTAAGTTCCCACCCTCATAGAGGGTACATTCTAATGGGATAGGATGGCACAAGACAATAAACTAAGCAGTAAACACAGAAGTCAGACAGTGATTAATAATATGATAAAATAAGGCAGTGGGGAGAAGATGATTTGGGGATAAGGCAGGACAGTTTCAGATGGGATATTCAAGGAAGACCTCACCTAGCTGAGACCTCAATATAGGCACAGAGCTAGTCAAGCCTAGTTCCGGGGGGACAGATCCTGCCTGGCAAGAAAACATGTGCAAAGCTCAAAAACAGGACTGCCTTAGAGTATTTAAAGAACATCAAAGAGGTCAGATGGCTAAGTTAGAGGAAGCAAAGACAGGAGGGGAAGGAGTTAAGGTCTTAGAGGACAGATCATGTGAAGAACAGTTAGGAGGCTATGACAGCAATTCAGTGAGAGATGGCAGTGGTTCAGACCAGGATGGCAGATGTGGAGATGATGAAAAGGGGATGTATTTTTAAGACAGAGACAATAAGATTTGCTGACTGACTACATGGAGGCAGGGGTGGGGGGCGGTGTGAGTGAAAGAATGAAATCAAGGTGGACTTTAGATTTTTTGATCTATGAAACCAAATAATAGGTTGTAATTTAATGAGATAGGAAGGCATCATGAAGAACAGGATGGGGATAGAGGGAGATTGGGGGTTCTGTTTGGAAAATAAGGAGTTAGTGCATATCAGTGCATCAGTAATATTCATTGAAATAGATGAATGAAAAACTTACGTATTTTCCTGTACCTATATTTACTTTATTATTCAGGATTCCAGAAAGAGAAAGTAGAGGCTGTACAGTTTTGAGAGTAGCAATACTGATAAACAGTAGAACTGCCTTCCACTGCCCTTTGAACACAAAAGTTCTTAAATCCCATTAGCATAGTTTGGGGGTCCAGGACCCCATGATACTATAACATGATGTGGTATATACATGAAAATATGTTCTTTTCTGAAATGATCCATGATTTTCATCAATTTACCACTCCCAAATAGCTAGTATGTATCCACATTAATATAACATACATTTATTAAATATCTTTTCACTCTTCTTCATTCAGTAAACTCAGAGTTCAAAATACATAAAATGTGCAAGATTGACAAAATGCTAGTGTCCTTATTCAGTTAAGAAAAAAATGGGGAGTGTTACATGCCAGGCACTGGGATAGGGAGTGTGCATATCACTCCCTATGAGAAGCAATCTGGCTTAATAGTCAGGAATATCAGCTTTGGATGTCAGATACACTTTGGTTCAAAATCCAGTTCTTCTACTTGCTAACTGTGTTACCGAGGCAAGTTATAAAACTTCTCTATTTCATATATCATATAATAGGGAATCTGAAAAAGTGACACGAATGAATTTATATACATACTACTATATATATAATAGCTAAGCAGTAAAGACCTACTGTATAGCAGGAGAACTACAATACAATAACCTATAATGGAAAATAATCTGAAAAAGAATATATGTATAACTGAATCATTCTGCTATACACTTCAGTCAGTTCAGTTCAGTCACTCAGTCGTGTCTGACTCTGCAACCCCATTTAATGTAGCATGCCACGCTTCCCTGTCCATCACCAACTCTCGGAGCCTACTCAAACTCATGTCCATTAAGTCCGTGATGCCATTCAACCATCTCATCCTCTGTCATCCCCTTCTCCTCCTGCCATCAATCTTTCCCAGAATAAGAGTCTTTTCAAATGAATCAATTCTTTGCATCAGGTGGCCAAAATATTGGAATTTCAGCTTCAGCATCAGTCCTTCCAATGCATATTCAAGACTGATTTCCTTTAGGATGGACTGATTGGATCTCCTTGCATTCCAAGGGACTCTCAAGAGTCTTCTCCAACACCGCAGTTCAAAAGCATCAATTCTTCAGCGCTCAGCTTTCTTTACAGTCCAACTCTCACATCCATACATGACTACTGGAAAAACCATAGCTTTGACGAGACGGACCTTTGTTGGCAAAGTAATGTCTCTGCTTTTGAATATGCTGTCTAGGTTAGTCATAACTTTCCTTCCAAGGAGCAAGCGTCTTTTAATTTCATGGCTGCAGTCACCATCTGCAGTGATTTTGGAGCCCAGAAAAATAAAGTCTGACACTGTTTCCACTGTTTCCCCATCAATTTACCATGAAGTGATGGGACGAGATGCCATGATCTTAGTTTTTTGAATGTTGAGTTTTAAGCCAGCTTTTTCACTCTCCTTTTTCAAGAGGCTCTAGTTCTTCATTTTCTGCCCTAAGTGTGGTGTCATCTGACACACACAGTAAATTAACTATACTTCAATTTTTTAAAATATTTTTAAGTCTTCTCTATTTCTTAGTTAAAAGATATATCTAACATAGTAAGTAACCTTTCTTCCACAATGAGGTGTTCAATATATGGCTATGTGTGCAGGCTCAGTCACTCAGTCCTGTCCAACTCTTTGTGATCCCACGGACTGTAGCCTGCCAGGCTCCTCTGTCCATGGGATTTTCCAGACAAGAACACTGGAATGGGTTGTCATTTCCTACTCCAGAGAATCTTCCCAACCTAGGGATCAAATCTGAATCTCCTGAGTCTCCTACACTGGCAGGTGGATGCTTTACCACTGAGTCACCTGGGAAGCCCTCAATATGTGGTGAGATTCCTGCTAATGAGCAAACTGACTCCTTAATTATAATTTAGGTTTTCAGGTAGATCTGTTTATAGGGAGAGCACACACTAATTACAGATCATAAGCATCCAACCTGTAAAACCAGACCTACTGAATGAATATAATAGGATTTTAGAGCCTACAGAATCACAGCCCTACCCATAAGAAGTGTACGTACCTAAGTTACCATTGTGCTATTGTAACTGAAATTACACAACTCTTCATAAACCATCATGCAATTTAAAGGAAAACATTTATTATTACTGAATTTAACTGATCTTAAAAAACTGATCAAATTTTGATTAATTTTCATATATCTAAAAGAAGCTGAGTAGTAAAATTTTAGCATCTGATGTTAACAGTTGCTTAGAATACCAAACAGACTTTGGAGTCAAACTAATGTAGAGTTGCACACTGGCTCTGCCAATTAGCAAGTGTTTGTTTTTATCAGTATAGTTGATAGTTGAAGGGATCCTTTTTATCAATTAGTGGTATGGCAACCCACTCCAGTGTTCTTGCCTGGAGAATCCCATGGACAGAGGAGCCTGGTGGGCTGCCGTCTATGGGGTCGCACAGAGTCGGACACGACTGAAGCAACTTAGCAGCAGCAGCAGCTGCAGAGATATTCTACACAAAACTCTTCCCACAGGTATAGCATACATTAGAACCTCAATTATGACAACTATTAAGATATTATTTACTAAAAGGTCCTGGAGTTCACTATTAATTAATAATTACTGTTAGAGTATCAAATTTATGGTTATGTGTGGGGTGTGTGTGTGCATGGAGGACCATTTCCTACTCGAGGGGATCTTCCCCACCCAGGGATAAAAGCTGTGTCTCTTGCATCTCCTGCATTGGTAGGCAGATTCTTTACCACTAGCACCACCTGGGAAGCCCACAAAATTTCTAGTTAAACAACATAATCAAATATAGAAGGGCTCCAAAGGATTCAGAGTAGGGAAGGAACCTATCACGGAGGAGAGAGGGTTGTGTATTACTGACAGCAGTGCCAAGAGAAATAACACTTGAGTCATCACAGATTATCAATTTCTATGTGGAGAAACTTTGTACTGTTTGCTTGTCAATACAAGTCATAAAATGATGCTTAGATTCAGAAATAAATCATGAATTTTAAATATCATGTTCAGGGACTTTCCTGGTAGTCCAGGGAACCAGGTTCAGTCCTTGGTCAGGGAACTAAGATCCCACATGCCTGGGAACAGCTAAGCCCGTGCACCACAACTGCTGAACCCAAATGCCTTAGCTACAGAAGCCTGTGTGCCTGGAGCCCATGCTCCGCAATAAGAGAAGCCACCACAATGAGTAGCCCCCACCCTCCACAACTAGAAAAAGACCCCCGCAGCAATGAAGATCCAGTGCAGCCAAAGATAAATAAGTAAATAATAAAAAATTTTATTTAAAAAAGCAGAAAAATGTGATCTATAATCAGGAGGAAAACCACTCAATAGTTGCAGATCTAGATTTATATATCATCTCAAAGATACATTTTTCATTAAAAAAAAAAATCCAATTAGCAAATGGGTTAACAGCACAGACTCTGAGGCCTTAGTTAGCATCCCAGCTCCACCACTTACTAGCTATATGTTCACAGGCAAGTTTTTGAATCTCTATGTGCCTCCCTTTTGTTATCTGTAAAGTGAGGATTAAGAATAGTTTCTATCTATTATGATAATTTAAAAAGCAAATATTCATAAAGGTCTCAGAATATTTGTCCATATAAATGCTACATATGTGTCAGTTAACTAAGTAATAAATAAATAGTACTTTAGATCCCTGTTGACTCTCATCACCAATCTTTGATAAGGTAAAATTTTCAACTCTAAGGTATAAACAAAACATTTAAATAGAAATCTAAGCTTTACAGTAATCCAAGTTTGGCATAAATCTCCCTTCCTTCCAACTTTCACCTCCCCATGCTATTCCTTCTCCACCAAGCCAATCACATGTGAAAGTGTGTACTTTGTATTGTTTTGTTTCCTGATCTTAGCATCTTAACTCCTCATCCTCCTCCTGTTTCAGCCTAAGAATAAGAAAAGCAAGATCGAGCCTCTGCTATGCAACTCCTAGGTAACAAATAGCGCTGCTCATGATTACCTACAACAAAGGTAAGATAGGCAGACAAGAGTATTTCCTTCCCTGCCGAAGCCCCATAGCACAGAGGCACCCCATTCCTGTGGTGAGAGTTTTACCAGGAATTATACCCATATCTGCATAATGGTGCATAATGCTGCATAATGACCTGCTACCAAGCCTTCCAATGTATAGCTGGTTAAATTACTTAATCTCATTCTTTTCCTCTGATCTCTCCTCTGTAAACTAGGGGTTAACAGACTATGTTGTGGGATATAACGAGATAATACACATAAAGTGCCTACATATGCATGGTGAAGTAAGACTATCATAAACGTTCAGTTCAGTTCAATTCAATCGCTCAGTCGTGTCCAACTCTTTGCGACCCCAGGAATCGCAGCAGGCCAGGCCTCCCTGTCCATCACCAGTCCCGGAGTTCACTCAGACTCACGTCCATCGAGTCAGTGATGCCATCCAGCCATCTCATCCTCTGTCGTCCCCTTCTCCTCCTGCCCCCAATCCCTCCCAGCATCAGAGTCTTTTCCAATGAGTCAACTCTTCGCATGAAGTGGCCAAAGTATTGGAGTTTCAGCTTTAGTCTCAGTCTTTCCAATGAACACCCAGGACTGATCTCCTTTAGGATGGACTGGTTGGATCTCCTTGCCGTCCAAGGGACTCTCAAGAGTCTTCTCCAACACCACAGTTCAAAAGCATCAATTCTTCGGCGCTCAGCTTTCTTTAGAGTCCAGCTCTCACATCCATACATGACCACTGGAAAAACCATAGCCTTGACTAGAAGGACCTTTTTTGGCAAAGTAATGTCTCTGCTTTTTAATATGCTATCTAGGTTGGTCATAACGTTCCTTCCAAGGAGTAAGCGTCTTTTAATTTCATGGCTGCAATCACCATATGCAGTGATTTTGGAGCCCCAAAAAATAAAATCATAAACGTTAGTTATTACTATTTTGTAGGAATTAGTCGTTTCAGTTTGAGCATTGCCTTTCTTTTAGGGTTTAGGGCAATAACTATATGACTTAGGAAAGGGAGAGACGGAAGGTGGCAGTTTGAGCCTAGGGATTTAGGGAAAAGCTGATAATAATACAAAACAACAAACTCTCTTCTCAAGCCGGCAGAATAAACTTTACTTGGTAATCAGAGCAGAATCCAGGGGCCACAACTTCCCTGCAAAGCCGCGAACACCCAAAGCAGGGCCCTCAGAATCCCCCGGCAGAAGGCATTTCGACCAGGGAAGAGCCTGAAGTGGGCCTCAGCACAGACTTTTACATCACAAAATTTCCAGGGAGTTGACCTGGCTGGCGACTTCCACGCTCCGAGAGACGCTTTACCCCGCGAAGTGTGCCTGTGCTTCTGTTCTGCTTGGGTCCAGCAGCGGTCCCCAGGGGGCGTCCTCGCACCAACCCTCGATACCTGCGCGGGCGGACTGCAGCCTCCGCCCGCTCTGTGGGAATCAGCACCCAACCCCGCGGCTCGGGGGCGTGGCTCTAGCGGAGGCCCCACCCCGCCGCCCCCATTGGCTGAGGCTGCCTGGGGCCGGGGTCTGCGCGCCACAGTCCGAGACCCTTCAGCTCCGCCCCAACGCGGTTACATGGGGAGCAGGAGAAGACCGGTTGCTTGAGGAGCGAGCTTCTGCGCCTGGGAAGCCCCGTCGCGGGTCATGGGGGGACAGGTGAGGCTGCCGCCCGGAGAGCCCTGCCGAGAAGGTGAGTGTCTGCTCCGGGCAGGAGGACTTGGCGTCCGGATGGCGATGAGACCCGGCGGGCGGTCGCGGGTACTTGTGGAGTCCAGAAAGGGAAACGCCGACTCTTAACGTACTCATTCATGCATTTATTCATTCTCTCAGCTGTCTACAGATATTTATTGGTGCCAACAATATGCCAGACTCTATGGGAATGCCTGAGTCGAACAAGATATACGTGGCTTCCCACTCCCACTCTAGAAGACAGGTCCATGTAAATTATGAAGAGCTGAGTGTCTTGACGGGGTGTTCAGGGTGTTGTGGGAAGACTCCCAAGTTTCATCCGAGAAAGACGCTTCCACTGACTCGGACTCACTTCCAGAGTCCGTGGTCGACGTCATCCCGTGGGCAGAGGGCGCGGCCGTGGACCCGGGGTGGGGGGGTCCAGTCTTGCGCCCCGCACTGGCTTGGCGAAGCTCAAGAACGGTAGAGGGTCAGGCGCCCTGAACACCCTCGGGGGAGGACGCTGAACAAGGCTGGGCTGCCCACCTCCCTCCTCTTTCTTTGAGAGGTGAAAACGCCTCCAACCTCTGTAGCCTCGCGTCTGAGTCGCTGCAGTCACTTGGCTGCTTAAGGCGAGACCGGAACTGGGCGCGATCATTTGTAGGTTTCTCACTGCTCTGTGGCCTAGGTTTTTGCCTCCACCCTCTTCGGCTAAAGTCTTAGGGCGCCGCCCCTTGCTCTTTGCTCATGGGCTTTCTACAACTTCAGTACCGAAGGCTCATGTAACTCGGGATGAAACTAAGGACCTGGGGACCAGGCAGGCGGGGAGGGGGCGCGGGCGGACAGTTTGTATCAGGTGAAATTACAGTTTTCAGTTTGTACAGAGTCCAGAGGAAAGCTGATTTCTGGTTTACCCAGTAAGGCTGTAAAGAGGGAGGGGGCAATGAGAGGCGTGGCAAGAACTCTACCTTCCCAAAACTGCAGGCAAATCCCCCGAGTTTCTCTTCCCTTGGCTCTCCCAGCTTATTCCTTGATGTGGAGAGGTATTGTTTGTTTTGTTTTTAAGGTAGAACGCAGTGAACTAGTCAGAACGGTGCCAGGAAGAGAAAGAACGAACACAGAGTAAAATACCTGAACAATTCACAAACTATTAGAAAGTTGTAGTTTTGAAAGTGGTTATGAGGCAGTAGGATCTAGAATTATTTCCTAGATAGTCAATCTTTGTCTAAAGAATTCCTAAACCAGTAAGTCAAACTGTTACTAACATGTCCACTGTTACTAACACATCCACCCAAGGAGGATGTGTGAATTAACCTGCTTGTTTGAACTTAGGGATGATTTTCCTGCTTTGCTTGTATATTTAGTTCCAACAAGAAATGTTCAAGCTTCATGTTTAATCATTGTTTTTTAGTCATTAAGTTCTGTAAGACTCTTTGTGACTCCACGGACTGTAGCCACCAGGCTCCTCTGTCCGTGAAATTCTCCAAGCAAGAATACTGGAGTGGATTGCCATTTCCTTCTCTAGAGGATCTTCCCAATCTAGGGATGGAACTCAAGTCTCCTGCTTTGGCAAGTGGATTCTTTACCAATGAACCACCAAGGAAGCCCTCCATGTTTAATACCAAGGGTTAACTGTAGTAATTAATTGTGTGGGACTCTGGTGGCATCACGAACTCAATGGACATAAGTTTGAGCAACCTCGGGGAGATGGTGAAGGACAAGGAACCTTGGCGTGATGCAGTCCATGGGGTTGCAAAGAGTTGGACACACGACTGAGCACACGACTGAGACTGAACAACAACTGGGGGAAAAGACTTGAGAGAAACCAGAATTATCAGTGAAACTTCCCTGGTGACTCAGTGGTGAAGAATCTGCCTGCAATGCAGGAAATGCAGATGACTCCAATTCGATCCCTGGATCAGGAAGATCGCCTGGAGGAGGGAATGGCAACCCACTCCAGTCTTTTTGCCTGGAGAATCCCACGGACAGAGGATCCTGGTGGGCTGCAGTCCATGGAGTTGCAAAGAATCCGACATGACTGAAGCAGCTGAGAACACAGGCAGTCTTCTCAGCTATGACACCCTCCTTAAGTCTTTCTTCGTCTGTAAATTGAGAATAATTCCTACAGTTTAGTTTGAGGAGTAGATGCAGGTGGGATTTTATATGAAGCAAACACTTCAGAGTCTGACCTGACATGGAGTAAAGGATCCATTTTTCATTTGTTCACTTATTCAAATGACATTGACCTAGGTTCTATTAATAGAACAGAGAGATTTGCAAGACAGTCTGGGCCTAGAGGCCCAAATAATTGAATAAGTCTTCATAATTAGGAATGAAACCAAGTACAAAATTATTTGAGACTTTTTATTTTTGTGGGTACCCATCCGCATTCTCTGGCCTCTTGGATGCAATGGTATATGTTAATGATTCTGAGATTTTACTTTTTTTTTTTTTCAACTTTACAATATTGTATTGGTTTTGCCATATATCAAAATGAATCTGCCACAGGTAGACATGTGTTCCCCGTCCTGAACCCTCCTCCCTTCTCCGTCCCCGTACCATCCCTCTGGGTCGTCCCGGTGCACCAGGCCCAAGCATCCAGTATCCTGCATCAAGCCTGGTCTGGCGACTCATTTCATATATATTATACATGTTTCAATGCCATTCTCCCAAATCATCCCACCCTCTCCCTCTCCCACAGAGTCCAAAAGACTATTCTATACATCACTGTCTCTTTTGCTGTCTCGTATACAGGGTTATGAAATGTTCCTTTGGTATCTCTGATTTTCTTGAAGAGATCTCTAGTCTTTCGCATTCTGTTGTTTTCCTCTATTTCTTTGCATTGATCGCTGAAGAACTCTTTCTTATCTCTTCTTGCTATTCTTTGGAACTCTGCATTCAGATGCTTATATCTTTCCTTTTCTCCTTTGCTTTTCGCTTCTCTTGTTTTCACAGCTATTTGTAAGGCCTCCCCAGACAGCCATCTTGCTTTTTTGCATCTCTTTTCAATGGGGATGGTCTTGATCCCTGTCTCCTGTACAATGTCAGGAACCTCAGTCCATAGTTCATCAGGCACTCTATCAGATCTAGGCCCTAAATCTATTTCTCACTTCCACTGTATAATCATAAGGGATTTGATTTAGGTCATACCTGAATGGTCTAGTGGTTTTCCCTACTTTCTTCAATTTAAGTCTGAATTTGGCAATGAGGAGTTCATGATATGAGCCACAGTCAGCTCCTGGTCTTGTTTTTGCTGACTGTATGGAGCTTCTCCATCTTCGGCTGCAAAGAATATAATCAATCTGATTTCGGTGTTGACCATCTGGTGATGTCCATGTATAGAGTCTTCTCTTGTGTTGTTGGAAGAGGGTGTTTGTTATGACCAGTGCATTTTCTTGGCAAAACTCTATTAGTCTTTGCCCTGCTTCATTCCGTATTCCAAGGCCAAATTTGCCTGTTACTCCAGGTGTTTCTTGACTTCCTACTTTTGCATTCCAGTCCCCTATAATGAAAAGGACATCTTTTTTGGGTGTTATTTCTAAAAGGTCTTATAGGTCTTCATAGAACCATTCAATTTCAGCTTCTTCAGCGTTACTGGTTGAGGCATAGACTTGGATTACTGTGATACTGAATGGTTTGCTTTGGAAATGAACAGAGATCATTCTGTCGTTTTTGAGATTACATCCAAGTACTGCATTTCATACTCTTTTGTTGACCATGATGGCTACTCCATTTCTTCTAAGGGATTCCTGCCCGCAGTAGTAGATATAATGGTCATCTGAGTTAAATTCACCCATTCCAGTCCATTTCAGTTCGCTGATTCCTAAAATGTCGACGTTCACTCTTGCCATCTCTTGTTTGACCACTTCCAATTTGCCTTGATTCAGGGATCTGACATTCCAGGTTCCTATGCAATATTGCTGTTTACAGCATCGGACCTTGCTTCTATCACCAGTCACATCCACAGCTGGGTATTCTTTTTGCTTTGGCTCCATCCCTTCATTCTTTCTGGAGTTATTTCTCCACTGATCTCCAGTAGCATATTGGGCACCTACTGACCTGGGGAGTTTCTCTTTCAGTATCCTATCACTTTGACTTTTCATACTGTTCATGGGGTTCTCAAGGCAAGAATACTGAAGTGGTTTGCCATTCCCTTCTCCAGTGGACCACATTCTGTCAGATCTCTCCACCATGACCTGCCCATCTTGGGTTGCCCCGTGGGCATGGCTTAGTTTCATTGAGTTAGACAAGGCTGTGGTCCTAGTGTGATTAGATTGACTAGTTTTCTGTGAGTATGGTTTCAGTGTGTCTGCCCTCTGATGCCCTCTTGCAACACCTACTGTCTTACTTGCAAGAATACACAGAAGAACTGTACAAAAAAGATCTTCATGACCCAGATAATCACGATGGTGTGATCACTGACCTAGAGCCAGACATCCTCAAATGTGAAGTCAAGTGGGCCTTAGAAAGCATCACTACGAACAAAGCTAGTGGAGGTGATAGAATTCCAGTTGAGCTATTCCAAATCCTGAAAGATGCTGCTGTGAAAATGGGGCACTCAATATGCCAGCAAATTTGGAAAACTCAGCAGTGGTCACAGGACTGGAAAAGATCAGTTTTCATTCCAATCCCAAAGAAAGGCAATGCCAAAGAATGCTCAAACTACCGCACAATTGCACTCATCTCACACGTTAGTAAAGTAATGCTCAAAATTCTCCAAGCCAGGCTTCAGCAATATGTGAACCATGAACTTCCTGATGTTCAAGCTGGTTTTAGAAAAGGCAGAGGAACCAGAGATCAAATTGCCAACATCCGCTGGATCATGGAAAAAGCAAGAGAGTTCCAGAAAAACATCTATTTCTGCTTTATTGACTATGCCAAAGCCTTTGACTGTGTGGATAACAATAAACTGTGGAAAATTCTGAAAGAGATGGGAATACCAGACCACCTAATCTGCCTCTTGAGAAATCTGTATGCAGGTCAGGAAGCAACAGTTAGAACTGGACATGGAAGAACAGACTGGTTCCAAATAGGAAAAGGAGTACGTCAAGGCTGTATATTGTCACCCTGCTTATTTAACTTATATGCAGAGTACATCATGAGAAATGCTGGACTGGAAGAAACACAAACTGGAATCAAGATTGCGGGGAGAAATCTCAATAACATCAGATATGCAGATGACACCACCCTTATGGCAGAAAGTGAAGAGGAACTAAAAAGCCTCTTGATGAAAGTGAAAGTGGAGAGTGAAAAAGTTGGCTTAAAGCTCAACATTCAGAAAACGAAGATCATGGCATCTAGTCCCATCACTTTATGGGAAATAGATGGAGAAACAGTGGAAACAGTGTCAGACTTTATTTTTCTGGGCTCCAAAATCACTGCAGATGGTGACTGCAGCCATGAAATTAAAAGACACTTACTCCTTGGAAGGAAAGTTATGACCAACCTAGATAGCATATTCAAAAGCAGAGACATTACTTTGCCAACAAAGGTTCGTCTAGTCAAGGCTATGGTTTTTCCTGTGGTCATGTATGGATGTGAGAGTTGGACTGTGAAGAAGGCTGAGCGCCAAAGAATTGATGCTTTTAAACTGTGGTTTTGGAGAAGACTCTTGAGAGTCCCTTGGACTGCAAGGAGATCCAACCAGTCCATTCTGAAGGAGATCAGCCCTGGGATTTCTTTGGAAGGAATGATGCTAAAGCTGAAACTCCAGTACTTTGGCCACCTCATGCGAAGAGTTGACTCATTGGAAAAGACTCTGATGCTGGGAGGGATTGGGAGCAAGAGGAGAAGGGGATGACAGAGGATGAGATGGCTGGATGGCATCACTGACTCGATGGACGTGAGTTTGAGTGAACTCCGGGAGTTGGTGATGGACAGGGAGGCCTGGCGTGCTGCGATTCATGGGGTGGCAAAGAGTCAGACACGACTCTGATCTGAGCAACTGATCTGATCTGATACAGGGTTATTGTTACCATCTTTCTAAATTCCATATATATGCCTTAGTATACTGTATTGGTGTTTTTCTTTCTGGCTTACTTCACTCTGTATAATAGGCTCCAGTTTCATCCACCTCATTAGAAGTGATTCTAACGTATTCTTGTTAATGGCTGAGTAATACTCCATTGTGTATATGTACCACAGCTTTCTTATCCATTCATCTTATGATGGACATCTAGGTTGCTTCCATGTCCTGGCTATTATAAACAGTGCTGCAATGAACATTGGGGTACACATGTCTCTTTCAATTCTGGTTTCCTCAGTGTGTATCCCAGCAGTGGGATTGCTGGATCATAAGGCAATTCTATTCCCAGTTTAAGGAATCTCCACACTGTTCTCCATAGTGGCTGTACTAGTTTGCATTCCCACCAACAGTGTAAGAGGGTTCCCTTTTTTCCACACCCTCTCCAGCATTTATTGCTTGTAGACTTTTGGATCACAGCCATTCTGACTGGCGTGAAATGGTACCTCATAGTGGTTTTGATTTGCATTTCTCTGATAATGAGTGATGTTGAGCATCTTTTCATGTGTTTGTTAGCCATCTGTATGTCTTCTTTGGAGAAATGTCTATTTAGTTCTTTGGCCCATTTTTTGATTTGGTCATTTATTTTTCTGGAATTGAGCTGTAGGAGTTGCTTGTATATTTTTGAGATTAGTTGTTTGTCAGTTGCTCCATTTGCTATTATTTTCTTCCATTCTAAAGGCTGTCTTTTCAACTTGCTTATAGTTTCCTTTGTTGTGCAGAAGCTTTTAAGTTTAATTAGGTCCCATTTGTTTATTTTTGTTTTTATTTCCAGTATTCTGGGAGGTGGGTCATAGAGGATCCTTCTGTGATGTATGTCGGAGAGTGTTTTGCCTATGTTCTCCTCTAGGAGTTTTATAGTTTCTGGTCTTACGTTTAGATCTTTAATCCATTTTGAGTTTATTTTTGTGTATGGTGTTAGAAAGTGTTCTAGTTTCATTCTTTTACAAGTGGTTGACCAGTTTTCCCAGCACCACTTGTTAAAGAGATTGTCTTTAATCCATTGTATATTCTTGCCTCCTTTGTCAAAGATAAGGTGTCCATATGTGTGTGGATTTATCTCTGGGCTTTCTATTTTGTTCCATTGATCTATATTTCTGTCTTTGTGCCAGTACCATACTGTGAGATTTTACTCTTAAAAAAACCATATCATAAACGTTTCTCAAAATTCCACCAAATGAATATAATTTTATTAGCAGGGCAAGCTGTATTTTCTATATAAAATATAGCTTCTTTTATATTACACTAAAATAGACATTCTCCAGATTTCTACAAGAAAGTTAAAAGCATAAGTTTTTTTTTCCAAGTTTAAGTGCTCTAAGTGCTGAAATTTAAGTGCTCTAAGCTAGTAAAAATTCTTCACTTAAGGTTGTTCAGAAAACAATATGTTTGAATTGCAGCAGTTTATGTAGGAAATCTGATGGTCAACAGTCCTCATAGAGTATTTGGCTTCCAAACATACTGATAGTGGGATGATCTTGTTTAGAGATACAAATTTTTAACTTAAAAAAAATCAATAGTATCTGCTCAGTTTTATTTGGATTAATTGAAATAATGGGCTTCTTACCCAGTCCTGTCACAGTTTATTTCCAAACTTCCAGTTTATAGCAAAATTATTTCTCATTCTGCTCCAAATTTTCTCTCCATTTCTCCCAAAATTTTTTCTCATTCCTATTCTACTCTCCTTATTCTTGTCTTTTTGTTAGTTTTCTCAATAAAATTGTCAGTTTCCGTGAGAACAAGACCTGTTTCAGTTTCAAGACCTGTTTACCTGCCTTGTTGATCACTGTCTCCCACATTCCTAGAGCAGGCCGGGCACACAGAAAGTATAATAAGAATTTAAGTGCTGATGAATGGTTGCCCAACATGGTGCTTTGTATGGTAGTTTGGGCTCCCCAGGTGGTGCTAGTGGTAAAGAACCTGCCTGCCAATGCAGGAGACACAGGAGATGCGGGTTCAATCCCTGAGTCTGGGAGATCCCTTGGAGAAGGAAATGGCAACCCACTCTAGTATTCTTGACTGAAGAATTCCATGGACAGAGGAGCTTGGCTGGCTACAGTCCTTAGGGTCACAAAGAGTTGGACACAACTGAAGTGACTTAGTACACGCATGGTAGTTTGTTGAGTAAATGAAATAGATCTGTGGATATACAGTGTTGTTACAAAGCCATAATTAAGCTGTAAGAGGACATTTGTTTGGTTGGCAGTGTTTAATTATACAGTGGAAAGTGAGAAATTAGGTTGGAAAGGCAGAGAAGGCTTTCCAAGGAGGTGAGAGTTCAGTGAAGACAAGGAGCTAGCCACACCAGCCACTACTAGGAGTAACAAGTGAAGGCTACTTAATTAAAAGCTTCTAAGATGAGAAGAAATTAAGCCTATTAAAGAAAGAAGGGAGAAAATTAGGAAATGAGGTTACAGAGATACATGGAGACAGGATTCTATAGGCCATTTTAGACTGTGGTGGGGATTTGGAAAGGGAAGCCATTGTAGAATTTTGGAAGGAGAATTTTGGAAGGACACAAAAGGATGGACTTAACTAAAGGCTTATTTCACCTGAGCTTATGTCTTACTACTCTTTGACCTCATCTCATACCATCTCTCTTCTCTCATCAGCCAACCTGGCTAGTAAAGTTCCTTTTACCCTTCTCAAGTAAATTCCCACATCTGGGTGTTTGCATTTACTTTTAGCAGAGAGGTTTTTCTATTCAATGCTCTCTTAAAAAATACTCCTTTATGCTGCTTTTACTCCTTTCCATGGCAGTCAACATATTCTGTAGTTTTTAGTTCACTTGTTTATTTTCCCCCATTTAGAATGACTGTAGTAGAGCAGGAATTTTACTTTACTCACAGTTGTAACCCCAGCTTCTAGAAAATGCCTGACAGATGGTAGATGCTCAATAAAAACATATTGAATCAGAGAATGAAAAGTGTTGTTTCAGAGAATGAGTGAGAGAGAGTAATGCAACGTAATGTCAGAGGTGAGCAAGCTTCAGAACATGTAAACCTCTTTAAAAATTAAAAATTCAAATTTTGTTACAACTGCCATGAAAAATCATGGGGAATTAAGCAGGGGAGTGATGTAATCTGATTCACACTGGTTGATATTTGGAGAATAAATTGTAATAGACAGAAGAGATTTCATTCATTCTTTCCTTCGCTAATATAAACAGGCAAGTGTATCAGTCAGCTAGGGGCTTCCCTGGTGGCTCAGCAGTAAAGAATCTGGCTGCAAGGCAGGAGATGTGGGTTTGATCCCTGGATCGGGAAGGTCCCCTGGAGAAGGAAATGGTAACCCACTCCAGTATTCTTGCCTGGGAAATCCCATGGACAGAGGAGCCTGGCTGGGGTTGTAAGAGTTAGGCACAACTTAGCGATTAAACCACCAAACCACCACTATCAGTCAGCTATCGCTGTATTACACACAACCCAAATTCTAGGATGCTCAGGCTTCAGTTGTTGCAGCTCCCAGGCTCTAGAGTACAAGATCAATAGTTGTGGTGCACAGGCTTAGTTGCTCCAAGGTATGTGGGATCTTCCAGGAACAGGAAGATCCACCTGTGTCTCCTACATTGGCAGGCAGATTCTTTACCCCTGAGCCACCAAGGGACCCCCAAATTATTCTTTATAGACAAATAAGACTTGAAAAAGCTGTTCAAAGCATTTCATCTTTGTATAAACGACAATAAATTTTAACTGACTTTATTTGTACTTTTTGTTCTTATGTTTCTGAAAGAGAATAGTAGTCTGGGAATTGGATTATTTGGCCCTGATTTTGGCTGTTACGTGGCTTTGCCAAGTCACTTAATATCTTGGCATCAGTTTCTTTAAGATATCTTCCAGATACAAGTGCCTATGAATTTAAAGCTGGTCCATCAGCAATATTTATGAACTACCAGAATTATAAGTAAATTACTCTGGGAACCAAGATAGCTTATTATCAAACCCAAAAGTATTGAAGGGATCTTTAGACTCATTGAGTCAAACTCCCTCATTTTAGAGATGAAGAAACTGAAGTCAAGAGTGATGATTCAATTTTCCCAAGATTATAGACAATTAGTAATGGAGTTTAAGATGGGAAAAGGCATATAATCCTATAGAAAATTTGACTTTGTTGTTAAATTTTTAAGTGTGTGTAAGAAGATATTCACACCTGTACCTAGAAGATACATCTTAAGTTGAATCATATGAAACTGCTATTTTTGGGGGGTAAAAAATTGTCAAATATCATCAACTTCATTTGGTTTAACATAATTGAGAACATTAGCAGCACTGTTTGTAAAAACAAAAACACAGCAAATTACCCAAATGTCCACAAACTATAAAATATAAAAATTACTGGTGAGATAGTCATAAAGGGGAATTCTATAGAACAGTAGGGAAAAAAGCAAACCTTACAGTCAGAGCATCAAGAGTGATAAATCTCAAAAGCAAGCAAATCACCAAAGAATGCATACTATATGATTACATTCTTAGAGAATACAAAAAGAAGAAAATGAAACAATTTATTATTTAAAGATAATCTTATAGGGCAAATTTCTTTCTTTCTTTTTTTTTTTTTTTGGCCATTCCCCATGGCATGTAGGATCTTAGTTCCCTGAGCAGGGATTGAACCCATGTCCCCTGCAGTGGAAGCTCCAAGTCTTAACCAGTGGATTAGCAGGGAAGTCCCGAGAAATCATTTTTTTTTGAAGCAAGGACTATTAGACAGAAAATCAGATTAATTGTTACCTCTGAG
The DNA here is from genome assembly GCF_055505025.1 of Bos grunniens. Classification (NCBI taxonomy): domain Eukaryota; kingdom Metazoa; phylum Chordata; class Mammalia; order Artiodactyla; family Bovidae; genus Bos; species Bos grunniens. Next base: position 51,743,124 of record NC_141170.1, on the reverse strand, counting down.
AGATAATGTTTTATTTCTTAAATTAGGTGGTTGATACTTTGGTGTATATTATTTTTTTCTTTATAACTGACACATATTTCCTAAATTAAATTATTCAATATTTAAAACAATATAACATTAAAGAAATGACACATGCTCTTTGCTGACAGGAGTATAAATTGGTATAGACACTTGAAAGGGCTATTGGCAGTGTCTATTAAAATGAAAAAGAAGGAATGTAATAGATTTTCTGTGTTAGAGAAAGTTTGGATTAAACTCCTGGAGAATTACTTTGCTTACTATAATCTTAAGAAGCTACCTGAATTTTGAGATCTCTAATTGCTCTGAAATCCTCCAGTGTCCCTGCCCACATATTCTGCTTCCTCCATCCCTCCCCTCCTGCCCTACAGCACTCCATACCCACCTACCCACCAGTCACTCCCTCATTCCTTCATATCACATGCCCTCCCTCTTTCATATGCTCCCCAAACATAAAACAATTTAAGTTCTAAGGTCAGTAACTAGACAAGATTTTATTATTTTTCCTGCCATAAAACATGCAACATTAATGTTCATTTACAATGAGAACTTACAAAAGGCAACAAAGATTATTTGCACTCCCTTATCATCCTCTGCCCCACGCCCCCTAAAATGTTGGAAGCATTTTGCTGTGTAAACAGTTCAGAGAGAGTATTGTTTCACTGGAATGAGGTCCACCCACACTGTTTCCAGAGATAAAGTTTTGGAATGGTTAACTACATAGTAAATGATACTGATGCAGCCATGGAATTTTCTGTCCAGTTCAATCAGATGTTTTCACAAAAATTCATATAATCAAAATTCTTACTACTAAAAATTACTTTTGTAGTAATTGGGGGTTAGATGAGATGAACAGTGTCCAGGACTAGATTGCCTACGGCTAGCTTATGTGAAAATTTGCAGCAATTCTTACTAAAACAACCAGCCTAAAAAATTCCTCAGTTACGGTAAACTATCCCTGAAGTAATATAATTCTCCTTGGAATATTTAGAAGTTTTGTCTCAGAATTTATCCTGTATCTCTGAATCAAAGTTGGTTCATTTTCAAATTACAGAGATAAATGAAATAATAACCATGAAAAAATTGAATTCAATTATTTTACCTTTTGCTAGACTTGAGCTTAATAGTTGTTTCTCACCTGTATGTGTGGTAAAATTCACATAACTCAATACTGCTTTTAGGGCTTCCCAGGTGGTGCTAGTGGTAATGAACCTGCCTGCCAGTGCATGAGACAAAAGATGTGCAAGTTTGATCTGTGGGTTGGGAAGCCACTGTAGGAGGACATGGCAACTCATTCCATTATTCTTGCCTGGAGAATCCCATGGACAGAGGGGCCTGGTGGGTTACAGTCCCTACAGTTGCAAAGAGTTGGACATGACTGAAGCAACTTAGCACACACACACGCACGCATACTGCTTTGCCCCAGAGACACAGATCCCACTATTAAAGTTTTGTTTCTAAGACAACATTTAGTCAAACTATCTTTTGTTGTTTTCTTGCTTTCTTAAGATTTTTGAGATGTAAAGCTGACTTTATTTCACTGAATCCTAAAATTTGTTTTTGCCCATTTTTGTTCAGGGTAAGTAACACTAGGAAAATAAGCCTTTCAAATGGAAAAAAAAAAAAATTGAGAAGATAGAAAACCTAGTCACAGGGTCACTGTGTTGGTAGCTTTTCAAATGGAGAATAGATTATAAAAATCTCTTAAACAGTATAAAATGTTGTCATTCTGTGTTTTAGTATTTAGCTCCCCCCCCCCCAAGAAAAGGCAGTTATAATAATGGGTCTGGTTCAGTGGATTTACATCCTTTTTGAATCCTCTTCAAGGGGGAAAAAAAAGGCCAACTGATATTTAATTCATTTTTCTATTAGAGTCTATTTTATTAAGGAGGAAGTGAATTAGACTTGAAAAATTATTATCTCTGGGAAAGTGGTCTAGTAAACTAGACCCACTTTTAAACACATTTTCTGAAATGCACATCAAGTGGGTTAGCTCAGTTTCCTGTAACGTGGTGATTTCTAGTCTGGTGGGGTTGCTGTGCTCTTTCCTACTTTCGGGCATTATACACACACTGATGCTTTCTGATGAAACACAGATGATGAAACACACTGATGGAGAGAAGTGGATGTGCCGGGGAGGGGGCTGTAATGAACTGCTGAGCCCAAGCCAGTGCACACAGCTCCCTGATGCTCCAGCAGAGAACCAAGTATTGGTAGACTTTCCATTCAATAAGCGGAATCCAGACTTTGATGTGAAGTTTGTCATGCTTAGATGATGACAGCTAAAGCACTTTGCAAACACTGTGAAGAACTTGTGTGTGTGAGCCCAGCAGAACGTGTCTGCCAGCCCGTGGATCAGGTGCTGGAGACTGCCCATCAGGCAGTAAAAAAGTATATTAGTGGAGAAAGAAAGTTTCTATTTCTTGGAGAAAGAAAGAAAATGTTAATGCATCTCCCTTTCGTCGGTTGACATCTCCCTCTTTCCCTTTTTCCAGGCTATGTGCTGTCCCTGAGCTGTCCGAATACCTCCCAGGCTTGGTGTGAGATCACACGTGTGTCACAGCTGCTGGCTTCTCCTGTCCTCTACAGGGACCTGAATTCCAGCATAACCAACCTGAGTGTTTCTACAAATACAGAGAACAAATACAACCTTTATATAGGCCTGGTACTGGCAATAAGTTCCAGTATTTTTATTGGCTCCAGTTTCATCTTGAAAAAAAAGGGCCTTTTGCAACTGGCCAAAAAGGGTGTCACTAGAGCTGGTAAGAGACAAATGCAACTAACAAATTCAAGTTTCTAATTGCAGAGATAATCGTATTGTAAGACCGTGGTGCTATGAGAATTTCAGAGAATTTCCCTGTCTCTGTCTTAGCCCCTATCTCTGTTCTCAGCAGTTTCCAGGATTGAACCAGTTATGTCTCCTTTAGGTTGAGACTAAAACTCAAAAGATTTAGCATGTGGAATGAGTTATTCTTTCATAACCTTGTTGTCGTTCAGTTGCTAAGTCATGTCTGACTCTTTGCGACCCTATGGACTGCAGCATGCCAGGCTTCCCTGTCCTTCACTGTCTCCAGGAGTTTGCTCAAACTCACATCCATTGAGTCAGTGATGCCATTCAACTATCTCATCCTCTGTCACCTCCTTCTCCTCCTTAGTCTGAGATTTCAGGATTTAAAGTCAGATCAGGCTAAACACATTAGGGGGTTTTGTTTGCACTCAGAGTAAAATCCAAACATCCTTGCACAATCTCTGACCTCACCTCCTGTCTAAAGTGTCCCATGCTACCTCTCCAGCTTCATCTTCTGCTACCCTCCCTGCCACCTGCTTTTCTCTGGTTCTTAGAATTTACCAAGTTCTTTCCCACCTCAAGAGACAGGGGTTCAATCCCTGAGTCGGGAAGATCCCCTGGAGTAGGAAATGGCAACCCACCCCAGTATTCTTGCCTGGAGAATCCCATGGACAGAGGAGTCTGGTGGGCTACAGTCCATGGGGACAGCAAAGAATCAGAAATGACTGAGCGCAGCATGGCTGGGACAGCTTCCCACCTCAAGGTCTTTTCCTTTGCCTGCAACTCTCTTCTTCCTGCCTGTCACTTGGTGACTCATACTTCAGACTTCAACTAAAATATAACCACTCCAGAATGGCCTTCTTGACCATCCTCTTTGGGAAGGTCTCACTCACCTCCACCCCTGCTATTATTGCACTAAGGGTTTCCTTCAGTGTCCCTGGAATAATTTGTCATTGTACATTTATTGTTTATTTACTTGTTGTCAACAGTCTTGTTTATTGATAGTAGATTCACAAAAGCAGGAACCTTCCCTAGCATAGAGGTTGGCACCCAATAAGTATTGTCAAGTCAATAAATAGATAGCAGTAGAATTAGGTACTATTTGCAGTGACATTTCAGAAGCTGTTAGCTCTGCTTGACTGTCCTTTATTAGCCATGAATTTTCTATTCATTCTTATCAAGAAAAATGTCTTTAAAAAGCTAAATATTGTTCTAAGATCCATGGAGGATAATAAATGGTTATGAATTACACAAACAAGTTTATAGAAGAGTACTATTGAGGGGACACTGATTAAAATAGTTTAGCATTTAAAAAGATAGACAAAATAAAAGATAATTGAAAAGTCGAATAAGTCCATGCAGCAGTTTATTACACAATTTTTAAAGTGGCATTTCAGTCCACTAGAGAAAGGATGAATTATTCAATCGGAAGTATAGAGACAACTGTCAAAAACTAGAGGAGAAAAATGTAAGAGTCCTACTTTATTCCATTTTTCACAATAGATTTCACATACTTTAATTTAAATTTAAAATAAAGTAATTTTTTTAAATCCTAAAAGAAAGTCTTCCTAAGCATAAAGATAAAGGAGGAAACAATTCTATATGAAGAAAGAGATTATCTGGATTGACCAAAAAAAAAAAAATCCTACTTGAAAACACCTGTAACTGAAACTGAAAAGGAAATGACATGTAGGGGAGAAAATTTCAAAATATATGACAAAGGGTATTAGGATCCACAGTATGTAAAGAGTGACTACAGCTGATAATCCCAGGAAAAGGAAATGGCAACCCACTCCAGAATTCCTGCCTGGAGAATCCCAAGGACAGAGGACCCTGGCAGGCTACAGTCCATGGGGTCTCAAAAAAGTCTGACATGACTTAGGTGTGACTAAACAACAACAATAGTTGATAAGAAAATGATTAGTACCTAACAGAAAAAGACAAAGCACATAAACAAGGAACTCACAGAATAAGAATTGTAAGTGGCCAATAAACATACTTAAGTAAATGTTAATTCACTAGTACCCAAAGAGATATCAACTATATAACAATTGGCTCCAGGGTTGTTGCCTACTATTTTAATAAGATTTGGTTTTTCTTTAAAAAATAATGCCCTATGCTGCTAAGGGAACTTGAGAAATAAATAGCTTTCTTAAACATTGCTGGAAGCAATATAAATAGGTACAAACTTTCCTGAGAGAAATTTGGGAAAGTTTACAATGTTACCATCTTAAAATCGAATAATTCTACTTCTGGGAATTTATCTTAAGAAGTGAATGAAACTACAGTAATAAAAACAGCATCATATTGGCACAAAAACAGACATATAGATCAATGGAACAGAGATAACCCACACATCTACAGTCAATTATCCTATTATAAAGCAAGCAAGAATATATAATGGAGAAAAGAGTTTCTTCAACATGTGGTGTTGGGATAACTGGACAGCTACATGTAAATCAAGGAAATTAGAACATCCCTCATACCATATACAAAAATAAACTCAAAAAGGTTTAAAGACCAAAATATAAGATGTGACACCATAAAACTCCTAGAGGAGAACATAGGCAAAACATTCTTGGACATAAATGGTAGCAATATTTTTATATGTCTCCCAAGGCAAAAGAAATAAAAGCAAAAATAAACAAATAGGACCTAATCAAACTTAAAGCTTTTGCATAGCAAGGGAAACCATCAACGAACAAAAAAGACAACCTATGTAATGGGAGAAAGTATTCGAAAATAGTGTAACCAACAAGGAGTTAATATCCAAAATATACAAATAGCTCATACAACTCAATATCAAAACAAACAACCCAATCAAAAAAATGGCAGAACACTTAAATAGACATTTTTCCAAAGAAGACATTCATATAACCTATAGACACATGAAAAGACGTTCAGTGTCACTAATTATCAGGGAAATGCAAATCAAAACTATAGTGAGGTATTATCTCACCCTGGTCAGAATGGCCATCATTAAAAAGTCCACAGACAAATGACTAGAGAGGGTGTGGAGAAAAGGGAACCCTCCTATACTGCTGGTGGGAAGGCAAATTGGTACAGCCACTCTGGAAAACGACTGGAGGTTTCTTAGAACACTAAAATTAGAGTTACCATATGATCCAGCAGTCCCATTCCTGGGCATGTATTCAAAAAGACAAAAACTCTAATTTGAAAAGACATATACACCCCAGTGTTCAAAGCAGCACTATTTACAAAAGCCAAAACATGTAAAAAACCCAAGTGCCCATCAACAGATGATTGGCTTAAGAAGATGGGATATATAAATATAATGGAATATTACCCAATCATAAAAATGAATTAAATCTTGCCATTTACACCAACACAGATGCACCTAGAGAATATAATACTAAGTCAAACAGAGAAAGACAAATATATATTACTTATATGTGGAATCTACAAAATAATGCAAATGAGAACCAGACTCATAGACATAGAAAACAAATTTATGGTTACCAAAGGGAAGGGGATAAATTAGAATAAATTAGAAGTATGATATTAAGAGATACAAACTACTGTACCTAAAATAGATGAGCAACAAATATTTACTGTATAGCATATAGAACTACATTCAATATCTTATAATAACCTATAATGGAAATTAATCTGAAATATATATATATATAAAAAACTGAATCACTTTGCTGTATACCTGGAACTAACACAAAATTATAAATCAAGTATATTTCAATTTCTTAAAAAAAGAATTAAACACATCCAATATAAGCATTATGGCCTATAAAGTAAAAGAGTTTAAAAAAAAAAGAGTAAATAAGAATTCAACCTAGATTTACATATCTGGATGTTTATAATATTTAAGGCTTTTATATAATGATAAGAAAAAAACTAAAAACAATATATATATATTGTTTCCAGTTTTATATATATATACACTCTATGGTTATATATATATATATATATATATATACACACACACACACACACACACTCTATGTTTGAGTGTCTGTATGATCTCATACAGGTTAATAATAATACACCAGACTTTGGAATGCTCAATTATTAATTAAGGGCTGACAAAGTATTTCTGATACTAAGTTTTTTAAAAATAGCATATGAAATCATATTTTAATATTCCAATTTAGTTATTTGCAAATTTTGTAAGGAGAAAATCATAAATGGTTAATTCATGTGGTTAAGGTCAAAAATTACAAGAGTGGGAAGATAATTCTCTGAGTATCTTAGGAAAGGTTTTGTCGTTTTCAGTAGACTAGACACAAATAGATTCAAGGGATTAGATCTGATAGACGGAGTGCTTGAAGAACTATGGACAGAGGTTCATAACATTGTACAGGAAGTGGTGATCAAAACCAACCCCAAGAAAAAGAAATGTGAAAAAGATAAAATGGCTGTCTGAGGAGGCCTTACAAATAGCTGAGAAAAGAAGAGAATTGAAAGGCAAAGGAGAAAAAGAAAGATACATCCATCTGAATGCAGTTCCAAAGAATAGCAAAGAGAGATAAGAAAACCTTCCTAAGTGAACAGTGCAAAGAAATAGAGGAAAACAATAGAATGGAAAGACTAAAGATCTCTTCAAGAAAATTAGAGATACCAAGGAAACATTTCATGCAAAGATGGGCACAATAAAGGACAGAAACGATATGGACCTAACAGAAGCAGAAGATATTAAGAAGAGGTGGCAAGAATACACAGAAGAATTATACAAAAAAGATCTTAATGACCCAGATAACGAGGATGATGTGATCACTCACCTAGAGCCACACATCCTGGAATGTGAAGTCAAGTGGGTCTAAGGAAGCATCATTACAACCAAAGCTAGTGGAGGTGATGGAATTCCAACTGAGCTATTTCAAATCCTAAAAGATGATGCTGTGAAAGTGCTGTATTCAGTATCCCAGCAAATATGGAAAACTCAGCAGTGGCCACAGGACTGGAAAAGGTCAGTTTTCATTCCAATTCCAAAGAAGGGCAATGCCAAAGAATGCTCAAACTACCGCACAATTGCACTAATTTCACGTGCTAGCAAAGTAATGCTCAAAATTCTCCAAACCAGGCCTACAGTACTTGAACAGAGAACTTCCACACACATGTTCAAACTGGATTTAGAAAAGGCAGAGGAACCAGAGATCAAATTGCCAACATCCGTTGGATCATTGAAAAAGCAAAAGAATTCCAGAAAAACATCTACTTCTGCTTCATTGACTATGCTAAAGCCTTTGACTATGTGGATCACAACAAACTACAGAAAATTCTTAAAAAAGATGGGAATACCAGACCACCTTACCTGCCTCCTGAGAAACCTGTGTGCAGGTCAAGAAGCAACAGTTAAAACTGGACATGAAACAACAGACTGGTTCCCAATTGGGAAAGAAGTACTTCAAGTGTGTATATTGTCACCCTGCTAATTTAACTTCTATGCAGAGTACATCATGCAAAATGCCAGGCTGGGTGAAGCACAAGCTGGAATCAAGATTGCCAGGAAATATCAATAACCTCAGATATGCAGATGACATCACCTTTATGGCAGAAAGCGAAGAGGAACTAAAGAGCCTCTTGATGAAAGTGAAAGAGGAGAGTGAAAGAGCTGGCTTGAAATTCAACATTCAAAAAATGAAGATCATGGCATCTGGTCCCATCACTTCATGGCAAATAGATGGGGAAACAATGGAAACAGTGACAGACTTTATTTTCTTGATTTTCTCCAAAATCACTGCAGATGGTGACTGCAGCCATGAAATTAAAAGATGCTTGCTCCTTGGGAGAAAAGCTGTGACAAACCTAGACAGCATATTAAAAAGCCTAGACATTACTTTGCTGACAAAGGTCCATATAGTTAAAGCTATGGTTCTTCCAGTAGTCATGTATGGATTTGAAAGTTGGACCATAAAGAAGGCTGAACACCGAAGAATTAATGCTTTTGAGATTTGGTGTTGTTGAAAACTCTTGAGAGTCCCTTGGACTGCAAGGAGATCAAACCCGTCCATCCTAAAGGAAATCAGTCCTGAATATTCATTAGAAGGACTGATGCTGAAGCCCCAATACTTTGGCCACCTAATGCAAAGAACTGACTCATTGCGGAAAAAAAGACCCTGATGCTGGGAAAGATTGAAGGTAGGAGAAGGGAATGACAGAGGATGACATGGTTGGATGGCATCACTGACTCAATGGACATGAGTTTGTGCAAGCTCCCAGAGTTGGTGATGGACAGGGAAGCCTGGCATGCTGCAGTCCATGGGGTCACAAAGTGTCAGACACAACTGAGCGACTGAATGACAGCTGACACAAATTCAGTTTCATGGTGCCAAAAGGTAGAGAATAAGTAGAGTCCAGCTGGCTAATGCTGGTTATTCTCTCATTGACTATCCAAAATTTCAAAAGCTCTTATGTCAACCATCTTTCCTTTAATGTCTTCATTAGGTACTAATCTAATTTAATATTTACGGGGTTCTGTCTTTAACTGTGGCCAAAATAAAGCATTTAGGGCTTATAATACTCTATCTACACCTCTGAATGGCATAAATAGTTTACCTTCCATATCAGTAAACAAAGGATACTGCTGACATCAAGACAGTAGTGACTGCCCCCACCAGCAGTCAGTGCAGCCTGAGGGGATTTGAGATGGAGAGCACTCGATATTGGCCCTAAACAGTTAAGGTGCATACCAAAGGAATGATTCCAGTGAGCCAGACTCCTACATCTTCCCATACAAATAGAAGTGCTAAATTCATTGTTTAAAATTAACAGTAATCTTTTGATGTTCCAACTACCTGTTTGTTTTTTTAATTTTTTTTGCAAAACTCCTATATATCCTGGCTCCTCCCTTTTCTATTCAGAGCAGGCCCTCAGAATTATCTGAGAGGCTGCCTCCCAGACTTAAGCCCTCAGCAAATCCACCAAATAAAACATAATTTTCAGTTTTTAGGTTTGCATTTTTTTTTTGAGTTGAAAATAATAAACCTCATGACTAATTTTCCTGCAAATGAAGAAAACATTTTCTGTAGAAATCAAAGGCAATGTAAAGGAGATCTCTAGAAATGACTGAGTAAGTAAGCTAAAAGATCAGATATACTGAGTAGGCCTTAAGTCTTGCTTTTTCTAACCATATTCCGGTACCTTTTATAGAAGTTAATTCCCCAAACCCTCTTCTTCCACTTTAGAACTTAATTTCTATTTTCATCATTTTCCTAGGACAAGGTGGACATTCTTACCTCAAGGAATGGCTCTGGTGGGCAGGATTACTCTCAAGTGAGTCCATAATGCCAAGAATGGTGTTTGCTTGCAAAATGATGAATAAATTACATGCAGTTGTTCAAACTGATCAGTTTATCCAACTGGTAAGGCTGGCATATCAGTCTGGAAGTTTTTGTGTGGGCATAATGTCTCATATATAAAGTAAGTCCTATGAATTTAGAATTAATTTTTATTCTGTCTTCCTCCCACCCTCATGTTCTCAATACTGTCTTGGATAGCCAAGAAAAAACTTACCATCTGAAATCTTAAGTTTTATCACTAACTTCTCCTTCTTTTGTATTTTATTCCCCATAATAATTGATGAAAATGCTTCCCTCCTGTATTTCCCTGGCTCCTAATTCTATATGTGACTATTCTAGCTGCATAGAGTGGGTAAATTTCCTAGCAAGGACCAAAACGTGGATAAATGAAAGTCCCCTCAGGTTGCTTGGTTCTGAACAAACAGAGAGGAGATGAAGATTGTCAGCATCTCCCTCCTCCTAGACTTGCCCGGAGGATTAAATGAGACTCTGTATGAAGTGAAACCACTTTCGTTAATGTGATGTCCAGAGAGAAGGCGGTGTTATCTCTCAAGCACTTTTGCAGATTTATATCTCCCTGCTAATTCCTCTGAACTTTCTCAAATTCCAAGCCTTAAACTTCCAGAGAAAGGACCTCATAAATTGTAGTTTCACATACTTGCCAGCCATCTCCCTCTGCAGCCAGAAGCCTTAAAACTTCCATCGGTTTTCCTGTACCACGTAAAACATTTCAGTATTTTTGAGATTCTCTTAAAGAATTGGATAACTTTTTCTTTAAACAAATGGTGGTATCTAAAAGGCTTGTTACGTCAAAACTTGGTTTCGCCTCTTGGTGGGTGTCAAAAGACACAACCAAACCAAAGATAAGAAGAAGAAAGGATTTGTTACTTGGAGCAGGTAAGGAGAATTCTGGAGATCTTTCCCAAAGTGCTGTCTCCCCAAACAGCAAATTGGGAAAGTTTCAAGCTCAAAGTATGTGCATATTCATAGAGGGCTTGAGCAGAGAAGAATCGAACATAGAAATGGGATGAAGGTTGATAAAATCCAGGCTAAGGCTTCTGTCTAGTTTATAGAGGTCATGAGGGTTGGGCAAGTTCAACATCATTCCTTAGGTTCAAATGGACTTAGTGGTGGAGGGGATTTAAATTCTGCAAAATAGCTCAAGAAAGTACTTTAGGCTAGCCTTTCCACTGAACCAGAATTGGGAGTCTTTACAACCAATTTATCATCTTTGCTGTTGTGACTTTTCTTGCCTGATAACAGTTTGTCCTTTTGTTCCTTTAAGATCATTAATTATTGAGCCCTGTTCAACGGCAAGCACTGTGGCCAGGCTTAGAGCACACAATAGCTTAGGCCTAAAATGGCTTCTCTTACATCAAAAAGCTGTATCTCGTTCTTTTCCTTTGGGAAACCCATACCCTATCTGCTTACAAGATGGTGAATAAAAATAATTTCAATTTATATAGCGTTTTTTCAATTTTTAAGGTGTTTTCACATTTGTTTTCATACTTCATTTGAGTAACTGTTGTCAGGGACCATACTGGGAAGATTCCAAATAAATACTTGGATGATTCTCTCCCTTTACTCTCTCTTTTTCTCGTATCTTCCCACCCTCTGCCTATGCGATAGAAAGTAGAAGAAGAATATTATATGGCTACATTTGTAATTGTATTCTCACCATGCACATGGTTTCAACAAGTATTAAAGACAGAAAAGCATTGTCTTCAACATTAGAGATTTTTACCTAGAGACAAACACACATTACTTCATGAAGTCAGTATTTTCCTGGAAAGCTATCGTGATAAAAATATAAATAATGAGGTATTCAAGAAAGCTTATGTTGATGAAAAATTAACTAGTCAATCTAAAAAAGAAATGGAAAATTTTTATTCAAGTCAAATTAAGAATTATAACCTGAGAACAGACTCTCAGCAAACTATTCTGTACGTTAGAGATCAAATCACAGTTGTATAAGTTTTTCAAGACAGGAGGCTGTACACTAAATGCTGTATAATGAACACTTTACACAATCCAGAGGTGCACATACAAAGAAGGTCGTGGTCCCTTCAAGATTGAGGAGGAAGGATATCCGCTAAGGAGTCTGGCTAATGCACAAGACACACTAAAGGGGAGAGGGGAGGCCCAAATGGGGAAAAAAATTGTGTACATTTTTCTCATCTTGCCATAAAATGTGAATTTTATTTCATTGCTTATGATTCCAAGAAAACTACCATTGTTGCTGTTATGCACAGTCTCCTAATGTTCCATTCTGTATGTTTCTATTTGTTTTAAGATGTTTTGAAGCTGATTACTCTTGCAGATCTGGCTGGGGATGGGGTAGGGGCTGGGAGTGGAGTGGATAGCAGCCAGGGGGAAAAAGAAAAAGTGTACTGGTGTCTTTTATCTGTTCCAGAAGCTCTCTCAACAAGAAGTATGTGCTTGGCATAGCTGCAGTGTGAAATACTACATTCTGTGGGCAAGCATTCAGTTGTGACCCAGGAGAATAATCTGCCCTCAATACAAGAACCCAACTCTTAGAGGGATTTTCCATTGCTCTCGAAGTTAATTGCATCCCCCTATCTCATGGAAGTCTGGAGTTGCTCAGATAAGAAAAGGCCTCCAGGAGCACATTGTTAGGACTTGAGCTACTAAGATACTGTTACTTGCTTGTAGATCCCCTGCAATCCAGGGCTGCCTGACTACACAGGCCTGTGGGTATCTCTGCCTATCCCCTGGCTGGACTATCCCCTGGCTGGACCTCTAGAAAGCATTCTAATTTTACAAGTTGCTTTATTATTAATTTGCCCACAGTAGGTATTCTTGAGCAAACAATAATTCTCTGCTCACTTCAAAGCCTACCTCTGCCAGATTTCAGCAGAGTGACCAACTATGTTTCTGGTACTAAAGTAACTGAAATCTTTATTGAAGGTCTTTTAAAATAGATATTTCCCTGTCACCACTTTTTGCATTAGTGAGTTTGCATCATCAGGTAATTATGGTGCATCTGCAACCTTTGAATACCAAACTTTCCCCACCTTCCCTAAAAGAAGTTAAATTATTCCTTTTCATTAGTTGTGAGTGTCTTCAGAATAAAAGACTACTGTTTTGCCTGTGTCCGTTGTTGAATACATGTGCCTATCCTTCATATTAACGCTGCTGCTTGCTTTCCAGTGGGAGCAGGAGAGGCTGTGAATTTTGCAGCTTATGCTTTCGCTCCTGCCACTCTGGTCACCTCACTGGGCGCTCTGAGTGTTCTTGTCAGGTACGTGAGCAGTAAGGAACTTGGCTTCTGCAGAGATTTTAATACCATGATTCACATAACCCACAAGAAATAGATTACTAAGCGTATCTCAAAGAAAATTTTGAAAATCACAAAAATAATTTAAGAAGATTCCACAATAAATAGCAGTAGAAATAAGAAACAGAGTGTCTTCCTGCTAAACTTAAGGTAATTGTGTGTTTTCTTTGTGATGATTCAGTGAAGCCAAGCAGTTTTCCCCTCTCACCTGAACAAATTGCCACAACCCTCTTTATGCTTTCTGTTGCCATAGTGGTTAATGACCATAGTTATCAGAGGACTTTAAAAAGCATGATATTTGGTTTAAATTTCAGCTCTTACTAAAACTCTTGCATTGATGCTGAATTACTTCTGTTTGGAGACATCTTAGTTTCTTTTAGTCCTGCAAGCAGGAGTCATTTTCCTGTCAATAGAAAGTGGATCTAATATATCTGAGTTGATCGTTATTATGATCCCAAATGAATGTGTTCCATGAACCCATGAACTGTTTTATTTTGTAACTAAGCAACTATTGTGTTTTTGCCTTTTCCTTTTATCTCCATTATCAACCTCTAGAAGAAGGTTTATGACTAGGCCTACCCACTGGTGGGAGTGCCAGGGCATAAGGAGAAGGGACCACAGCCGACCTAGTGGTTGAACAGCAGGATGGCATAATCTGTGTCCATCCTGGTGCCAATCTAGAACTCCCTGAGGCCATAGCAACCAAAGTAGTGGGAAAGTATCAGGGCAATAGCAGTTGGTAAGGAAATATTTTAGTATTTTGACAACCCATTTGGTTGTACTTGTGTGTACCAGCTAAATACTGGCCCTGAAGAGCAGAGTTAATTCTTCTTTAGGCTTATATCTTTCTTTGAAGCTTTCATGAGCATGCATGTTCTAAATGTATCATGCCAGTAAGATGTAAAAATATCTTCTACTTTGACTTTACAGAAAAAGATGGGGAAATTGAAAACAAATTGAGTGGGACCTCTTAGAAGGCCATGGGAAATTTTCAGGTGTACAGAATGCCTATTATAATATTTTAGATAGAAAAGCAATTTAAGCAGATTTGATTAATCATCTTTTCTGAGTTTTAAAGCTAATCAGAGTACAGATGTAGAAAATAAAGTTACCAGAAGGTGAAGGGAGAAGAAGGGATAAATTGGAAGACTGGAATTGACATATATATATATACTATATATAAAACAGACAACTAATAACCTACTGTATAGCACAGGTAACTCTACTCAATACTCTGTAATGGTCTATATGGGAAAAGAATCTAAAAAAGAGTGGATATATGCATATGTATAGCTGATTCACTTTGCTGTATTCCTGAAACTAACAGAACATTGTAAATCAACTATACTCCCATGAAATTTTTTTAAAATAGCAAACTACCAATGATTTTTAAAATGTTAATCTTAAAGTTTGACAAATGGTAGAAATTTTTCTAAATACAAATATAGTAATATATAACAAACTTCACACACATACATAAAGCAAGCAAGCTAATTGGGGTTTTCAGTGTCATGTAGCATATTCCAAGCAGTTGACTGAGATACAGACTGGTGCACACCATGGCGTGACAACTGAGCTGCTGTGGAATCCAAAGGTAATTGAATAAGAGTGATTTTTTTCCTTCTTCCCACAGTGCAATATTGTCTTCCTACTTTTTAAATGAGCAATTGAACATTCATGGGAAAATAGGCTGCATATTAAGTATATTGGGATCAACTGTGATGGTTATCCATGCCCCACAAGAAGAGAAAGTTGCTACTCTGCATGAAATGGAAATGAAATTGAGAGACCCAGGTCTGTAATTCAACTGAAAGAGACACTCAAATTCTGCTCCACTTTCTGTCATCACATGAGTTTGTAATAATATTGTAATATGCTTCCTGCAAGCCTGTCTGTGGCTTGAGATATAGTACAAGCCTTCTGAGTAGTACAAGCCTTCTGAAAAGGTGCCACAACTAATTTCTGTGTCCGTGCTTCGCTTCCTCAGAATGAAGGGAAGAGATGGGAATTGGAGAGGGGAAAGGCTTATATTCCAACCCAAACTTTGACATCTTCCTCATTCTGAAAATAAAGTCAATCGGGCAATACCTGCTGTACCTTATAGTGTTGTCTGTGAGGTTCAAATATGTCTGTGAAAGTCCATTATGAGATATCAAAAGCCATGCAGTAACATGTTGTTGCTGTTCCTGTTTTTAATTTAATCACGGTTCTCTTTCTAAAACACTTATGCTCCTAAACTCATGACTAACAAGATTTCACAAAGACCTGACCCTATTGGCATTTTCTAAAGTCTAATTCTTTTCTCCTTCTAACAGGATTTATCTGCTTTGCTGTGATCATAACTGTGATCTCCTTGGTACTAATTTTGATTGTGGCGCCCAAGAAAGGACAGACCAATATATTGGTCTACATATCAATCTGTTCACTGATTGGAGCATTTTCAGTTTCCTCTGTCAAGGGCCTGGGAATTGCCATTAAGGAACTACTGGAATGGAAGCCCGTTTATAAGCATCCCCTGGTCTTTGTTTTGTTGGCTGTACTTGTGCTTTCGGTGGCAACACAGATCAACTATCTCAACAAGGCACTGGACACCTTTAATACATCTCTTGTGACTCCCATTTATTACGTGTTGTTCACATCCATGGTAGTGACTTGCTCCGCCATCTTATTCCAAGAATGGTATGGCATGAATGCTGGAGATGTCATCGGGACTTTGAGTGGATTCTTCACCATCATCAATGGCATCTTCCTTCTACATGCTTTTAAAAACATTGACATTACCTGGAGTGACCTGACATCCACTACTCAGAAAGAAGTCCTCTCTGCGAATGGCAGTGAAGACAAATATGTCTTACTAGAGAACACAGACTGTTCAGTGCCAGGATTCGATGATGACATTACCTTGTATAGCAGGACTGGTCAAAATCCCTAGAAACGTGGACTTTAACCACCAGGAGACACTTGGAGAGGAGAAGGAATACCTGATTCTTGAAAGAAATATTAGGAAAGCTGGCATTTTTAAAGTTCTAACTAATAATGTACACATGAGGCCAAATAAGCCATCAAGTTTGAAAAATCAAAATTTTGGTCCAGAAGACTTTTGCTGTTTTTCATTTCTGCAAACTTGAAACACTCCCTAAGCATGAAAGAAGTCAAAGAATTAGATAACTCTCAGAATAATCTCTTTCTTTTGGTCACAGTGTGTGTGACCTGCCAGGTGGCTCGTCATTTCTTTGGCTGCTATTCTTAGTTTCTCAGTAATTCACAGGTAAACTCAACTGTGTACTGATAAGCAGAATATCAGTCTTCACTCTAATGAGTCATAGTTTCAAATTATTAAGACTGAGAAGCGAGATCACTGATGCTTCCCCTCGCTCTACAACTTCCTTCTTTCTAAACTAAATAGCTAAAAGGAAGAGTGTTAAAGAACACACACATGTTGGAAATCTGCTCGGTGGTATGCTAGACTGTGCAAGACACATGTGCCCATGAAGGGCTTATAAGTTGTAATTTATTGGTATATCATAGAGGTTTATTAACAATTAAAATGGGAGAATGGAAGAGAGAAATACTTAATACCTTAGGTAAATGAAACTATTTTTCCTTTTCACAAAAACAAATGCACATGATTATGTTCATGGGTTAATTCAGACCTGAACAACACAGGACACAACTGAGTTTCTGAAGAAGCACAAGTGATTTTGGCTTTGGAGTTCTTTCTATTCATTTTGTTCTTTACTTTTATTATTATTATCCCAAGTGTCATTTTTCTTTTTGATGTAGAGACTTTCAAAGAGTAATTGCTGCATTGTTTTAGCATTATATTGTACACTTCAATTTTTCTCAAAGGTTTAATCCCCAAAGGGTGGGTTTTCCACAAACTAGAAACAAATAGAAAAATCTTTATGAAAGACCTGAATGAGTTATCATAATTGTCCTCTTGAAATCTGGCACTTTCACCTTAAGGAAATTATAATTGGTTACTAACCTTTTAAAAAATATACATATCCTACCACAATAAGTGGTAGATTGTCTTTTTCTGTTGAATTTCATCCTGGCCATGCTTTCCATCCATTTTATTGTAATTATCTGGGGAGAATAGGAAGGTGGGTTAACTTCTTAGAAAACAAAATACTAAGACCTCGGGGTAAAATACTAAGACCTTAGTACAGGGAAATATATTTTCATGTTAAAGCATGCATAAAATTTTCCTATCTCACTCCAAGTGCATGGGAGAAGTAACAATTTTGGTGATCTTTACTGTTTATGGGTAGATTACTCATCACTCATTGATTTAATGGAAAAGAAACTAGCTATATTATTTCTAGACCAAAGTTATTTCTCTCAAAAAAATCCTAAGCCCAAAATTATGACATGAAAAAAAAAAAAAAAAACCCTTCAGTTTGACTGGATTTTTCTTCTCTAATGTCAAATGTTATTTTGTTTGTAATCTAGCTCAAGTCTATCCTGGGTAATAGTAGTAGATTCTTTCCTTCAGAATTCCATTAAAGTGACTTGAGCATTTCCACAGTTTCGTTGAACTATGACTGACGTCCACAGTGATGACCTGAGATGATTGCAAAATTCTAAAGTGCTGGTATAGTCTCTTTGGCATAGGGCTTCCCAGATGGCGCAATGGCACCCCACTCCAGTACTCTTGCCTGGAAAATCCCATGGACGGAGGGCCTGGTGGGCTGTAGTCCATGGGGTCGCTAAAAGTCCGACACGACTGAGTGACTTCACTTCACTTTCCCAGATGGCGCTAGTGGTAAAGAACCAGCCTGCTAATGCAGGAGACATGAGAAACACGGGTTCAATCCCTGGATTAGGAAGATCTCCTGGAGAAGGGCATGACAACCCACTCCAGTGTCCTTGCCTGGAGAATCCTATGGACAGAAGGGACTGGCAGTCTACAGTCCATGGGGTTGCAAAGAGCTGGACACAACTGAAGTGACTTAGCACACAGGCAGTGTTGAGTGCAATTCAGTGCCTTCCAAATTTTTGAAAATTGATAATCCATGGAAGATTCATGGGTTGATACCTCAGGTCAAATATATGTTTACTCTGTTGATTGCTGTTTCATCTAAATTGTATATCAGATACATAAGTTATGAATATAAGCTTGTGTTCATAGAAAACATGGTTTCTAAAAAGGTAGGTGTTAAAAGTTGTAGAAACTCATTTAAAGTTTTTCTTTTTTTATGTTGAAAACTGTTGCTTTCTCCAGGACACCTTCTTAGTGAGCAAATTCATAGCGTCCAACCTGACTCCAAGGTAGTCCTCCGTTTAACTGAATCTTGGTTTCAGGTATTTCCTCAAGGGCACCTGTTACAAAGCTTTGCCCTTGGTATATTGTGCCCAGCTTGAAGGTTCCTGGAATACAAGAAACCATGTGTACCCTGGGATGGATAATGAACTGGTGTTGACACATATGCCCAGGAGAAAGTCTCAGAAAAATCTAATAAGTTGAAATATATTGAGAAACAATGAAACATTTGAAAAACTCTAAAAATCTCTGGCGGGCATATGCATTGAAAAACCAAAATTTTGCAAATCCAAAACCCAGAATACTTTTTCCCAAATAGGAAGATGTTGTCTAAGAAGGAATACAATGCTGGATCCCTATATTCAGACTAACTGTGTTAGTCTAACTGGTACTTTCAAATGTATATATTTTAATATACATACACTTTATCTCAGATACCTTAAGATTTATTATGTGAAAAGCCTTTTGTAATTCTGTAAACATAATAGTTTCATTTTATTTTCTAACTTACAATTTTATTCCTAGATCAATGGTTAATTAATTTTTAGTTCAGATTTCCAAATGTTCATAAAGCCTCTAGATTTGGCAGCATGCAATTAACATTTTTAAGAGTATGAAATCAAATATGTGTGTATGGAAAGCACTCACATTTATCCCTGACATTGAGGCATTCAATACAATTCAGTTCTCTTGGAAACATTTTAATTCTCATAGTCTTAATATTGGACTGATAAGGACCATTAGTCATCAGTTTTCATAAATTCTTTTTTGTTCTCAGTTTGTCACTTTAGTTCATTTTTAATAATTCAAGTGAAAATGAATTCTATTAGTGTATTATCAACAATACAAAATGTCAGACAAAAATATTTTTCTTAATAAAACCAAACTAAATACACTTTTCACATCCCAATAAAGCTTTGTAGAAAATAACTTATATCAATATATATTAAATATTTTCAAATATTTAAAAAATTATGATTATGAAATTTTCTATTTTTCTAATGTTTATAAATACTGTGCATTTTAGAAAGTTTACAACTTTTGATGTTTCTCTATATCTTTCATTTGTAATAAAATAATGTGGCTTACTTATCCTTGTTGAAGTTCTGTTTTGAGTTTCTTGAAGTTAAGTTTATGCCATGGCAAAATTAAAAAGAAAAGTTCGAGGTTTAAAATGCTTTGTGCTTAATGCTTTGTCATTTTCCTTGAAATTAAAGTCTATGTTTTAGAGAAAGGCTCTGCACAAAACCATCTCCTGTATAACTAACTGATCTGGCACCTGAACAAAAAGTAGAAGAAACTGTCTTATCTTTTGATAATTTTGTTGAACAGTCAGTGTAATGGTATCACCTCTCAGTTCAGAAATTTAAAAGAAAAACAAGAAAGAGAAAAAAATATATAACAATATTTGGTAGCACTGCATTACATTAAAATTTATATTCTCAAACCCTCTTTCTGGCCCCAGGGGAACTTGACCACATGCCTTTATCAACTTTATCAGTATTGACCATATCACCATGACTTTATCAACTTTCCTTATTTTAATTTGATTTCATGTTTAAGAACAGCTCTCTCAGTTGTTTCTAAGGAAATGAATTGTCTAGGGTACAAAAGCCTCTTTCTTACCTGTGTCTTTTTAAATGAACAGAAATAATTTGCAGTTCCCTAAATCACATTGCTACTTAGGGCCAGAATGAGGACCAAAACCCAAGCTCCCCAAACTACCCACTCCACAGTATGCAGGCACATATAAGGAGGGCTTGGTGGAACACATCTCCCCAGAGTTAGAATGAACTACAAC
The DNA here is from genome assembly GCF_055505025.1 of Bos grunniens. Classification (NCBI taxonomy): domain Eukaryota; kingdom Metazoa; phylum Chordata; class Mammalia; order Artiodactyla; family Bovidae; genus Bos; species Bos grunniens. Next base: position 51,722,679 of record NC_141170.1, on the reverse strand, counting down.
TGCCCCCAGCAAGCCGTGTTAGCGTAGACCAAACATGACAGTACCCTGGCTGCAGTGTACAGGAAGCCTCTAAGAGGTAAGCTTAGGTTACAAAGAGTCTTAAATTTTATCTACAACAATGAACAATATATGTTTCCCAACTAGAATTTGTTTGCCAAAAAACAAGCAGAAAAAGCTTTTTGAGAGGGCTGACCACCTGAGACACCTTTTCCCACTTCAGTTACAAATCATGAAAAATCTTTCTTCTTGAAGGAAAACTGAGTCTCCATTAACGCCTTTAATATGGGAGAAAACCTCTGAGTTCTAAAGCACTTTTGTTTCATATGGAGAACTCCCCCTGTGGCTGGGAATGGAGCCGGCAGGAACCTGTAGGCCAAGCGTCACTAACCTCAAGCTTGTCCAGTGGTCAGGAGGCAAGTCTTCACACCAGTTTTCTGCACTGGGGTGCTCTTAAGACCATGTAGGCCTGAGCAACCACTTGACGGGGCAAGGGGCGGGGTCGGGGAGAGAGGTGTGCGGTGCAGAGGGGATGACAGATGGAGGTAAAAGCCATGAGTACCATATTCTCAGAATTCCCTCCCACACCCTGCTTTCTGTGATCCAGCCAGAAATTTCTGACCACCAGCGTGAAACTCAATCTGTTCCCACAGCTTGTGGCATTATTTATAACAGCCAAGATGTGGAAGCAACCTAAGTATCCATCAACAGATGAATAGATAAAGAAGATGTGGTATGTATACACAATGGAATAGTACTCAGCCATAAAAAACAGTGAAATAATGCCATTTGCAGCAATATGCCATTTCCCTGATAGCTCGAAGATCCCCTGGGGAAGGGATAGACTACCCACTCCAATATTCTTGGGCTTCCCTTGTGTGGCTCAGCTGGTAAAGAATCCACCCACAATGCAGGAGACCTGGGTTCGATCCCTGGATTGGGAAGATCCCCTGGAGAAAGGGAAAGGCTACCCACTCCAGTATTCTGACCTGGAGAATTCCACGGACTACAGTCTGTGGGGTCACAAAGAGTCAGACACAACTGAGCAACTTTCACACTTTCAGAGATTATGATATTAATAGGTCAGAGAAAGATAGACATCATATGCTAATATCTTACTTGTGGCATCTTAAAAAAAATGATACAAATGAACTTATTTACAAAAGAGAAACAGACTCACAGACTTAGATAACGAATTTATGGTTACCAAAAGGGAAGTTGGGGAAGGTAGGGGAGGGATAAATCAGGAGATTGGGATTAAAACGTACACAAAATACTGTATATAAAATATATAATAACCAACAAGGACCTACTGTATAGCACATCAAACTCTGCTCAATGTTATGTGGCAGCTGGATGGGAGGGGAGTTGGGGGGAGTATGAATACATGTATATGTATGGCTGGTTATTGGTTTTTATTTTTTTTGCTATTCACCTGAAAATATTACAATGTTATTAATCAGCTATACCCCAATACAAAATAAAAAGTTTAAAAAAAGAATACATATATAAAACTGAATCACTTTGCTGTATACCTGAAACTAATACAACATTGTAAATCAACTGTATTCCAATACTTTTTAAAAAGAAAACTAGGTACAATAGTATTATACTTAAAAAAGCTTGTGGATTGCATTGTAAATGTCTTCTATAGACTCACCAACCATGGAAACCAAATACAGGGCCTGACTCTTTAGCATCTATGAATCAAGTCTCTAGATCTTCCCTGGAATGGATCTGGGTGAAGTATATGGCTCCTCCTTGAGTTAATTGTGCACAACAAACATTCAGAAAATAAACTCAAACACATCCCAATGAAATAAATTGTTTCACAGACCAAGAAGGGACAAACTAGCTCTCCGACTCAGAAAGTCTCCTTGTTTTTCAATTAGTTTTTGCCTTTGTTTTCACTATAAACATTTCATCATTTCACTAGAAGAGTTTAAATAAAGTACATTTGAATAAAAGAGTTCACACTTCTCCCAATCCAGGGAATGGTAAGTCTAGGTTATAATGGACAAGCCTTGCAGGAAACAGAAATTTAATTATTATGGATAGAATGTGGTTTTATTTACCCTTGTTATCTTACTTGAACTTAATTCCTTCTGAGTAATCTTGCATGCACAGGAAAAAGGGCAAGGCTCTTTGAGAGTCTGGGATCACAGGATCGCAGCGTGTAAACTTAAGGAAGGCAGTGATTCAATCTTTTCAACAAGTACTGAGACAGACTTTCTGCAAAGGTAGGCTGCTGGATTGAGTTCACATGGGCAAGAAGGAGGGTCAACATTGGAGACACCACAGTATGGTTTCACTGTGAGAACCAAACTGGTTTAGGTCAGGTGGACTTAAGGAATTCAATGCAATTCAGGTTACAGGCAGCATTTCCACTTCTTATGGGGAGGTGCCTGCTGATAGGAGATTACCCTGCTGCTCGAGGAAAAATAAAAGGCATGGAAGAACTGGTCAAACAAGATCAAGTGTTATATTATTTGTTTTGCTTCATGGTGTGGCATAGCTGGGGCTGGAAGAAGCATGTCCCCACCAACGACCTGAGCACGTGATCTTACCTTCATAACATTGGGATAATTTACAGTCTAGCCAAGTGAAGATTAAACCCTTCTGACAAACTCATCTGTGTGTCCAGTGTCTCTGAAAGACCATGACTTCAGAATCATCAATGAGACATAAAGGCTGAGCTCTAAAACCTGTAGCTGAACAGAAACACGTCCAGTTGGGTTTCCAAGCAGACAAGAAAACAAGGCTTAATTTCAGGGTCAGAAACTCACTTGACTTTCACTTCCCCCAATCAACCAGCTGATTCCACAAAACAACAAAGCCCTTCCTAAAATACATGAATTTCTGGCTCTTTTCCTGAGATTTCATGAATTCTGTATGCAGAGTGCCCCCCACCCCTCCTCCATGAGATATAAACAGTAACTCCTCAGGACTTGTCCAGTGGTTAAAACTTCACCTTCCAATGCAGGGGATGTGAGTTCAATCCCTGGTCCGGGAGCTAAGATCCCACATGCCTTTTGCCCAAAAATCCCAAAACGCAAACAATATTGTAACAAATTCAATTAAGATTTTAAAAGTGGTCCACATTTAAAAAAAAAAAAAATCTTAAAAATAATTTTAAAATGAGTACATCCTCTCTAGGTTCTCAGCATCTTTAACATCTTCCCAAGAGACCTGGGAGCACTGCCATCCAGAGAGGAGAAACTGTAAACTTCCTGCCTCTGGATTTCTGGCTCTTTGTAAAAAAAAAAAAAAAAAAAAAGTCATTGTATTCCTTTTGCCCTCCTTGGCTTTGATTTCCTGGCCATGCTGGTGGCTAAAGGAAAGCTAACTAAAGCATCTGATGTCTTAGTAAGGGGCCCCCCTGTTGAACAGCTGTTAGTCATCAGGCATCACTGAGATATTTTTCTCCCTTTTTTCCATCTTTTAAAAAATCTTCACAATAAGTCTTGACCCAGAGAAAACATACATAAAGTATTTTATCTCATGCAATGATTTTTGACCCTGACTGCACATTACTTTCGCCTGAGAAGGCTGTTTTACCTTCCCAAGACCAGGCCCCACCCCAAACCAATCAAAGAGAACACGTGAGGGTCGGGGTACAGTCATGCTATTTTGTTAGAGGTTCCCCCAGTGATTTTAATATGCAGCCCGGCTTGAGAACCACAGATCTAATCTAAGACCCCACCTATCCAAGTCACAGCCCCATGGCAAAGCTGTTTTTTAAAAAGTGCTGAAATATAGCATGTATATTCTGTGGCTATGGTTGTTTTCAATTTCTTAGATTTCAATGATCTTTGAAGTGAACTACATAATTGGGACCTAAGAAACACATAGTAAGATAGCTGCCAATAGAAGAATCAGTAGACATGTATCATTTAGGAATAGGTTTGGCTTCTGGTAATTAAATGACTAATATTGGCTTAAAGAAATAGGGATTCATTTGTTTCATAGAATAAGAAGCATAGAAGCAGGCAATGCAGAGCTGCCACAATGGAGAGATTCATGCCCTTTGTATCTCTCTGCTCCATAGACAAGGCTGTCAGATTTAATAACAACAAACACCACCCAGCTGAATTTGAACTTCAGACACACAATACCTCAAATAGTATAAGAATATCCTTACAATCTTTGGAACACACTGTTATAAAGAGTTTAACTGATGACAGTTTTCAAGCCTCATCACTGCCTTCTTCCCTTCTGCCCACGCCCAAGCAAGCTGATAGGAACCGCTGCTCCTTCTGTAGCAGCTGAAGTTCAAACTACACCAGCCCAGCCCCTTCCTCTCTGCCCCACCCCTCCTCGCCACAAAACCCCAAGGAAACTGCCCCTCCCTGCTCTCTCAAGTCAACTTTTGGGTCTGCTGGGGAGCGTGTTCACTGATGTCCGCAGAAACCCTCACTCTGTGAGTCATAAACCTTTCACACTCTCTCGATGCGTGTATGACAGCGGCAGTCTCAACATCTGAACCAAGTTTGGGATAGGGGTTCATCCATTTCTGAGGGTGACCACAACAGAAGAGACTACAACACACTGAAAAACTGTTTGTTGGGAACCCCCTGGGGGTCCAGTGGTTGAGTCCACACTTTCAGTGTCCATCCCTGGTCTGGGAACTAAGATCCCTGCAAGCCATGCACAACGTGGCCAAAAAAAGAAAAAAAAGTCAATTATCCAAAATTCAAATTTAACTGGTCCTTCTGTGTTTCATCTGAGAACCCCATCCACGGTCACTATACCTACTATACCTCCAGATCTCAAGGCCATGCTCCAAGCAGGAAGAAGCGTAAGTTTTCCTTCTTGTTTCTTCCTTTGGGAAGGGAAGCTATCCTTGGGTGCTTCTGGCTGCATCTCATTAGAACTTTCTCACGTGGGTAAGCTTGCCATGGGGCTTTAAGAACGTATCTGCCAATGCAGAAGATGTGGCTTCGATCCTTGGGTTGGGAAGATCCCCTGGAGAAGGAAATGTCAACCCACTCCAGCATTCTTGCCTGGAGAATTCCACGGACAGAGAAGCCTGGTGGGCTACAGTCCATGGAGTCATAAAAGAGTCACATGTGACTTAGCAACTAAACCAACAAGCTTGCCACAAGACAGCCTTAAAAATTGAATTTTTCAACCTTTCATAACAGGAATAATAAAGGATCTTACCTGACTTTTGGAAGATAAAACCCCAAAAACTACCAGGACATATGTAATAGGCATAATAACTTTGAAATACGTCACTCACTCACAAGGCCATTTCCCTCTCTCTGAATCCAGTTAGTCTGTGGGGGTGGGAAGGCAAATGTCCTTTGGGAAGAAGGATATGGTCTAAAGACCTACACTATTGACATCAGCTGGGAGCTTTTTAGTAACTAAGACTCTGAGGCCCCACCTCAGACCTATTGAATCAGAACCTGCATTTTGACAAAGGCCGTAGGTGATTGTGCATACATTAGCGTTTGAGAGTAACTGACCTGGAAGAACAAGGGTTGTCACATTTGACTCCTATTGGAATAAGCCAAAGAACTTAAAAAGTCCTGTGCTAGTGATTCTGATTTCATTGCTGTAGGATGTTGCCTGAGCATGAAACCTCCCCAGATGGTTCTAATAATCAGTGAACACTGAGAACCACTGGGCTAACAACTGCGGTTCTCAACCCTGCATGAGAATCACTTGGGGCACTTTGTTGTAAAACTACCAATGCCTGGGTCCCCTCAAAGCAGTTAAATAAGATATTTTTGGTGAGCTCTTGGATCATTCTAATGTGTGAGAACCAGGGCAAGGAAGTGAAAATCTCATATTCTTTGGGAGAGTGATGTTAGATGGGTTGATGATACCACCGAGGCAGGGGAGGCCAGGTGGACACTGCCAAGGGCAGTGGGGGGCTTTTACTGTGATTCATATTTCAGACTCCTGGAGGGGTTCCCTCACAAACAGTCCCTGCCCAAGTCTGGCAAGCAGTCATAGTAAGATAAACTCTGCTGCACAACAAGGTCAGGCAGGGTGGTAAGGGGGAGGGGTGGGAGTGCACAGTTGCAGGGTTTCAACTTTCTGAGCTGTTCTACCCTGAGTGATATGAACAAGACCCAGAAGTTCCCACACACACTCAAGATGAGACTCAGGAACTCAATGAACTGACAGCAGAAGCACTGTCATGGTGCCCATTGTTCAAGAGCCAAGGTGACTGGCAGCCTCTGCTACAACACGCCCAGGCCGAGGGACAAATGGAACTCAGAGCAGAGCCTAAGAGGGGCCCACAGTGCCACCAAGAGCTGGGATGAGGTTTTGGCAGCCAGGAAAGGCTTCTGTATCCTGAGCTAGTCAAGAGAGGCCAACCTACTGGCCTTTGCAGCCACCAACATGGTCTGCAAAGGCCAGTAGGACAAGCAGCAACCAGGCTGATAAGCAGTGTTGCTGAGACCAGAGGTGCCAGGGGACACTGCTCCAATCCAAGCAGCCCTCCTATTCACGTCAGCACCTCACGGTCACCTCGCCAGGGCTGATAGTCATGGTCTCCATCAGCAGGGCTGGACTGATTACCGGCGGTCAGCATCCATTCTGATTGGTGTCTGCCTGTGAGAAATCAGTTGGTAAATATTTTGAATATCACCCCCTGGATAAAGTCACCCCTCTCTCTTCTCTGCCCAGATGCTACCTTGTCAGAAACAGAAGGAAAGGCAAAATCTGAGAGACAACCCACTTCACCCACAGAGAATATTCTCATTTTTGCCCTGGACTAAAGTCACAAGATTAAGCTAAAATTTCCCAGCACTCCTAAGCAGGTAGGGGCACCTGAGGAAAACAGGATAATTTCAGATAAAATAAAATAGCTGCAGGCTGCTTGTACATCTGGTAGGAGTGTGAAGAAACTTCTATCCTTGTGTAGACACAGGATAATCTACTTCCTCTATTAAATATTGATGTGTCTATATGAATTTATATTTCTCTATAGATTTATTCAGGAATATTTTTTTTCTGTTAATCTGAAGTCAATCCCTAATAAAACATAATTTTCTCTATGTAAACAGGGAAAAGGAGATATAGAAAATTTCTGGGTAAGTCAAATTGTTCTGGAAAAAGTAAGAATTCTACCAAAAAGAAGAGTGGATGAACACCTGAGATTATACACTACAACCAGAAGGAAAAATGGCCCACTATTGTGTGGCAAAGCAATGGATTGGCCAAGAATCCCAAGAGGAGAGCTGTTTACCAGACTGGATCCCCACCTCTGGAAGATGAAGCCTCTGGATAATTCCAGCACTTGTATTTCATTGGGTTATTCCATGAGTATTTAGCTTAACTCTGTGTCGGGCCCTATTTAAGGACCTGGGGATATAGCAATGAACAAAACAGACAAAAATGCCTGACCTCACACATGTTACAGTTTCAGGGATAATGAGACAGACAATAGACCAAATAAATAAGTAGAAATATGTGATTTTTTTGTATAGTGTTAAGAGCTATAGATAAAAAATTATATGGAAAAAGGAGACGGGGAATGTCCATGGTGGGGTTATTGTTTTAAATAGGATGATTCAAGAAAGCGTAACAGAGAGGGTGACTTTTTAGCAACAGTCTTGAGATGAGGAGGCAAGCCATGTTGCTATCAAGGAGAAGCACTCCTGGCAAAAGGCAGGCAGATGCAAAAGCCCTGAGGTGAGGAGGTGCCTGGAATGTTCGAGGGACAGTGTGTGTTAACAGGGGAGGAGCAGGAGATGAGTCAATAAGTGGATGCGCACAAGTGCCAGAAGGAAACCACTCTGCTTCAGTCCAAGCCGATTCACCTGCATTTTCAGCTTTCCCAGACAGCTTATCACACAGGAAGTCACCAAACCCACCACTACCGGCACTAAAAGAAGGCACCTATAAAGGACTTTCAGCTTTTTCTTAAGATCCTCATTTACTGCGATAGCTTTCTCGTTAGTTGTGAGAAAAATTACCCCAGATTACTTCAAAACATTAAAGTGCTGGAGAAAAACAAACCTGGCCAACTGGCACTTAATACTGACAAAGTCCGCCAATTTATCAATCATGCTTTAAGGAAATAGGGATCATAGCTGAACAGCTCCAAGTAATTACTAGTGAGGATGCTGGACCAAGTGTTAAATGGCCAAGAAAGCAAGAGAGTCACTGGGAAGAGAAGAATGGTGGATGTTTTCTGCTTATCTTTCCTGCATCTATTACTCCTCCGCTGCCCTCCCCAGAGCTCTCAGTTTCTATTTCCAAGTGCGAGTGTGCTCAGTTGTGTCCAGCTCTTTTTGTGACCCTATGGGTTGTAGCCTGCCAAGTTCCTCTGTCCAGGGGATTCTCCAGGCAAGAATACTGGAGTGGGTTGCCATGACCCCGCCTCCAGGGGATCTTCCCGACCCAGAGATCAAACTCATGTCTCTTATGTTTCCTGCATTGGCAGGCGGGTTCTTTACCACTAGGTGCCACCTAGAAAGCCCCTCCCATTGTTAAACTTCATGGTAATGACTCCCGCTTTCTGCAGCACCCTTTCCCCTATGCAGCTTCCCCTTTCTGAAGCACTGAGGATGACGAAGATCAATTTCCAGTCATTCCTGCAAATGGTACGTGAAATATTAAGGTTTAATGGTGATTACTGGTTGTTTCATTTTGAATCTAAAACCCTGGACTTCAGAAATAATGGAACTTTGATGTAACATTTGAATATCTTGCTTTTGCCACCTTTTATTCTTATGGAAAAAGCAAGTCATCTTCTAGAAGGTGCCAGAGGTACTCTCTATGATAAAATGAGGCTTCCTCAATTATTCAATTTCACAGGTACCAAGGGTGAAATCTCAGAACTGAGATGCAGGTTCTGAATTGCCCTGGACAATGGATCTCACTAGAAACAGAAACTTCACCAGGTCCTGTTCAAAGGACTTTCTCCTGTAACAGTGTTCAATACTGGAGCACAGGAAACTGCTGAAATAATTAAATCTGTGCAAAAATAGTTTATTAAATAACATAAGGAAGATTATGAAGGACAGTTCCAGAATGCCCACTCATGTGGCTTGTAAAGGTGCATTTTTCATAAAGATCTGTACAGCTCAAAAGCACAACATCCTGCAGGGGAGGCTCCTTTATTCCAGGATTTGGCAGAATTTATTTTCATCTTCTACACATGAACCACCAAAGTAAAAACGAAAGTCACTCCTCTTCAGTAAAGCAGTGTCCTCAGTTAAGGATAAGGTTTTCATGTAACCTTAGGGCTCTCAGGGCGCTTCTCGTGAAGAGCAGCCACTATAAAGACGACTATGGAGCAATTTTTTCATTCTTCATGCATGAGACATAAAGAATATTATAGAATAGTCCAAGTTTAGAAGTCACTCTCAAACATATACGTAGAAAAGTTATTGTCAGAATACTCTCAAGCTTTAACAAATTGGAAAAGCCTGTAATCTTTGCACTGTTTCTTAGAGTCAGTGGCTCTAAAGGGTGATATTCACCATCAGTGACTTCACCCAGGGTTTCCTTTCATGACAGTCCTGCAGGATGATCCTCTGGGTTGGCAGTCCCTTTAGGTCACCAGGTTTCTGCAATCTCTGTAAGAACCTGTAGCAGCTCAGCAAACGTCGGGCGGCCTTTAGGTTTCTGGAAAAGGGAATTGGAGGCAGTCAACTTAGCTTAAGACTCACACGGAGACCAGCTTTGGACCCGGATCCAGGCTAGCTCACCACGAACAGAAGAGACAGATATCTTGGCTGATACACAGGGCATGAATGGCAGTTGAGCGAGGCAGGGGTGTGAAAATATAAGGGAAGAGATCGCTTCAAAAATAAAATGGCTAGAGCTGCGAACACTAGCCGCACGTGGCTATTTAGATTAACTGAAATTAGATACATCTTAAAATTCAGTTCTCAGTCACCCTAACCACTTTTCAATTCTTTGATAGCCAGGTATGGCCTGACCTATTGGACAATGCAGATAGCGTATTTCCATCACCACAGAGCGTTCCACAGCTGTGCCCCAGAGATCTGTTTGCATGACTTGATGTGCATGGAATAAAGGAAGAGCTGGGAGAGAGGGGTCTCTGGAGTCCCAAGTCCCCAAGCTCAGCCCCAGTTAGTCACTATACCTGACCCCTGTAGAAAGACAGATTTTAGTCAGAAAGCAAAAGGCATATTTCCATGAGGGCCTTTTCAGGTCTTAAAGCACTGATTGTGCTGTCTTAAGGCTCAGTCAATAAACTCCCAGCCATGAAGATTAGAGCCTTTTCTCTATTTCACAGTGGGATGTGGTTTGACTTTGACTCCATGAGGAAGCTCCATGGCATCTTTGAAATCCATGGGAAATAGAAATATTCATGGTAGTAGAGGTCCCTGGCAACAGGGTTAGTAGGGAGACACCACCCCTAGTGGCTTGTAAACCGATGGCATCAATAAAAGTACAGAGTAGGAGACAACCTAAATATGCGTCAATGCAGGAATGGATAAAGAAGATGAGGTACGTATATACAATGGAATACTACTCAGCCATAAAAAGAGAAAGTAATACCATGTGCAGCAACATGGACGGACCTAAAGATTATCATACTGAGTGAAGTCAGTCAGAAAGAGAAAGACAAATACCATATGATATTACTTATATGTGGATAAACTATGAAACAAATGAACTTATCTACAAAAAAGAAGCAGACACACAGACATAGAGAACAGATTTATAGTTGCCAAGGGGGAAGGTGCGTGGAGGAGGGATGGATTGGGAGTTTGGGATTAGAAGGTGCAAACTATTATATACAGAATGGATAAACAACAAGGTCCTACTGTATACACAGGGAACGATAGTCAATGTCCTGTGATAAACCATAACAGGGAAGAAGAAGAATGTACGTATATGTATAACTGAATCACTTTGCTGTACAACAGCAATTAATGCACAACATTGTAAGTCAACTATACTTTATAAACTAAATTTTTTAAATAGAGAAAATCTAACAATTAAAGGACGGAATAGAAGAATATGTGAGCACATGTGAGGGTCTTCCTTGAGACTTCAAGAATAAATAGTGGAGCTTGTTGCTGGTGCTGAGGTTGTGCCAGTAGTAGAGCCAATGAAACAAGTGTGCTGCTGCTGCTAAGTCGCTTCAGTCGTGTCCGACTCTGTGTGACCCCAGAGACGGCAGCCCACCAGGCTCCCCCGTCCCTGAGATTCTCCAGGCAAGAACACTGGAGTGGGTTGCCATTTCCTTCTCCAATGCATGAAAGTGAAAAGGGAAAGTGAAGTTGCTCAGTCATGTCCGAGTCTTAGCGACCCCATGGACTGCAGCCTACCAGGCTCCTCCGCCCATGGGATTTTCCAGGCAAGAGTACTGGAGTGGGGTGCCATTGCCTTCTCCGGAAACAAGTATAACCATGCTAATATAATCATGTTTGAGTCTAGAGATGCTTGTCTAAGCACCTTGTTTACTTGGTCCTCTGGTCAGCATCTTATTTACTCCTTTCTCTGTCTCCTCTCCACAGATATGTAAAATCTCAATAAGTATTATATTGTATGTGTATATGTACAAGTATATTGCTTTAAACATGTACATTCCTGAGCTATTTACATGATTATTGCAAAGATGCTCTTCAGACATCTGTTTGTTACTAATAGCTTACTTAATATTTTTTTTATGTCTTTCAAGATTCCTTGCATAGCAGTTAATCATATGTAAAGTATTTTCATACACTGGGGATCTTTATAAAATTAATACTTCTCTGGAATGGAAACAACCACGTTACTTTTGAAATACTGAATTTTTTTAGTGTTTGTGAATTGGAAGTCGAGTGACTTCTTTTTTGGCCAGGAGGAAATCCTCATCCAGCTGTAGTTATTCTGGGCTGAAACTGTCAACTGGAAAGAGAGAAGAACTGTCACAGTCACAGAGGAGTCTGATGATGGGGAGGGGTGTGTTGAGTTGTGCCCAGAAAAGACAGAGGTGGGATGTAAACTCTTCTGGCTTTGTTTTTAAGGTTGGCATTTCAAGTAAAAGAGAAACTGGCCTCCTGAGAGAGAGTTTTCTGAGTACAAGTTCCTGGCTCACTTCCTGCCTTCATTCCTATTCTTGTTTAATCTCTCTATCAGTCTCAAATGCCACAGGAGAGATGAAACCCATTACTCTTAGCCTTGGAAAAGCAAGATGAATTATAGTAGAGTGAAGTAAATAAGAACACCATCCTTCTCGTTCAACGTGAAAATTGAACAAGTTTCCACCCAGAAGTTCTTAAAAGGAGTAAAACCTCTCATCACGGAGGCTTTAATAACATCAAGAGTTTCTGTAGGAACCAATTCTGGAAAGATAAGAATTAGAAAAGCTACTGAATTCCTCAGTTGAAAGACCACTATTAAAATGGGTTGATGATTTTTGTTGTGGAATTACTTCCAGCTCTCAGGGATCATTACCAAGAAATAGAAACCGTTTCCTGCCATGACAGAGTCCTGGGGTAACATGGGTGATAATCTGCTCTTAGATGCAGGAACTGCCAACCTTTGTAGGAAAGTAAGGGCACTCACCTCATGCCAGCAGCTATACATGACTTCATATATGGACATTGGTGCCAGGTAAGGTCGGTACAGCCTGAAGCCTTTAGAAATAGCTTCCACGACTTGCAAATTTGACCTATTTTCAAAAGGCATTTTTCCTTCTGAGAAAACTTCCCACATCAAAACTCCTGAAAATAAAACACATTAAAATAAGAGGTTAGAGACAGGTGGTTACTTGGAACTGAAAGAGCTGTTTCCAATCACAAGGCATTATTTCCCTCCTGCAGCCATGGAGTTACGATCATCCAGAATGACTGCAGTTCTGTCCAGGAAGCAGATACTGTGCATTGTAGGTTTTGAACTGAATATATTCCAAGGGAAAACAATTTATTCCCTTTTCTGTTGGTCCTGACTGCCTCCTTATTGGAAGAAAATGCTGGCAGCATCTTTAATTCAAAGTACTATTCATGTCTCCACACCCTGACATCAATGAAACTTTCTACCATTCCATAGAAAATGACAATATTGTGTAATCCCCTACTGCCTGCTAAGGCTAGGAAAACTCCTGTCCAGGAGGAGTGCATTTCCCTCTTTCCACTGAAAGACTGCTGAGTAGAGTCCCAGAAAAGCTGGCAGGGGTTCTGTTTATATAAGCAGGTGTTCAAAACTCATTGATGATTGATGAAGCTCCTTCAAGTCTCTCACTTTGAGTTCATTTAATTATTCACTTATTCTACAAATATGTATTATGTATTGATCAGATTCCACCCTTATGTTAGAGCCACAGAATTAAGATTGAAACCTGTCCAAGTTCTTAAGAATTTAAAAAGCTCACTGTTCAGTGATGAAGAAAGACAGGTGGTCAGGTAAAACTCAAGGGTTTCTAATTGTTCTACAACCACCATTGATGAGATCCTTATGTTGCTATCATTGGTCTCACAACTCAACTGCTCTCCAGCAGAGCTTAAAATGTCACCAGCCAAGACTATCACATGTCAGTGGAGAGCTAATGAGATCAATACAAGCTAAACCTTATTGTGGGCAATAACATTCACACCCTTTGATGGTACAGATGTCTCTCAAAACCTAAGAAGGCACCCAGGAAGGCCCAGGTAAAAGAGAATAGATAGATTATTTATATATTTATTGCCATTTTCTGGAAGTCAACTCAAAGAACAAATTCTATCAGACATGGGTCCACAGTATCTCTTTTTCAATGAAGAACATTACCCAATATAAATAGCAATTGATAGACCCCAAGGAAGCCTATGTCTAATTTCACAAAATATGGGAATAATAATGTAAATGAGATGGCATCACTGATAGTCAAGCAATGAAGGTTCTTAATTACACTCAAGAATAAATGACACTGTAAGATCAGTTTTCCTTGCAAGTCTCTGTGGTGTGGGAAGTTTGGCTGAATTTGTTTTCTAAATCAGTAGACTCTGTAATGGTTTTACAGCAAGTGCTCAGTGGGAAAGGGAAAGATCCCAAAGGCAAATTTGGTAAGAAGGTTACCAGTTGCCAAAGACAATCTGATGTGTTAGAACACCCGAGACAGAAACACAGTTATAAGAAGACTTTTAGCTAGATAATATCAAGAAATCAACGTTAAAAGAGCAATCTCGATTTTATTCAATAAAGCTCCAACAAATGAACATCAAATTCACTCACCGAATGACCAGACGTCAGATTTGCTGCTGTATCTGTTGAAATGAAAAACTTCAGGAGGGGACCACTTGACTGGGAACTTGGCTCCAGAAGAACTGACATATTCATCATCCAAAACGTACCTGGGGCCATCAGAGTTCAGAGCACATTGTGTTAATCACCCCTAAGTTCTGTGTACTTCTAATCCTTTTAGTTAACTCTGATTTCTAAAACACAAAGTATTTTGCCACAGAAAGGCTAAGGATACCTTCTCTCCTTGCTATCAAGGTGGGAAAGTAACCTTTATACAGTTTCCTCCTTAAACCAAACCTCCATTGTGTTTATATTTGAATCCCAGAAAACCATAGCAATTCTTCAGTCTAAAACAGGCCTGTGGTTTAATAATGCCAGGCATGAAGGAATCTTGCAGACAGAAATTCAGGATGAGTCAGCAACCACCTGTGTCAAGAGTCAGACCAGGACAAAACAGGAAGATGGTGGCTGCAGGGAAGCCAGTGTCCGTGGATAGCAACAGGGACCAGTCAGGCCATCTCTAGTATGTGGCCCCATGAGACAGAAGGAGTTTGGATTTTGACCCTGAAGAGAGCCAGGGAGAAACCCTGAAATCACTAGGATTAAATTTCTAGCAACCTGAAGAGAGGCAGACTCAAAATATAAATTGCCCTGAGTTGTTGAAAATAAGGTTTTCCAACCTTGTTTTCACACCCTTGCTGTCTGTAAGCTACTACAGTTGATAAGAGAAATGCAGGAAAAGGATAGCAAAATCAGAGCTGAGTAAACAAATTCTTTTTGTTTTTTTTCTATTTCAGAAATATATAAGGAAAACTTTTCTCTTAACCTTCTACATATGATAAGTAGACTAAGAAATTCTTTTTATTCTTAAGGGATGACATACTTTTATTAATAATGACCTGACAGATCAGAAGACTAACCCACAGTCTCAGTTTCCCTTATAGCTCAATTGGTGCATGTGCTAAAACTCAAAGTGGGTCAGCAGGATATCCAACCACATCAACACTTCCCTCAGGGAAGAAAGAGCAATGCCAGTAACACCTTCAGCTTGTCTGTAGACGAACATAAGAGTCCCTACTATGAGCAA
This sequence comes from Bos grunniens, assembly GCF_055505025.1. NCBI lineage: Eukaryota > Metazoa > Chordata > Mammalia > Artiodactyla > Bovidae > Bos > Bos grunniens. The sequence goes on along the minus strand of NC_141170.1, from coordinate 51,707,447 downwards.
AGAAAGAAAGAAAGTATATCATGTACCTTGTCATTCCAAAGTCCGAAATTTTTACTATACATGTAGAACTGACCAAACAATTCCTTGCTGCCTATAAAAAGAAGAAAAGAATTCAGGTTTGAATACAAAGTTTTTTCTTTACAGAGTTTGTACTCTTTTCCTTATTTCGTTTGTGGCTCAGCACTACATCTGAGTGAACAGCCATGTTACTTCATGGTGATAACTGTCGATGCTACATAGGATTTAATGTATCTGCCCTTGTGAAATGGATTTTAGTGTTTTTTTTTTAAGAAATGATAAAAAAGAAAAATTTTAACTAACTTTTTTCCTTTTTAAAATGTGTAATCTTTCTCAAGAAGTATCCTTGACAAGTATCAGGAGAAACTCAACCTAAGAGGTAAAAAACTATGGATCTTGATATAAAAAACAGTGTGTATTTAAAACTTTACCTTTATAAGTAAAAAGAGGAAAGTCCAATATGCATGAAAAATAAAAGATCATTATATATCTTTGGGATATTCATTATATAAAATTATTTATAGAAATTAAGAAATTGTATTTAAAATTTACATTTCATTGAATGTAACATCATGGGGTCGCAAAGAGTCGGACACAACTGAGCAACTGAACTGAACTGAACTGTTTACAATTGATATTTTCTTATTTATTAAACCACAGTGAACTAAATATAGTAGTATATAATGCAGAAACTATTTGATACCAAGACAATCTATTTTCAGTCAGCTTAGTCAGAAAAACCATTGACTTGATTTTTTAGCCTCATGTAGGTCAAAGGTTTGACAGAATTTTTCTCTTTTGAGCTAATTTGTGGTTCAGTTAGTTCAAAAACAAAAGAAAAAACTTGAAATGGAGAGCCAGTCTGGAGCCAGTCTGGAAGATGTTGTCAAGTGCCAGCAATGATCTCAAAGTCAAACCACAAGGCAAGCCCTCGACAGAGAACACACGCATTGTTAGCTAATATATCTTGAGTGGCATGTAGGTGGAGAAGACAGGACACAAAAGAAAGTGATCGAGGAAGGAACCAAGACTAGGCAGGTCTGCAAGAAGACAGCTGGAGCAAATGGAATTACCTCAACCATCACCTGACTGAATTTTGAATTCTAATCTTTATGGGGAGGACAAACCACAGAGACTAGGAAGGTGAGTTAGGTGGAACTGATACCATATCCATCCAACAAAATGTGCGCTCAACGGCAACTCAGTCTGGCTCAACGGCCAGACACTGGGGAATGTGTCATGAAGCGTGTAAAACAATGGTGGAGCTTTTGCTTTAAGTGCTTACACATATTAATCCACGTAATCCTCCCAGTAAGCCCATAGGAAGGAGGTGCTATAATTAACACCACTTGACTAGTTAACTAACTTAAGGTCACATGTCTAGTAAGAAACAAAGGTGAGATTTCAACTAGCTGAGGCAGGGTATGCCATCTTGACTACATAACAAACTTATCAGGGAAATTTTCCAAAACAGTTGATCACTAGATTTTAGCCCCAAAGATTCTAATTTCATTGGTTGGTGGTATGGGCTCGGTACTGTGATGTTTTAAAGCTCCCAGATGATTCTAATGCCCAGCTAAGTTTGAGAGCCATTGCTCAGCAACTTGCACTCTAATGACACTGAACTGCAGCTCAGAAGTCTACGCCTTGATGTCAAGGAGTCTGGAGTCTAATATTTGCATAAACAATGTAAACAATTATTAAAGGAGGTAGTAAATAATAAATGCCAATGAGAGCTTTAAATCATGTGTAGGACAAGCAATGGTGTGCTGGGGCTAATGAAATTATGACCCCTTTCTTTCCCCAAAATAGTCCAGCCTGAATGACAGTCCATTGGGGTCGCTAAGGGTTGGACATGACTGAGCGACTTCACTTTCACTTTTCACTTTCATGCATTGGAGAAGGAAATGGCAACCCACTCCAGTGTTCTTGCCTGGAGAATCCCAGGGACGGAGGAGCCTGGTGGGCTGCCGTCTGTGGGGTCGCACAGAGTCGGACACAACTGAAGCAACTTAGCAGCAGCAGCAGCAGTCATGGCTGATGAAAGTTCAGGATTACCTGTAAGTGTCAGTAACAGGGACTTCTCATAAATTCTCAAATTTTCATTGGATTTAATTTAGGAACTTAGAAACGAGACATGAAAGGACACAGAAGGAATAGTACGAATATCATGAATAAATACGGAGCAGACAGAAAATGTTTTTCAAGGGGAGGTAGCAAGGCAGGGAAGCAGAGCTATTTGCTTCTGAGGTAAAACAAGCTTTGATCTTGTTTGTTGGAGGGTTGTTCTGAGCGATACAGAACAGAATGGTTTAACATTTCGAGTCCCTCTCAATAATGCCAGTGGTGCTTTTATGATGCTGTAAGAACCAAACCACCTCCACCTGGAGGCAGTTTCGCCCCCTGGGTGAGACCCACTGGGGCTGGGGCTTCAGCATGGTCCTCCAGCACCTGGCAGAGAGCTTGTCATATACAGGCACTTAATATGTATTAGATTATTAGTTGAAATAAAGATAGCAGTAAGAGAAGGACAAAGAAAGGGGGAGAGAGGAAAGGAAAGTAGTTGATTTGTTGGTGAATAATTAGTTCAAGACATATGTAGAGTAACATCTTACTTGGTTACAGCATCAGTAGGCAATAGAAAATTAAGCTACATTTCCCAACAAATTACACAAATAGAAAAATGTTTTAAAATTAAGCCAAAGGATGCATTATTCAAAGTGTTGAAAGTCCTAACTTATCATGTCCTTCTGAATATATGTTTAATACACAAAATAGTCAGCAAATTTGCACTGTACTTACTAAATCCCTATGGATAAAGCAGTTTCTCTCCAGATACTCCATTCCTTCACAGATATCTTGGCACACACTCAGTAGTATCTCCTTGCTGAGCTTTCCTTTTCTCTCTCTCAGATAGTTAAGCAGGCAGCCATGTTCCATAAACTCTGTCACAATGTAAAGGGGCTTCTGCTGTATACACACTCCATAAAGCTGAACCAGCTTCGAATGAGATAACTTCCTGTGGAAGAAAACATAGACCCATGAGCAAATTTGTGTTTTCAAGTGTTTGAACTCAACTGGTGATATTTACCATTTCCACATGATGTTCATCATCAAGCTATGATTGAAACTAACCCAACCACAGAGCAAGTAGGACAGTTTCTTTTCCACTTTATGTGCTAAAAGAGTGGGGTCAAGAGGTCATGCGGTACTACTTCCTAAGTTGTGATACATACAGGATAGTCCATGCCCCATATTCTGTTTTTCTTTTTTCCATTTTGTAAGCCTTTGTTTCCTCTTTACTGCTACCCCTTGCCCAGTTCCTGGTCCTTGAGTTTCAACCTCCCCAATCACAGCTGTCTAGACAAAAAATTCAGGACAGACAGAGGGAAGAAAGAGCAATTGATGTGAATTTTTATAAATTGAGAAATTTTAGAAAATTGAATTATAACTAATAAATGCATTTAAAGGAAATTTTTAGATTAAGTTGAAGACTGAAAAACATTTACTGACATGAAACTCTTCTATGTATTTAGTAATCACACACATACACACAGACACACCCATATCATACTTTTATGTCTCTTAAAAGGGTGATGGCTGTGACACCTCATAGAAATGAGCTTTGAACTGTTGGATAACTTAAAGAAAATTTCACTTTAGAGAATTAAAACATTCGTGCTCAGCTGCTTGAACTTTTCTCTCCTCTCTTTTTCTCTTTTCACACACACATACCGTGTTCTTGAATATTACCTACTAAAATACACTAAAATAAAGTTTTTAAGAAATGATACATATGAGGGGCTTCCCTGGTGGCTCAGTGGTAAAGAATCCACCTGCAAATGCAAGAGACACAGGTTTGATCCCTGATCTGGGAAGATCCCACATGCCATGGAGCAACTAAGCCTGTGCGCCACAGCTATTGTGCCTTTGTCTGGGAGCCACAACTACTGAAGCCTACATGCCCTAGAGCCTGTGCTCCGCACAGGAGATGCCACTGCAATGAAAAGCATGCACACCACAGCTAGAGAGCAGCCCAGGCTCACCGTTACTAGAGAAAAGCCCGTGCAGCAACAATGACCCGCATAGCCAAAAATAAAATACATTTAAAAAAATCTTGTTTAAAGAAATGAAATGATACAAATGAACTTATTTACAAAACAGAAACAGATTCACAGACTTAGAGAATGAACTTTTGGTTACCAGCTGGGAAAGATGCGGAGAAGGGATAGTTAGGGAGTTTAGATCCACACGTACACACTGCTATATCTAAAATGGATAACCAACAAGGACCTACTGTATAGCACAGATAACTCTCCTCAATGTTATGTGGCAACCTGGATTGGAGGGGAGTTTGAGGGAGAATGGATACATGTAAATATATGACTAAGTCCCTTTGCTGGTCACCTGAAACTACCACAACATTATTAATCGGCTATGGTCTAATATAAAATAAAAAGTTTAAAAAAAGAAAAAAACTTTTTAGTCATCTATTTCTCAAAAGTTTATTGTTTCTTTTGTACTGTAATATTTAGTCCCTAAAGCCCTTTTATGCCAACTTGAATATGGAATAGAATATTCAAATTAATGTTTGTAATTTTAGGAGGTGTATAATAAACTAACATTTTGTTAGTCAAAAGTACCTTGAAATGTTACTTCTTTCCATTCATAAAGATAACACAAGATCAATGCATCAGGGAGATTAATTATATTAAAACAACATGTATGAGTGATTGATACATTCCCATATAATGAGCAAACAGAAACACTCCAGTTAGTAGGGGAGAAAGCTATTCAAGCAGCTCTACATGATTTTAATTTGTAGATATATGTATTATATGGTGGCACTAGTGGTAAAGAATCTGCCTGCCAGTGCAGGAGACACAAGAGACGGGTTCCATCTCTGGGAAGATTCCCTGGAGTAGGAAATGGCAACACACTGCAGTTATTCTTGCCTGGGAAATTCCATGGATAGAGGAGCCTGGCAGACTACATTCTATGGGATCACAGGAGTCGGACACAACTGAGCAACTGAGCACACACATGTACATATTATATGTGTAGATTTTGTCTGATTTACCTTTCTAATTCATGAAGTGTATTTTCACTTAGGGGATGCAGCTTACATGCGTGCAAAATAATGGCAGGAAGGTAATTCTTGAAATGTAAAACTAATTTTCCACGAGAAAGCTGCCAAATTGATACTCACATGTAAGCATTTGAGAATTAGAACATTACACTGTATTTGCTCAGTAAGATCACTAGCAAAAGTTTATCAGAAAAAAAGAAATAACATTTATCAGAAATAAGGCAAGAACAAATAAATAAACCTTCACTTGTATAGTTCAGTCTAACAAATAGAACAAATATTTTTCAAGGGCACAGAAAGATGCAAACAGAAAAAGAACATTGTTTGCTATAACTTAGGACGCATTAATACACATTCCTTTCTCATCTTAGAAAAATGCATATGATTCATTGTAGAACAAACATGTCATATTTATGTAAATTTGTTACTTAAATATTTTCAAACTCTGTAGTCTTCTTTTCTTCTAATTGTTCTTTTTTCCCATGTGATCAGATCAAGTTTCAGAGTTTTTAATGTCATCTGTGGTGACCAGGCTGACCTCTCTCCTGAACTCTAGACTCATTATGCACTTGACCCTTGGTCATACTTGGCTACCCAATAGGTCTCTCAAATTCAACATGTCCAAAGCAGAATTACTCATTTTTCCTCTAAAACTATTCCTCAGCCAGTCTCTCCCATTTCAGTAAATGGTGCCATTCTCTGCCTAACAGTGCACCCAAGACCTTGGTTTTCACTTTTTGGTCCCGCAGTCTCCTTAAGTGATTTGTTACATCTAATTTATCAGCAAGTCCTGATAATTTTATCTCAAAAATGTATCCTGAAACTTTTCTCGTCTCTCCATCTCTGCTATCACCCCTTTCACCATCATCTTCCACCTGCTTTATCGAAAGGGTTCCTAAAAATGTATAATGAGATTTGAAATAAAAGTGAAATATTTTTCCCAAAGTTTAAATTGCTCAAATTATATTTAAACATCTCAGAAGACGGATTTAAATTCTAATTCCTTCTTTCTGATAGAGATTCTAGGTGAGATTTTACAGGTGAGGAAATTGAAGCTTAGAAAAATGAAATAACTCAAGCCACATAGAAGTCAAATAATTTGCCCAGGTCCCACAACTAGCTTGGGCAGAGTTGTGACACAAATCCACTTGTGACTGACTCCAAAATCCATGTATTTTCCATGACACCCGGATGTTGTGCCTACTTGTCTGGGTTTTGTGTATACTTACATCATCACTTTAGCCTCTTCAATGAAATCCTCTTCAGACATGAAGCCTTCGTTGATGGCCTTGATAGCTACCTGGACATGTGCTCGCCATTGGCCTAAATAGACCACCCCAAACTGACCACTTCCAATCTGCTTCACAAAAGCCAACTCAGATGGATCTATCTCCCACTTTTCTGGAAAAGTAAAATATCCATGTTACAAGTAAGGAAAAATGTTAAATTTTAGAGCTAGAAAAGATCTAGGAATTATCTCGACCTATTTTATTTTTCAGAGAGGTCGAAAACATTTATAAATGAGTAGTAAGGACCTGTTACCATTTTTAATACTATCATTGTGGCTTAAAAGTGTAATTCCAGAATTCAAGTTTAAATGCAATAAGTTCTAAAGGAATTTTATATGTTGAGTCGTGCCATATAAACACATTATTTTAAATAAATAAAAGCAAACAAAGATACAAATCTCACTTACTTGGAGAGAAATTATGGCTTATCAAAACAGGCTTTTTCCTTCCCGAGAGATCCAGAAGGAAACACAGTTCTGTGTCTTTCTAAACTAAACCTGCCAAAACCAGATGTGGTCCTAAATATGTACATCCCCACACTGTTTTTGTTCTGATAAGTAAACTTATGAGGTAGATAAAACCTGGGCTACCCCCACCCCCATCCCAGTTTCTTTTACTGTTCCTCTGCCACTCCCACTCCAAAGGGCTTTTTTGCCCTTTCTCTTTTGCAAAAAGCCTAATCAATTCATCTAATAAATATTTTCAATATTAAGATTCTAACCTATATCTAAGTGTACATTTGAAATGAGAATTACATTACTGAATATGTCTCATCCTATAGAAGCAAATCAGTGGTGGGGTGGGGGGGACTATTTTTAAAATAATGCTTTGGAGAACTCAGAATCAAATCTTAACTTTTTAGTATCCCCTTTTATATAGCAATGCCACCATCTGCTGGAACTTTAAGATAATGCATTTAAAAGAATTGAAGGGAATTCCCTGGCTCTCCAGTGGTTAGGACTTTATGCTTTCACTGTTCAGTGCCCAGGTTCAATTTCTGGTCAGGGAACTAAGATCTCACAAGCTGTGAAGCACATTCTCCTCTACTCCCCCCAAAAAAGAATTATAAGGACTAATGGACCCTTGTATCTGGCTTTGCAAGGTACTCTCCTTTCCAATAGTAGGTGTGTTTTTAAAGTAACATAGGAGAATATAGTCATGACCTTGGGATTGGCATAGATTTATTCAACAGAATATAACCATAGAAGAAAATATTAATAAATTATACTTCATAAAATCTTATTTATCAAATATAGCCCATTAAGAAAATGAAAAAGTAAGCCACAGACTGGGGAAAGATATTTCTTAAAATACATAACCAACCTAAGACTTCCTTTTCAAAATAAGAATAAATCAATTAGGAAAAGGCATATAATCCTATGGTTAAGTGTTAAATAAAAACTTCAATAGAGTTTTCTCTCACAAAAGAGAATACCCAAAATGGCAACTGAACCTATGAAAAGTTGATCAGGGAAATTGCATATTTAAACCAAAATGAGATATGCACACATACACTGCTAAGTCTCGTCAGTCGTGTCTGACTCTGTGTGACCCCATAGACGGCAACCCACCAGGCTCCCCCGTCCCTGGGATTCTCCAGGCAAGAACACTGGAGTGGGTTGCCATTTCCTTCTCCAATTCAGGAAAGTGAAAAGTGAAAGTGAAGTCGCTGAGTCTTGTCTGACTCTTAGCGACCCCATGGACTGCAGCCTACCAGGCTCCTCCGTCCATGGGATTTTCCAGGCAAGAGTACTGGAGTGGGGTATGAACAAAAACCAAGCCAGAACAAACAAAACCACAAGAATACGAAACACTGGCAAGGACAAAGATGTGGAACAGCTGAAACTCACATATGTCATTGATTGAAATATAATTTGGGATAAGCTCTTTGGAAAACTGACTAAATCTGAGTGTGTGCATACTCTATGACCCAGCAAATCTACTTCTAAGTATACATCCAACATTGTCTGGCCATAAATGTGATTAAACTTTATCAAAAGACATACAAGAATGTTCACAATAATATTATTTAGAAAAGCCAAAAACTGGTTCAACCCAAATGGCTATATAAAGAAAAATGGGCAAGCCCATTGCAGTATAGTCACAAAACAGCAGTGCAGCGCCACACAGATGAACCAACCACAGTCGACACCACGAGTGAATCCACTCATGGACCCGTTGGAGAAAGAAGCCAGACATGGATGCACGGTGTTGAATTTTGTTTATATAAAGTAATCAAAATTAGACAAAATTAATCAGACTCTAGATCTATGAACTATATACTGTTAAGAATATTTAAATATTGAAAAGTTTATTTTTTTAATGAATGAGGACCATATTTAACTTAGATAAATTGCTAATGATAGAATTTTTAAACATGTAGTATTTATGGGGTAGCAATGGCACCCCACTCCAGTACTCTTGCCTGGAAAATCCCATGGATGGAGGAGCCTGCTAGGCTACAGTCCATGGGGCCGCTGAGAGTTGGACACGACTGAGCGACTTCACTTTCACTTTTCACTTGCATGCATTGCGGAAGGAAATGGCAACCCACTCCAATGTTCTTGCCTGGAGAATCCCAGGGACGAGGGAGCTTGGTGGGCTGCCGTCTATGGGGTCACACAGAGTCGACAACGACTGAAGTGACTTAGCAGCAGAGAAATGATCTAAGCACACATAACACTCTGGAATCACTTTTCCATCCCAATTCAGAGACTGAGTCCTGGGTACCTGCTACACAATAATTGTGTTTTGTTGTTTTTTTTTTAAGCATATTCTTAGTCCCCATAGTGAGATAAATTTAAGGAAATAAAATATCACCAAATTAGAAAGAAAGATTCTTTGGCTCTTATTTATTCTTATAGATTCATAACTACCACATTCACTAGAAAATAGTTCAAACTTCACCCAAGTTCTATTTGAAAAGGTGAAAAGGACAGATTAAGCAGTTTATTTTAGTAGATCCCATTGGGAAGAAGTCATTTACCAGTCACCCACATAACCAGAGAGCAACAACCCAATCATTCAGATAAAAAGAATTGGAATTTATCAAACAGGTTCCAAATAATGTGTAATGAAATTTGAAGGAAAAGTGAAATATTTCCCCCCAAAGTTTAAATGCCCTTATGAGATGCATTTAAATCTCAGAAAGGAAATTTAAACGTTGAGGAGAAAACATTTTTCAAGACAGACATCTCAAAAGAGCTGAGAATTTAAAGAACATAGAGAAAACTTGGGGTAGACTCTTTACTGGTTTGATTTTTACTTGAGCACACATGCATACTTTACCATAACTAAAACCAGCTGTGGCCGGCAAACAACTGCCCATCAGACCAACTGGGTAACGGAGACGGGACATGAGTCCTGGGGAGAAAGAGAAACCAGCATTTCAATTCTAGTTCCTGGTACAAGAGAAAAAGCCAAATATACCAGAAGATGGAACCATTCCCTAAACAGATCAGCCAGAGAAAGTATTCTACAGCTAGTCTGTTTGGTTATTTTTCCTATTTGAAAAAGACTTTTCATAATATAGTATATGCTCATTGAACACAAGTTAAAGAAGCCAAGAAAATACAAAAATGAAAAGGTCCCTTACAAAATCTTAGTATCCAGAGATACTTTGTTATCATTTTTGTGACCATCTTTGCAAAAATCTCTATATTTGAACATATATACACATCTGTATGTTTCATGGAAATGGAAATGTTTTGCTATAAGCTTCTTACACTCAACATATAATCGATGTACATCAATGACTATAAATCGACCTTAAAATTATTTCCAAGATTTCACTATAGAAAAATATGCTGTATGCTGGAGGGAGTGAGATGAGGGTAAGAGCATGGCAAGCAAAAGGATGAGATTGAGATAGCTCATGTTTGGTGACTTTGATGTTCTTTTAATTTTTTAAAACAGAATATAGTTGATCCACAATATTATATAAGTCACAGCTGCACAATATTATATAAGTCACAGCTGTACAATAAGGTGTTTCACAATTTTCCAAGGTTATACTGCATTTATAGTCATAAAATATTGGCTGTAACTCTCTATGTTGTACAATATATCCTTGTAGCTTATTTTATACATAGCTTATACCTCTTAGACTTCAATTTTCTTAGTGAAGTAGAGAGGCAATTTGCTGATGGGCAGTGGGTAATACTGGAAAGAGGGTTTTGAGGAGAATGGTAGAAATTTGAACAGAAGAAAGCACATGCCTACTAGTGACTCTGAAGACCTAGTTGGAGTTAGAGCCCTCATTGAGTTGGGACTCCATAACACATAATCCAAATAAAAAACACAAGAGGAATTGCTTTAACACCCTAACACTTCCCTCTGAATTCAAAGTTTTTGTTTGCAAATATTTTTATTTTGTGAATTACTACCAACAGTTTCAACAAAGGTCCGTCTAGTCAAGGCTATGGTTTTTCCTGTGGTCATGTATGGATGTGAGAGTTGGACTGTGAAGAAAGCTGAGCGCCGAAGAATTGATGCTTTTGAACTGTGGTGTTGGAGAAGACTCTTGAGAGTCCCTTGGACTGCAAAGAGATCCAACCAGTCCATTCTGAAGGAGATCAGCCCTGGGATTTCTTTGGAAGGAATGATGCTAAAGCGGAAACTCCAGTACTTTGGCCACCTCATGCGAAGAGTTGACTCATTGGAAAAGACTCTGATGCTGGGAGGGATTGGGGGCAGGAGGAGAAGGGGACGACAGAGGATGAGATGGCTGGATGGCATCACTGACTCGATGGACGTGAGTCTGAGTGAACTCCGGGAGTTGGTGATGGACAGGGAGGCCTGGCGTGCTGCGATTCATGGGGTCGCAAAGAGTCAGACACAACTGAGCGACTGAACTGAACTGAAATGAACCAATAGTTTAGTGACAGTGTATCTCTCTGATAGAAACAAAAAAAGTCTGTCACTCTCTTTGCACTGTCCTTACTTCTGGTAAGGAAATGGATTGTTATGAGCTAAAATGACCAGAAGTCAAAAAGTAGATGGGCTAGTCATGGGTTTCAAGCCTCTTCTAAAATGGTCTCTCCAAAAATCTAATTTACTTCTTTCTGGAAAAGACAGCAGGCATTAAACACAGACTGTGGAACCAGTGGGTTGAATGACTCCAGTGGTTTCATAGATTTCTGTGGTTTCAAATCTTGGCTCAAATACCTATTAATGGTGTGACCTTGAGCACAACTTACGCCTGAGTTTCCTCACCTGTGAGATGGAGATGTCAACAGTATCAACCTCATCGGATTTCTCTGAGGATTAAATAAATAAATAGACATAAATAGGGTCTGCCCCAAAGTAAGTCTTCAATAAATACTAGTTGTTTCTGGATCCTGTGCCTTTCCTCTTATCATTTTTCTTCCTCTTTGTCTTATCTCTTTTCTACTTTCTTTTCTCTCTAACAACAGCCATAGTTATTAGTTTTCAACTCCTATCTTTCATCTTATTATTGTTTGATCTAACTTTAATTTTAAAAATTATCTGTATGGTATTTCACACACTGTAAGAATAATTTATATATGTATATTGTAATTTAAAAATCCCTAGGGCAATCTACAAAGCAGAAAATAAAATTTTCCTTACCCTCAGTCTCCTTCCGCAGAGGTAAACATTAACAGTTTATAGTCTGTTATCATCTTATTAGTTTAAAAATTATTATCTAAACTTTAACAGAATTTTCCTAGGCACACATGTCTGTGTGAATGTGTATTACTCTACAAAAGTGAGGCTATAAATATACTGTTTTGCACTTTTTTTTTTCCTTTATGAAACAATTTTTCACTAACATCTTTTTAGGTTAGCACATCCTGATCTGCCTCAGTACTTTTTTTAACCTCACCACCACAAACACTCAGTTTCTTAAATTTCTTCTTTGAAGGAAGAGGAAAGAAGAGTGTGAAGAAGAAAACTCAGACCTGATCTGATTCTAAGGGTTTCCATCTCTGGCCACAGATACGTCCTCACTGGCCTCACTCAAACACGTTGCCACTTCCTCTCTAACCAAATGCCCAGTGACCACCAGGAATATCCAGGTGGACTCAGCCCATGAGTGCATAAAATTTCCATGGATTTATTCCTGATATAAAAAACCAGTGTAATGGAAAATTGACTGCTTTCCAAAAGGGAATCTTTTTGTCAACACAACTTTTCATGAGAAAAATCTTAAAAAGTACTGCGCATCAAGAAATCAAAACAGTATGAAAGTTGCACTGGGTTCCCAATTCTATAATGTTGAGGTAAAGAGATTCCCCTTGGACTCAGAGTAGTCCAGGATAGACTGAATGAGGGCTGAAGGTCAGAGCTGCGATTGTAATTGTGATGGAACTTTCTGGAATCTTACATCTTTCCACAGATGATAGGTTTGCAAAAGTAGCCATTATTGCAAATAACAGCAAGAGGAGGGGGTTAAATATGACTCTGATATGGTATACTTAAGTCAGATTATAACTGTGAAAGACTATGCCTGCTCTCCAAACAGGAAATACAGAGAATGAGACATTTAAGGGTAATTTTCTACTGTAACTGTCTAGAGAGCAAATTTATAGGGGCAAAGGAAAAAAAGCATGATTCTTTAAGACATTTGAAATTTTATTACATTTAGCGCCATGTAAATTTCAAGAACAAACGTGTAGTGACTAAATGGCCTTTTGAATCTTTGTCATGTATCTTTCTTCTAAACTGGCAGAAATGTGGAAAATCAACCTACCTCTTGCCCCTCTGACTAGAAAAACAAAAAAACATTTCCACCTCTCCTGAGGAGGAGAACTTCTCAGAAGACAGGTTGTATTTCAAGCTCTTAAACATTTCTACGGGGACATTTGCTCCTGTTAAATGTCTGACCAAAGACACATAACCTGCCTGGGGCCTGGCTCCCCAAGTTTCCCAGCCTGAATTTTCCAACTTACCAGCTGCATTGTGCTGGTGATACCAGATCAACTCGGGGATTGATTGAAACAGGTGTCTTTCAGCCACATACCACTGTCCTGAGTCATTCCTTTTAATTTGATAATGCTTGATGGTAGCCTCCATATCTCTACAACCAATAAAATGTGAGTTCGTAAACAAGCAAAAGATCACTTTGGAACCAAGTCAATCATTAAGCAACAGGACTCGACTTTAAAACCTTGTATCCTCACTACACACTGAAAAGTAGATAGGATTACAATAAACAGGTGGCTCACCATTGCTAGGAAAGTTCCACAGCTATGGTATTAGGGTCTTAGATTCAAATATAACTTCAGCCAAAGATGTCTAGGTAACGTCTAGTGTTCAAAAACGTACAGCTCGTAATGGACACTTATAAGTATCTACTGAATCAGGTATCAGTCCAATGAGTAAACAAATGCACTGTGAGAGATGTGAGACAAAGAAAAGAGGAAAACCAGCATAGGGTGTCTTGATGAGCAGGTTTGTTATGGGCAAGTGGGACTTAAACCCTTTAGGAAGCCATGAGAGAAATGTGGAACACACCTCGGAGTTGTCCCACTAAAGTGCAAAGAAGCTGAGGAATTTATCCCTTATTTCACATGGATGGAGGGTCACTCCTACAATGTTCTTAGTCACTTCTAGCCCACCACGAGAACCCGTAGGCAAAGAACATTCTCAGGAAGAAAGAAACAGGAAGCTTTCTGCAGACAAGAGAGCTCTCTGTAGGTAAACCCTGGGGTTAAACAAGGGATATGAGGAAAGCATCAGCAGTGTGTGCTACAACTAATCAAATCTCCTTACCTGATACTTGAGAAAAGGAGACGAGAGAGTGTAAGTAACTTATATTTAATATCACACACAGAGCTTCTTAGGGGATAAAATTGGAACCAATTAGTTGTCCCAACATCCAGGCCAGCAATTTTCTATGTTAGGCTCTCACTTCCATTCTCTATGCGATGGTGTCTCCTTAACAATGACTATCCCAGTGACTGTTATTTCTAAAGTGACCAAAATCACAATTGCTTACCTCTTATCTCTTATAAACACAGAAATGGTGTAGGATCCCAAATGTCTTGAATCTCTGACAATAAATGCACCTTCTTTAGACTGCAAAACAATTCATTCATTGTACATGTTTATTCCTTATTTGGAAGAAAGACAAATATCTCCATAATGAAAACTAAAGCTATACTGACTTACTATAGAAGGATGATACTGTTTTTATAAGTACACACAATCTTATCTTTTAAATTCTTACAGATTTAGATGTCATACCTATAAAATAAAATAAAATTGGGATAAGAATCTGCAATGTGCGAGCATTTTAAAACTTCGCTCATGATTTTTTCTAATACTTCATTTGACAACCTTGTACCCCACCATTTAGTTATTTTTATATACTGATTAAGTAATAGATAAAAGAGCTGATGAATAAGAAGAACTCTGAGACAGATGGACAGGATTTTTCTTTACAGGAAAAGAAACAATATGGCAAGTGGGGGTGAGGGAGGCAGGGAGAAATACATCTGGGAAGCTGAGGAATGGGGAAAAAAGACCAGTTCATGATGCAGATGGAAAGAGAATAGACTTGGAGAAGTCTTGAGGGAAGAGCAAGGAGAACCATTTTGTTTGCTCTAAGGATACAGGCTTCCCAGGTGGCACTACTGGTAAAGAACCCGCCTGCCGATGCAGGAGACACAAGAGATGCAGATTCGATCCCTGGGTCGGGAAGATCCTCTGGAGAAGGGCGTGGCAACCCACGCCAATATTCTTGCCTGGAGAACCCTATGGACAAAGGAGCCTGGTGGGCTACAGTCCATGGGGTTGCAGAGTTGTATACAAGTGAAATGACTTAGCATGCATGCATGCAGGGACATAGGAGACACAGAGGGAGACATGGCAAGAGGGGAGAATATTGTAGTAAGTTTGATGTTTTCATTATCAATTGGATCCCCAATGACATTCTTTGGGCTTCCCTGGTGGCTCAGATGGTAAAGAATCTGCCTGCAATGTGAGAGACCTGGGTTTGATCCCTGGGTCAGGAAGATTCCCTGGAGAAGGGAATGGCAACCCATTCCAGTATTCTTGCCTGGAAAATCCCAAGGACAGAGGAGTCTGGCAGGCTATGGTTCATGGGGTCGCAAAGAGTCAGGCAGGACTTAGCAACTAACACTTTTGACATTCTTTGAAACTGCTTTTAAATAAACTTGAAGCTTGGACTGCTTGGTTTGGTTTGTTTGATATTATTTTCTAAATAAATCTTTACCTCTATTAAGTTTGCTTACATTCATGCAGAGGAAAATATCTCAGATCTTGTCAAACTCATGAACATTTACGTTTATGAAGTACTGGTGAGAACTGCACAACCCTAACAGCATGATGTGACCCCTCAAGAGGAACATAATACATTGTCTCCTCCTTCCAGATGCTTACCAAGAGACAAGGCTTTTTAACCAGTGGTACAGTAAAGAGCCCAGAAATAAACCCATGCTTATATGGTCAAATAATCTGTGACAAAAAAAGGGCAAGAATACACAATGGGAGAAAGACAGCCTTTTCAATAAACTGCAATGGGAAAACTGGACAGCCATGTGCAAAGGAATCAAACTGGCCTACTTTCTCCCACAATGTACCAAAATAAACTCAAAGTGGATTAAAGACTTAAATGTAAGACCTGAAACCATCAAAGTCCTAGGAAAGAACATGGGCAGTATGCTCTCTGACGTTGGTCTTATCTACATGTTTTTTGGATTTGTCTTCTCAAAAGGAAGACAAGGAAAAATGGAAACAAAGCAAAGGAAACAAGCAAAAATGAACAAGACAACATTAAACTAAAAAGCTTCTACATAGTGAAAGAAATGATCAACAAAATGAAAAGGCAGCTTACTGAATGGGAATAGATATTTACAAAAGATATATCTGATCAGGGGTTAGTACCTAAAATATACAAAGAACTCATACAACTCAACATTAAAAAACAAACAATTCTGTTTAAAAATGGGCTGAGGACCTGAAAAGACATTTTTCCAAAGAAGGCATATAGATGGCAAACAGACCTGTGAAAAGATGCTCAACACCACTAATTATCAGGGAAATGCAAATCAAAACCACCTTGAGATATCACCTCACACCTGTTAGAAAGGCTGTCATCAAAGAGACAAGTGTTGCCAAGGATGTGGAGAAAAGAGAACCCTTGTGTACTCTGTGGGATTACAAATTGGTACAGCCACTATGGAAAATAGCATGAAGATTCCTCAAATAGAACTACCACATGGTCCAGCAATTCTACTTCTGGGTATTCACCCAAAGAAAACAAAAACATTAATTTGAAAAGATATATGTTCATAGCAGCATTATTTACAATAGTCAAGATATGGAAGCAACCTAAGTATTCATGGATAGATGAATGGCTAAAGAAGATGTGGTATATATATATACAATGGAATATTACTTAGCCATAAAAAATAATGAAATCTTGCCATTTGTGACAATATGGACAGACCTAGAGGGTATTATGCTAAGTGAAATAAACCAGACAACAAGAAGGACATATACCATATGATCTCACCTATATGTGTAATCTAAAAAGCAAAGCAAACAAAACAAAAACAGACTCATAGATACAGAGAACAAATGGGTGGTTGCCCAATGGGAGGCGGTGGTAGGGAGCATGAACTAGGTGAAGGGGATTGAATTACAAACCTCCTGTTAGAAAATAAATAAGCCACAGGGATGTAATATACAACATAAGAATGTGGTCAATAATATTGTAGTAATTTTGTATGGGGACTGCTGCTGCTGCTGCTAAGTCGCTTCAGTCGTGTCCAACTCTGTGCAACCTCAGAGACGGCAGCCCACGAGGCTACGCCATCCCTGGGATTCTCCAGGCAAGAACACTGGAGTCAGTTGCCATTTCCTTCTCCAACGCATGAGGTGAAAAGTGAAAGGGAAGTCATTCAGTCGGGTCCGACTCTTCACGTCCCCATGGACTGCAGCCTACCAGGCTCCTCCGTCCATGGGATTTTCCAGGCAAGAGTACTGGAGTGGGTTGATATTGCCTTCTCCGGTATGGGGACAGATGGTGACTAGATTTACAGTGATCATTTCATAATGCATGCAAATATCAAATCACTATGTAGTACACCTGAAACTAATACAATATTGTAAGTCAACCGTGTTTCAATAAAAAAGGAGATTCAAGTACAAATGAAAAAATCTAGAATACGGACACACTACTTATTAGGACCTCTGCTATATAGTTCACGCAATACTCAGAAATAAATTCACAGTCTTATTATATCAATAAATGAGAAGAATACAAAATAAACATATCCAACTCAAGTAGGTTAAGAATTATAAAATAAACTCAGGTAAAGCAGAAGAAAAGAATAAAGGCAAAATCAGAAAATAACAAATTACAAAAACAAAAGTATAATATAGATAGTAATTACATTCAAAGTCTGGCTGTCTAGGGGAAAACCATAAAATAGGTAACCTACTAGTTAACCTACTAGTTAACCTAATTAATAAATAGTGGAGGAAATCTATTAAAAATGTCACAAGGATTCAGAAAAAAATTAAAGGATCTTCTTGGCTCTATGTAATATATTTGAAAACTTGAATAAAATGGATAATTAGCTAGAAAAACATAAAATTTGTTAAAATTGATTCCAGAAAAGCTAGAAATCTAATGGACCTAATAAATTGAAAAGCAGATAAGGTTTTATAAGGGCTTCAACATTAAAAAGCACTACATTGCACTGTGATGTTACTAAATCTTTAAAAAAAGGTAGATAGATCAATTAAATAATTCCAGAGCTTATGAAAAGAAAAAATCTTCCAGATCATACAAAGTAGGCTCAATATCCATACCATAACATAGCAAAGATTGTGCACAAAAGGGAAAACTACCAACCAGTCTTCACTCGTATCAAAGCAAAAACCCTAACTGCTGCTGCTGCTGCCGCTGCATCGCTTCAGTCGTGCCCGACTCTGTGCGACCCCATAGACTTCAGAAGCCCACCAAGCTCCCCTGTCCCTGGGATTCTCCAGGCAAGAACACTGGAGTGGGTTGCCATTTCCTTCTCCAATTCAGGAAAGTGAAAAGTGAAAGTGAAGTCGCTCAGTCGTGTCCGAGTCTTAGCGACCCCATGGACTACAGCCTACCAGGCTCCTCCATCCATGGGATTTTCCAGGCAAGAGTACTGGAGTGGGGTGCCATCGCCTTCTCCGAAAAACCCTAACTAAATACTAACAAACCGAATCCAGCAGCACAACAAAAGAATAATACACCATAACCAAGAGGGATTACATATAAGAATGTAAAAGTAATGTAACATTAAGAATTGTATTAATATGATTCAACATGTAATAGATCTGAGAAGAAAAATCGCACGAAAATTTCCATAGATGTTGAAGAAGCACTTAATTTCAATTTCTATTATCAAGGTTTTTTTATTCTTTATAAAATGGGAATATATGTATATTAACACAATAGCCCTTATTTACTTTGGTCCCAAGTCAAGCATCGTGCTTTATGTGGAAATCATTCTAACTAAAATTAGGAAAAAAGAAATGGCCACTGTCAGCAGCGGTATTTAAAACTGTTCTGAGAAACTAGCCAGTGCCATTAAATGAGGCAGAAATTAGAACCCTGAATTAAAATTGTAAAAGAGGGTTGAAATAATCTGTTTGCTACTGCTAAGATTACATACCTAAACCTAAGAGCATCAACTGAAAAACTACTACAAAAAAATATTTGAGCCACACTCGCCTTCTGTGATGGCCCATACTCTCTCTGTGGAGTGTGTCTCTCTCTAAATAAATCCACTTCTTATCTATAAAAAAAAAAAAAATTTTGAATTCATCAAAGTCATCAGTTACAAAATTAATTCATAGAAATCAAGAGATTTCAAAAGTAAAAATAAAAAGATATGCCCATTTATAATAGAAACAAAAAGATAAATTATTTTAATATAATTTTAAAAATACATGTGCAAAAGTTAAATGAAGAAAACCTTTAAATTCTCCTGAAAAATACAAAAGCATTTGCTTTTTCTAATTAGGTTTTTCATCCATCTAATATCAATTTTTGCTTGAGGCTTGGGTCTAATTTTGATTTTTTTCTATGTGAATAACTAATATATACGTCCTGGAACAAACTGGTCCCCAAACCACACTGATTTGTAATGCACAAATAATTTTCCCTAAATTAATCTTTAAATTTAATGCAAACAACAGGAAGGTTTCTTAAACAAGGCAAAGTAATTCTGAAGTTCATACAGACAAAACATATATTTTCAGAAAGTTTCTTAAAAAGGGAGACTAGCCAGAGAAACCTTCATTGTTTAAAACAGTAAAATGTACTTTGCTGTACAGCAGAAACTAACACAACATTGTAAAGCAACTATCCTCTAATAAAACTTTTAAAAATAAGTAAGTTTAAAAAATTGACAACTGTATCAATATCTCCAATGTTAAGATAACTGGGTGCCACCTAGTGCTTGATTATTGCAGCTTCTAACCTTACATATTCAAAATTGCTACTATTAATAAAGCCCAGGTTTTAAAAACTGCAGTTTGGAAACAACTTTTTTGTTGATATGTTTATAGTGGCAGAATAAAATCATGAAAAGAATGCATATGATATCAAAATTAGTATGAAAATAGCCACATGCCCCTTAACTATGAAAAACAGACCAATCATTTTTTTACTGCAAATGCAGATTTCTGCCTCCCTTAAATTTCACCAAAATCTCAAGGGAACATCTATGTAACTGGAATGTACAAAAACTCACGGTATGGTCAACAGGCTAGTCAAAACGAGAGCTTAATTATAATCCATGATGAGTGTACAGCAAATGGTTTCTTCAAAACTTCCATTTACTTACTCAAAGTGGTCAAAGTGAAGAAGGGAGTTATGTATTTTTTTCTCTTTCTTAAAAGGGTAGATGTGGTCTTTGCCAGACTATTTTATGAAACTTTAACCTTCAAATAACATCTATCTGATATAAACAATTTCAGAGACTAGAAAAAGAGATTAAAAACCCCACATTCCAACTCATTTTATGATGCTAGGATAACATTTATACCAAAACCAGACAAAGAGAACAGAAAATTAGAAGCCGGGCTCACTTTGAACTTAACAGGAAAAATGCTAAATTGAGGATAGCCAAACTAGCAATATATATTTTAAATGACTCATAACCAAATGAAATTTAAGCCAGGCATAATTTTAAAAATAAAAATTGGAAAATATGTAAATTACACAAATATTTTAAGATATATAGGAAAAATATGTGTGTATTTAAAACATCATACATACATTCTTCAGACAGATTAAAGACCTAAATGTGAAAGCACATCTTTAAAACATTTAATGAAAAATATAAAATTCCTTTATTACCTCGGAAAAGAGAGGAATCTCTTAAATAAAAACAAAAAGCAGATATCATAAAGGAAAATATTGAGGGATTTGACATTAACATTTAAAAATTTTTGTATACAATAGTCTAAAGTTTACAGAAAGCCAGAAATCCAAAAAATATCATTGTAACACATAATGCCGAAAGATTGGTATTAGGAATATATTTCTTAAGTACAATACATATTGATCAGTATAAAAAAAACCAAACACATTATAGAAAAATGAGCAAAGGATATTAACAGGCATGTAACAGCAGAAGTAGGACAACTGGTCAAAGACAAATGGAAAGTTACTTCAATTGAACTGTTTACCAAAGAAATGTACATTTTAAAATACAGAATTTTTCACTCAATGAATTGGGGGAAAAATATGAAACTACCCACTGTTAGTAAGAATATGAGTGAGTGTTAATCACTCAGTCGTATCTGACTCTTTGCAACCCCATGGATTGTAGCCTGCCAGGCTCCTCTGCCCATGAGATTTTCCAGGCAAGAATACTGGAATAAGTTGCCATGCCTTCCTCCAGGGGATCTTCCCAACCCAGGGATCGAATCTCAGATCCCTTACCATCTGAGCCATGAGAAAAGCCCATGTAGGAAATCAGCTTTTTCACTCCCTGTAAGAGTATAAATTGGTCTAAGTACTGAATCCTGATTTGAATACACAGTATCTAGTAATGTTAAATCTGCACATATCCTCTGACCAGATGATTCCATTTTGGAGTGTAATTCAAAGAACCCCTTGCCCTTGTATAAAAGATGACATGCACAAGGATGTTCTTTGCAGCACTGTTTGTAAGAGCAAAAAAATTAGAAATGATTAGAATGTTTATCTATAGTAAAATTGATACATTTTTATATAATCATAATGAAATAGTACACAATACTTGAAGGTATGTGTTGATCCTATATGCCTATGAATTAAAAGGAAAATACAATGTTTGGTTAAAAAATCAACATATATGTGCTCTCCTTGACATCAAATATTAAAACACATAAAATAGCACTATAGGTTGTTTATACACATACATGTGATAAAAGTATAAACCCATGGACAAAATGGGAACATGCTCCTCTATTGTGGTTGCCTCTGAGAAGTGAGGACCAAAAAGATAAGGGAGAGGGTGGGCCTCAACAGTTTCTGTAATGTCTTATTTTATTAAAGAATGTTATGATCAGTGCTACTATTTGTGATATCTGGGTTGTGGGTATGGAGGTTTTGCTACAAAATGCCCCATTCTACTCTTGGTAGGGAGGTCAGATTCTCACCCTGTTCTGGCTTCCTCTCAGATGCAGAACCTCATGTAGAACCCGCCCAGCCCAGTGATTCGGGCCATATTGCCTGTGACAAGCTTGCTTTCTGTGGACCGAATTGTCCACTTCCTTTCTTCAGTTCTGTCTGCTTATCACTACATCTTCCTTGTCCGTTCTGAACCAATATATAATGTCACCATGCCAGGCAGATATCACATTTGCTGTCATGTTCCCTTTCCTTGTAGCCAATGAGACCGGGCCAGACCTCCAACCTCCATCCCCACCAGCCCCTGAGAGGTCTGTGTTCCTCGTACTCAGCCTATCCCCCAAATACTAACTGCATCTTCCCTGTGTCATAGGTCATTACTGGCACTGAGTTTTGAGTTACAGAACTGATTTTTTTCTCACTCATATTACTAGATTTCCTCAACATCCAACATCAGGTCATAATGACATGCATACTTCTCAGCTACTTTCTAGTTTTGACTATGCATTTACCCACAGCTGATACTTACCGTCAGTTGGAAATTTAAACTACACTCAGTTTTGTTTTGTTTTGACCTAAATGAGCAGTTTTGATCTAAGTTTGATATTTTGGCTGCTCCACTCTTCCTTTTGTTCCCAAAGAATGAAAGTGCAGCTGCATGTATTTTTCTGTATCTGTGCTTTTTACGAGTCTAAGCTAAGCTCAGGAGGACAGAGAATCTATTGGACTGACATTGATGCAAACGTATACAGGCAATTCAAAGAGACCCTTCTGGCAGAATGCACTTTGGAGTGAATGAAGCAGTTTTGGTATGTTAGAGATGAAATCATTTCAGGAGAAAGATATGTGAAATTGTGGTGAAAATCAATGGAAAACATGATTTGATATAAATTAATCTATTTTAATACAAAATGTAGTAGCAGTGAAGTTGTAATAATATTTTAGAACTAAAAAAAAAATCAGGAAGTAATAAAACATTTTTAGCTGAGTATTTATAATTCACCTCTCTCAGAAATTTTGAAACTATCCACAAAATGACTCATGAATAAATTACCTCTTGTCTCAAAAGACGTTCTGCCTGATTTCTAGTAATATTCCTATGGTACCACCTGTAAAAGCAATAAAAATAATTTTTAAGTGTTATATATCATTTATTTCCAGAAAAATACCTGTTCCATTTCCTTTATTTTAAAAAACACACTCCAGAACTAATTTTATAAATGGACTGATTAATTCACATAAACAATCATGTACTATAATAATATATCAATTGATTTTTTAACACAGTTATATTAATTGCAAGCCAGTATCTCATTTTTCTACCATATTTCAATTCAACTTTCTGAAACACACTTGGTTTAACACACTTAATTTTGAATGGTTTAACTTCCTGAAAATTTCCATGAAATGTGTGTGGTTAAAAAGCCATCATCTTCGATAAACACTTTCCTGAGCTTTGGTTAAACCCAACTAAAACATACACATTTCTTTCCCCTCAGGAATATCTTATTTGCATGCTTTTACATGTGCTGTTACCTTTCCAAACTTAAAACTCATACTGACTCATCTGATTCTCCTAAATATGTTGTTGTTGCTGTTTAGTTGCTAAGTCATGTCCAACTCTTTTGCAACCCCATAGCTCACCAGACTACTCCGTCCTTGGGATTTCCCAGGCAAGAATACTGGAGTGGGTTGACATTTCCTTCTCCCAGGGATCTTCCCCAGTCAGGGGTTGACTCACATCTCCTGCATTGGCAGGTGAATTCTTTACCACAGAGCCACCTGGGAAGCTCCAAAGTATGTCACCTTGTAGTAAACTCAGTAATTTACTAGAGTAAATGGAACAACCAGTATACTAATCACCCCACCCACACCCTCCTGGGCCTCATATTCTCCTCATTCTGCCCTCACTCACTAAACTTCCATCACATTGGATTTCTTTCCTGGCTGAAATTCACCAAGCCCTTTTCTGCCTCCAGCCTTCCTGTTGTCTCTGCATGAAACACGTCATTAAATGACCTTAAAATATCAGACGTTCACACAGTAATCATAATTAATGAACACTGTAATTTAAACATATGGTTTTGGGACCTCCCTGGAAGTTCAGTGGTTAAAACTTCATCTTCCAATACAAGGGGTGTGTGGGTTTGATCCTTGATCTGGGAGCTAAGATCTCACATACCTCAGGGACAAAAGACCAAAAACAAAACAGAAGCAATATTGTAACAAATTCAGTAAAGATTTCTTTTTAAATGGTCCACATAAAAAATCTTTAATAAAAATTTTATTAAAAAAAAAATAAACAAATGGTTTGATGTGACAGCACCTAAGCAGTAAGCAAATGTTGTACAGGAAAGAGAGAGGAAGTGACAATAGAACAATGGAGAGGAAAAGAAAAATGGAAACACTTTCATTTCAAAACAAGATTTTAAAAAGAGGTTAATCTAATATTACCAGAAATACTATTTTTGTGGACAGCGGAAGAAAGGGTGTGTGTATAACCAGGCATTAAGTCAAGTGAGGGAGTCCAGTGGTGGCTGAATAAGACTCATACCTGCCTGGGACAATGGAACCTATCTCCTCATGTGGACTTCCCCTAACCTTCTATAGTAGAGGTTAGGGGAAGTCTTTCTACTTTCTATAGTAGAAAGCTGCCACTAACTAGCATGGCCAGGTTTTTAAAATATTAATGCGCTTCAATTGAAAATGGTCTTTTAAAAAGATGAACCACAGAGAACAGGAGATGATTACAGATGATTCTAGTCAAAGTCATATAACTACCTATTGCTAATGGGAACAAGAGTAACTGTGAATTTAAACTGTGCCTATCATTCAATACTTGTTAATGAATATTCTTATTGTGGGAGGGAATTTCAAGATGAGTCTGAGACCTCTTGTTGTAGAAAGAAGAAATTCTTTCAAAATAAATGAGGCAGAGTTAAATTCAAGGGGACCAGTTTAAAGAGGCCCCCATACTGGCTAAGTTATGAAATATGGGTCTAAAAAGAGACTAATGATTATAGCTCACTGAAAGAGACTGAAGTTGTGAAAAGAGAAGACTGCATAATGACACTCAAAAAGGGAGGAATTAACATAAACTGATTTTTTTCTAAATAATGTTTCTTTACCTGCTGTCATGTTGGTATTAATTTTGTTGCTTTGTATTTATTTATTATAGTGATAAATAAAATATATTGTGATTAAATATAAATTAAAAATCCATCCGTGTGGAAGTCATTCTCAGAATGACTTCAAAAAAGTAACAAAAGAACCAGATAGAAGTATATGATGAATTTAAGATCAATTAAAATAAGGCAGAATTCCATCTGCATTATGATAATGATAAGTAAAAGGCAGAAAAAGGATAAATGTAATTTAGAGGAGGTTGAGGCATGGTATTTCAGAATTTCAACTATTTAAGTCAGATGATAAAAGGTAGAAGAGTTTTTTGTTTTGTTTTATTTCAAATAGGTAAGGCTGCAACTTCTTTACTGAGACAATACTGATTATAAAACTAACATTGAATGATGTCAGTAGAACCCCCAATACACAGGATTGGGGTGGGGATTCTATTAATACATTTTTTAAAATCTACTACATCTAACTGTGGTTGACTACAACCATCACATATGGAACTTATATGTAAGCCTCCCATGCGCCAGTCTTAGATGTCTAATCAATAAAGAACAGTATTGTGGCTTTGAGTTTTAGACCTGGAAACCCTATTAGATCTGAGAAGGTTAATTTGCTTCACTTGGTGACTTTCTGACCCTGAGAAGATTTAAGCATTTAGTGTAGAGAAAATGAGGTAAGTCACATTCATAGCTCAGGATAATCAATGTCTGCTACTTAAAGTATCAAAAATTTTAAGAGAATCTGGCATATCAGATTTTTTGTCTTTGCTTGAAGATTTATAACTAATCTTCAACTTGTTTACCAGCTGAGCCACAAGGGAAGCCTCTGATAGCTCAGTTGATAAAGAATCCCTCTGCAATGCAGGAGACACCAGTTCAATTCCTGGGTGGGAAAGATCTGCTGGAAAAGGGATAGGCTACCCACTCCAGTATTCTTGGGCTTCCCTGAGACCTGGGTTTGATCCCTGGGATGGGAAGATCCTCCAGAGTAAGGGAAAGGCTACCCACTCCAGTATTCTGGCCTAGAGAATTCCGTGGACTGTAAAGAGTTGGACACAACTGAGTGACTTTCACTTCACACTTCAACTTGATATTTGAAGTTTGAGAATAACTAATTTTTAAAATGATATTCACATGGTTAAAATAACTCAATTCACATTATGTTTAATTAAACATTTATGTTTAATTTATTACATTTCCAGGATCATGTAAGGACGTACAAGGGACTATTACAATTGCAAATTTGACGGGTCAGGCATGTCCTTTATAAAGAAAACTGAATTTATTCAGTTTATTAATGCAAGTTAAATGTTTCAGGAAACTTAATTAACTGAGTTTGTAAGTAGGATGGATTGTTTAAGGATATTTTTATGTCGAGTATACATTTAGGTAATTGTTCTTGTTTTTTAGATTTATAAATAGTATATCAAGATTTTAAAGTTCAATTTGAAGGCTTACTGAAAACAAAGTTTTTTCATTGTAATGTTGATAATTTGGATATTAATTTCAAACCAAAGTAGCCATAAACATTTCTCTGTATAAAGGTTCCCCAGAGATGTCAGAAGCCCACGTGGACAGCATTCCTTCTTCCATCAGCCCCCTATCTCCTTCCTTTCTCCTTTAGGCCTCAAGTCACATCCTCAGAAAGGTCTTCCTCACTCAACATGCTCATTTAAATTATATTCCCTCCCCTCTTGTTTCCTTCCCATGCCCCATACTACTCCTTCATAACACCACAATTTAAAATGATGTATTTGTGAATTCAGGGTTGCTTAATGTCTATTTCCTTGTGAAGCTGTAAGTTCCATGAAAACCAGGACTCCTTCTGTGTATTCCATATTGTGTTTCCACTGCTTACAACAGCTAACATCTAACATTATCCTAAGTACATAATGATAAAGATCAAACAAATTAAGTGGAGGACTGAAGTAACTCTGAATGTAGTGTACCAGTTATACTAGGCAAGGTGGACAAAGCTGTCAATGTCTTTCTTGTTTCACAGTTCAAGGAAATAGTCATAACTTCTAGAATGTATTGAAGAGCTACTATGTACCGAATGAGACAGGCATTATTGTCCCCAGGGTTCAGATCATTCAGAGATTTAACGGCATTAGGTAACTTTGCTCAGAGCTGAACCATTAGTCAAGAGGGATGCCAGGATTTGAACCCAGATTTCTCTGATTTCTAAGCCCGTACTACTGCACTTCAATGTGGGACAGTAGTTTCTGTACAGTCAGTAGAATGGTGCTTGGTGCATAGTAAGTGGTTGATCAATTTTAGTGATTTATATTGATGATCTATATTTTAATAACCTTCTTGAAACCATAATAAAATTTAAAATTGGTCTTTTCATAATTAAAGTCATTATAAAAGAAGGCTTACAGAAACATAAATCCAGGCTAAGGAAATGAGATGATCAGAGTGGTTTAATTTGTGATCCAGTATCTGCAGTATAAACAAGTTGTTAAAGCCAGACGCTAAGCCTGGTCTAAACAGGGGAAGCAACAAG
This sequence comes from Bos grunniens, assembly GCF_055505025.1. Classification (NCBI taxonomy): domain Eukaryota; kingdom Metazoa; phylum Chordata; class Mammalia; order Artiodactyla; family Bovidae; genus Bos; species Bos grunniens. The sequence continues at coordinate 51,679,810 of NC_141170.1, read as the reverse complement.
CACATCAATTCATAACAGAAGGAAGAAAAGTAGCCCTGCTGATTACTGAGCATCCACTTGCTAACCACCAGGCACTGTGTTAGGTACCTTCACACAGGTCTCCTTTAATTTCCAGGAAAATCCAAACTGAAGTTAGAATATGGTGATAAAACCATCTTATTTTTCTGGTTTTTCTTAGCAGGAGATTTTCAAACAAAATTTTCCCTGACCTGGCCTTCAAAGAGTTCAAAGAGACCTGTTTGTGCTGAGCAGCTTCAGCTGGGGCTAGTGGTGAGTTCCTCTCCCCCACCACACCCCCCTGCCTACTCCCACCCCCAACTCCATGCATGGGGCATGCCTGAGCAACTGTAGAGAGTTGTGGGGCTATTTGCTAAGGAAGGCGGGGTCAGCCACCTGGGGGCTTTGAGTGGAGAAGGAATTTCAGGGTAGAGCTAAATGACACAGATCAAGAGAGGGGTTATGACAAGCTAAGCAAAGGAGAGGAAGAGAGAAGAGACACTGTGATGGAGCTGAGGACAGAGACTTGAGGAGAATGGAAACAGACAGCAGAAAGGTCTGGTAAGGTTATGGGTGTTTTCAGTGACGGATGTGCTGAGTCTGGAGTTTCCCAGGTGGCACTAGTGGTAAAGAACCTGCCTGCCAACGCAAGAGATATAATAGACGCAGGTTCTATCCCTGGGTTGGGAAGATCCCCTGGAGGAGGGCATGGCAACGCACTACAGTATTCTTGCCTAGAGAATCCCATGGACAGAGGAGCTTGGTGGGCTAAAGTTCATGGGGTCACACAGACTCAGACATGACTGAAGCGACTTGGCAGGCAGGCAGGCATGCTGAGTCTGGCCTACAAATGGGCTTCAATAAGCAGCAAGGCAGTCCAAGGCTGAGTTCTCTTTTAATTTGCCTGGTTCTCAGGCAGGTACCTGTTCTAATGCCTCAACTCACATCACCTAATACAACCTACTAGAACATATGCTAATTGCAAAACCAGTATCTAAGCCAGGGGAGGGCACTCAAGTGCTCAAACTGCAAACCTAAATTTATAAAAGACTAGGAAACCAACCCAGAATACTCTTTGGAAGGAGTGATGCCGAAGCTGAAACTCCAATACTTTGGCCACCTGATGCAAACAGCTGATTCATTGGAAAAGACCGTGATGCTGGGAAAGATTGAAGGCAGGAGGAGAAGGAGGCAACAGAGGCAACAGAGGATGGATTACCAATTCATGGACATGAACTTGGGCAAAGTCCAGGAGATGGTGAGGGACAGGGAAGCCTGCCAAGCTGCAATCCCAGGGCTCCCAAAGAGTCAGACATGACTTGGTAACTGTACAACAAGGACCACTCCTAGCCCTGTCACTCTCTATCTATACATTAATATCTCAACCTTATTTTCTGATCTGCAGATTGAGGGGTTAAATAGTGCTTGCTTATGTTTTATCTTCTAAATCCATTAATATATTGTAAAAAGAATGCATTTCTAAGCAAAACTCTAGTGAACATATCAAAAGTTCTTCTGAACTATAGCATTAGCCTATTTCTCATCTTCAGTGATTTCTAAACACTTCAAAACATGAGTCAAACTATAGTAATATGTCTGTATATTAAGTCTAACTTAATTAATGAACAACTGATGTCACTTTTTATTTTTATTTTTTATTTTTGGTCAAGCTGCACAGCATAGAACATCTTAGTTCCCCAACCAAGGATGGAACCCATGCCTCCTGCAGTAGAAGTGTAGAGTCTTAACCACTGGACCACCAGGGAAGTCCCCATTTTTAAAATAATAACTTTTCCACTTAGGACATGCAGTAAAACAAGTGCAAGATGAGTGTTTGGTTTCTTGTAGTCACTGTTAAAATTTTCTTTAATTGGCCATACAAAACAAAAAAAAAGTAATTTTAAGAAAAAGAAGTTTCTGAATCAGCCATTATTAAGATCAAAAATCTAAGCTAAAGCTTCCAAATGTGTTACTTTCTTTTCCCTTTTCAGACCCAAAACAGTATGTATACTAATAAGTTACCCAAATGTACCTGATTTTTATAGATTAACCATGGGACATATTTTGGAGGACACTTACTCATATATTTCTAAATTAGTTGGTTTGTTTTCGGTCACATAGTTGCTTGGAATTAAGCCTTCATTCCTACAAACACAAAGCAAAAATCAAAATTTTGACACATCTGTGGTATTATTGTGGCGAAGATCCCTTTAAAAAACCTCAGGGATGCAGAGGAAAATCAAATTCATTTGACTAATTAAATTGTCGAGAGAAGAAAAAACTTTTTTTCATTTCAACATTCAACTAAAATCTTTGCACAACAAATACTAAGTTTCTGATGTTTAACATTAGTAGTTTAAGATGTTTTCTGACACAGATATCTTTGCAAATAGGAAAAGGGCCACTTAACATGATCACTGGGACATCATAGTGACTAGATTAAAAACATACCAACTACAAAGATATTGACGTAATTCTTTTTCATTGCTGCAGAGCATCCCACAGAATAGATATCCTAGTTTAGCCATGCCTCCATTACAACAAAGCTGTACAGAAATACTTGAATATGCCTTCTTGTGCACAAGTAAGAGTATTTCTCTAAGACAGATACAAAGTGGGGGAATTGCCGGGTTGCTGATTAAGCGGTTCTTTTCAGTAGATACAGCAAATTGCTGTCGAAGGGCAACAATTTTCACACTTATCAGCAGGGGAGGAGTTTTTCTTTTCCTATAACTTCACCAACAAAATCTGAAATTTAAAATCATGAAAGATCTCCAAGACATATTATTGAGGAATACAAGCAAGTTGCAGAGCAATGCATAAAGTCTAGTCAGATTTAAGTAAATTAAATCTTCAGACAATACCATATTTTTAATACATCCAAGAAAGTGCATTGAAAGCAATCTGGACAGGAAGATCATTGAAATGAATCACTAAATGGATAATGGTGCTTACTTTTGGGAAAGAGTCTGGGTTTGGAGGTGTGGCAAAGCAGAATTTGGGCACTATTTATCATGTTTGAATATTATTTTTTTTAAACCTATATTCACTTATTAACTTTGAAGTTAAAAATTGGTGCTATTTAAGTCTGAGTCATGACAACACACCACCTGCAAGGGTAGTTAATTATACAGCCCTGAACCTACTAACTCATATGATCACTGGGACATCATTCCTCTCTACCCGCTGAAAAGCCTCCAGCATATGTTGAGTCTTAATGAAGAACTGGTAAAAGAGCCAAATCATTAAGAAAACATAAAGAAAGAGATTTGTATGTACTTAGATACTTATAACCTTATACCTTAGATACTTATACCTTAGATACCTATAACGCTTAGATACTTATAACCTCAAAATCTTGACAAGGATCAGAAATCAAGGCCAGAATTCTCTCCCTGAAAGTAGACATACTCCTCAGAATTCTTTTCTACCCAGGACTCCAGTCTAGAATTAACAATCTATCGCAACCAGTACAAAGAACCGATACAAAGGCCCTTTGTATCCCAGGGCCATTTTTTCTAATTTCATTCAGAAACTACTGCAATGTTTACTTCCAAAACTAGTCATTGTAGAAATATGAAAATGAGTAAGACACTGTTTCTGTTTCTATCTTAGAGCTTAATGGAAAAAAAAAATTCAAATTGCGAAAAAAAAAAAGCATAAATTAGAAGAAGAACTTGTATGGTAGAAACTAGTATTATGCTTATTTACAAATAAAATTCATTAAAAACAGAACTATCATATGATCCAGCAATTCCACCTCTGGGTATTTATCTGAAGAAAATGAAAACACTAACTTAAAAAGATACCTGCACCCCCATGTTCACTGTAACACTATTTATAACAGCCAAGATATGAAATATTATTCACCCATAAAAAAAAATTTTGTCATTTGCAACAACATAGACGGACCTTGACAGCATTATACTAAGTGAAATAAAGAAAAACCATGTGGTCTCACTTACATGTGAAATCTTTAAAAAAAAAAATGAAAAATTGAAACAAAACAAGCTCAAAGGACAAAGAATACACTGGTGGCTGCCAGAGGCAAGGGTGGTTGCAGGGCGATAAAATGGGCGAAGAGGATCAAAAGGTATAAACTTCCAGTGACACAATAAATGAGGCTTGGGGATATGATGTATAGAATGGTGTCGAGTTAATAGTACTGTATTGCATGTTTTAATTCTACAGTGATAACAGAACAGACTTCTGTAAGATTTCAATACATTTAGACCATGAAATTTTTGCACCCAGTCTTATGTCCCTGAATATGTTCCAGTGTCTCCTAGTTTATTGTCTTATCAATTCAGTTCAGTTCAGTAGCTCAGTCGTGTCGGACTCTTTGCAACCCCATGGACTGCAGCACGCCAGGCTTCCCTGTCCATCACCAACTCCCGGAGCTTGCTAAAACTCATGTCCATCAAGTCAGGGATGCCATCCAACCATCTCATCCTCTGTCGTCCCCTTCTCCTCCCACCTTCAATCTCTTCCAGCATCAGGGTCTTTTCCAATGAGTCAGTTCTTCGAATCAGGTGGCTAAAGTATTGGAGTTTCAGCTTCAGCATTAGTCCTTCCAATGAATATTCAGGACTGATTTCCTTTAGGATTGACTGGTTGGATCTCCTTGCAGTCCAAGGGACTCTCAAGAGTCTTCTCCAACACCACAGTTCAAAAGCATCAATTCTTCAGCACTCAGCTTTCTTTAGAGTCCAACTCTCACATATCCATACAGGACTACTGAAAAAACCATAGCTTTGACTAGGCGGATCTTTGTTGGGAAAGTAATGTCTCTGCTTTTTAATATGCTGTCTAGATTGGTCATAGCTTTTCTTCCAAGGAGCAAGTGTCTTTTAATTTCATGGCAGAAGTCACCATCTGCAGTGATTTTGGAGCCCAAAAATATAGTCTCTCACTGTTTCCATTGTTTCCCCATCTACTGGCCATGAAGTGATGGGACCGGATGCCATGATCTTAGTTTTCTGAATGTTGAGTTTTAAGCCAACTTTTTCACTCTCCTCTTTCATTTTCATCAAGAGCCTTTTTAGTTCTTTTTATTGTCCATAGGAACTTGAATAGAGTTTGTATCCTACTGTTGTGTGAAAGTTGTATAAATTTATATTATGTTGAATTGATTCATAGTGCTTTTCAGGTCTACTATATCCTTCTACTTCTCTGTATATTCATTCTATTACTTTTTAAGAGTTTGATATTGAAACTCTAACTAAACATCTTAATTTACCTACTTTTAAAAAATTATAATATATATAATAGAACTATATGTAACTTTGTTCTATATTTTCCAAGTCTCCTGTAAATGTGTTACCTTAGTTTCATAATTTAAAAAAGTTAAAAAGCATTAAAAGTGAAAAATAGTACCATATTGCATGTCTGATTGCTAAGACAGTAAATCATAAAAGTTCCCATCACAAGGGAAAAAAAATTGTAACTATGTATGCTGCCGAATGTTAACTAGACTTGTAGTGATTATTTCACAATAAATACGAAGAGCAAATCATTATGTTGTACACCTGCAGCTAATATAATGTTCTATGTCAATTTTAGAGACTTCCCTGGTGGCTATATCTGAGAAGAAAGAAAGAAAGGGAAAAGGGAGGAAGGAAGGGAAGGAGGGAGGGAGAAAGGAAGGAGGGAAAGGAAACAGAGAGGGTAAGTAATTTGCCCCAAAACACACAGCAGTGTGTGGCTACATCAGGCTATAAAGCCACATGTACCTAGTTTGGAGAGTCTGCCTGAAATCACAGCATTATAATGCCCATTCATACAGACGGAGAGGTGTGGGAACAGCTTCTGTTTCATTTACAAGGGAGAGTTATAAACCTTGAGAAAATAAACAGAGTCTGTTTCTCTAATAAACTAAATGGAGTCTATTTCACACTTCGGAAGTCTGTAGGGACTAAAAGAGGAAAGATTTGGTAAAGACAAACCACCAGTCTTACCCCAAGCGGTCTCTTGCCTTCCACCAGTGAGGATCATACTTCTCCAAGATAAGGTATTCCTCTGCTCTCTTTAAAGCTAGATCATAGGGCTCTCTGGGCAGGAAATCGTACAGTGCCTTAACATGGATCTTCTCTTCAGAAACCTCAGAGGGTGGGAGGGGAGGCAGTGGCTTGCGTTTTGATGGTTGCCCATGGCCCCTGTTGGACTGTAAAAAATTAAGGAATGAGTCGTGGTACTATTGTTTAAGTGATCTGAGCTAAAAAAGAATAAGGGTAGAGAGCATCTGCCTGCCGCCTTGTTTCTCCCAGCTAGCTGCAGTAAAGCAGAAGCCTGGGTGGTATAAACATAGGAAATGACTAACTACAAAACAATTTTCAGATCCAGCAACACACTCATCATTTTGTAAATTCTCAAGATCACAAATTCTCTTGCCAGCATGGCACTGAATATTTTCATGTCATAATTCTTAAAATGTTATTTTCTCCGTAATAATTTCACTTTAAGGATTTTTCTCCTTTAGAAAAAGAGAGAGAGAGGAAAAAAAAAGCTTTTCCCTTTAATATGCTGTAAGCTTGTGTTTGGGCTTATCAACTTCCCAAGAAAATTTATTTTCTAACACTGAACTGAAAATTAATCCTGGCCTCAAAATGGTGATAGCCAGAAGGCATTTTTTCCCCAATTTCAAATTCTGCCAAAATATTACAGAATAGGCCATTTTAACTGGTCTTATTTTCTTTCCCTTTCTTCTAGGCTGTTGATTCACTAAAAGTTTATTGAAAACTTATTATGTGCCAAGCATGACATTAGGTTCTGGGCAGGGTAGCAAACGGTACCTCAAGAAGCACAGACCCTAAAAATGCCACCTTCCTCTACCCCTTCTCCCCCTTCAAAATGATACTCACTTGCTTCTTACTTGGCAAGTCACTGAACCACGGTCTGCGACGCTGTGTGTATTTTTCTGAAAGTTCTTCATCTTTGCTAAGGCTTATTTGTGTCCTCACTTGCCTGTCATTGAAAAATAATCACGTTACAAAGGATTATTTTACTCTTAGCTATAAATCCACTAGACTATAAACAAGCTAGTAGTGAAGTCTTCTTCCTATTTTTTATTTAGAAGACTTCCTAACTCCATTTCCTTGGGCAAGGTACTCTGGGACCTCTCAGAACTTTATTTTACTTTTTTTAATCTAGGACTAGAGACACTAAGAGCATATAGAGTTGCTATGAATAATAAAATTGAGAAAATACATGTCACACGGGCAACACAGAGTCTGGTGACTATTAAGGGCATACAGTTAAATCACGATAATGAAGACCTTTCTGTGTCAGGCAGTGTTTCACATTTCACATGCATCGCCTCATTTGAAAGCATCTATTGTTAAAAAGTAGACATGGTGTAACGATTAAGAACATGAGTTTGGATCCCAGATCTACCATTTTTATAGTGTGGCCTTGGGCAACGTAACCTCCCTAGGCCTGCGTTTCTTCATCTGTATAATGGGGATTGTAAAAACAAACAAATAAAAAGGGTGGTTTTGAGAGTTACTAAGAGCTAAAAAAAGTAAACTGTTTAATACAGTCTGACATACAGGACTCCCATTAAATGCTGGCTGTTACTATTATCATGGCACCCTGGATTTTTATCTTTATCCATCATTTACTGGGCACCAGAGTATAAAACACATTGGTAGTTTCAGGGAGAACCTCAAATAAGACAGGATTCTTGCCCTTAAAAGGTAAAAATTACAGAATGAGACACAGACACATAAATAGCACACATGAAACAAAAATCAAATAGAGAACCAGGCCGCATGCTCTGGGAACACAATGGAAGGAGCAATTAAGTCCAAGAGGATCGAGAAAGGACCATGGACCTGGCACATGACCTATCGCTAGCTTTAAATGAATGGCCATTCAGTAGGGAAAAAATGGGAGGAGTTTCCCAGGCAGATGAACAGCAGATTCAAAGAAACATGGAGATTCCACCCAAGAAGTTGCCCTCAGACTTACCGCTTCTGCACGGAACAGCAACAGCAGCAGCAGAAAATCGACTGGATGGTGTTATCTGAAAAGCAGATCATTTTCAACTGTTAGAAAGCCATGAATCCATGATATTGGAAAGAGGAGGCTGCTGGCACTATTCCAGAGGAGGAAATCTCTGAGGGCATGGGTAATAGAAAGTTTCCTACACATGCAAACCTTTACCCTGCCCTTCTTCACTAGTAGAAGATGAAAGATTGTCACTAACACGAAAATAAGTTACTGGTACCCTGGCCACTGTGGTTTCCCTTCTCAGGCTCTTATCTCTGGGTCTGGTTTCATGCATTTCCTCAGTCAGTGGATGAAAAATGACCAGTGTATTCACTTTACATTGATAAGGGCTGATGTCGGCTGACAAATGTACCAAAGAATATGATTCTGAAAACAATGTTCCCTAGGGAATCTGCTAGCAGGGATTTTAAATTAGGTCCATTACATTTCTTCAAATATATTTTAAAATATATTTATATAAAGTAATATAAATATACTAAATATATTTATAATATTATGTAATATATTATGTAATAATATAACTTAGCATGTTTATTCTATTTTTATATTTTGTGTATAAAAATACACTTACCTTTTTGGATCTCAAACTTTCTATGGATTAGGTTCAAACAAATGAATATTTAAAGAAAGCACTAACTACTTAGTGCTTTATTAAATCTGGGTCATTCTTACACTTCTTTTGTCAAGCTTAATCTTTATTTGTTAGATTATTTGCCTATTTTCAAACCATAAATAAATTCTGAATATATCAAAAGCTGTTTTATGTGCACAGAACCTACATTTCACAGCAACTCTTTCTCATACTGGCCCCTGAAAATGAAATATTATTAAGAAAGCAGAGTACATTAGACATGAGCATTAGCATTAGTCTAACCTCATTTGAGGTTAGAAAGGGCTGCATATGAATTCTAGCTGGAGGTGGGTGGGGTGCTGACTATATCAGGAATAAGTCCCTTTACTTCTCTAAGTCATTGTTTTCCTATCTGTAAAAACAAGAAAATCATACCTATCCCCTTTGAGAAGCCTTCAGGGGCAGAGATTAATCTCTGCCTTTGTGGGTTTGGGCAAGCTAGTTAAGTGTTTCGTGCTTAGGTTTCCTCATCTGTAAAATGGGAATAATAGGATACTTAGCATGTAAGGCTACTGTGAGGATTAATTGAATGAGTTCCTATACAACACCTAGAACAATGCCAGGTATGTTTAAGAGGGCAATCAAGATCTATTATCATTACAGTTTTGTTGAAAAGGTTAAACTAGATGTTTTCTCTAAAGTTTCTCTCCTGGAACACACGAGAGGGACGGATCCAAGCAGAAGCCACCCAGTACAATCTACCCCTCAGCATCCACTCTATGCCCTCAGAACACAGGATGCAACAAAGCCCTATCAGCTAACATATTATCACCAGCTGATGTCAATTTGATTATACTCCCACCTGAAACTTGGTACATTAACCATCATTAGGATTCTTACATCAGATAAAGAAATGAGGTGAAAACAAGAGTAACAGAGGACATGGTTGCTACAATTTCCACCTTTACAGCTATCCTGCGTCATAAGTTGATCACAGGTGCCCTCTATCACCTTCCATTCCTTGTGCCCTCTTGCCTTTGCTAACACTTTGGTGGAAGGAGCTTTCCTCTGCTGGAATTGCCCAAATGTTCATTCCTGTAGGATCTGGTCCTTAGGTGTTCTTAATGGGGTTGTTACAATTTTCTACTGACCAGGACTATTTTGAATACTAAGAAATGAAGCTAGTGGCTAGTGTTGCCTCCTGAGGTGGCCCACACTCTGTGGAGTGTGTTTCTCTCTAAATAAATCCACCTCTTACCTATCACTTTGTCTCTCACTGAATTCTTTCTGTGATGAGACAACAAGACTGAGCTTCATTAGGTCCTGAAACCCCCACCAGATGGAAGAAGTTAACTTCATGCTGCCCACAAGCACGTAGTCCCCAGACCTGTTGGAACCAGAAGTTGATGATGCTGACTCACCACTAGCCAATCAGAAGAATGCCCATGAGCTGATCATGCCCTGCTCCTTGAACCATTCCTATAAAATTCCTCATTACCGCCTCCAGGGGAGAAACACTGTGACCTACCCACCCATCCCCCTCCTTGCCTGAAAAGCAATAAAGTTATTCTTTTCTACTTCATCCCCAAAAGGAAAGAAATGAAGCTAGTATGTCCCCTCAGTTTCCAAGTCCTCTTTGTCCTCATTGTAAAGAATGAACCCAGTTTCTTCCTGGAAATTGGGATACTCATCTCTGATACATTGAATCCTTTCTGTGCCCATCAACTCACTGATACCAAGAATCCCACAATGGTCAGAGGGCAATCTTAGCTCCCAATATTCCCTAAGAAAAGGATTCTTCTCTGGGGCACTGGTATCTCCAAGCTCACCAAACACAAAAGTCACAGGGAAAGAAAATAACAATATTCCAGTGGGCTATTAGTTGGTAAGAGGGGCCACTCCAATCTCTTCTTCCTCAGTTGCCAGACTCATGTATCCTAGCTTTATGAAGACATCACCACATTTGCTGCTGGTTTAAGACATTTACTGTATTCTATAGAACATCTTTCCAACTTTGCAAGATGTTGTCTCCCAGATGTCATAGGAATTGATGCTTTAGCAGGCCATTTAGCAACCAGAAGCCAGAGAGCTTGGAAGCATGTTGAACTAAGCCCTACAGATAACTTTTCCAGGAGAAGAAGGAATACCAAGAAGCCAAGCTCACTAAGCCACCATGGAGGCTGGTTCTACATTTAACTCCTACTGGTCATCCTTCCAGGATAGAACAGGGTGAATAAGAATAAAGACACCCAGGACAGTAATCAATTATATATTGTTTCCTTTTCCTTTCACTGAAATTGACCTTCAAAACCAGATTCAGGTATTACTAACACGCCTTTCTCCGATTTGGACCTGCCATTATTCTGTCTTTGGGCTATAGACACCTTGGGAGTCCAGTGGCAAACACCTCATTTCCATCAGGCAAAGATTCACCTTTACCCCTATGATTTAATAGCTTTCTTCCTTAGCCAAGAAACCATCTGTTCTCCATCCCAAAGTTGATTTCTGGAGACTCAAATAGAGTCCCCCCCCCCCAACAAATTTGCACTACACCGTGTATTATTAGGCTTTTGGGTCTCAACTGCTTCTGTCAGTTTTTAAAATCTTACTGTTTTTCCCCACCCTTCTGTTACTGCTGCTGCTAAGTCACTTCAGTCGTGTCTGACTCTGTGCAACCCCATAGATGGCAGCCCGCCAGGCTCCCCCGTCCCTGGGATTCTCCAGGCAAGACTTCTGTTACTAAAAAGGTCTAAGTCTCCATTATCTGAATTATACCAAGAGCCTCCTAACTTCCTACTGCTCTACCCTTAACTCCCCCTATGGTTTCTTTTCCGCAGTCGGAGTAATTAATTTAAAACCTAGGTCAGATCATGCTACTCCTTGTCTCAAAACCCACAACGGCTCTCCGTTTCACAGAGTGTTTTAGCCAATTTTCTCACAATAGTCTCGAAACCTTCTGTGGTCTGGCCTCCTGGTGCCTTCTCATCCCTCTCCCCAGTGCACTCATACTCATTTACCCCCCACACTGGCCACACTGGCCCCACAGTGCTTCCGGGCCAGGCCTGCTCTCGGAAAAGGCTCTTCACCTCTGTTCTGCCTGGACCATTCTTCCCTCAGGTGTCAGTCTTCCCTCTCTCCACTCCTCAAGTCTGCTCCAATCTCACCATCTCAGTGAAGAGTACCCTGACCCATGACTATTGACCTGCTAACTTCAGGATTCCTGACTTTGCTCTATTCTTTTTTTAAATAGCATTTCTCACATTCTAACATGATAAGCAATTTATCATTTTTCCCCTTTCTGTCTCCTCAACTAGAATGCAAACAGGGATCATTGTCTACTTTGTTCACAGTTAGATCCCAAGAGGCTGGAATAGTTTTTGACACCTAATCATTACTCAACAATTATTTGTTGAGCAAAATCAATATATGAATGAAAGAGTTTGAAGGAGCATCAAATGATAACTTTTTCAAAGCACCCACCTGCTTTGCTTCAATCCCAACAGGAAAATGAAAACTGAATGTGTGGGGGACAGAATAAGCAGGTGCAACTAAATAAGCAGCAGAACAAGTAGTGAACTGTAAGAGTGGGGATGTAAGATTATGAAAGTCCTTGAAATAAGAGAAGATAGGACCTTGACTGTATTTGTAGAACAGAGTCACTAACTACTGAAGACAGAGAACAATTCAGTCACAATAAAGCAGAATAAACTCTGTACGCAGCCTAGAAACCTTTGTAAGATGGTCTGGCAAGGTAAGCGATGATCTTCATGGTCACAGGTTCTAATATAAGCTAGAACATTGAATATCATTGAAGCTAAGTATTTATAATGGTTACGTTACTCCTTGAATAACTGCTGGCATGCTATATTTATTCTCTATAGTTTTCTGTACGCTTCAATACAGAATATATAAAACTAAAATTTGTGAATTAAAAAAAAAGCAAAGACCCAGAAAATCAGGTAGGTCTGTGACTAGTTAGATACCTATTCTAGGATTGGAAACTTTTTGAATGTATATGATTTTTAGTGATAGATACAAAGATTTTTTATTTCTCTAATTCAGCCAACTGTCTCACCTTTTACCCAATCAGAATTATCATCTTCCTTGCAAGCCCTAATAAGAAAACTAGCCAATCATTTCCCCTTTCCAGTTTTCCTATGTCTGTGTATGAGTCCATCAAAATCATGGATTCTGTCCAAGCCCCATCTTTATATCCAACTTCCATGATTCAGTTCAAATTATTCCGCTTTTTACTTCTTCTCTGCCCTGCTACCAGCCTAGTCCAAGCCCTCATAAGCCCACACCTATAATTCTGCATTAATTCACTTAATTCTCACAATGACCCCATGAAGGAAGTCCCATTTATCAGATGAAGACTCTGAATCACAGAGATGTTGAGAGTCAAGGGCTTATAAGCGGAAAGCCAGGACTAGAACCCAGGCAGGCTCACTCCAGAGTCTGCTCTGAACCTGTTTCAGTGACTGAATAAACTGGTCAAATTCCCCACTGGTCAAATTCCTCCCCTCAGTACATCCTATATACTCATTTCCCTAAAGTCTATCTTAGCCAGCTGCTCTACATCCTCAGCATCTAAAATGACTCTCCGGTGACTATAGTTAATAATACTGTATTGCATTTCTGAAAGTTGCGAAGAGATGAGATCTTAAAATTTCTCATAATTCCACTGTAACCAGGTATGCTGACCGACGTTAACTAGACTTATTGCGGCGCTCACTTTGCAGCGTATACATGTACCAAATCACTGGGCTTCCAAGGTGGCGCTAGTGGCAAAGAACCACCTGCCAATGCAGGAAGCATAAGAAATGCGGGTTCAATCACTGGCTCGGGAAGATCCCCGGAGGAGGGCATGATAACCCGCTTCAGTATTCTTGCCTGGAGAATCCCAAGGACAGAGGAGCCTGGCAGGCTACAGTCCACAGAGAGTCAGCCACGACTGCAGCAGCAGCTTAGCCCTGCACAGTGCAGCACCAAAGCACTATGCTGTACAGCTACACCTGATATATTGTAGGTCAGTTAATCCTCAAGAAAAAATTAAATTGATAAAATGGATTCTCAACAACATATGGCAACAAGATTGTATCTTTCCTTATTTTCAGGGCCTTTCAAAATCTGATCACCCATCCTGACTCTTACTGTTCACCAGTTCCTATCACACCAACTTCTTCTATTTGCTGTTCTCACAGACATCTTGCCTATTTCTGCCTCCAGCCTGAAAAAGGCTTCCTTTGTACTTTACTCCCATCTAATCTTCCTTCAGGCTCCCAAAGCGCTGTGACCTGTCTTGCCCTGTGGCTCTTAATTAGGTACCATCTTCCATGGTCATTTATATTTCTTTGTGTAGCCTTCATCGCTCACTGGGCTTCTCAATCGCACCACTGTTGATACTTTAGACGCTTTAGATGGATGAATTCTTTGTTGTGGGGAGCTGTCCCGTATATTGCAGGATGTTTAGCAGCATCTCTGGCCACTATGCACCAGGTGCCAGCGGCAACAGCCCCATCACCCCTCTAATACCCACCTCCCCCTCACTGGTGTGAACACCGCAATGTTTAGCGGCATTGTCAGATGTCCCCTGAGGGCAAAATCACCCTTTGTTAAGAACCACTGATTGAGCTAGATTGTAACCATTGAGCTAGATTCATGGTCTGTGTTGCATGCTTTTTTGTCTTGTCCATAACATCAGAGGCTTGTTTAGAACAAGAACCTGATAGATAACTGTTAAATAACACCTTCCTGATCTCTACACCATCATATTACATTTAGGCTCTATTTCTCAGTAACTCACTCTACCACATGGTATCTCACAGCTTGATGCTGGCCGCAGAGAAAGCTAGGTTGACCACGTCCTTTTCACTAAGTGGGACAGCAAGGCTGAAGAAGACAGCTTCCGGAGCTTATAGTAGGTCATGAGTCTAACTAACATTTTGTTCCAGATATAATAAAAGAAGAAGAAGGAGAGGTGGGGGGAGAAAAAGAAACAGCAGTTTATCCGAAATCAAACATCAATCCATGAGATGCTAAACGAAATGGTGAAACTGGTGTTCAAATTTTTTTTTCTCTGTTAGGACAGATATGGAGTTGAGCGATCATTAGGGTCAGAGTAACCTGAAGTCACATCATGTCTCAATTTTCTTGTAGCAATAATATGATGTGGGGCAACTACTCAGGAAACTCACCTGGAAACCTACCTTCTAAGAGAGGCAGTTCCCCTCTCCTACCAACAAAGCCTTTACCATATGCAGACACTACAGTAAGATCTTATTATCATATACTAATTCACACCCTATGGGAGTGACGCTACTGGTAAAGAATCCCCCTGCCAATGCAGGAGATGCAAGGAGCTCGGGTTTGATCCCTGGATCAGAAAGATCTCCTGAAGTAGGAAATGGCACCCCACTCCAGTATTCTTGCCTGCGAAATCTCATGGACAGAGGAGTGAAATCTCATGGACAGTCCATAGCATCACAGAAAGTCAGACATGACTGAGTGACTGAGCACACACACATATACACACAACTCACTCCCTACACTATTTCAATGTGTAATAGTAAGATCTTACTGTAATAATAACGTAATACTGTTATTATTAATGTTATTATTACCTAGAGCCAGATATCCTGGAATGTGAAGCCAAGTGGGCCTTAGGAAGCATCACTACAAACAAAGCTAGTGGAGGTGATGGAATTCCAGTTGAGCTATTTCAAATCCTAAAAGATGATGGTGTGAAGTGCTGCACTCAATATGCCAGCAAATTTGGAAAACTCAGCAGTGGCCACAGGACTGGAAAAGGTCAGGTTTCATTCCAATCTCAAAGAAAGGCAATGCCAAAGAATGCTCAAATTGCCGCACAATTGCACTCATCTCACACGCTAGTAAAGTAATGCTCAAAATTCTCCAAGCCAGGCTTCAGCAATACATGAACCATAAACTTCCAGATATTCAGATTGGTTTTAGAAAAGGCAGAGGAACCAGAGAGCAAATTGCCAACATCCACTGGATCATGGAAAAAGCAAGAGAGTTCCAGAAAAACTTTGCTTTATTGACTACGCAAAAGCCTTTGACTATGTGGATCACAATAAACTGTGGAAAGTTCTGAAAGAGATGGGAATACCAGACCACCTGACCTGCCTCTTGAAAAACCTGTATGCAGGTCAGGAAGCAACAGTTAGAACTGGACATGGAACAACAGACTGGTTCTAAATAGGAAAAGGAGTACGTCAAGGCTGTATATTGTCACCCTGCTTATTTAACTTATATGCAGAGTACATCATAAGAAACACTGGGCTGGAAGAAGCACAAGCTGGAATCAAGATTTCCAGGAGAAATATCAATAACCTCAGATACGCAGATGACACCACCCTTATTGCAGAAAGTGAAGAGGAACTAAAGAGCCTCTTGATGAAAGTGAAAGAGGAGAGTGAAAAAGTTGGCTTAAACCTCAATATTCAGAAAATGAAGATCATGGCATCCAGTCCCATCACTTCATGGCAAATAGATGGGGAAACAGTGGAAACAGTGAGAGACTTTATTTTGGGGGGCTCCAAAATCACTGCAGATGGTGACTGCAGCCATGAAATTAAGATGCTTGCTCCTTGGAAGGAAAGTTATGACCAACCTAGACAGCATATTAAAAAGCAGAGACATTACTTGGCCAACAAAGGTCTGTCTAGTCAAGGCTATGGTTTTTCCAGTAGTCATGTATGATGTGAGAGTTGGACTATAAAGAAAGCTAAGCGCTGAAGAATTGATGCTTTTGAACTGTGGGTTGGAGAAGACTCTTGAGAGTCCCTTGGACTGCAAGGAGATTCAACCAGTCCATCCTAAAGGAGATCAGTCCTGGGTGTTCATTGGAAGATCTGATGTTGAAGCTGAAACTCCAATACTTTGGCCACCTGATGCAAAGAACTGACTCATTGGAAAAGACCCTGATGCTAGGAAAGATTGAGGGCAGGAGGAGAAGGGGACGACAGAGGATGAGATGGTTGGATGGCATCACCGACTCAATGGACATGAGTTTGTGTGAACTCTGGGAGTTGGTGTTGGACAGGGAGGCCTGGCATGCTGCAGCTCATGGGGTTGCAAAGAGTCGGACACGACTGAGTGACTGAACTGAACTGAATGTTATTATCCCCATTGAACAGAAGAAACTGAATAACAGAGAGGTTCAGTAATTTGTCCAAAGCCACATACCTAAAAAGCAACCAAGCACAAATTTAAGGCCACAGAGCTTGGTTGAGTCCATGAGCATAATGATGAGCCTCCTCTTGTGGATGAGAAGATTGGGTAAGTTAGCAAAGGGGAATGCCTAGAACAGAGCAGTTAGCCATTTAATTTCGCACCTTTCCCATCACTCAGCTTCCTAGAACTCATTCATGTACTGTGTATTTGCAGGGTGGATTGAAGGTAAACAGATAGAAGCGGACTGCGGTTCTCCCTCTGAAGACAGAATGGGAAGAAGGCCAAGTAGGTTAGAGCTGACCTTCAGTATTCTCTACCCTATTTGCCCCACTCAGGACTCTAATGGTCCCTCCTCCAACTATCAACAGCTCTCCAGAAGGTGTAAATGATATGAGAGTAAATTGATGTAACAGTAAACATTCACTGCAGGGCTTCTTTTAAAGGCATTTTCACGTTTGTAGGCATGACACTCATCTTTATCAAAGTGATCAGAGACAGAGAGAGAGAGAGATTGATTTAAGGAATTGGCTCACACAGTTATGAGGGCTGGTGAGTCCAAAATCTGATGAGGCAGACTGGAGACTCAGGGAAGAACTGCAGTTTGAGTCCAGAGGCAGGCTGATGGCCCACTTTTTCCTTGCTTAGTGGAGATCAGTCTTTGCTCTATTAAGGCCTTCAACCGATTAGATGAGGCTCACCCACATTGTGTAAGGTGGTGCTATCTAACTATCTCATCCTCTGCCACACCCTTCTTCTTTTGCTTTCAATCTTTCCCAGCATCGGGGTCTTTTCCTTAAATTAAATATATAGACCTTTCAAAGGGAAATTGCTGGTATTTGTCAGCAGACATAATATCTGGGGACTAGGAAAAGGCCTTGCCCTCTTCACTGAATTTATAATACATGACTACACAGTAGCAGAGTGGATAATAAATCCAGCAACAATCTCTCAGTTATCTTTACTCTCTTCTGCAGCCTAAAATTTAGGAGGAAGATTATTCAGAAATACTCATTTGATTTGCAAAGCAGAAGTAGAGACATAGAGAACAAACATGGATAACAAGGAGTGGGGAGGGAGGTGGGATGGACTGGGATATTGGGATTGCTACATACACTGCTACGTACAGAATAGATAACTAACAAGAACCTACTGTATAGGGAACTCTCCTAAATACTCTGTGGTGACATAAGTAGGAAGGAAATCCAATATCCATATATGGGATATATGTGTATATATATAACTGATTCACTTTTCTGTACAGCAGAAACTAACACAACTTTGTAAGACAACTATACTCCAATAAAAAAAATTATTTGTCCTCATTCAATAGCAAAGACAACTGCCTTGAAATAAAGGTCCGACTCTGCCATGACTTTAGTCACAATAAGGTTTTGTTCTATCACCGCTGAAGGCCAAGGACAGCTGAGAGCAGGGAGGCCCACTTCTGCCTTGTTTATGGTTCCAGTTCTGCACAAAACAGTTACTAGCAACTAGTTGCTGCCCAGGGAATTATCAATGAGTGAGTGAAAAACAAACTGTAAAAGCCAAACAGCTTCCTGATGATCCTTGTTTGGCATGACTCTCAAGACACTTGGCATGTCTGCTTACAGACTGAAGTGTTGATTCATGCCAAAGTAAATGACAATGATTATTGGATTCATGGTCATCTTCTATTTACAGCATCACAGGTCGTCCAGGTGAATGAATAAACGAAGTCACTGCCAGATGCCCACAGTGATTACAGAAGCTATTCTTTGAATTTTTTCTCATTAACCTGCAAAGAGAAAGCCTTTTTGCGCCTTTGTAAAATTTCCGATTTAGGCAGAAATTCATGCATACCTGGCCTTTGCCAGAGACTGTCTAAAACGCCCCAGAGACAGACAATGACTATTTGCCTGCTGGAAGGTTATACTCAGGGTTGAGGATTATCACTGGAAGTAATCAGAGCTTCCTCTCCCAGGCTTACATCTGCGCTGTTCTTTTCATCTGCTGCTTATTCCCCAGCAAATGTCTTTAATTATCTATCGTGTACCAGCAAATCAGGAAAAGGGCATCACATCCCGGCGTAATCTCTGTGACCTTTAGGAACTGGCACGTCTCTCATGGATAAGGGAGTTGGGCTTCTCATTTTATTTGATATTCTCGTTCTTTCCTGTGAAGGCTTGCTCCCCCTTCTCCCATCCGCGCAGGTCTCCTTTCCACCTCTGGCCTTGCGCACATGGCTGAGGCAGGGCTCGGTTTGGGGACGGGTTTCCACCAGGGGGCGCTAGAAGGGAGCAAATGGAAGAAGCACCACTGTTCACATCTCCCGAAGGCTCTCAATCCCACAGATAAGCCCAAGTACAGGAGCTGTTGGGCCATTGCTGTCTGGGAACAAAGCTGGCGCGTTTCTAATGTTTTCAGGTTTGTATGTGTATAACTTCACGTTCATCTCCGGGCGTTTCCGATGGCAGAGTTTCGTTTTGAATCAGTGCGCCAAGTGAAATTCACTCCTCCTGAGTTTGCTTATAACAACTGGCTGGTTGCTTATAACAACTTTGCTAGTAATAGATGGCTGGTGACTTTTATTTGAAAACGTAAATAACTGGCTCGTTTCAAGAGCTGCCTCGAGCCAAAGACTAGGCTAGTGGCCCAGCCCACACGATCCAGGTTGTGGTTTTAGGACCAGGAATTCTAGGGCAGCTGCACTCACAGCTGAAGAATTCCAGGAATGGCAAAGTCTGGAAAACTTTGGCTTTGGAAAAATGGCTCTGGGCTATTGGAGCTGATCCTCCTAAGTCCACTATAAGAACCATCTTTTTTTCCCCCCAGAAATTCACAGAAAGGGCACACCTCTTCATGACTGCAGTAAACTTCCACCACTAGATCTATTTCTGGGACTTTCCAGTAGGTCAGACAGTAAGAATCTGCCTACAATGCAGGAGACCTGGGTTTGATCCCTGGGTCGGGAAGATCCTCTGGAGAAGGAAATGGCAACCCACTCCAGTATTCTTGGCTGGAGAATTCCTTGGACAGAGGAGTCTGGCGGGCTACAGTCTGTGGGTTTGCAAAGAGTCAGACACAACTGAGGGACTAACACTCCACTCCAGATCTATTAAGGGACTTTTAAAGACAGGTACATTTTAGTGAACTTAACCCCACGCCATCTGGGAGGTGTGACACATAGCTAGCTTTTTTCTAGCTTGGATTTCTACCTCTGAACAGGCACCGAAAAAAGGCTTTGTGTTCACCAAACTAAGAATCCACACCAATGAGGGAAAGACAGAAAAGAAAATAGAAAGAGAGGGGAAGGGGAAGAGAGGGAGGAAACAAGAGGGAGAGAAACACATTGAGTTTTTCACAGAAATATTTACTCAATGTAAAACATTATCCTTGAGACAAACTTATGGTCACCAAAGGGGAAAGGTGAGGGCGTGATAAATTAGGAGTTTGGATACACATATACATACTACTATATATAAAATAGATAATCAACAGGAACCTACTGTATATATATAGCACAGAGAACTTTTACTCAATATTCTGTAATAATCTATATGGGAAGAGAATCTGAAAAAAAAGTTGATCTATATGTATAACTGAATCATTTTGCTGTATACCTGAAACTAACACAACATTGTAAATCAACTATACTCCAATATAAAATAAAAATTAAATTTAAAAACATTTCAAAGATATCCTCAATTCTGAGTTTATGCTCTATGTATTTGAAACCTTACATTTCCCTTGTTATGTGTGTGCGCCTCCTCTGATGTTAAAAGGACACTCCTTT
Source organism: Bos grunniens (assembly GCF_055505025.1). NCBI lineage: Eukaryota > Metazoa > Chordata > Mammalia > Artiodactyla > Bovidae > Bos > Bos grunniens. The sequence goes on along the minus strand of NC_141170.1, from coordinate 51,659,261 downwards.
CACAGAATTAAGAAACAGTGTTTCCATTCTTCTAAAAATAGCAATCATCAGAGATGTTAGTGTCTTTTAAATGTATTGACAAAATAAGTCAGCGACTCTGTATTAGATCCCAAACTGGTTTTTGGACATTATCCTGTCTGTTAAAGCTTCAAGTTATTCCACTAAGGGATTCGCTGGTTCCTAATAGAAAACAGGCAGCTAGCTCGTGGGACGGTATGTGATACTCTGGGTGAAGGACAAGCACAGTGCTGGCCTGGCGGGGCCTGAGAGGCTGCTGTGTGAGGAAAAGGGCGAGGGGACTCTGGAAGCTCGGGGAAGCTCTGCACTGGGGCACTGGGCACGAGGGGAAATGGTGTCCTGGGAGCAAAGATGCTAAAGGAAAAGACGGAGTCTCCCTGAAGACTGACAGCCCATCCGTTCACAGCTTCAGCCAGCAAAGCCCCGGATACCAAACATTCCAGCTCCAGAAGCCCTTGTTTGCTCCAGGAAAGAACTTTATTTCTTCTCAGTTCTGAGCTAGCATGAGAAGGGCTTTGCAAGCATCCTGCACACAACTCCTCCATCCCCAGGTCTCAGAGTGGTGTTTCCTAGGAGGTTATGGTCTATGAGCTCCAAGTGCACGAACAGCTCACAGACATCACATGCAGACATCTGGCCAGCTTGGTGGCCACCAGACCTGCTGGCAGCCAGCACTGGGCCACGCTCTCCAAGGGCAGGGAGGAGACAGATGCTGGTCAGTGGGCTTCACTGCACAGCAGGGCATCTGCTGGTCACACACAAAAAAGTGTGGAAACCTCACAAACCCAGTGCCAGTCAGTGGCTGCTGTGGGCATTATTGCTTTTATGCAGCTGTGAGGGGATAAAAATGAAATTATTTAGAAACAAAAGGAAAGACATGCATTCTAGTGTCCATATTAACACTGAGCCTATTTTTCAGAAAGAGGACCAACTCCAGCCTGAGGCAACTGGCCAAGTCTTCTTTGGGTCCATGGCTGTCCTAGGTTTTGCCACTGGTTTAGCTAGTCATTGTTGGATGCCAAACCTCGAGGCAGAAACCATCTCACAGTTTCTGTGGGTCGGGAGTCCAGGCACAGCTTTGCTGGGTGCTTCTGAATCAAGTTGAAAAGTTCACGAAGCTCGTGACATTGTGGTAAAGGGGAGTTGGGTTAAGTTGGAGAATCTTCTTTCAAGTTCACTCACACGGCTGTTGCTGGCTTTGGTGGCATGGCTCATGGGGATGGGGATTCTCATAGGGTGTCCAAGAGTGCTCACAGCATGGCAGTGGGTTTTCCAAAAGACAGGGAGTCTGAGAGCACTAAGACAGAAGCTACAGTCTGCTGCGAGCTCATCTCCCAGGAACACTCTATCCAGCCCAGCTACCATACTCCATTCATACTAGAGAAGAGGGATCATGCAAGGGTGTGGACAGCAAGAGGAGGCATCACTGGGCCACCTTAGAGATGCCCATGCAGCCACCCTCCTTATCTTCATATTAATTGGAAAAGAAATAACAGAGAATATTAATTTAAAGGGGTTTGTGTGGGACTCAAATACAACGAGGAATGTTGTTTTTCAAGTTTTGTTTGTTCAGTTGTTTTTCAGCTCAGTCATGTCTGACTCTTTGTGACCCCATGGACTGCAGCACGCCAGGCTTCTCTGTCCTTCACCATCTCCTGGAATTTGCTCAAACTCATGTCCATTGACTCGATGCTGCTATCTAACCAACTCATTCTCCCCTGTCGCCCCCTTCTCCTCCTGCCTTCAATCTTTCCCAGCATCAGGGTCTTTTCCAGTGAGTCAGCTCTTTCCATCAGGTGGCCCAAGGAGGAACAAGAAGGAATAAGAGGGGCTTTGAAATCAGAGGCCCAGGAAAGGTAGAGTGACCGCGGGGTCCTTACCTCGCACCCCACCCCCGCCCCAGATCAAATTATGAGTCCAGAAAACTGCCTTTTAACAGTATCCCAGGCACACTTTGGACACACTAAGACTTAAGAAGCACTCAAAGATTACTTTCCTTCTACTCTATAAACTGGAAAGAAACGAGAAATAAGGTGATGATGAAGTGGAAGGGAGGGCGGTGGTCAGCTACATGAGCCCCCAGCATTTCTCCCTGGTCCCTGCGCCCTAAATAATTCCCCTGGGCTGGGTCTGTCCTCAGACCAGCCGTTAGTTGTCGTTTCACAAACCGACCCTCACTGGAGCAGGGCCCTGGCACCTCCCTCAGGCTCTGCCCACCAGTCTGTATGATCAACACTCACCTCCCACCTTCTCCTGTCCCACAGCAGCCTAGGAGGCCAGACTTCTATGACAACCCTTAAAACAACCAGTGTGTTTCGCAAATGACTCTGGTCCAGCAAATACTTAGAAATATGGTTTCAGCTGGTATTAACACATCTTGGGGCACCCCTCAGTTTTCGCTCATCAGCAGTAAACACTCATTTGTTTCACCCAGGAGAAAACAGAGCCACATCTAAGTGCAATTTGTTGGAATAAATAAATCGGTGATTCTCACCATGCAATCAAATTATCAGAAGCTGGAAAGGACAGTGATAGTTCATCAAACCCATGCCCTTCCAGACCAGACAGAATGATCCTCAAAATATCCCCACAAATAGGCAACCTCTTATTCAATCCTTTGGGCAATCTAATCGTTGTCTCAACCCTCACTGTTTATTTTATATATAACTGAATCCTTCCTGTTATTTACAACCTTTTCTCTAGTTCTGATCTCAGGAGACATGAAGAACAGATGCCCACATGGCTTTTAATAAAAGATTTTTATTAAGTCACTGCTCATCTTTGTCCTGTCGCCGGGGGAGGTGAGGACACAGGCTGTTGCTTCTTAGCTCTTAATGCTTCACTCTGCTTTGCCTGTAAGTCTGATAACAGGCATCCATCTTTATGTGTGGATCCAGACAGTAAGTTATAGTTCAGGTAAGTACAAGTGGGATAGCCTGGATTATTATTTTTTTTTACAAATCTTATCAACGAGTCCTATGAGGTGATTTAGTTTAAACCCATGACATTTTAAAAACTGCAAACAACTTTTCCTAATGCAACTTAAAAAATCAGAAATGCAAAAACTGTTGTCAGCTGGCCTTGACGGCTTTATTCTCATGTGACTGAGTGTAGTTTTCATAGTCATTCAGTATTCAAATCAGTGTCTTTCTTCCCAATTTTTTAATTTCTTGCATAACAAGACTCTCTGAGTCTTCAAAGTAAATTAATATGCATTTCCAAAACTTGTACATGGGACTGAATAGTCCTCCAAAGCAATTCCAAAATTAAGTTCATGAAGAACCTGTCGTTTTAATTTCTTGTTTCTCTAATATACTGTGTTGGGTGGTAGGCAAAAAGAGGGTCCCTGTTGTACAGATGGGGACCTCACATGAGGAAGTTGCCAAAGGTGACCCCCTAAGGTTGCAGCAAATCCTGAACTAGAATTGGGATCCTAGACTTCTGCCCTCAGTTCTCTACACAATATTCTAACACAAATACTTTTCAAACTGATCACATTTCTACACACAGCAATTTTGGGGTTTTTTGTGTGTTCTTAAGGCTGAACATTTTCTAAAATGACATCATCACCATGCTTATTCAAATAACAAAGAAAACCCTGTCACAACATCTGGGGAAACTATCTTCCAAACATCATAATTTCTGGCTTTCAAGAGTGAGAATCAAGCCCAGAACAAGCCCTGAAGATAAAGGCCCGAGCCATCTTACTTACAGGTGGAAAGAATCATGCTGCCTTATGTGGGGAGCATACAAACAGCCTTCTGGTCTCCAGAGATGCTCCTGTCACAAAAACACATCTTTTAACTGAAATCATAGCTCACTGAAGACGTTTCTCACGGGCAAAGTTAACCCCACCTATTTTCCTGTTCTAAAAACCTCAGCGAAGTGTGTGAATGACAACCTGATGGCCTATATAAGAGAAAGCTGAATAATCTCCATCCGGATCTGAGGGTAGCTGCTGTTCGCTCCTCCTTCCCGACTGTGTGGGTGACCCCACCAAACACCATTTCAAGAAGTCACAAGGTTTGGGCAAAAGGGACCTTAAAAAGAGCATGAATGCAAACTGCTATCTCTGAACTGAGGAGGAAACGGAGGCACAGATGGGATAAGGGGCACAGTTCATGGTAGAAACAGAACTAGATTGTCAGTTTTAAAGTACCGTGTCTAGAATGTTCTGTCCTCCGGCTCAGTACTAACACTTTTTGGCACCATCAGAAGAAAATTTATTCCGTGGGGAGAAGGGAAAACCAACCCATCCCCAGGTAACTGGGGTGTGGTAACATTATCAATGATAAAAATGCACTTGGGAGTTTCACTTTATCCCATTGAAAAATAAACAAAAAGTAAGTAAACTAAAGGGAACAAGTGCGCTGAAGACACAGCAAATTCACATGGCCCTTCCTATTTCCTGCTTTATAGATTAAGATCTCTTTACACATTCTGGGTGGATTCTTCTATTTTTAATTCTTTTGCTGCAGCTATATATATATAAAGCTATATATATATAGCTTTAAAAAAACGTTCCAGTGAATGATTTAAAGATTTTTTAAGATGTTCCCAAATGTAGCCAAAGCTTGCTTTCCCATCAAAAGTATTCATCAACTGTTAGGGCAAGGGCTATAGCTTCTCCTTTTTCATCAAAGCCCCCTAGCACTTTCAGTGCAGCTCCTCAAGGTCAAAAGGGAAACACGGGATGTGGCTGGGAGGCGCAGGAGTCAAGGCGAGGAAGGAAGGAAGGAGGAAAGCGTGAAGATGACCGTAAGGTAGGCTGCACCTTGTGCACAGCCAACTCCCTGAAGGAGCTACAGTTAACAGATGCATATGTTGTTGCGATGAGGGTACAGTTAGACAGGAAGATGAGGAGGAAGGCAAGAAACAGACTGTGACAAGACTCAGGACAAATGTTTTATTTTTTCCCATTAGACAAGGAACAGGGAAGGATAGAAGACAGCTGAACTGAACAGACTGGAAAGATGATTCTCCAGGGTCATATTAAGGTGCTGCTCAGAGAAGCCAGCCACAGCTTGTGTTCCTTAAAAGGTCTTGTTTTCCCATATGTACAGCATGTATAATAATCTTTTTTAACCATTTAAGCACTTTTTCAATTAAATGGTTCTAGCACCACTGTGTGGAGAAGGCAATGGCACCCCACTCCAGTACTCTTGCCTGGAAAATCTCATGGGTGGAGGAGCCTGGTAGGCTACAGTCCATGGGGTCGCTAAGAGTCCGTCACGACTGAGCGACTTCACTTTCACTTTTCACTTTCATGCATTGGAGAAGGAAAGGGCAACCCACTCCAGTGTTCTTGCCTGGAGAATCCCAGGGACGGAGGAGCCTGGTGGGCTGCCGTCTCTGGGGTCACACAGAGTCGGACACGACTGAAGCGACTTAGCAGCAGCAGCAGCACCACTGCAAGACCTGGGTTTGATCCCTGGGTTGAGAAGATCCCCTGGAGGAGGGCATGGCAACCCACTCTGGTATTCTTGCCTGGAGAATCCCTATGAACAGAGGAGCCTGGTGGGCTACAGTCCATGGGGTCACAGAGTCAGACACGACTGAGTGACAGCACACACAGCACACAGTACCACTGCTGCAGTATTCAAGTCAGTGCAGTCAACAAAAGAGGGTAGATGGGTCACTCACCTTGACTTTGCCTGCTCTTGCCTCTAGATCCTCAGAGTAAACAGGGAAATGAGACGTCACATGTAGAGGACATGCTGTCTGGGTCCCAGCAAGCTGGCATGTGCCCTACAAGCTGGCATGTGATAGAAGCAGCCCCACCCTTGTTCGTGAGACTTGCAAGATGGTAAAGGAAGTGGGTCTTGAGTGTGTAGTTTAAAAAAAAAAATTAAATATGGAGGCCTCAGCTCATTCTTAGAAGCAAGAGCCATAATAAATCCTTTGAAACCCAAGTCTTGCAGTACACAGGTTTCTTTGGGCCCCGCATAAATAAGACATTTTAGTGCTTCAAACATATGAACCACAGAGGTGCCTTTTTAATGTCCCTAGGTCAACAGGGAGTCCTAGAGGAAACAGGTAGCTAGGGAACAGTATTTGCACTATTCTGAGGCCATGGGCTCATCTTCTGGCCTGTTACTTGCTTAGGGAACCAGTGGGGTATACTCCTGAACACAGCATTGCCCTCCTGTGAGCTGTTTCCTTGGCAACACTGTGGTTTAGCCTCTGCAGCTATTCCTGGGGAGGGTTCTATAGGATGTTGCTGGCCAAGACAACTCATTGCTGGGCATTAAGTAGCTTCTTCACATAACAACTGCTGTGTGAATGCTACATAAGGAGTGTTCACACAGTGCAGCACAGAACAGGGTCAAGACCAGGGCCCCTGGAGCAGATGAATTCCTGAAGCAAGCCCCTGTGTCCTCCTGGGCTTTCTATGCCTTCAAAACGAACAATCCTGTGTGCAGCAATACATGGCCTTTGCTTTTATGATAGAGACTGTGTTTCTTTTCCCTGGGCTTATGAGGAAATGAGGTTCTAATTCAGATTGTAACCTCAATCACAGAGTCTACTATAAAGCAATAATAGACAATTTCTCTGACACAGGAACTCAAGTCCAAGCAGGCCTCCTGAAAACCAGCTGCGAGACAGCTTAGTATACCATGCTCTCCATTATTCCTGGCTGTTTCCTGGATTCTGCCAGAACTTGGCTTGCTCCTGCATCTTGCAGGCAGTGGGGACAGCCATTGTGTTGAACATCACTGATCCTTCTGCTCCAGAGTACACCTCCACTCACAGCATTTATGTCCAGGGACAGAGTCTTAGGACACAGAGACTAACTGAATGGCCAAGTTCAATTCTCCATACAACTCCAATTAGCTGTGGATATCATAGACAGGACCTTTCAACTCTTTGTGATCCCAAGGACAACAGCCCGCCAAGGCCCTCTGTCCATGGAATTTTCCAGGCAAGAATACTGGAGTGGGTTGCCATCGCCTTCTCCAGGGGATCTTCCCAACCCAGGGATCAAACCCAGGATCTTGCATTGCAGGCAGATTCTTTACCATCTGAGCCATCAGGGAAACCCAGTTCAATTTTCCATCCAACTTCAATTAGCTGTGGATACTGTGGACAGGACCACTTAGCCCAACACAAACCCTGCTGGGGGCTTAAACTGGACAGGCACCCCAAACATGGCTACTCAAGTAAGGAGCGGGCACAAGCAATAGAAAGGTCCCGACATTCCTCTTCAGTAGGGAATGTTTTATCCTTGGGGGAAAAGGAATTAAGACAATCCATGTCCTAATAAGGCTGGCTCATGTATTACAGAATTAAATGTTTCAATTAAATGACAACTCATGAAATCAGCTATATCCCAATAAAAATTAAATAAAAAAGACAACTCACGTTTCTTATAAATATATAACTTTATATATTATATATATTTATAATATGTACAGCATACAAATATGTTTTAATGAAATACTAATGGCAATCTTGAAAACAGATGTTTCAAAACCTAAGATGGGTACCGATCCATCCAGAACCCACATTCTAGACAAGACCCTGGCCCAGAGTTTTGTAAAAATCATAGGGCAGATGGGTAGCTGGACTGCAGCTCTGACGCCCTTCCTCCTCCCCATTACCCTGGCCTTCCACTGATGCCAGCGGACATGACGCCACGTACACCCGAGAAACGGACTGAGTCCGGGGGCCTGGGTGCAGTGCCTGGCCCACAGTGGGCACTCTGGCACTTGTGAAATGAATGAAAGTGGGTGCTTTTAACCACTTTGTCTAAGCCAGCATTTCCATTAATCCAGAAGATTCAGTCACAGAGCTATGGCTGGTCATGAAGCAAATGCATCAGATGTTTCCACTTTATAAGTACAACAATCTTCCCGTCCAAGTGCTAAATAAATTAAGAGCCTGCCACGAAGTGCCATTTCATCCTTGTGCTTTGGAATCTGGAAGCCGTCGGTCACAGCACCACTCATCTTCCAAAAGTTTCTCCACATTCGACTAGTTCATCTATCGTGCGCAGCAAATCTTCGAAGGAAGGCCTTCCCTCTGGTTTCTATAATTCAAAAAGCAAAGAGAAGCTGTGGGTTCCAGAACCCATCCCCAAAATGAGTTTTCACTGTTCAAACTCAAATGGCACAGCACACCAGAGCACACATATATCCCATCAGGTCTCACTGATCCTGCGCGTGCTGCTGCTACACTCATCTTTCTGCCCCACAGCTTTTGCATCCAACTCAAAAACCTAGTAGAGATCCCAGCTACCTGTAAAATCAAGTCCTGCTAACCTGCAGTGCCCTCTACGACCTGTTCCACCCCCATGGCCTTGCTACCCAGTTTTATTTCCCACAAAAACCCTCATATGGGCTCTATGCTGAAGCAGAACAATCTCCACCCTTGTGGACACAAAGTCCAGTACCACCACCCTATCTTTGCTCACACTATCCCCTCCTGGCCAGTGCTACTTCTTGGGCAGTAGGCCTCTTCCCATCCCAATCAATGCTCTTAGGAGGCAAATTATAGCAAGTGACTGAGGGCATGGGCTTTGGAGTTGGACAGGACTCTGTTTCTCTACAGTGAAGTGGCCTTGGGCAGGCATTAACATGGTATCCCCATCCACACCATGGTCAATGTATCCATACTTCAAAGGGTTACTTTGAGGACTAATCAAAAGCACTTAGCACAGTGCCTATCACGTAATAATTGTGAGCTAATATCACTGTTATCTTTCAAAAGTCACTTTCGTGTCTAATCTCTTTCTGTCATTGTTGCTGTTTAATTGTCAGTCAGGTCCGACTCTTGTGACCCCATGGACTGTAGCCCGCCAGGCTTCTCTCCATGGGATTCTCCACGCAAGAATACTAGAGTGGGTTTTCATTTCCTTCTCCAAGGGATCTTCCCGACCCAGGGATCAAACCCACGTCTCCTGCATTAGCAGGCAGATTCTTCATCACTGAGCCACCAGGGAAGCCAATCTCTTCTATGAGGTGACATTTCAACACAAGGAAAAGGAAAACTTTCAAAGACCATGAGTAAAGTAGACCTGAGGAATTTGAGGCTTGGAGAAAGAAACTCTCTCTGGTGAAAGAGTAAATATTTCAATAACACAAGAGGGCCACTGAAAGAAGAGCTACTTCTCCAGGTGTGTTCCCAGAGTCTCCAACTCAGGCAACCATGGAAGGATGCCCACTTGGGAGGGAAGGGGCAGCCTGAATTTACTATCTTATTATTAGCATTTCCACATCTTCACATCTTCTTCCTGTTATTCAGATTGAGTTGAGAAGAGCAGCTTCCTACTTAAGAGTCTGAAATCATGTAAAGTATGCACTCATTCACTAGGCTATAATGACCACACATTAAATTAAAATCTACCAAGCCCAGATCCCTGAATGCTTTAGAGTCTGAGGAAGAAAGCACCCCAAAAATGTTATACCTCCTGCCAACATCTCAGCATCACCTCGTATACATATCTGGAGGCCAACTTTGGCTGGTGGAGTCGGTGGCCGCGAGTAACCATGGTTACCACTTCATAGTTGGTGTTTTTCTCAAAGGGCATTCTGCCTTCAGTGAATATTTCCCACATTAAGACACCTGGAAGATGAGAAGGATTGCCAAAAAATGCACCCACTTCCTCTTCAGGGCAGTGTGGAGGGGAAATGGAGCGTGAGTCTTACCAAATGACCACACATCTGATTTGCTGCTAAAGCGGCTGTAATTAAACACCTCAGGTGGACACCACTTCACAGGAAATTTAGCACCAGAAGAACTCGTGTACTGATCATCCAGGACATACCTAGAGTACGACACTGAGTTATGATCTCTATTTTGTACAGGTTCTTTAATCCACCCCCCTACCTGCCTCCCTCCACCACAGCCCCCGCCCACCACCACCTCCCCCCCACCCACCCCAGAATCAAAACACAGTTGATTGAAGTCCAACAAGCATCCGGTTGAAGCTGCTTGCCTCTGCAGCCACGCCTCTGCGATTGTTGTCTTCCTCTGAGTGCTTGAGATGGAAACACTACCTTCTATCTGTACTTTCACTTTTCTGTTTTTCTTTTTTATAAGGCAGTGGAGGCAGCACACAATAAAAGCTTGCAAACTGTTTTTTTAAATAAGCAATTTTGTCCTTTAAACCAAGTTTTGCCCAAAGGTTCCATTTGTAAAACATCTAAAGCAGAGCTGCTCTAAGGAAGTAGTGCAAAGAGCTTGGAACATGTGCTTTTGCCCCCATGATTCCACAGAGCACAACTTAAAACTATAGCAAATAAAAAGAGCAGAATGATGTATGTACACTGTGGTGTATATACCATGACATCCCTCCTCCATACACACACACTCAAAACAATACCATGTAGGACACACACAAGCTGGTAACACCAGTTACCCCTGGGGAGGATCCTTAATTGGGATGGTAAACCTGGGTTCTTCAGCCCTTTCTATAATGTGTTCAGTATGTATTTACAAGAGGAAGGTAGGGACATATAAAGTTAATTTATACAAACTCCATGGGAAAATATTCAAATACTTGCACTAACTTCCTTTGCTGTATAGACAAAGCTGGTGAAAATGCCACCGTGGGTGCCTGTCAGTCAAGAGAGTTTGAATTGAGTGTAGAATGAGTGTTTTAGAAGCAGGGATCCCCAGCCTCTGAGGTCCAATGCCTGACGATCTGAGCTGGAATTGATGTAATGATACTAGAAATGAAGTGCACAATAAATGTAACATGCTCGAATCATCCTGAAACCAGCCCCACCCCCGGGTCCACGGGAAAACTGCCTTCCACGAAACTAGCCCCTGGTGCCAAAAAGGCTGGGGACCACTGTGTTAGAGGGACTGATGCAAAAGCACAGGTTTTTCTGAAAGCCTGACGTATATGAAAATCAAGCATGAAATGGGAGGTCTGCCTGGCAGATACAGAATGTCTTCACAGAATGAAAACAAAGAACACTGGGTCATTACTTCCTGAGAGTCGGCAGTTCTGGTCCCATTTCTGACAGTAAAGGCTTTCAAACCTCCCTCGGCTTGAGTTTCCTTAGGAGAGAGACCTGCCTGTATGACCTGGCCTTGCCTGCTTTATAACCATTCCTCTTGCCGACCATGGGCCAACCACCCTGACCCTCTTCTGACTCCTGAGCAGGCCAAACTCATCCCTAATTTCAAGCTTTTGGACTCGCTGTTTCTTACCTCCTGGATTATTTTACGGTCAGATTTTTCACCTAATTGACTGCTGCCTACCTTTTGAGTCTCTTTCCAAATGTCCTGGCCTCAAAGAGCCTTCCAGGGCAATAGACCTAAAGGAGTAACTATCACCCCTGCCCCACATATCACTCAGCATCCCCCACCGCATGAACCCCAGCTTATCACTATCACAGGGGTTGGCAAATGTTTTCTGTAAAAGGCCAGATGATGAATATTTCGGGTTTGCAGGCCTCTGTCGAGTGAAAGCAGTCAGACGAGTCTATGTCCTAATAATATCATATTTATGGACACTGATACTGGACTTTCAGATCATTTTCACATGTCATAACATTTTTTTAAGTTTTCTTCCGACCATTAAAAAATGTGAACCCCGTGGGTGGCTCAGGTTGTACAAACAGAGGTGTCAGGTCAGATGTGGCCCGGAGGTTGGTGTTTGCGAACCCCTGTGCTGGGACCTCACTCTGTTCTTTTCCCCTTAGTGCTTCTCAGGTCTTATACTTCTCTCTCCTCCTGAATTAAAGCTGCACGTGGGCAGGGACTCGAATGTCTTAGCCTCTGCTGGCTTCAATCTCTAATGTTGTGCCTAGCGCAGCACAAGCACCTAATATTTTTATAGATGGATGTACAGATGCCTGGAGAATCCCATAGACAGAGGAGCTTGGCAGGCTCCAGTCCACAGGGTCGCAAAGAGTCGGACATGACTGAAGCGACTTAGCACTCACACACGTACGGATGAATGAATGAAAAGAAGGAAGGAGGGAAAGACAGGACAAATGAAATGCTTTTTAAAGGTCTTTTATAACACACTACTAAAATTACAAAAATTAGGAGAATAAAAACACTACAGATTGGTTATTCTAAAAACTGTACCCCAAACACATTTCTATCAAAACAAAAGATTCTAGAAATTTAATCCTCACGAGGGAGAAAAGAAAGCAGTATATTTAACAGGCTATACTACCACCTAGTGGAGAGAATGGTTAACAATGATTAACACAATGTATGGTTTAGTGGTGATTTAGTGGCTAAGTTGTGTCCGACTCTTGCGACCCCGTGGACTGTAGCCCGCCAGGCTCCTCTGTCTATGGGATTTTCCAGGCAAGGATACTGGAGTGGATTGCCATTTCCTTCTCCAGGGGATGTTCCTGACCCAGGAAATGAACCCAGGTCTCCTGCATTGCAGGCAGATTCTTTACCGACTGAGCTATGAGGGAAGCCCTCATATACAGTACTATTATCTTTAATACATTTATCTTTATCTCAGGACAGCTAACAGGATTTCCTTTTTGCTTTATCAGTACAGATTATTTCCATGCTTATCAATTTTATGAACTAATGTGACTATCAACTAAAGCCACATAATGAAGCATTGCTGCTGCTGCTGCTGCTGCTAAGTCACTTCAGTCGTGTCCAACTCTGTGTGACCCCATAGACGGCAGCCCACAAGGGCCCCCGTCCTGGGATTCTCCAGGCAAGAACACTGGAGTGGGTTGCCATTTTCTTCTACAATGCAGGAAAGTAAAAAGTGAAAGTGAAGTTGCTCAGCTGTGTCCGACTGTTAGCGACCCCATGGACTGCAGCCCACCAGGCTTCTCCATCCATGGGATTTTCCAGGCAAGAGTGCTGGAGTGGGGTGCCATTGCCTTCTCCGAATGAAGCACTAAGTAATCATAATTTCTCAACAGTTTACCTGAGAAAAAGTCAAAGCTAACAATAAAAAGACAAATTCAGCAAATAAATTTTTCAAGATATAGATTATCTAATTTATTTTCTAACCTTATATCAAAAACACTAAGAAGCAGAAAAATCGATCTGTACAAAAATGATGGGTACTTCTAATGTTTTGCTAATGGAGAAAAAGATATTTCAAAACAGTTCTTAAATAGGCTTTAGAGGAAGAAGTTGACACAAATTGCAAAGAAAAAGTCAAGTACTTTAAAGGGAAAGGCCACAGCCTTAATTTAACCCCAAATTTAGAGAAAATGGTCACATATACTCAGTCTTACCTAGCCATTCCAAAATCAGACACTTTCACAATTCCTGCCTCATTTACTAGACAATTTCTGGCAGCCTGGAAAACAACATTAAAATGGTATATTAGTGTAAAAGTTCAATAAAAATAGAAAAATATAAGTTCTGTGTATATTAAATTTACTATAAGCCAGTCAACATTTGCAGAGGTGTCTTATATGAAATTTTTTTTACCCCTATGGAAATGTCTTCAACATATATGTGAAAGAATGGATAGAAAGACAGGTCAAAAGTCTCATGTGCAAACAAGGCACTATTACATAATCTTTGCCAACTGTCGCAGCTAACGACTAATAGAAGGGTCAACCAGCTTTTTGCTATTCTTATTAAATTACCTGATTTTCTTATTGATAGTAACAACATCTCTTAAGGTCCTTAATTCAGGTTCTTACTAGGTGAGCTATATAACACACAACCACCACAGTGATGGGTGAAAATCTTTTACCCAGTGGTTTTGCTCAATGATTGGTCTTCCCTACCCCAGTCAAAAGAACAGCCCTGCATAATATAGTTTGCTTTATCACTTATGACAAATACAATTCTAGATTATTTAGATTTTCTTGCCCATGCTTTAAGGTTACAAGGTTCAAGAAAATAGTTTGGAATAACACATAGTATCTCTCAGAAGGAGGACATGATGACAATCATTTAAAATGCTAAAGCCATAGGGTAAGAATGTATTTTTCTTCCTGTTGCTTCAGAATTTTGTTCTCTGTGCATGGAAAATTCCACTTAAATGAGGTTATTTCCTGTTGAATGTGTTTTAAGTGTTTCTTTTAAAGTATTACTTAATGCCCATTCTCTGGGTTATCTCCATCTTCCTGTAAAGATATCCTATAGTGCCTTTACATGATGGTCACCAGGATTCCTCACCCAGGAGACAGAACCATCAGAATCTTCCTTAAGGGATGATAAAAACATACCCTACTGATGTCAGTATCACAGGCACAAAGATATCAAAATTGCCTTCACCAAGATGTGATATGTATAAAGAGGTGTAATCTGTCATACCCATGTAGACTACAGATTTCCATCAGTTTTACAAGTGTAAGAAAGAGGAAGGTGCTAAGTTCACAAGTTTCAATATGACAAAGAGATGTTCTTTATCATCACTGCACATAATAATAACAATAACTAATGCTACACATATCACATCTTCCTTTTAAATTTTTTAATTTCTTTATTTCCTGGCTGCACTGGGCCTTCGTTGCTGAGCATGGGTTTTCTCTAGTTGCAGCAAGTGGGGGCTACGCTCTAGTTGGTGGTGCACAGGTTCTTACTGCAGTGGCTTCTCCTGCTGTGGGACTCTGAGACTCGAGGGCTCTTGGGCTCAACAGTTGCAACTCGCAAGCTCCAGAGCATGGGCTCAGTAGTTGCAGCACTCAAGCTTAGTTACTCTGCAACATGTGGGATCTTCCAGGACCAAGGATCAAACCAGTGTCCACTGTATTGCAAGACAGATTCTTAACCAATGGACTACCAGGGAAGCCCCCCCACCCCACCACCTTTTCACATCTTCAAGTTTGAAAAGTCCTTTGCCCCTATCATAAAATGTAGTCTTTAAAAGTTTTGTTCAGTGATTGGGAATCCGCCTGCCAATGCAGGGGGCATGGGTTCAATCCCTGGTCCGAGAAGATCCCACATGCCATAAAGCAACTGAGCCCATGTGCCACAACTGCCGAGTCTGTGCTCTTAGGCCCCTGCACAGCAACTACTAAAGCCCACGTGCCCTAGAGCCCACGCTCTCCAACAACAGAAACCACTGAATGAGAAGCCCATGCACTGGACTAGAACAGACCCTACTCAGCACAGTTACAGAAAGCCATGTGCAGCAATGAAGACCCAGTATAGCCAAAATAAATAAATAAATTTTTAAGTTTTGTGAAAGAAAAGCCCAGGGCTAGATGATTTCACTAGTGAAATCTATCAAACATTTAAAGAAGAATTAACACCAAATTTGAGTTCTCAAGTTCTTCCAAAAATTTTTAAAAGGTACACTTCCAATCTCATTTAATAAGGTTGACATTACCCTAACACCAAAGCAGGATAAGGACACTAGAAAACAAAATTATAGGCCAATATCCCTGGTGAACACAGATGTAAAGATCTTCAACAAAATATTAGCAAACAGAATTCAATAGCACATTTAAAATGATCGCATGCTATAATCCAGTGGTATTTAATCCTGAGATACAAGGATAGTTCAACGTATGCAAATCAAAAAATGCGAGGAACCACACTAACAGAAGGAAGGATAAAAATGATTATCTCAATAGACACAGAAAAAGCATTTGACAAAACTGAATATCCCTTGATTTCACGATTAAAAACTCTCAACAAATTAGAAGTAATGTACTTCATAGAAGTAATATACTTCAACAGAATAAAAACATATATTACAAGCTCACAGATAACAACATACTCGATGGGGAAAAGCTAAAAGCATTTTCTCCAAGATTCAGAACAAGACAAGGATGCCCACTCTTGTCACTTCTTTTCAATACAGTACTTGGGAGTCGTAGCCAGAACAAGAGGAGAAAAGAAAATAAAAGGCATCCAAACTAGAACAGAAAAGTAAGACTGTTGCTGTTTGCAGATGACATGATCTTATACATAGAAAACTATAAAGACTCCACTAAAAAACTGTTAAAAAAATAAAAGAATTCAGTAAAGTTGTCGGATACAAAATAAACAGAAAAATCAGTTTTGTTTTATACACTAACAATGAACTGAGAGAAATTAAGAAACCAAGTGAATTTCAATAGTACAAAAAACATTAACATATGTAGGAATAAATTTAAGAGAAATTAATAAACCAAGTGAATTTCAATAGTACAAAAAACATTAACATATGTAAGAATAAATTTAAGAGAAATTAATAAACCAAGTGAATTTCAATAGTACAAAGAACATGAACATATGTAGGAATAAATTTAACCAAGGAGGTGAAAGACTTGTACATTGGCAACTGTAAGACTGATGAAAGAAACTGAGAAGACACAATTAAGTGGCAAGGTGGCCCGTGTTCACAGAGTGGAAGAATTAATAACTGTCAAAATGTCCATACTACCTAAAATTATCTACAGATGAAATGCAACCCTATCAACATTCTACTGCATTTTTCATAGAAGTATAAAAAATCATCCTAAAATTCATATGGAACTACAAAAGATCTTGAATAGCCAGAAGAATCTTGAAAAATAATAAAGCTGGAGGCATCACACTTCCTGATTTTGAACCAGATTACAGAAATACAGTAATCAAAACAGTATGGTGAAGGCACAAAAAGAGAAACATAGACCAACAGAACAGAAACAGAGAAACTGGAACTAAACCCACACATGTACGGTTACATAATCTTTAACACGGGCACCGAGACACACAATAGGGAAAGGATAATCTCTTCCACAAATGGGGCTGGGAAATTCAAATATCCATATGCAAAATAATGAACTTGGACCCTAACCTTACACCATACACAAAATTAACTTTTGGATATGACACCAAAGCATGGCAACAAAAGCACAGATAAACTAACTAGGCTACACCAAACTGAAAAGCTTTTTCACAGCAAAGGAAACAAGCAGCAAAATGAAAAGGCAAACTACAGAATAGGAAAAAATGTTTGTAAACCATTCATCTGATACAGCGTTAATATCTAAGATAAATAAGGAACTCATTCAACTCAATAGCAAAAATAAAAGCAAATATTCAATTGAAAAATGGGCAGAGGACAGAATACTTATTTCATCAAAAAAGACACACAAGGGAATTCCCTGGTGGTCCACTGGTTAGGACTCTGCACTTGCACTGCAGGGAGCATGGATTCAATCCCTGGTCAGGGAACTAATATCCTGCATGCCACATGGCACAGCAAACAAAAAAAAAGACACACAAATGGTCAACATATATACGAAAAGGGGCTCAACACCACAAACCATCAGGGGAATGCAAATCAAAATTACAATGAGATATCACTTCATACCTATTAGAATTACTACAACAAAAACACAAGATGACAACACTAGCAAGAAATATAAAAGGTAGACAAAGAGGAATCCTTGTATGCTGTTGGTGGAAATGCAAATTGGTACAGCCACTATGGAAAGCAGTATGGAGGTTCCTCAAGAAATTAAAAATGGACTACCATATGAACCAGCAATCCCACTTATGAGTACATATCCAAAGGAAACAAAATTAGTATCTTAAAGAAACATCTGCACTCCCATATACATAGCAACACTATTCACAATAGTCAAGATATGGTAACAACGTAAGTGTCCATCAATGGGTGAATGAATAAAGACAATGTGGTGTGTGTGTGTATATATGTGTGTGTGTATGTATATACACATCCATTCTGCATGCATGTGTAGTGTATGTGTGTGTATACACCTGTGTGTACATATACATGCATACATATATATATATATACACACACACACACACATGTATATAACTACACACACACAGGCATGCAGAATGGAACATTATTCAACCATAAAAAAGAAGGAAATCCCATCGGTTGCAACAACACGGATGAATCTGGAATAAACTATGTCAGGTGAAATAGGTCAGTCAAAGAAAGACAAACACTGTATGGTATCACTTATACATGGAATTTAAGCGGGGGAAAAAGAACAGAACTCTTATAAAGAGAGAGTATACTGGTGACTGCCAGGGGTGCAGTATAGGGGAAATGAAGAGCTGTTGGCCGAAGGGTTCAAACTTTCAGTTATAAGTTCTGAGTATCTAAGACATAGCATGATTACTACAGTTAATAATAGAGGGTTGTACACTTTAACAGGAACTAACAGTTCTACCAACATACTGAAAATAGACACACTGGGCAATAACAGGCAGAGAAGAAAAAGAGAAAGAAAAAAGAATGGAGGGGAAAGGGAGACAGAATAAGACAGAGGAAAATCTAGAAGTGTCTCTATCATAATCATTTAGAACCAGTACAAGATTACTGATATTTTCTGGAGTTATTAACATGGCCCTCCATCTCTTCCCAATGAAGAAAATGAACCAAAGGATTTCTGTTACATAATAGTTTCTTCTTCTAGTCTAGAAAAGACCTTAGTATTAAGTCAAAAGATGAGTCAACCCTTAACTTACCCATTTTTCACCATATGCAAATTATCTCATTTCTCTGATGCTAATTTTCTTATATAAGACAATGGTGGTCAGAAAATCTGTTATCACTGGCTACCTCATGAGATTCTTGTGAAGATCAAATATCAGTGCATGGTTATTAACTTGGAAATACGACCTCTGTAACTATATATACTACATGTATTAGATTTAACAAGATCTTTCTGTTAAAACTATCGGGCAAGTTAAATTTACCACATTTAAAAATAATGGCGAAATACTGTTGAGAACAAAACTTGGGTATGAATAAATCATTGCTTGTCTGCTGACAAAGCTATGGTTTTTCCAGTAGACTAGTCAAAGCTATGGTTTTTCCAGTAGTCATGTATGGATGTGAGAGTTGGACTATAAAGAAAGCTGAACGCCAAAGAAATGATGCTTTTGAATTGTGGTGTTGGAGAAGACTCTGGAGAGTCCCTTGGACTGCAAGGAGATCCGACCAGTCAATCCTAAAGGAAATCAGTCCTGAATATTCATTGGAAGGACTGATGCTGAAGCTGAAACTCTGATACTTTGGCCACCTGATTCAAAGAACTGATTCATTGGAAAAGACCCTGATGCTGGGAAAGATTGAAGGTGGGAGGAGAAGGGGATGAGATGGTTGGATGGCATCACCGACTCAATGGACATGAGTCTGAGCAAGCTCCAGGAATTGATGATGGACAGGGAAGTCTGGCATGCTACAGTCCATGGAGTCGCAAAGGGTCAGACATGACTGAGCGACTGAACTGAACTGAACTGCTGACCCAGATTACAAAGGAATTTGGCCAGGGACAGGAAAGCAGGTGGTATGATTACCAGGTCTCTGTGGATGAAGCTGTTTCTCTCCAGGTACTCCATCCCTTCACACACATCTTGACACATGCTCAGCAGCATATCTCTACTGAAATGGCCTTGTCTCTGGCGGAGGAAATTCAGAAGGCATCCCCTCTCCATGAACTCGGTAACAATGTAAATGGGTTTCTGCTGTGTGCATACACCATAAAGTTGTACTAACTTCGGGTGTGTCAGTTTCCTGGGAGGGAAGTTAAGCATACAGAGAGTTACTGCGGAGAAAGAAACCACCAGGGGTGTTAGCTGGCAAGGGGCCACTTCTGAATACAGAAAGGGGAACCAGAAAAAAACACAGAAACGTACATCATCACTTTAGCTTCTTCTATGAAGTCTTCCTCACACATGGCACCTTCCCGAATAGCTTTGATGGCTACTTTGTACTGAGCTCGCCACTTGCCAAGCCTTACCACTCCGAACAGTCCACTCCCCAACTCCCTCATAAAGGTCAGCTCTGAAGGGTTAATCTCCCATTTTTCTGTGAGACAGAAGGAGAAAGTGGTTAAAATTTAAGCAGGAGAACACAGTAAAAATCAGTGAGAAACAAACTATAACTGAAGTCAATCTAAAAATTATACAATTAATACTAGTACTGGTAAAACAGTGAGCAGACTTGCAACCTGCAGGTAAACCCCAGAAGGTGGCTTTCTACTCTAGGAGGATGGACCCATTCTCAGCTGTCGCAATAAAAGCAAAGTGAACTGAAGAAGGAAAGAAGATGCTGCATCATCAGCTAATAATGGAGCATGAAAGAACGGTACCTCTTTTTTTTAAACAAATATCTCCTCCTTTACCATTCCTCTCCTTCAGTTTTTTTTTTTCAAGTCCATCAAGTTGGAAAGAGTTTCGCCAGTAGCACAATCAAGTTGGATCTCTTCTCTACTAACCTCCATCTTTACATTCCTGTGAGTAGCCAACCGAGCCCACTGAGACCCAGGAAGACTTTGATATAATTTAGAAGCAACATGGTAATGCTTCATTTTCACAAACAGGCGGGTTGTTTTTTTTTTTTTTTTGCCAAATAATCAATAATGATGAAAACAGAAAACCTAGGGTTACTACAGCTCTTAAGTATAATCATCTAACATTTCAGACTATAAACTTCTATAAAAACAGTTCCGTATGTGGAATTCTACACATCTAAACTGGCCTTGTGATAATGGGTTCTTTACAAGAAAAATGACCCACACAACTGCGAAAGGAGTTACCGTAGCTGAACCCCGCAGTGGTTGGTGCATTCTTCCCCTTTGTGCTGACTGGGTACCGCAGCCTTGTGACAAGTCCTAGAAATCAAAGAGAAGTACTGCAATTGAATTCACTCTGAATCATTCTGCATAGTAAAACACTAAACTAGAAATTCACCCACAGAAGTCATTCCTTTATTCACTTACTGCTCGTCTTCTGTATGTACATACAGCCCTGTGCTATATCCCGGCAAAAAGTAAAGGAAGGAGGGAAGGAAGATGATCCTACGTTGTCAAAAGCAAGTCTGTGTGGCTGATGCATAGTGAGGCCAAACAAATCAAAATGTCAGGGTTTGGAGCAGATAAAGGTTTATTGCAGGGCCGAGCAAGGAGAATTGGGTGGCTTGTGCTCAAAAGACTCAAACTCCCCAAAAGCCTTTCAACAAGGGTTTTAAAGACAATGTTATGGGAGGGGATCATCTAATGAGTGATTAGTTCATGGACCTTCTACTGATTGGTGGTAGGTAACAGCGTGATGTTTCAGGAATCTCAGTCATCAGCCTTCTAGTTCCAACCAGTCTGGGGTCTACCTGCTTGGGGTCAGCAGGCAGTCACCCTCCTCCACCTGGATGGGGGTCTTAGTTTCTGCAGAGCAACTCAAAGGTATGCATCCAATTGTTATCTATATCCTTTCAGGAGGAACTAGGAGTCCAGTAACTCTAATCATGAACTGCTTGAGCCTCTCCTTGGGAATTCAGGGGAGGCTTTTTTTTTTTTTAAAAAAAACAAACAAGAAATGGCAAACACACAGGGGTTTTTGTACCCAGGAAGGCCCCACAGGGTTCTACTTGGTTTCACTACTGAGTTGACAATTTCATATTTTTTAAATATACATATGTTTTTATTCATTCAACATTATTTTTTAAAATGCAGTGTTTATCAGGCACCATGCTAACATACTGTCTTTGCAAACATTTTAAAGGATGTTTAGTTTCCAAAAATTATTATGAATTATTGTATCATGTTCTTTCCCAGTATGAGATTTGAATTATAAAATGGAACTACAGTAGTCTACTAAAAATTAAAGTGATTCACCTGCCATAACTCTGTATTTGTAATCTCAGCATAAAAACTGGGCTCTATAGGGAGGGAGATGGGAAGGAGGTTCAAGAGGGAGGGGACATATGTATACCTATGGTTGATTCATGCTGATGTTTGGCAGAAACCAACAAAATTCTGTAAAGCAATTATCCTTCAATTAAAAAATAAATTTAAAAAATAAAGCATTTCGTAGAGAAAAAACAAAACAAAAAGTTGGACTCTACAACATTAACAACTGGGAATACCAGCTACTGGAAATCAGAGATGTACATTAAATCCTTTAACTTAAGTTGCTTAAGTACTAAAAAAGAAATCCCAGGTATTTCACCTATAGGTACCTTGTAGCACAATGTATTTTCTCTAATATACGATATCTCATAGTAATTTAATATTATTATGTACTTCTGTGTCTCCCCCACCAGATGTTGAGATTAATAACATCTAGTTCACCATAGTCTCCCTACAGCCTGACATAGTTTACTGGTATGCACTAGGCATTTAATACATGTTTCTGAAATGAATTAACTGAGATAATGATGAAGAATAAAATTCACACAAGAACAAAAAGAAAGAAGGGAATGTGAACACTGAAAAAGCATAGAATAAAAGATAAGAAAAAATTCTTTGGGGGATAAATTGATATGAAATTAGTTCATCAATATTAAACACAGAGTTGCTATATCATCTAGCAAATCCATTCTTAGGTAAGTACCCAAGAAAAATGCAACATGTTCCCAGGCAAAAACTTGTACACATATGTTCATAGCAGCATAACTGAAAACAGCCAAAAGGTGCAAACAACCCAAATGTCCATCAACTAATGAATGACACAAAATGGATAAACAACTACACAATAGATGATTATTCATCAATGAAAAAGAATAGAGTACTTATAGAGGCTCTGACATACTATACTCAAAGAAGCACAATAGACCACATATAGTCACAATACACCACATATTGTATGATTCCATTTACATGAAAATCCAAAACAGGCCAATCTGTAAAGAGAGAACATAGACTAGTGGTTGCCTAGGGCTGGACTGGTGAAGGGGATTAGGTGATGACTATTAACCACTTCAGTATTCTTGCCTTGGGAACCTCATGAACAGTATGAAAAGGCAAAATGATAGGATACAGAAAGAGGAACTCCCCAGGTCAGTAGGGGCCCAATATGCTACTGGAGATCAGTGGAGAAATAACTCCAGAAAGAATGAAGGGATGGAGCCAAAGCAAAAACAATACCCAGTTGTGGATGTGACTGGTGATAGAAGCAAGGTCCAATGCTGTAAAGAGCAATACTGCATAGGAACCTGGAATGTCAGGTCCATGAATCAAGGCAAAGTGGAAGTGGTCAAAATGAGATGACAAGAGTGAACATCGACATTCTAGGAATCAGCGAACTGAAATGGACTGGAATGGGTGAATTTAACTAAGATAACCATTATATCTACTACTGTGGGCAGGAATCCCTTAGAAGAAACGGAGTAGCCATCATGGTCAACAAGAGAGTCTGAAATGCAGTACTTGGATGCAATCTCAAAAATGACAGAATGATCTCTGTTCGTTTCCAAGGCAAACCACTCAATATCACAGTAATCCAAGTCTATGCCCCAACCAGTAATGCTGAAGAAGTTGAAGTTGAACGGTTCTATGAAGACCTACAAGACCTTTTAGAACTAACACCCAAAAAAGATGTCCTTTTCATTATAGGGGCCTGGAATGCAAAAGTAGGAAGTCAAGAAACACCTGGAGTAACAGGCAAATTTGGCCTTGGAATACGGAATGAAGCAGGGCAAAGACTAATAGAGTTTTGCCAAGAAAATGCACTGGTCATAGCAAACACCCTCTTTCAACAACACAAGAGAAGACTCTACACATGGACATCACCAGATGGTCAACACTGAAATCAGACTGATTATATTCTTTGCAGCCAAAGATGGAGAAGCTCTATACAGTCAACAAAAACAAGACCAGGAGCTGACTGCGGCTCAGATCATGAACTCTTTATTGCCAAATTCAGACTGAAATTGAAGAAAGTAGGGAAAACCACTAGACCATTCAGGTATGACCTAAATCAAATCCCTTATGATTATACAGTGGAAGAGAGAAATAGATTTAAGGGACTAGATCTGATAGAGCGCCTGATGAACTATGGACAGAGGTTCGTGACATTGTACAGGAGACAGGGATCAAGACCATCCCCATGGAAAAGAAATGCAAAAAAGCAAAATGGCTGTCTGGGGAGGGCTTACAAATAGCTCTGAAAAGAAGAGAAGCAAAAAGCAAAGGAGAAAAGGAAAGATATAAGCATCTGAATGCAGAGTTCCAAAGAATAGCAAGAAGAGATAAGAAAGCCTTCCTCAGCGACCAATGCAAAGAAATAGAGGAAAACAACAGAATGGGAAAGACTAGAGATCTCTTCAAGAAAATTAGAGATACCAAGGGAACATTTCATGCAAACATGGGCTCAATAAAGGACAGAAATGGTATGGACCTAACAGAAGCAGAAGATATTAAGAAGAAGTGGCAGGAATACACAGAAGAACTGTACAAAAAAGATCTTCACGACCCAGATAATCACGATGGTGTGATCACTGACCTAGAGCCAGACATCCTGGAATGTGAAGTCAAGTGGGCCTTAGAAAGTATCACTATGAACAATGCTAGTGGAGGTAATGGAATTCCAGTTGAGCTATTTCAAATCCTGAAAGATGATGCTGTGAAAGTGCTGCACTCAATATGCCAGCAAATTTGGAAAACTCAGCAGTGGCCACAGGACTGGAAAAGGTCAGTTTTCATTCCAATCCCAAAGAAAGGCAATGCCAAAGAATGCTCAAACTACTGCACAATTGCACTCATCTCACATGCTAGTAAAGTAATGCTCAAAATTCTCCAAGCCAGGCTTCAGCAATATGTGAACTGTGAACTTCCAGACATTCAGGCTGGTTTTAGAAAAGGCAGAAGAAACAGAGATCAAATTGCCAACATCCGCTGGATCATGGAAAAAGCAAGAGAGTTCCAGAAAAACATCTATTTCTGCTTTATTGACTATGCCAAAGCCTTTGATTGTGTGGATCACAATAAACTCTGGAAAATTCTGAAAGAGATGGGAATACCAGACCACCTGATCTGCCTCTTGAGAAACCTGTATGTAGGTCAGGAAGCAACAGTTAGAACTGGACATGGAACTACAGACTGGTTCCAAATAGGAAAAAGAGTACATCAGGGCTGTATATTGTCACCCTGCTTGTTTAAGTTATATGCAGAGTACATCATGAGAAATGCTGGGCTGGAAGAAGCACAAGCTGGAATCAAGATTGCCGGGAGAAATACCAATCACCTCAGATATGCAGATGACACCACCCTCATGGCAGAAAGTGAAGAAGAACTAAAAAGCCTCTTGATGGAAGTGAAAGTAGAGAGTGAAAAAGTTGGCTTAAAGCTCAACATTCAGAAAACGAAGATCATGGCATCTGGTCCCATCCCTTCATAGGAAATAGTTGGGGAAACAGTGGAAACAGTGTCAGACTTTATTTTTCTGGGCTCCAAAATCACTGCAGATGGTGATTGCAGCCGTGAAATTAAAAGACGCTTACTCCTTGGAAGGAAAGTTGTGACCAACCTAGATAGCATATTCAAAAGCAGAGACATTACTTTGCCAACAAAGGTCCATCTAGTCAAGGCTATGGTTTTTCCACTGGTCACGTATGGATGTGAGTTGGACTGTGAAAAAGGCTGAGAGTCGAAGAATTGATGCTTTTGAACTGTGGTGTTGGAGAAGACTCTTGAGAGTCCCTTGGACTGCAAGGAGATCCAACCAGTCCATTGTAAAGGAGATCAGTCCTGGGTGTTCTTTGGAAGGAATAATGCTAAAGCTGAAACCCCAGTACTTTGGCCACCTCATGCGAAGAGTTGACTCATTGGAAAAGACTCTGATGCTGGGAGGGATTGGGGGCAAGAGGAGAAGGGGACGACAGCGGATGAGATGGCTGGATGGCATCACTGACTTGATGGACGTGAGTCTGAGTGAACTCTGGGAGTTGGTGATGGACAGGGAGCCTGGCATGCTGTGATTCATGGGGTTGCAAAGCGTCGGACACAACGGAGCGACTGAACTGAACTGAACTGATTAATGGGTTCAAGATTTCTTGTGGGGGATAGTAAAAATGACCTTAGATTATGGTGACAGTTGACACAACTCTGTAAATTACTAATTTATGAACATATCACACAGAAGAACTTTAGGATGTGTAAATTATATTTCAATAACGGTTTCTATCATTATCTGAGAAAAGTAAAGAGAGTCACAAATATCAACATTCTTGGCAAAAGCCTTCAATAAAGTATCTATAAATTGGGTTGGATGCTTGGCTCTCTACTCAGTTATACCTTTGAAGTCAAAAGCTAGAAACCTCTCTGTTTCATCCTGTGGAGCCTCAATGGGCAAAACTGTGGTCTCTGGTTTTATTTTTGGTGTTTGGTTTATTCCCATTCAGTGGCAAGTGTAGCAGAGATTCAGAAAGATGGGAAACTTGTCTGGGACACTATTACTCTAGTTTCTAGAAGCCTCTAACATAGACCTAAACCCAAGCTGCTCATCTGGTAGCTTCTGTGACAACTCTGACACAGACATATGTTGAATTTTAGTCTGGTACTGTTAAAGGAAAAAAAAAAATATTCAACGACACTGTCACAGATGGTTCGGCAGGCTTCAATCAGCACCACTGTGACAGGTATAGGGACCACAGCAATGGGATTTTAGAATAGGGGAGACAGATGGACTCAACTCCAAATACAGCATGGGTAAGCGAAAGCTTACAGCCAAGGAGAAGGGTGGGGTTCAGTGGGTGGAAAATTACTAAAAGAAACACCAGTGGAGGGAGGAGTGGGGATGGTTCTAGCTAAGCCCATCTATCAGGAATCTTGCAGCAAGATTATTCTCACTGAAGATAAGCCAGGGTGCCGGACTATCACGCAGGGGATGACTGGAGATGAGGAACTCAATCAGATACTGAGGGTGCTTAGATATGTATCAGATCTCAAGGTTAAGAGGTTCTGGTTAAACTGACATAGCAGTGTTATTGCTAAAATTGGATTTTATAAGAAAATATACTGATGGACCTAGGAGATGGTTCCAGACCCTGACTAAAGTTTGGTCAAGCAAAGAGTGTTTGTCAGCACCAAGGGTATAAACCACAGAAATGTGAACCTTTGCCACCTACAACAAAAATAACTTGCATTTAAAGGTCAAGACTGCACTTCTTTAGTCATTATTTCTGATTTTTCTTTGTATATATCATTTCCTTAATATGCAACCAATGACATTCTACAACTAACTGCAATATAAAATTGCTCCAGGAAGAACGCATCACAATGTCTAATTATTCTAAGCATATTTGAAATAGGTTTTAACAGCTTACTTACCTGCTGCATTGTGCTTATGATATTCAATAATCTCAGGAATTGAACCAAAAGCATGTTTTTCTGCCAGATAATACTTCTTTGGAGATGTCATTGTTTCCTTTATATGGTAATGCCTGAAACCTGAGGAACCTTCGCTATAACAAAAATCCAAATGTGTTAGAACTAAGTTGGAATAACATAACTTCACTTGTAAGATATTTTCTACCAGGGTCCCTACATATAGCCCCATCTAGTCTCCAACACAAATTTTATTTTTCCCCATGTTCTTCTTAATTTCACCTTTCAAATTAGCAGATGGGATTTAAAGTGGTCACTGATAACATCATTGATCTCTTGCATGAGAATGTAAAAAAGAATTTCTACCAACTCTTTACTAATAGTTTAAAGTCTTAAAATAGCAATTAGCTGGCTACTGCTTTTTGTCCCTATTATTGATGTTACAAATGTTCAGAGGACCTCTAAAAGTGAATAAACTGAACTTATAAAACATGTACAACTTCTGTTTTAGATATCTTTCTGTAACACAGATCTTCTTGAGTCATCTGCTAAAAGTCCTTTTCAGAGAACTCTTGCTGGTGTTAAGATAAAGCTCAGACTTCACATTTCCTTCTCAGGTTCCTCTCTCCTCCCTTGCCCCACCCCTCCCATTCTACAATCTAGTTACAATACACTTTCCTCAGCTTGCCAAGTGCTCCTTCACTTCTGGGTCCAGCAATTTCCTGTGTCAGAAACACTTGTTCCCCTCCCTCCAACCTCCACCTGCCTCATCCATCAGGTCTCAGATTGGATGTCAGTAGGTAGTATTAATGACTAACTCAGATGTGTCTGGGCTATGTACCCCACTACCCTGCCACACAGGCACTCTGCCCAGCACTCACTCATATATACCAGCACTGCCTGTTTGCTTCTCTGAAAGAAATCCCCACCAAGCAACTGGAAGCAACTCAGTGTGGTAGCCTTACCACTAGCACAGTACAAAGTAATTATCTGTGGAATGTTGCTAAGATTTCTATGTGTGTGTGTGCTCAGTCCCTCAGTGGTGTCTGACTCTTTGTGACCCCATAGACTGTAGCCAGTCAGGTTCCTCTGTCCATGAAATTTTCCAGGTAAGAATACTGGAGTGAGTTGTCATTTCCTACTCCAGGGGATCTTCCAGACTCAGAGATCAAACCTGAGTCTCTTGCATTGGCAGTTGTATTCTTTACTGTACCAGCTGGGAAGCCCCAAGGTTTCTATAGCCATTCTCAACAAATACATATATAGAAAATGATGAGGACAATTACTAGATATGAATACAAAAATGTTATAGAATTTAGGGCTTCCCTGGTGGCTCAGACAGTAAAGAATCCACCTGCAGTGCGGGAGAACTTGGTTCGATCCCTGGGTCAGAAAGATCCCCTGGAGGAGGGCATGGCAACCCACCCCAGTGTTCTTGCCTGGAGAATCCCCATGGACAGAGGAACCTGGTAAGCTACAGTCCATGGGGACAGAGTTGGACATGACTGAGCGACTAAGCACAGCACAGCACAGCACAGCACATAGACTTTAGAAATCAAGTTCAGATTTTAAAATTCTGAATTGCAGCTTATTTTTCAGGAATCCATGCAAGCTATGTAAGAACTGCATTCAAAAATTCTGAATTAAAAGACAGAGAGATTACTTACCCTCCAAACTTTGTATAAAGGGAAACTGTGTACATGCCTGGTTGACTGGAATCTCTTACCATAAAACCACCTTCTTTATCCTAAAATCCAAGTTAAGAAAAATTTTATTTCAATCCAATATCAATGCCATACAGAAGATCCAAGAACCCAGTCTTATGATTTTATGATTATTATCCTCTGCCTAGAAAATCTGGTTGGAGAAGCACAACTTAGCAACAGGTAAGTCATCCACGTGATGTTTCACTTCACATTACTGGACCGTGAGATTAGTTAAAGAAAGTGAAAGTGAAAGTGAAGTCGCTCAGTCGTGTCCGACTCTTTGCAACCCGTGGACTGTTGCGACCCATGGACTGGTTAAAGAAAGCACACTCATAATTCCCCATAGCTGTAACTCTTCACACACACGCTGCTGCTGCTGCTAAGTTGCTTCAGTCATGTCCAACTCTGTGCGACCCCATAGACGGCAGCCCACCAGGCTCCCCTGTCCCTGGGATTCTCCAGGCAAGAACACTGGAGTGGGTTGCCATTTCCTTCTCCAATGCATGGAACACACACTAGTAGGAGACATTTCAACAAGATAATCTCTCAGGGCCCTTCCAGAACTGACAGACAAGTTTTGCAATTCCTTTACTTCCTGGACATATGGGGAAACAGTTACTGAAAACGGCATTTCTTAACAACTGGGTTTCATTTCATACATTTTTTGTATTTTCTAGAAGTCGTGAATCCTAACTCTATATCATCTTTGTCCACATAGCATTTTTCCTATAAACATCTCAGTGCTCTTTATAGAAACACTTTAAAAAGTCCTTAATTCCCCTAGAAATCTATGTTAAATATCACTCTTTACAAAAGGAGAGACGGAAGCACAAGCAACTTAAGCAGAGAAAACCAAAAGGCAGAAACACAGTGAATGGTCAAGAGATAAATCCTCATCAAGTTCTAAGCCTAAGAGCAAGAAACAGAAGCCAGGAACCTCAAACACCTCTCCACCAATAGCACCACAGTCAGTCTCCAACACTGAATCTGCTTGGAAAGTGTGCCTAGCAGATGAAAATAAAAACAGTCTTTCCTTATTCCTAGGAAAGACAATGGAATGAAATAAAGCCCCCAAAATAAATCTGATAAGAACAATTAGGGACAATGATCATAATAATTTATTGGTCAGTAAACTTTGTTTCCCGATTTATGTTTCCCATGAGTTAACATTATTTGCTTACACAAAATTTCCTGGAAATGATTTTACTCTATAAAGCAGAACTATTCCTTTATCTTTGCTGGAAGATTTTCTAGTAAAACACATTTTGTTTGTCTGTGTGCTTATTTTCTTTTGTTTTTGGCTGCACTGTGTGGCATGTGAGATCTCAGTTTCCCAACCAGGGATCAAACAGGTGCCCAGTGCAGTGAAGAAGAGAGTCTTAACCACTGGACCACCAAGGAAGTCCCTGCTGCTGCTGCTAAGTCGCTTCAGTCGTACTCGACTCTGTGCGACCCCATAGACGGCAGCCCACCAGGCTTCCCCGTCCCTGGGATTCTCCAGGCAAGAACATTGGAGTGGGTGGCCATTTCCTTCTCCGAGGCATGAAAGTGAAAAGTGAAAGTGAAGTCGCTAGAGTCGCTCAGGCCAACTCTAGCGACTCCACGGACTGCAGCCCACCAGGCTCCTCCGCCCGTGGGATTTTCCAGGCAAAAGTACTGGAGTGGGGTGCCACTGCACATACTTATTGAAAACTTACTCTGCTTTGATATATTATATGTGGATCTACTCAGTCCTCAAAATAGTCTTTTGAGGTAGGTACTGCTATTATCCCCTTACCTGTTTACAGGTGAGGAAATGAAGCACAGAAAGGTTGGAAATTTACCCCAGGTCAAATGGCTAATAAAGAGCAGAGCCAGGATTTAGACCTCAAGCCTTCTAGGTACCCACTGCCCTACAGCGGCCTTTCACTGTGGAGCCACCCACAGAATGGGAGGAGAGGTGACATGTCATATGAATCAAGCATGAGTTGAGTTCAGTTCAGTCACTCACGTGTGTCTGACTCTGCAACTGCATGGACGGCAGCACGCCAGAATTCTCTGTCTGTCACCAACTCCTGGAGCTTGCTCAAACTCATGTCAATAGATAGAGTCAGCAATGCCATCCAACCATCTCATGCTCTGTCGTCCCCTTCTCCTCCCGCCTTCAATCTTTCCCAGCATCAGGGTCTTTTCCAATGAGTCAGTTCTTTGCATCAGGTGGCCAAAGTATTGGAGTTTCAGCTTCAGCATCAGTCCTTCCAATGAATATTCAGGACTGATTTCCTTTAGGATCTACTGGTTTGATCTCCTTGCAAACCAAGGAACTCAAGAGTCTTCTCCAACACCACAGTTCAAAAGCATCAATTCTTCGGCACTCAGCTTTCTTTAGAGTCCAACTCTCACATCCATATATGACTAATGCAAAAACCACAGCTTTGACTAGATGGATCTTTGTCAGTAAAGTAATGTCTCTGCTTTTTAATATGCTGTCTAGGTTGGTCATAGCTTTTCTTACAAGGAGCAGATCAGATCGGATCAGATCAGTCGCTCAGTCATGTCCGACTCTTTGTGACCCCATGAATCCCAGCACGCCAGGCCTCCCTGTCCATCACCAACTCCCGGAGTTCACCCAGACTCACGTCCATCGAGTCAGTGATGCCATCCAGCCATCTCATCCTCTGTCGTCCCCTTCTCCTCCTACCCCCAATCCCTCCCAGCATCAGAGTCTTTTCCAATGAGTCAACTCTTCACATGAGGTGGCCAAAGTACTGGAGTTTCAGCTTTACCATCAGTCCTTCCAAAGAAATCCCAGGGCTGATCTCCTTCAGAATGGACTGGTTGGATCTCCTTGAAGTCCAAGGGACTCTCAAGAGTCTTCTCCAACACCACAGTTCAAAAGCATCAATTCTTTGGCGCTCAGCCTTCTTCACAGTCCAACTCTCACATCCATACATGACCACAGGAAAAACCATAGCCTTGACTAGATGAACCTTTGTTGGCAAAGTAATGTCTCTGCTTTTGAACATGCTATCTAGGTTGGTCATAACTTTCCTTCCAAGGAGTAAGCATCTTTTACAAGGAGCAAGCGTCTTTTAATTTCATGGCTGCAGTCACCATCTGCAGTGATTTGGAACCCAAGAAAATAAAGTCTGTCACTGTTTCCATTGTTTCTCCATCTATTTACCATGAAGTGATGGGACTAGATGCCATGATCTTAGTTTTCTGAATGTTGAGCTTTAAGCCAACTTTTTCACTCTCCTCTTTCACTTTCATCTAGAGGCTCTTTAGTTCCTCTTTGCTATCTGCCATAAGGGTGGCATCATCTGTATATCTGAGATTATTGATATTTCTCCCAGTAATCTTGATTTCAGCTTGTCCTTCAACCAGCCCAGCATTTCACATGATGTACTCTGCATATAAGTTAAATAAGCAAGGTGACAATATACAGCTTTGACATACTCCTTTCCCAATTTGGAACCAGTCTGTTGTTCCATGTCTGGTTCTAACTGTTGCTTTTTGACCTGCATACAGATTTCTCAGGAGGCAGGTAAGGTGGTCTGGTATTCCCATCTCTTAAAGAATGTTCAAGTTTTTTGTGATCCACACTGTCAAAGGCTTTGGCGTAGTCAATAAAGCAGAAGTAGGTGTTTTTCTGGAACTCTCTACTTTTTCGATGATCCAGTGGATGTTGGCAATTTGATCTCTGAATCAAGCATAATCACCTGCTATTGCTCTCTTCCAGTATGGGCTTTCCAGGTGGCAATGGTGGCAAAGAACCTGCCTGCCAATGCAGGAGATGTAAAAGACATGGGTTCAGTCCCTGGGTCCGGAGGATCCCCTGGAGGAGGAAATGGCAACCCACTACAGTTTTCTTGCCTGGAGAATCCCATGGACAGAGGAGCCTGGCAGGCTACAGTTCATAGGGTCACAAAGAGTCTGACACAACTGAAGCAACTTAGCATGCATGAATGTACTGATCTCTTAACATAAACTATAAGAAATAAGCACCCAACCAAACCTCAACTAGGGATAATAAGCAGGAGACAAAATGAGAAAGCACAGGTTTAACAGAACTATTACTAAATAGAATAACTAGGTCATAAATGCAGAGAACTGTAGAGGTCATCTTCTAATACAACATTTTGGCCTTACAGATGCCAAAAATAGACTAGAAAAGTCACAGCTAGACTTGGATGGGTCTCCTTATTCAGTCCACTTAGCTTCCTCTAGACTAGATTTCATCTTGCCACTGTAATTATTTCTAAAGTGCAAGAATTTTGGCACATTTCTAAAGGCAACTAAATACTGTGTTAACACTTCATTTATAAAAGATAGCATGTAATATTGATGTTAAACTGTTTTAAAACAACTTGAAGCAAAAAATAAAAATACATATAAGTACTAACATTAAGGTAGCAAATGATAAATCAGTAAGAAACAGTAAAGAAAACGTTGGCCATGTATAGCTATTATCCATTGTTATAAATCTGTTCGGAGAAGGCAATGGCACCCCACTCCAGTACTCTTGCCTGGAAAATCCCATAGACAGAGGAGCCTGGTAGGCTGCAGTCCATGGGGTCACTAAGAGTCGGACACGACTGAGCAACTTCACTTTACTTTTCACTTTCATGCATTGGAGAAGGAAATGGCAACCCACTCCAGTGTTCTTGCCTGGAGAATCCCAGGGACGGGGGAGCCTGGTAGGCTACCATCTATGGGGTCACACAGCGTCGGACACGACTGAAGTGACTTAGCATAGCATAGTATAGCATAAATCTGTTGACAGGAGTTTGAGCAAACTCCTGGAGATGGTGAAGGACAGGGAAGCCTGGCCTGCTGCAGTCCATGGGGTCACAAAGAGTCAGACACGACTGGGCGACTGAAGAACAGGGACTTTCTTTCCCCCTTGAAAAACATACACTGGAGTTCTGATCCCTGGTGCTTCAGAACGTGACCTTCTGTGGAGATGTATGGAGGCAATCAAGTGGAAATGAGGTCATGGGGCAGGGAGCCCTAATCCTATGTGGCTGGAGTCCTTATAAAAGGGAAATCTGGACACAGAGCCAGATATGCATAGAGGGAAGAACCACAGGGAGAAAGGGAGAGAGGCCTCATTCAGATCCCTCCCTCACAGCCCCCGAAGGAGCCCAGCCTGCTGACATCTGGATTTCAGGTTTCTGACCCTCAGATCCGTGAAACAACAAACTTCTGCTTGTGCTACTTTGGTACAGCACTCAGTTTGTGGTACTTTGTTTACAGTAGCCCCAGGAAACAAATATGGCAGCCTTCGCTTTTAAATTTTTTTTTTTTTTAATTTGTACGTACATCATGGTATTTTTTTAGGCTTTGGTCACAGAGGTAGGTGGAATTTCTAATCGGGAATTAATTTCAATTGATTCTGTGCTGGAACCAAACCCACAAAACAAGTACAAACACTTACCTCACTTCTAAGGAGTTGCTCTGCTTTGCTCCTATTCATATTTCTGCAATACCATCTGAACAGAAAAAGATATGTTTAAGACCTCAGGTACTTTAATTGTTCTTTTTTCTTTTTAGAATTAGCAAGGCAATACTGCTCCCCAATGACAAACAATAAATAAGAACAAGATATCATGCATGATCTCTATAAAATAGAAAACCACTAGTAACATTTGGATGTACATACTTGCAGACTTTTTCTACCCATATTTTTATAAAGACCCATATGTATGCTAACATTCTCATTTTCATTATTAAAGCTGATCAAAGTATACTTGCTGTATCAGAACCTGGATTTTTTCACTTAACAGTGTATCACACACATCTTTGCAAAACAATATAGTTCACAGTCTGGATGTGCCATAATTTATTTAAGCTCTTTTTTATTAGTTAACATAAAAATCATTCCTATTTTTCACTATTATAATAACAGCAAGAATGAATTTTACCCCACAGACTCAAATATGCAGGAAATATCACTACATTATTGTCTTTAATTCAAATTAAATCTAATCCTAAGCCTCCATCCCACCAACAGGCAGTAGATTTCATCTCAGCTTATCAGGAAGACTCCCCTAGTGAACTTCACAAAGGTCCCAAGTGTTGAAAGAAACAGAGCAAAACAGAAGAGGCCTCCTGGGTCTTCCCGACGTACTGCTTCTAGCACAGTCCTAACCCCTGGGAGCCTCCTCAGGTGTGCTGTAGGAACTCCGCCAGGGCCAAGCAGTGGCGCCTGCCCTCCCCACTCTGTGCTAAGCCCCTGCATATCAGCGCCCCTTTTACCCCTTGGGAAATTTTTCCTAAGGAAAGATGGATACTGCCATCTCCCACTTCATGCTCAGAAGTACACCCCTTCCCTTGCTTTCCACAGCTCAATCTCTCCATGGGATTATAAGCAAGTTGGCCGAAGAAGATGAACTCAAATTGTCAGGTTTATTTATATTTCTGGCCGTGTGACATGTGGAATCCTAATTCCTGACCAGGAATCCATGCCCACCACCCCACCCCCACCACCCCGCCCCGTGTAGGAAGCATGTTAACCGCTGAACCACTAGACAAGTCCCTCAAACTGTCAGCTTTACACTTGGGTTTTTGCTCTCTGCTGTTTTGTTTTAGATGGCCTTTCATGGGCAGAACCCTCCACCAGTCATATTTCCTGAGGGTTCCAATATTACAAAACTTAGCTTGGCCCCTCTAAACACGTGAATTTTTTGTCACTGTTTCAGGCTTTTATAAGAGGATGAGCACCTATTTTTGGCCCAGCAAACACTGTGAGACAAGCAAATACAAAGGCCTTCCCTGACTGAGGAAGAGAAAAACACAAAGAAAAAAAATACAAGATCTTTTCTCATCAAGATTCTTTTAAGCAGTTGTAGCAGCCAAACACAAATTATAATCTCAGTACAAGCCAGTAACTTATTTTATTTGGAACCTGAAATGATTAACCAGGCCTCAGAATTGTGGGTATTAAGATCTCACTTCTGTGGGTCCCACTTTATGAACTGGGACCACATTCAACAAAGCTATAGTTCTGATCAATTTCTGAAAGTAATTGAGAAATGAAATAAAGGAGGAGGGGACTTTCCTGGCTGTCCAGTGGTTAAGACTTCACCTCTCAATGCAGGAGGTGTGGGTTTGATCCCTGATTGGGGAGCTAAGATCCTAAGTGCCTTGCAACCAAAAAAAAAAGAAACATATAGCAGAAACAACATTGTTAACGAATTTACTAAAGACTTTTAAAATGGTTCACATTAAAAAAAAAAAAAAGGAGAACAGATTGGATTCTGTCCCTAAAGCTTTCTCATTGATAGAGGAAATATTTATCTTCTTAAAAACAGTCATAAGAAATAATTAAGAACAGTAACTGGATCTCTCATTATGCATTATAAACCAGCAGGATCTGAAAGACTGAAAAATATTCTCTTAACTAATCACAGAAAATCCAAGCCCATATTCTCACAGCAAGAGTAAACAATGGAGGATTAGTCTCACATTCACATGCAAGTAGTCAGTAAAACTAGACTGTGGCTTTCAAGAGGAATTAGATATAAGAAACTCGGGGGAAAAAAAGAGGTCCTTTCCTCACTTAGTATATTCAAGCTCCTGCTGCTGCTGCTGCTAAGTCACTTCAGTTGTGTTCAACTCTGTGCGACCCCATAGACGGCAGCCCACCAGGCTCCCCTGTCCCTGGGATTCTCCAGGCAAGAACACTGGAGTGGGTTGCCATTTCCTTCTCCAATGCATGAAAGTGAAAAGTGAAAGTGAAGTCGCTCAGTCGTGTCTGACTCTTAGCGACCCCATGGACTGCAGCCTACCAGGCTCCTCCATCCATGGGATTTTCCAGGCAAGAGTACTGGAGTGGGGTGCCACTGCCTTCTCGGATTCAGGCTTCTAGGAAGGGATAAAGAAAATAAGGAAAGAAAAGGAATTCACAGCACAAATCCTGTTCTAAGCAGTCATTTTTAAGGCATTTGCAGGTTCCCCAGAAAGGATGCTTTCTTTCCCTAGAATAGAAACTCAGACACTAAAGTGGAAGGAAAACAGGAAGGAGTGATGAGCAAATCAAAAGAGGAATCAACCTGTGGCTCTTGGTGAGTATTTCGTAACGGTTCTTTGTGGCCTCTTTGTCTCTTCTATGATACCTATCATAGAAGGTATGGGCACGGAGGTACCGGGCACGGAGGGACAGACAAGAGGGAAAGGATGCTGAACGCATCGTATGGGAAAGAACGATGCAGAGGGTGGGAATGTGAGGAAGCACACACGGTGAGGAGAGTTACAGCTCTAGGACGCCAGCACACGCATCGCTCACAAGCCTGGTACACAAATACCTAGGGAGATCAGTTAGTTCCCCTTGATGAAGGTACAATATATCTCTAGAAACAACGTCAGGATTTGTAAGTAACTTGTCATTCCCTTCTTAGATATCAAAACCCTAATGGGAATGAGGGTTTCAGATTGGCTAGTCACTTCAAACACTTAAATGGATAGGACTTCATGGTGGTGTCTGAATTGAGGGGAAAAGCTGATTTAGGGATACTGAGTCCTTTCTGGAAAGGAAAGATCCTAGCCAAGCTTCTTGGGGAGGGTAGGCTGGGTAAATTATAAAAAGGAGGCAACAGGTATAAAATAACAAAAAAAGAATTGAAAACAACCAATCAATGAGCTATAAATCTTAGCCGGTTCTCAATTTGGTCCTTGCCTCCTGGATCACCCATGCAAAGTCTTGTTCTGGACTTTTCCCGTCTAAGGGCCCTTGCATTCCTGTCACCTTCTTCCTTTAATGTGTTTCCATCAAGAATATATTCCTGACCACCATAATGAGTCCAGTTTCTTTCCTGCAACACTTCTGCTGGTTCTGTCCTCCCCCAACTGGGACCTGATGTAGAGGTGAGAACCAGGGTACTGATACTCCGGGAGCTGTAGGCTGGCAGTCCTGAGTCCAGCCCAGGGGACAACCATTGCCTAGGGCTCCTCCTCCTGCCCCCAAACAAACAGCAGAGGGGCTCTTGATTCAGTTCAGTTCAGTTCAGTTCAGTTTACTCACTCAGTTGTGTCCGACTCTTCGTGACCCCATGGACCACAGCACACCAGGCCTCCCTGTTCATCACCAACTCCCAGAGTTTATTCAACTCATGTCCATTGAGTTGGTGATGCCATCCAACCATCTGTCATCCCCTTCTCCTCCTGCCTTCAATCTTTCCCAGCATCAGGATCTTTTCCAATGAGTCAGTTCTTCACACCAGGTGGCCAAAGCATTGGAATTTCAGCATCAACATCAGTCCTTCCAATGAACACTCAGGACTGATCTCCTCCAGAACGGACTGGTTGGATCTCCTTGCAGTCCAAGGGACTCTCAAGAGTCTTCTCCAACACCACAGTTCAAAAGCATCAATTCTTCGGTGCTCAGCTTTCTTTAGAGTCCAACTCTCACATCCATACATGACTAATGCAAAAACCATAGCCTTGACTAGATAGACATTTTTTTGGCAAAGTAATGTCTCTGCTTTTCAATATGCTGTCTAGGTTGGTTATAACTTTCCTTCCAAGGAACAAGCATCTTTTAATTTCATGGCTGCAGTCACCATCTGCTTAATTTTTGAGCCCCCCAAAATAAAATCTCTCACTGTTTCCACTGTTTCCCCATCTATTTCCCATGAAGTGATGGGACCAGATGCCATAAATCTTCGTTTTCTGAATGTTGAGCTTTAAGCCAACTTTTTCACTCTCCTCTTTCACTGTCATCAAGAGCCTCTTTAGTTCTTCTTCACTTTCTGCCATAAGGGTGGTGTCATGTGCATATCTGAGGTTATTGATTGATATTTCTCCCGGCAATCTTGATTCCAGTTTGTGCTTCATCCAGCCCAGCATTTTTCAGTGGTAGGAGCTAACAGAGGGCATCAGAGGGCAGACAGACTAAAACCACAATCACAGAAACTAGCCAATCTAGTCACATGGACCACAGCCTTGTCTAACTCAGTGATATTAAGCCATGCTGCATAGGGCCACCCAAGACGGACGGGTCTTGGTGGAGAGTTCTGACAAAATGTGGTCCACTGGAGAAGGGAGTGGAAAACCATTTCAGTATTCTTGCCTTGAGAACCCCATGAACAGTATGAAAAGGCAAAAAGACAGGACACTGAAAGATGAACTCCCCCCCAATATGCTACTGGAGATCAGTGGAGAAATAACTCCACAAAGAATGAAGAGACAGAGCCAAAGCAAAAACAATACCCAGTTGTGGATGAGACTGGTGATAGAAGCAAGGTCTGATGCTGTAAAGAGCAATATTGCATAGGAACCTGGAATGTTAGGTCCATGAATCAAGGCAAATTGGAAGTGGTCAAACAGGAGATGACAAGAGTGAACACTGACATTTTAGGAATCAGTGAACTACAATGGACTGGAATGGGTGAATTTAACTCAGATGACCATTATAACTACTACTGTGGGCAAAAATCCCTTAGAAGAAATGGTGTAGTCATCACAGTCAACGAAAGAGTCTGAAATGCAGTACTTGGTTGCAATCTCAAAAATGACAGAATGATGTCTGTTTGTTTCCAAGGTAAACCATTCAATATCACACTAATCCAAGTCTATGCCCCGACCAGTAACGCTGAAGAAGCTGAAGTTGAATAGTTCTATGAAGACCTGTAAGACCTTCTGGAACTAACACCCAAAAAAGATGTCCTTTTCATCATAGGGGACTGGAATGCAAAAGTAGGAAGTCAAGAAACACCTGGAGTAACAGGCAAATTTGGCCTTGCAGTACAGAATGAAGCAGGGTAAAGGCTAATAGAGTTTTGCCAAGAGAATGCACTGGTCATAGCAAACACCCTCTTCCAACAACACAAGACTCTACATGTGGACATCACCAGATGGCCAACACCAAAATCAGATTGATTATATTCTTTGCAGCCAAAGATGAAGAAGCTCTATACAGTCAGCAAAAACAAGACCAGGAGCTGACTGTGACTCAGATCATGAACTCCTTATTGCTCTTGGTTCAGCACCTGGCAAAAAGTTTTTTAACCCTGGAGATATTTGAGATGTATTACAAGATGGGCTTTAGCAAAATCCAACACCAACCGTGGCATGGAAAGATAGCAGGAGTCAGCACTGAGAACAGGTTTTTCATCTCTCATGCAGCCAGAACTGGCACCCTGTCACGTGGTATCCCCAACCTTGGGCAGAAGCCAGCTGAGGGGGCTCCCACAGCAAGTCCCCTTAGTCATGCAGAGGTGGAGTCAGGCACCCAAAAAATGCATGGCAATGCACCATAAACTTTCTAAAGCCCTTATGTGTAATCCCGTGAGTCATAGGGGGTAGCTCTTACATTCAGATAAGGATTATCTAGTTTCCAAGCACTTCCTTCCTCAATTATCAGTCACTTCTTTACCAGATCCCTTTAAAATCAAGTCCAAGTTTCTACCTTTAGCATCTTCCCCAAATTCTAAATATATGCTCTATTTTCCTAAAACTTATTTCAGAGCAAAAACACTATTTTAGTTACATGTTTTTTATACCCTCACCTACTTCTAAAACACCTTTGAAGGGGTCACACCACTGGGAACTACGACTTTTGAATCTGTTAATCCTTTTCTAGACTTTTAAGGTACACTCATATTACAGGAAGTGACATGGACAGAGGAAACAGCTTTGTGTTGGAGGTGGTGGTGATGGTGTTGTTTTTAAAGAAGTGAATGAAGCATCAAAATACCACCTCAGAATGACCACAAACAGTGTTTGGTATATTTGAGCCTCTCACTAAAACCTGGCCACACACTGCTAGTGGGCGTATGAACAGCAGCCCACTTGCTTTCTCTGAAAAGTAATTTGACAGCATGCTTTAGAAGTCTTAAGAAGTTCAAAACTAGCCTTTAGCCCAGTACATAGGTTTTTAAAGATCTAGTTTAAAACAATAAGCAGAAAGAGGTATCCCAGTATTTTTACATAGCAAAGATGCCAAAACATTCATGTCACACAAATAAGAAAATGATTTTATAAATTACTGCACATCCATGTGGCTATATGCCTGGTTGTACTCCTTAAGATCTCACACAGTGCAGGATACATACTAAGGTCTCAGTAAATATTTGAAGAATGAAACATAGTACAATTATGAAAATGTTTTTGAAGAACATTCAACGGTATGAGGAAATATATTGTTAAGTGAATTAAACAGGATATAAAACAGTATATACAGCATGATTCTATTTTTTTAAAACAGTGAAAAGATTGAAAGAAAATATACAAATGTTGACAGAGTTCAGATCTAGGTGATTTATAATTTTTTCCTTATTAACATTTTTCATATTTTCAAACAATTTTAAAACAATAATCACTTATTATAGTTAGAAAAAATAAACAATCAAATGCTTTTTTAAAGGCAACTCTAGGAAACTGTATTTTCATTTCTTGAATGAACAATGAGCTGTATTTCAAAGCCAGTTAAGCTGTGATTTGTTTAAAATCAATTTAATTATATTCATTTCTGTAACTCGATTCACACATAGTATGTTCAGGTGAAGTGTATAATAGAAACTAATTATACACTAATTACAGCATCATTTACCACCTTATACAACTGAGTTAAGAATAAGTTGGTATCACCTTATAAAGACAGTGAAAGATAACCATTAGTCTCCCAGATCCCTTACATAATTAGGAAAAGAAAAACAATGTCTGGTTCTCCACATTCACAAAATATCTTTTACTTACTCATATTGATCTAAGTTGTTTGATTTCTTTCCTGTCACATAATTACTTGGGATATATCCTTCACTCCTAGAAATAAGAAAAACACTTTAGATAAACTGAAAATATTTTACTGACAGTATTAAGAGGAAAATTACTGCCCTTCTGGAATAATTAAAGTATAATATTGCCTAAAGCTTATAAGAAAGATTGGCTGACCCTCAATAAGTCAATGTATCTACAGTATTTGATGCTTTACAAAGGATTTCCTCATTGGATCCTTACAAAAATTCTGAGGTAGGCAGACATTCTTGTACCCACTTTTCAGTGGGGAAACCAAAGCTTAGGAAGATTGAGACTTCTTCAAGGGCTCAGAACTAGCCAGCAACAGAGTCAGAATGTGAATTCTGAACTTGTGACTCGGTTCAGGGCCCTTCCTAACGTTCTATGGTGCTTCTCTTGAATTCACCCTTTCTGGGGATGTTTTAAAGAAACCACTACTTCAGGAAAGTGGCAGTGTGGGATGAGAACAACTGCCACTGCAACACCGCGACAGTCTGTGCAGTGCACGCTTTCAGAGAGTAATCCCTAACATCTGCATCAGCATCATCTGGTCACTCGGTAAACGACAAATTCCTGGGTCCCACCCAAGAGACATGAACTGAGGAGGCCTGTGTGGGGCCAGGGGACCTTGCATTTTTACCCTAGATGACTCCTGTGCACATTAAAATTTAAGGAGCAGTCATAGTAGGTAGAATCTTGGCTGGAACCAAGAATTTCAGCAGAAAAAGAGACATAGGTATAAAATTTCTACGTTGAGTAAAAATACTATAATTCTGAATTTGAACTGCTGGTTTAGATCAGTTGCTCAGTCTTTGTGACCCCATGAATCGCAGCACGCCAGGCCTCTGGTAACAACTCATAATATATGCACACATAAGAGTGTATATATGTGGCTCTGTGCACTGAGAAAGGCCTAGAAGCAAGGACAATCCAGCAGCAATAGAATCTTAGTACCCCACCTGTTGTCTTTAAATATTATTTCGTATGAAAAGGAGCCAGAACTCTATGGGGAAATGGCAAATTGCAGGTTTGACCAGGAAGAACACAAGAATGAAACTGAGCTCTTTTATTTTCTTCAGAAAGCAAGGAAGCTGAGAAAGAAAGGCTAAAAGGACCCCTAACAAAAATAGTTACCATTGACGCATGATGGGACAATCCAAGCAAAAAGAATAATGACAGCAATAGAAAAAAACCAAATATGAAACTATCCATGCTTCTCCTTCTGTTTAGTCGCTGTCATGTCTGACTCTCTGCAACCGCAAGGAGCCCACCAGGCTCCTCTTTCCATGGGATTTCCCAGGCAAGAATACTTGGAAATGGATTGCCATTTCCTTCTCCAGGGGATCTTCCTGACCCAGGGAGTGAACCCACGTCTCCTGCATTGATTGGCAGGTGGGTTCTTTACCTCTGAGCCACCTGGGAATCCCAGAAGTATCCATAATAACATTTTTAAAAGTATTGGTTACCACTGTTATCAGCAGAGGAAGCTTGGTCGTCAGAATTAGAAAAATCTCCATTTTGCTATCCTGAAGGAAATAATAGATCTAAGCAATAATCATCAATGGATGCTAAAATCATTAAGTGAAACATTGACGAAGAATTTTATGATGGAGGAATAAAGTTGACAAACATACCTCCAGTGTGTTTACCTGCGTAACCCTGGCATCGTAAGAAGTGGAACCACCAGATATAGGGGACATAGATACATATTCAACAACACCATGTGGAAGCAAATTGCTTAGTCTAGATTGTGGCTCACTATAGAGAAAAAGATCTGGTTTTATCAATAAATCAAAAATGGGGGGAAAAAGGACAGGGATTGTGGTAGAATAAAAGAGAGACAGACATGAGACGTGTCAGCAAAATGCATTGTGTGGACCTTGTTTTAATCTTGAGTGAATTGTAAAAATACAGATTAGAGCTAATCAAGGAAAACCAGAATTACAGAGTTGGTACTATCCTTAAACCTGGGCCAGAAGGGCCCCTGTTCTGACCTCACACTTTCGAGGGAATGCTAAAGTCCATCATTCCTCAGCTGGACCATCATCTGAAACTATGGCCTCAGAATTCGCTGCCCATTGCCAAGCCCTACAGGGGCCTTTCCAAGGGGTTTCATTCTCTGGAAACCAAATGATGCTGCTCGCATGCACTCCTCCAGCCCAGGTCCAGGCAGTAACCAAGCTGGGAGGTGG
Source organism: Bos grunniens (assembly GCF_055505025.1). Lineage (NCBI taxonomy): Eukaryota > Metazoa > Chordata > Mammalia > Artiodactyla > Bovidae > Bos > Bos grunniens. Next base: position 51,615,725 of record NC_141170.1, on the reverse strand, counting down.
CTTTTGCCAACCAAATGGACAGAATTTGGATGTGTAGCTGGGAGACGCACATGGTGCATGCGAGACGGAACCAGGGACAGAAGGGAAGGGAGAAGGGCGAGACCCTGAGACGGCCAGCCCTCCGGGCGCTGTCACATTCTGGCACGGAACTCCAAGCCAGACCTTGCTTTCCTTGTCATTTTGGAGGTATGTTTGTCAAGTTGGGGGATAAATTATACCTTATTCACTAGTTTGTCAGCCTGACTTATAAATATTTAAATATTTGATATCTGGGCTTTTATTTTATTTTTTCTAGTCCTGAAAATGCTGGGAGAAAGCCTACAGAGGAATTTTTTAAATTATTATTCTATTATAATATTGGGGTTCCCTGGTGGCTCAGATGGTAAAGAAACTGCCTGCAATCAGGAGACCCAGGTACATCTCTGGGTGGGGAAGATCCCTTGGAGAAGACAATGGCTACCCACTCCAGTATTCTTGCCTGGAGAATTCTATGGACAGAAGAGCCTGGTGTGCTATAGCCCATGGGGTCACAAAAAGTCAGACACGACTGAGCAACTAACACACGCACACATGCTAATGACACAGCAGTTGTTTAAAAACATCTTTAGCAATTAGACTTGGGGGTGAAATTTCATGATGATTTGAATCTACTTTTAAATACTCAAAAAAAAAAAAAAAAAGAACAGTTGGGAAGATTTTTTTTTTGTTTTAATGGGAAGATTTTAAAATTATGACCGACCAATTTCTGAAGTCAAGTGACAAGAGGCTCCGTTAAACTATTACATATCTTTTGGATATGTCTATAATTTTAAAAAAAAATCTTGTTTGGCAAAAAAAAAGCAGTGATGACCTTCCTGTAAACACAGATGAACAGGTTTCCATAAAGGTACTAATGCACAGCACTCAGGAGATGTACCACTGCCAAGAAGTGAGCAGCAGGCATGGGCCCTGCCCAATCCAGAGGCTTCCATTGCTTCTCCAGCAGTGACCCTGGAACTGCGGGTGGGGCAGGAGGTAAGAAAGTGGATTTGCATGAAAGGAATGCTCTAATCAGGACAAAAAGTCCTCCTCTTCTTATTCACAGGAACTCAGAATAAAAACAGGGTTATACTACAGAGGTAAGCACAGGATATAGAGCTTTCCTAATGAAGCTTAAGATACACCATCCCCCACCCCCGCCATATCATATTTACCCATTATTTACCAATAATAAGGTTGAAAGGATTATTCTCTTTAAATCCTATTTAGTATAAATAATGTTTGTTTTTAAACTTCTTGAATGTATGTATTTTAGACATAGGCACATACACACATACATATAGACAGACACACACTCACATTCTCTCTTTCTACAACCAATCTAAGATTACTTATTTATTTTGAGGGGGAGGGGGACAGAAAGAGACCTAAAATGTAATTTCCCCCAAGATCAAAACAATCCAGTTCAAACATACAATGGATGAGAAATAGACCAGTGTAATGGATTCTAATTTCTGCAAAGAAGTGGTTGATCTATCTACATTTATTGAGTCCCTAAGAAGACACTGTGCTACTAAAAGGTAATAATGTATATTTTCATTTACGGCTGCTGAACTGGTCTCACTACATAGCAGTTACAGATTATCATCTTCTCGCTCAGTATTTAACTCCCAGCCACCCACTGTGTATCATCCACAGGGAGGGAATACCTACCCGTATTTATCTCTTGCTTTCCACCAATGAACGTCATTCTTTTCCAATATGATATACTCCTGGCCTCTCTCTAGCCTGAGATCATGTGCTTCTGTCGCTTGGAAATCATACATGGCTACAACTATTTCTTCACCATTTTCTTCTTCAGGCGGAATTGGTGGAGGAGGCCTTCGCTAAGAAATGGAAATGTGAAAGTTTAGTCTTCTATGTGAAACTGGGTGTGAAGTAAACACTAAGCACTGCATACCGCCACAGAATAAACTCTACCTAAAGTAATCTGGTGACTCTCCGCCCATGAGTTTGAGGATGTTGATGCTACTGGGCCTCTCATGGGTTTCAGAATACAGGACAAGAGCAAAAACTGTCTTTAAATATCAGAAGGATTCTTCTTGGGGTCAGGATTAACTTACCAGGGAGAGGCAAGGGTAGAATGTGAGTAGAAATCACGACTAAAAGCAGATCCACCATTTAATGGCCTACAATGGGAAAAAGACCTACTTTCGTCAGGTCTCCCACTTGAAGGAATCTACTTCTTCATGCCTACTATGTGCAAGGTACACTCTAAGTACATAGCTGGCATATTTTTTCTCATTTATTCTTTTTTTTTTTTTTTTTAATTTTAAATTGAAATATATAGTTGGGCTTCCCTGGTAGCTCAGCTGGTAAAGAATTTGCCTGCAATGCAGAAGACCTCTGTACAACTCTTGGGTCAGGAAGTTCCCCTGGAGAAGGGATAGGCTATCTGCCCCAGTATTCTTGCCTGGTGAATCCCCATGGACAGAGAAGCCTGGTGGGCTACAGTCCATGGGGTTGCAAAGAGCTGGACATGACTAAGGGACTAAGCACAGCATAGCACATAGTTAACTTACAATGCTGCATTCGTTTCTGGTATACAGCGAAGTGATTCAGTATATACTCTTTTTCATACTGTTTTCATTATGGTTTATTATAGGATACTGAATACAGCTCCCTATGCTATAGAGTAGGACCTTGCTGTTTATCTACTTTATATATAATAGTTCCTATCTGCTAATCTCAAAAGCCTAATTTACCCCCATACCCTGCCTTTCCCCTTGGGCAACCCTAAATTTCCTTCCTCTGTGAGTCTGTTTCTGTTTTGCAAATAAGTTCATTTGCATCCTCATTTATTCTTAGTACTAATTCCATAAGAGTATATAATTTCCATTTTATAACTAAGGAAACAATGGCTTAAAGTCACCCACATCAGATTCGTGCTGGATCGGGTCCCTCCCAAGTCCAAAGTATATGTTTTGTACCATACTTCACTATTCATAGGTATATCATTAAATCAATAGAGTCATCCCTTTGTCATAATACTGTGGTCTCAGGACTGAAATATTCCTCTAAAGTCCCCCATTGCTTGAATAATATTCAAAGCCAAAATATAGGCAGAATGCCAGATGATAATAGGGCCCCCAGTGATAATTTCTGATACATTTAAATAAATATTATTTGACACCAAAAAAAAATCAAGTTAAGCCATAATCTATCCATTTCTGATAGAAATGTAGGAGGCAATATCACAGGACTGAACAAAAACACACTTGGTAAACACACGCTTAAAAAAGTTAGGGGCTTCCCTGGTGGCTCAGACAGTAAAGAATCTACCTGCAATGTGGGAGACCTGGGTTCGATTCCTGGGTCAGAAAGATCCCCTGGGGAAGGGCATAGCTACTGACTCCAGTGTTCTTGCCTGGAAAATCCCACGGATAGTGGAGCCTAGCAAGCTACAGTCCATGGGTCGCAAAAAGTTACACATGAATGAGCAACTGTCTCTTTCATCACTTCCAAAAGTTAAAGACCACCTTACTTTCTTTATTTCTGGTGCTGGTGTTGGAGGTAGTGCTTTTCTTATACCTAAAAATACAACAATAAGATAGGTTAAAATGCCATCTAACAGTGATCGACAGTTTTAAGGAAAACTAAACATAACAAGACGGAGAAGGCAATGGCACCCCACTCCAGTACTCTTGCCTGGAAAATCCCATGGACAGAGAAGCCTGGTGGGCTGCAGTCCATGGGGTCGCACAGGGTCAGACACGACTGAAGCAACTTAGTAGCAGCAGCAGCAAACATAACAAGAAGTCCACTCTGACTCTCTCACTCTGGTGCATGTTGCTTGCAATACTATTTTAGAACAGATTTCTTGAACAGACTGTAAGTGCCATAGGGATTGAGGCCATGTGTTATTCATTGTAAGCAAATGGGATTACAACAGAACCAAAAATTTTCTGCTCAGCAAAGGAAACCCATCAACAAAATGAAAAGGCAACCAACAGAAGGGGAGAAAATATTTGCAACCCACATATCTGAGAAGGGGTTAGTATCCAAAATATACAAGGAACTCATACAACTCAATAGTTAAATAATAACTCAATTAAAAGTGGACAAAGGACCTAAACAGACTTTCACTTAAAGAAGACATACAAACAGCCAAGAGGTACTTTAAAAGGTGCTCAGCATAACTAATCATTAGGAAAATGCAAATTAAAAGCAGGAATAAGATACCAACTCATACGTACTGGGACAGCAATTATAAAACCCACATGTGACAGTGGGTACCCTTGTCTTGTTCTTGACTTTAGGGGAAATGCTTTCAATTTTTCACCATTGAGGATAATGTTTGCTGTGGGTCTGTCATATATAGCTTTTTATTATGTTGAGGTATGTGCCTTCTATTCCTGCTTTCTGGAGAGTTTTTATCATAAATGGATGTTGAATTTTGTCAAAGGCTTTCTTTGCATCTATTGAGATAATCATATGGCTTTTATTTTTCAATTTGTTAATGTGGTGTATTACATTTATTGATTTGCAGATATTGAAGAATCCTTGCATCCCTGGGATAAAGCCCAGTTGGTCATGATGTATGATCTTTTTAATGTGTTGTTGGATTTTGATTGCTAGAATTTTGTGAAGGATTTTTGCATCTGTGTTCATCAGTGATATTGGCCTGTAGTTTTCTTTTTTTGTGGCATCTTTGTCAGGTTTTGGTACTAGGGTGATGGTGGCCTCATAGAATGAGTTTGGAAGTTTACCTTCCTCTGCAATTTTCTGGAAGAGTTTGAGTAGGATAGGTGTTAGCTCTTCTTTAAATTTTTCGTAGAATTCAGCTGTGAAGCCGTCTGGACCTGGGCTTTTGTTTGCTGGAAGATTTCTGATTACAGTTTCAATTTCCATGCTTGTGATGGGTCTGTTAAGAGTTTCTATTTCTTCCTGGTCCAGTTTTGGAAAGTTGTACTTTTCTAAGAATTTGTCCATTTCTTCCACGTTGTCCATTTTATTGCCATATAATTGCTGATAGTAGTCTCTTATGATCCTTTGTATTTCTGTGTTGTCTGTTGTGATCTCTCCATTTTCACTTATAATTTTATTGATGTGATTTTTCTCCCTTTGTTTCTTGATGAGTCTGGCTAATGGTTTGTCAATTTTATTTATCCCCTCAGAGAACCAGCTTTTGGCTTTGTTGATTTTTGCTATGGTCTCTTTTGTTTCTTTTGCATTTACTTCTGCCCTAATTTTTAAGATTTCTTTCCTTCTACTAACCCTGGGGTTCTTCATTTCTTCCTTTTCTAGTTGCTTTAGGTATAGAGTTAGATTATTTATTTGACTTTTTTCTTGTTTCTTGAGGTACGCCTGCATTGCTATGAACCTTCCCCTTAGGACTGCTTTTACAGTGTCCCACAGGTTTTGGGTTGTTGTGTTTTCATTTCCATTCGTTTCTATGCATATTTTTATTTCTGATTTCTTCTGTGATTGGTTGGTTATTCAGCAGTGTGTTGATGAGCCTCCATATGTTGGAATTTTTAATAGCTTTTCTCCTGTAATTGAGATCTAATCCTACTGCATTGTGTTCAGAAAAGATGCTTGGAATGATTTCAATTTTTTTGAATTTACCAAGGCTAGCTTTATGGCCCAGGATGTGATCTATCCTAGAGAAGGTTCTGTGTGTGCTTGAGAAAAAGGTGAAATTCATTGTTTTGGGATGAAATGTCCTATAGATATCAATTAGGTCTAACTGGTCTATTGTATAATTTAAAGTTTGTGTTTCCTTGTTAATATTCTTTTTAGTTTATCTATCCATAGGTGTGAGTGGGGTATTAAAGTCTCCCACTATTATTGTGTTATTGTTAATTTCCCCTTTCATACTTGTTAGCATTTGTCTTACATATTGCAGTCCTCCTATATTGGGTGCATATATAATTATAATTGTTATATCTTCTTCTTTGATTGATCCATTTCCCCTAAAGTCAGGAACAAGACAAGGGTGTCCACTTTCACCATTACTATTCAACATAGTTTTGGAAGTTTTGGCCACAGCAATCAGAGCAGAAAAAGAAATAAAAGGAATCCAAATTGGAAAAGAAGATGTAAAATTCTCACTGTTTGCAGATGACATGATCCTCTACATAGAAGACCCTAAAGACTCCACCAGAAAATTACTAGAGCTAATCAATGAATATAGTAAAGTTGCAGGATATAAAATCAACACACAGAAATCCCTTGCATTCCTATACACTAACACTGAGAAAATAGAAAGGGAAATTAAGGAAACAATTCCATTCACCATTGCAACGAAAAGAATAAAATACTTAGGAATATATCTACCTAAAGAAACTAAAGACCTAAATATAGAAAACTAGAAAACACTGGTGAAAGAAATCAAAGAGGACACTAATAGATGGAGAAATATACCATGTTCATGGATCAGAAGAATCAATATAGTGAAAATGAGTATACTACCCAAAGCAATCTACAGATTCAATGCCATTCCTATCAAGCTACCAATGGTATTTTTCACAGAGCTAGAACAAATAATTTCACAATTTGTATGGAAATACAAAAAACCTCGAATAGCCAAAGCTATCTTGAGAAAGAAGAATGGAACTGGAGGAATCAACCTGCCTGACTTCAGGCTCTAATACAAAGCCACATTCATCAAGACAATATGGTACTGGCACAAAGACAGAAATATAGATCAATGGAACAAAACAGAAAGCCCAGAGATAAATCCACACACATATGGACACCTTATCTTTGACAAAGGAGGAAAGAATATACAATGGAGAAAAGACAATCTTTTTAACAAGTGGTTTGGGAAAACTGGTCAAGCACTTGTAAAAGAATGAAATTAGAACACTCTCTAACACCATACACAAAAATAAACTCAAAATGGATTAAAGATCTAAACATAGGACCAGAAACTGTAAAATTCCTAGAGGAGAACATAGGCAAAACACTCTCCGACATAAATCACAGCAGGGTCCTCTAGGATCCACCTCCCAGAATATTGGAAATAAAAGCAAAAATAAACAGAAATAAACAGTTCAGTTGCTCAGTCGTGTCTGACTCTGCGACCCCATGAATTGCAGCACACCAGGCCACCCTGTCCATCACCAACTTCCGGAGCTCACCCAAACCCACGTCCATCAAGTCGGTGATGCCATCCAGCCATCTCATCCTCTGTTGTCCCCTTTTCCTCCTGCCCCCAATCCCTCCCAGCATCAGAGTCTTTTCCAATGAGTCAACTCTTCACATGAGGTGGCCAAAGTACTGGAGTTTCAGCTTTACCATCAGTCCTTCCAAAGAACACTCAGGACTGATCTCCTTCAGAATGGACAGGTTGGATCTCCTTGCAGTCCATGGACTCTTAAGAGTCTTCTCCAACACCACAGTTCAAAAGCATCAATTCTTCGGCGTTCAGCTTTCTTCACAGTCCAACTCTCACATCCATACATGACTACTGGAAAAACCATAGCCTTGACTAGAAGGACCTTTGTTGGCAAAGTAATGTCTCTGCTTTTTAATATGCTACCTAGTTTGGTCATGGAGAAGGCAATGGCCACCCACTCCAGTACTCTTGCCTGGAAAATCCCACAGACGGAGGAGCCTGGTAGGCTGCAGTCCATGGGGTCGCAAAGAGTAGGACATGACTGAGAAACTTCACTTTTCACTTTTCACTTTCATGCATTGGAGAAGGAAATGGCAACTCACTCCAGTGTTCTTGCCTGGACAATCCCAGGGATGATGGAGCCTGGTGGGCTGCCGTCTATGGGGTCGCACAGAGTCAGACACAACTGAAGCGACTTAGCAGCAGCAGCATGTTGGTCATAACTTTCCTTCCAAGGATTAAGTGCCTTTTAATTTCATGGCTGCAATCACCATCTGCAGTGATTTTGGAGCCCCCAAAAATAAAGTCTGATACTGTTTGGAACATAATTATAATTAAAAGTTTCTGCACAACAAAGGAAACTATAAGCAAGGTGAATAGACAGCCTTCAGAATGGGAGAAAATAATAGCAAATGAAGCAACTGACAAAGAATTAATCTCAAAAATATGCAAGCAACTCCTCCAGCTCAATTCCAGAAAAATAAACGACCCAATCAAAAAATGGGCCAAAGACCTAAATAGACATTTCTCCAAAGAAGACATACAGATGGCTAACAAACACATGAAAAGATGCTCAACATCACTCATTATCAGAGAAATGCAAATCAAAACCACAATGAGGTACCATTTCATACCAGTCAGAATGGCTGCCATCCAAAAGTCTACAAGCAAGGAGGAGCTAAGATGGTGGAGGAATAGGACGGGGAGAACACTTTCTCCCCGACAAATTCATCAAAAGAACATTTAAATGCCGAGTAAATTCCACAAAACAACTTCTGAATGCCGGCAGAGGACATCAGGCACCCAGAAAAGCAACCCACCGTCTTTGAAAGGAGGTATGAAAAAATATAAAAGACAAAAAAAGAGACAAAAGAGGGAGGGACAGAGCTCCGTCCCAGGAAGGGAGTCTTAAAAAGAGAGAAGTTTCCAAACACCAGGAAACATTCTCACTGCCGAGTCTGTGCCAAGCCTTGGAAGCACAGAGGGCAACATAACAGGGAGGAAAAATAAACAATTAACACCCACAGATTACGAGCCCTACGGTAAGTCCCCCAGCGGAGAAGCAGCGCAGACGCCTGCATCCACCATTAGCAAGCGGGGGCTGGGCAGGGAGGTGCGGTGCGGGCTGTATCGCTTAGAGTAAGGATCTGCCCTGAATACCCCGAGCGCTACCTGAGCGAAATAATTTGGGCTAGCAAACCAGACAGTGGGATATCTACCACACAAAAAGTCAGCCCTAACCTAAGACACCGCCAGGCCCACACACGTAACAAAGGACTGTACAGAGATAGCCGGCTGCAGACCGTCCCCCTCCAGTGACAGGCAGCCAGAGCCGGAAGGGGGCAATCGCAGCCCCAGAGAGACATTATCTACAAAACTGTAAGCAGGCTTCTTTGCTAACTAAAACTTCTTGGGGTTCTGGACAGTCAACATCCGCCTGAGAAGGTGTGCCGGTTGTACACCCAGATAACCGAGTGGTGGGGAGGCGATAAGTCACAGCAACCACGCTCGCCAAACACCTCATCGCTGAAAGACAAGTATATGTCTTGTCTTTCTTGTCTGAGCTGTTCGGACCTGGGAAGGGCACAAAACGCAGGCCCAGCTGAGTCTGTGCCTCTGAGGACTACCCGAGTACCTGAACCTAAGCAGCTTAGACCTGGGAGGTGCAAGCAGTCCAGGGCTGGCCATGGATGGTTCCTGGCGGAGCAACCTAGAGCCTGAGCAGTGTGGGCAGGGAGGCTACACGTGCTGTGAGCGGGGGCAGGCCCAGTGTGGCTGAGGCACTGCGAGCACACGCCAGTCTTATTTATTTGCAGCGTCCCTCCCTCCCCACAGCACGACTGAACAAGTGAGCTTTAAAAAAAAAAAAAAAAGGTGTCCACAACCGCCCCCTTTGTATCAGGGCAGAAACCAGACACTGAAGAGACCAGCAAACAGAAGAAGCTATAACTGAGGGAACTGCCTTGGAAGCGACAGGCAATAGATTAAAACCCCGTGGTTAGTACCGACTACATAGGAAGGGGCCTATAGATCTTGAGAAATATAAGCCGGAGCAATGAACTAGCCGAAAATGAACTGAACCCACAATACCCACAATATCAGAGAAAGTCCTATATATATTTTTACTATTTATACGATCATTCTTTCTTTTTTTTAATTTTTTTAAAAATTTCAAGTCCTCTATTACTCCTTTAATTTTCACTTTTATAACCTACCATTACTTGGCAAAAAAAAAAAAAAGACCCTTTTTTTTTAAAAAAGCAAATTTCATATATATATTTTTTATAACTTTTGTGACCTTGGTCTTTTTTTTCCTTCTTTTCTTTAACATTGTATTTTTGAAATTCCAAACTCTGCTCTACATTTTTAATTTTAGCTTTTTGGTATTTGTTATCAATTTTGTACCTATATTTTTTTTTTTATAACTTTTGTGACTTTTTTTTTCTCTCTTTCTTTCTCTTCATCTTTTCTTTAACATTGTATTCCTGAAATTCCAAACTCTACTCTAGATTTTTAATTTATGCTTTTTGGTATTTGTTATCAATTTTGTACCTATATCTTCTTTATAATTTTTGTGACTTTGTTTTTGGTTTTTTTTCTCTTTCTTTTTCTTCTTCCTTTCTTTAACATTGTATTTTTGAAATTCCAAACTCTATATTTTTTTTTTTGATTATATTGCTTTTGTTTAATAAATTCCCTCTTAGTCTCCATACTCTGTTTAGAACAACACATCAGGGACAAACTTTTTTTTTTTTTGTAATTCTTTTCTTTTTTTTCTAAATTTTTAAAAGAAAATCCATCCTGAACGCTCCTCCCTCCTCCCTCCCCATACCATCCCTCTGGGTCGTCCCAGTGCACCATTCCCAAGCATCCAGCATCGTGCACTGAACCTAGACTGGCATCTCGTTTCATACATGACATTTCACATGTTTCAATGCCATTCTCCCAAATCTTGCCACCCTCTCCCTCTCCCACAGAGTCCATAAGCCTGTTCTATACATCAGTGTCTCTTTTGCTGTCTCGTATACAGGGTTATCGTTACCATCTTTCTAAATTCCATATATATGCGTTAGTATACTGTATTGGTGTTTGTCCTTCTGGCTTACTTCACTCTGTATAATAGGCTCCAGTTTCATCCACCTCATTAGAACTGATTCAAATGTATTCTTTTTAATGGCTGAGTAATACTCCATCGTGTATATGTACCACTGCTTTCTTATCCATTCATCTGCTGATGGACATCTAGGTTGCTTCCATGTCCTGGCTATTATAAACAGTGCTGCGATGAACATTGGGGTACACGTGTCTCTTTCCCTTCTGGTTTCCTCAGTGTGTATGCCCAGCAGTGGGATTGCTGGATCATAAGGCAGTTCGATTTCCAGTTTTTTAAGGCATCTCCACACTGTTCTCCATAGTGGCTGTACTAGTTTGCATTCCCACCAACAGTGTAAGAGGGTTCCCTTTTCTCCACACCCTCTCCAGCATTTATTATTTGTAGACTTTTGGACTGCAGCCATTCTGACTGGTGTGAAATGGTATCTCATAGTGGTTTTGATTTGCATTTCTCTGATAATGAGTGATGTTGAGCATCTTTTCATGTGTTTGTTAGCCATCTGTATGTCTTCTTTGGAGAAATGTCTATTTAGATCTTTGGCCCATTTTTTGATTGGGTCATTTATTTTTCTGGAGTTGAGCTGGAGGAGTTGCTTGTATATTTTTGAGATTAGTTGTTTGTCGGTTGCTTCATTTGCTATTATTTTCTCCCATTCTGAAGGCTGTCTTTTCACCTTGCTAATAGTTTCCTTTGATGTGCAGAAGCTTTTAAGTTTAATTAGGTCCCATTTGTTTATTTTTGCTTTTATTTCCAATATTATGGGAGGTGGGTCATAGAGGATCCTGCTGTGATGTATGTCAGAGAGTGTTTTGCCTATGTTCTCCTCTAGGAGTTTTATAGTTTCTGGTCTTACGTTTAGATCTTTAATCCATTTTGAGTTTATTTTTGTGTATGGTGTTAGAAAGTGTTCTAGTTTCATTCTTTTACAAGTGGTTGACCAGTTTTCCCAGCACCACTTGTTAAAGAGATTGTCTTTACTCCATTGTATATTCTTGCCTCCTTTGTCAAAGATAAGGTGTCCAAACTCTAGATTTTTTAACTTTTGCTTTTTGGTATTTGTTATCAATTTTGTACCTATATTTTCTTTATAATTTTTGTGACTTTGTTTTCTTTTTTTTTCTTTTTCTTTTTCTCTCTTTCTTTTCCTTCGTATTTTCTTTAACATTGTATTTTTGAAATTCCAAACTCTACTCTAGATTTTTAAATTTTGCTTTTAGGTATTTGTTACCAATTTTGTACCTTTAAGAACCCAATCTTCAGTACCCATTTTTTACTACGGAGTGAGATTACTGGCTTGACTGCTCTCTCCCCCTTCGGACTCTCCTTTCTTTCCACCAGGTCGCCTGTGTCTCCTCCCTAACCCTTCTCTACTCTACCCAACTCTGAATTTCTGTGTGTTCCAGACGGTGGAGAACACTTAGGGAACTGATTACTGGCTGGATCTGTCTCTCTCCTTTTCATTCCCTGCTTTTATCCTCCTGGCCACCTCTGTCTCCTTCCTCCCTCTTCTCTTCTCTGTATAACTCCGTGAACATCTCTGAGCAGTCCAGTTGTGGAGTGCACATAAGGAAATGATCACTGGTTAGCCTGCTGTCTCCTCTCTTGATTCTACCTCATCTCATTCGGGTCACCTCTAACTCCCTCCTCCCTCTTCTCTTCTCCATGTAACGCTGTGAACCTCTCTGGGTGACCCTCACGGTGGAGAAACTTTTCATCTTTAACCTAGTTATTTTATCAATGGTGCTGTATAGAAGGAGAAGTTTTGAGACTACTGTAAAAATAAGACCGATAACTGGAAGCAGGAGGCTTAAGTCCAAACCCTGACTCCAGGGTACATTAACTGACAGGAGCTCATCAAGTGCCTCCATACCTACATTGAAACCAAGCACCACACAAGGGCCAACAAGTTCCAGGCCAAGACATACCAAGCAAATTCTCCAGCAACACAGGAACACAGCCCTGAGCTCCAATATACAGGCTGCCCAAAGTCACCCCAAAACCATAGACATCTAATAACTCATTACTGGACACTTCATTGCACTCCAGAGAGAAGAAATCCAGCTCCACCCACCAGAACACCGACACAAGCTTCCCTAACCAGGAAACCTTGACAAGCCACTTGTACAAACCCACACACAGTGAGGAACGCCACAATAAAGAGAACTCCACAAACTGCCAGAATACAGAAAGGACACCCCAAACTCAGCAATTTAAACAAGATGAAGAGACAGAGGAATACCCAGCAGGTAAAGGAACAGGATAAATGCCCACCAAACCAAATAAAAGAGGAAGAGATAGGGAATCTACCTGATAAAGATATGATAGTGAAATTGATCCAAAATCTTGAAATCAAAATGGAATCACAGATAAATAGCCTGGAGACAAGGATTGAGAAGATGCAAGAAAGGTTTAACAAGGACCTAGAAGAAATAAAAAAGAGTCAATATATAATGAATAATGCAATAAATGAGATCAAAAACACTCTGGAGGCAAAAAATAGAATAACAGAGGCAGAAGATAGGATTAGTGAATTAGAAGAGAAAATGGTAGAAATAAATGAATCAGAGAGGAAAAAAGAAAACGAATTAAAAGAAATGAGGACAATCTCAGAGACCTCCAGGACAATATTAAACGCTACAACATTCAAATCATAGGAGTCCCAGAAGAAGAAGACAAAAAGAAAGACCATGAAAAAATACTTGAGGAGATAATAGTTGAAAACTTCCCTAAAATGGGGAAGGAAATAATCACTCAAGTCTAAGAAACCCAGAGAGTCCCAAACAGGATAAACCCAAGGTGAAACATGCCAAGGCACATATTAATCAAATTAACAAAGATCAAATACAAAGAGCAAATATTAAAAGCAGCAAGGGAAAAACAACAAATAACACACAAGGGAATTCCCATAAGGATAACAGCTGATCTTTCAATAGAAACTCTTCAAGCCAGGAGGGAATGGCAAGACATACTTAAAGTGATGAAAGAAAATAACCTACAGCCCAGATTATTGTACCCAGCAAGGATCTCATTCAAATATGAAGGAGAAATCAAAAGCTTCTCAGACAAGCAAAAGCTGAAAGAATTCAGCACCACCAAACCACCTCTCCAACAAATACTAAAGGATATTCTCTAGACAGGAAACACAAAAAGGGTATATAAATTCGAACCCAGAACAATAAAGTAAATGGCAACGGGATCATAGTTATCAGTAATTACCTTAAACGTAAATGGGTTGAAGGCCCCAACAAAAAGACAAAGACTGGCTGAATGGATACAAAAACAAGACCCCTACATATGTTGTCTACAAGAGACCCACCTCAAAACAGGGGACACATACAGACTGAAAGTGAAGGGCTGGAAAAAGATTTTCCATGCAAATAGGGACCAAAAGAAAGCAGAAGTAGCAATACTCATATCAGATAAAATAGACTTTAAAACAAAGGCTGTGAAAAGAGACAATGAAGGTCACTACATAATGATCAAAAGATTAATCCAAGAAGAAATAACAATTATAAATATATATGCACCCAACATAGGAGCACCGCAATATGTAAGACAAATACTAACAAGTATGAAAGGAGAAATTAACAATTACACAATAATAGTGGGAGACTTTAATACCCCACTCACACCTATGGATAGATCAACTAAACAGAAAATTAACAAGGAAACACAAATTTTAAACGATACAATAGACCAGTTAGACCTAATTGATACCTATAGGACATTTCATCCCAAAACAATGAATTTCACCTTTTTCTCAAGCACACACGGAACCTTCTCTAGGATAGATCACATCCTGGGCCATAAAGCTAGCCTTGGTAAATTCAGAAAAATTGAAACCATTCCAAGCATCTTTTCTGAACACAATGCAGTAAGATTAGATCTCAATTACAGGAGAAAAACGATTAAAAATTCCAACATATGGAGGCTCATCAACACACTGCTGAATAACCAACAAATCACAGAAGAAATCAAAAAAGAAATCAAAATTTGCATAGAAACGAATGAAAATGAAAACACAACAACCCAAAACCTGTGGGACACTGTAAAAGCAGTCTGAAGGGGAAGGTTCATAGCAATGCAGGCATACCTCAAGAAACAAGAAAAAAGTCAAATAAATAATCTAACTCTATACCTAAAGCAACTAGAAAAGGAAGAAATGAAGAACCCCAGGGTTAGTAGAAGGAAAGAAATCTTAAAAATCAGGGCAGAAATAAATGCAAAAGAAACAAAAGAGACCATAGCAAAAATCAACAAAGCCAAAAGCTGGTTCTCTGAGGGGATAAATAAAATTGACAAACCATTAGCCAGACTCATCAAGAAACAAACGGAGAAAAATCACATCAATAAAATTATAAGTGAAAATGGAGAGATCACAACAGACAACACAGAAATACAAAGGATCATAAGAGACTACTATCAGCAATTATATGGCAATAAAATGGACAACGTGGAAGAAATGGACAAATTCTTAGAAAAGTACAACTTTCCAAAACTGGACCAGGAAGAAATAGAAACTCTTAACAGACCCATCACAAGCATGGAAATTGAAACTGTAATCAGAAATCTTCCAGCAAACAAAAGCCCAGGTCCAGATGGCTTCACAGCTGAATTCCATCAAAAATTTAGAGAAGAGCTAACACCTATCCTACTCAAACTCTTCCAGAAAATTGCAGAGGAAGGTAAACTTCCAAACTCATTCTATGAGGCCACCATCACCCTAGTACCAAAACCTGACAAAGATGCCACAAAAAAAGAAAACTACAGGCCAATATCATTGACGAACATAGACGCAAAAATCCTTAACAAAATTCTAGCAATCAGAATCCAACAACACATTAAAAAGATCATACATCATGACCAATTGGGCTTTATCCCAGGGATGCAAGGATTCTTCAATATCTGCAAATCAATAAATGTAATACACCACATTAACAAATTGAAAAATAAAAACCATATGATTATCTCAATAGATGCAGAGAAAGCCTTTGACAAAATTCAACATCCATTTATGATAAAAACTCTCCAGAAAGCAGGAATAGAAGGAACATACCTCAACATAATAAAAGCTATATATGACAGACCCACAGGAAACATTATCCTCAATGGTGAAAAATTGAAAGCATTTCCTCTAAAGTCAGGAACAAGACAAGGGTGCCCACTTTCACCATTACTATTCAACATAGTTTTGGAAGTTTTGGCCACAGCAATCAGAGCAGAAAAAGAAATAAAAGGAATCCAAATTGGAAAAGAAGAAGTAAAACTCTCACTGTTTGCAGATGACATGATCCTCTACATAGAAAACCCTAAAGACTCCACCAGAAAATTACTAGAGCTAATCAATGAATATAGTAAAGTTGCAGGATATAAAATCAACACACAGAAATCCCTTGCATTCCTATACACTAACACTGAGAAAATAGAAAGAGAAATTAAGGAAACAATTCCATTCACCATTGCAACGAAAAGAATAAAATACTTAGGAATATATCTACCTAAAGAAACTAAAGACCTAAATATAGAAAACTATAAAACACTGGTAAAAGAAATCAAAGAGGACACTAATAGATGGAGAAATATACCATGTTCATGGATTGGAAGAATCAATACAGTGAAAATGAGTATACTACCCAAAGCAATTTATAGATTCAATGCAATCCCTATCAAGCTACCAATGGTATTCTTCACAGAGCTAGAACAAATAATTTCACAATTTGTATGGAAATACAAAAAACCTACAATAGCCAAAGCAATCTTGAGAAGGAAGAATGGAACTGGAGGAATCAACCTGCCTGACTTCAGGCTCTACTACAAAGCCACAGTCATCAAGACAGTATGGTACTGGCACAAAGACAGAAATATAGATCAATGGAACAAAATAGAAAGCACAGAGATAAATCCACACACATATGGACACCTTATCTTTGACAAAGGAGGCAAGAATATACAATGGATTAAAGACAATCTCTTTAACAAGTAGTGCTGGGAAAACTGGTCAAGCACTTGTAAAAGAATGAAACTAGAGCACTTTCTAACACCATACACAAAAATAAACTCAAAATGGATTAAAGATCTAAACATAAGACCAGAAACTATAAAACTCCTAGAGGAGAACATAGGCAAAACACTCTCTAACATACATCACAGCAGGATCCTCTATGATCCACCTCCCAGAATATTGGAAATAAAAGCAAAAATAAACAAATGGGACCTAATTAAACTTAAAAGCTTCTGTGCAACAAAGCAAACTACAAGCAAGGTGAAAAGACAGCCTTCACAATGGGAGAAAATAATAGCAAATGAAGCAACTGACAAACAACTAATCTCAAAAATATACAAGCAAATCCTACAGCTCAATTCCAGAAAAATAAATGACCCAATCAAAAAATGCACCAAAGAACTAAATAGACATTTCTCCAAAGACATACAGATGGCTAACAAACACATGAAAAGATGCTCAACATCACTCATTATCAGAGAAATGCAAATCAAAATCACTATGAGGTACCATTTCACATGAGTCAGAATGGCTGTGATCCAAAAGTCTACAAGCAATAAATGCTGGAGAGGGTGTGGAGAAAAGGGAACCCTCTTACACTGTTGGTGGGAATGCAAACTAGTACAGCCACTATGGAGAACAGTGTGGAGATTCCTTAACAAACTGGAAGTAGAACTGCCATACAACCCAGCAATCCCACTGCTGGGCATACACACCAAGGAAACCAGAACTGAAAGAGACACATGTACCCCAGTGTTTACTGCAGCACTGTTTATAATAGCCAGGACATGGAAGCAACCTAGATGTGCATCAGCAGATGAATGGATAAGAAAGCTGTGATACATATACACAATGGAATATTACTCAGCCATTAAGAAGAATATATTTGAATCAGTTCTAATGAGGTGGATGAAACTGGAGCCTATTATACAGAGTGAAGTAAGCCCGAAAGAAAAACACCAATACAGTATACTAACACATATATATGGAATTTAGAAAGATGGTAACGATAACCCTGTATGCAAGACAGCAAAAAAGACACAGATGTATAGAACAGTCTTTTGGACTCTGTGGGAGAGGGAGAGGGTGGGATGATTTGGGAGAATGGGATTGAAACATGTATAACATCATATGTGAAACGAATCACCAGTCCAGGTTCGATGAATGATACAGGATGCTCAGGGCTGGGGCACTGGGACGACCCAGAGGGATGGTATGAGGAGGGAGGTGGGAGGGGTTTCAGGATGGGGAACACGTGTACACCCTTGGCAGATTCATGTTGATGTATGGCAAAACCAATACAATACTATAAAGTGATTAGCCTCCAATTAAAATAAATAAATTTATATTAAAAATAAAAAAACAAAAACAAATAAAAAACAACTAAGGAAAAAAAATACCCACATGTGATAACAAATGCTTCTAAGGATGTAGAGAAAAGGGAACTCTTGTGCACTGTTAGTGGGAATGTAAATGATGTAGCCACTGTGGAAAATAACATAGAAGTTCCTCAAAAAACTTAAAAATAGAACTACCAGATGATCCAGCAATCCCACTTCTGGGTATATACACGAACGAAAGGAAATCAATACCTCGAGGAGACAATCTGTACTCCCATGGTCACAGCAGCATATTTTACAATAGCCAGGAACAGAAACTACCTGAGCATTCACCAACAGGACTGAATACAGAAAATGCAATGGGTGTGTACATATGTACATATATACATGATGGAATATTCAGCCTTAGAAAAAGAAGGAAATCCTTTAATTCGTGACAACATGGATGAAGCTGGGGAGCATAATGCTAAGTGAAATAAGCCAGACTTAGGACAAATAGCACATGCTGTAACTTATATGGGGAATCTTAAAAAAAAAAAAAATTCATAGAGAGTAGAATAATGGTTGCCAGGGGATGCAGGGTGGGGAAAATAGAGATGTTGGTAAAAGAATACAAGTTTACAGTTATTCAATGAATAAGGTATGTTAATTATTACTCAATTTATATATATATATATTATATATAAAACTGGAGAAGGAAATGGCAACCTACTCCATATTGCCTTGAGAATCCAATGGACAGAGGAGCCTGGCAGGCTACAGTCTATGGGGGTAGCAAGAGTCGGAAACAACTGAGCAACTAAGCATGCACACACACATATATCTAGAACTAACACCCCCCAAAAGATGTCCTTTTCATCATAGGGGACTGGAATGCAAAAGTAGGAAGTCAAGAAACACCTGGAGTAACAGGCAAATTTGGCCTTGGAATACGGAATGAAGCAGGGCAAAGGCTAATAGAGTTTTGCCAAGAGAACGCACTAGTCATAGCAAACACCCTCTTCCAACAACACAAGAGAAGGCTCTACACATGGACATCACCAGATGGTCAATACTGAAATCAGATTGATTATATTCTTTGCAGCCAAAGATGGAGAAGCTCTATACAGTCAGCAAAAACAAGACCAGGAACTGACTGTGGCACAGATCATGAACTCCTTATTGCAAAATTCAGACTTAAATTGAAGAAAGCTGGGAAAACCACTAGACCATTCAGGTATGACCTAAATCAAATCTCTTATGATTATACAGTGGAAGTGACAAATAGACTCAAAGGATTAGACCTGATAGGCAGAGTGCCTGAAGAACTATGGATGGAGTTTCACGAGATTGTACAGTAGGCAGTGATCAAGACCATCCCCAAGAAAAAGAAATGCAAAAAGGCAAAATGATTGTCTGAGGAAGCCTTACAAATAGCTGAGAAAAGAAGAGAGGTGAAAGGCAAAGGAGAAAAGGAAAGATACACCCATCTGAATGCAGGGTTCCAATGAATAGCAAGCAGAGATAAGAAAGTTTTCCTCAGTGATAAATGCAAAAAAATAGAAGAAAACAATAGAATGGGAAAGACTAGAGATCTCTCAAGAAAACTGAGATAGCAAGGGAACATTTCATGCAAAGATGGCCACAATAAAGGACGGAAATGGTACGGACCTAACAGAAGCAGAAGATATTAAGAAGACATGGCAAAAACACACAGAAGAACTATACAAAATAGATCGCCATGACCCAGATAACCATGATGGTGTCATCACTCACCTAGAGCCAGACATCCTGGAGTGCAAAGTCAAGTCAGCCTCAGGAAGCATCACTATGAACAAAGCTCTTGGGGGTGATAGAATTCCAGTTGAGCTGTTTCAAATCCTAAAATATGATGCTGTTAAAGTGTTGTACTCAATATGCCAGCAAATTTGGAAAACTCAGCAGTGGCCACAGGACTGCAAAAGGTCAGTTTTCATTCCAATTTCAAAGAAAGGCAATGCCAAAGAATGTTCAAACTACTGCACAATTGCAGTCATCTCATACACTAGCAAAGTGATGTTCAAAATTCTCCAAGCTGGATTTAGAAAAGGCAGAGGAACCAGAGATCAAATTGCCAATATCCTTTGGATCACAGAAAAAGCAAGAGAGTTCCAGAAAAACATCTGTATTGTTGACTATGCCAAAGCCTTTGACTGTGTGGATCACAACAAACTGTGGAAAATTCTGAAATAGATAGGAATACCAGAACACCTGACCTGCCTCCCAAGAAATCTGTATGCAGGTCAAGAAGCAACAGTTAGAACTGGACATGGAACAACAGACTGGTTCCAAATTGGGGAAGAAGTACGTCAAGGCTCTATATTGTCACCCTGCTTATTTAACTTAAATGGAGAGTATATCATGTGAAATGCTGGGCTAGATGAAGGACAAACTGGAATCAAGACTGCAGGGAGAAATATCAATAACCTCAGATATGCAGATGACTCTACCCTTTTGCCAAAAAGCAAAGAGGAACTAAAGAGCTTCTTGATGAAAGTGAAAGAGGAGAGTGAAAAAGCTGGCTTACAACTCAACATTCAAAAAACTAAGATCATGGCATCTGGTCCAATCACTTCATGGCAAATAGATGGGGAAACAGGGGCAACAGTGACAGATTTTATGTTTTTTGGCTCCAAAGTCACTGCAGATGGTGACTGCAGCCATGAAATTAAAAGGCACTTGCTCCTTGGAAGAAAAGCTATGACCAACCTAGACAGCATATTAAAAAGCAGAGACATTAGTTTGCCAACAAAGGTCCATCTAGTCAAAGCTATGGTTTTTTCATTAGTCATGTATGGATGTGCGAGTTGGACCATAAAGAAAGCTGAGCACCAAAGAATTGATGCTTTTGAACTGTGGTGTTAGAGAAGACTCCTGAGAGTCTCTTGGACTGCAAGGAGATCAAACCAGTCAATCCTAAAGGAAATCAGTCCTGAATATTCATTGGAAGGACCTATGCTGAAGCTAAAGCTCCAATACTTTGGCCACCTGATGTGAAGAACTGACTCACTGGAAAAGATCCTGATGCTGGGAAAGATTGAAGGCAGGAGGAGAAGGGGACAACAGATTAGGGGTTGGTTGAATGGCATCACCAACTGGATGGACATGAGTTTGAGCAAGCTCCAGGAGTTGGTGATAGACAGGGATGCCTGGCATTCTGCAGTCCACGAAGTCGCAAAGAGTCCGACACAACTCAGCAACTGAACTGAACTGTGTGTGTATATATATACACATAATATAAAACAGGAAAAAAGACAAAGTCTAAGGATCTTGTGTATAACATGGCAACTATAGCTGATAGCTTTGTAATGTAAATTGAAGTTTTCTAAGAAAATAGAGCTTAAGTGTTTTCATACATACACACACACAAAGGTAAACATACGAGGTTTTAATCAGCTCAATGAGAAAAACCTTTTCCAATGGAAAAGCATATCCAATCACCTCACTGTAAATTTTAAAGATGTTGCAATTTTGTTAATTATACCTCAGTAAAGCTGGGAGGAAAGGAGAGAAAAAGTGCTGACAGTCCTTCCTTAGGTTCACACTTACCCTTACAAAATAGACCTACCCTGAAAGTTTGAAGGCCATATTTAACCAGCAGCAAAATCAAAAACATGTCACTTTCTCCCTTTACGAATAATATGTACATCCTGAGCACAACATAGTTATAGAATAAAATGAATACTTACTACTTTCAAAAAGATTATATTTTTCACATCCAGGTGCTAGTTTTTCAGTTTGTCTGCAACACTGATAACTTCCATCTGCCCAAAATTTAGGATGATATTTAATCATAATATTATTGTTGTTCTTTATTTCTGTAATTCAAAGATACATTAAACAATCAGTGAAATAAAGCAGAGATGACAGAATGTTTCCTTGAATAACACTGTTGATCACTCTTTCTCAAATTCATTGTTACAGTTTAGACACTAAGTCGTGTCTGACTCTTTTGTGACCCCATGGACTGTTTATTATGAGGAAATCCTCATAACATAAAATCAAACATTCAGAAGATGCATACAGTTCTCTTTTGCCTCCTTTTTTTGGCGAGGCACCCTTGTGCTAACAAGGTGAAACAATCTCTGCTACATTGTGATGGATAAACACAAAAGTCAGCCCATCACCATTTTGTTCTTCAGAGGAAGCAATGAGGATTATGCAGGACAAATTACAAATGAACATTCTTCACGTGCAAGTCAATTCCTCCATATCACATGTTGACTACACAATTTCTTAGAAAATACTAAATCCTGCTATCGTAAAAGCCCAGTGGTTAGTCACCTCCAAATGTATTATATATTAAATGAAAGCTTGTTTTTCTTAAAAAACTATGTATAAGCCACTAGAAGGAAGCAGATTATAAAAAAAGGAAGTTATCGTCAATGTGTGTCACTTACAGGAAAAGAATGACCTTGGAGAATCACTTACTGTAGATTAAAAGATTATAAATATAAGATAGTTCTGTCCTAGTGATAAGAATGTTATATTCTGAAATTATGTACGGATTCATATTTCATGATATGAGCTTACCTTCTTTTAACTTCTTTACCCACCGGTCCCTGCTTTGTGCACTAGGTGCAAAAATGTAAAGTGTGTTAGCATCATGCACAACCTGAAATAAAACAGAAGATGGAGCAGGTGAGAACAGCACTCCTGCCCAGCACAGAGCCCTGGTACCATAGGGACCAATAAAAGACTCGGAAACTCTTTAAGCAAAAGTCAATTGCTTTCAGTTCAAAGAACCTAGATTACCTTCTTACAAAAGCAAATATATTTCTTCAGGTCTACATCAGGTGGGATTTTGCAAAGGATTGTGCTTTTACAGGACGAAAAAAAATGTACAGAGGCCAGGATGCTTTGCCAATCTTATTATTTCTTGCAACGTAAGGAACTAAAGTTCCTTAAGTAAACTTGGTACAACAGGGATTATTCCAATCAAGTATTTTTCTGAATAATATTTAGATGAATGGACTACTCTTTCAGCATCACTCCTACACCTTCCTTTTGCCACTACAAATAACTGCAGTAGGTAGCTTAATTAAGCACGGACTACTCCAACTCTAAACTTCATGCTTTACAGACATCAACTCAATCAATCCTACCATCAAGGCATTAGTATTCCCATTCTGCAGAAGAGGAGACTAAGGCCTATCCAAGACATCAATTCTAAATAGCTCCCGGAGGCACCACTCACACAGAATACACTGCAAATGGTACCCTTTAATTTACCTGCTCATCAGCATGTATCTGGTCATCCAGAAAGCCAGGATCCTGACTCTAAGTTCCAAACTTTTAACCACAGTACCTCTTTTACAGTTACCTCCAGATGAGCAATTAGACAGTCTTATTCCTAATATTTTTAATAGCAATAATAAAATTAAGAATGGGAAGCTAACCCAAGAATTTTGGTCTTCACTTTACCCTTGGTGGTCAGTCACAAGGCAGAAACACCCTGATTGACCGAAAAGAAATATCTGGCTAGAAACCTCTCTTTACTATGTCAACAGCCACTAGATTGAACACAGATAGCTCTTTTATCAATAGATGGTTCTTCCTGACCATATTTAGTAGATAATCCTCAGAAATAAAAATCATATTTTTATGGCAAGACAAGAGAAATGTAAACAAAAATTTCTTCTCTGCTCTTCAGCCTCCTCTCTCCCCCGCTGTACATTGTGTAATTCTGTGATGCAAAATCAAACCTCCCCATGGGCAGAAATACCTGCTCAACCCTAAAGAGCAACATCATCTTCCCAGCAGGAACAATATAGAGCCTTAAAAGATAGCATTCCTTCTTGATCTTGTAAGGGGTCACATGACCCACTACAATGCTGCTCAGTTCTGGATTCTGTAAAACTGTCAATAATATGTCACATGATGTCCAGCCCTCTGACTCAAAAACTGACGTATCATTAACTGTGTCCTGACTTGTAGAGGGTGGAACAGTTCTCAGAGCTTTTTGAGATGCTCCTCCCAGGTTATAATCCTCAACTCTGGCTCGAATTAAGTTTTCCATTTTTTTTCAAATTCTTTTCCCATGTAGATTGTTACATACATTGAGCAGAGTTCCCTATGCTATCAGTAGGTCCCTGTTGGTTAGCCATTTAAAATACAGCAGTATGGGGACCTCCCTGGCCATACAGTGGTTAGGACTTCACCCATGCTCTCACTGCCAAGGGCCCAGGTTCAGTCCCTGGTCAGGGAAATAAGATCTCACAAGCTGCACGGCAAAGCCAAAAAAAAAAAAAATACATACACACACACACATACACATAGCAGTGTGTACATGCAAATCCCCCAAAAGAATAGATACATGTGTGTGTGTATATGTATATATAACTGAATCATTCTGCTGTACACCTGAAACTAACATGACATTGTTAATCAATTATACTTCAATATAAAGTAAAAAGTTTTTAAAAATCCCCACTTCTTTCCTAGATCGACTGATTAGTTTTTTGTCAACAATCCCTCCTCATTCATTTGAATCAAATAAATGTGGTCTAATAACAATGGGAACACCATAGAACAGTTCAGTTCAGTCACCCAGTAGTGTCCAACTCTGCAACGCCATGGATCGCAGGACACCAGGCTTCCCTGTCCATTGCCAACTCCTGGAGTTTACTCAAATGCATGTCCATTGAGTCGGTGATGCCATCCAACCATCTCATCCTCTGTTGTCCCCTTCTCCTCCTGTCTTCAATCTTTCCCAGCATCAGGGTCTTTTCCAAGGAGTCAGTTCTTTGCATCAGGTGGACAAAGGATTAGAGTTTCAGCTTCAGCATCAGTCCTTGCAGTGAATATTCAGGACTGAGTTCCTTTAGGATGGACTGGTTGGATCTCCTTTCATAGAACAAATATTGCTATATTCTACTCGGTGATTAATTCATACAACTAGCACTTTGCTGGGACTACATGAGATACAGACACGAATCTAAGAAATACCTTATGACAAGACAGAAAATGAGATGTACTAAAGAGGTAAAGATAAAGCACTAAGAGAAAGGGCTGTATGCTGGGGGTGTATGCTGCCTCATTTGGCCCATGATTTTCATACCTGTGTCAACCTTGAAAAGATATAATGTGAGAGCTGCAAGTTTTATTTAGGGCAAAATGAGGACTGCAGCCCAGGAATCAGCACGTCAGATAGCTCTGAGAAGCTGCTCCAAAGAAGCAAGGGGGATGGTCAATATACATGTGATTTTTGCTGAAGGGAGGGTACATGCAATGAAGCACATATTTTGCCAGAAGGTTTCTGCTAGGCTCGTTAAGCAGTCATCATTATGAAGGATTTTAGTGCTTTTCCAGATATGAGGAGATACAAGAATTGTGCTCATAAAATCAGCTCCTGAAAATATCTAACTATCAGAAGACCTGTCTTGCCAGTTTTTCCTAAAACACAGAGTACTTCATTTCCGCCCTATACCCTGAACTTCTTTCAGGGGTTACTGAAGGTCAGCAACTGCAGCAGCATCTTGTAGAGGTAAATGGCAAGTGCCCATGACAAGTGCCAATTTGCAGCTGACACCTCTGATATTGTGATTTATAACAACAAATATATATTTGGTCTCTGTTCTGGTTCCTGGCACAGAGCTCCTAGAAACCCCTTGGAATTTCCTGGGCTGAGAAAAGGGGTATCTTTTATTATGCTAATGAGGTGACAATCCAGGAGAAGGTTGGGGAGGGTGCTGGTTGCCAGTGAAGCCAACCCTGTGATTACAGTATTGGAACTTTCAGTCCCACTTCTCAGAGGTGGAGAGCTCCGAGAAGGGCAGTGGAGCTGTGACTGAGTTCAATCATCAATGGCCAATGATGTAATCAATCGTGCCTAAGAAATGGAGCCCCTAAAAAAACCCAAAAAGGAGAGGGGTCTGAGAGCCATCTAGTTGGTAAACATGAGGAGATGTCCACAGACAAATTAATGAATAAAAACAATTATTTTATACACACACGTATATATACACATACACATATATATAAACATACATATACACAGTGGAATATTATGCAGCTTTAAAAAAGAAAACCTGGTCACTTGCCTCAACATGGATGAACCTCGAGGGCATTACGATAAGTAAACTAAACCAGACACAGAAAGATACACATTGCATGATCACAGATGTGGAATCTTAAACACCCTCATAGAAACAGCAAGAGTGGCTGACAGGGGCAGGCAGGAGGAGCGCTGGGAGATGTTGGTCAAAGGGTACAAAGATGAAGTTATGCAAGATCAATGAGTCTGGAGATCTAACGTACAGCATGGGGATAGCAGTTAACAACACTACATGCTTGACTGCTAAGAAGGTAGATAAGTGCCTCACCACTGAAGGAAAAAAAAAGGGAGAGGAGAAGGAAAGAAAATGGTAACTACGTGAAATGATGGATATGTTAACTGGCTTGATTGTAGCAATCATCTCACAATGTTGAAATATATCAAAACATCAAATCTATACCTTACATATATATGATTCTTATGGGTCAGTTATATTAATACTTCAACAAAGCTGCAAGAAATCAATCAACAAAGCAAGGACAGGAAACTTTAATGTGAAATAGTAAACATGACTAAAAGCCCAGAAATTCACTGTCAGAAAAATACGCCAGCTCACCTGAAATGGATATTTATTTTGACAGGGAATGACACCATCATCGTTCTTCACTATTTCCACACACTTGATTTTTGACACATCAATAAATCCCTTTCTGTACTTTTTCTGTTAAAAAAAAAAGAGAACCATTTCAATCATAAGTTAAAGGAAAAATGTTATTAATAGCAATATTTGTTTTAAAAATCACTGATTCAAAACATTACAATTTCCTTCATAATTATATAAATCATGCCTCCCTGTATGGCTAAAATTATTCAAAGTACTAACATATGAGGATTATAATCAAAATAATTAAGCCCTTTAATTTTCAAAGCTGAAATTGCTCTGTCCTTGCCCTCTCCAGAAAGGTCTAGAACTGAGAAAGAGACTCCCTTTGATTGCTGTCTTCCTCACGGACACACACCTTAACTTCTGGATGACAGCCAACTCTCATAACCCAAAAAAGAAAGCATCAGAGACAAACCAAGCAAAAGTCCATGCACTCGATCACAGATGCAAACTCCAGCCAGTGACATCTTCCACTCCAGCACACAGAACTCAGGAGGATGTGAGGAGGATGCATGCTCGTGCAAAGCCTCCATTCAGAATCTATGTTTGAATTTTCTTTTCTTTTTTTTCCTTCCCTATTGCCCTCCCTCCCTGCTCACTGCAAATCTCCCTACAGCAAGTAACTAATGACACACCAGGACTTCTCCCTCTAAAACATCAACATCCATGAACATAATGATCTCACATGTGAGAATTTATCCCAGGGGAAAAAATCCAGAAGAATACAAAGTAGTATGTGCAAAGACAAGTTGGCATAGTGTATTCCTTAAAAATGATTTCAAGCACAATGTAGAAATAAAAAATGTTTACTGAATAATATTAACTGATACATCCCATATAAAAGCTGCACAAAGACTAAGATTACTTTAGAAGAGAATGTACAGAGTCATATGACAAAGAACAGAAGAAGAGAAATGAAGATGAAGAACACTGTAGTATCTGGGGTGACCCAGGCATGCCCTGGCCCTGGTCATTCAAAACTGCTTCATCTAATACTTTGAAACTCCCCGCTGGCCACAGCCTTTGGAGTCCCTACCCTGCTCCTTATAAGCAGCTCTGTGTTTCACTACCACCACCCTTAGACCAGACCACCCTACCAGACTATCAGCTCCCATTAATTATCTGGCCGTCATTTTACCAGGGCATCCATCCTCCTTGTCTCCCTCCCTCCACCCCCATCTCTCTCTCCCTCTCCCCAACCCACCCCCACACAGGAATCCCCATCCCCCAATGACATTTCCGTCAGTCCCCAGTTCTACCCACGCCTTCTGCTCCTGCATGCCTGGCAGCAGCAGGTCACAAAACAATCCTACCTGTCCTCTCATACTTAGCCAGGCCTTCACAGGTCTTGTCTGTCTCCAGTGGAGAGAAGCTGGTGGCCTCCGTGGAGACCACCAGTCTCATAAATGCTACAGAGCTACAAACCCCACCCATTCCCCTCGTCCCAGTGGACCATCCCGGTCACTACCTCATGGAGAAGAGAGAAGCCATCCCACAAGCACACCCCTGACTTCTTACTTTTGCAGGCCTAAAACACCCTAAGATTCACCCTTCTTTTTCTTCTCTTTCATCCTGTCTCTATGAGAAGGTTAAAAGGACACAACAGCTAAGGACACAGTAGTTGGCACTTAACAGACCTCATTTCTTTCTATGCTCACCGAATTCTCACTTTACAGATGAGGAAACTGCACCTCACACAGGTTAAACACATCACCCAAGGATTGCAAACAACTCCTAAAGCTCTCTCAACCTTGGATGCCCCAGCTGCAAACAGGTGACAAAATTAATGGAGCCAAGTCCTCGATGGGGCAACATGGATTCTGAGCATGGACTGAGTTTCCGCCCCAAGAGCCAGAGGAAAGTTCTTTACAGCCATACTCTTCTGAGGCCTTTGCTTCTCCTGCCTACAGACCAGCGGTCCCCCACCTTTTTGGCACCAGGGACCAATTTCATGGAAGACAATTTTTCCAGGGACCATGGCGTGGGGGGATTTTTCAAGCGTGTTACATTCCCTGTGCACTTTATTTCTAACCTAATGTTGCCGCCAGCAATTAGACAGCAATTAGCGATCTGACGGCAGGTACCGGTCCCAAGCCTGGAGGTTGGGGACCTCTGCTATAGCCACCTTCAGGCCTCTGCCATCCACACCAAGGACCTTCTTCTGGCCTTCCCTTCCTAAAAGAGAGGTATTACACCTTCAGCCTTCATTTCCTTCCCACCCACGCCTCCTTAACCACGTGCAATCTGCCTGCCTCCCTTCTCACCGCAGCTGCTAAAGTTGTTCTCAAAAACACCGCTCATGACCAAACCCAATGGCCTTCACTCAGCTATCTTCCGCTCAAGCCTTTATGAGGCATTAAGGGGGTGCTGCTGCTCTCTCCTGCAGAGGCTCTGACTTTAGGTCACTCTGGTTTTCTGTCTCTTCCACTCAGTTTCTCACAGAACAATACCTGCTCTGTGCCAGCCACTGTGTTAAGGAACACACTAAGTCCAGAGATAGAAAGTGCATTTCCTGAACATACAATCCAAATATTGTGCCATTTCTGTGAGTTAACAGTTAATAAACACATCTTACAGAAGAAGGAAACAAAAGTTAAGTAACTTGCCCAAGTTTACCTGTGGGAGAGACATACATGGTAACACAGCAATACATAGTAAGTACTGGATATAAAAAAGATGCTAAGAGAACACTGGGGAACCAAGGCTTATATGATTAATTTCAGAAAAGAAATTCTGATAATATGGTAGGAAGGGAATGAAAATCACAGCACATGGGATGAAAAACATATTCCAGAATGACCTCAGCTGCCTCATCTATAAAATGGGAATAATAATAGTACCCACTTCATAGAGATTATTAGATAGTTATGAGATTGAAATGAGTCAGCATTTGCAAAATGCTTTAAAGAGTGATCTGTAATATGCTATCCGTGAGTGTTTGCTATATAAAATAAATAAACAGGAAAAAAACTGTGGCTGAAGCCCAGGGTACATGAGGCAGGTGAGCAGGGCCAGCTTGTAAAAAACCTGGTGCACCGTGCCAAGGGGGCTAGTTAGACAAGGCCACCTACCCCATTCCTGGGCTTATGCCAGTTAGTGGGCAGAAGAGACTGCGATCCTATTAATAAGTCACAGAAACCTTGGAAAATATTTCACTGTAGAAACCTTAGAAAATATTAATAGCACAAAGAAAATCAAATGACCTTTAATCTCCCAACCCTGGAGAAAATCCCTGTTGATACATCATAGAGTTTTTTCAGACACTGCTCTGGGGTCATTTATCACCTGCCAGCTCTCTTAGCTCTGGAGCAGCAGACCATCATCAGTTTCTAAGACGCCCATCTCCACTCACCACCTGCCCCCAGGACTAAAAGCGGCTGACAGATGCCAGTTAATCTATATAGGAAAATTGGGGGTGGGCTGGTTTATGGCCCCCTAAATACACATCCTATGATATATAATCTATTGTACTATACTAACATTTGTGTTTATTAATTCAAATACTTCACTATGAAATTTACAGATAAAGGTTCACACTTAAGTTGGTCATTCATTACTTTACCTATCCTGCTGGCAAACACTGATCAGACACCAAGCACAGCGCTGTGTGCTGCAGTCTCAACATTACGGAAGAGGGTTGAGAGTCCCCTCAAGAGGAGCTCACAATAATACGGTAGGTGGAAGGGGAAGAGGAGAATGACTCACAATCAAATAAAGATGAAGTCATGTGTCATGCTATGCTATGGAATGAGCCGGGAAAAGCCAGGGAAGTTTCAGGGAGGAACTGATATTTTCATTTGGTTTTTAAAAGATAGTACGAGTTTTCTTTTAGAGAAAGTGGAGAAGAGAACTCAGGCGAAAAAAAAAAACAACAAAGCACCGATTCAGGGAACAGAAATTCATTGGGGCTGAAGTTCAAAGTGGTTCAGGGGAAGTCTAGGAAAGGACACAAAAATGATTATTTGAGACCAAATAAGGAATAGGTAACTAATGGTCATTTTGTCCATTGTTTAAATAGGGAAACTAGAGAGACAGATGAAATGTGACGTGTGTAAAACAACACACCAACAGAACAGTAGAACTGGGAATTAGATGAAAGAGAATCTGCCCCTAGGAAAGTCTTACAACATACACTGTTTTCCTTTAATTTCTAGAATTAAAATATTTTTTAAAATATCAATAACAACTCTAAATTAAACTAAATTTTTATGATTATATACAAATATCCAGAGCTGGCCCCAGGTTTATGTGCAAAACACCCTCAGGTCCTCCTTTCTACACCCCTCTCCTAAGACTTACTATGCGCAATGAGTTTCCTTCCGATATTGTTCGTGGTTCCTCCCTTTCCCCCTGTATCACAACTTTTATTCCTAATGTGGCTATTCTCAGCTGCCTGCCACAGAAGAAAGTACTGGATGAATCACCCGTGCACTGCAGGGACCTCAGGTCCGGGGCATGAACTTGGAGGCAGGCAGATCCACATTCTGCCTTCTCTGGGTTCCTCTGTAGGTATAGGATAATTTCACTAAGGATAAGGGATAATTTCACTGCTCATTTCACTAAGCTCTAAGCAGGAAAAAAGATAAGGCACAAAGGTGCTCGGTACAGTGGCTGGTACAGGGAAGTCACTCTCTAAATGGCAGCATCTACTCTTAATTCATCTTCACAACAACCCTGGGAAGTTGTTAGGAAACTGAGTAGCTGAGAGGTAATGAGTGGCTGAGCTAGAACTGAAACCACATCTTTCAAACTCACAGAAGCTCTTACCTGACTCCTGGTCTCTCAAGCCTGAGTATTTGTGAACACTTATTTTAAGAAAATAAAATTATCTTATGTCAAAACGTAACAATTACTCTGAGCCAGGCACTATGTGCACCTTTAATGGTAACTCAGTGAATCCTCACAGCATTATGAGAGCTGCCACCCCACTTTACCAATGAAGAAATCAAGGCTGACAGCGTATAATTAACTGGGCAGAAGTCACACAACAAACCAGGGCCTTAACTCTAATTCCAACCCTGAATTCTCAAGTGCCAGGTACTCTTTAGTAACTTGATATCACTTAACTGAGCACAAACTAACTCAGTGGAAATTTCTCGTGTTTATAACTCTTAATAGGTATAAGATCAAAGCAAGTTCACCAATTAAATGCAAACAAAACTGGACAGTAAGTAAGATTCAAACCAACAGCTTACTTGAATGTGAGGGCTGGGCTATTTGCTGGAATTGAATCTCTCTCCCCAAACCATGGAATTAAAACTCCATGGACAGAGAAGCCTGGTGGGCTACAGTCCATGGGGTCGCAGAGTCAGACACAACTGAGTGACTGAACACACACACAGCACACCTCAAAAGCACACCTCAAACCAGTTAGTTGCACACACACTGCCACGCTTTGGTTAGGACTCCATCTGGTCCAGTTAAGTTGTTTAGTGTTCAGTCAGCTTCTGTTTTCTCCAAAGGACACAACAATTAAAACAGACCGTAAGTACAAACCCAAAGATGGCTGTTGACATGGCATGTTTAATGACAAAGGACCTTCCAGAGAATACAGACAAAAGATATGTTTTATATAATAATAGTGAAGTTCTTAAATCTCACAGTCCTCAGCAGATGGGCAGCATCAAAGCTTACTAGTGACATTCACTATATTCTATCATGACCGTTTCTTCACTCAGTCACATTAATTAAAGATTGATTTTAATCTTTAATCTTTAAGATTGATTTTTGGTATCTCTGTACCACCAGGCACAGAGATACCAAAGAACCATGACAGAGATTTTAAAAGCACAGAATTTCTTGCCCTTATGGAATTTACAACTAGCCATTTGCTAAGGTAGGGAAAGGAATAATCAAGCTGACACTGAAAGTTCAGAGGGGTCAATACTAAGAGGCCATAGAGTTTTCAATCAGCTCTTGAAAGGAAAGAAATAAAATGATATATTCTACCAAAAATCTCAAATGAGTAAAAAGGCCTATTTCATACATGAAAGTTGTTTTCCCTTTCCACTCAGAACAGAGCTGAAAGAATGGGCCTCAAGAGCAACAGGACACATAAATCATAAGAAACAAGGAAAACCTCAGGATGGTTATGACCGTGTGCGTGTGGATACTGGGAATAATTCTGATGTAGGCCTTTCTGGTATCAGGAGAAGTAGAATAAATAAAATATAAAGTCATTTCCAACTTGGTAATTCTATGGTGAAATGTCCCCACTTTACTAAGTACTAAATTTCAGTGAAAAACTAGAAGAAAACTAAAACAAAAACTTGGCATCTTAATATTTTTGTCCTCCCTTTTAATCAGCTCATAATAATAACTGACATAAGGGCCTTACAATTTACAAAGTGACTTTAATCAAACAAACAAACAAAAAGAGTACTTTTACATTAAGAAGCCTGTAGTTACATACACAAGCAAGGCTCACTTATGAAGATTATGGTTTCTAACATAACATCCAGAACAAAAACAGGATAACTTATAAGGAATTTGAAGACAAAAAAAAATCATTTCCAAAATCACATAATAATCTTCAAATAATATTGTGCTGATAGAGATGTTTCTATACTTCTGGTACCCTTTTCCTAATACCCTTTTGCAACCCAAAGGCACTTTTTAAAACTTATACCAGTTATGTTTTAGCATATTTGAAAGCAAAACCTACTAACACAAATATTTGCAAGTAAGTCTAAAAGTAATTTACTTAAATTCTTCAAGTTAGTAAAAACTGGAGTGAGTTATGTAGAAATCAACATATATAGATCTCTTACTTTATAAAGTTCATGTGACAGACATCCAAATTCAATGAACTCCAGGATTAATCAATTCAATCCAAAGACTATGAGCCCCAGGGAGCAGAGACGATGCTAGTGATCTCAATGTTTTCCCCTTCTTCCTGGGTGCCCAGCTAGACTGTATTTTCCTATCTCCATGCATTTGGGTAAGACCATGTGCCCAATCTCTGGCCAAAGGAGTGCAAGTGAAAGTAATATCAATGAGTGTTTATTGTATTATACATAAATTTTTCAGTTTTTAGAACTATTAATTGCCACATGCAAACACTAAGATCACAAACAAAAGACTAACAAAGCTCTCTTACTCCCAAACATCTGCTAAAATGTTCTCCCCAGCAGTTTTATTTGTATTAGCTGAAAACTGGAAACAATTTGAATGACCATCAACAGGTGACTGGACAAACAATGAAATAGTTTACAGCAATAAAAAGAAATGCAACATTGATACAATAGAATGGATGTATTTCAAAATAATATGCCAGGTGAAAGAAGCTAGCTTTTTAAAGAGTAAATGCTATACGAGTTTATTTCAAAATGCCCATATATTCAAACTAATCTATAGTGCCAAAAATCAGATAAGTGATTACCTAGGGACAGTGAGATAGAAAGGGGGTATGAATTACAAAAAGAGCATGAGGAAAATGTGAGGGGTAATGGATATGTTCATTATTGTATTGTAGTAATGGCTTCACAGGTATATACATACGTCAAGACTCCTCAAATAATACATGTAGTTTGAAAGTGAAAGTCACTCAGTCACGTCCAACTCTTTGCGATTCCATGGACTATACGGTCCGTGGAATTCTCCAGGCCAGAATACTGGAGTGGATAGCCATTCCTTTCTCCAGGGGATCTTTCTCAACCCAGGCATTGAACCCAGGTCTCCCCCATTGCAGGCAGATTCTTTACCAGCTGAGCCACCCAAGAACACTGGAGCAGGTAACCTATCATGCAGTTTACTATATATCAATTATAACATACAGTTTACTATATATCAATTATAATCTCAACAAAGCTGAAAAAAAAAAAAAATATGGCCCCTGCATTCAGAGACCTTGAAATCTGGGAACATTTAGAAACTAAGAAATTCCTTGCTAATAATTTACTGTTCTAAATCATAGACTTCAAATGTTCATGCAGCTCAATAACAAACAACCCTGGGACTTCCCTTGAAAGTCCAGCACTTCAGACTTTACCTTCCAGTGCAGAGGATGTGGGATGGACCCCCAGTCGGGGAGCTAATATCCCACATGCCTTGAGGTAAAAAAACCAAAACAATGGAAGCTATATTAACAAATTCAATAAAGACTTTAAACATGGTTCACAGAAAAACAAACCCTTAAAAAAAAACACCCAATCAAAAAATGGGTGGAATATCTAAATAGACATTCCTCCAAGGAAGACATACGGATAGCCAAAAAAGTACATGAAAAGATGCTCAATGCAAATCAAAACTACAATGAGATATCACCTCACATGGTCATAAAATAATCTACAAATAATAAATGCTAGAGAGGGTGTAGAGAAAAGGGAACCCTCCTACACTGTTGGTGGGCATGTATATTGGCACAGCCACTATGGAGAACAGTTTGGAGGTTCTTTTAAAAACTAAACACAGAGTTACCACAGGAGCCAGTAATCCCTCTCTTGGCATCCACTCAAAGGAAACCATAATTTGAAAAGATGCATGCATCCCAACGTTAATTGCAGCATAATTTACAGTGGCTCAGAAGGTCAAGAATTCACCTGCAATGCAGGAGACCCAGGTTCAATCCCTGAGTCAGGAAGATCCCCTGGAGAAGAGAATGGCTTCCCACTCCAACAGTCTTGCCTGGACAATTCCATGGACAGAGGAGCCTGGCAAGCTACAGTCCATCGGGTCACAAAGAATCAGACACGACTGAGCAACTAATACTTTCACTTTTTTTTTTCACTTTCACAGGACATGAAAGCAGTCTAAATGCTCATCGACAGAGGAATGCATAAAGAAGATATGGTACATATATGCAATAGAATATTGCATGCCCAGTCATTCAGTTGTGTCCAACTCTTCAAGATCCCATGGACTGTAGCCTGCAGGCTCCTACGTCATAAGATTTTGCAGGCAAGAATACTAGAGTGAGTTGCCATTTCCTCCTCCAGAGGCTTTTCCTGACCCAGGGATCAAACCCACATCTACTGCATTGCCTGCACTGGCAGGCAGATTCTTTACTGCTTGGGCTTCCACGGTGGCTCAGACAGTAAAGATTCTGCCTGTAATCTGGGAGACCCAGATTCAATCCCTAGGTAGGGAAGATCCCCTGAAGAACGGAATGACAAGCTACTCCAGTATTCTTGCCTGGAAAATTCCATGGACAGAGGAGTCTGGAGAGGCTAGTTAATGGGGTTGCAAAGAGTCAAACACGACTGAGCAACTAACACTTAAGCCACTTATTCTTAGTCTTCTTTACCACTTGAGCCACCTAGGAAGCCCTACAATGAATATTATCAGATCAGATTAGTTGCTCAGTCGTGTCCGACTGTTTGCAACCCCATGAATTGCAGCACGCCAGGCCTCCCTGTCCATCACCAACTCCGAGAGTTCACCCAGACTTACGTCCATCGAGTCAGTGATGCCATCCAGCCAGCTCATCCTCTGTCGTCCCCTTCTCCTCCTGCCCCCAATCCCTCCCAGCATCAGA
Organism: Bos grunniens; assembly: GCF_055505025.1. Taxonomy (NCBI): domain Eukaryota; kingdom Metazoa; phylum Chordata; class Mammalia; order Artiodactyla; family Bovidae; genus Bos; species Bos grunniens. The sequence continues at coordinate 51,579,516 of NC_141170.1, read as the reverse complement.
GTCTTTTCCAATGAGTCAACTCTTCACATGAGGTGGCCAAAGTACTGGAGTTTCAGCTTTACCATCAGTCCTTCCAAAGAAATCCCAGGGCTGATCTCCTTCAGAATGGACTGGTTGGATCTCCTTGCAGTCCAAGGGACTCCCAAGAGTCTTCTCCAACACCACAGTTCAAAAGCATCAATTCTTCGACGCTCAGCTTTCTTCACAGTCCAACTCTCACATCCATACATGACCACAGGAAAAACCATAGCCTTGACTAGACGAACCTTTGTTGGGCAAGTAATGTCTCTTCTTTTGAATATGCTATCTAGGTTGGTCATAACTTTCCTTCCAAGGAGTAAGTGTCTGTTAATTTCATGGCTGCAGTCACCATCTGTAGTGAATTTGGAGCCCCCCAAAATAAAGTCTGACACTGTTTCCACTGTTTCCCCATCTATTTCCCATGAAGTGATGGGACCAGATGCCATGATCTTCGTTTTCTGAATATTGAGCTTTAAGTCAACTTTTTAACTCTCCACTTTCACTTTCATCAAGAGGCTTTTTAGTTCCTCTTCTCTTTCTGCCATAAGGGTGGTGTCATCTGCATATCTGAGGTTACTGATATTTCTCCTGGCAATCTTGATTCCAGTTTGTGTTTCTTCCAGCCCAGCGTTTCTCATGATGTACTCTGCATGTAAGTTAAATAAACAGGGTGACAGGATACAGCCTTGACGTACTCCTTTTCCTATTTGGAACCAGTCTGTTGTTTCATGTCCAGTTCTAACTGTTGCTTCCTGATCTGCATACAAATTTCTCAAGAGGCAGATCAGGTGGTCTGGTATTCCCATCTCTTTCAAAATTTTCCACAGTTTATTGTGATCCACACAGTCAAAGGCTTTGGCATAGTCAATAAAGCAGAAATAGATGTTTTTCTGGAACTCTCTTGCTTTTTCCATGATCCAGCGGATGTTGGCAATTTGATCTCTGGTTCCTCTGCCTTTTCTAAAACAGCTTGAACATCAGGAAGTTCACGGTTCATGTATTGCTGAAGCCTGGCTTAGAGAATTTTGAGCATTACTTTACTAGCATGTGAGATCAGTGCAATTGTGCAGTAGTTTGAGCATTCTTTGGCATTGCCTTTCTTTGGGATTGGAATGAAAACTGACCTTTTCCAGTCCTGTGGCCACTGCTGAGTTTTCCAAATTTGGTGGCATATTGAGTGCAGCACTTTCACAGCATCATCTTTTAGGATTTGGAATAGCTCAACTGGAATTCCATCACCTCCACTAGCTTTGTTCGTAGTGATGCTTTCTAAGGCCCACTTCACATTCCAGGATGTCTGGCTCTAGGTCAGTGATCACACCATCGTGATTATCTGGGTCTTGAAGATCTTTTTTGTACAGTTCTTCTGTGTACTCTTGCCATCTCTTCTTAATATCTTCTGCTTCTGTTAGGTCCATACCATTTCTGTCCTTTATCGAGCCCATCTTTGCATGAAATGTTCCTTTGGTATCTCTGATTTTCTTGAAGAGATCTCTAGTCTTTCCTGTTCTGTTGTTTTCCTCTATTTCTTTGCATTGATCACTGAAGAAGGCTTTCTTATCTCTTCTTGCTATTCTTTGGAACTCTGCATTCAGATGTTTATATCTTTCCCTTTCTCCTTTGCTTTTCACTTCTCTTCTTTTCACAGCTATTTGTAAGGCCTCCCCAGACAGCCATTTTGCTTTTTTGCATTTCTTTTCCATAGGGATGGTCTTGATCCCTATCTCCTGTACAATGTCACAAACCTCATTCCATAGTTCATCAGGCACTCTATCTTTGCCTTGGAAACAAACAGAGAACAATGAATATTACTCTGCTATAAAAAAAGAACAAAATAATGCCATTTGCAGAAACATAAATGAACTCAGAGATTGTCATACTGAGTGAAGTTAAGTCAGACAGAGAAGGACAAATATGGTATACTGTTTACACATAGAATTGAAAAAAAATGGTACAAATGAACTTATTTATAGAACAGAAAAAGAGTTACAGATATAGAAAACAATCTTATGGTTACCAAGAGGTAAAGGCAGGAGGGATAAATTGGAGATTGCGACTGACATGTATGCCCTACTATATATACAATGGATAACTAATAAGGACCTAATGTATAGCACAGGGAACTCTACTCAATACTCTATAATGACCTATATAAAAAAGTTTTAGATAAATCAAAGACTTAGAAAACTTAACAACAAAGAAAAAAATTGTTATAAAAATGAAGTAGGCAATTAATAGGCTCTCAATTAAATGAAGGCTCTGCCTTAGTATTTGTTTTGATTTAGAAACAACTCATCCACCCACCTGATTCATCCAGTGCTAAATTTTTTCTGGTTAAGAAATAAAATTAATTTAATACCTTCCCCTAATGCTGGTTCCCAGCCCTAAGCTCCTCTTTCTCCCTTTCTCACCCACTTCTTCGAGACAGGCAGGATAAAGGTCACCAACTGGGAAAGACACACCCACCTTCTCCGCAGCACCTGACATGTGGCAGGTGCCTGATGACTTGTGCATGAATGAATGAATGAATGCTTCCCAGGTGGCACAGTAGTAAAGAACCCACCTGCCACTGCAGGAGATACAAGAGACTTGGGTTCGATCCCTGGGTCAGGGAGATCCCCTGGAGAAGGAAATGACAACCCACTCCAGTATTCTTGCCTGGAGAATTCTATGGAAGGAGGAGCCTGGCAGGCTACAGTCCACAGGGTCACAGAATGAACATGGACATGAATGAATGAAAACATGAATGAACAGAAGCGGATTCAGCTAAGCAGGGAGGAGGCCTTCCTTGGATCTGATTTCACAATATCCTGTCACAGCCATCACTTTTTTTTTCTAATTAGAGGATAAGTGCTTTACAATGTTGTGTTAATTTCTGCGACAATAATGTGAATAAGCTAAATGTATACAGATATCACCTCCCTCTTGAATCTCCCTCCCACACTCACACCATCCCACCCCTCTAGGTCATCACAGAGCACCAAGCTGAGGTCCCTGTGCTATACAGCAGCTTCCCACTAGCTATCTGTTTGACTATGCTATTTTAGAGCAGGGTTTCAGCTAGTGGGTTGGGAAGATCCCCTGGAGAAGGGAAAGGCTACCCACTCCAGTATTCTGGCCTAGAGAATTCCATGGGCTGTATAGTCCATGGTGTCGCAAAGAGTTAGACATGACTGAGCAACTTTCACTTTCATTTCAGCTAGCTTTATTTCTGCCATTGCTGTCTCAGACATACACCACCCCAGATGGGCACAGGCACACCACAAATTTCCAGGACCTAAAAGGCCCTTTTTCTGCCCTCCTGTTCAGTCAAAGCACATTGCTGAACGTGTGACTACAAATGAACACAATAACTGTCACATTACAGTTCTCAGAAATACAGCTCTGTCAAGGGACCCCTCCTCAACCACAGAGAAGGTAATCACTGGATAAGCCACTGCAAATCTTTTTTGTTTGTATGTTTAAGTAGTAAAAGAGAAGGAAGGGGATAAAAGAAAATCCTTTAACCTAGGTTTCAGTTTTCAAGTTTCTACAATTAACAGTGACAAGCAGAACCTTGCTTCTGTCCTAGGGGTTCCGTGCACACCCGCACGTATATGACTGCATGTATGTTTGCTCACACGTGTTCTGAGGCTCTCCAGTAAACACTTCATGTGTTCAGGTTTTTTTTTTTAATGACATTTTATATCTTTTTGAAAGTATAAATAACTAGAATCACAACAACATGATTTCTAATCAAGAGGAACTTAGGAGAGAGAAGCTTTATGAGTTTCTGGTGGGTGAAAATTACAGACAGCAAATGGGGCAAAATTGAAAATGCAGTTTCCGGGATAAGTGGTGGGTGGCAGGGCAATGAGTAATGGCAACACACACAGCAAACTCTGTGGCTTTTGCATGTGGCATGAACCTACTTCTGCAGCACAATTAGGGGTATGATTTCCACCCCTACTCCCAGTATCCCCATCATGGCCAAATGGATTGATGAAGTGATCGTTCAGAGAAAGGATAGCCCCAGGGGTGGGAAACCCCTGTGGTAACTGCCCCCAGCCTCATCCTGGAGGCTGACCTATGACATGCAGGCAGGACTGGGTTTCTGAGCAAGGGGAATATGTTAGGAGGCTCACAACCTCTTGGGAACTTTATCTCCGCACTGCCCACGCCAAACCTCCAGGTCCTCCACTAAAAAAAAAAAAAAAAAAAAAAAACCTTCTCTCTGCTTATCTGATGTGAGTGGACCACAAAAGTGTTTGCAGAGAAGTATGATTTGGAGATAAGATTTTTTTTAAATAAACCTAGCTGTGCTAGGATCCTGTAAAACAGTGCATGAACTTGGTCTTTAAATAAGTTTCTACTGAACCATATATGACATTTTTCTAGTTTGCTCCAGTGTTAACAGGACCATCCTGTAGTCTGTTCACTAAAATACCTTTAAAATATTCAACTACATATAACGTAGCTTCCCTAGATAGCTTGCTGACCCCAAGAAAGCAATATCCTTGCTTTTTTCCAGTAAAGATAATCAGTCATGCTAGGGAAAGTTCCTTCCTTTTGCTTCTCGGGGGCCTAAGAGATAGGGGTGAAGGGAAGGCGAGTGAGGAGGTGGACGTGGGGAGAAGGAATCATGTGGGACAACACCAGCAAGAGAGAGAAACTGTGTGTCTTATATCGAGATCTCTCGTAAGAAAAGATGAACTGTCTGTCAATTCTCCCCACAGTAAGATATTCAAAGAGAAATACCCAAAATTGCCTAGTTCCACGGATTTGTGGAGGCCTAATGGGTGATGCACAGGGAGGCCTGGCGTGCTGCAATTCATGGGGTTGCAAAGAGTCGGACACGACTGAGCGACTGAACTGAACTGAACTGAATGGGTGCTAACCACTGCTTTTACTATGGTTTCTATAGGAATATTCACTTTGTATTACAATTAATTTACAGAAAATGTTGGTAGCACAGTTTCTTAATTGTGAACATTCTACAGATAAAACGATTTTCGAAACAATTTCTTCCACTAACTGGGCCTGCTTCATGCCATCAAGGAAGTTGTGTTGATATGTTTTGAGATGTGTGATAGTATTAAGGTTCTAACTAAGACGCAGACTTTGTTAAAAAAAAAAAAATACGATACAAATGAACTTACATACAAAACAAACAGACTCACAGACAGAAAGCAAACTTACGGTTACCAAAGGGGAAAGGCATGGGGAGAGAGAAACTAGAAATTTGGAACTAACATATACACACTACTATATATAAAATAATCAACAAGGACCTACTGTACAGCACAGGGAACTATGCTCAATATTTGTAATAAGGGGAAAGAATCTGAAAAAGAATATATATATATATGTGTGTGTCTAGCTTTGCTGTATTCCTGAAACTAACACAACACTGCAAACCAAATGTACTTTCATAAAAACACAACAGCAAAAAGATGGGTCCTCTGTGTCTTTTGGGGATGAATACTGAAGCATCTGTAGAAGAAACTATGTGATTTCTATGAGATACTGAGAGTGGGAAGGATGTGCCACAAGATAACTGAAGTGGGCATGGGGAGTATGACTTGGGGTTATTTAGCCAGGTGCTGGATACATACGAGTCAGTGCACTGTTCTGTCCACACTTGAGTATGTTTGAAAAGTCTAAAAAAATATTTCTTCCCATCACATTTTTAAAAATCCTGATTAAAGCAGTTGTTGAATATACTTACAAAAATTCTTTGTGAAAATACAGAAAGTCTGCATTATAAACAGGTAAAAAAGTAGAGATGAACAAATTGCTTAAGTGCTGCTAATAAAGATTTAGCTATCCTTGTTGGTACTGTGAACAATGGATTCAAGAGAGGAACGAACACAATTCCTGATGTTCACACAGTGCTCTTAGAGGTCTCATTTACTCAACTCTTTGCATCCATCAATCTCTAAGTGCTTCAAGTCTAATTATAAAACTACTGATCTTACTGAAAAAATGAGTTACTTAGCATCTGCACTGTATAATTAGGTACATGGGGGCACTGACATTAAACCAATTGGCCAAGAGCAAATGAAGACAGAGTTCTAGACTGCGCTACTCTACTCTTTATTGGTTATCACAGCTGGGGGCCATCCTTAAACTGTTCATCCTCTCTTACTCTGCTATTGCTAATACAATTAACTCTCAAATAATCTAATAAAAATTAATCCATGTTGCAGAATATATGGCCATTCCAAGAGATGCTCTCCAATGCCAAATACATGACCCCCACAGCCCAAGAGCCAGGCTATACTCACTGTGGGCCCACCAGCACCTGGGAGGGGGCATTATCTGTTTGATTTTCTCTTCTAAAGGGATATAAGGGTAACCCTTTAGCTCCCTTCCGAGCACAGAGGGACCATTTCACACCACCTAAACAACAACAGGCTTTGTGAGACTTTCAAAGAACTTGTAGGAGTTTCTATAGCAAATGACTTCAAACCTCCATATTACCAAGCACAGGCTTTTAAGTGGATTCAGAAAGAGAGGTGGCTTTTCTCATCAATTCACAAAGGTAATATTAGGTCATAAGAAACTGCCCTTTTAGAAGTGAAAAATGATCAAATAATGGTAATTGCAGGTGGTTCCATTTAATACATTTTGTACCGTTAGAACGTTTTGGTCCTACTCACATACCTCACACTCTGAAACAAAAGCAGCCTGTACTTTTTCTGAAAGTACTTTTTCTAACTTCTACATATCATAATATGTAGTTAACTGTGAGACTCTCATGGAGTACTCCACGTCCATAATAGATGGGTAAGGGATGGGCGCCTGCCTCGTGTGGTCGCCACCAGCACAGTGGGAACTCAATGGATATGTGGTATGGGCAACCCAGGAAAACAATGGAATTGAAATGAGACTTAACTTAATCAAATTAAAACATCCGACAGTTAACCTAGAATCAGCACAATTATTTTAAATCACACACACTATTTCAATTGCCAAATCGAAGAGTTATTTCACTGTTGCTTGTTTCATGGATATCACGGTTGTGAACAATGTAATTCGTATACTTCTCGTTTCGAGTTATGAAAGAAAGTATGAATAGGTCACAATGAATAGTTTATGTCCCCAAATCAAAAATCCTTACATTCCATACACAGGATATTAACTATCTGGAATTAACCCAGGTCTAATATCCTCAGACCTTTCAAGTATCTCACCTGCACCTCCTCACCCCTCCAGCTCTCACAGTCAACATTTATGTAGCATCTGCTCCTGTTTTCAGGAATTTCCAGCTGATTGGGAAGAGATGATTACTCATGAGGCAGTGTGGAAGGTTCTTTCCTGAACAAAATGTACTGGGACACAAAGGAAGAAGAGGTTGAGTCTTCCAAGAGAAGAGTCAGAGAAGGCTGCATGGAGAAGGTGCCTCTTTGAGCTGCACCTTGAGTCCTAAAGAAGAGTTTTCCAAGCAAAGAAAAAGAGTATTACTGACAACTAGAATATCATAGGCTAAGGAGCAAAGCAGATTTAGGGATGTCAGTGTACCTGCATGTTCAGATAACTGAGGAGGACAAGTGGAAGGGGCAGGAGAGGAGAGTGGGAGGGTGAGAAGGGACCAGATTATGGAAGGCTCTGATATAGGGGTTGCACTTAACCTTAAAGGAAATGAGGAACCATGGCATTGAATGATTATATTTTGGCATGCAAGGGCCCAGGCTGCTAAAAACAATACACTGGGATCTCTCTGGTGTCCAGTGATTAAGACTCTGAGATCCCAATGTAGGAGGCCCAGGCTCGATCCCTGGTCAAGGAAGTGGATCCCACAGGCCACAACTAAAGATTCTGCATGCCACAAAGAAGACTGAAGATTCTGTGTGCTGTCACTAAGACCAGGTGCAGCCAAATAAATAAATAATAATTGAAAATAATAATAAAAGGAAAAATCATTTTTACTTTTTATTATATATCTTACACCTCATTAGACTAAGAACCAGCAGGACTCTAACAAGAGCTTACTGCTTAAGAGGCAAGACTCTGGACTCTGATTCAAACGCCTGGGTTTGAATCTCAGCTCTGTCACTTACTTGCTCTGTCTCCTTGGACAAGTTACTCAACCTTCCTGAGCTTCAGTGCCTTTAGCTATACCATAGCTATAACAGCACCAGAACCTCCTAAGCCTGCTATAAGAGTTGAAGAGTCAATTCATGTTAAGCTCTCAAAACAAAGCTGACAAATAGCCAATGTTTGATCAATTTAGCTATTAATGTTATTTTAAAACAACTTTAGTCCTTAGGGAAAATAAAGGAAAAGTTTCTAGTTCTACTAAAAGAAAGACTCTCACACCTACCTTCTAGATGCCATGAAAGGTCTTCTGAGAACTGATATCAAATTTGATTGTATCTTAGAAAATAAAATGGCATGAATGAGATTATTCCCTGGGTCAGGACAAATATCAGTTCCCTAACATTACAGAAGGATAGAATAGAAATGACCAGTATCTACCAACATCCACTCTTTTCATCTGGAAAAAGAGATTAACCTCTAATTCACAAGTCTGATAATTCTGTTTTTTAAAAAGGACTATTGATGCTTCACGTGACTGTACTATTTTTGCCCTGTGAGGCTATTTTAGCTCTGTCTTACAGTATGAAACCAATACTGAATCTGCAAACTACTATATTAGCACTTCCTTTTTACGTTAGAAACAGTTGATCTCTGGTAGCTCACAGCCTTTACACAGCACAGAAGAGAGCATCTTTGGCCCAAAACTGCTCTTTCTTCAAAGTATACTATTGACAGTAGTTACTACAAAGGCACACTTGAACCAGTTTCCTAGGCTTTCTTGAGGAAAAGTTCCTTTTTCTGCTGAACATAAAGATGAATAGAAGCCTGATCCTTATGTATGAATCAGACAGCTTCAGCTGGATTCCTGCCTCTGCAACCCTGGGTGAGGCACTCAATCTCCTTATCCTTCAGTTTCCCCATCTGTAAAATGGAAATGATAGGTGCATCTACCTTATAAAGTTCAGAGGATTAAAGTTAATGCTTGAAAAGCACAGAAGACCATGACATATGGTACACACTACGGAAGTATTTGGTAAGTTACGTTCAACAAGGACCTACTGTACAGCATGTGGAACTCTGCTCAATGTTATGTGGCAGCTTGGATGAGAGGGAGTTTGGGGGAGAATGGATACATGCATACATATGGCTGAGTCCCTTTGCCATCCACCTGAAACTATCACAACATTGTTAATCAGCAATCCTCCAACATAAAATTAAAAGTTATTTTTTTTTAAAAGCCTCCAAAAAAGCCCCAAAGCCCTCTGTTCCTAAGCCCAGAAGGCAATTTGATTTTCACTGTGCAAAAAGGATGTGCATTCAAGATGACCAGGAAATGATTAAAAAGGATAATGTTTTCTATCATCTCTGTTTATTTAAGTAGCTATATCTTCCTTTTTAATAGTGAGGTGTATCTTCCTTCTTAATAGTGTTTTTTTAAGACTAAACAGAAGAGTTCAAAATATTTTGGCTACATGTAAATGTCCTTGCAGGCTATGTATTTTCTCCATTTACACAAAAGGAAACAGACTTAGAGAATTTTATCAGCTGACCAATGTCATAGCTAGTGAATGACAGATCCAGGATTCAGAGCAAACTGTCTGGATTTAAAGCCCCATTGCACATCCCCTTAGGAAGCTACCTCCTTCTCAAATAAAGAGAATTAAACAGATTAGATATGATTATTTCAAAATTAGTTCTCTAGTCCCAACTTCTTACTGTGCCTGATTCAGTATCTCTGACTACCTAGCAAGCCACTTCTCTTTACAGTTTTTATTTACATCTCTTTATCATCATCCAGAATAAATTCATAACATCCATCCTTGAACCTCAATCACATTCAGTCATTCAACAACCATTTATTACCTACCACAGGTCAAGAACTGGGCTAAGAAATGCCTTCATCTGCCTTGCAAAAGATTAGTTAAGAGAGAGACTGCAAAAACAATTGCACTAAAAATTTATTAAGCAGAGATAGGTGGTAAAAAATAGTAAAAGCTCAAGTTGATGTTATAAGTGGAAAACTAATCTAACCTGGAAGAACAGTGAAGTTATACTGAGCAAGTGATATTTAAGCTGAAACCGGAAGAAGTTAGCCAGTCAAGGGAAGGGAGGGATGGATTCTAGACAGAGGACATAGCTAAAGCACATGCTCTAAGGTTGAAAGGAGTCAGGCGCCTAAAAGGAACACAAAGACTGGTGACCTGGAAGGTCAGAAGTGAGGAAGAGAAAGAAGTGCAGATAATGCAGGCAGATGGGCAAGCTGCTGGCCCAAAGGCCTGTTGAGGACTTTTGAGATTTAAATTGGAGATAATGATTAGTTTCTGAAAGATTTTAAGCAGAGGAGGAACAAGACTGTGTTTTTAAAAGATCACTGTGGCCAAGATGTACACAGACTGCAGAGGGCAAGAGCAGGAAAAGGAGCTATTAGGACGCAGCAGAAATCCCTACTTGTCTAGTCATAATATCCATTTCTCAGCAATAACGGAACCCTAACTCTTAGTTGGGTATACTGCTATTAAAAATAGAAGACTACTTTCCGGCTCCCTTTGCAGCTAACTTGACCATGCAGCTAATTTATAGTCAATGAGATACAGGTGGAAGTCTTACACAGAACATAAGGAAAGGCTGTTAAAGGAAATCAACTCGGGTGAGAGAAGTACCTTCTTTTCTTTCTTCCTTCTTACAACCTGCAATTCAGAAAAAATGGCTGGAGCACCAGCAACCATCGTGGGCCAAAGTAAAAGATATAAGCTAGGACGATAAAAGAAAAAGACAGGATTCAAAATCCCTAGGTTGGATCTACTGTACCAGTTCAGGGCAGCTTGCTTCCAGTCTTTGTCTTTTTCCACATTGAAAGAAAAAAAAAATTTCTAGTACATTTAAGCTGCTATTAGTTAGAGGTTTTGTGTGATATATAGCCTAACTCAATCCTATATGATACAGAGGCCACTATATTTACCCAAGAACAGGCAGGGGTAGTTTGGATCATGGTGGTGGTAGAGATAAGAAAAAGTGGCAGGATTGAGGTTATATTTAGAAGATAGGATCAACAAAATCTGTTGAGAGTCCAGACATGACAGAGGGTGAAGGGTAAGGTCAGACTGACTTTCAGGTTCCTGGCACAAGCAGTTGGAGAGACCATGGTACAATTACTGAGGCAGAGATGGTGGGCACAACCTGAGTTTCTTTTCAGACAGTTTGAATTTAAGGTGGCGATGAAAATTCTTAGATCTCAGAATAGACATCAGGCTGGGAACCACAGTAGAGACATTATTCGCAAATAGATTCCAACCCAAAGCCACAGAAATGAATGATGTCCCCTCAGGCAAGCGTGGAGTGAGAAAAGAGACCTTAAAGAGCAACCTTAAGGAACACTGACTCTCGAAGGAGACAAGAACAAGCAGCCAGAAAGGAAGCAGGAAAACCTTGGAGTTCACAAAAGGAGAAAAACGCCATTACTCACTGTATGAACAAGAAGGGTTAGGGGTCAGGGAGTCTGGGATGGACAAGTACACACAGCTATATCTAAAATGGACAACCAACAAGGACCTGCCATATAGCACAGGACCTCTGCTCAAGTTACGTAATAACCTAAACGGGAAAAGAATCTGAAAAAGAATAGGTACATGGATCAATATACGTAAATAAATTAATACATAAGAGCTGCTGCTGCTGCTGCTGCTGCTAAGTTGCTTCAGTCGTGTCCGACTCTGTGCGACCCCATAGACGGCAGCCCACCAGGCTTCCCTGTCCCTGGGATTCTCCAGGCAAGAACACTGGAGTGGGTTGCCATTTCCTTCTCCAATGCATGAAAGTGAAAAGTGAAAGTGAAGTTGCTCAGTCGTGTCCGACTCTAGCGACATGGACTGCAGCCTACCAGGCTCCTCCATCCATGGGATTTTCCAGGCAGGAGTACTGGAGTGGGGTGCCATTGCCTTCTCCGACATAAGAGCTAGGGGGTCATTAAAGAGGCAGGGAGATCACATCCAAATGGCACTGTACGAACAAGGAAGCAGGATCTAAAAGACGGAGTTGGGCCAGGAGGAGGAGAAGAGGAGGAGCAAGGAACAGGAGAAGCAGAATGGTGGGAGGAAGCTGTGAGCCTGCAGAGAGACTTTGGAGGGGCCTACATTCTGAGGCTGGAGGGGCAGATCACGCCCTCCCCACCCCCACCTCAAGAATCAAAAGCCCAGTTAGTGGTCCCTCTGCTCACATAGTCAGAGAATGGTCTCAGGTGGACCCCAGGCTGCCCAGTCCCAAAGCCCGTAACTTGTTTCAAGGTAAGCAGGCTTCACTCACCACACTGGAACTCCTTTCAAACAATTTTCTTAAAATTTTCACTGTCAGTTAAATAGAGTTCTAAAGGAGTGTGGGGTAGAGGGTCAGGGTGTTTATTTACTCAAATCAGTATGAGCAGTCAAAAAGAATGATTTTTTTATACCAAGAGTTAACTAAAAGATACTGACTTTTCTTTTAAAGTCAAAGTCGCTCAGGATACTGGAGTGGGTAGCCTACCCCTTCTCCAGCGGATCTTCCCCAACCAGGAATCGAACCGGGGTCTCCTGCGTTGCAGGTGGATTCTTTACCAACTGAGCTAGGCTCACTACATGGTGGATTGTGTTTTAAATTCACTTAGTGCCCATTTTAAAGGCATTCTCTCAGACTTCCCTGCTGGTCCAGTGGCTAGGACTCCATGTTCCCAATGCAGGGGGCCTGGGTTACCCCTGGTCAGGAAACTAGATCCCACATGTCGCAAGTAAGAGTTCACATGCCTCAACTAAAGACCCCACATGCTGAAACTGAGACCCAGTGCAACCAAATAACTAAGAAATAAATATTAAAGGCATTTTCTCAACTGATTCCCACAACAACCCTATGAAGTAGTAACTATTATTGTCCCCAATTCACAGATGAGAAGACTGTGGCACAGAGCAGTTAAGTTCACTCACCCAGCTTCATATGAGCCAGTGAGGGACAGAGTTTGGGACTGAACACTGGCCATCTGACATCTGAATCAGTGCTTCCTCTTTTAGTTAGAAAATTTGCTTTTAACTCCAAAAAAGAATATTTCCAGCCATAATGTTAAATTAATTAGTGGAAAAAATAATTATGTAAAGTCATAGGCAGAAAAACAACTACTTCACCTGAAAGCTGAGGGAAATGGTCAAAGAAAGGTAAGTTGTTTGCTTTAACTGATCTGTCTGGTGACTCAGAATGAGAGGAACTGGGTTTTAGACAGCTCGTAGCAGCCGGGTCTGCTCTCTCCCAGTACTGTTCATCTAGAGCAGAGACCCCCGAATGTGCTGGTAACAACTGGACACAGTGCAGACAACTCACTCTGTCAGTGCCCATAAGAACAAAAAGAAGGTGTGACCCCAACAGATGACCATGACAGAGGAAGTCAGGTGGAAGAAACTGTTTCAATTTTAGTTAAAGTTCACAGAAGTAAAAGTGAGTCTGAGGCAAGGTGTCTGGGGTACTGGAACAAAAGAACCATTGTTTCCACTGGAGATACAAATGTAGATCTCAGTGATTCAAACGAAGGCCTTACAAGAAAGAATAGTCGCTGAGAAGTCAGAGTAGGGGTGTGAAGCTACACAGAGATATCTGGGAGAAGCAGTCATAATTAGTCATAATTAATCATGATCTGGAGGTTCTGGCTGAACCCAGAGAACCTTTCGAGCACAGAAGCCTTACAGAGGGCACAGATACACAGGGGCTGAGCATCAGTGAGGATTTGCATAACTCAGGGCACCATTATTAGCAACCCAGCTCATATCAAGTCTGATGCAGGCACCAGAAGCGGAAAAGGGATGAAATGATAAGCAGATATGGTCTCTGCCCTTTCTCAACCTTCTTCCCTATTTTTGCTTTGGGGTTAGTGTGCAGAAAAGAGTTAATACAGCAGACTGGAGACTGTTATTCTTAGAAAGGCCTACTGGCCTTTCTGCAATTGGCCTGGGCTGGCATTTAGGAACTTGGAAAGGTCCCGTCATTCCCAGCACAGATAAGAATGGCTCACTGAGATCCAGTGCTTGAGACCACGCTTCCACTTGCAGGAGGCATGGGTCTGATCCCTGGTCAAGGAACTAACAGCCCACATGCCACAGAGTCAGAAAATAAAATAAAGCATGGCTCACTGAGTCTAAACTGTCTGTACAAACAACCTGGTTTACACTGAACACCTGTTTTCCTCCTGGAATTTGGAGTTTTGACTCATGCTAGGCAGAGGGTGCCAATATAACCAACCAGTGCCCTAATGCATCTCTAATGAGCTTCCTGTCAGGTAATATTTCACACGTTGTCAACTCACCGCTAGAGGTTTAGCATACTCTGTGTGACACCACAGAAAAGGGATTCTTGCAAGCTCGAGCCTGGTTTCCTCTGGGCTTCACCTCATGTGCCTTTTCCCTTTGCTGATTTTACTCTGTATCCTTTTGCTATAATAAATGAGAGTCATGGGTACAGTAACATGCTGCATTGAATGAGTCCCCTCAGCAATTAATCAAGCCTGAGGGCGGTCTTGGAGATCTCACCATCTCTCCAAAACAGTTAGTAAACTGGAATCCTAACCTAAATTCCAAGGATGACACTGAGCTGTGAATCACTGAATTGGTTAATAGTTCCCTAAGCCTTGGATTTCTCTGAAAATAAGATAGTAAAATCTGCCTCAGGAGACTGTTGTGAAGATTAAGTACATGGTAGACACTCAATGAACATTATACATTTTTCTCTTTAGGCTAACATGAGGATGGCACCAGCCTGGTGCCATGGGCCCAGCCTGCACTCACCAGGCAGCCCGAATGAGGTTCACGTCACCCGTTCCTCTCCCCACTGATATGCTGGAAGGAGTCAGCGCATGCCAGCTCATGAGAGCGTACTGTGCACACCATCTCCCTGCTCCACGTTCAGTGGCTCGTTGATGGCTGGAAATATGCCATAGTAGGAGTGCTTAAACCACAGAAACTGGCAAACACTAAAAATATGGGCTTCCCCCTGACCTCTAGTTGCGAAGCATTTACTAGGACACCACTGTCCCGTTCATTTAAAAATTGAGTAAAGATAAAGTTCCTGCCAGACAAGCTTTACTGTCTAACCAAAGAGAGCAAGCATATATGCATTTTAAAAAGCAACAGGCTACATGAAAAGATGCTCAGCATTTTCAGACAAAAGAGAAATACAAATCAAAACCACAATGAGATGCCACTTCAACTAGGAGGACTTCAAACAATAAAGGAGATTTTAACAAGTGTCTTAAGAAGGATGTGGAGAAACTGGAACCTTCATTCTCTCCCAGGTGGGAATCTAAAATGTCACAGCCCCTTTGGAAAACAGTCATGGATATTCACAGCAGCTCCATTCAAAAAGCCACAAGGACCTACAATGGATTAGTCTCCAAAATTTACAGACAGCTTATGATGCTTAAAGGCATCAAAACAAACAGCCCGCTCAAAAAAATGGGCAAAATACCTGATAAGCCATTTCTCCAAAGAGGACATACAGATGGCCAAAAGGCACATGAAAGATCTTCAACATCACTAGTTATCGGAGAAATACAAACGAAAACTACAATAAGGTATCAGCTTACACCGTCAAAATGGCTACCATCAGAGAAATTCACAAACAACAAACACTGGAGAGGGTGTGGACAGGTGGGAACCCTCCTACACTATTGGTGGGGATGTGAACTGCTAAAGCCACTATGCAGAATTCCTTAAAAAACTAAAAACAGAGCTGCCATGGGACCCAGAAATCCCTCTTCTGGGCATATATCCAGAGGAAAACATGATATGAAAGGATACCTGCCCCCCAGTGTTCACTGCAGCACTGCTTACAACAGCTAAGACATGTTGTTCAGTCACTCAGTCGTGTCTGACTCTTTACAACCCCACGGACTGCAGTCTTCCCTGTGCTTCATTAACTCCCAGAGCTTGCTCAAATTCATGTCCATTGAGTTGGTGATGCCATCCCACCATCTCATCTTTGTCATCCCCTTTTCCGCCTGCCTTCAACCTTTCCCAGCATCAGGGGCTTCTTCACATAAGGTGGCCAAAGTATTGGAGCTTCAGCTTCAGCATCAGTCCTTCCAATGAATATTGAGGACTAACTTCCTTTAGGACAGACTGGTTTGGTCTGCTTGATGTCCACGGGACTCTCAAGAGTCTTCTCCAGCACCACATTTCAAAGTGGTGCTTTGACACTCAGCCTTTCTTTATGGTCCAGCTCTCACATCCATACACGACCACTGGAAAAACCATAGCTTTGACTAGACAGACCTTTGTTGGCAAAGTAATGTCTCTGCTTTTTAATATGCTGTCTAGGTTGGTCTTAGCTTTTCTTCCAAGGAACAAGCGTCTTTTAATTTTATGGCTGCAGTCATCATCTGCAGTGGTTTTGGAGCCCAAGAAAATAAAATCAAATAGGTCAAACAGGAGATGGCAAGAGTGAACACTGACATTTTAGGAATCAATGAACGAAAATGGACAGGAATGGGCGAATTTTATACAGATGACCATTATATCTACTACTGTGGGCAAGAAGCCAAGACTTGGAAGCAACCTAAACATCCATTGACAGAGGAACGGATAAAGAAGATATAGTACGTATATACAGTGGAATATTACTCAGCCACTAAAAAGAATGAAATAATGCTATTTGCAACATGGCTGGACCTAGAGAGTGGCATATTGAGTGAAGTCAAACAAAGAAGGAAAAATATTGTATGACATCCCTTATATGTGGAATCTAAAAAGAAATGATACAAATGAATTTACTTACAAAACAGAAAGAGACTCACAGACTTAGAAAATGAACTTATGGTTGCTGGTGGTGGGGGATCGGGGGGAGGGATAGTTAGGGAGTTTGGGAAGGTCATGAACTCACTGCTATTTGCTATTCAAAATAGATAACCAACAAAGGACCTATTGTATGGCACATGGAACTCTACGCAAAGTTTTGTGCCATCCCAGATGAGAGGGGGCTTTGAGGGAGAATGAATACATGTATATGTATGGCTGAGTCCCTTCACTGTTCACCTGAAATTACCATAACATTGTTAATCGGCTATACCCCAATACAAAATAAAAAGGTTAAAATTTGAAAAAAAAGAACAAAAGAGCCACAAAGTGGAAACAACTCAAATACCCATCAACAGAGAAGTGAATAAGCCAAACGTGGCATATCCTTATGATATAATATTATTTAGTTATAAAAAGGAATGAGATCTGGGTGTATAGACAAAAAAATAAAAACACTAACATGAAAAGGTACAGGCACCATAATGTTCACAACAGCATTGCTTATAACAGCCAAGACATGAAAACAACCTGTGTCCATCAACAGGTGAATGGACAAAGAAGATGTGATCTATATATACAACGGAAGACTATGCAGCCATAAAAAATTTTGCCATGTGTAACTAACATGGACAGATGAAGATGGCCCTATACTAAGTGAAATGAGTCAGATGGAAAAAAATAAATACTGTAAGGGATTACAGTATTAAGGGAATGGGGACTAACTATTTAATGAAGCCAAGGGTGGGTGGGTTGTTTGTTTTTGTTTTAAGGACCCACTGCTCTCCTTTGTTGCCTTTCCCTGTATCAGTCTTTAGGATTCTATAATGTTTAGTCTACTCTTTTACACTGGAAGTTCTTCCCTTTGAAAATTTTAATGACCCTTCTTGATCATTTCCAGCTAGTTTCCAGTTTTTTTACTTTGAGGAATGACCAAAACTACATGCAGTTTTTCAGAAGTTAATTATGTACTAAATAATTCTGCACCATCTGGATTTACCTGACCTAATACAGCTTTTCAGATGACTGATAATGACAATTAATTTAGAATCATAATAATATGTGTGCTCACTCAGTCAGGTCAGACTCTGTACAGCAGGTCAGACTCTGTACAGCCCCATGAACTGTAGCCCTCCAGGCTCATCTGTCCATGGGATTCTCCAGGCAAAAATACTGGAGTGAGTTGCCATTTCCTCCTCCAGGGGATCTTTCCGACCCAGGGATCAAACCCACATCTCCTGTGTCTCCTGAATTGGTAGGCAGAGTTTTCACCACTGAGCCACCTGGGAAGCCCGTATCATAATAATGATAGCTAATTTTTTAAAGATGCAAAATAGTTTCACTACCATTTTTTTAAGTAGATATTCACCAATGTATAAAATAGGTTAAGGCAGATGCTACTCCTCCTGCCCCACCTGCACCTTTTTATGCATAAAAGTACTGGAGTTCAGAGTGATTAAGTGACTGCTTGGATCCACAAACCAAATAAACACTAGACCTTGGGTTTACTGATTCCCATTTTTATATTTGATAGTCTTAAAAACTATCAAAAGTTAGAGGTAGATGTTTCTGGTGGTCCAGTCATTAACAATCTACCTGCCAAAGCAAGGGACACAGGTTCAATCCCTGGTCTGGGAAGATTCCACATGCCAAGTCTGTACACCACACCTACTGAAGCCCTCATGCCCTAGAGCCCCTGCTCTGCAACAAAAGAAGCCACTGCGGTGAGAAGCCTGAAAACCACATCTAACAAAAGCCCGAGTACAGCGAAGAAGACTTAGTGAAGCCAAAAAAAAAAAAAAAAAACAGAGGTGAAGTGCAAGACATTATGTGTAGTTCAGGTCAGTTCAGTCGCTCAGTCGTGTCCAACTCTTTGCTACCCCATGAACTGCAGCACACCAGGCGCCCCTGTCTATCACCAACTCCCAGAGTTCACCCAAACTCATGTGCATTGAGTCGGTGATGCCGTCCAACTATCTCATCCTCTGTTGTCCCCTTCTCCTCCTGCCTTCAATCTTTCCCAGCATCAGAGTCTTTTCCAATGAGTCAGCTCTGTGCATCAGGTGGCCAAAGTATTGGAGTTTCAGCTTCAGCATC
Source organism: Bos grunniens (assembly GCF_055505025.1). NCBI lineage: Eukaryota > Metazoa > Chordata > Mammalia > Artiodactyla > Bovidae > Bos > Bos grunniens. The sequence goes on along the minus strand of NC_141170.1, from coordinate 51,560,581 downwards.
GGTCCTTCCTATGAACACCCAGGACTGATCTCCTTTAAGATGGACTGGTTGGATCTCCTTGCAGTCCAAGGGACTCTCAAGAGTCTTCTCCAACACCACAGGTCAAAAGCATCAATTCTTCGGTGCTCAGCTTTCTTTATAGTCCAACTCTCACATCCATACATGACCACTGGAAAAACCATAGCCTTGACTAGACAGACCTTTGTTGGCAAAGTAATGTCTCTGCTTTTCAATATGCTGTCTAGGTTGGTCATAACTTTACTTTCAAAGCATATGGACACCTTATCTTTGACAAAGGAAGCAAGAATATACAATGGATTAAAGACAATCTCTTTAACAAGTGGTGCTTGGAAAACTGGTCAACCACTTGTAAAAGAATGAAACTAGAGCACTTTCTAACACCATAAACAAAAATAAACTCAAAATGGATTAAAGATCTAAATGTAAGACCAGAAACTATAAAACTCCTAGAGGAGAACATAGGCGAAACACTCTCTGACATACATCACAGCAGGATCCTCTATGACCCACCTCCCAGAATATTGGAAATAAAAGCAAAAATAAACAAATGGGACCTAATTAAACTTAAAAGCTTCTGCACAACAACGGAAACTATAAGCAAGGTGAAAAGACAGCCTTCACAATGGGAGAAAATAATAGCAAATGAAGCAACAGACAAACAACTAATCTCAAAAATATACAAGCAACTCCTACAGCTCAATTCCAGAAAAATAAATGACCCAATCAAAAAAATGCGCCAAAGAACTAAATAGACATTTCTCCAAAGAAGACATACAGATGGCTAACAAACACATGAAAAGATGCTCAGCATCACTCATTATGAGCAAAGTGCAAATCAAAACCACTATGAGGTACCATTTCACGCCAGTCAGAATGGCTGCGATCCTAAAGTCTACAAGCAATAAATGCTGGAGAGGGTGTGGAGAAAAGGGAACCCTCTTACACTGTTGGTGGGAATGCAAACTAGTACAGCCACTATGGAGAACAGTGTGGAGATTCCTTAAAAAACTGGAAATAGAACTGCCTTATGATCCAGCAATCCCACTGCTGGGCGTACACACTGAGGAAACCAGAATTGAAAGAGACACGTGTACCCCAATGTTCATCGCAGCACTGTTTATAACAGCCAGGACATGGAAGCAACCTAGATGTCCATCAGCAGATGAATAGATAAGAAAGCTGTGGTACATATACACAATGGAGTATTACTCTGCCATTAAGAAGAATACATTTGAATCAGTTCTAATGAGGTGGATGAAACTGGAACCTATTATACAGAGTGAAGTAAGCCAGAAGGGAAAACATCAATACAGTGTACGAACACATATATATGGAATTTAGAAAGATGGTAACAATAACCCGGTATACGAGACAGCAAAAGAGACACTGATGTATAGAACAGTCTTTTGGACTCTGTGGGAGAGGGAGAGGGTGGGAAGATTTGGGGGAATGGCATTGAAACATGTATAATATCATATATGGAACGAGTCGCCAGTCCAGGTTCGATGCACGATACTGGATGCTTGGGGCTGGTGCACTGGGACGACCCAGAGGGAGGGGAGGGGAGGGAGGAGGGAGGAGGGTTCAGGATGGGGAACGCGGGTATACCTGTGGTGGATTCATTTTGATTTATGGCAAAAGCAATACAATATTGTAAAGTTAAATAAAATTTTAAAAAAAGAGTAAGCGTCTTTTTTTTTAATTTTATTTTATTTTTTAACTTTACAATATTGTACTGCTTTTGCCATAAATCAAAATGAATCCACCACAGGTATACCCGCGTTCCCCATCCTGAACCCTCCTCCCTCCTCCCTCCCCTCCCCTCCCTCTGGGTCGTCCCAGTGCACCAGCCCCAAGCATCCAGTATCGTGCATCGAACCTGGACTGGCGACTCGTTCCATATATGATATTATACATGTTTCAATGCCATTCCCCCAAATCTTCCCACCCTCTCCCTCTCCCACAGAGTCCAAAAGACTGTTCTATACATCAGTGTCTCTTTTGCTGTCTCGTATACCGGGTTATTGTTACCATCTTTCTAAATTCCATATATATGTGTTCGTACACTGTATTGATGTTTTCCCTTCTGGCTTACTTCACTCTGTATAATAGGTTCCAGTTTCATCCACCTCATTAGAACTGATTCAAATGTATTCTTCTTAATGGCAGAGTAATACTCCATTGTGTATATGTACCACAGCTTTCTTATCTATTCATCTGCTGATGGACATCTAGGTTGCTTCCATGTCCTGGCTGTTATAAACAGTGCTGCGATGAACATTGGGGTACACGTGTCTCTTTCAATTCTGGTTTCCTCAGTGTGTACGCCCAGCAGTGGGATTGCTGGATCATAAGGCAGTTCTATTTCCAGTTTTTTAAGGAATCTCCACACTGTTCTCCATAGTGGCTGTACTAGTTTGCATTCCCACCAACAGTGTAAGAGGGTTCCCTTTTCTCCACACCCTCTCCAGCATTTATTGCTTGTAGACTTTAGGATCGCAGCCATTCTGACTGGCGTGAAATGGTACCTCATAGTGGTTTTGATTTGCACTTTGCTCATAATGAGTGATGCTGAGCATCTTTTCATGTGTTTGTTAGCCATCTGTATGTCTTCTTTGGAGAAATGTCTATTTGAGTAAGTGTCTTTTAATTTCATGGCTTCAATCACCATTTGCAGTGATTTTGGAGCCCCAAAAAATAAAGTCAGCCATTGTTTCCACTGTTTCCCCATCTATTTGCCATGAAGTGATGGGACCAAAAGCCACTTAGTTTTCTGCATGTCACTCTCCTCTTTCACTGTCATCAAGAGACTCTTTAGTTCTTCTTCACTTTCTGCCATAAGGGTGGTGTCATCTGCATATTTGAAGCTATTGATATTTCTCCTGGCAATCTTGATTCCAGCTTGTGCTTCATCCAGCCCAGTGTTTCTCATGATGTACTCTGCATATAAGTTAAATAAGAAGGGTGACAGTATACAGCCTTGACATATTCTTTTCCCGATTTGGAACCAGTGTGTTGTTCTGTGTCCAGTTCTAAGTGTTACTTCTTGACCTGCATATGGATTTCTCAAGAGGCAGGTCAGGTGGTCTGGCATTCCCATCTCTTTCAGAATTGTCCACAGTTTACTGTGATTCACACAGTCAAAGGCTTTGGCATAGTCAATAAAGCAGAAATAATTAAATTTATAGACTAGAAACTATTAGCCAAGAATGTAACTAAATTTCCTTCTAAATAAAAACAAAAAACATTTCTAGTGGTGTGCCAGTATCCTCACAGTGGAAATGAAAGTTACAAGTTGACATACTAAGTCAGCTTCATTTAGGTTTCTTTTGTATACTGTTTGAGATTCTTAATTTAAAAAAAAATTTTAATCACAATTTAGGGACGAATTTAGGAACCAGAATGTATGGGAAGCAGGCAGCTCACTTTCATTTTCAAAAAATGCCTTAATGGATTTACTTTTTTAAGGAAAATAAGAGAAACTATGTATTCTAAGTTTTATTGTCATTTCTTTTTTCCCCTGATCAATTTATGTTTTCATTTTTTAAATATTTAAATACCTTTGTACCTATTTTTCAAACCCTGCACCCCCTACTTCTGGCAACCACCAATCTGTTATCTCTATCTATAAACTTGGCTTTTTTTTTTTTTAGGTTCTACATACTTAAAAAATCACTCTGTAATCCCAGAGAAAGGCAATGCCAAGGAATGCTCAAACTACTGCAGAATTGCACTCATCTCACATGCTAGTAAAGTAATGCTCAATATTCTCCAAGCCAGGCTTTGGCAGTGTGTGAACCATGAACTTCTAGATGTTCAAGCTGGTTTTAGAAAAGGCAGAGGAATTAGAGATCAAATTGCCAAAAATCTATTGGATCATCAAAAAAGCAAGCAAATTCCAGAAAAACATCTACTTCTGCTTTATTGACTATGCCAAAGCCTTTGACTGTGTGGATCACAATAAACTGTGGAAAATTCTGAAAGAGATGGGAATACCAGACCATCTGACCTGCCTCTTGAGAAATCCATATGCAGGTCAAGAAGTAACACTTAGAACTGGACACAGAACAACACACTGGTTCCAAATCGGGAAAAGAATATGTCAAGGCTGTATACTGTCACCCTTCTTATTTAACTTATATGCAGAGTACATCATGAGAGACACTGGGCTGGATGAAGCACAAGCTGGAATCAAGATTGCCAGGAGAAATATCAATAGCTTCAAATATGCAGATGACACCACTCTTATGGCAGAAAGTGAAGAAGAACTAAAGAGTCTCTTGATGACAGTGAAAGAGGAGAGTGACATGCAGAAAACTAAGTGGCTTTTGGTCCCATCACTTCATGGCAAATAGATGGGGAAACAGTGATAGATTTTATTTTGGGGGGGCTCCAAAATCAATGCAGATGGTGACTGCAGCCATGAAATTAAAAGATGCTTACTCCTTGGAAGGAAAGTTATGACCAACCTAGATAGCATATTCAAAAGCAGAGACATTACTTTATCAACAAAGGTCCATCTAGTCAAAGCTAAGGTTATTCCAGTAGTCATGTATGGATTTGAGAGTTGGACTGTGAAGAAAGCTGAGCACCAAAGAATGGATGCTTTTGAACTGTGGTAGTGGAGAAGATGCTTGAGAGTCCCTTGGACTGCAAGGAGATCCAACCAGTCCCTCTTAAAGGAGATCAGTCCTGGGTGTTCATTGGAAGGACTGATGTTGAAGCTGAAACTCCAATATTTTGGCCACCTGATGCACAGAGCTGACTCATTGGAAAAGACCCTGATGCTGGGAAAGATTGAAGGTGGTTGGAGAAGGGGATGACAGAGGATGAGACAATTGGATGGCATCACCGACTCAATGGACATGAGTTTGGGTAAACTCTGGGAGTTGGTGATGGACAGGTAGGCCTGGCGTGCTGCAGTCCATGGGGTTGCAAAGAGTCGGACGCAACTAAGCAACTGAACTGAACTGATCTGTGGTGTTGGAGAAGACTCTTGAGAGTCTCTTGGACTGCAAGGAGATCCAACCAGTCAATCCTAAAGGAAATCAGTCCTTAATATTCATTGGAAGGATCGATGCTGAAGCTGAAACTTCAATACTTTGGCCACCTGATGTGAAGAAATAACTCATTGGAAAAGACCCTGATGCTGGGAAAGATTGAACGCAGGAGGAGAAAGGGACAACAGAGGATGAGATAGTTGGATGGCATCACCAACTTGACAGACATGAGTCTGAGTAAACTCTGGGAGTTGGTGATGGACAGGGAGGCCTGGAGTGCTGCAGTCCATGGGGTCGCAAAGAGTCGGACATGACTGAGAGACTGAACTGAACTGATGTCTTCTTTAACTGATTTTTACTTAGCAATGCCCTTGAGGTCTATCTCAAGTATTCAAGTGTTAGTTGCTCAGTCGTGTCCAACTCTTTGCAACCCCACAGACTGTAGCCTGCCAGGCTCCTCTGTCTTTGGGATTTCTTAGGTAAGAATATTGGAGTAAGTAGCCATTCCCTTTCTCCAGAGGATCTTCCCAACCCAGGAATCAAACCCAGGTCTCCTGCATTGCAGGAAGATTCTTTACTGTCTGAGCCACCAGGGAAGCCCCGAGGTCTATCTACATTGTTGCAAATGGCACGCTTTCATTTCTTTTTTTATGATTGAGTAATATTCCCCTATGTGCATGTATGTCTCTGTATATCACAATTTATCCATTCATTCATTTATAGATATTTAGATTGCTCCTGTATTCTGGCTACTGTAAATAATACTACAATGAATACTGAGGAGTGTATATCATTTTGAACTAGTGTTTTCCATTTCTTTAGATATATATCCAAATGTGGAACTACTGGATCATATGGTAGCTCTATTTTTAATTTTTTGAGAAACCTCCATAATCGTCTTCTGTAGTGGCTGCACCAATTTACAGTCCCACCAACAGTGCACAAATGTTTCCTTTTCCCCACACCCTCACAAATGTTTGTTATTTCTTGTCTTCTTTAATAGCTATTCAGACAAGTGTGAAGTGATATCTCATTGTAGTTCTGATTTGCATTTCTCTGATGATTAGTGATGTTGAACTCCTTTCCATATATCTGTTGGCCATCTGTTATGTCTTCTTTGGAAAAAATGTCAATTCAGACCTTCAGCCCACATTTTTTTTTTTTTTTTGGCCACTGACTTGTATGAGTTATTTCTACATTTTAGATATTAACTTCTTATCAGATATGTGATTTGTAAATATTTTCTTCCATTTGGTATGTTGCCTTTTCATTTTGTTGATGCTTTCCTTTTCTATGCAGAATCTTTTTGGTTTGATGAAGACCTATTTGTTTATTTTTGCTTTGTTGCCTTTTCTTTTGGTGTCAGATTTAAAAAATCATCAAGACCTATGTCAATGAGTTTACCACCTAAGGATTTTTACATCTGAATTTATCAGGGATATTGATCTGCAATTTTCTTTTCTAGCAGCATCCTTCTCTGGTTTTGATACTGGGGTAATTCTGGGGTAGTTCAGTATAGCTGAAGTCCTGAAAGAAGTAAACTTCAAACCAAGAATACTTAATTGACAGAGTTATTCAGAATTAAAGGAGAGACCAAGAGTTTTCCAGACAAACAATGCTAAAGGAGTCACCATCACTAAACCAGATGTGTAAGGGCTTCTTTAAACTGAAACATTCATATGTTGCATGAATGAGCAACAAGAAAATACTCAGAAGGATAAATCTCATGGGAAATGTAAGTATAAAGGTAGTGGTGAATGGAAACCAAAGGAAAACTTGGGTTTTACCAAGTTTTGGGTAAAACTTGACAGCTTTACCCATGTCATACAAATAGACTTTGAAACAGACTATAATAAAAGGTGAAGAATATGTAATTATCATTACCTAATTATAAAGACGTCAACCCAACAAGACGATACACCATTCATAAGTAATTATGTACCCGACATCAGTTCAGTTCAGTTCAGTTGCTCAGTCATGTACAACTCTTTTCGACCCCATGAATCTCAGCATGCCAGGCCTCCCTGTCCATCACCAACTCCCGGAGTTCACTCAGACTCATGTCCATCGAGTCAGTGATGCCATCCAGCCAGCTCATCCTCTGTCGTCCCCTTCTCCTCCTGCCCCCAATCCCTCCCAGCATCAGAGTCTTTTCCAATGAGTCAACTCTTCGCATCAGGTGGCCAAAGTACTGGAGTTTAAGCCTTAGCATCACTCCTTCCAAAGAAAACCCAGGACTGATCTCCTTTACAATGGACTGGTTGCATCTCCTTGCAGTCCAAGGGACTCTCAGGAGTCTTCTACAATACCACAGTTCAAAAGCATCAATTCTTTGGCGCTCAGCTTTCTTCACAGTCCAACTCTCACATCCACACATGACCAGTGGAAAAACCATAGCCTTGACTAGACGGACCTTTGTTGGCAAAGTAATGTCTCTGCTTTTGAATATACTATCTAGGTTGGTCATAACTTTTCTCCCAAGGAGTAAGCGTCTTTTAATTTCATGGCTGCAGTCACCAACTGCAGTGATTTTGGAGCCCAAAAAAATAAAGTCTAACACTGTTTCCACTGTTTCCCCATCTATTTCCCATGAAGTGATGGGACCAGATGCCATGATCTTCGTTTTCTGAATGTTGAGCTTTAAGCCAACTTTTTCACTCTCCTTTCACTTTCATCAAGAAGCTTTTGAGTTCCTTTTCACTTTCTGCCATAAGGGTGGTGTCATCTGCATATCTGAGGTTACTGATATTTCTCCCGGCAATCTTGATTCCAGCTTGTGCTTCTTCCAGCCCAGCGTTTCTCATGATGTACTCTGCATAGAAGTTAAATAAGCAGGGTGACAATATACAGCCTTGACGTACTCCTTTTCCTATTGTTTTCCTGAACAACATTCTGTTGTTCCATGTCCAGTTCTAACTGTTGCTTCCTGACCTGCATATAGGTTTCACAAGAGGCAGATCAGGTGGTCTGGTATTCCCATCTCTTCCAGAATTTTCCACAGTTTATTGTGATCCACACAGTCAAAGGCTTTGGCATAGTCAATAAAGCAGAAATAGATGTTTTTCTGGAACTCTCTTGCTTTTTCCATGATCCAGCGGATGTTGGCAATTTGATCTCTGGTTCCTCTGCCTTTTCTGAAACCAGCTTGAACATCTGGAAGTTCACGGTTCACGTATTGCTGAAGCCTGGCTTGGAGAATTTTGAGCATTACTTTACTAGCATGTGAGATGAGTGCAATTGTGTGGTAGTTTGAGCATTCTTTGGCATTGCCTTTCTTTGGGATTGGAATGAAAACTGACCTTTTCCAGTCTTGTGGCCACTGCTGAGTTTTCCAAATTTGGTGGCATATTGAGTGCAGCACTTTCAGAGCATCATCTTTCAGGGTTTGAAATTGCTCCACTGGAATTCCATCACCTCCACTAGCTTTGTTCATAGTGATGCTTTCTAAGGCCCACTTGACTCCACATTCCAGGATGTCTGGCTCTAGGTGAGTGATCACACCGTCATGATTATCTTGGTCTTAAAGATCTTTTTTGTTCAGTTCTTCTGTGTATTCTTGCCACCTCTTCTTAATATCTTCTGCTTCTGTTAGGTCCATACCATTTCTGTCCTTTATCAAGCCGATTTTTGCATAGGAGGACTTAAATATATAAATATTAACCAACCCAAAGGGAAAAACCACAATGCAATAACAGCAGGGGACTTTAACACCCCATTTACATCAATGGATAGATCATTCAGACAGAAGATCAATAAGAAGCCATCTGCCTTAAATGATACTTTATATAAGATGTACTTAACAGATATACACAGAACATTTCATCCAAAAAGCAACATAATACATGTTCTTCTTCAGTGCACATGCAACATTCTCAGTTTCTGTTTGGAGAGACGAAAAAAGTTCTAGAATTAAATAGTGGTGGTTGTTGCACAACATTATTAATATACTTAATGCCACTGAATTGTACACTTTAAAATAGTTACAATGGTAACTTTTATGTTATGTGTTTTTACCACAATAAGAAAAAAGATGCCATGAAGAGAAGACAAGTCACAAAGCACAAACAAGTATTTGCAAAGCACATACAGATAGTGGGTTTGATTCAGAATATGTATTTTATGTATTCTAAAAGTACATTTTAAAAGGCAGAAAACTTAATAGAAAAAAAAAAAGGAGGAAAAAAATCGAAAGGGGCACTTCAACAGAGAGTAAACACCGACAGTAAATGAAAATAGGTAGACTTGCTCACCCTTTTTAGTAACCAAGGAAATATACGTTGGAAAAAAAAAAAAATGTTATCACCACTCCACACTCACCAGAATCTGGCTACCCACAGAGGCAGAGGTGAAGCTGAACAGGGAAGGAAAGTCCAAGTCTGAGCAGGTAGGGGAGGTGGGGACACTGCCGATACATGTTTAATAACTATTTTAAGACTTGAGAATCATATTTAGCCACGAAAAGGACTCTATGACCACACAATCCAACTTCTTCATTTTAGGGTTGAAACTGAGGTACTGCATGGATAACTCACCTCCTCAAGATCACACTGGCTGCTACTGCTGCTGCTAAGTCACTTCAGTCGTGTCTGACTCTGTGTGACCCCATAGACGGCAGCCCACCAGGCTCCCCCGTCCCTGGGATTCTCCAGGCAAGAACACTGGAGTGGGCTGCCATTTCCTTCTCCAATACATGAAAGTGAAAAGTGAGAGTGAAGTTGCTCAGTCATGTCTGACTCTTCGCGACCCCATGGAATGCAGCCTCACATCAGCTAGCAGAGCCAAAACAACCTCACACCTTCTAACCACCAACCCATGTTGCACTGAGCCCCAGTATTCTGATGTGCATGAATGTCAGGGCCAAACTATGTCACTCCCCACTCGTAACCCTCCAATATCTTGGTGCTCGGGGCTGGTGCACTGGGATGACCCAGAGGGATGGGATGGGGAGGGAGGTGGGAGCAGAATTCAGGATGGGGAACACATGTACACCCATGGAGGACTCAAATCAATATATGGCAAAACCAATACAGTATTGTAAAGTAAAATAAATAAATTAATTAATTTTTTAAAAAAGAAGAAGAACAAAATTCAGTCTTTTCCATGGTTGACAACAATCCATGTACAAACTTGCCCAGGTCACCAGCCACCTCCCCCACCCCCACCAACCCCCCCACCCTGCCAACTCCACTTCAGTCCCTCAGCCTCTCTGCTGTTTCTGGAGCAAAGAAGTACCCCATGTCTCCCTTGGGGCCTTACTTCCTGGATTCACCTGCTGGAACACCCTCCCCTAGGCTTCCATGTAGCTTTCAAGTATTCCTGCTTAGGATTTTAAATACTTTTATTTTTCTTAATATATTTTTAAAAATTATTTTCTTCTCATAATTGGATTAAATTTAGTAGAAAATAACCCTTTTATAGCAAGGTTGGTAATATAAAATTGTGCCCCAATGTAAGTACTTAGAAATAATATAGTATACTGGTTGGTTACAAAACAGATATATAAAAATCAAGAGCTTGATTACATATCAACAGTATCTAACTATAACACATCCTAAAAATTCACCTGTTCATAAGAGTAACTACAACCATAAAATACTCAGGAATATATTTAGTATGAGACTTTTTAAAAACAATGCTAAAACTTTAATTAAAGAAAAATAAATTGACAAATTTAAATAGATAAACTAGCTTGATCTTGAAAGAAAAATTTAAGAGCATAAACTATAAATGTGCTTCCTTTACAGTGGAGATGTCTGGGGGTATTTCACTCGCAGATTTGTAGTTATTATCAGATACTAGAACAAATAGTGTCTCACAAGTTCTGCAAAAGCAGATCCAAGTCTTGAGAGGCTTGAGGCTTACACACCTTGGGGAGAAGATTCTTATTTTCAGTGCAAAATTATAAATGCGAAAGTGCTAGGGCCCTTCTAGGGGCTTTACAAATCCAATTCTATGGAATTGAAAGGTTCTAATGCTTACTTTTCTTTACCTTCCCAGTCGATCTACCTCTAGTGTTATGAAATATAAAACTGAACAACACAACATTCATCAAACCAGCATTCATTCTATCATGTGCCAGTGGACAAAAGAGACACAGGGTAAACGCAATGAGAGCACCACCAACAGATGCTCAGAGGTGCCAAAAATGAGAACTAGCCCTATCCCAAGGTATGCATGGTTTCCCAGGTAGCAGAGTGGTAAAGAATCCGCCTGCCAATGCAGGAGATACAAGAGATGCAGGTTCAACCCCTGGGTCAGGAAGGTCCCCTGGAGGAGGAAATGACAACCCACTCCAGTATTCTCGCCTGGAGAATTCCATAGACAGAGTAGCCTGGCAGCTACAGTCCTGCCAGGGGGGTCACAAAAAGTCAGACATGACTGAGCACACACACACACACACACACACACACGCACGCACACACACACGGTATGCATCTCCCCTAGTGATCAGACTCTACAAATGCAACTAGACTACAAGGAGCAAAGATCAATGAAATCACCTGTGATTAGTGACTTATTAGGAAAATGAAATGGTTACACTTATTGCAAAAAAAAAAGTCTGTATCTGGGAAAAGCCAGATGCAAGACAAAAACTCTGAAATACATTATACTAAAAAGACAGAAGTGGGTAGACAATGCAATTTACTTATAACAACAACAATCACTGACACTTGGAATGGCACCTACTATATGCCAACTGTCCTAACTACTTCATATGCAGGGGAATCCATTTACTCCTGACAAAAACCTTTAAGGAAGTACTATTATTTGCCCCAGTTTAATGATGAGGAAAATGAGACACAGAGAGATTAAGTAATTTGACTGAGGTCACACAGTTAATAAGTAACAAATTGAGAATTTGAACCCACACGATCTGGCTCCAGAGTCCATGATCTACTCTCTAACTCACAGAAAAGCAATTAATTCAAAGATGGACCTCAGACCACAACAGAAGTTCCCTACAGTGAAGAAGGAATAGAAAACCGCCGATAAGCGTGTTCTAGAACCTCTAGAAATATACTCTCTCATCCAGTAGATATTGGTCTTGTTTCCTACATATATTTTAGTCATAATACCTATCTTAGAAAGTGATTAAGTGTGATATCTGAAAGTAAAAGAATCACTTTGTTTAAAAACAAATTTTAAATTCCATATTTGACCTTTAGCTTCAAGCTGCTAAATTTTCCAAGAAAATTCAAGTCTCTACCCTTTTTTTGATGTTGTACAATAATCAGTGCTTCCTTGATGGCTCAGACGGTAAAGAATCTGCTTGCAATTCAGGATTGAACCTGGGTTCAATCCCTGGGTTGGGAAGATGCCCTGAAGAAGGGAATGGCTACCCGCTCAAGTATTCTTGCCTGGAAAATTCCATGGACAGAGGGGCCTGGCAGGCTACAGTCCATGGAGTCACAAAGAGCTGGAGACGAGTGAGCAACTAACACTTAGCCAGGACTGAGTTAGCCTAAAAATCAGCTTACTTAACTATTTAGAAAAAATATTTAACTACTTATCTACTACTTTAAAAAGCACTTAACGTCTTACTGCAATAGATTTTATGGGTTCTCTTCAGCTGTGATAATGTTCTCTACTTGTTGGGATAGAATATGAATATGAATAAATTCATCTTTAGTTGAGTTACCTGTGAGTTTTCTTTGTGAAGAAACATTTGACCATTCATACTTTGAAATGAGGGCTTCCTGGGTAGCTCAGCTGGTAAAGAATCCGCCTACAATGCAGGAGACCCAGTTCAATTCCTGGGTCAGGAAGTTCCCCTGGAGAAGGGATAGGCTACCCACTCCAGTATTCTTAGGCTTGCCTGGTGGCTCAGATGGTAAAGAATCTGCCTGCAATGTGGGAGACCTGGGTTCGATCCCTGGGTTGGGAAGATCCCCTGGAGAAGGTTATGGCAACCCACTCCAGTATTCTTGACTGGAGAATCCCTATAGACAGAGGAGCCTGGTGGGCTACAGTCCATGGGGTCACAAACAGTCAGACACGACTGAGCAACTAAGCACAGCACAAGCACTTTGAAATGAACTATTTAAAGTTAAATAAAATGAATTATTTAACCAAACCCATTTTAAAGTTCTGAAGAGTTACAACTTCAGTTTAGCCCTTTCCATTTCTTTCATCTAAGCATTCACAGGAATGTGCTCTTTCTGTGGGTCCCTTTTCTGTACAACTATAATTCACTGAAATGCATAGGGTTCCCAGCATCTCACAGGGGTACAATGAGGAAAAAAGCAAACACAATTCAACATCTGCTAAAAGAACACCCTTTCAAGATCTTATATATAAAGCTACAGAAGGAAAGGAGGAAGGAAATGTATGTTTAGAGGCGGTCAGTGAAAACACTATTTAAGGAAGTCCCCCTTCATGGGAAGGAACATAATGTGGTTTAACAGCATGCTAGCCAGAAAGATAAGGCATCTTGGTTCACCTAGTCAAATGGGATCTCACTTCAGAGAAGGTACAGGACTTAGTTGTTCCTCCTTCAGTGTCTTCACTTGTGAAGTAAACGGTGGAGAAATGGTTATCTACACATATACTTTATGGAGATGCTATGGAGAACAGAATATTGCAAGTGTGTATGTAAAACCCCTCTACGTTTGTGAAATCTAGGCTACGTAAAGTCTAAGAACAGAGGGAAACCCAAGGGCGAGGGAAGTTCAGAGTTTCAGGTAATCCAGAAAAGTATGGGCGAGTGCAAATAACTGTGGCATACAAGGACAAGAACTCCAGGTGGCAAGAAGTCCCCTTTGAAACAGACTGGATGCAGGATAGGAAAGTCTACCATTATGAACCCAGAAAGGCAGAACTATAACTTAATCAGATTGTAAGCTTAACAAAACCAGGATCATCCATTTTTTGGTTTCCCCATCCCTATCTTATTGTGTGTGTGTGTGTGTGTGTGTGTGTGTGGTCAGTCATTTCTGACTCTTTGCAACTCATGGACTATAGCCTGCCAGGTTCCTCTGCCCATGGAATTCTCCAGGCAAGAATACTGAAATGGGCTGGCATTTCCTTCTCCAGAGTATCTTCCCGACTCAGGGATCAAACCCGGGTCTCCTGCACTACAGGCAGATTCTTCACCATCTGAGCTACTGGGAAGTCCGTGCTTCCTCTACTCATTTAATTTGGCCTCTTTTCTAATTGTCCTTCAGGACAAGTGATATCATATCTATCCTCATCAACAAACACTTAATAGAAACTACTAATTACAGAACTAGCTTCTAAGATTTCTAAGGATCCCCAGACCAGCAGCTCATGATGCAGAGAACAAAACTCATCTTACAAAAACCATGATGTCAAATACAGTTCTTTAAAAAAAAAAAAAACTGCAACAAGTGACATACACTTCTGGTTAAAACAAGTTTCTTTTAAGACAGGCAGGTGGGAAAGGGGGGTACAGAGAAACACTGTTTCCACTATACTGCCATTTCCCAGACATTCTGGGAATTGGTCTTTTCATAATTGCCTTCAGTGCCTACAGCACAGTTTTCTGAATATATTCAGTGCTAAAATAACTATACAAAACTTTGATGTAAATTTTATTTTTTGATAACACTAAAAATTGCTGAAAGCTATGAATAAATTAGGTAATACCATTTCTGAACAGAAATGCTAATTTTTTCTTACAGGTTTTGTCTTTCTCATCATGATACAAATAATTAATGAATAAATCACAACTATTATAGCCAGATCCAGAAGTGTTTTTGAGACCTAGAATTCTTTTATTATTTCTACTTTTAGGTAGCATGAGGACCAAACCTTTGATTAAACTCCCACTTCATTTACTAGAAATTACTCATACTGTAATGTTCTCCATAAAATGCTTTATATGACTAGTAATTGTTTAACACAGAAAAATAAAAAGTTAAAATTGAGGAGGGGGCGAGAGAAAGGGAAACAGGAACAAGTGATTTCTAATCATCCCAGGGTACCAGGCTAAAATAATTTATTTCATGGAAAGGTGATCTTCAGCTCCTAATGATGACCATGAGAATGTGAGCAAGGGAATAACTTATAATGATTTTAAATCTGATTTCATGCATGTGGACTCTCATATACAGTCACTGAGTATTCATGATATAGTTGGCATTTTACAACAAAGAACAGTATTTCCTGTATACCGTTCTCTTCCTTGCACCATGAACATTTACAATTTGTATGTCTTGACCTACTAAACACAATGCATGATCAGGGATTAGATGCTGGACTTGGGAGGGGAGGTTTTGAAACAGCTATGAAAACATCAGTGGAATGATGAATGAAATTTGACCATGGCTGCTGCTGCTGCTGCTGCGTTGAGTCAGTCGTGTCCGACTCTGTGCAACACGGCAGCCCACCAGGCTCCTCTGTCCCTGGGATTCTCCAGGCAAGAGTACTGGAGTGGGTTGCCATTGCCTTCTACTATTTGACCATGGACTCTGGACCAAATAATAGTATTGTATCAGTGTTACATGTCTTGACTTTGACCATTGTACTGTTGTTCTAAAAGAGAATATCCTCATTTTTAGGCAATATACAACAACCCATTTAGTGGCAAAAAGGGATTATCTACATGGGCCTTTGCTGTGATCCAGTTAAGACTCTACACTTCCACTGCAGAGGGCACAGGTTCTATTCCTGATGCGGCCACAAAAAAAAAAGAAGAAGGGGACTGTCTACAACGTATTCTCCAGTGGTTCAGAAAACATGCATAGGAAGAGAAAGAGACCAAGTAACAGACCAACAGAATGACAGAGCAAATGGGGCAACCAGAGGCAATTTGTGAATCTAAGTAAAGTTTATCTGAGAATTCCTTGTACTAGTCCTGCAACTCTTCTATCAGTTTGAAACTATAGCAAAATAAAAGGTTATAAAAATACTTTAGGAGAGTGGATAGAACAAATGGTGTTATCCCCCTCTTCAGTCTTAAATACGTTTCTGCTTCCTAGAGGAAAAAAAAGAAAGTGAATACTGTTCGATGGAAATAGATAAATTGGCAAATAAAGAGGGTAAATCAGACCCCTAGGACTTCAGATCTACATCTTGGCTGTTTTAAGTGATGAAGAAGGTCAGATCCAGGAGAGTAGAATAAGAACACAAATACGAATCAAGAGTGGGAGAAGAAGAGACAGAGAGGAAATTAAGACACAAGACAGGAAACTGATACAACCTTATTTCAGAAACATGGAAACTCAACTACCAGTGAGAAAATGAGTTTTCATGGGATCACAGAGTTGAGACTTTTCAGAGCCAGAAAAATCCCCTAGTACACTAGCCACTTTACTGTTTATGGAGTATTTAGAGCTGTCTCACTTTTTATAAGCTGGAGAATTGTCTGGAAACCTCTAAAGCCTGATGCCAATGCTCCCAATTGTCCTGAAGTAAAAGAAACTATATCTTCTACTCCATACTCACCCCCCAGAATCCTAGAAAGTGCTAGAAGATACAAATCTTCAGGTAGCAATAAGAAGGATCCTATAAACTTATACTTTCCCCTAGGAGTCCACCTAGTCAAGGCATACAACTAAGGGAGAAATAACCAATAATCTCAGAAGCTTACAAGCTCTTATGCCTGCATCACTAGAGTCTCCAGGTTCCCAGGGTCAGTCAAGCAAACAACAATATGACCCAGAAGACACAGAAATACGGGAGATGGCCCAGGATATTCAAGAGACTCATGCCATCATCTTGTAACTTCCTCCACCATCAAGACAGTTAAACTGGCTAAAAGGTTAAATTTTCAATCATCTCATCACATAGAATGTTTGATTTAAGTACAAAGTAATAAAATGAGAAGGGAGGCATTACAGAAAGAGCACTGAACTTACAGTTAGAATACCAAGGCTCTAATCCTGACTCTTATTCTTACTAGCATCATGATAACCTTTTTGGTTGTCCATGATATTTTTTGGGCTCCAAAGTCACTGCAGATGGTGATTGCAGCCATGAAATTAAAAGACGCTTACTCCTTGGGAGAAAAGTTATGACCAACCTAGACAGCATATTCAAAAGCAGAGACATTACTTTGCCAACAAAGGTCCGTCTAGTCAAGGCTATGGTTTTTCCAGTGGTCATGTATGGATGTGAGAGTTGGACTGTGAAGAAAGCTGAGTGCCGAAGAACTGATGCTTTTGAACTGTGGTGTTGGAAAAGACTCTTGAGAGTCCTCTTGGACTGCAAGGAGATCCAACCAGTCCATTCTGAAGGAGATCAGCCCTGGGATTTCTTTGGAAGGAATGATGCTAAAGCTGAAACTCCAGTACTTTGGCCACCTGATGCGAAGAGTTGACTCATTGGAAAAGACTCTGATGCTGGGAGGGATTGGGGGCAGGAGGAGAAGGGGACGACAGAGGATGAAATGGCTGGATGGCATCACTGACTCGATGGACATGAGTCTGAATGAGCTCCGGGAGTTGGTGATGGACAGGGAGGCCTGGCGTGCTGCGATTCATGGGGTCGCAAAGAGTCGGACACGACTGAGCAACTGAACTGAACTGAACTGCTGTCTGCATAGGATAAACCTGCATAGGAAGCCCTGCCTTCTTTGAAGGGTTGAGGTCTCCCCAAATCTCCTTTGAACCAACCAGCCATCCTACTGGGTACTGAGGACTCAACTCTCCACTCAACTCCCGAAAATTCGAAAATAGGAAAGCTTTGAACCCTGCCCTCAAAGAGCTTGAAGTCCAATGGGGGAACAGACACATAAACAAAGTCAAGCAACCAAGATGTCTCAATAAAAATATGGGACAGGGCACAGAGGGCTGATGGGGGCTGGTGAGTCCACCACTGGTGTGAGGATTACAGAAAAGGCTTCAGAGAAGGTAAGGACTGAACTCAGTCAGAAAAGATGAGCAAGTGTTGACTAGGCCTCTCACCATATTTTTGATGGATAAAATGTAGATAGATAGACTGATCCTGGCAGGCATGTGGAAGAATATATCACTCCAAGCTGATTGAACAATACTAATAAAGGTACAGTGTGAAAGAGTACAGGTAGAAGACACAGCTGGAGATGGAGGAAAGACAGAGGGAAGACAAGGAAAAATGGCATCAAGTACCTTGTATTCCAATCTAAGGAGTTTTAACTTGATCCTAGAGTAGATGCAAAGCTATAGGTTTTAAGTATCCTTCTGAAGTCTGTATAGTTGAAAGATGAAGATTCAAAAGTAGAATCAACTAGGGCAGTGATCCACCAAAAGAATGAAAGTGGGAGCTGGAATAAGACTCTGATGAAAGAAAGGAGAATTCATGAGACTTGGTAACAGACTGGATGTGTGTTGGGTTGAGCAGTCATGGCAAAGGAGTTAAGGGTGTAAAGAGACAATATATATGAAAGTAATTTCTAAACTACAAAAACAATTGAAAAACATTGTTTTATAAAGTCTAGGTAAATAGTGACAGAATCAGACAGAAACCTTAGTTTTGTCTGATGTTAATTTTCTTCTACCACAAACAAACGGTTTTAAAAAATCATAACTGAAAGTAAGAAAAATTTCCTCAAAACTTTTAAAATAAAAGTTTATCTGTACTATAAAGAGATTTAATAGATTTTTTTCCTTAATTTTCCCTGGAGTATCAAGGTTGTTTCAAAGATAGGCTTTGAATAAATAGTCCTGTAATTCATCGGTATTTGATTGACCTAGTGTAAGTTTTTATACATACAAGTCTCATGTTGCTCATTTTTTGAAATGGGAGTCCTAATAAGATGTAATACACTATTCTTTTGAGGAATAAAGAAAATAATGCATGTACTTAGCACAGTAGAACAGTACCTGGCCATATCTGGTACTCAATAATTTGTGCCATAACTACTACAAATGTGTCGGGAAAGAGCTAACCTAACAGGCCTGTGAGGCTGAAAAAGGTCTGCTTACAAGGCTGGTCCTTGGCTGGCATCTGGGAACTTGGACTTTGGGAGGGGGAGAGCTCTAACATTCCCAGTGCTGATAAGAATAGCTCACTGGGTCTAAATTGTACAATCTGGTTTACACTGAACACCTGCTTTCTTTCTGGAGTCTGGAGTTTTGGTACATGCTTTGACAGAGGGTGTCTATGTGACCAGCCCAGTGAAAACCTTCAGCACTGAGTCTCCACTGAGATTCCCAGTGAGAAAACATTTCACAACTGTCACAACGGGAGCTGAAGGAATTATACACCCGCTTTGTGACTCTACCGAGAGAGAACTCCTGCAAGCTTGTGCTTGGTTTCTCCAGACCTGCCCCATGCACCTTTTGCCTTGCTCATTTTGCTTTGTCTCCCTTTCACTGAAATAAATCATAGCAGTGACCTCAACTCTATACTGAGTCCCATGCAATCTACTGAATCCCTGAACCTAGGGATGGCCTTAGAGATCCCCAGCACAACTAGTCTCCCTGTTCCTCAACCTCATAAACTACTGGCCAGTTTTCAAACCAGAGGAGTATTACAGACAACAAACCAACCAGATTGATAATTTCAAAGTCGAATTATAAAACTTCCTGATTTCTCAAGTAACAATAGTTGCAGATTTATATACAACTTGAAATTTCTGTATTCAAACATCTCATCATATAGAAATCTCACCATTCTTTGTTTTCTATTATTTAATAGGTCATTTTTCTGATTAAACTCCAGTCCTATTCTTCCCTAGATTCCATCTCAAAACCAAGTGGAGGCTCCAGCAGAATATGAGGTGGTCTGATCTATGTGATTAGTTCCCTAATCAGAAAGCAAGATCACAGTGTCCTCTGTGCTGTGTTATTACAAGAAGAGCAAACAATATAAATTGTCAGTAAGATCATTTATCAGTTCACTAGAAGATGCAGAAATATGAGCTAGTTGAGAACGAATAAGAAGGACAAACCAAAAAATGAACCACAGCAGAAACTAAAACACAAGTTTTCCAACATCACATTTGGAAGAAACAGCTTGACTGAATTTCCCAATGAATTTCCCAGAATTCCTGGGCATACTTCGAAAAGTACAATAAACTGTACTTAGGGTACAAGAAAATTTTCAGTAAAGTCCTGCTGCCATCATATCAAAGGAGCTGGGAAGTAGAAAACCTGGAGAAGACTGATGTCTGACTCACACTGTGATTAACTGAGACTTTTAATAAAGGATAAGAGTCACTTAATAGCTATAAAGAAACCACGTAGCTACTAGATCAATCAGTAGCCTACCCACTGTTTCTCTTCTAAAACAGAATATGAACAACTAAAATAAATATATCTGGGGCTATCCACTTAAAAGAGTTTTATATTTGTAACAAAATAATATTTTTAAAATACCTGTTGATTTCCATGGGTTACCCACATTACAGCCCTTCTTAGATCACAGCTTCTAAGGTAAGGGAGATGGTAACAAGAACACTGATCCACGGAAAACAGAAAACTGGGCACATTAACCCAAACAGGGAAGAAACACTACAATGACATGCTACTGGGCTTACCTAGAAGCCAGGTTCAGAGCTGTCATGAAGGAATTAAGCCCAGTATATCAGAACCTTTACTTTATGAAGAATTCAGATTCTTATCTTAAAATTCCAAACTTTTTAATATAGGTAAACATTTGTTTTTAATTGTGGGAGGAAAGCAAATCTGTAATCATATTTTCAACTGAAGGTCATAAGTGTCCCAATGAACATCAGTTCCTGAGAAAAGAATCCAGGAGGGATAAAAATGCCCAGCTCCTGGGATAAGTAAGGGCTCAGGCAGAACTAGCTAATGCGACTAGGCTCCCTGGGCCAGTCATCAGTAGCCAGAAAGGAGATGAATTCTTTTTTTTTCCCATTAAAGTATAGTTGATTTATAATATCATGTAAGTTTCATGTATACAGCATAGTGGTTCAGGTTTTTTGCAGATTATATTCCATTATAAATTATAAAATATCGAGTATAATCCCCTGTGTGTCGGTGTGTGCGCTCAGTTGTGTTCGATTCTTTGTGACCCCGTGGACTAGCCCATCAGGCTCCTCTGTCCATGGGATTTTCCAGGCAAGGTAATTCCCTGTGCTATACAGTAAATCGATGATAAGTGTCAGAGGCTGGGCTTTTTTTTACATGTTGTGACAACTTCCTCATTCTGTCCTTTCTGGTTCTCATGGTGGCTGAAGCTGCTTCCAGGAAAGACAGCAGGTCAGGTTGTCAAACAAGAGGGTTTCCACTCTTCTCTTTATTCTCCCTAAGCTAAAGCAATGAGGGCCTTTTTAACTTTGTATCATCTTTGTATTATCATTTATCATCTTCAAAGTGACTTAACAATTACAAAGAATTTCAACTGTAACAGTCCATATCTCTAAATACGTAAAGTAGGTTTCCAAGGCTTTCTTGGTTAGTAAAGGACCACACTTTCCCATGTTTACTTTTTTTTTTTTAACACTGTGAAACATTTATTTTTGTTTGCAGAATTAAGCATGATTTTAAAACCAGTACAGAAAAATATTAAGTTATGCTGGGCAAGAGGTGAGCAAGTTGTTTCAGTATTTGTTTTCTATAATTCAGTTAAGGAGCACAAAAGACAGCAT
Source organism: Bos grunniens (assembly GCF_055505025.1). Taxonomy (NCBI): domain Eukaryota; kingdom Metazoa; phylum Chordata; class Mammalia; order Artiodactyla; family Bovidae; genus Bos; species Bos grunniens. The sequence continues at coordinate 51,539,065 of NC_141170.1, read as the reverse complement.
CATTAACCCATGTTTACTGTAATATTTCTATTCTTTTCTTATTATACTATTCAAACTATAACAGATCATTATCATACAGCAAAAATGTATTAATGTTTCCCTTAAATTTTATTTTAGATTTTAAAATAATTCATATTTCTAGTCTTACCTGAAACTCTTTGGAATCCTGAATTTTTCAGATTTAATAAATGTATTATACCTCATATACCACACATAACACTCACAGCAAGAACTAGGACAGCCCCACTCAATTAAACACATGATTATTACCAAATATACCCATATCCACTAAGATAAAAACTAAAAATAGCTTCATCTAAGGTCAGGTTTTACAACTGAGTTTTTGAAGTTTGGGTCTTCAGCATTATGGGGATTTAGGAAGGTGGATAAAAGACTGAATTATATGAACCTGCAGAATTCCACAGGTCACAATGACAAGCCACAACAGAAATTAACAGAATTGAGGGCCACCAGTGAAAAGCAATGTCATTCTGTCTGTACTGGGGGAACCAAAACACAGAGAAATCAGTGGGAGAAATTAGTGGAAGTAAAACAAAAACAAAAAGAAGCAAATCCATTTCTGAAGATGGTACTCCAGAAAAAAAGTAGAGTAAAATAAAACAAAACATCAAGATCACCAACAATCTACTAGTAAACAACTAGACCACGGCATGTGGTAAACAAGGGTGACCCAGTCTCTCCAGCCATCCCCTGGGACTCGAGAAAATGTCTAAAAGGGAGAACATGGCTGGACCTGCAGTACTGGATGATGAGTCCCCAACACGGCAGGAAGAAAAAGGTGGGTCAGAGGCTACTCTACACTCACACACCTCATCGAGTGGTAGAACCAGAGGACAAACCAACTTAAGAGCCAGGAGCTGGATGACAACATGAACCCCATGCCAGCTGCTCACCAACCAGGTTCTCAGTGAGCCACTGTCCCCTGCTCCCATCAAAGGAACTTTGTACTAGCTGCTTAGCACCAAAAAAGTTGAACAGTTTTGCTGCCAGTCAACTTCATCAAATCACTAACCAGTTTTAAGTGACTTCCACCGAGTAGTGAAGAAATATTCATATAGAGTGATGGACATAGACACAGTTTGTATGTGCTAATAAAGAAGACTTTGATACATAATATGAGTTTATGCGAAAAGGTCATTTACAAAACATACCTAATGAATTCCACAAGGATCTAAAACTGATGTAGGAATTTATTTCCTCTAACAGATTAATTCAGTAGGCCAACATAAAATGTATACCCACGTATACTAAACCCATAATTAACAGACGTGTGAAAATGTCCATCCATATTCTAAACTTTTTCTTTCAAATCATTAGCTTAACTTCATTAGCTAACAAATCATTAGCTTAACTTCATTAACCTAAAGCTTATTGCATAAGATTTGGAGGGTGTGAGGAATGTCAGTGTCAAAAGGCAGTATCAACATAGAAAGCAGCAAAGTAAATTTTGATTGTCTCCTACCTCTGGGCGACCCTCGTAGTAGGTCAACATGGACTTTGTGAGCACAAAAAGTCTCTCTTTGTAGTTTAAGGGCGACGTCTTCTTTTTCTGCTGTGACCTCTTAATAAGAATCTCTTCCAGAATAGTGTTAAAATTCATCTCGGTCTTCTGATCACTCTTTCTCCTGCCATTGAAGATCCCAGTGTTCTAAAGTAAGAAAATTAACAGTTGAAATAAAATGCAACATGTTAATTATCCAAGGACGCCAGTCATTCCAAATTACAAAAACAGATTTTACTCTGACAGCTGGAGCTGAGGAATGTTACTCTATGCACCCGGACAGAAAGTGCCTGGACAGGGCATGAAAGCTCAACCTCCTCTTCTTCCCTGCTGCTGCTGCTGCTAAGTCACTTCAGTCGTGTCTGACTCTGTGTGACCCCATAGACGGCAGCCCACCAGGCTCCCCCGTCCCTGGGATTCTCCAGGCAAGAACACTGGAGTGGGTTGCCATTTCCTTCTCCAATGCATGAAAGTGAAAAGTGAAAGTGAAGTTGCTCAGCTGTGTCCAACTCTTCACGACCCCATGGACTGCAGCCTACTAGGCTCCTCCATCCATGGGATTTTCCAGGCAAGAGCACTGGAGTGGGTTGCCATTGCCTTCTCCCTAGCCCCATCCTTTTCCTCCAAGTCCCAGGATTTGATAAGAAAACCTAATCCAAACCGCCATGATGATCCACTCCTTTGTCCCTCCCTGCCAATCCCTTGGTTTGCTGGCACACTCTACTGCTATTTGATTGCAGAGAAACAAATATCTCAGAGGGAAAAGTACATTTCATCACCTGCATGGCTAGTTTAGGCTGGTATTTAAATTGCCTCAGGATCTTGGTACACAAATAGACAAGCACATAGGCATGGCAGACTTGAACAAAATGAATTACCACAGTGGTGTATGGCATCAATTTCCAGTTGTAACAAGGATGTAATCTTAATAAGCAACCTCACCACCAGAACTACAAGGATGCTCTCTGATACCTACACTACCATTCCCCACTTCTCTTCCCTGTGGCTCCTGTCTCAATCACAAGAGAAAACGATTCCCACCCAGTTACAGCTTATGCTACTCAGCTACCCTACCCTACATGGCTGCCCCTCAAGGCAGAGCTCCTCTGTATGAGGTCCTCAGTCCTGTATTTGGAGCCCCCACATCTAGACTATCCATGCCCAGGCTAATAAGCCTTCCAAAATCCAACAAAATTTCACTTTCTGAAAACCAAAGACACTCAGTAAAGGGCTGGACATTTTTATCTGAGACGAGTTGAAAGGACAACAGCCCTTTCTTCCCTTCCTTCCACCACACCCTGACAAGAAGTTACTGTGTATAAAATCATAGAGGCAGGGACTTCCCAGGTGGTCCAGTGGCTAAGACTCTGGGCTCACAATACTGGGAGCCTGGGTTCGATCCCTGGCCAAGGAACTAGATTCCACATGCAGCAACTAAAGATCCTGTATGCCACAACTAAGACCTGACACAATTAAATAAATTAATAAAATATTTTTTTAAAAATCAGAGAGGCAACAGGAGTCACGTGAAGAAAATAAGTGGTTATCAGAGAGCACAACTGGGAACTTGCCACTGAGTTTGGCAGTGAGAAATTTACAAACTTTTTGGCCAACCCAATACCAACCTCAGCCAACATGATACCACCCAAGCTGACACCCTGGCAACTTCCTTGCAACTCCCTACTACTGATCTTTCATTATCCAATCAGGCCCTCTGTTTTCTGTAAAGTTACTTTACAACAGCTTAACCTCTGAACATCAGTTTCTTTCATTCATAAAACATGGAGCTAAATATCACAAGGTTACTGTGAGGTTTAATGAGATGTGAGAGAGAACTTACTTATTATGAAACACTGTACAAATGTTTATTATTGTTATTTTTTAATTCCAGTGTTCTTTTTTTAGCTTGAAGAATTATCATCTGGGCCATGAAAATAGCTTTCCAACTGGTCTTCCTTTCACCCCAGCTCCTGCCTCCTTTTATTCAAACTACATGCCCTTTATTTTCATTGGCTCAGCCTTCAAAGACACCACTGTCATCATGCCATTATTCCCACTGGCTCAGCCTCCAAAGACATCACTGTCATCACACCACATTCATTCACTGGAAATCCTCCATGCCTCCCCAAAGTCCTCCTCATCACCTGCAGGATAAAGTAAAAATTCTTTAGCCAAAACACTAGACATGGTCCACAATTTAGCTGCAACCTAACATCCAACCTTTACTTTTACTGCTCTCCAAACACTCCACCGGAGAAGGCAACGGCACCCCACTCCAGTACCCTTGCCTGGAAAATCCCATGGATGGAGGAGCCTGGTGCACTGCAGTCCATGGGGTCACTAAGAGTCAGACACAACTGAGCGACTTCACTTTCACTTTTCACTTTCATGCATTGGAGAAGGAAATGGCAACCCACTCCAATGTTCTTGCCTGGAGAATCCCAGGGACGGGGGAGCCTGATGGGCTGCTGTCTATGGGGTCACACAGAGTCGGACACAACTGAAGCGACTTAGCAGCAGCAGCAGCCAACACTCCACATCCCAGTCAAAATAGTCAGCATTCATTCCCTGGCCTAGAGAACCCCCTCTCTCCACCTATGAAAACTACTAGCTCAAAACTCACCTCCCTGATGAAGCCTTTCCTGATGGTCTCAATTAATTAAAACCTACCTGGTTCCTGGGCCCATGATCTCTGTATCACCCATCACAGAGCTCATTGTTGCCTTGCATGGTTTAGAGAATCGGTGTTGCTCTAAATTGATATTCTAACTCTCACCTAGATTTTAAGCTCCTGGAGGAATAATTATCAACTTTAAGTGCACATCAGAATCACACAGGGAAGTTTTTTTCAGAATTCAGACATCCTGAACCCACACCCAGGTACTCTGAATTGGTCTGGGGTGGGGTCCAGGGCATCATGATTTAATGTGCAGGTAGATTTGAGAGCCACTATCTTAAATGAAGAGAAACTGGGCTCTGACACAAACTCTTTATACCACTCTTAGTGCCTCTCAATAAGAGGTGGATAACAGGTCTATTTGACCCATTATCCTAAGCTGAGAAGTCAGAGAAAAAAGCTCTTGCTCCTTTGCATCTAAGTTGGTCCTCCTTAGTTTAAACTATAAATTTGGTACTGACCCAGCAAGCCCACTACACAGCAAATACCCTGAGAAAACAATAATCAAAAAAGACACTTGTACCCCAATGTGCATAGCAGCACTATTTAAAATAGCCAGAACATGGAAGCAACCTACATGCTTATCAACAGATGAATGGATAAAGAAGATGTGGCACATATATACAATGTGATATTAGACATAAAAAAGAACAAATCTGAGTCAGGTCTAGTGAGGTGAATGAACCTAGAACCTGTTATACAGAGTGAAGTAGGTGAGAAAGAGAAAAATAAATATAGTATATTAATGCATAAATATGGAATCTCAAAAATGGTATTGACAAGCCTATTTGCAGGGGAGGAATGGAGACACAGATGTAGAAAATCGACTTGTAGGCACAGCAGGGGGGGGAGAGAGTGCGCCAAATGGAAAAAGTAGCATCAACATACATACGCTATCAGATGTAAGATGGGTAGCTGCTGAGAGGTTCCTAAGTAGCACAAGAAGCCCAGTCTAGTGCTCTGTGAGGACCTGGGGGGATGCTATGGAGGGAGAGGATGGAGGTTACGGAGGGAGCGGATGTATGTATAATTACGGCTGACTTGCACTGTTGTATGGCAGAAACCAACACAACATTGTAAAAATTGTAAACTACATACTTAAATAAATGAAAAAAATAGTTCATTGTTGTTGTAATAATCTGTTGGTCAATGGGAAATCCTGGCCAAAGAATACTATGAAACTTCATATAAACAAAGGAAAGTTCTCCTCACGTAGATTTTCAGTTAAAGATGGAGGGCTGAATGTACACATTAGCCCAGGCTCCGTCCTAAAATCCTAGTGTTAAGAGAAGACATTGCATGCATAACACAAGGTCAGGATACAGCCAAAATAAAGTACACAGAACCAAAAGAGAGAAACACGGGGAAAAACAGATATGAAAAGCGCAGTAGAAGAGTCAGAATATAAAACTGAGGAAATATCCCCAAAATATGAAACAAAAAAACAAAAAATAAAAATAAAAACTGGAGAGGAAATATAATTTTCTGGATCCATCCAGAAAATTTAGCATTTGAAAAATAGGAGTTCCAAGATGAGAAAGCAGTGAGAAACCAACCAAAGAAGAAATTTAGGAAAATTTCCCCAAATTAAAGATTACTTCTCAATTTAAACAGAACCAAATCAGCAGAGCTCATAAAATTTCAAAATCACAGGGACAAGCAGAAGATTCAGCAAGCTTAAAAATAGGTTTCACAGAAAGGATCAAAATTCATAATAGCAATCATCAAGGACAATAACAGAAGCTAGAAAATAATGGAGAATTTTTTTGAAGAAAATTTATTTCTAACCTGAGTCTATAGCTGTTCCCTGGTGGCTCAGAGGATAAAGCATCTGCCTGCCATGCAGGAGACCCAGGTTCGATCCCTGGGTTGGGAAGATCCCCTGCAGAAGGAAATGGCAACCGACTCCAGTATTCTTGCCTGGGAAATCCCATGGACAGAGGAGCCTGGCGGGCTACAGTCTACAGAGTCGCAAAGAGTTGGACACAACTGAGCGAGTTCACTTCACTAAGAGTCTATCCTCAACCAAACTATCAATACAATGACAAGAGAATAAAAACATTTTTCAAATATTCAAGGTTTTAAAATTTTTACCTCCCATTCACCCTCTTCAAATAGCTACCTGAGGACAATACTCCATTAAAATAAAAAAACTATATCACAAAATACACGGAACCCAGGAAACAAGGGTTTCAAAACAAAAGAGGTAAAAACAGTCTCCCAGACAATGGTGAAGGGAAATCTGAAGCTGACATTGGGCAGCAGACCGAAAATCACCAGGCCAAATTAGACCAAGGGCAGGTCAGGAAGCAACAGTTAGAACTGGACATGGAACAACAGACTGGTTCCAAATAGGAAAAGGAGTACGTCAAGGCTGTATATTGTCACCCTGCTTATTTAACTTATATGCAGAGTACATCATAAGAAACACTGGGCTGGAAGAAGCACAAGCTGGAATCAAGATTGCCGGGAGAAATATCAATAACCTCAGATATGCAGATGACACCACCCTTATGACAGAAGATGAAGAAGAACTAAAGAGCCTCTTGATGAAAGTGAAAGAGGAGACTGAAAAAGTTGGCTTAAAGCTCAACATTCAGAAAACGAAAATCATGGCATCTGGTCCCATCACTTCATGGGAAATAGATGGGGAAACAGTGGAAACAGTGTCAGACTTTATTTTTTTGGGCTCCAAAATCACTGCAGATGGTGATTGCAGCCATGAAATTAAAAGACACTTACTCCTTGGAAGGAAAGTTATGACCAACCTAGATAGCATATTCAAAAGCAGAGACATTACTTTGCCAACAAAGGTCCATCTAGTCAAGGCCATCGTTTTTTCCAGTGGTCATGTATGGATGTGAGAGTTGGACTGTGAAGAAAGCTGAGCACCGAAGAATTGATGCTTTTGAACTGTGGTGTTGGAGAAGACTCTTGAGAGTCCCTTGGACTACAAGGAGATCCAACCAGTCCATCCTAAAGGAGATCAGTCCTGGGTGTTCTTTGGAAGGACTGATGCTAAAGCTGAAACTACTTTGGCCACCTCATGCAAAGAGTTGACTCATTGGAAAAGACTCTGATGCTGGGAGGGATTGGGGGCAGGAGGAGAAAGGGACAACAGAGGATGAGATGGCTGGATGGCATCACTGACTCGATGGACGTGAGTCTGAGTGAACCACGGGAGTTGGTGATGGACAGGGAGGCCTGGCGTGCTGCAATTCATGGGGTAGCAAAGAGTCGGACATGACTGAGCGACTGAACTGAACTGAACTGAACTGAAACAGTTCTTGGAAGGAATTATTCCAGGAAATGAACCTGAAGGTATTGTTAGAAGATCTATAATAAATTAGTTAAAATGTAGCAAACCTAAAAATAATAAATCAATTTATGGAAAGTAAGAAATTATACAGAAAAGGAAAAATAATCACAGTTTGCTACAGAGTTTAGCCATATATAACATCTAGAACATCATAATAAAATAGACTATAAGTAGTAATCTTATCTTTAAGATCAAATTAGTCAATCTGAAAGGAAATCAAGCCCGAACACTCTTTGGAAGGACTGATGCTGAAGATGAAGCTCCAATACTTTGGCCACCTGATGTGAACAGCTGACTCATTAGAAAACACCCTGATGCTGGGAAAGATTGAAGGCAGAAGGAGAAAAGGAAGACAAAGGATGAGATGGTTGGATGACATCACTGATTCAATGAACATGAACTTGGGCAAACTCTGGGAGATGATGAGGGACAGGGAAGCCATGGGGTCGCAAAGAGTCAGACACAACTGAGCGACTGAACAACAATAATCTTACTACTAGCATAAAAATATTGGGATAAGGGAATGCAGGAAATATGCTTCTTTGTGGATCTCAAGGTATGTTGTGAAAGAGAACTATGTCCTCCATAGTACTAGGAGGAAGTCAGTGCATCATACCTAAAATTGAAAAAGCAAGAAGTGGCAGCGTAAGTACATCACTTAGAGATTTACGTTACTAACATGTTGTTTTAAAAATAAAAGTGGTTGCTTCTGGGATCAAAAAATTATTAGAAGATGGCAGTGGAAAGAGTATTAATATGTTCTCTACTCTCCTTCCCTAAAATTCTATGCAAGCAATAAAATACTCAAATCGGAGAGGAAGATAATTCCTACCTCCAGTGAACAAAAAGATGGCTATGAGCTGCAAACTATGAAACACATATCTGCCAAATACTGTGAAAAGTACATGAAAAGAGGAGAGGAGGCTGAGTAGATTTCCCTTATAGTTATGTGTATACCTGAATCATTTTGCTATACACCTGAAATTAACCTCATTGTCCTGAAAGGTCAATCTAATGACCTTTTGATAAGATCAATGAAAGCCGGAGGAATAAGCAGACTATAAGAGAATCAGGGAGTATCCCTGTAGAGTTACTATTTACACAGAAAAATAATAAAAAATATAATCAAGCTTCCACTATTTTGCTACGTGTTGGCATAGCAAACACATAGCACTAAGCACTAAGCACTAAACACTAAGCACTTCAGATGTAACAACTCATTTAATTCAACAACCTACTGAAGGTAACATTCCCTAGTCATATGGTAAGAATAAGAGCCAGATTTTAATTCAGGCATTCTCACCACACAGCCTGCACTATTAACCGCTACACACACAACCTCTCCAGTGGAAAGGAAAAGAGAACTAAAGGGAAAAGTATATGATGCGTCATTATCGGCCTTCTATTTAGGCAGATGGCTAAAGGCAATTCGACACAACCTCCAAATTTCAACAGATAAAACTGACTCCCAAGGCATCATTAAGAAGGACACCAATCTCTCAATACCAAAAACTAAAGAGAACAAATGAATTTATAATCAAACAGAAACAGACCCACACATTCTACCAGAGGAACAGGGAATGGCAGGAGAAGTATGAGCTCTGGCTGGAACCAGCCAAATCCGGGTACCAGGTCAAGTTAGGCTTCTTCAGCTTTGTGAATTTGGGAAAGTCCCTCAACTTTTATGAAACTGAGTTCTCCCTTGGGATAGGGGACTGATGATAAGAAATGTAAATGTAACGTGCATGTCAAAGTCATTTGATCACTGCAAGTTTCAATAACAGATCTAAGAGATTTTTTTTAAAAAGAAAAGAAAGAGACCATAGAACACAAACTCATGGTTACCAAAGGGGAAAGGGGTAGGGGAGGGATAAATTAGGAGTTTGGGATTAACATACATACACTACTATAAATAAATAGATAACTACCAAGGACCTACTGTATAGCATAGGGAACTATACTCAATATTTTATAATAACTTGGGAAAAGAATCTGAAAAATACATATATATATGTATACCTGGATCATTTTGCTATACACCTGAAACTAACACAACATCGTAAATCAACAGGACTTCAATAAGAATACATACATACATACATACATAATTAATTTTTAAAACCTGGAGACAATCACTCTGAATGAAAGAATCCGTTTGATGCTCCAAAGTAAAAAACGAAGATGAAACAAAATTTCAGAGTCCTCCAGCTGATTCTCCCATTTTCCACACCAAAAAGGACTGAGCCATTCAGACAAAAGAATCACAAATGAACCAACTCTGGGTTACAAGTATCTTTTTAAAATAAAACGAAGAGCTATAACTTAAGACCCTTTTCTCTGTGTCTCCTTAACAGTGAACACAAGAACATTCTTTCCTTTACTCTGACTGCTAATTGTTAAAAGCTTGAAAAATAACGCATTAGTCTTTGAACATCAATATTCTTTTTTTATTAAAGTATTAGTTGATTTACAATACTGTGTTAGTTTAAGGTGTACAGCAAAGTAATTCAGTTATGTTTTTCAGATTATTTTCCATTGTAAGTTTTTACAAGATATGAATATAGTTCCCTGTGCTATACAGTATATCCTTGTTGCTTATCTGAATACCAATATTCTGAAGTAGACACTGTTCACTGTTTCACCAATGAGAAACCCAAACCACCATGAAGTTGTATTCTCTGTCTAGTGTTACAAATCTAAATACCAGACTAATGGTTCTTGGTTTCATGGTCTACCAATTTTAGCCAAAAGATCTAAGAACTCTTTTTTATCATAAAAATTCTGCTGAAGAAAAATATGTTTTTTTTAATGGCTACTAAGGTTACCCAGCCTACTTTATACATCCTTTCACAATATTTTTAATCACGGGTACAGAGGTGATTGTGAATTACCAAACATGAGGATGGTAAGGAATATAGTAAAGAAGAAACAAACAGCCTACTTGTCAGGGTAGAGAAAGGATGAACTCCTTACAGAAAGAAGCAGAGTGATCAAAGGTTGTTAAAATTCTCATCTTACTATGTTAAGCCATATGAAAAGGTCAATGTTTGGCAATATTTTACCTATACAAATCAACAATATTATCTAACTCAATCTAATACTTGTCAGTGCTCTAAGAGTAGTAATGTAGTTAAAGCTCTCAATTTCAGAATTTTACATCAGAACACAGTGGCTATTACACATTACATCATAGGTTTACCACAAAGTTTCAGCCTGTTTGTAATGTTAAGAAATCTAGCATGAATAAACATCAGACTGACAATTATCTGAGAAATCAAATGTTGTATGTCTGCCAACAGTTTCTGTGGGTTATATTTCAATTCAAAAGTATCTAAAATGGGTAGGTACTATATAGTAACAAACCTTATTCTGCTCTCTTCTACAATGTAAACCCCAGCTTAAGCCCCAATTTTCTTTTGTAAAAAGGGAACCGAACAGCAGAAACACAAGCAAAAAGGAGGGAAATGCTCGGCTGACTTTAATAAGAATAAAGGGTACATTCTAGGCTCCCCATTTAACATCATGAATTGGTGCTATTCCAGGATCAGGCACTTTTTTAGCTCTCAGATGAGAGTAAAAGTTTAGCCTGCAAGTCTTCCTTACCTACTAAACAAGGCACCCAGGGATAAACTGTATTTTCTTAAAGTCTTGACTGTGTCTCCTTTCAGCTAGTTGCTCAGTAACAGGCCACAAAGTTTTGAGTAGTTTGTTGATCTACTGAAACTAGGTCTAGATTAGACTCAAAAGGTCAAAAGGCAAAAGTTACAGAAGTCAGCTGACTTATCTCTCCTGGGTAGGTAGTGCCTGTCCAGCCACATGGTGGGTGACCAAGATGTTGGACTGGGGGCGGACTGTGCAGTACTACACTACAGAGAGTGGTTTCTTACTGTCCATATAATACACGTAAATGCAATAATTTAACATATACTCTTTAAGACAACAGGTTTGGGGTTCACAACGAAGGACCCCCTGTGGTATTTGGCTATGATTGTGGCTGAGGGTCTCCTGGCTAATAAAAATGAAGAGAAAAAAAAAAGAGATAAAAAGAACAGTGGATGGAGAAAAAAGTTCTGACAAAAGAAACCATGAGCAATACTATTACAAGGAAATTGGTTTCACCTCTTGGCAGGTATCGAGCCAAAAGACAGACTCAAAGAGAAGAGCAGAAGGAAGGATTTATTACTTGCAGCAAGTAAGGAGGACAACAAGGACACTTCCCAGAGCATTATCTCCCCAAACAGCAAGACTGGGGCTGGAGCAAAGAGAAGTCAGCATAGAACTGGGGAAAGGTTGACAGAGTCCAGCACAAGTTGATGGAAGTTGGGAGGGTCAGCAAAGGTCACCATCATCATTCCTTAGGTTCCAACGGATCTGGAAATTGTGCCCTCGAGAGGGGTTTGCATTCCGCAAAACAGCTCAAGAATGTGCTTCAGGCTAATCCTGACCTTTGAAATGGTACAACTGATATATTATGGTTAAGTTACCTCTCTGGCCTGATTATATCTGTTCAGTTTTACCTTCTTTTGCTCCTATAAAATCATTAACCATTGAGACCTATTCTTCTGCAAGAGCAAGCACTGTGGCCAGGCTAGATCACAAAATGACTTAGGCCTAGGAGGCTGGGTTCTCTTCCTCTGAGGAGCCCCACCCTATCTGCTTGCAATACCTCAACGCATCATCACATATACTTACACTACAGGAGATTCAGAGTTAAGTATTCTAGAGAGAATCAAAAGTTGTCTTAACATAGAAACTACTCATTGATCAACTGACCATATAGGCTCCAAATATTCCTTCCACATTACTAGGTTCTGCTTCTTTGTGGGTCTGTTTCACTCACTGAATGAGGGAATGCAACAGTCAACAACATCAAATGTTCAAAAGATGAGGGTTTTCAAAAAGTCAATAATGAAAATAATGTTAAAGAATTGCTCCCATCACACTCAATGCCACTGGCAAATAAGGATCTTGCAGTTAGCTGGTAAAAATAAAAAAAAACTTGCAACATTGTTAAGTAACTATACCCCAATAAAGATTAACTAATTAAATGCACTGAAAAAAAAACAATAAAATAACACAAGTATCAAAAATGACTTACACTTTAGAAAGGGAAATATAAATATCATATCAGTTCAGTTCAGCTCAATCGCTCAGTCGTGTCCGACTCTTCGCGACCCCATGAATCACAGCACGCCAGGCCTCCCTGTCCATCACCAACTCCTGGAATTCACTCAGACTCATGTCCATCGAGTCAGTGATGCCATCCAGCCATCTCATCCTCTGTCGTCCCCTTCTCCTCCTGCCCCCAATCCCTCCCAGTATCAGAGTCTTTTCCAATGAGTCAACTCTGCATTAGGTGGCCAAAGTACTGCAGTTTCAGCTTCAGCATCACTCCTTCCAAAGAAATCCCAGGGCTGATCTGCTTTAGGATGGACTGGTTGGATCTCCTTGCAGTCCAAGGGACTCTCAAGAGTCTTCTCCAACACCACAGTTCAAAAGCATCAATTCTTGGGCGCTCAGCTTTCTTCACAGTCCAACTCTCACGTCCATACATGACCACTGGAAAAAACCATAGCCTTGACTAGACAGACCTTTGTTGGCAGAGTAATGTCTCTGCTTTTGAATATGCTATCTAGTTTGGTCATAACTTTCCTTCCAAGGAGTAAGCGTCTTTTAATTTCATGGCTGAAGTCACCATCTGTAGTGATTTTGGAGCCCAGAAAAATAAAGTCTGACACTGTTTCCACTGTTTCCCCATCTATTTCCTATGAAGTGATGGGACCGGATGCCATGATTTTCGTTTTCTGAATGTTGAGCTTCAAGCCAACTTTTTCACTCTCCACTTTCACTTTCATCAAGAGGCTCTTCACTTTCTACCATAAGGGTAGTGTCATCTGCATATGTGAGGTTATTGATATTTCTCCCAGCAATCTTGATTCCAGCTTGTGTTTCTTCCAGTCCAGCATTTCTCATGATGTACTCTGCATAGAAGTTAAATAAGCAGGGTGACAATATACAGCCTTGACGAACTCCTTTTCCTATTTGGAACCAGTCTGTTGTTCCATGTCCAGTTCTAACTGTTGCTTCCTGACCTGCATACAGATTTCTCAAGAGGCAGATCAGGTGGTCTGGTATTCCCATCTCTTTCAGAATTTTCCACAGTTTATTGTGATCCACACAGTCAAAGGCTTTGGCATAGTCAATAAAGCAGAAATAGATGTTTTTCTGGAACTCTCTTGCTTTTTCCATGATCCAGCAGATGTTGGCAATTTGATCTCTGGTTTCTCTGCCTTTTCTAAAACAGCTTGAACATCAGGAAGTTCACGGTTCACATATTGCTGAAGCCTGGCTTGGAGAATTTTGAGCATTACTTTACTAGCATGTGAGATGAGTGCAATTGTGCGGTAGTTTGAGCATTCTTTGGCATTGCCTTTCTTTGGGATTGGAATGAAAACTGACCTTTTCCAGTCCTGTGGCCACTGCTGAGTTTTCCAAATTTGCTGGCATATTGAGTACCCCATTTTCACAGCATCATCTTTCAGGATTTGAAATAGCTCAACTGGAATTCCATCACCTCCACTAGCTTTGTTCATAGTGATGCTTTCTAAGGCTCACTTGACTTCACATTCCAGGATGTCTGGCTCTAGGTCAGTGATCACACCATCGTGATTATCTGGGTCGTGAAGATCTTTTTTGTACAGTTCTTCTGTGTATTCTTGCCACCTCTTCTTAATATCTTCTGCTTCTGTTAGGCCCATACCATTTCTGTCCTTTATCAAGCCCATCTTTGCATGAAATGTTCCCTTGGTATCTCTGATTTTCTTGAAGAGATCTCTAGTCTTTCCCATTCTGTTGTTTTCCTCTATTTCTTTGCATTGATCGCTGAGGAAGCTTTCTTATCTCTTCTTGCTATTCTTTGGAACTCTGCATTCAGATGCTTATATCTTTCCTTTTCTCCTTTGCTTTTCGCTTCTCTTCTTTTCACAGCTATTTGTAAGGCCTCCCCAGACAGCCATTTTGCTTTTTTGCATTTCTTTTCCATGGGGATGGTCTTGATCCCTGTCTCCTGTACAATGTCACAAACCTCATTCCATAGTTCATCAGGCACTCTATCTATCAGATCTAGGACCTTAAATCTATTTCTCACTTCCACTGTATAATCATAAGGGATTTGATTTAGGTCATACCTGAATGGTCTAGTGGTTTTCCCTACTTTCTTCAATTTCAGTCTGAATTTGGCAATAAGGAATTCATAATCTGAGCCACAGTCAGCTCCTGGTCTTGTTTTTGTTGACTGTATAGAGCTTCTCCATCTTTGGCTGCAAAGAATATAATCAATCTGATTTCGGTGTTGACCATCTGGTGATGTCCATGTGTAGAGTCTTCTCTTGTGTTGTTGGAAGAGGGTGTTTGCTATGACCAGTGCATTTTCTTGGCAAAACTCTATTAGCCTTTGCCCTGCTTCATTCCGTATTCCAAGGCCAAATTTGCCTGTTACTCCAGGTGTTTCTTGACTTCCTACTTTTGCATTCCAGTCCCCTATAATGAAAAGGACATCTTTTTTGGTGTTAGTTCTAAAAGTCTTGTAGGTCTTCATAGAATCGTTCAACTTCAGCTTCTTCAGCATTACTGGTTGGGGCATAGAGAGATCATTCTGTCATTTTTGAGGTTGCATCCAAGTACTGCATTTCAGACTGTTTTGTTGACCATGATGGCCACTCCATTTCTTCTGAGGGATTCCTGCCCGCAGTAGTAGATATAATGGTCATCTGAGTTAAATTCACCCATTCCAGTCCATTTCAGTTCACTGATTCCTAGAATGTCTACATTCACTTTTGCCATCTCGTTTGACCATTTCCAATTTGCCTTGATTCATGGACCTGACATTCCAGGTTCCTACGCAATATTGCTCTTTACAGCATCGGACCTTGCTTCTATCACCAGTCACATCCACAGCTGGGTATTCTTTTTGCTTTGGCTCCATCCCTTCATTCTTTCTGGAGTTATTTCTCCACTGATCTCCAGTAGCATATTGGGCCCCTTCTGACCTGGGGAGTTCCTCTTTCAGTACCCTATCATTTTGCCTTTTCATACTGTTCATGGGGTTCTCAAGGCAAGAATACTGAAGTGATATATAAATATCATATACTGAGACATATATATGGAATCTGAAGAAATGGTACTGATGAATTTATTTTCAGGGCAGCAGTGGAGAAACAGACATAGAGAACAGACCTATGGGCAGTGGGAGGAGAGGAGGGAGAAGGGGAGATGTATGGAAAGAGTAACATGTAATTCACAAGACCATATGTAAAATAGACAGCCAATGAGAATCTACTCTATGACTGAACTCAAACAGGGGCTCGGGGACAAGTGGAAGGGTGGGATGGAGAGGGAGATGGGAGGGAGGCCCAGGAGAGAGGGGATATGGGTATACCTAAGGCTGATTCTTGTTGATGTACAACAGAAAATCACAAAATTCTGTAAAGCAATTATCGTTCAATTTAAAAAAAAATTTTTTTAATGAGTTACACTTAAAATACTAAAATACACTGCATCAGACTGCTTTTTGCTCCCTTCCCCACTTGTAACCCCATGCCCTACTCATCCTTCCCTTCTTTCCGGATGTATGGGCTAGAGATAATATTTCCCAGCCTTGGCAGCAAGCTGTGGCCATCTAACTGAAAGCCAAAGGGATGTGTGCAGACATGATATGTTGACCAGCTTCAACTTAAAGACAGGTCACTCTCCCCAGATTTAGAGCACTGTCCACCTTCTCAACAGTTGGAAAGTAGACACGGCAGACACAACTTTATGCGTTCAACACATGACCGTAGGGAGTAGAGGGGAAGAAGAAGGAACCTAGTCCTTGAGTAACTTCATGGATCAGAGCTGCTCAATCAGCCTAGACTTGTGCTACCCTTCTTTGTGAGGGATTAACACACTTCTGTCAGATCTTAGAAATGCCATATGATGGTTTCTTTGTTATCATGACTTAACCTTTAATCTACCTCGGGATACACCCTTGCAAAACCTGAAAAAGCTTGCTAATGCTTTCCCAAAAAAGGGCCTTCTTTAGATCTGTGCTGACAGATGCAAATGTAAAGGGAAGGAAGTCAAAAATCTTTATCATGCATTTTCATCAGAAAAATAATTTCAAGAAAACTAATAGTTGATTCCCTCTTTGTTCAAAAGTTACAAATTATAATCTAAACGGTACCATATATGAGATAAAAAGACATATATTCACTTTATTTTTCATGATAAAGTCTGAATCATAGTGGGTTTTTTGTTTGTTTACTACTTACTATGAAATGTAAGTGGATTCACTTTAAGTGACGATACTCTGGCACTAGTTCTCCTCACATGAGGGAATTTCTGATACACAAAAAATATTTCTCTTTCTGCTTCTTGCAAATTCATAAGGAAACAATAACCAGTGAAAACAAGGCATGAATAACAAATTTCTCAAGTAGGTCAAGTGATTTTCAGCAACTTTTACTAGGAGAAAACATGAAAGTAATTTGGAAATTATATATAAAATAATTTATACCAAAATATGTTCCTTGACTACATTAATCTAGATTGTTTTTAATTTGAAACATTCATCAATGCCAACATATTATTTTCCTATTGTTTTCAAAATAGGAATAAAGAACTCAAGTCATTATTGCATTCAGTTGTTTTTACAGGAAAGTAAGCTTAACAAAAAATTGCAAGAACAAAAACACTGAGAATGAGAAGGAGTCAAAAGCCTTTTTAACAGTCTTAAGAGATATCTCTTAAATGTGTGAGACAACTCTTAACAACTTGACCACTAACTATATATTGGTGATATATAGTTTGTGGTAAGATTTATTTTATGATAACAAAATAGTACTAGGTCGTTTTGGAATTTTTTTGGTGAGATGATGCTACTGTGATTCTATTTTTAAGAGTTATCTTTTAGAGACACATACTGAAATTTTGCAGACAAAATACTGTATGTGATTTGCTTCATAATCTGGTAAAGGGGATATGGGGGTGTAGACAAAATAAAACTGTTCATGAGCTGATAACTGTAGAAGCTGAGTGAGGCACACAGGAGTTCATTACAGTTTATTTTTGTCTGCATTTGAAATTTGTCATAATAAAAACTTTTTGAAATTTATTTAAAGGAACAGCATGGTTTTCCATGTCCCTGTCATCCAACCCTTTGCAACTGGTAAGAAAGAGTACATAAAAAGATGAAAAAAGGAAGAGAAGGGGGTGGGGGGAAAGACAGTCAAATAAAAGTGGAAAAAGGTGGGCGGGCTCTCATTCGAGGATATTATTACCACGCTATCCAGCTCATCACAGAAGCTCTTCCAATGATCCCAATGATTCATTGAGTCAGAAAAGCCTCATGATAATGTAATGTGATACCATTTCTTCCCCGACAAACAGGAGTATGTGGTTTCCAGGGCCAAAAATAAAACCACAGTCTACGTAACATTTGTCCTTGTTATAACTCCTCTTCTTCTATTTCCTGTCCTTTCCCCTGTTCAAACTTCATGAAAGCAGAAGTTAGCTTTTCAAGCCTAAAGCACAATAAAAAGAAAATTCTATACACATTAACAAAGCACCAAAGCACAGTGGACAGTCAGATAAAGTGAGTATATCTGAATCGTAGCCTTTTTAAAAAGAATCATTAGAAAGTTTACCAAAGGTGAGCATCACAATTGAAACTACAGAGCACCCTAAGATAAGGAGGCAAATTTGACCAGAGAATTATTTACCCTTAATTCTAAGGCTTGTGGAGCTCAGTTAAAGATGAATTTCCCAAAGTGAAATGCCAGCTGTTATATACCTGATCTCTAAAAAGGATAAAATTAAACATCTAAGAATACCAATTCCATAGAAAACATTTTTTTCATTTTTTTATTGAAGGAGAAACATTCTTACACATCACTTGCAACAATTAAAAACTGTAAACTACATTCAAAAAGTATCATGAATATAAGCCATGATCTAATTACTGAGGAAAATGTCCACTGACTTTTGCTTATGGGATTATAATTAGTACACAAGAGTACTGGAGTGGGTTGCCATTTCCTTCTCCAATTATATTAGTTTCGGGTATACACCAGTGATTCAATATTTTTATACACTATGACATGATCGCCATAAAAGTCTAGTTATTATCTGTCAGCACACAAACTTATTACAGTATTACTGACTGTATTCCTTATGCTGTATGTTACTTTCCCATGTCTTATTTGTTTTATAGTTGGAAGACTGAACCTCCATCCCTTCACTCATCCTTCCACCCGCCTCCCCTCTGGCAACCACCAGTTTGTTTTCTGTATCTGAGTCTGTTTCCATTTTGCTTTTCTTTGTTCATTTGTTTTGTTTTTTAGATTCCAAATAAAAGTAAAGTCATAGTATGTGTTTTTCTCTGTCTGATTTATTTCACTTAGACCTGGAAGGTAACCAGGTCCATCCATGTTGCTGCAAATGGCAAGATTTCATTCTTTTTTATACCCAAGTAGTATGGCACCCCACTCCAGTACTCTTGCCTGGAAAATCCCATGGGCGGAGGAGCCTGGTAGGCTGCAGTCCATGGGGTCGCTAAGAGTCGAGCACGACTGGGCGACTTCACTCTCACTTTTCACTTTCATGCATTGGAGAAGGAAATGGCAACCCACTCCAGTGTTCTTGCCTGGAGAGTCCCAAGGACGGGGGAACCTGGTGGGTTGCTGTCTATGGGGTCGCACAGAGTCGGACACGACTGAAGCGACTTAGCAGCAGCAGCAGCAGCAGTATTCCACTGTGTATATATACCACATCTTCTTTATCCATTCATCTATCAATGAACACTAGCTATTCATAAATAATGCTTCAATGAAGACTTACAGGTATATGTCTTTTTGAGTTAGTGTTTTTGTTTTCTTCAGATAAAGACCCAGAAGTGGAACTGTTGGATCATTTGGTAGCTCTATTTTTTAACTCTTTAAGGAAACTCCATACAGTTTTCTATAGTAGATGCACTGATTTACATTCCCACCAACACAGCACAGGGGTTCCCTTTCCTCAACATTTGTTGTTTCTTCTTTTTGCTAAGAGCCGATCTAACAGGTGTGAGATGATACCTCATAGTGGTTTTGATTTGCATGTCCCTGGTGGTGAGTGACAATGGAGCAACTTTTCCTATGCCTTGTTTATCTTCTTTGGGGAAATGTCTATTCAGGTCCTCTGCCCGTATTTTAATTGGGGCTTTTGTTTGTTTTTTGATACTGAGTTGTAGGAGTTCTTTGGATATCAACCCCTTATCAAATATATAATTTATAAATATCTTCTCCCATTCAGTGGGTTCTCTTTTTGTTTTGTTGACTTCATCAAAGGCCTAGTTTGATGTAGTCCCATTTGTTTATTTTTGCTTTTGTGGCCCTAGCAGCATATTAAAAAAATATTACTAAGATCGATATAAAAAAAGATTACTGCCCATGTGTTCTAGGAGTTTTGTGGTTCCAGCTCTTATATTCAAGTCTTTAATCCACTTTGAGTTTATTTTTTAGTATGGTATAAGAAAAGCAATGTACATAAATCTGCTGCATTCCTGTATACTAATAACAAACTATCAGAAAGAGAAATAAAGCAAACAATGCCCTTTACAACTGGAATAAATTTAACTGATGAGATGAGAGACCTATACTCTGAAAACTCCGAAGACACTGAGAAAAGAAACTGAAAACAAGACAAATAAATGGAAAGATATACCATGCTCATAGATTGGAAGAATCAATATCATTTAGATGTGCTACCCAAAGCAACCTACAGAGATTCAATGTAATCCATATCAAAATACCAATGTCATTTTTCATAGAACTACAACAAATAATCCTGAATTTGTTTGCAATCACATGCATGCTAAGTCACTTCAGTACAATTCTTTGCGACCCCGTGCTCCTCTGTCCACCAGGCTCCTCTGCCCATGGGATTCCCTAGGCAAGAATACTGGAGTAAATTGCCATTTCTTCCTCATAGGATCTTCCCAACTGAGGGATCAAACTCGAGTCTCTTACATCTCCTGCACTGGCAAGCAGGTTCTTTGCCACTAGCACCAGCTGGAAAGTTTGGAACCACAAATGACCGCAAATAGACAAAACAATTTTAAGAGAGAACAAAGCTGGGGTATAACACTCCCTGATTTCAAACTATACTACAAACTTACAGTGCTGTAATCAAAACTGTATGGCACTGACACAAAAAGACACACAGATCAGTGGAACACAACAGAGAGCCCCCTAATAAACCTACACTCACACAGTCAAGCTACAGCAAAAGAGGCAAGCATATACAATGGAAGAAAAGACAGTCTCTTCAGTACGTGGTGTAGGGGAGATTCCCCGAGGCTCAGTGGTAAAGAATCCACCTGCCAATGCAGGAGACAAGAGTTCAATCTCTGATCTGAGAAGATCCCTCATGGCATGTGGAGCAACTAAGCCCATGCACCACAGCTATTGAGCCTGTGCTCTAGAGCCCAGGAGCTGTAACTACTGAGCCCACGTGCCACAACTACTAAAGTCGGGCACCCTAAAGCCTGTGCTCAGCAATAGGAGGAGTCACCATAATGAGAAGCCCACACACTGTAATGAGAGAGTAGTCTCCATTCCCCACAACTAGAGAAAAGCCCATGGAGTAACAAAGAGCCAGCACAGCCAAAAATAAATACATGAAATAATTTTTCCAAAAAGAAAAGAATACAAATAAATAAATGGTGTTGGGAAAACTGGATAGCTATACACAAAAGAATGGAACTGGACCTTTCTCATACACACTCTCCCTAATGAAGTAAATTGATAATGTACTTCCCTGTTTTATGGCTCTACCCATCACTGCCATTGTCTGAACCACTTATGACATGTAATACAGCTGTTTTTAAAATCAGATGCAAATTGACTTACACTCCTCCCATGGAATTTGAGTGGGATTTTGATTCCTTCAACTAATAGAGTACAGTGGAAGGGATACTGGGTAATCTGTGAGGCTAGGCCAGAAAAGGCCAAGTAGCTTCTGTCTTGTTTTTTCAGACTTCTCATACTTGGGACAGTCTTACTTGGAACCTAGCTACCATAATGAGAGAAGCTCCTGCCAAATAGAGAAGTCACATACAGGGTGTTCCAGTGGAGAATTTCTGCTGAGCCCAGGCTTCAAATCATCCCAGCCCAGACGCCTGAGACAGATGAGTGAAAAAACCCTCAGATGATTCCAGCTCTGAGCTGTCCAAGTTGCTCCCAGATACCAAGTTTTACAAGCATCAGATATTGTGGAGTAGACATTCCCACTGTGCCCTAGTCCAATATTTAGCCTACAGAATCCATGAGTGTAATAAAGTGGTTGTGATTGTGTGCTGTTAAGTTTAAGGTGGTTGGTTACACAGCAATACATAACCAGGACATATAATTAATGTACTTTATCATTCCTGATCATCTCATTCTCATTTCATTCATTTCTAATCCCTGTCAACCCTCTTCCTTCCCTTAAATGTTTCCTCTTCTTCACTCATCCATCTTTTCACCATGTTCAGTTGATGACATAATCTGTCCACAATAATAATTCCAGACATTCATATATGATCATTCATTCTGGCATTTATTGCGAAGCCGTGATGTATGAGAACTATGCAGGAGGCACTGAGGAGGTTACAAAGGTTAGCAAGACAAGAACTCTGCTCTAGGCAGGCATAGGGAAAAGCAATTTTAAAACAAAGAGCTACAATGCAGTCTGTTGAGGGCCATACAAGTGACATGGACAAAGCTGTTTTGGAACACCAATAGACCTTAAAAATCACTAACATGTAATCACTAAAGAAGAACAACTACCCCTCTTCAAAATATGGTAGACCACATCAATGAGGATATTACAGAATTACAATCAAATTAACTGTAATTTAATGAAATTACAGAATTAAAAATATCTTTCCATGGGGGAGAAAGATTTATTCAATACACATACTACAAATATTTGGAAAGAAACAAGGCCATTCTAGGTCTTAAAGAATTGAGAAATGGTTTCATGGAACTTACAGAATTCTGACAGATAGCTAGATGTACACCAACACATGAATAAAAGTATTAATAGATGTTAATATTCTGGTCTGTATAATCACTTGCACATATTAACAGATATGAAAATGTTCTTATCAAGTTGCTTGATTTTTATCTGAATCATAAACAAGAAAGAAAAGTTTAAAATGGCATGTGTTCACTCTCATTTTCAGAAGTTATGTACTGGCTCTCCATCATGAGATTTACTTTTGCCATGTTTTGTTGTGAAGAAAAGAACTTAAAGAGAAAAGCAGAAGTCTTGGTTACAGAAGAATGACTCTTTTAACTACATATATCCTTTACTTTACAGACCAAATGCATTCCAAGTATATGACTGAAATTAAAATAAAATTTAACTAGAGTAACATGTCTGTCTGAATTCAATTACAGAATTAAAAACACATTTCCATGGGGGGCAAGATTTATTCAATACACATACTACAAATCTTTGGAAAGAAAAAGGCCATTCTGAGTGTTAAAGAATTGAGAAATGGTTTCATGGAACTTCCAGAATTTGTCAACAGCTTGAATTGAAATTTAGTAGTTACAGAACTTTCACTTCATCATCATCCTACTATTTTCAACTACTTTCTCCAAAATAAAAGTTTCCCCCACATAAGCATTCCCTAACCATACAAAGATTCTGAAGCTAGATACTTCTCATTTTGGGGAGACAGCCAAGCATTAAATCTTAACATCATGTTTAGCCAACAGACGGTTGCATATTTCAGTGCAACTGAAAATTTCATTTGAAAAATTATATTCTATTAAAGAAACTGATGCCCAATTTTTTTCCCAGTGCTGTGTGAAATTGTAAAAATCAACTTGACATAAACAAGCAATACTGGGACTTCCCTGGTGGTCCAGTGGTTAAGAATCTGTCTTCCAATGCAGGGGATGTAGGTTCTATCCCTGGTCAGGGAACTAAGATCCCATATGCTACGGGACAACAAAGCCCTCGTTCCACAGCCCCTGATCCCCTGCGTTATTGAGCCCACATGCACAACATGAGAAGCGCATGCACCATGGCGAGCAGCCCTTGCACTGTGACTAGAGAGAGCCCGGGTACTGCAATAAGAGCCCGTGTATCACAATGAGGCCCATACACCACAGCCAAAATTAAAAAAAAAAAAGGCAATTCTGATATTTAGGCAGCCACAACAGAATAAGTTAGTTGATATCTATGTATGTATGTATATATATGTTGGAGAAGGAAATGGCAGCCCACTCCAGTATTCTTACCTGGGAAATCCCGTGGACAGAGGAGCCTGGTAGGCTACAGTCCATGGGGTCATAGAGTCAGACACGATTGAGCCCACGTGCACATACATACCCTATACAGATATATAAATCTCCATTCCATTCCACAGCAATTCTCAGAAGCATATTACCAAGTATTTCTCCCACCCTGAATAATACTCTGTCTTAACAGAAAATCAAGCAAAACAAAGTATAACATTTGGCAGGATCCAGCAACCAGTACTTCTGCCTGAAATACAACAGGTATTCAATAAGTACTTGATAGCTTAACAATTTCACTCTGTTTAAGCCTTGGTGGTATTTACCTCAGAAGCCAAACCACAAAAGTAACAGAAGTATCTACTTCAGATCCTTCACCATTTTTAGTTTCTCTTATTGTCACTGGACAGACTTGCAGGAAAAATCTTTTTCAAAAGTACATCTATCTGTATTGCAAATCATCAGGGTCTTTGTCTTTTAATCATAAATCACCAAAAAACTAACAGGATCTTTCTGTCCTCTGAGATGTTCCGGAGGATTAAGTCTGACCTAAGCAAGAGGTTCTTTTTCCTGACAGGGTTAGCAGCTCAAAGCTCCAAGTCTCACCCATCTCTGAGGCTGGGAAATGACGGTGTTTCCTCCCAGCTCTCCTGCTCTGTCTCATCAATGTGGCGGGTCTTTGTCTGCCACTATTCTGAATCCCTTGTTACAATATAAAAGTGAGCCTCACGGTGTAGAAGAATCTTCTCTGCCCTCAGTTGACAATGCAACTGAAAGCAAAACTCACAAACTCTAATGTCCTATGACGTTATCTCTAAGATTAATGCCTTGAAGCTGAGGAACTCTAATGTTGTCAGCCCTAAAATTCTATGTAGCTCAACATTTTGGAAACCCACTTGTTCCCTATATTACCACTGTACTCAGTTCAGTTCAGTTCAGTTCAGTCACTCAGTCATGTCCGACTCTTTGCGACCCCATGAATCGCAGCATGCCAGGCCTCCCTGTCCATCACCAACTCCCGGAGTTCACTTAGACTCATGTCCATCGAGTCAGTGATGCCATCCAGCCATCTCATCCTCTGTTGTCCCCTTTTCCTCCTGCCCCCAATCCCTCCCAGCATCAGAGTCTTTTCCAATGAGTCAACTCTTCGCATGAGGTGGCCAAAGTATTGGAGTTTCAGTTTTAGCATTGGTCCTACCAAAGAACACCCAGGACTGATATCCTTCAGGATGGACTGGTTGGATCTCCTTGCAGTCCAAGAGACTCTCAAGAGTCTTCTCCAACACCACAGTTCAAAAGCGTCAATTCTTCGGTGCTCAGCTTTCTTCATAGTCCAACTCTCACATCCATACATGACCACTGGAAAAACCATGGCCTTGACTAGACGGACCTTTGTTGGCAAAGTAATGTCTCTGCTTTTCAATATGCTATGTAGGTTGGTCATAACTTTCCTTCCAAGGAGTAAGCGTCTTTTAATTTCATGGCTGCAATCACCATCTGCAGTGATTTTAGAGCCCAAAACAATATAGTCTGACACTGTTTCCACGGTTTCCCCATCTATTTCCCATAAAGTGATGGGACCAGATACCACAATCTTCATTTTCTGAATGTTGAGCTTTAAGCCAACTTTTTCACTCTCCTCTTTCACTTTCATCAAGAGGCTTTTGAGTTCCTCTTCACTTTCTGCCATAAAGGTGGTGTCATCTGCATATCTGAGGTTATTGATATTTCTCCCAGCAATCTTGATTCCAGCTTGTGTTTCTTCCAGTCCAGCATTTCTCATGATGTACTCTGCATAGAAGTTAAATAAGCAGGGTGACAACATACAGCCTTGACGAACTCCTTTTCCTATTTGGAACCAGTCTGTTGTTCCATGTCCAGTTCTAACTGTTGCTTCCTGACCTGCATATAGGTTTCTCAAGAGGCAAGTCAGTTAGTCTGGTATTCCCATCTCTCCCAGAATTTTCCACAGTTTATTGTGATCCACACAGTCAAAGGCTTTGGCATAGTCAATAAAGCAGAAATAGATGTTTTTCTGGAACTCTCTTGCTTTTTCCATGATCCAGCAGATGTTGGCAATTTGATCTCTGGTTCTTCTGCCTTTTCTAAAACCAGCTTGAACATCAGGAAGTTCACGGTTCCCATATTGCTGAAGCCTGGCTTGGAGAATTTTGAGCATTACTTTACTAGTGTGTGAGATGAGTGCAATTATGCAGTAGTTTGAGCATTCTTTGGCTTTGCCTTTCTTTGGGATTGGAATGAAAACTGACCTTTTCCAGTCCTGTGGCCACTGCTGTTTTCCAAATTTGCTGGCATATTGAGTGCAGCACTTTCACAGCATCATCTTTCAGGATTTGAAAGAACTCCACTGGAATTCCATCACCTCCACTAGCTTTGTTTGTAGTGATGCTTTCTAAGGCTCACTTGACTTCACATTCCAGGATGTCTGGCTCTAGGTCAGTGACCATACCATCATGATTATCTGGCTCGTGAAGATCTTTTTTGTACAGTTCTTCTGTGTATTCTTGCCATCTCTTCTTAATATCTTCTGTTTCTGTTAGGTCCATACCATTTCTGTCCTTTATCGAGCCCATCTTTGCATGAAATGTTCCCTTGGTATCTCTAATTTTCTTGAAGAGATCTCTAGTCTTTACCATTCTGTTGTTTTCCTCTATTTCTTTGCATGATCGCTGAGGAAGGCTTTCTTATCTCTCCTTGCTATTCTTTGGAACTCTGCCACTGTTTAATACCACCGTATAAACACAGGAAATTCAACCATCTAGAAGGCAAGCCTATATCTTTTGACATATTAACTCTAAAAATTTTAATATGTCCCCTGACAGAGCTGTAGAAGATATAACCAATGGTTCTTTATACATTATCCTAACGATTTCTTTCCCTATGTCACCCTCCGTCATCTTATGTCACCAATTACTTACATTAGAACTCCTGGTTTAAGCAGAATGATTTAGTAGAAAGAACCTAACTTTTTTTCTATTGTAGTATGATTGATTTATAGACTGTGTTAGTTTCAGGTGTACAGGAAAGTGATTCTGTTATACATATACATATATGTAGTCTTTTTTCATATTCTTTTCCATTATAGGTTATAAGATATTGCATACAGTTCCCTGTACTATATAGTATGGCCTTGTTTTTATCTATTTTATATATAGTATTGATAGTTTGTATCTGCTAATTTCAAACTCCTAATTTATCCCTCCCCCACCTCCTTTCCCCTTTGGTAATCATAAATTTGTCTTCTACATCTGTAAGCCTGTTTCTGTTTTGTAAATAAGATCATTTGTGTCATATTTTAGATTCCACATATAAGTGATATCATATATTTGTCTTTGTCTGACTTACTTCACTTAGTTTGATAATCTCTAGGTCCATCCACGTTGCTGCAAATGGCATTATTTCATTCTTTTTACAGCTGAGTAATATTCAATTGTATATACATCCCACCTCTTCTTTATCCATTCATGTGTCAATGGGCATATATGTTACTTTCACATCTTGGCTATTGTAACTAGTGCTGCTATGAACATTGGGATGCACATATACTTTGTCCTAGAGTTTTCTCCAGATAAATGCCCAGTAGTGGGATTGCTGGATCATATGGTGACTTTATTTTTAGTTTTTTAAGAAACTTCCATACTAGTTTCCATGTGGGCTGCATCAATTTACCCTCCCACCAACAGTGTAGGTTTCCCTTTTCTTCACATCCTCCCTAGGACATTCTGACTACTGTGAGATAAGTAGTTTTGATTTGCATTTCCCAGATAATTAGTGATATTAAGCCTCTTCTCATGTGCCTTGGGCCACCTGTATGTCTTCTCCGGAGAAATGTCTATTTACGTCTTCTGTCCATTTTTTGACTGGGTTGTTTGGTTTTTTTGTTATTGAATTGCCTTGGCTGTTCGTATATTTTGGAAATTAAGCCCTTATCATTCGCATTGTTTGTAAATATTTTCTCCCAGTCCATAAGCTGTCTTTTCATTTTGTTTATGGTTTCTTTCGCTGCACAAAAGGTTATACATTTGATTAGGTCCCATTTATTTATTTTTGCTTCTATTTCTATTGTCTTGGGAGACTGACCTAAGAAGACATTGCTACACTTTACGTCAAAGAATATTTTGCCTACAAGAGCCTGAACTTTTAAGTCTCACTGACCTGGCTCTAAATCTTAGCTTTGCCATTTATTAGTTGTATAACTTCATACAAGTTACTTAACTCTTTTGACACTATTCCCTTACCTTCATAATAAGGATAATGGTACCAACCTTAATGGAGTAACATGAGGTATAAATCAGAAAAATCCACATAAAGTTTCTTATACATAGCCAACAGTCAGTTCATTTTGCCATACCTTTGTTTTGAACTGATACATGTCTTCATATTCAACAACTGTTAACTGAGTATCTGCTAAGTGCCAGATACGCTATCAGGTTCTGGGAATAAAGCAGAAGACATAGCCGATAAGGTATCCACAACGTAGGAGAAAGGACATATATAACAGAAAGTAAAAATGTCATTAACCATGTGGTAAGTGCTATATCACAGATGGATACAAGGTTCAGCTCTGCCCAAAGGTAGAAGGTAGAAAGATAATCAGAGAAGATGATGTCTGAGCTGGGGTAAGGGCTGAGTTAGTTGTCACCCATGGAAGATGGTTGAACAAGGGCTCAGCCCCACTAAATGCAAGGTGAGTTTGAAGAAAAACAGTAAAAACAACTTCCATTAATTTAAACATATTCTATTTCAATAATCCTTTCTCTCTTCCATTTCTACCCAAATACACACACATATTCCCAAAGGAGAGAATGGTATTTCCACTATCAAAAAGAAATCAAAATCCAAACTGATTCTTTTTCAGCCTTGTATTCATTTGTTCATTAATTTTTCAACCAAATAGTTTGTTTAAAATCCACTTTACATCTAATGCTGTGAGAGGATTACAACAGTGCAATGGAAAACACAGGCCCCACCTTCTTCGAGCTTATACTCCAGCAGAGTTTCTGTCTAAAGCTTTAAAGAGCCCTCTCCTCCAATATCCTTCTCAAGTGCCATACAGAGGACTGTGATGTTTACAGCTTATTCATATTCAAGTTATTTGTTTACAGAAAATGAGAGCTGGGTGCTCCAATAATTAGAATCATCGGGTCCAAACCTCTCTACCAATAATTCAGAGTACACAAAAGCTAAGTTGACAAATACTACTTCCCTCTCTTTGTTCATTAATACTATTATTAGTATCTTAATTTTTAAAACTAACAACTCACTATAGCTATTTTTAAGAACTCTAGATTAAAATTATGTTTTTAAAAATGGCATTAAAATGTAAAGTTTCATACACACAAACTCACAGTCCCTTAGCTTTTAAAACTACACCCCCACTCAGAATTTCATTAAATGAGTTAATACACAGAAAGCACTCAGAAGAGTACATGCACTTAAGTGTTAAGTGTTTGCTCTTAGTCTTACCATTTTAATTTTTGTAGTGCTACTATTATCACTAAGAAATTAAAATGCACCAGAGTCCCATAGTAAGTGCAAGTACCATTTTATAAACAAAGAAAGAAAATAGAATGTAACTAATATAATACTAATACCTTTAAGAATAGAAATCTTGTGTCCTTACTCTCAGATTTTTATAGTAAAAGTCTGACTACATTATATAGCTGATGAACTACATTAAAAATTTTATTTGTATTGATTTACAATTTATACCTTGTGTACATTCAGAGAGAAATTGAGACATCTTACAATAAAAACACATAAACAATAGCAGCACTATTCACAATAGCCAAGACATGGAAATGACCTAAATGCCCATCAACAGATGAACAGATAAAGGAGATGTGGTACATTACTCAGCCATAAAAAAAGAATGAAATGATGCCATCAGCAGCAACATGGAGCAACAGAGACGGACCTAGAGATTATCATACTAAGTAAAAGTCAGAAAGTCAAATAATGTGATTATCACTTATATGTGGAATCTAACACATGATACAAGTGAACTTATCTGTGAAACAGAAACAGACTCACAGACAGAGAGAACAGACTTGGGACAGACAAAGGGGAGTGGTGTGGAGGGAGGGATGGATCAGGAGTTTGGGATTAGCAGATGCAAACTACTATATATAGAATGGATAAACAACAAGGTCCTAGTGTGTAACACAAGGAACTATATTCAATATCCTGTAATAAGCCACAATAGAAAGGATATGAAGAAGAATATATATATATGCATGCATAACTGAATCACTCTGCTGTACAGAAGAAATTAACACAACATTGTAAATCAATTATTCTTCAATAAAGTAAAATTTTAAAAACTACATGAACATGGGAATTTCCTGGAGGCCCAGTGGTTAGGACTCCATGCTTTCACTGCCAAGGGCCCAGGTTCCATGCCTGGCCAGGAACCTAAGATCCACAAGCCATATGACTCCACCAAAAAAGAAAAAAAAAAAGAAACATGAACAAAATTTAACCAAAGATGTGTGAGGCTTATGCATTGGAAACTACAAAATGCTGTTAAAAGAAATGTAAGAAGACCAAAATAAAGGGAAAGATGTCCATGCTCAAGGATTGAAATTCTTAATATTGCTAAAATGGCACTCATTATCAAATGGCTCTACAGATTCAACATAATCTGCATCAAAATTCCAATTGCCTTTTTTGTTTTTTCTTTTTTTGCAAAAATGGACAAGCTGATACTAAAACTCACACAGTAATGCCAAATAGCCATTTAATCTTGAAAAACAAAAGGCTGGTGGTCTCACATTCCCAATTTCAAAGGGAATGGCAACCCACTCCAGTACTCTTGCCTGGAGAAATCCATGACCAGAGGAAACTGGTGGGCTACAGTCCGTGCGGTCGCAGAGTCAGATAAAACTGAGCAACTAACACTTTCACTTTCACTACAATATTACAGGAATCCAAACAGTGTAATATTATATAAAGATAGATGTACAGATCAACAGTGTAGAACTGGGAGTCCAGAAAGAAACCCCACACATCTATGGTTAACTCATTTTTGATGAGCATGCCAACACTATTCCACAAGGAAAGAGCAGTCTTTCCAACAAATGGTTCTGAGACAACTGGATATAAGTGAATTGGGATCCCTACTTCACACCACAAACAAAAATGATTTCTAAATGGATCAAAGACAATGTAAAAACTAAAATTACAAAAACTCTCAGAAGGAAACATAGCAGTAAGTTTTCATGATTTTAGTTCACACAATGGCTTTTTAAACACAACTTCAAGAAGAGCACAAGTGACGAAAGAGAGAAACTGGACTTCAACTCAAAAACTTCTGTATGTCTAGGGACACTACAAAGGAAGTGAAAAGACAACCCACATATGAGAGAAAGAATTCACAAATGACATACCCAATAAGAGTCTGAAGTGAAGTGAAAGTCACTCAGTCGTGTCTGACTCTGTGACCCATGGACTATACAGTCCATGGAATTCTCCAGGCCAAATACTGGAGTGGGTAACCATTCCCTTCTCCAAGGGATCTTCCCAAACCAGGGATTGAACCCAGGTCTTCTGCATAGAAGGTAGATTCTTTACCAGCTGAGGCACCAATAAGAGTCTAGTATCCAGAAAATATAACACTTACAACTGAATAATTTTTTTTTAATTAACAGGTAAAGGACTTAAGTAGACATTTTCCCAAAGATGTCAAAAGGCTAATAAACACTTGAAAAAATGTTCAACATCACTAGCTTTTCAGTTCAGTCCAGTCACTCAGTCATGTCTGATTCTTTGAGACCCCTGGACTACAGCACGCCAGGCCTCCCTGTCCATTATCAACTCCCAGAGTGTACTCAAACTCATGTCCATTGAGTTGGTGATGCCATCCAACCATCTCACCCTCTGTTGTCCCCTTTTCTTCCCACCTTCAATCTTTCCCAGCATCAGGGTCTTTTCAAATGAGCCAGTTCTTTATATCAGGTGGCCAAAGTATTGGAGTTTCAGCTTCAACATCAGTTCTTCTAATGAACACTCAGGACTGATTTCCTTTAGTATGGACTGGTTGGATCTCCTTGCAGTCCAAGGGACTCCCAAAAGTCGTATCCAACACCACAGTTCAAAAGCATCAATTCTTCAGCGCTCAGCTTTCTTTACAGTCCAACTCTCACATCCATACATGACTATTGGAAAAACCATAGCTTTGACTAGGCAGACCTTTCTTGGCAAAGTAATGTCTCTGCTTTTTAATATGCTGTCTAGGTTGGTCATAACTTTTCTTCCAAGGAGCAGGTGTCTTTTAATTTCATAGCTGCAGTCAGCATCTGCAGTGATTTTGGAGCCCAAGAAAATAAAGTCTGACACTGTTTTCACTGTTTCCCTATCTATCTGCCGTGAAGTGATGGGACTGAATACCATGATCTTAGTTTTCTGAATGTTGAGTTTTAAGCCAACTTTTTCACTCTCCTCTTTCACTTTCATCAAGAGGCTCTTTAGTTCTTCACTTTCTGGAGTAAGGTTGGTGTCATCTGCATATGTGAGGTTATTGATATTTCTCCCAGAAATCTTGATTCCAGTTTGTGTTTCATACAGCCCAATGTTTCTCATGATGCATTCTGCATTAAGTTAAATAAGCAGGGTGACAATATACTGCCTTGACATACTCCTTTCCCTATTTGGAACCAGTCTGTTGTTCCATGTCCAGTTCTAACTGTTGCTTCCTGACCTGCATACAGATTTCTCAAGAGGCAGGTCAGGTGGTCTAGTATTCCCATCTCTTTCAGAATTTTCCACAGTTTATTGTGATCCACACAGTCAAAGGCTTTGGCTTAGTCAATAAAGCAGATGTTTTTCTGGAACTGTCTTTCTTTTAGGAATACATAAATCAAAAGCACAAGGAGTTCCTACTATACACATACTAGGCTAGTTATAATCCCAAAAAAAGGAAAATAAGGATTGACAAGAATATGGAGAAATGGGAACCCTCATCCATTGTTAGTAGGAATGTAAAGTGATACAGCCACTGTGAAAACCAGTTTGGTAGTTCCTCAAAAGTTAAACATAGAGTTAAGCTATGACCCAGCACTTCCACTCTTAAGTACATACCCAAGAGAATTGAAAACATATATTCACAAAGAGGCTTATAAACTACTGCGCATAGAGGTATTAGTCATAATAGCCAAAAAGTGGAAACAACCCAAATGTCCATACACTGATGTATGGAGATATATATAAACCCATACAACTGAATGTTACTCCACCAGAAAAAAACAATGAGGTACTGATTCATAGTGCAACACAAATGAGCTTTGAAAATATTATACTAAGTAAAAGAAGCCAAGCACAAAAGGCCACATTATATTGATTCCATTTATGTGAAATGACCAGAACACTGTTTATGTGAAATGTCCAGAACAGGCAAACCCATAGAGAAAGAAAGTAGACTATCATTTGGCTGCAATGAAGAGAGAATGGGGTAGGGTGGGTGTGTACAGTTTTTTTTTAAGTGATAAGAATCTTCTGGAGTTAGATGGTGGTGGTGGTTATACAACATTGTATATATATTAAAAACCACAGGATTGTACTCTTCAAATTGGTTCAAATGGTGGTTACCTGAATTTATTCTCAATTAAAAAAATTTAAGAAAAATATAAATGTACAACATGTAAATAACATACAGATGAGAATCAAAAGTAGAAGGAGAAATCACAAACCAGAAGGAAGGAATAAAACAGAGTGAAACCAAGCAAAACTTATATGGAAGTTGGTTCTCACATCAGTTCATACAACAGAAACTCATTATAATCAAAATTAGCCTTGAATGTTCCATAGAAGACACAGCCACACTGTGTCCAGATGAGCCCAACACAGCATCAGCAGAAACGTCCACCAGCACTGGAAGCTGTGTCCATTAGCTTCTGATGAGAAAAACCACCAGCAAAATACACCCCATTCCATAATTATGAACTTAAAAACAATTAAAATGTATTCTTCCTCCTGATTCTGTCAGGGGAACAATTCTGCTCAATGTCCAGAATGGCCTCACTCACATTTTGAGCACTTGCAGGCTATCAGCCAGGGCACCTCAAGAGAAATGGGTGGCAGAACTAAGATCCCATAAGTCACAAAGCATGGCCAAAAAAAAGAAAGAAGAGTCGAGTACAGAATTAGATAAATAGATATGATCCTTGAGCCATATCTGATAAACGCGCTTAAGTTCATTTTCAATAAAAATTAAATGAAATTCAGACTTACTCTCCAACATGTGAAAGAAATGTAAATATTACATTAATAACATAATAATCAACATATTTGCTGTAAAAATTTTTGAAGGCTAAGTATTTTCAGATACACCCTCCTGAATGATCTAAGATAACAGAAAACACCAACAATTCCAAAGATCTACAGCTTCACACTAGAAGCATTTACATTTTGAGATTCTGACTTCATCTGATTTACGTCTTGCTTCTTGACTTCCTAATATTTCTGCTAACTTTGAACTAACAGACTGCTATATATAAGAATTACTAAGGCCCTGCTGCTGCTGCTGCTGCTGCTGCTGCTGCTAAGTCACTTCAGTCGCGTCCAACTCTGTGAGACCCCATAGACGGCAGCCCACCAGGTTCTGCCGTCCCTGGGATTCTCCAGGCAAGAACACTGGAGTGGGTTGCCATTGCCTTCTCCATTGTGTGAAAGTGAAAAGTGAAAGTGAAGTCGCTCAGTCGGTCTGACTCGTAGCGACCCCATGGACTGCAGCCTACCAGGCTCCTCCATCCATGGGATTTTCTAGGCAAGGGTACTGGAGTGGCTTGCCATTGTCTTCTCCGACTAAGGCCCTAGCAGATGTCTTTTTCAGTATTATTTCCACCAAATCAGAAAGCAATAAAAAACAGAGTGGTGACTGATGTGGTTCTCAGTTCACAATATGAACTGCACAAGTAAGCACTAATATTTTAAATCAGTAAAATAGGAAAACAGATTCACAGCAACTGAACAAAAATCTTCGAAGACTGGGAAGATACTCTAAGACAGAGTACTACTTTTTTCAACACCACCATCCTCACCCCACCACACACAGAGCACAGATTCCAGGAAGGCTGGTGAAAATAGTTGCTTAAATATCACCAAATGTACACATGAACTTCTACAAAATACATTTTAAATTACCATTCATTTAATATATTTGCTTTATATTATAGTTCCAAGTTGAAGTTCAGTTCAGTTGCTCAGTCATGTCCGACTCTGCAACCCCATGAACCGCAGCATGCCAGGCCTCCCTGTCCATCACCAACTCTTGGAGTTTGCCCAAACTCATGTCCATTGAGTTGGTGATGCCATCCAGCCATCTCATCTTCTGTCATCCCCTTCTCCTCCCAACCTCAATCTTTCCCAGCATCGGGGTCTTTTCAAATGAGTCAGCTCTTCACATCAAGTGGCCAAAGTATTGGAGTTTCAGCTTCAACATCAGTCCTTCCAATGAATACCCAGGACTGATCTCCTTTAGGATGGACTGGTTGGATCTCCTTGCAGTCCAAGGGACTCTTAAGAGTCTTCTCCAACACCATGGTTCAAAAGGTAAAGTTGAAGTTACCTTATCTTAAAAAGTATAAAAGGCAATTTTTATCTCCCAGCTGGAATTACAGAATGCATATCTGGTCTGCAATCTACTGAACTGATCAAAACATCAAGTCATACTGTTATAAGAATCTGGACACTGTCATTCACATTCCCTCCCTAGCTTTGCTCAAGAAGTGCCAAACTTGCTACCCATATCAAAATCTAAGAAACTGAATTTATCAGTTTTTCTATCATTATAGGAAACGTGGAAGGCTTCCCTGGCAGTCCAGTAGTTAAGACTCCATGTTTCCACCGCAGGGGGAGAGGTTCAATCCCTGGTTGGCAAACTAAGATCCCACATGTCAGGCAACACAGCCGAAAAATAAAAATAAGTAAAAAAAGAAAAAAGAAACACTGAGCACCACCTACAGAAATAGAATACTTCCAAAGAAGTCTCTGCATCTCTCCTCTACGATGGTAGCTGAATGAGCCTAATACAGACGCATTCCCTCTGCCCAGTGTTACAGCAGAACTCATATTCTTCCTTACCCTGGCTGAAACGATTCACTTCAATGGTAAATGTTTCATTCCAAAATTAGAAATAAAACAGAGTACCCAAATACCCCCAAAGAAGGTAACACACTAATTATTCTAAATTCTCAATCCCGTCCTCTCCTGCCATCTCCAACATTTGTGGCCTGTAGCTTTCCCTTCTTTGGTGTACCCGATGTCTCTCTACTGGATCATCCCCTTTGGTACAGAAGCATCACATACATTCCCAAAAATAAACCTCTGCCTTGACCCACAGTCACCTCCAACTACCGTATCACCTGAGTCCCTTTACAGCAAAAGCTCTTGAAAGACAGGATTAGGGTTGCTATCCCTGCTCCTCAACTCATGTGCTGGCCTCAAACTGCTCCAGGCGCGTTTCTGTCTCATCAGGCCACTAAGATTTCATGTGTCAAAATCACCAAGAACAGCCTTGTTGCCAGAACCCGTGATCACTTCCCAGTTCTAGTCTCTCTCCCCTGCTGCCCTAACAGTGTTAACACAGCTGACCATTCTCTCCTTGAAATGCTTCGCTTCTGTTGGTTCTCTGTGACACCAAAGTCTCCTTGATTTTTTTCCAATCTTAGAGGCTGAACCTTCTCAGTCTCCTTTGCTGACCTCTGTTTTCCTCCTTTACTTCTGAACACTGGTGTGCACCAGCACTCTACCCTGGGCTTGTTTTGCTTCTTCATCTATGAATCCTCCTCGGAGGCAGCCTCATCCAGTTCCACAGCTTGACATACCGCCTGTGTGGTAATAACCCTGACATCTCCATCTTTAGCCCTGTTGCCAAGAACCTCAGATTTATATATCCAACTGCAATCCTGATATCTTTATTTAAATATTTAGCAAGTATCTCAAATGTAACATGGCTACAATGGAGTGCTATATAGTCCCCGAAAATTTGCTCTTTATCTAGTCTTTGATGTCTGAATAAATGGCCTCACCATCTCCCCAGCTGCTCAGCCAAAAATCTAAGAGCTATCATTGATTCATTCCTCTCTTTCATACCTCAACTCTAATCCATCAGCATGTTCTTTTGACTGTGGAAGTGGAAGTGTTAGTCACTCAGTCGTGTCCAACTCTTTGCAACCCCATGGACTGCAGCATGCCAAGCTCTTCTGTTCATGGAATTCTCTAGGCAAGAATCCTGGAGTGGTAGCCATTCCCTTCTCCCGGGGATCTTCCCAAAACAGGCATCGAACCCACATCTCCTGCATTGCAGGTGGACTCTTTCCCACTGAGCCACCAGGCTCCAAAATATTCCAATATCCTATGAATATTCAAGACTCCACTTCATACTTTTCCCTTTAGTGCAACAGACTGATTGCACTAATGGCTCTTATTGTAATGCCTCCCTGAATCTTTTCATACCTCTCTGTATACCTGCTCTTTGGCAATGCCCCTCATACTAGCTGTCGATGTACTCAAATAACCTGCCTTGACCAATGTGACAGTAGCAAATGGAACACCAGCTAAGGCTTAAAAATCTGCCTGCCCATTTCTACTTCCTTTCTTGCTTCTTTATTATGACCATGAGACTAGGACTGGGCCAGCCTGAGAATAAGAATAGAGTCAT
Organism: Bos grunniens; assembly: GCF_055505025.1. NCBI lineage: Eukaryota > Metazoa > Chordata > Mammalia > Artiodactyla > Bovidae > Bos > Bos grunniens. The sequence continues at coordinate 51,501,562 of NC_141170.1, read as the reverse complement.
GTAACAACACCACACAGAGGACAGCAGAGTTGTCCCAGCCATCTGAGTTGAGGCCATCCTAGACAATCAGCAACCAGCTGGCCCTCCCAAACATATCAGGGAAAGCAGGCAATATGGCAGAGTTGCCTACCTGACCCACAGCTGATCACAGACATGCGCAAGCTCAGTCAGGATCAGCTGAGCCTGGCCCAGAAGAGCCGCATTACCCAACCATTCCACTGACTGAGCAAAAATAATCCTTTTTTCTGTATGTCACTAAGTTTATGGGGATATCTGTCACACAGCATTACTGTGGCAATAACTGATATAGACACCATCATCCCTTGTCAGGACTATTGCAATATCCTCCTGTTAGGTCTCACTACTTCCTTCCTCATCTTCTTACAATCCTTTTTCTATTCATCAATCAACACAAACTTTTTTTTGGTTGCATTGGGTCTTCGTTGCTGCACACAATCTTTCCCTAGTTGCAGAGAGTGGGGGGCGACTCTTTGTTGTGGTGTTCGGACTTCTCATTCCCGTGGCTTCTCTTGTTGCAGAGCACGGGCTCTAGGCACACGGGCTTCAGCAGTTGCAGTGCACGGGCTCAGTAGTTGTGCCTCGTGGGCCCTAGAGCACAGGCTCAGAAGTTGGACACACAGGATTAGCTGCTCCAAGGCACATGGAATCTTCCCAGACCAGGGATTAAACCCATGTCCCCTGCTTCAGCAGGTGGATTCTTATCCACTGTGCCACCAGGGAAGTCTCAATCAACACAAACTTTTAAAAACATAAACCAGCTTATGTCCTCAGTTCTGCTTAAACCCTCTAATGGATTCCCTGAACTCAGACTAAAAATCTCTTAATTTAGGACACCACCTACTTGTCCAACCTCATCCAGTACCACTCTCTCCTTGGCCCACTATGTGTCAACCCACAAAAGCCTTCTTCCTGTCCTTTACACATAGCAAATCCATGGCATGTTGGGGGGAGGCGGTCTTTGCAAATCATGTTACCTCTATCTAGAAAATCATTCCACCTGCTCTCTCTTGCTCACTCTTAACCAATAACTTCTTGTAACTCAAATTCAACCTATATGCCACTTTCACCAAAAGACCTTTCCTTGACTGTTGTTGTTTAGTCGCTAAGTCATGTCTGACTCTTTGCGACCCCATGGACTGTGGCTCCTCTGTCCATGAAATTCTCCAGACGAGAATACTGGAGTGGCTTGCCATGTCCTCCTCCAGGGGATCTTCCTGACCCAGGGATGGAACTTGTGTCTTCTGCATTGGCAGGCAGATTCTTTACCGCTGAACCACCACGGAAACCCTCCTTCCCTTGACTACACAATCTAAAATAATCAGTCACCCTGATTAAATTAAAATACGGATTTTAATTCTCTGCATCATACTTATTACTACGCAGGATTTCTGTTATTTGTTTTTAATCGTGCGACCTCCACACTGACTCTAACTTCCTCATAAGCAGGAACCTAGTCTGTGTGTTCACCACTGGATCCTCAGCTTCTAAAACAGTTCCTTCACACAGTAAGCACCCATTAAATACTTGATGAATGTTACCTGACATGGAATAAATAAAAGATCAGATCCTTTCTGAAATCAAGTTTTTCACACAGAGAATGGGCTGGGCAAGCTGAAATGGCAAGGGAGAAAAGACAGACTGATTCTGAGAAGGAATTTTAGAAGCAGAGAAAAAAACTCACCTAATAGAAGATGAAGTTAAGCATGTGGACTCTGAAAACAGCCTAGAATGGAAGCCTGGCTTTGTTGCTTCCTAGCTATGTAAACATGGATATATCACTTACTTTTCTGAGCTTGCCTCCTCATCTATAAAATGGGGTAATAATTACTACTTCACAGAGTTACTGTAAAAATTAAATATGTGTAAAGTGCTTAGCACAGGACATGGATCATAGTAATTACTCAACATTAGTGATGATGATGGTGGTGGTGCTGGTGATATCTAAATCAGCCCTGATATTGATTAAACTGGCATAATCCATAGTATCTCATCTCACTAACCTGTTGAGTCTATCTAATTTTTTTTCAATATTTAGGCATTCCATATTGTCCCTTCTCACCAAGAATGGAATGTGCATAGGACCTAGAGCCTGAAGAGCTGGGTTCTGGCTCTACCACTAACTAGCTGGGTCACCCTGAGCAAGTCACCAACTTCCCAGAACTGAAAGTTAGCCTGTCATCAGCTCTGTCCATCCCCGAGGCAGAAGGGGCAGGAAACAGTATGCAAAAGTAGAGATACCGGTGTAACATTAGAGACACAGAGGCAGAGTGATGGGACAGGAGGCAAGCACGCTGCTCAGGGGCTTCCCTGGTGGGCCAGTGGCCACGACTCCAAGCCCCAAACCCTGGTTAGGGAACTAGATCCCACCCCCTTCAGCTAACAGCATTCAAATGCTGCACCTAAAGATTCCGCAAGTCCCACATGCCACAAGGAGGACTGCGGATTCTGAGTGCCACAACCAAGGCCTGACACAACCCAATAAATAAATATGTATTGTTTTAAAAATCACTCCTCTACTCCAGAGCACAAACAAGAATGTCTGCACACCTTAACTCAAAGCTTCCCAAACTGTTTCAGAACACTACGAACTTGTCAGATAATACCAGGCCACACTCTCACAAGGGCAGGCACGTGGGCTGATTTTATTCTTACTGACCAGTGGCCAGCACAGTGGCCAGATCATACTATTACAGTGTGTGTTGATCACATCCTTGCTGAAATGGACAAATTTATTAGGGAAATCAGGGTTAATCAATGTCTAAATGGTTCCCTGTGTGCACTTCACAGAACCTCTTAAGACATGAATAGGCTCTGTGAATCATATAGAATACTTTCCAATCTTATTTGATCACAGAACTCATTCCATTTCCCTTGAACCTGATTAACATCTCCCAGAGTTGTAGTATTCTACAGAACAGTTTGAGAAACACCTTAACACAATTTTTTTTTTTCGGCCATGCCGTGTGGCTTGCAGGATTTTAGTTCCCTGACCAAGGACTGAACCCAGGTCCCAGCAGTGAAAGTATGGAGTCCTAACCACTAGATTGCCAAGGAATTCCCAAGCTTACATAATTTAAGTTGTTTTTACCATCATGATATAAACATCTTACTCTTAATACATAAGATAATTAAAAGGCCAATTGTACTTTGATTCACATCTAGTACATGGTTGTTTCACACCAAATCCTGTACCTCTAAATCACCCATCACCAAGCAGACCTCGATCTCTCCCATCTCCTAAGAAGCAGATGTCCTGCTGGTTTCTCTGCCTGCTCCCAGCACCCTCACAACCAGTTTGCTCCACAGATTCTCCCACCTTTTCTTCTACCACCCACCCTCTCTACATCCTTAGTCTTACTATGAACTTCCTTCAACTGCTTTAATTACAACTCTTCTCCTTTTATAATCAACCTAACAGGTTTTTATCTTATAATCTGTACTATCAACCTATGCCTGAAAACTTCAAAGTACTTCTCCCTTTAATAATAAAGGCTGGTCCGTCGCTTGCTTTCTCCACACTGGATCCTCTTTTGGGTTATTCCTTAATCTTAACTACATATCATCATGTCAAATTCTACCTGGGTTCCCTCTTCCCATCCTACCATCTGTTTCCAAGAGCTCAAGGACATAGATGTCTTCCTTTCCCTATGCCTTTGTTTGAGTTCTCTCTGCCTAGAAGAGCACCTGTTGAAATCCGGCCCATTTGTTAAGGTCCTGATCACAGGTAATCTCTTTTAAGGAGTGTCCCTGATATACCACTCTGGTCACAATTAGCTACTCCCTTTAAGTACCTCAAGGCAACTGGACAACTTATCACAGATATATAAAGCTAGTTGTACAGATGAATGCAGAGACGGCAGAGTTGGGAGAGAAAACCATGAACCAGGTGAGTCTAACAAGCAGCATGACCATGAGGTCAGTGACAAAAGGAGAAATCAGAAGGGTATTTGCATGAATGGCTTGAATGCTAAAGGAGAAAAGCTTTTACATGTCCTGGAAGGAACAAGGGGAAGCCAGGAGAAGGCTACAGAAGAGCCAGCTGCAGAGAAGGGAGTGTTCTCACTCTGTGTGGCTGGGCTGTGGGAATGCTGATTCACAATGGAACAATGCCCTCAGAGGGCCACCGGAAAGATGTGGGCAGGAAGCCAGTAGAAGGCTGGAAGCTCAGAATCACAGGGGAGTTGAGAATACATAAGAAGGCAGCTAATCAGAAAGGCTGGGAGCCAAGGAAGCTAGGGATAAGAGGCAACGCTCTGGCCTAAACTGGCTGAGATCCCAGAGTGTCAGGGGCCAGATGAGTTAAGCATTCAACAATCTTTGATCAACACTCAAACGTAGGTTGATGAGTAATTGTTCTAATGTCTACAAAGATCCGATTTCCCTAATGTTCCACTCATGGCACAACTGACATCTCCATGTGTGGGCTGTGCCACAGGGGTAGTGGATTGGGGGGAGTACCAGGGAGGGGCTGGGTGTGGAATCTCCCTTCATGGGGGCAGGGCTCACAGACTGAAAAGGGAAGAAACAAGCTGAATATGTACAGGGTCTACAGGGATCAAAGACCTCCAAGCATAGAGCAGACCACAGTAGGCACCCAGGCCCAAGAAGTAGTGAATTCATCTAGCTGTCAGACAGAGAATGGCAACAGGAAATGCACGACAAAAATATCTTCTAGTCTGTCTATTAGTTAGCATTTTCAATTCCAAACAACTAGATTTGTACACACAACAACAGCAAAAAGGAATGTATTAGCTCACATAACCAAGAAGTCCTGGATGCTTCAGGCACATCTGAATGCTGGGGTTCAAATGCTGCAATCTGTGCTCTCACCACCACTTGGTACTTCTCTCTGCGTGTCAGCCTCATTCATTCCCTCCTCCTTCAAACAGCTGCCTCCATGTAGTAGAAAGATGGCCACCAGAAGTTCTAGGTTACATTACTTCAGCAGCCTAAAAATCCCAGAGGGGAAAAAAATGCCTCCTCTCTTAAACTGAACCAGAAAAAGAGCCTGAGTGAGTGAATCTAGGCCATGTGCTCACCTCTGACCAATCACCTGGCCAGGTAAGGAGGAACTTCTCAGATTGGCCAAAGCTGAGTCACATGACCATCCTTGGCATTGGTGTCAACCCCACCCAAACTACATGGACTGTGAATAGAAAGTTCCCCAAAGGAAGGAAGTCTGGGCAAAGACAGTGTAGTGACTTGTCAGTCAGGCCCCAGATACCAAAAGAGAAGCCCAGTTTTGTCACTTAAACCATTAGAAGGACTTTGAAGTCAGACAGAACTGGTTTTAAATTTCAGTTTTGACACTGACTAGCTGTGTATGTATGTATGTTCAGCCGCTCAGCCGTGTCTGATTCTTTGGGGCCCCATGACTGTATCCCACCAGGCTCCTCTGTCCATGAGATTTCTCAGGCAAGAATAGTGGAGAGGGTTGCCATTTCCTCCTCCAGAGGCTCTTCGACCCAGGGATTGAATCTACATCTCCTGTGTCTTCTGCATTGCAGGTGAATTATTTACCACTAAGCCACCTGTGTGACCTCAAGTAAATTACTTAATTTCTCAGTGCCTCAGTTTCCTGCTTATAAAACAGTACCTACCTTCTAGAGATGTTTGGAAAGATTAAATGAAATAACGCACATAAACTGCTAAGCATAATGCTTGATGAACACGGATCAATAAATAGTAGCTATTATCAGTAATAATAAAAATCATGACAATTATTATTCAGAACAAGGGCGCCACATGAAGGATTAGTTGTGACTTGGTGAGAGAGAGAGCCAGGTCAGCAAACTTGGATAAATCAGCCTCAGGTCAAGATTCATTAAGGGCAACTCAGGCTACAATACAGGGGCCCTGAATGAACTCTGAGATGATAATTCAAATCAGTGAATGTGTTCAGAACCTATATACTATGTGCCAGCCACTGAGGATAGAGTGATGAGTGAGTGAGATACATGGCTCCAAGGTAAACCACCATGAAAAATGACTATGGCTTTGTAACATGATTTTGGGGAGAGGAGAGGGTGACTGAAGCTGCTGCCTTACTTTTAGCCGTAGGCTGTGAACACTGGAAGAGTCCTGAGCATACAGGAGAAAAATGTCAGGCCCCACTGCCGGAATGCTAGGAAGGTATACAAGCACTGCAACCACTGCCCCTCCCCAAAAAACGCCTTTGCATGAATTAGGAAATTATGTCTCTTCATTTAGACACTTCACTTCCATCCTCACAGTAAACACATCTACCAAATTGTCCACCTGAATGACATCCCAGAGTTTTGCCGTGAATAACTTGCACAACAGTACCTGGTAGCCCTGGGTATAGGCAGGGAAGATGACATGGGGGCTTGAAGGGATCAAGGAATAGGAGGGATAGAGAATCTGGAGTCTCCAGGCTTTTGGAGACAGAGAGTAACTTTTGCTATGGGGCTGCTCCATTTAATATGGTAGACACTCACCACAAACAGCAATTAAGCATTTGATATGTGGCTATTACAACTGAGGACTAATTTTTAAATTTCATTTTAATTAATTTTAATGTAAAATGTAAAACTGAAGTGGTGTAAAATATGTTTCCTAACTTTGTTTGATAGGATTACATTTTACTTTATCCACTGTACTGCATAAGATATTCTATTGAATTGCACTGCATTGTATTATACTGTATTGCTCACAGTAAGTTCCTGAGTTATTTCTAGTATCACATTAATAACTTTTATATGATTATATGGTAAAATATTTTTTATGTACTGAGTTACCCAAAATATACTATTAAAATTAATTTCACTTGTTGTGTTTTGCTTTTTTTTAATGTGGCAACTAGAAACTTCTAAATTACATGTCTGGCACACAGAATATTTCTTTTTTAAAAATATGTATTTATTTATTTGGCTGCATGGGTCTTAGTTGAGCATGCAGGATCTTTAGTTGTGGCATGTGGGATCTAGTTCCCTGACCAGGGATCAAACCCAGGCCCCTTGCATTGGGAGCATGGAGTCCTAGCCACTGGACCACCAGGGAAGTCCCTCACAAAATATTTTTACTCATCAGTGCTGCTGTGAAGACATCTTAGGACCTATAGTGCGAAGGGGCTTGGAATGATACCCAGGGGAACTGGTTGCTTTTAGTTTTGTTTGAAGCAGATCTCTATGTTTTCTTCCAGGTTGTCCAACTCTGTTGACCAGGAAGGAAAATAACAGAGGGAGCGGGCAAGCAGGTAGCTCAGTATGTGTAGCTCAGGAGAGCTTGCAGAGTACACTGGAGTCAGACTGTATTGTTCTGAACTCTGGCTCTACCACGTAACCAAATTTCCCGAGTCTCCTTCAGGCTCTTCATCTATAAAAATGCCCAAAATTATCTTGTGTACTTTATAGGGATTGTTGGGAGGGTTAAATGAGATAATCCAATGTAAAGAACTGAGCATGGAGTCTGGCACATCTTACATGCTCAGTTAACTACAAGGGGGCCACTGGAGCATTATTTGGAAATAAAGAAGGTGCAAATGAAAGCTCTTCCTGTACAACAGAGCTTGGGTTGCCATGGCTTAAGAAGGTACACCATGTCCACGTGTCTCCTCAGCATTTACCTTTCTAGACAAAAGAACTGCACAGAATTATTTACTCAATCCTCTATGCTGCTGATTAATATATTGCTTTTTTCTAAGTCCATTATGTTTTTAAGGTACATTGATGAAACAATCTTACATGCTTAAGGATCACGAAAACTGGTAAGGTAGCATTTCTGAATTATGTGTAACAACAGCTAAGATGTAGCTAGCTTTTTTGTTCCAAATCCTACAGTGAATCAATGTCTTCAGTTAAGAATTGACAGTAATACCTGAATCTCATTCTCGAGTAAACGAGAACATCCATTTGTATGTACAGACGGATTCATTTTACCTAAATGCTTTCTTTACTACTTCCCTGACATTTTGCATGAACTTGAGACCAGCAATTTGGCTTCTTATGTCCCAAAAGGTTCAGGTTGACTGTAAACTTGGGAGTTTACACTGTGTTCTCCCTCTTCTACATGTTTTACTTTAGAAATAGTAATAAATAAACTAACTTTCTCACATTTGTAATCTCAGACATGTCCATCTATGCTTAACCTCTGTTCTGTCTTCCAGTCCCCTCCCTATTCCTGACTTTTAAAAATATTTCTCCCAGCCTCCCTCTGACTAAATTTATTTAATGGCCTTTGTGTGGAGTCTTTTCACAGTTTATCCCTAGCTTCCATAACTATGCAATGTTCCTCAAGAACTCTAGAGAATTTGTCAAACACGATTCCTCCTCACAAAGGAGTAGCCTATCCCAGCAAAAGGTTATATCTGCTTAAAAACTGTAAAATCCACTTTCCCAACACATAAACTTCTGCAGAATTTGTTTTAGATTCCACTCGTCCCACAAGTTCAGTTCAGTTCTCGCTCAGTCGTGTCTGACTCCTTGCGACCCCATGAACTGCAGCACGCCAGGTCCCCCTGTCAATCACCAACTCCTGGAGTTTACTCAGATTCATGTCCATTGAGTCGTGATGCCATCGAACCATCTCATCCTCTGTCGTCCCCTTCTCCTCCCACCTTCAGTCTTTCCCAGCATCAGTGTCTTTTCAAATGAGTCAGTTCTTCCACAAAGACCAAGAAAAATTCCACAGACACCACATTAAGTTTATCGTCTGATTCTCAACAAGGCATTATCCTCTATGAGGCTCACTTTTATCATCTGTAAAATGGGCATAATATACATGTGTTAGGTTGCTTCGGTCATCTCTGACCCTTTGCGACCTATGGACTGTAGCCTGCCAGGCTCCTCTGTCCATGGGATTCTATAGGCACAAATACTGGAGTAGGTTGCCATCCCCTCCCGCAGGGGAATCTTTCCAACCCAGGGATTGAACCCACGTCTCTTACATCTTCTGCCTTAGCAGGTAGGTTCTTTATCACTAGTGCCACCTGGGAAACCCATAATTTAGATGTCCTTTGCTAAATAGAGCAGGCCATCTCATTACTCATGAATGTATATAAAACACTCTGGGAAAAGCTCAAAGTCTTTTACAAGCATTAGGCCATGAATCTTTCTGAAGTGGACTGTTAATTAGGTGTCATTATGCTTTGTTTAATAGATGGAAAACCTGAGGCTTGGGAACACAATACCACATAATGGCTATCTTAGAAATCTAGCCTAGGCTTTACACAGCAGACTGAGAGATTGCGGGGAGTTGGGGTAGGGATCTGAATAGGAATTCACTCTGCTCCAGTTCTTTATCAAGAAACTGCATTACTACAAAATTCTCTCCTGTTACTGGTTGCCCTGCCCCTCCTACTTCCTCATGCAGTCCAGTAATGGGGAAATGGGTGGGAAAGTCGGAATTCCCTACTGAACATATAATGCCTTCCCCACTTCCGTGAACCCTAGAACAGATACTAAAGACAAATTTAGTTTCACAGATCTCATTACAACTCCTCCACATTTTGTTACTGATCCCTGGAAACTTTTCCTATCAGACATCCAACAAAATAAAGAGGCTGTAGACATTTATCAACAAGAACACAGTCTCCGCAAATAAACCTGTCAGGCTACTCCAGCTTTACTATCTGACCTACAACTGGGTACATGGTGTGGCCTCAAGAACTCCGGATAAACCTTATGTCTTCACCCAAAAGAGATACCGTGGATCCAAAAGGTCAAAAAAGAGGTAATGGAAATTTTATATAGCCAGTGAGCTTTTACAAACTATTATTATGTACCTGCTGACAATGATTAATGGAAACTAGAAATCCTTTAATCCCAGAGTGGTATTTTGAAAAATATTTCCTGAGAAAACAATTCCCAAACGGGAAAAAGATAAAGCAACACTATTTACTTAAAGACAAACAAAAAATATGTCCAACAATTGGGGAGTGGTTCGAAAATATCATTGCATATTAACAAGACAGACTGTCAAAAGGCTATTAAAAATGATAATTATTCCTATAAGAAGATGCCTATTTTGAAAACTGTTACCCAAAGAATAGCATGTCTAAGTATAATCTCATAAAGTATGTGTGTGTGTGTATATATACATATATACACACACACATATGTGTGTGTGTTTATGTATCTATATATGTGTTATACATGTAAAGATTATCGAATTTAGAGTTACATAAATGGTTGCACACAATGCTCCTTTGGTTAGTTATTTTCTAGAAAGTTGTTAAAGATTTGTAGAAAGTCAAATGATGATAAAGATGATGGAGAGGGGAGTTTACCAAGATTCTCTCTGGAACAGTTTGGGGGTTATTTTAAATCTCTTTTTTGCAAGCTTCAGTATTGTTCACAATTTTTTAACAATGAATATATAAAGTTCTATAAAATGACTTCTTTTTAATGATGGCAGGGAGAGTCCAGAAAGCACACTGAGAGCTGAGGAATGCTAGTGGCAGGCAGAGTTCCATCCTTGGTCTGGGGGAGGAAAGCGGGATGTGTCACCAGCTGAGCCTCAAAAACCTTCAGCTATGATTCCAGAATCTATGAACAAGAATTCTTTAATGCACTGCTTCTGTAACTGGCTTAAATTTGTGACAAATAAGCTGAATATCATTTTAAAAAAGTAAAAAGCATTCATACCTAAAACTTACATATCTAACAGCATTCAAAACTCAGTTAAATTGTTTTCTTTTTCTCTGCATGCTTAAAGGATCAAGCATTTTTATTACTCAAGGCAGGAAAATAAAATAGAAAGCCAACTGCCTTCTATGAAACAAAAACAATCCCAATGGTAAAAACTAACTCTGCTGCTGCTGCTGCTAAGCCGCTTCAGTCGTGTCCGACCCTGTGCGACCCCAGAGACAGCAGCCCACGAGGCTCCCCAGTCCCTGGGATTCTCCAGGCAAGAACACTGGAGTGGGTTGCCATTTCCTTCTCCAATGTATGAAAGTGAAAAGTGAAAGTGAAGTCACCCAGTCGTGTCTGACTCTTAGTGACCCCATGGACTGCGGCCCACCAGGCTCCTCCATCCACGGGATTTTCCAGGCAGGAGTGCTGGAGTGGGGTGCCATTGCCTTCTCCAAAACTAACTCTACTGCGTGCTTAAATTATTTGCAGAATAATAAACACTGAAATCACTACTATGTAGGAAAAAAAAAACACAATTTAACTTTGGGGTTCAGTTCAGTTCAGTCTCTCAGTCGTGTCCAACTCTTTGCGACCCCATGAATCGCAGCAAACCAGGCCTCCCTGTCCATCACCAATCCCAGAGTTCATCCAAACTTATGTCCATCAAATCGGTGATGCCATCCAGCCATCTCATCCCCTGTCATCCCCTTCTCCTCCTGCCCCCAATCCCTCCCAGCATCAGAGTCTTTTCCAATGAGTCAACTCTTCGCATGAGGTGGCCAAAGTATTGGAGTTTCAGCTTTAGCATCAGTCCTTCCAAAGAACACCCAGGACTGATCTCCTTTAGAATGGACTGGTTGGATCTCCTTGCAGTCCAAGGGACTCCCAAGAGTCTCCTCCAGCACCACAGTTCAAAAGCATCAATTCTTTGGCACTCAGCTTTCTTCACGGTCCAACTCTCACATCCATACATGACTACAAGAAAAACCATAGCCTTGACTAGATGGACCTTTGTTGGCAAAGTAATGTCTCTGCTTTTCAATATGCTATCTAGGTTGGTCATAACTTTCCTTCCAAGGAGGAAGTGTCTTTTAATTTCATGGCTGCAATCACCATCTACAGTGATTTTGGAGCCCCCAAAAATAAAGTCTGACACTGTTTCCACTGTTTCCCCATCTATTTCCTATGAAGGGATGGGACCAGATGCCATGATCTTGGTTTTCTGAATGTTGAGCTTTACGCCAACTTTTTCACTCTCCACTTTCACTTTCATCAAGAGGCTTTTTAGTTCTTCTTCACTTTCTGCCATAAGGGTGGTGTCATCTGCATATCTGATGTTTTTCCCGGCAATCTTGATTCCAGCTTGTGTTTCTTCCAGCCCAGCGTTTCTCATGATGTACTCTGCATAGAAGTTAAATAAGCAGGGTGACAATATACAGCCTTGACATACTCCTTTTCCTATTTGGAACCAGTCTGTTGTTCCATGTCCAGTTCTAACTGTTGCTTCCTGACCTGTATACAAATTTCTCAAGAGGCAGGTCAGGTGGTCTGGTATTCCCATCTCTTTCAGAATTTTCCACAGTTTATTGTGATCCACACAGTCAAAGGCTTTGGCATAGTCAATAAAGCAGAAATGTCATGTGGAAATCTCACAAGTTGTGGCTGAAACTTAATATTGGGGGATACTTGAGGACATGACAGTTTCCAAAGAAATAGCTAACAGAAGAACACTATTAGAACTCTATTCAGAATAAAGAGAAGAGACATTACAAGTTTTCCCTATTAAATCAGGCTAGAATTTTGCAAAACCGTAAGGTAAAGGAAGTAAGATACTTGACAGAGTTCTACTTTATAAGCCTTTCATGTAGTATATGACGATGTAAAGTTTTTCATTTTGATACTCTGTAGCTAAGCATTTCCAAAGCTCTCAACCTAAAAAAATAAATAGCCTATAGTTACCAAAGGAAAAATATATGAAATATTGCTGAAATCCAGAGAAATCTTCCTCTTTTAGAAATGTAAAACCTAGAGGATTTGAAACCTAATTTGCACACACTTCCCTTCCTCTTCCAAAGCTACTCCCCTTAGCTATAAAAATCAAGACAATCACGACACTATGCTAAGAAATATATGGGTGAAAAACAACTAATAATAAGTAAAATTAATGTTGTCCTCTCAATGTTTTCAATCAGGATTATTTCTAAATAATATACTTGGGAATACTTAAATTGAATACTGTACGGCTTCAGTCTATTCAGCCAAAGAGAAGTGAAAGTACTATCAAGAATTTAGTGAATATACACTACTGTTTGTTAATCAGCTATACTCTGATACAAAATAAAAAGTTTGAAAAAATAAAAATATAATAGATTAAAAAAGAATTTAGTGAATATAGACTATTGGATACAACTTGGATAATTATAACAATATATATATGTGTGTGTGTATATATATATATAACTATCAAGTGTTGACAATTATCTGGAAAATTCATGTGATACAATGATCTAGTATTCATTAGACATGCACTCTTAACCTGGGAGAGTTCGCATTTCAGCTAAGAAGACAAAAAGAAGAACTTATATGAATTACTCAGCACATTAAAGAAAAGGTATGCTGCTTCGAAAAAGATGTTGCAATGTCTTCAAAGGTTCTGTTTAGAAAAAGGAAAGGACCTCTGTGGAAATACAGAGGGAAGAATGAAAACTGAAGGTATTCCCCTTGGCCAAGCTTTTGTTCACAATGGTACCTAGTGAGTTCCAACTGAGTGTTTCCTAACCATCCTATCCTTTGCTGTCATCCTTCAGAATGACTGCTGTATCTGCTCCACTGTAGCAACTGGCAGCACTGGTTTTTCTGGATTCCCAATGCATAGCCACCATCATGAGAGCATAGAGCTTTGCCTTTTCTACACAGATAAGGTGGTGTGTGATCAACACTCTTCCTACTTCAGTGGAAGCTAACTCTTGCGTCACTCCTCTATGCGTAACCAGAAAATCATGTTGGTATTGTCAAGCTACTGAGATAGAAAGCTGTAAGATCACACTGCATTAAGGGAGCCTGAAGAATGTCTCAGCTGGTTAAACAGGGTTGGGAAAGTTGTGATCATCTGTGAGGAGCAGGGTAAGTCCGTCATCCCTGCTCATCCAAGCCAGAAACAGGAACTTGGTGCCCATTTCAAGAAAAGGCGTGAGCTCTGAAACGGGAAGAGAGGATGTTGCTGCTGGTCAGGCAACTATGTGATAAATGCCTCCAGAAGGACATATGATAATTTCCACTGGAGATCACATGATCACCAATGACACCAGGCCCATCTTTCAGCTTAAAACATTAGACTTATAGAGGCTGAGTTTCACTGAAAAGTGTAACACTAACAGGACAAGGGGACATAATGAGTCCTCCTAGACAAAGCCAATTTGAGAAGCAGGAACCAGGACTCTATGAACAGTAAGCTATACTCTACTCAAGCTAGGGCTGGAGAGGGGTTTTGCTTCCTATGACTCCTGGAATCAACTGGTAGCAGATCCTTAGTGTGGTATAAGAAGGAATGAGGGGCCTAAACTGGGCTGGGTGAGAAAACACACGCAGGCTGGTTAGAAAATGTTTACTGGGACTTCCCTGGTGGTCCAGTGGTTAGGACTCCGTGCTTTCAGTGCAGGGGGCCCAGGTATGATCCCTGGCCAGGGAACTAGGATCCCACATGCCATATGGTGCACCCAAAAAGTAAAAAAGATAAATTAAAAATAAAAGAAAATGCTTAGTCTGGGTAAAGGTAGGAAAAATGCCAGCACACTGCTGTGGCTAAACCACACTAGTCCCTTTGCAGGGATGATTAAGAAAGCTACACTTCAGGCACTAAGAGCAGAGTAAACAAACCTTCTGCTTTCTCTCCCGCCTGAGAGTCCAATAAAATGAAAATTGAGGGACAAACCCACAAGGATGGAGAGAATGTGAAAAGAGACAACAGTAAAAATACTTTGGTGGGGTGAAGGGAAGCCAAGATCCACCCTGATTTATACCATGGAATCTCAAAATGCTAAATTGTTGTTGTTCAGTCTCTCGGTGTCCGACTCTTTGCAACCCCATGGACTGCAGCATGGCAAGCTTCCCTGTCCTTTATTATCTCCCAGAGTTTGCTCAAACTCATGTCCACTGAGTCGGTGATCCCATCTAACCATCCCATCCTCTGTCGTCCCCTTCTCCTCCTGCCCTCAATCTTTCCCAGCATCAGGGTCTTTTCCAATAAGTTGACTCTTCGGATCAGGTGGCCAAAGTATTGGAGCTTCAGCATCAGTCCTTCCAGTGAATATTCAGAGTTGATTTCCTTTAGGATTGGCTGGTTTGATCTCCTTGCAATCTAAATAAGTCAAGACGATGGCATCCTCTGTAGGGGGAGGGGTGATTGAAAATGAAAATTGAAAGCCTCCTAAGGAAGCAATTAGGTCTCCCAGGTCTCAGCCAGTCTGAGCAGTTAAATGATTGCCCCTTCTCCACCCCAGCAAAAAAACACCTGGAGTTTCTCCCCTGCCTCTTCCCCCAGAGGAGTTACAGGAATATGTAACTACCCGCAAAGAGGGCAGAAAACAGAAGGTCTCTGTATTGGAGTATGTCAGCCACAGCTCAGGTGTTTTAATACCATGGAGGGGTTACATGAACATGCAGATGCTGAGACAATCAGCCTCTTCTCCACCTAGCTCCCAGATCCCTGACAGCCAAGCTCTTCCCATCAGGCAGGAAAAAGACTGCAAGAGCTCTTTCTGAGCACCCTCACCAGCCCAGGAGGCACTAACATCAGAGTCTCCCCAAATCACCCCATACTGAATTTCCCAGTCAACAAACCCACTATATCTTTAGCTTTTTAATTCCCCATTTAGATATGAGTAGACAATGTAGGATATCAGAAATGCAAGGAAAGTCTCTAACACAAAAGGTAAAGACCTAAACAGACAGACAATAGCAACCTGGGGAAACAGTCTGTGGAGGAAGGAAAAAGCTTTAAAAAACAAAACTCCTCAGAAAGATAAGACACTGAAACCATGAAACAAAATCAAGAAAGAAAGAAATACAAAAGCCACACACAAATACATATGTATATATATTCAGGGAACAAAAAGGTTTTAATTTTAAATATTTAAAATATGACTGATTACACTCATGAAAAACTCAGTGGAAGGAGTTCATGATAATATTGAGAAAATCTCACCCAAAATAGAAACAAGAAATAAAAAGACAGATAAGAGTGAAGAAAAGGTAAGAAAATATCTAGTATCCAGCCCAAAATATCTAGTATCTCAACAATAATTTTCTGAAAGTGACATCATAGAGAAAAAGTAATGACCAATAAGATAACTCAAGAAAAGTTCCCAAATTGAAAGACACAGATTTCTGGACTGGAAGAACCCAGAACAGTGGATGAAAACAGACCCATATCATAGCACACATGAAAATTTCAGGCTATGGAGGCCAAGAGAAAATTCTATCAACTTCCAGAAAGGAATTCTATAAACTTACTTCTACAAACAGCAGGTGTGTAGAAAGGTTACAGACAAAATTAAGAAATCAGAACAATTTTACAATTGTTAATTGTTAAGATTCCTTAACAATTAAGGACTCTGAATTTCTCAACAGCAACACCACAATCCAGGAGGGGATGATGAGACAATGCCTTCAAATCTTCCATCCTATAAATCTGCAGCCAGATAAACTATCAATTTACAGTGGTAAACATATTTTCAGCACTTGCTATTAAATGAATAGACAAAACACAAATCAATAAACTTAACAGAAAAAAATACACATCCTATGCAGCCTTCACCAGGAAACTTATTGAGGATGGACTACACCAAAACAAAGGAGTCTGCAAAGATGAGAAAGGCATGTGCCACGGGTAACAGGAGAACTGATACAGGAGAGGAATGATGAGGATTCCCAGGATGATGACAAACGGAGGTCCTCAGGGTGACATCTGTGCCCATATGTAGAAGGCAGCCAGTCCAGACTAGAGCAAGCCAGGAGGCTCAGGGACACCTTCTTCGAGGAAAATGCAATTGACTGAATACCTGATGCATCCAAGGGAAGAATTTGAAAACTATTCAAAAGTTTTGGGTAAAATTAATGATGAGTACATAAAAAGCTAAGTCAGTGAACAAACAAAGCAATTACTGACTCTGAAGAAAAGAAGTTGTACTTGGCTTGGCTATGAATATTGATCTAATTACTATTTAACTATAGCAAGGATAGGAAAATAAGGAAGCTGTGGTTAGATGGGGGGGTCAGAGGGAAAAAGAGAACCAAGTCATCATCTTCCACAGCGGGAAGTGAACAGATAAACCTTCAGACTGAAAAGTGCAACTACAAGTATCGCCTACAAGGAATAAATACCAAAAGAACCAGCTCAGGGAATCACAAGTGTTTATTTCTGGAGAGGGAAACATGTAACTTGGATTAAAAGTTTAAAACTAAAACTAAAAAGAAAGAGAAGAATATAACAAAACAAAAAACATAGAGGCTTCTGTGCCCTTTTATTATTTGCTTTTGCTCTGTTTCCCTAATAACAATTTGTTTGGGAAATTCCAGCCTTGTTTCACCTAAACAAAAGAAAATATCATTTTCTACATCTAGACCATGCAGCTGTGGTCATCTGAGCTCTGAACAGTCAGACTTAGTGGGAAAGTTAATAGTTATAATCCAATTCAAGAAGGACTGGCTGAGCCAGAGCAGAGATGCAAAGGCAAGCCTGGGTGGAGGCATGCTTGTAGGTGAAAACTGCTATGCCTCTCTCCTCTGGGGTTCTTTTCAACATAGCTAGTCTCATGGCATAATCTCCTGGGACAGGATAATTTTAGAACTGCCAGGGACCATGGACCAATTGCACTCCTTTCTAGCAGACTCCAGTTACTCCAGCTAAGGCAGCTCACCTTCACAGTGATCAGGTGCTCCACTTTGCCTGAGTCGACCGGATAAAAGAACACAGTAAGGGCTCTGAAACAGGCAGCCCCGTCATCAACAGCATCTATGCACCAAGCTGAGAGTCAACAGCCCTGTCAACTACGTGGACTATCCCTGCCCTGAACAAGAAAATGATTCTCTCCAGGGGTGGAATCCCAGGGAGCAGTGGAGTGGGGTGGAAGCCAAGGAGCTGGAAGAGCTGGGGTGGGGAAGGGAGGCACCAACCAGGTCAACCTGGAGGAACCTGTAGGTAGAGATATGCCTGGAGCGCAAGGCTCAGGCTGCCAGCGCTCTATACACACAAAGGAAGGTCTCTACCAGCAATTCTTCCCCAAGCAAAAAGTGGCCAGACACAGCCACAATGCCACCAGCCATCCTGTCCAGGGTCAGCTTAGGAAGCAAAGATCGCCTTTTTCTTGAGATTCACTATGATTTGATAAAACATAGATTCTGCCCTTGAGTGACTAGCTGCTGACAAAATATGATGACTATTTTGATACACAATAAGCAAGGAACAGGTTGACAGTGCTAGAACATATATTAATATTCTTTTTTTTTTTTTTTTCTGTTTGGGAAGATGTGAAAATTCTAGTTCAAGAACCTGTGTGTGGCAAACTAGAGGTTTGCCAATCAAACAACACTGATTCCCATGTGTTTGCAACGCTTGCCCTACACAGTTCTACAAACCAAAATGTACACACCCTCTGAGAAGAATCAAGATCATTAACATAAATGCAGTAAGCATCTAGAACTGACAAAAGAATATACTGATCAGATTAACTGGAGTATTGGGAAAGTATGGCTTTTCCCTAAACTATGAAAATGTACCTAAACCAAAAAAAAAAAATTCAAATACTTAAGGAGGCTGTTATACACATTTTCTATTCTCCATATAAATCATGACACTCCATGTGATTCTCAAAAACTAAGCTACCAGTATCACAAACCAACCTGTTAAATCCTAAACTTACTTGGGAAACCTACGGGTTTGTTGGAGTGTTTCCTTCTTTCTAGCTCTTTAGGGAAGAATTATCTAGAAAAAAAAGTGAATTCTCAGAATTTCCTAAGAGGAAAAAAATGGGCATTCACTGGAAAAACACAGGGTATATGCTCAGAACACTTAACTATTTTGGATAAGCTTCAAACCCACTTAGCCACCAGTCATCCTGTTGCTCTAACTTAACACTGAGACCTACCCTTCTAATCAAGTCTTCAGTTTCCAAAGAATGGCAACAGATGAGACTGTTTCCGAATCTGATATACAGCAACTTGTTCTTCCATGGAGGAAAAAAAAAAACAAAATCAAACCAAAAGGAAACTTAGGATCCGAAGGAAAGCGCACACCCCCGAGTCAAGGCCCTAGTTTCCCCAACACATGTATTCACCGACTCCCTGCTATCGAGATTCAAACACAGTTTCCCAGATTTAAAATTGTGAGGCTGGTGGGGAGAGGCACTCAGACACATGCAACCGTGGAAAGTCTGTCGATTCTGCCAACTCTCGCATCAAGACTTCGCTGCTGCCCAAGAAGAGAGGAGGAGTGAAGTCCGCGGCGAGGCTGGAAGTGAACCCAACGCTGAATTTGCTGCAGGGCGGCCTCGGTCCCAAGACTCTAAAGGAGAAGGGGCGGGCGCTCCTCGGGAGAAGCCAGCGCCGGAGCCCAGGGGACGGAGAAGCTGCGGCCGCCGGAAGGCGCGGCTACGCCGGGACGCGCACCTGTCCCTCCGTAGCCCGCAGAGGACGGGGGTCCTCACCTGGGGCGGCGAGCTCCGGCTCACGGCCGCGCGGGGTAGAGAAAATCCTTCCTGGTTCCATGAGAGTCAGCCTCTGGGCTGGTGGAACCCTCCTCTCGCCGCACACATCCCCACCCACCCTTCCCCGCCCCGAGTGGCGCAGGCCCGAGGCCGCCCCGCCGGCCCGCAGCGCCCTTACCTGGCTGGAGTACACCGCTTCGCGGAGCCCGGGACACTGAAGTCCGCCGGAGCCGCGGAGTCCTGTGCCTGGAGCCCCACCCCCTCCTCCGCTCTCCCCGCCCCGGCCGGCCCGGCGACCGCCCGGCCCGAGAGGGCTCCGCCTCCAGCTCCGGGAGGCCGGCGGCGACCTGTTCCCACTGCTCTGCTGCGGTTCTGAGACTGAAGGTGGGAGTGGGTCGCTTACGCGTTCCGACTCCCGGGACCCAGCGGGAGTTTCGGGGAAGTCGCGGGAACGTCCCTGGTGTTTCCTGGACGCAGGAACCTCCTCCTTCCTGCCCCCCACCAACCGCCCCGCGAGGACGCAGACACCCCTGGCCCGGGAGAACCCCGAGTGTGCCACCTGTGGGTGACCGGGGACTCGATCGGAACTAGGGACCACACCTCCCCTTCCGCTAAATGGTGGCGAGCCAGGTGGTAACGCAGTGAGGTGGAGCGAAGCAGCCAGTTTTACCAAAAGAATAAGTATTTTTCTGTCCAACTTGAAGCAGCAGAGCGCATCTGATACACTTACAGGTCA
Organism: Bos grunniens; assembly: GCF_055505025.1. NCBI lineage: Eukaryota > Metazoa > Chordata > Mammalia > Artiodactyla > Bovidae > Bos > Bos grunniens. The sequence continues at coordinate 51,481,511 of NC_141170.1, read as the reverse complement.
CGTGGTGTGTGTATGTGTGTGTGTTCTCGCTCAGCGGCTCAGCCCTTTCTGACTCTGCGACCCCATGGAATTATAACAGGTCACGTGGTGTGTGTGTGTGTGTGTTCTCACTCAGTGGCTCAGCCCTTTCTGACTCTGCGACCCCATGGAACTATCATAACCTTGATAATCGACGTTACTCCAGCATTAAAAAAAAAAAAAAAAAGTCCACCATTTTATGTAGGGTGAAAGGCACAGAGAATTTAAAGAAACTACCTAATGTCAACCAACAACAAACTGAAAGGCTGGAATTCAAATCCCTGTAGTCTGCCTCCTGATTTTGAACGCTAAACCACAGCTCTCCTGGCTCACCAAATCTGAGTGTCCACCATGTCTCATGAGGAGAAGGAAATGGCAACCCACTCCAGTATTCTTGCCTGGAGAATCCCATGGACCCAGGAGCCTGGCGGGCTATAGTCCGTGGGGTTACAAAGAGTCGGACACGACTGAGCAACTAAGCACAGCCCAGCACATGTCTCATGAGCTGTTAAGAGGCCAGAGAAATACAAGGACTCTGCCCTCCAGAAGCTTTTAGTATAATGGGGCGAAAGGGACAGTCAGTCATCAATAAGCAAGTGAAAAATGAAGCCATGCACGTGCAAGAAGCGTCCTGGCTAAAATACAGTAGGGTGATGGAATTGAGAGTGTCGGGAGGGGAAGACCACAGATCCAGTTGTCTCCAAGGCTTCTCGAAGGAGGTGACAATGGAGCTGGGAGCTGAATGATCGGCCAGGTAGTCAGCCTGAAGATGAAGCAATGGGAAAGTCACATTCATTAATCCTCATTCTACCTTGTGCTTGTTGGAGACCTAAAAGCATGCCTTCCTATATATTCTCTCTCTTTTCCTCATACAGTAACCCTGAGAAGTCTGACAAGATTCTATTTTACAGAAAAAAAAATCTAATGATTAATGATTTGCCTAAGAGGGAGGGGCGATGGGAAGAGGGCACAGATTTGAACCAAGGCTTTCTGATTCCAAAACCTCTTTCACTCAGGTGAGGGCCTTGAGTATGATGTCTCAGAATGAATCTAGTAAAATTTCTCTTTGGTGATCTTGCCTCTTCGCAGCCCCAGTCTCTTCTGCTGCCTGTTGACTGGTTAAAGAATTTCCCCCAGGGCAGGTGCTCTTTGAGGGAGCGCAGGTCAGGAACCTTCTGAAAGTATGGAAAATGTATGTGTGTGTGCAAATTATAATTATGTAATTATGGTAATAATGTTGGCTTTCTCCCAAGAAAAATGCTCACATATATATGTATAAGGGAGAGAACTTAGAATTCTCATCAGATTGATCCAAAAAAGGTAAAAGTCACTGTCTTGAGTTTAACAGATACTTGTGGTGATTAAAAGAACTAATTTTCAGCTCACTTTCCCTGGAGGGAGGCAGGTCTGGTGACTCCTGTTTTTGACTTGGTGAGACTCTTAAAGTTTATGAAGGTTGATGGAAAGGGAAGCAAATCCCGATCCTCACATAACACCTTCATAAATGGCCTCCCTTCTTAGAAGAGAAGTTCTGTGTTGTCACTCTCTGTTCTCAAGAAAACCATAGACTGATCTGTAAACAAAACATCTAGGTAAACATAACTCTTTATTGGTGACAATTAGTTTCCATAACATTATGCCATTTCCAGAAGAAAGCATTGTTTATATTACCAGTCAAGGAGCATAAGTAGGTGATTAACACATGTATATCATCTCCAAAGCCAGTAGAGAGTACTGGCATTGGTTTTCAGCAGTGTTTTTAGAGACAGTGTCAGAAGGAGAGCTTCAGCTACATTAATGAAAAGGTGTAAAACTGAACTCAGGATGTGGTAGACCTAAAAAATTTAACCTGTACTATTTCTTATGTGAAATGGGCAGTAGCTTTAATAGAAAACAGCATACATATTATGTATGGCTGAATCCCTTTGCTGCTCACCTGAAACTATCACAACATTGGTTGTTAATCTGCTATACCCCAATACAAAATAAAAAAAAAAATTAAAGAAATATCTAGCTGCAGTTTATGTCAGTGTTCTGCCTATGTTTTCCTCTAACAGTGTTATAGCATCCAGCCTTAGATTTAGGTTTTTAATCCATTTTGAGTTTCTCTTTGTATATGGTGTTAGGGAGTGTTCTAATTTCATTCTTTTATTAATATATGTAACTCTGAAATGGCATATATGGAAAAAGAATCTACAAGAGAGTGGAGATATATATATATATAGCTGATTCATTTTTGCTGTGTATCTGAAACTAACACAACATTGTAAATCAACTATACTCCAATAAAAGAATTTTTAAAGAAAAGAAAATAGTATACAAGGTTAGGCTTATGTAACTCAAACTTTTAGGTTGGGCCTCTTCCAAAGAAGGAATCTGGTGATGGACCTGAAAAGATTTCTTCCTCTTCCTCCAAGGAAAAGATTCAAACATTCTTACTGCCCTGTTTATTTTAATAAAGTTGAAATATAGACGGGGGGAAAAGGCGATCTATGACTTCTTTGAGAGAGGGACTCCCTTCTTACCATATATCCACATGGCTTCATAAAATTCATATGTTTAGGTGAGAAATATCAGGTTGACGTAATCTTAGTTCCTTAAGAAAAGAAAATGCCTCTTTTTAACTTTCAGATAGATTCCACATGATGCCTGAGAAGACATGCAGAATCAACAAGGAAAGTTTGTAAATAAAGTGGTGTTTAGCATTTGGAGCTTCACTCTTTTTTGTACCTCTCTGGCTTCCTTTTGTAACATTCTTCCTAACCATTGTCCACGCCCGTCCAAGGTGAATAGTAAATGTTTGTGGAATAAATGAATGATAACAACAATGATGCTAATAATGTAGACCTTATCAGTCTTGTATAGAGTCTGTTCCTACATGAACATCACTTCATTGTGGTGATATGATATGTCTGCCTCTCTTTCCATCATGTACTGAAAGTACATGTAAAAAGTATAATGGTTGCTTCTTTGGAACTAAATACATGGGAGGAAAGAGTTCTATGTTGGACACAAAATCAAAAATTATACTCCTGGGGATAGCTGGGAAATAAATCATTTGAAAGAAGGAAAAAGCATCATGTACAAAGCATGTGCATAAGATCGTCAGTTCAGTTCAGCCGCTCAGTCGTGTCAACTCTGCGACCTTATGAACTGCAGCATGCAAGGCCTCCCTGCAATCACCATCTGCAGTGATTTTGGAACCCAAAAAAATAAAGTCAGCCATTGTTTCCACGGTTTCCCCATCTATTTGCCATGAAGTGATGGGACTGGATGCCATGATCTTAGTTTTCTGAATGTTGATCTTTAAGCCAACTTTTTCACTCTCCTCTTTCACTTTCATCAAGAGGCTCTTTAGTTCTTCTTCACTTTCTGCCATAAGGGTGGTGTCATCTGCATATCTGAGGTTATTGATATTTTTCCCAGCAATCTTGATTCCAGCTTGTGCTTCTTCCAGCCCAGCATTTCTCATGATGTACTCTGCATAGAAGTTAAATAAGCAGGGTGACAATATGCAGCCTTGACGTACTCCTTTTCCTATTTGGAACCAGTCTGTTATTCTATGTCCAGTTCTAACTGTTGCTTCCTGACCTGCATACAGGTTTCTCAAGAGGCAGGTCAGGTGGTCTGGTATTCCCATCTCTTTCAGAATTTTCCACACTTTATTGATCATCACTCATAATAATAAAGAATATTATTCATCACTCAGAATAAAAAATTTATAAGATCATAACTCATAATAATAAAATAAATGCCCAGTAACAGGGAAATTTTTAAGCAAAATATATCAATAGTATGGCATGTCAGGCTATCATTAAAAACAGTATGTTAATTAAATAAGTGTGAAGGAAACCTTATTAAAGTTAAATTTAAAAGTATAACACCATCCTTTACATATCCTGTGTGTGTGTGTGTGAGCATGCACATGTGCGTGTGCACACATGCTAACATGCTCAGTCATCTCTGACTCTTTGCAACCCCATGGACTGTAGTCTGCCAGGCTCCTCTGTCCATGGAATTTCCCAGGCAAAAATATTGAATTGGTTTTCCATTCTCTACTCCATACATATCCTATGATTGCAACTAAACAAAAATTATGTGGGAAGAAAATTGTTGGGTTGATAATAAGAATTATGAACAGTTATTGAGGAGGGGGTTCTTGGGTGCCAGACTGTTTAAATGCATTAGATCAATTCACCTAATTCTCACAACAACTGTGTGAGGTACAATAGTTTTAACAAAAAGCTGTGTGCAGTTCTTCTTTTCATTTTACAAATGAGAGGACTAATGCAGAGGCCCTAAGTATAATTTCGGAGAAGGCAATGGCACCCCACTCCAGTACTCTTGCCTGGAAAATCCCATGGATGGAGGAGCCTGATAGGCTGCAGTCCATGGGGTCACTAAGAGTCGGACACGACCAAGCGACTTCACTTTCACTTTTCACTTTCATGCATTGGAGAAGGAAATGGCAGCCCACTCCAGTGTTCTTGCCTTGAGAATCCCAGGGCCAGGGGAGCCTAGTGGGCTTCATTCGTGGCACGACTGAAGTGACTTAGCAGCAGCAGCAGCAAGTATAATTTGCCTGAAGTCACACAGCCAAGATATGAATATAAAGCTTTATGACTCTAGAGTTTAAAACTTTAACCATTCAAAGCTGCCAGGGAAAATATGTTTGAATCATGGATCATGGTGTTTTTTTTTTTAATTCCTTCTATAAAGTTTTAATGTTGATTTAACAGTAAGTAAAAACATATTAAATTACAGAGTTAGAAAAAAAGGCCCCAAAGTAAAACCAGATTATGCTCAGAAGAAAACATATAAAAAGGTAAGAAGAGGAACATATTGAGTGAAACCATGTGGGTTTGGCCAATTTTTATTTTGGATTAGGATCTAAATAGTGTTTCAAATGAGTCATACTATATCAACAAATTTATAGTTATGAGGATTGAGATGATATGAGCTATGTCACATAGAATGTTATACTCAGTATTTTTAGTAGGATTCTAAGTATATTCTGGCCTGATGGCTTTTACTTACTGTTTCTTCTACCTAGAATGATCTAGCCCCACAACTTTTTGAAGCCGCTTCCTTTTCAATGGCTGTTGATGTTTAGTGTTTAAGTCATATCCGACTGTTTTGCAATCCCACGGACTGTGGCCCACCAGGTTCCTCTGTCTGTGGGATTTTCCAGACAAGAATACTGGAGTTGTCATTTCCTTCTCCAGGGGATCTTCCTGACCCAGGAATCGAATTTGCGTCTCCTGCATTGCAAGCAGATTCTTTACCACTGAGCTTTCAATGGTGGCAGTTATGAAAATGTGACCATCAATGCATTAGCAGAAAGCTAACACTGGTGAACAATCCCAAGGAAACTCCCTGTTATGGTGGTACTTACATTCTGGTAGAAAGATCAGTCATCTAAAAGTGGATTGAGTAAAGTATAAAACCCTTTCATTGTTATTTTTATTTATTTACTTTTGGCTGCACTGGATCTTTGGTGCTCTTACACAGGTTTTCTCTAATTGCGGCAAGTGGGAGCTACTCTTTATCGTCGTGCATGGGCTTCTCATTGCAGTGGCTTTTCTTGTTGTGGAGCACAGGCTCTAGGCAAATGGGCTTCAGCAGTTGTGTGGGCTCAGTAGTTGTGCCACACAGGCTTAGTTGTTCCACGGCATGTGGAATCTTCCTGGACCAGGGATTGAACCCATTTCCCTTGTATTGACAGGCAGATTTTTATCTACTCTGCCACCAGGGAAGCCTTTAAACCCTTTTAAAGGAGATTTTCAACAGAAGTCACTGCTGCTGCTAAGTCACTTCAGTCGTGTCCGACTCTGTGCGACCCCATAGATGGCAGCCCACCAGGCTCCCCTGTCCCTGGGATTCTCCAGGCAAGAACACTGGAGTGGGTTGCCATTTCCTTCTCCAATGCATGAAAGTGAGAAGTGAAAGTGAAGTCGTTCAGTCGTGTCCGACTCTTACCGACCCCATGGACTGCAGCCTACCAGGCTCTTCCGTCCATGGGATTTTCCAGGCAAGAGTGCTGGAGTGGGGTGCCACTATTTTAAGGCCAATTATAAATGGGGGAAAGTGCATGCTTGCTAAGTCGCTTCAGTCATGTCCAACTCTTTGCAACTCTATGGACTGTAGCCCGCCAAGCTCCTCTGTCCATTCGGGTTCTCCAGGAGAGAATACTTAAGTGGGTTGCCACGCTCTCCTCCAGGGAAATCTTCCCAATCCAGGGATCGAACTCGAGTCTTAGGTCTCCTGCATTGGCAGGCTGATTCTTTACCACTAGCGCCACCTGGAGAGTAAAGATACGCAAAAGAAGTTAAAGTTTCTCTGTTTCCCTCAAACTGGTAAAATGATGACACCAGGAGGAGTTATGTGTATGTAAGGTATCAATAAAACCTAGAGCAACCACTTAAAAAGCTATAGAAAAACATATACACAAAAACACTGTATTTAAACTGAAATAGAATTCTTAAAATAGTCCTCAAGTGTTCTTAAAGCATATACTGAGATAATCATATCCTGGGCCATAGGACAAACTACAGCAAATTTTAAATAATTGAACTCATACAGCATGTGTTCTCAGGTCACAATGAAAGCAAACCAGAAATCAATAACAAAGATTTCCAGGAAAACTCCCGAACACGTGGAAAATAACAACTTACCTGTAAATAATCCATGAATCAAAGTATGTATTAAGGAAACACACAAAAAATATTCTGAATGGAATGAAAACAAAAATACAACATATCAATATTTGTGCATACAGCTAAACAGTGTCAAGAGAAATTTTTATAGCAGTGCTACTGCTGAGTCACTTCAGTCGTGTCCGACTCTGTGCGACCCCATGGACGGCAGCCCACCAGGCTCCCCTGTCCCTGGGATTCTCCAGACAAGAACACTGGAGCGGGTTGCCATTTCCTTCTCCAATGCATGAAAGTGAAAAGTGAAAGTGAAGTCGCTCAGCCGTGTCCGACTCTTAGCGACCCCATGGACTGCAGCCTACCAGGCTCCTCTGTCCATGGGATTTTCCAGGCAAGAGTACTGGAGTGGGGTGCCATTGCCTTCTCTGTTTATAGCAGTAAATGCCTACATTAGAAAAGAAGAAAAGTCCCAAATCAAAATTTAAGCTCCCACTGTCAAGAACCTAGAAAAGGAAGAAAAGCTATATAAATTTAAATAGAAGAAATACTAAAAAGCAGAAATCAGTGTCATTCAAAACTGAGCAACTAAATAACAATACAGTATTACTTTGTGCCTGCAAAATGAAACAATCATGAAGAAGAAAAAAAATATTAAACCTACACTGATTTAGGGCTTCCCTGGTGGCTCAGGGGTAAAGAATCTGCCTGCCAAAACAGGAGACATGAATTTGATCCCTGATCTGGGAAGATCCTACGTGCCGAAGAGCAACTAAGGCTGTGCTCTGGAGTCCGGGAGCCACAGCTACCGAGCCCATGTGCCACAACTACTGAAGCCTGCGTGACCTAGAGCCTATATTCCACAAGAAAAAGTACCACAGTGAGACGCCTGTGCACCATAAGGAGAGAGTAGCCCCTGCTTCTACAACTAGAGAAAAACCCTCGAAGCAATGAAGACCCAGCACAGCCAAAAATAAATAAATTTAAATTTTAAAAAACTTAATTGATTTAAACCTAACAAAGACGGGTGATTGAAAGTAATATGAAGTCTGAATTAGATTATATGGTTACAGAGCATCACTGACTCAATGGATATGAATTTGAGCAAACTTGGGGAGATAGTGAAGGACAGGGAACCCTGGCATGGTGTAGTTCATGGGATTGTAAAGAGTCGAACGTGACTTAGCAACTGGACAGCAACAGCAAAGTCTGAATGGTAGAATACGTTTTGAATAACTATAATAAAGCAAATGCAAATCGCTACTGCTAAGATCACAGCATATTTATTGATTTTTTTAAAAAAATGAAATCTTCCGATGGTCCAGTTCTGCTCATACTGTTAATTACTTAGTTTATCCCTCTTTCAGACATCCTTTCCCTGCCTCACCCCACCATAGTAGCTGTCAGTGTCCCTCATATTCCTTAGATACACAAGGTCTTCCTTGGGCAACTTGCGCCTGACAGCTTTCTCTTATACAGAATAGTCCAGAAATGCCAGAAGAGTTAGCATCGCCAGGGAACTGCCACCAACCAATGACAGGTGAGGACTGGAGGATAAATATCCCAGTTTCCTTGCCTTTGGATAGGACAGCTCTGAGGCATATTCTAGTGAATGGAGGGCCAGTTGCCCTCAGTGATAATCTGCTCACTAATACACACTTTATTCACTTCTTTCTTTTCTTTGATTGCCTCCCAAATAAATCATTTGCATTGAAATCCTTGTCTTAGTTCTGATGAGCACACACTTTAGCCTAAGACACCCATCCCAGGAAAGAAAGACCCAGCATATTGTCTTAAAAAAACATAGCCTCCAGGACTTCCCTGGCAGTCCAATGGTTGAGACTGTGTACTTCCGATGCAGGGGACACAACTTTGATCCCTGGTTGGGGAACTAAGATCCCACATGCTGTGCAGCATGGCCAAAAAATTAAAATACTTTCCTCACCCAGGAGGAAAGTAAAGATTGGCTTTGTTTCTAGCCCATTGAAAAGGATTAACCTGGTTCATTTTAGATAGTGAGGGAAGATCTAGTTTTGACTTGAGAAGGAAAAAGGTGACCATCCAAGCATCTGAAATCCCAACTCCGTATTCTTTCCCCTCCAGAAAATAGTGGAGCAAACTCCAAGAAATAGTGAAGGAGGGAAACCTAGCGTACTGCAGTTCATGGGGTCTCAAAGAGTCAGGCATGACTTAGCAACAGAACAACAACAACATTCTTTCCCCCTCACCTCCTAATTCATCCAAGTCTGAATTTCCAGTAACTTTACACTACTGCATTTGTTCTCTACCCTGGTCAACAAGTTAGCTCCGCCAAGGGTAACCATTATGGAGTGAATTGTGTCACCCTATCCCCACCCCGACCTCTGCCAAATTCATAGATTTAAGCCCTAATCTCCAATGTGAACGTACTGTATTTGGAGTTAGGGCCTTTCAGGGGGTAATGTAGTTCAAAGAGGTCATAAGGGTGGACCTTATATGGACTAATGTCCCTGTAAGAAGGGGAAGGGACACCAGGAAAAGAGATGCAGAGAGATAAGGCCGGGTGAGGACACAGCTAGCAGGTGGTCATGAGCAAGCCAAGGAGCGGGACCTCAGGAGAATTCAGACCTGCCAGCCCCCCACATTTTGAGAAAATAAATTTCTATTGTTTAAGCTGCCCAGTCTGGGAAAGTTATGGCAGTCCAGGCAAACTAACACAGCAACCCTAGACAAATGGGAGACAATATCTGATGTATATATGAATTTTTCCAACTCCAGTACAGACAATTTTGAACAGACAATTCTGGAAGTCACTTAGCATACTGCACTGAAGGTTTTAGCCAAATCAAAGCCCTGTTGCCCAAAGCATCGACCTCCAGAACATGCCTTCACATGGCTTTTCCAGTTTCTCTGCTTCATTCTCCCCACTGTCTTACTCCTGTTTCCTATGGTCACTCTAAGTGTTGTTGCTGTTGATGTTTAGTTGCAAAGTTGCGTCTGACTTTTTTGCAGCCCTATGAACTATACCCCACCATGCTCCTCTGTCCATGGGATTTCCCAGGGAATAATACTGGAGTGGGTTGCCATTTCCTTCTCCAGGGGATCTTCCCAACCCAGGGATCAAACCTGCATCTCCTGTATTGGCAGGTGAATTCTTTACCACTGAGCCACCAGGGAAGCCCTATCACTCCAAGTATACTGCCTAAGTAAGAGCACTTATCACAGCTCTGCTTTGGGAAAACCCAAGCCAAGACAGGGCCTGCCCCTAGACTCAAAGTACAATCTGGTTCTAGGAATGGCAGCTGTGGGCCTCATTCATGCACTGCACTCAGGGTGGACATTGGTAGCTCCTCCAAGTAAACTTAGGAAACTAAGCAAGGGTCTACTTCATCCACCACAGTCTTGTCCACCAAAGTACCAAAGACCAGCTTCTACAGAAGAAGCAATAGATGTGAAGTCAACATCCATTCAAGGACTAAGTATGGGCCTCTTCCCAAAGCTCCTGGAACAATGTGGGCCTGTGATTCTTGTATGATTCCATGGAGGGGAGTAAAATGGATTGAATAATAACTGAGATTTTATTTTCTGCCTAGTGAAAAGGAAGAAGTGCAAGTGTTAGCTGCTCAGTTTTGTCTGACTCTTTGCGACCCCAGGGACTGTAGCCCACCAGGTCCATGGGATTCTCCAGGCAAGAATACTGGAATGAGTTGCCACACCCTCCTCCAGGGAATCTTCCTGACTGGGGAATCAAACCTGGGTCTCCTGCATTGCAGGCAGATTCTTTACTGTCTGAGCCACCAGGGAAGCCTGTAGTGAACAGATGAGGGCTCAACACCGATGACATTTGGTTTAAGGACTATGATATGTTTTATATCCTGGTGGTATGGACTCATTAATAGCTGCAGCTGGTTGCATTAGAAACTGAGATCAAGGTATGTTTCACATCATCTCCCAGCAGTCCCCACCCAGAGGTGCTCAGCCAATTTAATTCCAAATTAAGGAGATTGGATACTACATGTTTTTATAAAATGGAAGAAATATTTTTGCCTTTTCTCTTCTCTTTTCCCTGAGGAATAATTTAAATACAAAAGAAATTAAAAGGTTATAAAGAACCTTTTCCTGTGCTTGTTTTTCTAACATTGCATGTTATTTCATAACATTGATAACACAATATGATGATCAAAAACAAGCTAGACTTCTTTAGTTCAACTTAATTCTTGGCTTCTAAACAATAGTGGGAACAAAGCCCGTTAGAAAATGTGGCCTGCCAGACACATTTTTGTTAGGCAGTCTGCTAGAAATGATGGCAACCCTCTTGGTCTTTTTCAAAAGGTAAAAATTAACATCTTTTCTTTTTAAAGAATTTCTTCCCCTCTTTGTTAACTTTAAGTTTCTCCATCTTGAAGTTTTCACATCTACACTAGAAATTGTCCTCTATGATGTATCTTCTTAATTGTCTGCAAGATTTCATGAAACTAGCACCCACTGTAGGTACTGCTACAGGTGCCTTGCACCTACCTGGGAGACTATCATCAAATTGCCAAGTAAATGAATCAATATATAAATTTCTTTTCGTAGAGGAAGATGGTTAACAAGCTCAAGTCTATTTGCAAAATCGCCTTCATCCTCAGGCTGTTTTTCTGCTCTTTATAATATCCTGCATTGTTAACTTTAACAGCAAAAAAAAAAAGAATTGCTTTAATAGAACTCCTATATCCTAAACAGAAAGTTCTTGAACATCCTTCCATTATAATGCAAATGCAAATCTATTCCTCAGGGGCTGATAGAAACATTCAAAAGGACAGCTAAGCATCTCCCCCTGACTTCTGAATTCCAAACTCTTCGATTAAGAGTGTCAACTACAAATTGGCACTTACCATGGGCACATGCCATCTACCTCTATAAGAATTAAGTCATGTGCAGCTGCAAATGCTGACCTTCAATACCCTCTGCAAGGAGTTCAGGGTGGAGAGCAGAAATGAGGCACTCTGTGCTCATTGCAAAGGAGGGAGGTCTTCAGATAATTATATATTTCCAGGAGTCAATTTTATGAGCCCAATTCTTGTATTTCCCCATATCTAGAAAAGCACTAAAATCCTTCATGGTGATGACTCTTCCTCGTGACTAGCAAAGGCTTCATGAGACAAGTAGAAACCTTCTGGAAAAATATGTGCTTGATTGCATGTATTTTCTTTTCACCAAAAACCACATATATATTGACCTTTTTATCCCTGCCTCTTTGGAGCAGTTTCTCAGAGCTATCTGAGGTGCTATCTCCTGGCCTACAGTCCTCATTTTGCCCCAGTTAAAACTTAACTCGCAACTCACATATTGTACATTTTTTTTTAAGTCAACAAGTGTCAGCAGCAACATAGACAGCATGAGTGCTGTGAGTAGATACAGAAGAAGTCCTGTGGGACAGAGAAGTTGGCTTCTCTCCTTCCCTTGAATGCATAGCCATCTCCTGATGCAATGGAGAAAATGAGCCCTGTATTTACTATGAAACAGAAAAACTAAGGATTCACAGTAAAACCCAGAAAGTCATACTCTAAAATATATATATGAATGGTTTTAGTCAAAGAACTTTAAGTAAACAGTCATGTTGAATATATAAAACAAACTTTAGTTGTGTGTTTACATATCTAAAGACCTACCTGTATTAATATATTCTTCTCACTCGTTTCCATGCCCCCCTCCCTGACTTAAATAAAACAACCTAATAAGGAAATTTCAGGAAACTGAAAATACAAATATCTGTTATTTCCTCCCTTGACCTCATCCGCCTTCATCCCAGACTCAGCTGGGCTTCCAACACAGCTTCCAACACAGCCGCCTGCTGTTGACCATTAGATAAATCCTCCTCCTCTCCGGAGGCAGGGCCTCCTCTAATGGTCCCTGGTGTAATTCCCAGCATGCTGTGCAAGCAGAGTGCTGGGACGGACAGGAGCTCTTCCCAGTGGTATCTGTCTAGAGCAGCATCATCTAGCCGAAATCCAATGAGCACCACAAACCCAGGCCACCCATGTTATCAAAAATGAAACAAGTAAAAAGAAACAGGTAAAATTAAGGTTAATTGCATGTCTTACTTAACCCAGTTTACTAGAATATAGGCTTTTCCACATGTGGTGCATACAAAAAATTATTAGTGAGACATTTTACTTTATTTTTTCCCTCTATGCTTTCAACGTTGGGTGTGTATTTTACAGCGTATTTCTATTTGGATTAGTCAGGTGCAAGTATTCAAGAGCTGTTTGTGTCTGGTGTGCCCAGATTGGACAACATGGGTCCAGAGCATACTGTGCGCATACATTCACAGAAGGGCAGGCAGGGAAAATGGCACTGCCTTCAATACTCTAGCTGTCACACTTTGGGAAACACTGCCATTGAAGTTTCCGCAGCCTGAGTTAATGATATTAAGGGTTCCCTAGCCATCTTATGGGCTTCTCTGGTAGCTCAGCTGGTAAAGAATCCGCCTGCAATGCGGGAGACCCTGGTTTGATTCCTGGGTCAGGAAAATCCCCTGGAGGAGGGCATGCAACCCACTCCAGTATTCTTGCCTGAGAATGCCTATGGACAGAGGAGCCTGGCAGGCTACAGTCCATTGGGTCACAAAGAGTCGGACACAACTAAGCAATTAAGCACAGCACAGTCATCTTATACTGAACAAGATTCCCTGGTTAATCCTAAAACTGCCCACAATCTCCTCAGAGATAAGGAGGGACCTCCAGACTAGGGGTTGATTACCCTGTCTTAAAACTGGAACAGACCCATCAAAATTCACTTCCGTGTGATTTGTGACGCCTTTGGCCATTGCTGAAGCTATGCAAAATTCTGTACCAGCAGCTGAAGGATACCTTGTTAGTTAGTGGATTTTACTTTTCCCCTTTTCTCCAGAAAATTTTTGTGATTTTTATAACTGAGGCTTACAAAGCTCTTGATTTCCAATGAGCTGTCTCTAGTGCGTCTGCTGTACTCCAATACTATTTTATCTCAGGCCGTGTGCATAGTCAACATGGAGTATGAAAACGACTGCATGAAGCATAGAGCCATTTAAAGAAAGTATCCTCACTATGTGTAAAAATACCCTACCTTCTGTCATCTTGAAGGAGTGTTTAGACTAGTCACATGGCTCTGCTCTCTGAATCCACTAGACTAGGGAAGCACTCAATTCTGTTTCCACTGACAATACAAGTCTGGCCTAAATATGCCAGTTCCTTTTTTTTAATGTTTCTTAAATAATATTCAAATATAAAAAACTAGATTTTACTTTTTTTGGCATTTGTGAGCCAATGAATCATAAAGTCATAGAATTATTTACCTTTAGGGAATTCCCTGGCAGTCCAGTGGTTAGGGCTCTGTGCTGAAGGCCTGAGTTCAATTCCTGGGTGGGGAAATAAGATCCTGCAAGCTGCACAGGATAGCCAGAAAACAAACAAACAAACAACAAAAAAATACCTTTATAAAGGATGAAAGGGTTAATTAGAGGTGCTCCAGGCAAACCTCTCATACTGTAGACAAGGATAATTTTTCAAATAAATGTCTAAAAGATTTGATCTGGATTTTAATCCAAAGACTTTCAAAAATCAAGATATTTCAAATCACTTATGTTCTTATGAAATGATCAGGACTTTTAAAATCATAAAATTGAATTTATTTAATTACCATCTATTGGAAGTATCCCATATGCTAAGAAGTCTGGTAGATAAAGACAAATTATTTTATCTTGCTTGTATTTACTCCAATATATTATGATACACTATGACAGAGGTTTATATAACTTGCAATGCTTTCCATAAACAACTAATAGTTTAGCTAACATATTATTATTTATAATATATGAGGATACTTTTCCTTTGTGGTTAACCACAATGATAACATTGGCTAAATGACAAACTGAAATGTTTGCCAGAGACATAAGAAATATTATAGCAATATAGCGAATTATATTTATGACAGAAGGAAGACTTCCTGACCAAGAAGGTTATTAAAACACTAGAATGGCTTACCACAAGAGAATAGGGTCATTATCTATAAATGTAGGATATTTCTTCATTATTCAAGGTCTGTTCAAGGAAATGTACCTGCAAACAATGAAAGACATTTCTCTTTTAGTTTTGGTACATTCATTTTTTTCCAACTTATAAAAGTAATCACAAGCGTTTTGGAAAACAAAAAATAAAATCTCAACCTATAATCCCTCCGCTCTAAATGTAACCTAGATAGTGTTCTTCATCCCTGTCTTATTTTCTATGTAGACATTTTCATTTTATATAGCTTTAACCAAGGCATAGTTACATTTTTCCTATTTTTTCACTTAACATTTCCTCATGTAAGACATAATATTCATGAGCTGTTTGACGGGATGACTCTGTGAGGTTTTGGTCCATGTATTTTGTTTCCTGAATCTTTGACCATCTCTCCCCTCTGGGCTGCAAGACAGGAGGCTGCCATCTGGGTAGGGTCAGGACAGAGATCAGCATTTAGTGTGAGGAAAAAAAAAATACACTGAATTCTAGCTTTCTAAATTCAAAAGGAATGTCCAAATGTAAGGTCATTTAAAACATTATTTTGAAAGCAAATGCAGCAGAGAACCAGTTCCTTCCCCATCACCAAAATCCAAAATAGAAATATTCCTCAAACCTGGGAAGGGTGGGGAAGAAAAAAGAAGGGCTTCCCAAGTGGCATTAGTGGTAAAAAAAAAAAAAAAAAACCTGCCTGCCAATGCAGGAGACAGACTCTGGTTTGATCCCTGGATTGAGAACGTTCCCTGCAGGAGGGAATGGCAATCCACTCCAATATTCTTGCCTGGAGAATCCCATGAACAGAAGAGCCTGGTGAACTATAGTTGATAGGGTCGCAAAGAGTCAAATATGACTACCTAAAGTGACTTAGCACGCACTCAACTCCCCACATCCCAGCTCCTGTATGTTCTGGGTGAAGGAACAAAAAGCAGTGGAGCTGCTCTCAGGGAGGAGCGTAGTGGAGAACGGAAGGAACCTTGAGGGTCCTTCCTGGGACTTGCCAAGATGTGGTGGAGTTGAGGAAATGCTGGGAGGGGGTGGTGAGACCCTGCCAGATCTAAGATTCCCACAATGATTACTTAAATATTGCCAGGTGAAGGGCTCCAGTGAGTATCAGTGGTATCACTTGGAGCCAGCAGAAACCCCAGGTAGAAGGGGCAGCAGATGGATGCATTCCCCCTCGTACACGTTCTAAAAAGAGATGTACTTGAGCCCGGACATAGTGGGTACAACGTGAACGCTATCCTCTAGTTGAGAGACCTGCCCCTCTGTTTCTCTCTCTTTAGGCAAGGTGAGCATGAGAGTGTTGTGGGGATAAACGAACTGCTTGGGCAGCCTGAATTTTAATGCCAGCAGTTGTGAGCAGTGCTGAGAAAGTGGCTCCCAGCATCTGGAGACCTAGTGGGAAGATGCAGCCCCTCTACTGCAGAAAGAGGGGAACCCCAGTCCCAGAAATTCCTACTCCAGGAGTCCAAGGTCATTCACCAGTCCTGTAGTATTTATCTCCACAAATATAAAAAATTGAATACTCTTTTTTTTGGCCATGATGTGCAGCATGCCAGATCTTAATTTTCCAACCAAGGATCGAACCCACACCCCCTGCATCAGAAGCCTGGAGTCTCAACCCCTGGTATCATGGAAATCTAAACTCTTGCTATGAAGAATGTTGGTAGTGGTTTAGTCGCTCAATCAAGTCCAACTCTTGCGAGCCCAAGGACTGTAGCCAGCCAGGCTCCTACATCCATTATCCTGGGATTATCCTGGCAAGAATACTGGAGTGTCTGGCCATTTCCTTCTCCAGCTATGTAGAATATGAAATGGTGAATGTGAGATTGTTTGTAGAAAAAAAAAACCTAAAAATGTTTAAATGGTACATGTAGGCACTCAAAATTTGTTGAATGAATGATGCAAGGACAATAGAGTATAATAATTCCATTTGTGATCAGATTGTTACTGTTAAGTCACTTAAGTTGTGTCCAACTCTGTGCGACCCCATAGAGGGCAGCCCACCAGGCTCCCCCGTCCCTGGGATTCTCCAGGCAAGAACACTGGAGTGGGTTGCCATTTCCTTCTCCAATGCATGAAAGTGAAAAGTCAAAGTGAAGTCACTCAGTCGTGTCTGACTCCTAGCAACCCCATGGACTGCAGCCCACCAGGCTCCTCTGTCCATGGGATTTTTCAGGCAAGAGTAGTGGAGTAATATTTATAATCTAGTTGGTGGGAAAGTGCTGCTCCATGAAATAATCGTATGTAGTATACTTAGTCTCTATTTTGAGTCAATCATTGTTCAATTATCCATAATTTATCTAAATTTAAACAATTTTTTACTATAGCTTCAACCTATACTATTTCATGGATAATTTCTAAATGTTTCTGGAGAAGCAAATGGCAACCCACTTCAGTATTCTTGCCTGGAGAAGTCCATGGACAGAGAACCCTAGTGGGCTACAGTCCATGGAGTCGCAGAGTCAGAAACAACTTAGTGACTAACACATTCACTTTCACGTCTAAATATTTCTATTATAACATACAGTTCTGCTCAAAACCTACCTTTCTGTGACTCTCACTCATTCTCCAATAATATAGTAGTTTATTTAAAAAAAAAAAAAAGTAGGGACTTCCCTGATGGTCCAGTGGTTAAGACTCCTCACTCCCAGTGCAGGAGGCCAGGGTTCAATCCCTGGTCAGAGAACCAGAGCCCTCATGCCACAACTAAGACTTGGTACAACCAAATAAATGATTAAATATTTTAAAAAGCTTTTAAAAAAAGTATTTTCCTGAATATATTTTGAAGGAATTCACAGATAAGTTTTTACATTTACTTTTCATCTTCATTTAATGCTAGAAATGGCTCTCAGATTAATATTTACCTATTAATAGTATATGATAAGATTTCTAATGCATAGCACTGTACAAAATGGATGTTAATGGGTCAATATTCTATTGGATATTGATAAACACTATCAAGCTTTTTATGTATTATTTATAGAGTATGGCCAACAAAGTTGAAATGTTACCTATAAGAAAGTAAAAAAAAATATTAAAAGGCTTTTAAGTGTGTAAGTTATGTAAGTTTTATCAAGATAAATTTTGTAGTAAATATCAAAAGCCCAAAAAATTTTTATACCATTTGCTCTGGAGTGACTGTTTGTCAAAGAACTATTCATAGACATGTGTAAAAAGTTATTAATGATTTTCATTAATGTTAAAACTCATAACATAAAAATTTAGAAATGATTAGGTACATTTCTATGTGTATATATATATAATGACACAACTCTGAAGGCATGTATACGTAAAAGGATCTTTTAGATAAAATGATATTTTAGCTGAATATTTACTGATTAAGTAAAATGTTATATCAAGAAAGAAACAGTGAAAAATATATTTACAAAGCAGATGGACTTTATTATCTCATCTTTGGTTAAAATGTACATAGATATGCATAGAAAAAATAAATTATATTCCAAAATATTAATAATTATTACTTCTAGGTGGTATGCTTACAGATTTTTATGTTCTTTTTTTCTCTTATAATTTTGTAATTATTATCCATTGTTTCTGTGATTAAGCATTCAAAGATATTGTTATCATTGTTACTTATTTTTATTCATTAATTTCTTTTTTGGCCACACCACAGGGCTTGTGGGATCTTAGTTCCCAGATTAGGGATCAAACCTGGGGCCCACTCAGTGAGAGTCCTAACCACCGGACTGCCAGGGAATTACCAGGTTTGTTTTTTTTTTTAAACTCACATTGTTAACAATTTTACTGAACTTAATAATTTTCAATAAGAAATGAAAATTCAATAGCTTTAAAAAACAGTCTTTAATAGGGGTTAGAGAAATTATCTTAAAAATGAAGAAAGACTCATATCACATATAAACATAAAAGAGAGCATTAAAAGGAATTGATCACTTGAACCAATTTTCTCTCTGCCCACCTTTCTGGAAGATGAGCCTCTATAGAGAATCAGTTGGGGTGTAATTTTTAGTATTAGTAATGACTAATACAGAAGAACTGTACAAAAAAGATCTTCACCACCAAGATAATGACGATGGTGTGATCACTCACCTAGAGCCAGACATCCTGGAATGTGAAGTCAAGTGGGTCTTAGAAACATCACTACGAACAAAGCTAGTGCAGGTGATGGAATTCCAGTTGAGCTCTTTCAAATCCTAAAAGATGATGGTGTGAAAGTGCTGCACTCAATATGCCAGCAAATTTGGAAAACTCAGCAGTGGCCAAAGGACTGGAAAAGGTCAGTTTTCATTCCAATCCCAAAGAAAGGCAATGCCAAAGAATGCTCAAACTACCACACAATTGTACTCATCTCACACGCTAGTAAAGAAATGCTCAAAATTCTCCAAGCCAGGCTTCAGCAATACGTGAACCGTTAACTTCCAGATGTTCAAGCTGGTTTCACAAAAGGCAGAGGAACCAGAAACCAATTTGCCAACATCCACTGGATCATGGAAAAAGCAAGAGAGTTGCAGAAAAACATCTATTTCTGCTTTATTGACTATGCCAAAGCCTTTGACTGTGTGGATCACAATAAACTGTGGAAAATTCTGAAAGAGATGGGAATACCAGAGCACCTGACCTGCCTCTTGAGAAACCTATATGCAGGTCAGGAAGCAACAGTTAGAACTGGACATGGAACAACAGACTGGTTCCAAATAGGAAAAGGAGTACGTCAAGGCTGCATATTGTCACCCTGCTTATTTAACTTCTATGCAGAGTACATCATGAGAAATGCTGGACTGGAAGATACACAAGCTGGAATCAAGATTGCCGGGAGAAATATCAATAACCTCAGATATGCAGATGATACCACCTTTATGGCAGAAAGTGAAGAGGAACTAAAAAGCCTCTTGATGAAAGTGAAAGAGGAGAGTGAAAAAGTTGGCTTAAAGCTCAACATTCAGAAAACCAAGATCATGGCATCCGGTCCCATCACTTCATGGGAAATAGATGGGGAAACAGTGGAAACAGTGTCAGACTTTATTTTTGGGGGCTCCAAAATCACTGTAGATGGTGATTTCAGCCATGAAATTAAAAGACGCTTACTCCTTGGAAGGAAAGTTATGACCAACCTAGATAGCATATTGAAAAGCAGAGACATTACTTTGCCAACAAAGGTCTGTCTAGTAAGGCTATGGTTTTTCCAGTGGTCACATATGGATGTGAGAGTTGGACTGTGAAGAAAACTGAGCGCCGAAGAATTGATGCTTTTGAACTGTGGTGTTGGAGAAGACTCTTGAGAGTCCCTTGGACTGCAAGGAGCTCCAACCAGTCCATTCTGAAGGAGATCAGCCCTAGGATTTCTTTGGAAGGAATGATGGTAAAGCTGAAACTCCAGTACTTTGGCCACCTCATGCGAAGAGTTGACTCATTGGAAAAGACTCTGATGCTGGGAGGGATTGGGGGCAGGAGGAGAAGGGGACACCAGAGAATGAGATGGCTGGATGGCATCACTGACTCAATGGACGTGAGTCTGAGTGAACTCTGGGATTGGTGATGGACAGGGAGGCCTGGCGTGCTGCGATTCATGGGGTCGCAAAGAGTCGGACACGACTGAGCGACTGAACTGAACTGAACTGAATGACTAATACATTGGTATTTAATTTTGCTTTAAAAAGATTTCATAATAAGGAAAATTGACCAAGGATTTTAAAGTTTGCGTTGATTCAGTTAGGTAGTCTTAGGGGAAAGTAACTTTTCTAGTTCTCACAGTCATTAAAAAAGAGCATATATACTGCCTTTTTCTTCCTCGTGGAAGCAAAGTAGCCATTATATTAGCTTTTTACACATCCTGCTATCCAAATGTTCAGCAAGGTAGAGTTGGGTGTGAGGTATTTCATATGGATATGAAAAATAGCTACTCATCCAATCCTTGCAGGAAAGAAATTTCTTAACAAATGGCAGAGAATTAAACATCAGGTATTACAAAACCCCAGCTGTCATCCACAGAACCAGCAAGATGTTATGGAAATATCCTGGCAACTCCTATCCACTAATGTGACTCAAGACAATATTTCTTGGGAGAACATGTATATGTATGACTGAGTCCCTTTGCTGTTCACCTGAAACTATCACAACATTGCTAATTGGCTATACCCGAATACAACATAAAAGGTTTAAAAAAAAAAAAACTTAATAATTTTTCTTCTTTTTGAAGAGTAGCATATACCAGATTATCAATACTCCCCATTAGGAATAATAGCCCTGGTGGCTCAGGCAGTAAAGAATCCGACTGCAATGTAGGAGACCCAGGTTCGATCCCCGGGTAGGGTAGATCCCTTGGAGAAGAGCAGGGCTACCCACTCCAGTATTCTTGCCTGGAGAATTCCTTGGACAGAGGAGCCTGGTGGGCTACAGTTTATGTGATCTCAAAGAACTGGACATGACTGAGGGACTAACACACACAGATAGTAATAGTTGTTAAGAAACAAAAGCTCATCTACCTGGTTTAACCCCTGCCCTTCCCCAAACAAAACTAAAACGACTTGGTAAGAATCTCCTTCATTTACCCCAGGAAAAGTATTTGCTCGAAGTGCGGCTTCTTATGGCCAGTTTTAAGATTCCCAACTATATCCAAATTCTAAGAATTTGTCTCAATTTCTTCTGCTTCCATAGGCATTAGAAGGGACATGGAACCAGGGAACGTTTAGCACAGGGAACTAGATTTCATCCAGGTATGCACTAGATCTAAGTAATGCTGGTCTTCTGGTCTTCATGACCCAAAACAAATGAAACTATCTTGTTACTAAGTTTAGCCACATTAAATTTAAAACATGTATCCAAAGCACTATACACAAAGTTTACCAAGTTACAGGTGGCAGGATATGCAAGGCATAGAACAAAGAATTAATATTCATAATAAATAAGAACCCTTTCAAATGAACAAGAAAATTATAAATAACCCAATAAAAACTGGTGAAAGATATACCCAGGTATATCGCAGAGAAAGAAAATACAATAGCAAAAACATGAAAAGAAAAGTTTGCATACTACTAATTAAGAAATTCAAATGCAAACAATAAGGGGATAATAATTCACATACTTCCAATTGGAAACAAATTAGAAAGCCTGATGAATCAAAGTACAAGAGAAGATGTGAGTTGTTGATATGAGTATCAGTTGGTGCAACCATTTAGAAAACAATTTGGCAATACATAGTAAAACTGAAAATATGGTTACACCATGACTCAAATTTTTTTTACTACAGGGAAACTTGCCCACATATACCAAGAAAAACATATAAGAATATTTATTACATCACCCTTTGAGGCAGCAATAAATAAATTAAAATAAAATAAAAACACTAATTCATCATCAGCTGGGAAATAAATAATAGTGAATAGATGATTATTCATACAATAAATTTCCATACAGTAGTTAAAATGAATAAGTCAGATGTACATGTATCAAGGTAGATAAGTTTCAAAAATATTAGACTAAGTAAAAATGAAAGTTGATGCATTCAGTATGATACAACTTATAATCAATAATCTAATTGTGTAATGCATAAAACAGTGTTATATAGATATATTTATAAGGTGGTGGTGGTTTAGTGGCTAAGTCGTGTCTGACTCTTACAACCCCGTGGCCTGCCAGGTTCCTCTGTCCGTGGGATTCTCCAGGTGAGAATACTGGAGTGAGATGCCATTTCCTTCTCCAGAGGATCTTCCCAACCCAGGAATCGAATCCGGAGCTCCTGCATTGCAGGCAGATTCTTCACCTACTGAGCTATGAGGGAAGCCCATTAATATATTGGACTCAAAGATTAACTGTTTTGTACAATTCAAAGCATGAATTCATGCATGGCAAAGACACATTGATGATAGGAAATGGCTAACCCTAAGGAGGGAAAGGAAAAAGATGAAAGTTTGGCTTTAAGTGTATCCATACTTTATTTATGTAGAGAAAAAAACATTCTGAAGCAAAGATGATAAGATATAAACATCATTTACATTCAGATAGTGGGTAATGGATGTCTGTAATTTTTTTCTGTATGTTTGAAGTATTTAATAATTACAGTAATTTTTAATTTCATGTAAGTTATTATTAAGGAAAACACTTTTTGTATTTGGAGAGATACAAAAGCAAAGCATATAGATCTTGTAAGATTCAAGCTTATTAATAGAGTTAATTTCATCCCTGTGATAAGTTTATGATACGATAGTCTGCTCCAGTTAACCCCATCAAGACATCTTTTTTCAAGCTTATGTTGGGTGGGCATCCTTTTTATTTACCCCCAAAGATATGTGTGACAATTAAAATTTAAAAGGTTTCCCAAAATTTCTTTAACCTTATATGTATAGGTCAAAACAAACATGATGACTAAGAGCTAAACTGCCAGATGGTATATTTGAAAGTTGCTAAGGGGGTAGATTCTAAAAGTTCTCATCACTAGGGTGAAAACGTTTCTTTTTCTTTGGTTCCTTTGGAGATTTTTGTACCTATGTGAGATGATGGATGTTAACCAACTTATTATAGTAATTATTTCACAATATATATGAGTCAAGCCATTATGCTGTACACCTTAAATGTATACAGTGCTGCATGTCAGTTATATCTCAATAAAACTAGAAAGGAAGAAAAGGTTTAGGCTGTAAGAGACTTGCTCATTCATACTTCTAAATAGTTTTTGTTATTTGTGCAAACTGACTTTGTCATTAAACAGCTTCTTTGGGTTGCTGTTTTAAGCTATTTTATTTTCTCTGGCACTGTATATATTTCATGAACATGCAAACAAATGTATTATTACAATTATAGTATATTAAGAAAATCCAAACTTGGGAATTCCCTGGTGGTCCAATGGTTGGAACTCTGTGCTTTCACTGCTGAGGGCACAAGTGCCATTCCTGGTTCAGGAACTAAGAGCCCACAAGCCACTGTTAATATTCTGCAAGCTGCACAGCACAGCCAAAAGGGAAAAAATCCAAATTAAACAATATCCTTATGCCACCATTTGGTAACTATCACATAGTTATTGGCTTAGTCAAGAATCGTTGATGGATGCTAAAATTAGTAGATGAAAGTTTAATGAGAAATATGATATAGTCTCAAAATATCTCCCCACAAATTGCTTTTTATTTATAAAGTAAAAAAATAGTGACTTTACAGTGGAGAATAACTAAGATACGTATCATGGCTACTGGGACACATTAGTGTCATGTAAACTGGTGCATGACTGACCCAAGGCACTGAGAATACAGCATCACTTCTGTGTGAATCCTGTTCCAAATTCATAACTTGAGTCTAAGTATGAGGGACCATCAGACAAACTCAAACTGAGGGACATTCTACACAGTAACAGACCTGATGCTCCAAAAGCATCGAAGCCATGAAAGAAAGTCTGAGGGGTTATTCCAGGTGAAAGAAGACTAAAGCAAACATGGAAACTAAATGCAATGTGTGATATTGAAGTGGCTTGGGTGCTGGACCAAAAAATTATTTTTCTTGTGCTATGAATGACATCATGGATAATTGGTGATTTTGATTAATTTGCTCCAACTTTTTGCTTTTATTAAGAAGTCTCTGAATGCAAATTTAGTGTAAAATACTTCTAAGTAAGTGTCTATACCTTTTAATGAGACTAAAACTGTAAAAGCGTTGCAGTTTCATCCTGCTACTCCATAAGGAGCCAAGTCAAAAAGATAATTTCCATACTCTGTTCTCAAGAATTACAAACCATTACGTCATAGTAAGACTGATAGAAAAATTCTAATATATATAGGCCTTGCCTTCAGATTTCATATTGTAAATTTGGGAACTATTGGCAGAAATCCATTAGCAGATCTATTTGACTGTAAAGCTGAAAAAGTGAGAAAGATGATTGATAAGGCTGTTAGAACCAAGTGACTTTGGATTTCACTGCTCACATCAGCTTCCAGAATTGTACTAAAACACAGCAGCAGTCACTCGAGTACCTGGGCTTTGATGTAATCCATCAGAGTTTAATTTAGTGAAATTGTTATGAAGATGAGTGTTATGCCTTCCAGTTTGTGGAGAGCATTCTTCATAATTTTGATGTAGTCACTGCAGTATTTTTAGCTTTAGTTAAATGTGAGCTCATTTTTTATGAACCATGTAACTTGAAGTTAATTACCTGGCTTCTTTGAGCTCAAGAGTTTTACTTTGTTAAAAGATAAAATCAGACTTTCTTACCTCTGAAATTCTTTCTCATTCTAGCTGAAAATTGTTCTAGTTCTTTGATTAATAGTTAGATTATCAATAAAAGTGGTATATTCTAAGACTGAAATAGAAAACCTATCTTCTTTAAAAATACTTATGTTAACTTGTTTTATAAAATATCCTAGATGCATAAAATGTATAATTTAGAACAGAACAGACTTCTATAGTGCTAAAATGTAGAACATTACAGCTTTCCTCTATCACATTGGCAAAAATCCTTAAGTTTAACAAAAGATCTTATTGGCAGATCTGTAGGAAAGCGTGCATTATCATACATTGCTGGTGGAATGCAGGGGTATCAGGAGAATTTGGCAATATCTAGCAAAATTACATATGCATTAACCTTGGACACTATAATCACCTTTCGATAAAATGTATCTCAAAGATATACAAACAGAAATATGAAATGATGTGTGCACAAGCTTATTCACTGTAGTGTTATTTGTAATACCAAAAGATTAGAAACCGTTAAATGTTCAGCATTTATGAAACAATAGTATGTCCATATGATGGGTTCTATGCTGCTGTAGTAAAAGATGCTCTATAAAATGCTTTGGAATCTGTACAGTATGCTACCTTTTGTGTAAGCAAGGGGACTATAAATATAAGTACATATGATTTTTTAAGTAAAAATAGAAGGGCAAACCAAAGTCAATAAAAAATGGTTACCTATAGTGGAAGGAAAAACCCAGAAGAAAGGGATGGCAAATAAGTTTATGAAAAGATGCTTGGGGGTCTCCCTGGTGATCCAGTGGTTAGGAATCCACCTTGTGGTGTGGAGGACACCAGTTTGATCCCTAGCCCAGGAGTATCCCACATGCCACAAGGCAAATAAGCCCATGTGCCACAGCTATTGAGCTCATGCACCCTAGAATCCGTGCTCTGCAAAAACAGAAGCCACTGCAATGAGGAGCCTGATCACAGCAACTAGAGAAAGCCCATGTGTGATAATGAAAATCCAGTGCAGCCAAAAATAAAACTAAAAAAAAAAAGACTCTCAACATGGTAGATCACTAGGGAATTGCAAATTAAAACAATGAAATACCAATACACACATATCACAACGGCTAAAATCCAAACACTGACAATCCCAAATGCTGGGGAGTATGTGGTGCCACGGGAGCTTGTTCATTTCCAGTGGGAATGCAAAATGGAACAGCCAATTCTGGAAAACAGTTTGGCCGTTTTTTACAAAACTAAGCTTACTCTTAGCATATGACCCAGCAATGATATCCTTTAGTATTTACCTAAGTGAAAGTCGCTCAGTCGTATCCGACTGTTTGCGACCCCATGGACTACACAGTTCATGGAATTCTCCAGGCCAGAATACTGGAGTAGGTAGCTTTTCCCTTCTCCAGGGATCTTCCCAACCCAGGGATCAAACCAAGGTCTCCCTCATTGCAGGCGGATTCTTCACTAGCTGAGCCACAAGGGAAGCCCAAGAATACTGGAGTGGGTAGCATATCCCTTTTCTAGGAGATCTTCCCAACCCAGGAATCGAACCAGGGTCCCCTGCATTGCAGGTGGATTGCTTACCAACTTAACTATCAGGAAAGCAGTATTTACCTAAACATCCACAGAAAAACCTGCACACAAATGTTTATAGCAGCTTTACTCATAATTGCCAAAACTTGGATGCAACCATGGTATCCCTTAGTAGGTGAATTTATAAATAAATAGTGGTACAACCAAACAATGGAATATTATTCAGCAATAAAAATAAATGTGCTATCGAGTCACAAAAAGACAAAGGGGTAAAAAAAGATATGGGGAATACTTAAGTGCATATTGTTAAGTGAAAGAAGCAAATATGAGATGACTACGTACTGTATGATTCCAATTATATGACATTCTGGAAAAGGCAAAACTATGGAGACAGGAAAAAGATTATTGGTTGCCAGAAGTTCTGGGAGAGGAAGGGATTAGAGAAGTGAAGCATGGGAGATTATCAATGTTTGGTAAGATCATTAGGTGAAATATTGATGAGGGGTCTTATTATTATATGATTGATGAATCAGATTGGCCACATTTGAACTTACTGATTGACAACCAGTTGTTATTTAGTCATTAAGTTGTGTCAGATGACCCCCATGGACTATAGCCCGCCAGGCTCCTCTGTCCATGGGATTTCCCAGGCAAGAATACTGGAGTGGGTTGCCATTTCCTTTTCCAGGAGATCTTCCCAATCCAGGGATAGAACCTGCATCTTCTTCATTGGCAGGCAGATTCTTGAGCCACCAGAGAAGCCCCTATGTGCATTTATTAAATTTATTAAACCTGAAAAGCTCAGTATGCCAAAAGGGTTTTAGATAAGACTAGAAATATGAATTATTTTAAAATCTAAAATACATAAATAAATAAAATAAATTTTAAGAGAAACATTGATAAGTTTTTGCTGTATGATAATGATTTGTTATAATCTGAGTAATATAATAAGAAAAGAACAGAAATACAACAGTAAAAATGGGAAAGTGTGGTCCTTTACTAACCAAAAAAGCCTCAGAAACCTACCTTACCTGCTTAAAAATATGAACAGAAACAATTGAAACACACTGCAATTGTTAAACCACTTTGAAGATAATAGATGATAATGCAAAGATGATACAAAGTTAAAAGTGCCCTCATTGCTTTAGCTTGTATAGCTTATAATCAGTATCATGTGCCTTTTGTTGTGATACAATAGGAAGTATATAGAATTGTGTTAGTAGTATCTTTGCCTAAACTAGAACACTTCCTAACTCCATACACAAAAATAAACTCAAAATGGATGAAAGACTTAAATGTAAGGCCAAAAACTAAAAAGCTCTTAGAGGAAAATACAGGCAGTACACTCTTTGACAAACGTCACAGCAAGATACTCTTTTACCCACCTCCTAGAGTAATGGACGGAGAAGGCAATGGCATCCCACTCCAGTGCTCTCACCTGGAGGATCCCAGGGACGGGGGAGCCTGGTGGGCTGCCATCTATGCGGTCGCACAGAGTCGGACACGACTGGAGTGACTTAGCAGCAGCAGAGTAACGGAAATAAAAGCAAAAATAAACAAGTGGGACTTACAGTACAGTAGTAGTGCTCAGTCTTGTCAGACTTTTTGTGACTCCATGGACTGTGGCCTGCCAATCTCCTTTGTCCGTGGGGTTTCCCAGGCAAGAACCCTGGACTGGGTTGCCATTTCCTCCTCCAGGGGATCTTTCTGACCCAGGGATAGAACCCACATCTCTTGGGTCTCCTGCATTGGCAGAAAGATTCTTAACCACTAGTGTCACCTGAGAAGCCCTTAAAAGCTTTTGCACAGCAAAGAAAACAATAAACAAGATTAAAAGACAGCCTCAGAATGGGGGAAAATAATTGCCACCAAAACAACTGACAGGATTAATTTCCAGAATATATAAGCAGCTCACACAGCTCAATATCAGGAAAACAAACAGCCCAATCAAAAAATGGGCAGAAGACCTAAACAGACATTTCTCCAAAGACATACAGATGACAAATGAGCACATGAAAAGATGCTCAACATCACTCATTAGAGAAATGCAAATCAAAACTACAGTGAGGTATCACCTCACACCAATCAGAATAGCCATCATCAAAAAATCTACAAACAATAATGATGGAAAGGTGTGAAGAAAAGTGAACCCTCTTGCACTATTAGTGGGAATACAAATTTATACAGCCACTACAGAGAACAATATGGAGATTCCTTAAAAAACTAGGGATAGAACTACAGTGTGACCCAACAATCCCGCTACTGGGCGTATACCTTGAGAAAACCATAATTGAAAGAGACACACGTACCCAATGTTCATTACAGCATATTTACAATAGTTAGAACATGGAAGCAACCTAGATGTCCACTGACAGATGAATGGAAAAAGAAAGTTGTGGTACATACATACAGTGGAATATTACTCAGCCATATAAAAGAACACATTTGGGTCAGTCCTAATGAGGTGAATGAACCTAGAACCTGTTATACAGAGTGAAGTAAGTCAGAAAGAGAAAAGCAAATATTGTATATTAAGGGATATATATGGAATCTAGAAAGATGGTACTGGTGAATTTATTTGCAGGGCAGCAATGGAGATGCAGACATAGAGAACAGATTTGTGGACATGCCGGGGATGGAGAGGGTGGGACGAATTGAGAGAATAGCATGGAAACATATACATTACCATATGTAAAATAGATAGCCAGGGGAAATGGCTGGGACTCAGGGTGCTCAAATCAAGTGCTCTGTGACAATCTAGAGGGGATGAGATGGGGTGGGTGAGGAAGGGAGGTTCAACAGTGAGAGAATATATGTATACCAACTGAGCGACTTCACTTTCACTTTTCACTTTCACGCATTGGAGAAGGAAATGGCAACCCACTCCAGTGTTCTTGCCTGGAGAATCCCAGGGATGCGGGAGCCTGGTGGGCTGCTGTCTCTGGGGTCGCACAGAGTCGGACACGACTGAAGCGACTTAGCAGCAGCAGCAGCATAACAAATATCAACACAAAATTGCAAAGCAATTATTCTCCAATTAAAAAAATAAACAAACAAACCTGAATCTAAACCAAGCCTCTAAATATAACCTCAAGTTTATGGGAAAGTTTATGGGCTTCCCTTGTGGCTTAGTTGGTAAAGAATATGCCTGCAATGCAGGAGACCTGGGTTCAATCCCTGGGTTGGGAAGATCCCCTGGAGAAGGGAAAGGCCACCCACTCCAGTATTCTGGCCTAGAGAATTCCATGGACTGTATAGTCCTTGGGGTCGCAATGAGTCAGACATGACTGAGCAACTTTCACTTTCACTTATGGGAAAGACCATTCCATATTTACCAAATGATAAAACTGGACAAGGGTGACCTTAGCAAGCCTGCTGAAGATCGGGAAGATGTGAAACTTTGGAAACTCTCACACTCCGCTGGTAGACATGCAAATTGACCTGTACAATTTGAATTTGACAATTCTTAAACTGTGGGGAAAGTCATCTTCTTGCCACTAGATGGTGCTTATTGGCTTTTAAGGAGTTTATTGTATTGTGTTCTATTATTTTGTTACATTCTCTCATTACTCTCCCCTGATCTTCGGAGGAAGGGACTAGCCTCTAGCACTAGAGAAGTTGTGATCCAGACCCAAGCAGCCATATCTGCTTTCGTCCTGTCTCGCCATGTTGGTACTAAGGACATATCTCTGAGGCTTGCTGTTTCCCCAAGCCATTTATTTTATTCATTTCTTTAGTAATATCTTTCTCTTAACACTGTATCAAAGATATTTTTTCTGAAGAATGTTTTTTGATATTCAGTAGCTCCATTCTCTAGTTTTAACTTTTGTTTTAGTTTGAGACCAGAGTTACAGAAAACGGTACAAAGAAATTCTATACACCCTTTACCCAAGACCCAGATTCCCTACTTACTAACATTTTCACCATTCTCCTTTTTTCTCTTTCTCTCCCTCCCTCCCCTTCTCATTATCTCACCCGTACAAATACATGAGACAGCAATGATGTATAATTTTTTAAACCATTTCAAAGTAAGTTGGCAGACATGATGCCCCATTGGCCTTGTAAAGAAGGGCACTGTTTACAAAACCACAGCATCCCTATCAACATCAGGACCGTTTCTCAAACTCTCTTTGTCTTTTATAATTTTGGTATTTTTGAGGCCCAGGCTCATAATCTTCAGTTTGGGTTTGTTGTGTCCTCATGATTGGATACAAGTTATAATTTGAGGGGCAGGAATATACAGATGTTCTCAGTGCATCATATCAGTAGGCAATGATGTCACTGGTAATACTGTGTGTGTGTGCTCAGTTGCTCAGCCGTGTCCAACTCTTTGCGATCCCATAGACTATATAGCCCCCCAGGCTCCTTTGTCCATGGGATTCTCCAGCAAGAATATTGGAGTGGGTTATCATTTCCTCTTCCAGGATCTTTCCCACCCAGAGATCGAACCTGCATCTCCTGTGCCTTCCGCATTGGGAGGCAGATTCTTTACCACTGAGCCACCTGAGTAGCTGGCATCCTACCATAAAGTAACTGGGCTTCCCTGATGGCACAGGCCCTGGAGCCTGTGCTCTGCAACAGGAGATGCCACTGCAAAGAGAAGCTGCACACACCACGACTAGAGGGTGGCCCCAGCTCACCCCAACTGGAGAAAAGCTCTAGCAGCAGTGAAGACCGAGCACAGCCAAGAATAAGTAAATAAATAAAAATTATTAAAAGAAAAAAGAGAGCGTTCCTTTCTCATTGTTATACTACACCTTGAAGGATAGGCTAAGACGTGAGAATTGAATGATTAAAAAGGGAGATAAGTGGAAAAGAGAGATCAGGTAGTCACTTGAAGAAGTATGCTCATTTTAAACTTCTTCTTACACTAGTATGTGAGGTGATGTTTAGCCATTTTTATTTTCCTGGGAACTTTTAGCCTTTTCCAATGTACACATCTAGGGAAACAGAAAATTCTAAGTTCTAAGATATTTTGGTGATGTTGGACATTCAGCTTTGTCACTTAGTAGGAAGGTGAAGGAAATTGAATTGTGCAGAATGAGTACTTTTGAGCACCCTCCCTGTCTCTTTTTCTCTCACCCTTCACATCTAATCAATCAACAAACGCAGCCATTCTGCCTTCTCTCTGCCGGTCACCACCTCTTCACCCCTATTAGCTTCTCCAGTTCAGGCTGTCATCCTTCACTTGAATAAATACAAGAGCTTCCGAACAGACCTCTTTCAAATCATCCTTTGCATAGAGTAATCTGCCTAAAGTACAAATGTAGTCATCTCATATTCTTGTTTAAAAACCCACAAGGATCCTCATTGCCTACAGAATAAGGATCAAGTTCTTCATCCTGAAGACAAGGGTCTGGTGACCTCTTTCCCACTTGTCATCCAGTACTCTTAATTCTTCCTGTCCTGAGCCTTATACTTCAGTAATGGCACGCTACTTGTAGCTACTGCCCAAACACCGTTTTGTTTCTTGCCTCTAATGTTCTCATTCTTACTACCTGGCATATCTCCCCCCGGCCCCCGATAATGGCCTTAATTCCTTTTAAAAAATAATCAATTGCCCTTTCTTTGGGTCTGTCCTACAGATAATAGGTTTGGTCGTATGATTTGTTTGGATGAGGAATATGTGAGCAGAATTTATGTTTATCACTTCCAAGCTTAAGCTTTAAGAGTCAGAATATGGCTTGCTATGCTCTTCCTCCCACCCCACCCCCACCCCCACTGAAGCTATGAGATTAGTAATGTTTCCAGGTAGAGGCTGCTTCACCAGCCTGGGTCCTTCAATGAGGACAGTGTGTACAGTCTGCAATGGTTGTGAATGAGAAGTAAACCTTTGTTGCTGTGAACCACTGAGATTCCGGAGTTATTTTTTACTGCAGCATGAAGAATCATGTCCTGGCTGATACACTGGCCATCTCCTACTCAGTCTTTCACATGGGGGACTACTTCCACTGAGGTTCTGCAGTAGATGTGTGACTGCCCAATTCTTAATACAAATGAACTTCCTGTTTGGAGAAGCTGCCATTGCATGCATTTGGGCAAGAGGCTGCTTCTCCCTCCCTGGGAAAGCTAAAAAGAACTACCCTAGTACTCTCAGATTCCTCCCAGCTAGGGAATAGGCATACGCCCTAAGGTCAGACAGTTGGAAACTCTCTATTTAGGATTTTGAGTCTTTTTTTTTTAATATAAATATATTTATTTTAATTAGAGGCTAATTACTTTACAATATTGTATTGGTTTTGCCATCCATCAACATGAATCCGCCACAGGTGTACACGTGTTCCCCATCCTGAACCCCACTCCCATCTCCCTCCCCGTACCATCCCTCTGGGTCATCCCAGTGCACCAGCCCCGAGCATCCTGTATCCTGCATCGAATGTGGACTGGCGATCCGTTTCACATGTGATAATATACATGTTTCAATGCCATTCTCCCAAACCATCCCACCCTCGCCCTCTCCCACAGAGTCCAAAAGACTGTTCTATGCATCTGTGTCTCTTTTGCTGTCTTGCATATGGATTTTGAGTCTTGATACAAAGAAGCAAGAACAGTAGACTATAGCATTATTTCTGTTGCTGGTGTAAGCAGCCAGTGCTCAACAGAGTACCAGCAGTGAGAGCAGAGTCAGGCGTGTAACAGTGAGCGTCTAGTAGTGACAAGAGAGGCAGGCTGTTCCCGTGTGTGAGCTGGCTGTCTTCCAGGCTGTTCCCTCATTCTTGCTCATTTTCTTAGCCTGCTTTTCTTGTTTTCCTAAAATTCTTTGATTCTTTGATGTGCCCCATATCCTTCCAATCAATCTATTTTCTTCTTAAGTTACCCAGAATTGTTTCTGTTGTCAGCAATCAAGAAACTTATTCCTACTAATTCCCAGGACTCGAAGTGACCTGGTCTTCACATGGAGTTACATTTTATTTTTGCTTTTTATTTTTTATTAATTTTTCTTTTCTTCCTTCCTTCTTTTATTTTTGTCACATTTTAAAGCCCAATCCTAGCATCCAAAAAGATCTTTAAAAAAGAGTTCCAATCTCTACCTAATTTCTCTGAGGATCATTAAAATGTGACCCGTATTTACTGACACTTATTCATGCTCTTTCCTGACTTTACCTCCACCCTAAGAAGATTTCTCGTGCAGCACTCCTCTAGAGCATCCTTCCCATTTTTCCACACCTGACTGCCCAACTCTGGAAACTCTGTTTCTGTTACCCCCCTTTCCTCCCAGCTCTTTGTTATCTAGATCAGCCTACCTCATTCAGTTAGGTCCTTGTGCATTTCATTTTACCCCCGAGACCTTGGTTCTCTCTACTCATTTTTTTCAATTCTCCATTATCAATTGTGCAAAAGGTCTGGGAATCAAGCTGGCCAAGACAGAACTCTCCTTAAAGTAAAGGTGGTGAAATGGCAACCCACAAGCCATTGCCAGCCCTCCAGCTTAGTTTAAGTTGTAGAATGTTTCTGTTGTCTTTACTGAGTCAGGTTCCAACATTTAACAGTTGGGAGAATTTCACCTAAAAATCTGTATTTCCAGATCACCTGAGAAATCAAAAGACCTGGCAATATTGGGATCCCATTTTCCAATGGTAAGAATCAACAGGAGCTTGGTAGTAGCCACTTCCTTTTATGGGGCATCATTCCAGTTCTCTGTGATCCCGTCCCACTTTTCCTCAGTAAAGTTGCCTTTCTGGCTACTGTGGGCATTTGAATTTGCAGCCTCTGCTCTATAAGGCACACCAGGAAGGACAGGAAGCATCTGTGAGATGAAAGAGTATATCTTCTATGGGGATGGGGCATCAGGTGAAAAAAAGTATCCAAGAGGGGAGCACTTACATGTCGTCAATCCTGTCCTGCCACCTAGGACAAGGGAGAGACTGATGAAAGATGAACACAGAAGAAAGTGAGGCAGCTTCAGAAAGCATGGTAGGTTGAGGGGCAAGACACATAAATGGAGTTGCCTAGTTGATCTAAAGAATAAAAGTGCAATGAATGTTTACCATCTTCCATGAGCTCATGTTCGGGAGGCTCCCTCTCTCTCCTTCCACCCTCCACCCCCACTAATCCTGTGCTCTTCTCTATACCTGAAAGGCATCATCCATGATGTCCCTCCAAGCTGCAGAGGAAGCAGAATATTGCTCATAATTTAGAAGCAAACTACACTTGACTCCATTTTAAATGTATGAGAGAGAAAGCTTTTGAAAAGAATCTTAAGGTAAAATATTTCAAAGAACATTTACCTTCCAAAGTTTGCTTATATTCCTTTTCTGTAAGAAATTTTCAGGCTTCCCTGGTGGTTCAGTGGTAAAGAATCCACCTGCTAATGCAGGGGACACGGGTTCAATACCTGGTCCAGGAAGATCCCTCATGCTGCCGGGCAACTAAGCTCGTATACCAAAACTACTGAACCTGTGCTCTGGAGCCTGGGAGCTGCAACTACTGAAGCTTGAACGCTCCAGAGCCTGCGCTCTGCAACAAGAGAAGCCATTGCAATGATAAGCTCGTGCACTTCAGCTAGAGAGTAGCCACAAGTAGACAAAAGTACACCCAGCATAGCCAAAGAAAGAAATTTTCTTATGCAGTATTAACGTTAGATGCATGTAAATTATCAAACAACTGAACTAAAATTTCTTACACTAAACTTTTTGTTTTCTTACAACTTTACAGGTTCTTCACTGAAAAGGTTACTTGGGGTCTATATCTCTATTTATATATGAAAGAGAGTTTCAACTCTTTAATGCTCCATGATTGTGAGTATAAAAAATAGCAAGTTTCAGGCTGGTAGAGAAGAAGGGGATCAATGAAACACTGAACTATGAAGGCACTGCGCTTCAAAATAATTCACTCCTCTGTAAAGAATTCAGGGGTTTTAATATTTGTAGTAATATATCAGGTTCATGCTTTTCAGGAAAGATCCAAGAGTTGAATATAGCTTAGGAAGTAAGGAAAAGGAGATGAGAGAATTGATAAATGGCAAATTTGGGTTACTATACTCTTCTTTATAAATTCCACTTCTTGTCACTTTTTTGGGCATGTTATTCCAGTTTCTTGTAGTGCTTGGTTATTTTTTATATTGTAACCAGGGACAGAAGAATGTTTTTCAAGCTGATTTCTTGCAAGTGAAATGACATCATCATTATGGAGAATAACTGGAAATATCTAGTTAGTTTGAAGATGCACATACCATATGACCCAGAAATTCTTTCTGTAGATATATACGCTATAGGAACTCTTGCATGCGTGCACAGGAAGACCTGTTCAAGAATGTACTTGCAATATTGTTGGTAATCATCTCTATTAATAGTAGAATGAGTAACTAAATTGTGGCCTAGTCACTGAACAAAATACCATGTTGTAATGAAAAGGAAGTAACTATGGCTTCATGCATCATTATGGGGGAATCTTGCAAATATAATGTTGAAGGGAAAAGCAGGCTGCAAAAGAAACACAGTATAACAATGTAATATTTGAAATAGTGTGGCATAGTCATGCAGATACTCTGGAGTCAGACTCTTGAGTTCAAACCCAGCTCTACTATTTACTACCTGTGTGACTTTGGCAAGTAACTTAACCTCTGTTGGCCTCAGTTTCCTTATCTGTGAAGTGGGGATAGTATTTGTTCAACTTAAGGCAGCTATTATGAGAAGAAAAATAAGTTAGTACTAAAGTACTAAGAATACATAGTACCATTATTTTTCATACAGTGTATATTCAGTCTAAAATCACACAGAAAATACTATGTATTTTATAAGAATGTCTACATGTAAAAGTACATAGACATGAATGAGAATGAAAATACAAATTAATGAGAGCAGTTATCTCCTAGACAGAGAAATATTTCTTGAACTGTGGTAGGTACATGATTTTTTTATTATCCTAATGCCTTTGTGTGTGACTGAACTATCTTATGATAACTTTAAATCAAATGAATAAAGTTTACTTTTAAAACTATAAATACAGTATAACCAAATTTCCAAAAGAACTGGAAAATAGAGGAAAATACACAACAAATTACACACTTAATTCACAATTTAAAAAAATTATGTATGATTCTTTCAACATGTGACTAGGGTTGGTGAATAAGAATGCTATTTCTGCAGCATTATTGATAATAGCCAAAATCAACCCAAATGACAATTAGCAAGCAAATGGGTAAACAAAATGTTGTACATCCACACAATGGAAGGAAATTCAGCAATAAAAAAGTAATGAAATGTTGCTATATGCTACAACTTGGATGAAATTCAAAAACATTATGCTCAGTAAGAGGAGCCAGACACAAAAGACCACATATTGCATGATTCCATTTATATGAAATGTCTAGGAAAGGCCAAAAAAATGCCAAAAATAGATTAGTGGTTGCCTGGAGCCATGGTGGAGGAAACAAGGAATGCCTGCAAATAAGCACAGAAGATTTTTAGGGAGTGATGGAAGTAGTCCACAATGAATGGTGATGATGGCTGCATAGCTATGTTTATTACTTTGAGTGTTATTAAAATTCATTAAATTACACACCCAAGTGGGTGAATGTTATGGTATGTAACTTATATGTCCAAAAAAACCACGTGGTTTTAAAAAATAGTCTTTAAAGAAACACTTAGGCTTGGGAGAGAAGGAGGCGGTGTTATTTTAGTTTATAGACGTGAACATGGATGGATATAAACTGAGAAGGGGCCCAGAACTGTATCCCCATTAAACTGTGTCAGTAAAAACCCTTCAGGTAGGTTGATGGGGAGGTTGAAAGCAAAGGCACCTTTCTGTCAGGGTATCTGGGAGGAGGCCGCCTTGTAGGAAGGCCCTCATCAACTTGGAACCACCAGAGAAGGAAAAAAATAGTCATGGTGGCACCATTAGGCAGAGAAATCTGAACATGGTGCTTCCAGTTCTTAATGTTCTGTGGGTGGTTTGCAGGAGATTCAGAAGTTCCTGCATATCCCAATTTGGGGAGAAAGTGAAAGTGTTAGTCGTTCAGCCCTGTTTGACTCTTTGTGGCCCCATGGACTGTAGCCCACCAGGCTCTTCTGTCCATGGGATTCTCCAGGCAAGAATACTGGAGTGGGTTGCCATTTCCTCCTCCAGGGGATCTTCTTAACCGAGGGTTGAACCCAGGTCTTCTGCATTGCAAGCAGTTTCCTTACCATCTGAGACACCAAGGATGAGCACTAAGTCCTGGGAAAGAAAGTAAACTGGGACCAAATACTATGTATATGTTGATGATCCTCAAATTTATATCTAACTCTAGGCTTTAACCTCCAATGGCCAACTTGATATCTTCCCTGGGGTATTGCATAAAAATGTACAACTAAACATAGCCCCAAATGGCAGTCTTGATTTGACCAGCCCCAGACCTCCCCCACCCACCACTCTCCCAGGTTGCCACCCCCACCCACATCCACTGTCCCAGTCACACAGGACCCACTGCTACCGCTGGTTTTTGGCCACCATCATTTCTTTCCTGAATAAAGCAACAACCTTGTAACGGGTCTCTCTGCTTCCAATTTTGCTTTCCTCCAACCCATCCTCCATACAACAGCAAAATTTGTTTTCTTTAATGTAAATTGGGTCCTGTCACTTAAGTTCTTAAAACTCTCCAATGGCTTCCCATTGTACACAGAGTAAATCCCTGAATAATCTGACCTAAGTCCCCACCTGGCATTCTTCCCGCTACTCATTACATTTATTCACAATTGTTCTTCTCTCGATTTTCACATTTCCTAAGCTTTTTCCATCTCAAAGCTTTAGCACTTACTGTTCCTTCAATTTATACTGATCTTTGGCCTTCTCATCCTTCACATTTCAGTTTAAATATGCCTCTCCCAAAGTCACCTTCTCCAATCGCTCTTTGTAAAGTAGCCTCCCTTTTTATTCCCTTCCTTCACCTCCTTTTTGTTTTCTTCACAACACTTCTCACAGTTTGCAACTAATATGTGTTGCTTTACTTATACTTAAGGCTGCTTCTCGTATGGATAATTGAACCTCTATGAACCACATGCTACTTACTATTGTAGCCCCAGCATCCAGCATAATACCTGGATCGGCTCAACAAAGATTTGTTGAATGAAAGCATTTAGAAAACCACTCGAATATTCCCCCCTATTGTTCTATTTTCAAAAAGAAATAGATTTTCTTGATGGTATTGAAACTGAACAGGACCCTGTGGTCCTTCCCTTCCATATCCTCTGCCGGCCTTTTGTCTATGCAAAAACTTTAGCCAAAGAATAAGTCTAAACAGGGAAGCAAGAAAATATAGAAGCAAAGGAAAATAGGACAAAACAATAATAGTTAAGTCAATAAGCAAAGTCAAGGACCTTTAGCTCTTTCTCAAGGGCTATAGATAATATTCTGAGCCATATACTGTGAGCTGTCCTGTGGATACTAAAACCCCCACCAGGTAGAAGAAGTTAACTAAATGATGACCAGACTGTAGTCATGATACAGTTCCAAGAACTGGCCTCCTGGAAATGGGAACAAAATGGACTGTGGACCAGAAGAGTAACTGTACTTAAAACAACCAACATGATGCTGATCAGACCACCGATGACCAATTTCAAGATGACTGTCAGAGCTGTCTGTACTGTTTCTACATGTGGCTGCCTCCTTCGTCTATAAAAGCTCTTGCCTCTGATTGTAGGGAGTTGGCCTCTAGACAGGACACCATCTCTCCCCCTTCCTCCCTCTCCTCCAATTTCTGGCATCTAAAGTAAAGCAAGCTTTCCTTTCTACCAATCTTGCCACTTTATCAGCTTTTGAGTGGTGAGCAGTCTGATCCCACTTTTGGCTACAGTATCAGGACTATTTTGATTACAAATAATGGGAGCCCATTTAAATGCAAATAAAAAGGAAATTCATTATGGAGACACAGATTCTCTCAGGAACCTGAAGGGCAAAGGTAAGGGGGGGGCATGTTAGGAAAGATCTCAATGCAAGAACTGAGGTATTGCAAGGAACCCAGGAATTTTACCCTATTTACAAGCTAAGAAGTTTGCCTGCCACAGTTTCATTCTGGCAGAAAACAAAAATGTTCCTGAGCTGCAGACAAAGAACAATATATCATTCATACTTATAGCAGTAGCCAGAGTATCAGCATTTGCACTGGTTTTGAGCTCCAGTGCTCACTGGGCAACATGAAGAGAGCCAGGTGGTGCTTACATACCCAGTGGATTGTAGGTGAGAAACCCCAAGTTTAGAGAACCCAAATCTTTTTTATTTTACTTATTTATTTTTGGCTGCCCTGGGTTTTCATTGCTGGGTATAGTCTTTCGCTAGTTGAAGTGAGTGGGAGCTGCTCTCTACTTGAGGTGTGAAGGGCTTCTTACTGTAATGGCTTCTCTTGTTGTAAAGCTCAGGCTCTTGGCCAAGCAAGCTTCAGTAGTTTGGTGCATGGGCTTAGTTGCCCCGTAGCATGTGGAACCTCCCAAACCAGGGATCAAACCCATGTCCCCCTGGGTTGGCAGGTGGATTCTTAACCACTGGACCACCAGAGAAGCCCAAGGGAACCCAAATCTTTTATAATAAGCAGGATGTATGCCTGACCTTGGCCCTGAGAGGAAACATTATTCTTACAGTTTGTTGTTTAATTACTAAGTCATGTCCAACTCTTTGCGATCCCATGGCCTGCAGCATGCCAGGCTCCTCTGTCCTCCCTGTCTCCCAGAGTTTGCTCAGATTGATGTCCATTGAGTTGGTGAAGCTATCTAGCCATCTCTTTCTCTGCTGCCCCTTTCTCCTTTTGCCTTAAATCTTTCCCAGCATCAGGGTCTTTTTCAGTGAGTCGGCTCTTTGCATCAGGTGGCAAAGAATTGGAGCTTCAGCTTCAGCATCAGTCCTTTCAATGACTATTCAGGGTTGGTTTCCTTTAGGATTGACTGGTTTGATCTCCTTGCAGTCCAAGGGACTCTCAAGAGTCTTCTCCAGCACCACAGTTGAAAAGCATCAATTCTTCAGCACTCAGCCCTCTTTATGGTCCAACTGGTAGCAGCCCTTCACACCTCAAGTAGAGAGCAGCTCCCACTCACTTCAACTAGTGAAAGACTACACCCAGTAATGAAGACCCAGGGCAGCCAAAAATAAAGACCAAGATCCATATGGTCTTTATGGTAGTAGTACATGACTACTGCAGGAACTACAGCTTTGACTATACAGACCTTTGTCAGCAAAATGATGTCTCTGTTTTTTAATACGCAATTTGTGTTGTATTTGATGGTTAAAAAAAAACCCTGCCCTTTTCTACAGAGAAGTATTATCTGTAGTTTCCGAGACTGTTTGTTGTGTAAACATCCTTGAAAAGATAATCCAGAACAAGAGTGGCAATGGCTCGGTCACTAGATATGCAGAAATGCAAGAGATCCGGGAGAAATGTCTCTCTCCAGATAGGTGAGAAGGAAGAGGATGAGCTAAGCAGAAGAAACAGCAGTCAGTAACCTATTTACACCTCTGAAGTAAATATGTAAATATTTAGACCTCTGAAGTAAATAAGTACATATGATAGTTTTTAGAATGGTTATGGGAATAGGTTTAGCATTTTTACAAGTGAATGCAGGGAATATTTACTAGTTTGTATCTTACAGAACCTTACCATTAGAACTTGATTTAAAAAAAGAAAAAAAAAAGGTATCTCACCTCAAAACGTATAGAAATATTTTGAAAACAATATTAATGTTTTTTCACAACAATGGTATGGAGGAGACCAATTTAAATTCCTGGCAATGATGCACTTGAAATAATTCTTTAAAAACAATTTCCCTTTTTTAATTTTCTTTTTCTGTTTTTTAAAGAGTAGATTGTGGCAAAGGGTCAAGTGGGGTATTGTTGTATGTTTTTCCTGCTGAACTACTCTGATTCTGTATGAATAAAAACAAAACTTGGAACATTTAATGCTATCTTTGAAAGAAATTCGAGGCAGTACTAAGAGATTTAAACACCCTCACTTAATTCCTCATAACCATTTCAGGTTTTTAAAATCAGTTTGTGCATGAATTTAAATTTTGGTTACTCAGAATTCTGTGGATAAAAAAAAAGCCATATAGTCTTAGGAAATAAACCAGTAGTCAAAGCTTACTGCTACCAGAGTAAACTTATTCTATAATTTCTTTCCAATCAGGGATTATAGAATGGTAGTTTGTAAATAAATCAATGATTTATATACTGTTTATTCAGTTATACTTATTGATACATTTGTATTAAATGATGAAACCATAAAATATTAGGCTTTAATCAGCTTAATTCACTTTATAGAAAACCCAGCATAGCAATTAAGTGCTTAAATACTAGCTATATTAAAAAATGGTCCACAAATCAATTACAGAACCAGGATTTTCAATCTCAATGAAATGTGAGTATTTAGAAGCACTGTTCCCTCTAATTTAGTGTTAGTAATGAAGCCATATGACTCACACTGGAACTTGAACCCATGGTCTTCTAATTGAGATCGTACCTGGTCACAGGACTTAATGAAGCTTAGGTTCTTCATGTTTCATTGCAGAAAGTCTTTAGTGAGAGACAAATAGGTAAGAAGTGGATTTATTTAGAGAGAAACACATTACACAGAGGGGCCTCCCTGGTTGCTCAGACAGTAAAGAATCTGCCTGCAATGCAGGAGACCCAGGTTCAATGCCTTGGTCAGGAAGATACCCTGGAGAAAGGAATGGCAACCCATTCCAGTACGCTTGCCTGGAGAACTCCATGGACGGAGGAGCCTGGGGGGCTACTGTCCACGGGGTCTTAAGGAATCAGACACAACTGAGCAACTAACACACACACACACACACACACACACTACACAGAATATGGGCTATCTCAGAAGGCAAGAGTGGCACTCAGAAGTGCAAGAAGGTAAGAGGGTAAGGCATTGTCAGTTTTTATGAAAAAAGAATGTGTAGTCACTCAGTGGTGTCCAACTCTTTGTGACCCCATGGACTATAGCCCGCCAGGCTCTTCTGTCCATGGGATTCTTTAGGCAAGAATACTGGAGTGGGTTGCCATTCCCTTCTCCAGGGCATCTTGTCAGTTTTTATAGGGGTAAGTAATTTCATGGTCTGATGAGTGGGAGGAGTATTCCAGCTATTTTAGTGATGACGTGTGTCCGTGCTAAGTCGCTTCAGTCGTGTCCGACTCTTTGCAACATTATGGACTGTAGCCCACCAGGTTCCTCTGTCCATGGGATACTCCAGGCAAGAATACTGAAGTGTGCTGCCAGTTCCTTTTCCAGGGGATCTTCCCAACCCAGGGATCTAACCTGTGTCTCTTATTATGTCTCCTGCCCAGACAGGCAGATTCTTTACCACTAAAGCCAGCTGGGAAGCCAGATTTTAGGGAAAGGATGGGGATTTTCAGGAAGCGAAAGGCCACTTTCTAAGGCCACTGCTCACTTTTGGCCTTAGAAAGGTCATGGTGCCTGTGGGTGCGTCATTTAGTTTGCTGATGTATTATAATGAGTGAATGATGAGGCTCAAGGTCTAGTGGAAGTCGACTCTTCTGACTCTGCCATCATCT
The DNA here is from genome assembly GCF_055505025.1 of Bos grunniens. Lineage (NCBI taxonomy): Eukaryota > Metazoa > Chordata > Mammalia > Artiodactyla > Bovidae > Bos > Bos grunniens. The sequence continues at coordinate 51,438,676 of NC_141170.1, read as the reverse complement.
TGGACCTATTTGGTTCTAATCAGTTTATGTTGTGTCCTCGGTCTACGTCATTCTTTAAGGGTCGAGCCCTGCCCCCTTCCCTCCTGTTTCAGTACTCTGTTGTTGTCTATATCTGAAATTCGGGCTTTCCAGGTGGCACTAGTGGTAAAGAACCTGCGTGCTAATACAGGAGATATCAGAGACTTGGGTATTTAAGAAGATATTTTGCTTTTCCCCTTGAGTGTCCCATTTCTAACCCAAGAGAGACTAGAACTTATTTCAGCCATATTTAGCACTTAGAGTTCAGTTCAGTTCAGCTCAGTCGCTCAATTGTGTCCAACTCTTTTTGACCCCATGAACTGCAGCATGCCAGGCTTCCCTGTCCATCACCAACTCCCGGAGCTTGCTCACACTCATGTCCATCGAATCAGTGATGCCATCCAACCATCTCATCCTCTGTAGTCCCTTTCTCCTCCTGCCTTCAATCTTTCCCAGCATCAGGGTCTTTTTCAATGAGTCAGCTCTTCACATCAGGTGGCCAAAGTATTGAAGTTTGAAGTATTGAAGGACTTCACCTTCAGTCCTTCCAATGAATATTCAGGACTGATTTCCTTTAGGACTGACTGGTTGGATCTCCTTGCTGTCCAAGGGACTCTCAAGAGTCTTCTCCAGCACCACAGTTCAAAAGCATCAATTCTTTGGTGCTCAGTTTTCTTTATAGTCCAACTCTCACATCCATACATGACTACTGGAAAAACTATAGCTTTGACTAGATGGACCTTTGTTAACAAAGTAACGTCTCTGCTTTTTAATATGCTGTCTAGTTTGGTCATAGCTTTTCTTCCAAGAAGCAAGCGTCTTTAAATTTCATGGCTGCAATCACCATCTGCAGTGATTTTGGAGCCCCCCAAAATAAAGTTTCTCACTGTTTCTATTGTTTCCCCATCGATTTGCCATGAAGTGATGGGACCGGATGCCATGATCTTAGTTTTCTGAACGTTGAGTTTTAAGCCAACTTTTTCACTCTCCTCTTTTACTTTCATCAAGAGGCTCTTCAGTTCTTCTTTGCTTTCTGTCATAAGGGTGGTGTCATCTGTGTATCTGAGGTTATTGATATTTCTCCCAGCAATCTTGATTCTAACTTGTGCTTCATCCAGCCTGGCATTTCACATGATGTACTCTGCATATAAGTTAAATAAGCAGGGTGACAGTATACAACCTTGATGTACTCCTTTCCAAATTTGGAACCAGTCGTTGTTCCATGTCCAGTTCTAACTGTTGCTTCTTGACCTGCATACAGATTTCTCAGGAGGAAGGTCAGGTGTCTGGTATTCCCATATCTTGAAGAATTTTCCACAGTTTATTGTGATCCACACAATCAAAGTTTTGGCATAGTCAATAAAGCAGGAGTAGATGTTTTTCTGGAATTCTCTTGCTTTTTTGGTGATCCAATGGATGTTGGCAATTTGATCTCTGGTTCCTCTGCCTTTTCTAAATCCAGCGTGAACATCAGGAAGTTCACGGTTCACGTATTGCTGAAGCCTGGGTTGGACAATTTTGAGCATACTTTAATAGTGTGTGAGATGAGTGCAACTGTGCAGTAGTTTGAATATTCTTTGGCATTGCCTTTCTTTGGGATTGGAATGAAAACTGACCTTTTCCAGTCTTGTGGCCACTGTTGAGTTTTCCAAATTTGCTGGCATATTGAGTGCAGCGCTTTCACAGCATCATCTTTTAGGATTTAAAATAGCTCAACTGGAATTCCATCACCTCCACTAGCTTCGTTTGTAATGATGCTTCCTAAAGCCCACTTCACCTCACATTCCAGGATGTCTGGCTCTAGGTGAATGATCATACCATCAGGGTTATCTGGGTCATGAAGATATTTTTTGTATAGTTCTTCTGTGTATTCTGGCCACCTCTTCTTAATATCTTTTGCTTCTGTTAGATCCATACCATTTCTGTCCTTTATTGTGCCCATCTTTGCATGAAATGTTCCCTTGGTATCTCTGATTTTCTTGCAGAGATCTCTAGTCTTTCCCATTCTATTGTTTTCGTCTATTTTTTTGCTTTCCTCTATTTATTTAGAGTTAATCTGTAATAATAAATTTAAATAGAATAAATTACACATTGTTTTGCATAAAATTATTCTCAAACTACAGAAATATTTCAATCAACAAAGATTCATTAGAAATGAATAAATGCATTTCTGCATGCAGGGCACTAAGCTTATTTAATGAGAAGAATGAGGAAAGTGAAAGTAACATCAGCAGCACAATTCATATTCTTTAATATGCTTATTCAGAATATAAAATGCCCTTAATCTTCCATCATTACTGTAGAATTTAGCTACTACTTAGATAAGTGAGCTTTAGTACAGTGCTATTTAAAGCTTAGAACTATTTGTAACAGGTGCGTGATAAGTACAGAGATTGAGACTAAGCATTTTGAAACTTTTATAGCTATTCGTATAACTTTCTAAGTAAATAAAAAAATGAAAATTTTCTCTAACAACAAATGTAGGTTTTAATTTTATCTATCTTCTTACATTTAATTTTTCTAGGAATTCACTTTTACAAAAGTCTAATTCTCCTACAGACTGGAAATGAGAAAAATGGTCTTTACCATGGACAGCTTTCGAAGCTCTATTTTAGTACGCTGCCGTCCATGGGGGTCACACAGAGTCGGACACGACTGAAGTGACTTAGCAGCAGCAGCAGTAGTGTTAGTCGCTCAGTCGTGTCCGACTCTTTGCGACCCCACAGACTGTAGCCCGCCAGGCTCCTCTGTCCATGGGATTCTCCAGGCATGAATACTGGAGTGGGTAACCATTCCCTTCTCCAGAGGATTTTCCTGACCCAGGGATCAAACCTAGGTCCCCTGCATTGCAGGCAGAATCTTTAGCATTTGAGCTACAGGGAAGCTCCGTGTACCTTTTTTAGTATAAAGCACTGTAAAGTCATCTATTATTACTATTACTCTTAGGTGGTTCCTGAGCACCCTAGCAGTCTAATTGGATTATAGATTGTTTACTAAATATGCCAGATTACTGATTGTTATGTATATGTTGAATAATCAAAATATTTGAGGTACCTGTTGAAGCTGATGTACTAACCATTGCTTTTCTGTCCATAATATTTTGGACATTTTATAGGATTCTGATCACTTCTGCCCACACTTGCTTCAGCTTATTCTCTCACAATGGGCTAATCTTAGCCTAGTAATATGGTGAGTCTAATATTGTGTCACCCAAGAATCTGGAATTGAGACACTGAGAGACTGAGTGATTAGGTCACAGTAGGCACACAAGCTGAAATGTCAACAGTTGTTACAACACCAAACAAAAAGTCACATGTAAGCTGATGTTAAGATGGGAACTCAGAAGCCATGAGTAAGCAGAAGTTTTGAGAGAGAACAAGAGGGATGGGGCCACTGCTGAATATGCAAGAAGCAGAGACCAGGAAACTGGTTAAAATGCAAATCAGGTCATGTCACTCTTCTGCCCAAAACCCTCCCTTTTCTTCTCATTTTAGTTGGAGTAAAAGCCTAAGTCCTTACAAGTACCTCATAGGCCCTATAGAAGCTTTCCCCTTTCCCTCTGATCTCCATCTACCAAGACCCTCCCCACCACTCACTCCAGTTCAGCAACAGAGAACTTCTTCCTTGAAGCCAGGCACATTATTGCCTCAGAGCCTTTAACTTGCAATTCTGTGGGCATGCTCTTCCCAAGTAACCTGGCCGTTATGCTTTCTTACCTGCTTCAGACCTTTGCTCAAATGTCATCTTCTCTGCAAGACTCTGCCTAGCCACTCTATTTAAAATTACAATCCTACCCCTGCCCATGCTCCTTATTCTCCCCCCTGATTTTTCTCCATAGCACCATCATCATATGGCAAACTCTACATTTTATTCATGTACTTATCATCTGTCACCCATCACTAAAATGTAAGCTCCATAAAGTCAAGTCTTTTCCTTTTGATTTTTTACTATATGCCTAATGCCTAGAACAATTCCTGGTTCCTAATATGTGCTCAATAAACATGTTGGATAAATAAATGAGCAACTTAAAGGAGATGGAGGACGTTGCCTTGGTTTCTTTTGAAACGTGACTGATAGTTCTTACGATTATATATAGTACCACTTTTTTTGTTGTTGCACTGGGTTTTTGCTGGTGCACACGGGCTTTCTCTAGTTTTGGTGAGGGAGAAATAATCTTCATTGAGGTTCATGAGCTTCCCATTGCAGTCTCTTCTCTTGCTGCAGAACACAGGCTCTAGGCATATGGGCTTCAGTAGTTGCAGCTCGAGGGCTCTAGAGTGCGGGCTCAGTAGTTGTGGCGTACAGAGTTAGCTGCCTTGAGGCGTATGAGATCCTCCCGGAAAAGGGATGGAACCTGTGTCTCCTGCATTGGCAAGCAGATTCTTATTCACTGTGCCACGAGGGAAGTCCTTGCCTTGGTTTCTTACTTTGTAGTTCTGTCCCTCAACTGGCTTTACCTATCATCAGATATTATAGTATGACTTTTTAATAGCTCCACTTTTTTACTTTTGTGAAAAATGTATTTATTCATTTGGGCTCTGCTGGGTCTTCATTCGGAGAAGGCAATGGCACCCCACTCCAGTACTCTTGCCTGGAAAATCCCATGGATAGAGGAGCCTGGTAGGCTGCAGTCCATGGGGTCGCTAAGAGTCGGACATGACTGAGTGACTTTACTTTCACTTTTCACTTTCATGCATTGGAGAAGCAAATGGCAACCCACTCCAGTGTTCTTGCCTGGAGAATCCCAGGGACGGGGAGCCTGGTGGGTTGCCGTCTATGGGGTCGCACAGAGTCGGACACGACTGAAGCGACTTAGCAGCAGCAGCAGGGTCTTCATTGCTGCCCGGACTTTTCTCTAGTTGTGGGGAGCAGAAGCTACTCTCTGGTTGTGGTGCACAGGCTTTGCATTGCCGTGGCTTTTCTTTTTGTGGAGCACAGGCACTGGGGCCTGGGGGTTTCAGTGGTTGTGGTGTATGGGCTCAGGAGTTGTGGTTCCCAGGCTCTAGAGCACAGGATCAACAGTTGTCATGCATGGGCTTAGCTGCTCTGTGGCATGTGGGATCTTTCCAGACTAGGGACTGAACTTATGTCTTCTGCCTTGGCAGGCAGAATCTTTATCATGGAACCACGAGGGAAGCACCCCCTGCTCACCTTTTTTACTTTCAATTTCTGTTTCTTAAGCATGTCAATATTTACATGGTTCCAAAGTCAAAACTATGTTACAAAATAAACTCAAGATAAATTCTATTTTGTTGATGAAAAATTAATCAGTCAATCTAAAGAAGAAATGGAAAATTTATTCAAGCCAAATTGAGGATTATAACCTGGGATGAGCTCTTCAGAAAGCTCTGAGAACTGTTCCACCTATTACAAGTCAAAGCATAGTTATGTAAATTTTTTGAGATAAGAGGGCTGTATATTAAATGATATATTATTGACAGTTTATGCAATCCAGATCTGTAAGTACACAGTGGTGGGTCATTGAGACCCCTTTAGAAGATTAAGAAGGAATGTTATCTTTAAAGGAGTTGTCTTTGTCCAGACAGAATGTTGCTCTTTATGGTTGAGCAGGTATTTCTGCTGATGGGGAGATTTGGTCAATGCACAATTCAGATACACAATGTACAGTGGGGGAGAGAGGAGGCCAAAGGGCAGAGAAATTTTTTTTCATGTTTAAATTTTTATCTTGCCAAAATTCATAAAATATGAATGTTATATCATAATTTCTATTTCCTTCACTCTATTTCCTCCTTTCTCATTGTGTACATGAGTGTAAAGTCACTTCTGCTGCTGCTGCTAAGTCGCTTCAGTCATGTCCGACTCTGTGCGACCCCACAGACGGCAGCCCACCAGGCTCCCCCGTCCCTGGGATTCTCCAGGCAAGAATACTGGAGTGGGTTGCCATTTCCTTCTCCAATGCATAAAAGTGAAAAGTGAAAGTGAAGTCGCTCAGTTGTGTCTGACTCTTAGCGACCCCATGGACTGCAGCCTACCAGGGTCCTCCATCCATGGGATTTTCCAGGCAAGAGTACTGGAGTGGGGTGCCATTGCCTTCTCCAAAAGTCACTTTAGTCATGTCCAACTCTGTGCGACCTTATGGGCTATATATAGTTCGCCAGGCTCCTCTGTCCATGAGATTTTTCCAAGCAAGAATACTGGAGTGGGTTGCCACTTTCTCCTCCAGAGGATCTTCCTGATTCAGGAATTGAACCCAAGCCTCTTATGTTCCTGCCGTGGCATGTGTGTTCTTTACCACTAAGTGACTAAGTGTTAGTGGCTCAGTTGTGTCTGACTCTTTGTGACCTTATGGACTATACCCCGCCAGGCTCCTCTGTCCATGGAATTCTCCAGGCAAGATTACTGGAGGGTGTTGCCATTCCCTTCTCCAGGGGATCTTCCTGACCCAGGAATTGAAGCCAGGTCTCCCTCATTGCAGGCAGCTTCTTTCCTGTCTAAGCCGCCAGGGAAGCCCTCTTTACCACTAGCATCACTCTTTCTCATTGGGTCACTGTTTGTTTGTTTGTTTGTTTGTTTTATCATTTTTGTGTTAGTCTTCCATTGTTTCTTTCTGAAAATATAAGCGCATATGTACATACTTTATATCTGTCCCTCCTGTTGACACTAAGCACCATTCTAAACCAATTATCTTGGAGACAAGTTATCTTTCTCCTTCTTTTTACTGCACAGTCCTCATGATGTCTCAACCAGTCTCATACTGACAATACTGGAGTTGCTTTCAGTCTCTTGTTATTACCAATAATGGCATAAAAATAGTAAATTGCCCTGTGCGTATTTCTGTTTAATATTTTTTCCCAGTTTACTTTTGGAATAGATTCTTAAAAGTGAGATGAGTGGATAACCCCCTTTTTAAACAGAGATGGTTCAGGTGGTTTTCTGCTCATTACAACCAACAAGTCAAGATTAAAATAGCTACCTATCCCTGAAGGCCTATCTGAAATCATACTTCTTCTGGGAAAACTCAAGCTACTTCTATTCCCTGAATACTTTCTCTCTTTCTCTCAAAAAAAAAAAAAAAAATCAGATGAAAAACAAACACACAAAAAAAGCCCTTGTATTCTCTCTTGTCCATATGGCTCACATGGCACTTTTCACAAGGTTCTTTGTATGCATAGTTATCTGTGTACATTTCATCCCCTTAATTGGACAGTAAGCTGCTGCAGAGTAAGGGGCACAGTCCTTATATGGCCTTTATCTTCTCTGGCCCTTAACAGTGTACTTTGAACTAGTAACAAAGACCGAATGAATATATAGAGTGTAACCCAGCATACTACGGTGCCCATATAAAACTGTCCATTTAGAGTTAAGCCTTACTGAGACTTCTCTGGCTGTCCAATGGCTAAGACTTGGGGGTTCCACTGCAGAGGGCACAGTTTCCATTCCTGTCTGGGGAACTAAGATCCCGTATGCCACACTGCTCAGCCAGAAAAAAGAAGAAAAAAAAAAAAGCGATAGATTTATGCCTTACACACCCACCACAATAAATCTCATGTCAACTGAAAGCTGAATGTAAACATTCTAGGAAACTATAAGAAAAAAGATCTGATGTTTAGCATTTGTTTGGAGGTCAGGGAAAGGACTGTCTAAACTTTGGGCATTAAGCTGCTGCTAAGTCACTTCAGTCGTGTCCGACTCTTTGCGACCCCATAGACGGCAGCCCACCAGGCTCCGCCGTCCCTGGGATTCTCCAGGCAAGAACACTGGAGTGGGTTGCCATTTCCTTCTCCAATGCATGAAAGTGAAAAGTGAAAGTGAAGTCGCTCAGTCGTGTCCGACTCCCAGCGACCCCATGGACTGCAGCCCACCAGGCTCCTCCATCCATGGGATTTTCTAGGCAAAAGTACTGGAGTGGGGTGCCGTTGCCTTTTCCGAAGCTAGATTTACCTAATTAAAAAAAAAAAAAAAAGAGCCTGGAGCCCTCTAGCACATCATTTTGTATCCTCTCACATAGCTCCAGCTCATATTCTCTGCTCATGGTACTAATCCTGGCTGGTTCACTGCTGGGCTGACCCTACAAGGGATGACTGAATGTTGTTGCTCAAATATAAAACTCCAGAGCCAAGCCCATTGCTACAATCACTTGGAAGCTCTGGCAACTACATTATTGTGCTCAGGGAGCACATCAGCCTCTGTGTGGAGGTGGTGGCCTTTATTAGCCTTTTGACTAAGTGTAGGAGGAGTTGTTTTTTCTGCCTGAATTCAGGCTATGCCTATTCTTGGAGGGGGCCTTGTGCAACATTATGATGTAGCTCTAAAGGTATCTGAGGTGGAGATGTAGAAAACCGTCTCTTTTATCCTGCCTGGTGGACAGGTTGGAGAAATTCACTTTCCACGCAGCCTGTAATTCTATTTATGAGAGCAATACACATTGCCCTGCTAGCCCATAGTACACATACCCTCTCTCTGCCAGGATCATGACAGTCAGTACCATGATTTGTCCTGATGCCCACGCACAGCAGAACTTTGGGGGTTTTCTCAAGAGTTGTTTACAAAGATATCATATCATAATTTGGCTCCAATATTCAAAGGAGGAAAAGGGGACGATAGAGGATGAGATGGTTGGATGGCATCACGGACTCGATGGACATGAGTTTGAGCAAACTCTGGGAGATGGTGAAGGACAGGGTATCCTGGCGTGCTGCAGTCCATGGGATCACAGAGTCGGACATGACTGAACAACTGAAAGGCAAACAACATTCAAAACATTAAGTACCAGAGGGTACTTAAGCAGAACTGTAAACTGACAGCTATGTGTCACGGAAGGTTGCCTAAATACCTGGCCACACTTCCTGATCAACTGAAAGGGGGTTGAAAAACTAGGCAATAGCAAAGTGGAAGCCATCTGGGAGAATGGTGATGACTGAAAGAGGAAGCAAGTCTTCCCATAAGCTGGGGTAGACAACCATGCCGACAGACAGAGCCGCTCTGTCTGAACTGGGCGTCGTCTCTTCACGTGCAGGTGCCCTATCTGAAGTCAACCATACCCACTGATAACAGGGGAACCACCTGTGCCCGGTTTCTCATCTCCCTGCCAACACCCTACCCTCATTTCTCTAGACAAGGGTACAGATGTGAGATAGGGCTATCTGGTTTCAGGGAACTTGGGGGAGATGGAATCTGTTTACAGATCGGCACAATGGTGGACTCTTGTGCAGCAGGGACTCTGTAGAGCGGGCCCTGGTCCAGCATATCTGGTTACCAATGTGTCCCAAGGCTAGAAACACACAACCCAGCCAGGCAACAGCATCACTGGCCCTTTAAATGCAAGTCTTCCTCCCACACAACCTGCTACTAAGCCTGCAAACACTTAATTTTAGTGGAGACTCACCCTCTCATCAACTCACCCTCTCATCCAGAGAAGGCAATGGCACCCCACTCTAGTACTCTTGCCTGGAGAATCCCATGGACGGAGGTGCCTGGTAGGCTGCAGTCCATGGGGTCGATAAGAGTCGGACACGACTGAGCGACTTCACTTTCACTTTTCACTTTCATGCATTGGAGAAGGAAATGGCAACCCACTCCAGTGTTCTTGCCTGGAGAATCCCAGGGACGGGGGAGCCTGGTGGGCTGCCGTCTGTGGGGTCGCACAGAGTCGGACACGACTGAAGCGACACAGCAGCAGCAGCAGCATCCTCTCATCTACTGTTGAGGCCACGCCTCCTGCTCTCATGTGTTTCCTTTGCTTTATACTTTGTCTTTTGATAACTGTTTTGTCTCCCTTATTTCAGGACCTGTTCAAATTTTCCTTCTCTCATGTATAGGCCTAGGACTCTTGCCATTAAATTCTGACCTTTAAATCTTCATGCTTTGTTGATTGTGGTGGTAAGTACTACTGCTCTGGGTAAAAGACTCCCTCAGTCAACTTCTTCCCCATAAAACTCCTATAGAACTGAACTAGTCTAACAGCCTTTCTTTCAGGTAAGAAGCTCAGATGCCGAAGCTTCATCTAAGTAAAGTGCTGACTGGGGGGCAGGAGGGACATGGTCCTCGGGACCCTTCCTCCTGCTTCTCAAGTATCTGGAGTACTATCAAAATGTGAAAGTGAAAGTCGCTCAGTCATGTCCAACTGTTTTTGACCCCAAGGACTATACAGTCCATGGAATTCTCTAGGACAGCATACTGGAGTGGGTAGGCTTTCCCTTCTCCAGGAGATCTTCCCAACCCAGGGACTGAGCCCAGGTCTCCCTCATTGCAGGCAGATCCTTTACCAACTAAGCCACAAGGGAAGCCCAATACTATCAGAGTAAATGGCCTACTAGGAAGTGTTTTGAACAAGAGATGGAGGAATTACTTCCCTCTCTTAAGGAACAGATTGTTTCCATGTGTCGAGTCCCAGGGTCTTTGAGACTGCAAAACTGGCAAACGTGCTCTTGGAGCAAGAGGATCAAGTTGTTGGGTATCATGAAAGCAATAACCCTTGTTCCCAGTCCCCACTCCAGATGGTAGCTGACTGAGGTGTCAAAATTCTTGGAAGGAAAATAATGGAGAACTCATCTTGGTCATGAACTATGGGAGATTATGAGTGCAGATTCTAAAGTCAGACCACCTGGGTTCAAAACCAGCTCTCCTACTTCCGGGAAGTTATTTAACATTTTTGTCTTGGTTTCCTCATTTGCAAAACAGAGATGATGATACTAATAGCTGCTGCCTCAAAGGACAATTGTGAGTTTTAAATGAATTATTATGTATCATAGAAGTGGTCGATAATTGTTAGCTACTATTTTTTGTTGTTCTGTTTTCGGGGAGTTTTTTGGGCCACATCTTGTGGCATATGGAACTTCTCTGACCAGAGACTGAACTAACAACCCCAGGAATGGAAGCATGGAGTCTTAACCACTGGTCTGCCAGGAAAGCCCCTTGTTAGTCACTATTATTGGGCTAATTCAGAAAGACCTAGATATTTACAGAATTACACTTCCAGGGTACATATAACTTTGTTTATATAAGGGTGATGATGAATAAGAAAGGAAATTTCTAGATGTGCTTCAGTAAATTGAATAGTTGATTATGTCTGTCAGTCTGTGTAATATTCCATGAGTATTCCAAAGACTTAAGAATAGAATTCTTTCACCTTCTTAGAAGAGTAACTGTATAAATGTCTAGACAGCTTAATTTATTTAAGCCTAATCCAGCCCTTTATTCATAGTCTACTATCTCTCTAGCATCTCTAAGTCAATCCTCAGAATATAAATCCTAGACAGATAACTGGGACTTGTATCAACTTGGAGATTTGGATGATTCTTAATAAGGTTTCTCCTATCCTTGAATGGTAGGTTCCCTAGAACATCATTGATATTCAGAAGTGATTCACAGTCTTCTTTTCCAGCTTCACTGTTCTGCTGATATACTACTTTAAAAAAGGAAGAAATAATAAATTTTATTTAAAATCTTATCTTCCTTTTTGCTGCCACAAAAAGGGTGGGATATTAGGTGTTGTTTCATTTGGGGCTCAGACAATAGCCTCCTAAGACTATAAGAGCCTGTTCACCTCTGCCCTGATCATGGGCCTTCCCATTTTTACATCAATATAATACATGCCCCCAACAGTGAGATAGGGGGCCACTCTTGACCAGAGGACCTTCTTAAGGAAGTGATGCCTGACATCATGGCCACTTTTGAGGCATCCCATAACTGTAAGGCCTAATCAATGTTGACTGGAAAAATTTTAGGTCCAAATCCTGGGCTCCTCTTCTTTTTGTTCCCAAGATTTCAATTCAGAATCTCTTATATGCATAGCCCTTTAAAGTTCCTGAGATTCCTTCTTAAAGTAGTATGTGCCAAGACAGTAAAGAAAAGGCCCCAAGATAGACCAGAAGGAGGTAGATCTCGGGGGAAAATGCTGGTGAGGATTAGGTGCGAGAGAACATCTAGGAAATGACTAGCCCAGTATGTGCCTGTGATGACAAAATGGATGTGCTAAATAGACAAGGTTTCTTCAAAGAATCTGAGCATTTTTAAAACAAATGCAAATATTTCTGTAAGTGCCCAGTGATTTCTAAACTCCTTTTGGGCATATGCTCATACATACACATACACATATTGGTTTAGGATTTTAGGACTGCTGAATATCTTTAAACCATTGAGTAATAGTTTTTCCTTAAATACTTTTGGTGGTTTGTAATATTTTCCACTTTGTTAGGAGTTTCGCCAAGAACTAACATGCAAGTAGAAACAAGTTATGGAAGGGGCCACACCTGCTTAGAAAAGAAGCAACTCCTTCATTCAGGAACAAAGCAAGCTTATCATAAAAGACAACACCTGAAGAGCTAGTTGGGCTAACTGTGATGCATACTACAGACACCTCCCAGCTTTACGCTTCATACATACATGAGGTCACTTTTAGAGTGACTTTGAAAATATGCTCTGACAATTCAGAATCACCAGAGAAGACAGTATTGCAGTTAACCTGAAAGAGAAAGATAGTTTTAGGATGGAATGTAATATTCTCGTCCTCATATTTCTCAGTGAAAACCTAAGATTTTCTCTCCTCAGCAATTTGTAAGGGCTGTTGGCATTCAGGACGTGTTGAAGATGACACATGTGTATGACATGCTGCTCTTTTGGAAGAGGAAATATAATTAAGAAAATCAACCATTCAGTGTTATTAGGACTCTCCAGCTTAACGATCTGAGACATAACAAATACATTTATCTGAAATCCACTTGACCTAAGTCCATCCATTCATTCAACATTTATTAACATCTACCATATAGTAGGCACTGTTCTTGGCACCAGGCATCAGTGAATCGTGTTTTCACACAGTTCACATTCTGCTGGGGAGAAACAGGCAATAAACTAGAGGAAGAAATAGATGATGTATCAGAGGAAAAATTAAAAGGTTAAGTGGATAGGGAACGGTAAGGATGCTATTTTGTGAGGGTCATAATAATGAAGATAGTGAACTTAGGTGGTTATATTTGAGCTGAGACCTGAATGAAGGGAGATTAGTAATGTGACAGTGTGGAAGAAGAATTGACCCTGGATAGAGGGAATAGCAAGTGCAAAGTCCCTAAAGTAGAGATCTGCATGGCATGTTTGAAAACATCAGAAAGGCCAGTGTGGCCGGACTAGAGTGATAGAAGGGAAGAATAGGGTACTCAATGAGATACCTGAAGAAGTTGCCAAGTATCCAATCTTACAGGACAAGGAAAGGACCTGAGATTTCTAAGTATATTAAGAATCAAGTAGAGGATCCCCAGCAAAGAAGTGACCTGGTCTGACTTAAACAAAGGATCATCTGGTTACTATGTGCATCACAGACTGTAAGCAACAATGTGAAACAACCCATTAAGAGAGAACCACAAGAAAAGATGGCAGCTTGAACTAGAGTTGTACTAGTGGTGGTGAGAGGAAGTATTCAAACATATTTTGAATATAAGGCCAGAGATTGTCAAGTAGGTGGTGCTATTGGTAAAGAGCCCATCTGCCAATGAGAGATGTGGGTTTGATCCCTGAATCAGGAAGATTCCCTGGAGAAGAAAATGGCAACCCACTCCAGTATTCTTGCCTGGAGAACCCCAGGGACAGAGGAGCCTGGTGGGCTATGGTCCAGAGGGATGCAAAGAGTTAGAATGATTGAAGCAACTTAGCACACATGTACCATATTTATGGTATAGCTAGAATCTGCCATCCAGTCTTCTGATGACCCATTCATTCCTTCACATTACACCAACTTCTCCTTGCCCCATGAACTTCATAGTGTTATATGAACTATTCTTTGCAAGGAATATATTTGGAATGCTCTTGTTACAGAACCTGGCTGGTTGAGATTTATTTTGCAAACCATTGCAAGTGAAACTGCCCTATGTAAAGCAACCATGATGTTTAACCTTCTGGTGACTAATTCAGATGTGCCAGGGATAGCAATGATATTTAGATGTGCATTATACAGGTAATATATACTGCTTCACAGTTACTGTGATGCAAAGACGTTCTTTGACGAGGTGTGCATAGCTAGGAAAATATTCTACTTGTTTATAGTTAGCAAATGTTGAAAATACTTAACGCTTTTTTTTTTTTTTTTGCTATGAATAAACATCTATCTGGTCCTTGACCTGTCAGAATTTACATCCCACATAACTTTCAACAAGCCAAATATTGAATGTCCACTGTGTCAGGCACTTTACTAGACCTGGAAAACTAAAATGAATGGTCCCTTTTCATCAGGTACAAAGACAAAAAGAATTGAAAGTGACTTAGAAAAAGAAGCAAATTTTTCAAAAGTGCAAATACCTGTTGAAAATTATTGATCAGGTAATGCTGATCAATTTACACGAGTTTGAGCAAGCTTTAGGAGATGCTGAAGACAGTGAGGCCTGCCATGCTGCAGTCCACGGGGTCACAGAGAGTCAGACATGACTTAGCAACTGAACAACAGCAATGCTGCAGTAAACAGAACAACTAGATCTTCTTGGAATTGTCAGGAAAAAGTTTCCTAAATGCGTGAGCAGAAGTTTTAAGAAAAGAATCAGACTTGGCAGGTAGAATATTCAGCATAAGGAAAATGCAGCGCAGGAGGACTAAAGGGTGGAAGCAAGTATGACAGGGCATGAGTCCACACCCAGGTGTAGCAGGACTGGGTCATTATTAGCAAAGGGTGGAGGACGCAATTAGAGGAAAGCTGCAAACACAAACCAGTAATTCACAACTGAGGTCTCAAGGGCACTGAATGTGATCAAAACAGAGTATGTGTGTGTGTCTCAATTCATTTCCGACTCTTTGCGACCCCATAGACTGTAGCCCACCAGGCTCCTCTGTCCACGGGATTCCCGAGCAAGAATACCGGAGTGGGTTGTCATTTCCTTCTCCAGGGGATCTCCAGGGATCGAACCCAGGCCGCTTGTGTCTCCTGCATTGGCTGCTGCTGCTGCTGCTAAGTCGCTTCAGTCGTGTCCGACTCTGTGCGACCCCAGAGACGGCAGCCCACCAGGCTTCCCCGTCCCTGGGATTCTCCAGGCAAGAACACTGGAGTGGGTTGCCATTTCCTTCTCCAATGCATGAAAGTGAAAAGTGAAAGTGAAGTCGCTCAGTCGTGTCCGACTCTAGCGACCTTATGGACTGCAGCCCACCAGGCTCCTAGGTCCACGGGATTTTCCAGGCAAAAGTACTGGAGTGGGGTGCCATTGCCTTCTCCGAGGCAAGCAGATTCTTTACCACTGCGCCACTTGGGACAAATTACAAACGGGTGCCACTGAAGACAAATTTTTAGTCATATTTCTCTCAGCGTTTATCAGTATTTGTCAACATGTTTATTAAGTACTTTCAATACACAACCTTTTAAAGGCAAGACACAATATGGAAAAGTTTTTCAGAAGAAAACAATACAAAGAAGAAATTATGGATCGACTAACAGACAAAGTTGAGAAAGGAGCAGTTTTCTATCCCTGCTTCCATGAGTGTGCTGAAAACAGCAATGAAGTCGGGAAAATTGTTCTAGATAATGCCTTTATCTAATGCATAGTGTCTCTCCGTAGTAAGTACTCAACAATTTATGGTTATTCTTTTCTAGACATCTCTTAACCATTTGAGATTTGGCTTTCTCATTTTCAGAAGAAGAAACGGGTCACAGATGGTCTGCGGCTCCTGCAAGACCCGACGATCCCCTATTTCAAGAAGGCATCGACTAAATATTTGCTGAACACACGAAATAAACTCTTTCCATGGGGCCAGGCTCAGCGCCCACCAGAGAACCCGCTTAGGAGAACAGGATCGGACGCCGGACACATAGGCGAGTGTTCAACCAACGCCAATTGGTGGGGCTAAGAGTGTCGACTTGCAATCTTAGTCCCACCCGCCACCTGGTCCACACTCCTCTCGTGCCCCGCCTGCGCCCGGAATCGCTCGTCTCATCCAGCAGAGCAGTGACCCGCCTCCGCCAACGCTCCGACCACGCCCCTTCCGGCTTAAGACCCGCCCCCACGCGGCCCCGCCCCACCAGCCTCGCCCATGGCCACGCCCCTCCGGGAGATCTGAGCTGGGTTCCTAGCGCCGGTCGGCGGCCGGTCCACCCACGACGCTCTGAGGTCACCCACTGGGCCGGGCTGAGGGGGGCGGAGGGACGGAGGGAAGATGGCTGCCGAGGCCGGATATTGGCGCCGCCTCCCCCAATCCTGGAGCCGGCGCAGATGAGGCGGCTCGGCTGGGTCCGGCGACGCTTGGGAACCGGAGCAGGAGGGACACAGGCGGTGGGGCCTGGCCCTGCTATATGCCGGCGCCTCGGCTAGAGTGAGCGGCGGCGGCGGCGCCTCTTTCCTCCGGCTCTTTGCCTGTCGCTGTGAGTCCGAACGGGTGGCGGGCGGCAGAGGCAGCGGGGCCGGGATGGAGGACGTTAACTCCGACGTGAACGCGGACCAGGAGGTGCGGAAGCTGCAGGAGCTGGTGAAGATGCTGGAGAAGCAGAACGAGCAGCTGAGGAGCCGCTCCGGGGCCGTGCAGGGCGCCGGCTCCTTCGGGCCCGGCAGCCCGGTTCGGGCCGGAGCGTCCACTCCCTCCTCCGGCACGGCGTCTCCTCGGGGCTTCCCTTTGGGCCTCAGCGCCAAATCGGGCAGCGGGGCCGGGTCGGGCCCGAGGCGGACGAGTAGCGAGGAGCTGCGGGACGCCACCTCCTTGCTGGCGGCGGGCGAGGGCGGCTTGCTGGACGAGGTGGAGCCGCTGCGGCCCGAGGAACTGGAGCGCCTGTCAGGCTGGGAGGAGGAGGAGGAGAGCTGGTGAGCGCGGGGCTCCGGGCCGGGGCTGGGCGGGGACGGGGGTCCCCCGGTAAGACACCTCGCTTTGTGTAGCGGGGTCCGCTCTCTGACTCGTGGTTTTCTTGCTTTGGCAGCGGTAAGGTCAGCGAGAGTTGGGGGTTCGAGGCTTGCGAGAGGAACAGGGTTTGTAGCTAGTTCTCCTCTGGGTTGGGGGACCCTCTGGTCTTTGGGCCTCGTTGGGATCTGGGGACTGGCACAGCCTAGGAAGGGCTGCTCGCCGTGGGAGGAGTCGGAGGTGGGAAACTGCTCTGTAGGAAGGGATCTTGCTTTGTGTGAAATCCTGGCTTTAGGATGCTGGCCTGGGTATTTTGGGTGTCGGGGAGGGGTTCTGCTTGATGAGGTGTCACCGGTGCGGGGAGCAGACCAGGGTAATCGAAGTCCGCGCAGTGGTCAGCGTTTTGGACCAGTGGGAGTTGGGTACATTTCTGGCGGCGATGGGGAGACCGTGTGAATCAGCACTCCCTCTTGGGTAGTGGGGTGAAGCTTGCTTTGTGTGAAGAGGGCAGAGGATGGTGCCGCTTTGTGTAAGAGTCAACGGTGGAACAAGAGCCCTGACTCTCATTTTTTAAACAAAAATTAAGTTTGGCGTTTTCCTGAGCTGTGAAGTGACAGTTTTCCATCTTTTATTTCCATGTCATGCTAGAGGCAGAGAAAAAGAGCCCTGTTTAAAAATGTGAACCGAACTGCATTGTCACAAGCTACTTGATAAAATTGTGACCCACGGCATAATATCACTTCCATATATAGAGAGGACATGAGAGGCAGTTTGCTTCGTGTTTTATGGCAATTGCATAAAAATATCTATGGGAAATTCTTAATTTGTCTTTTTTTTTTAAGTTTTCATCTTTTAGCTAAAGTATCTCTCTGTTCTTTGTTGAAATTGAAACTTCTAACTTAGTGAAATTGAAATCCTTCATAGACTCTGGTTTTGCAGGGCTGCAACTTTACTGAATGTCCTGATATAGTTGAGAGCTTTGACTGGATTCAGGCCCTGGCTCTGCTACTCACAGCTGTACGACCTTGGGCAAGTTACTCTGAGCCTCACTTTCTTCCTCTTATTTGATGAAGAAAATAATAGTTCTTTATTCTATAGCGTTGTGAAGATCATGTGAGATAATCCGTGTATCCTTTTAGCAAGGGTCTGGTATATAAGCTCTTTGAGACACTAGCTGCTATTACTGTTAAGCCAAGTTGTTAATATCAAGAGATATTTAGTGAGTGCTTCCAGGATCTTGTGGGAGATTCTTAAATTTGATCCCTGTTCATTAAGGCAGTTACAGTCTTGTTGGGATAGGGTTGCGAAGAGTCAGACCCGACTTGGCGACTGAACAACAAAATAAGAAATAGGTTGGGAAATACATAGTGAATTGCTTAAAAGATTGATAGGGACCGAAAGTACGGAGAGTGCTGAGAAATTGGGAAGAAAATAATAGTCTAAGGTAGTTGGGAAAAGTTTGAGGAGAGGTGGAGCCTGAGGACTGAGGGGCATTTTATGCTGTGACAACTGCTAGAGCAGAGTCAGAGATATTTGTAACTCTCGATTAGAAAGGTTTGAAATACAGAGATACTCTTGAATATATGATGTCAAGCCTTTATTTTACTGCCAAGTGATACCAAATATAATTAGAACTGACTGTGGTAGTGACAGTTTTCATATTAGTGTGAAGTCATGTCCTCACAAAGGAATCCTAGGTATGTATACACTTTAAAAGAAGTGAGAATCATCTAAATACCATCACATGCCTCTTCCAACTGATGATGATAATGATGCTCTTAATAATAACGAGGATTAGCTGCACTCATCCCCCATTTTAGATTATATATTCTTAGAACACATTAACTCCACTTGGAGAGGCTGATTAAGTCTTTTGCTGCTTTGGTTAAGTAAAGCAAGTCTTTTAAAATAGTATGCCAGAAGTTTCTTTTGGCCAGTTGGTTCCTGGTTACATGTCTTTATATTATAGATGTCCTACTCTTTTTCTGAAAAGACTTGTGTGAATTAAAAGTTTGAAAATCATGTTTAAAATGTTTTTGGAGTATGTGTATGAAGTATTAAGTTACAAAGGGTGGTGGGTGTTAGTAGCAGTAAGAGGAAGATTTTTAAATCAGTTTTTCTTAGCAAACTAAAAATCTACTTTCTGTAACATACACATTTCTTTCTTTTTCATTTAGGGAAATGTTTTTTTCCCAAATGTATACCACAAAATGCCACTCCTGAAGGTGTTAGTAGATATTGTATGAAAAAATAATTGTTGGTCTGAGATCAGATATATCTGGGGAAAAGGTTCAACAACAACAAAAAAGTTTTCTTTTATGCTGAACTTTTTTGATATGCTAGTATGTGTTGAATATAGTAGATCTCTAAGTGGTGTGGTTTGTCTCCTAAACTCATTTGAGCTCCCAAGGAATTAGTTTCTGTAGAACACACTTAGTAACCAGTATTGTACTTAGTGGAGACAGAACTGGCAAACCACTCAGGTATTCTTGACTGGAGAATCCCATGGACAGAGGAGCCTGGTGGGCTGCAGTCCATGGAGTTGCAAAGAGTTGGGCATGACTGAGTCACACACACACACACACAAACACTGTACTTTTAGCAGTGACTTTCACTTATTTTTTTTTAGACTTATCTTCATGATAAGTACATTTTATACCATAGTTTAGTACACACATGTATGTGAATAATTGAAACAGTTTCACAAAACTATACTTAGTATGTATATTAAAGTGCTAAGATTTTCTGTTTCTTTAGGGTAAAAATGCTGGTTACAATTCACTAAGCTGATTTGGTGACCCGTTAATGGTAATTATTAGTTTGAAAAATGCTCTTATAGAACAACTCAGAAAAATCTAGAGAAGGAAACGTACATTATTGTGTATCCCAGTGTGTCACGCGATGCCAGGCAACGTATGAACAATTTTACACTTAATTGCATTTAAGTTTTTATCCATTTATGAGGTAGGTATCATTTTCCAGGTAAGGCAACTTAATCACTCTCTAAGCATCAAATAGCAGACAGTAAATGATGGAGTCAGGATTTGAATCCAGGTCTTTATGACATCATAGCTTATATTGTTCCCACTTTATTTTGCTTTCTCCAAGTATAATTCCTTTTCCACCTGAATAGCCCCTTACAGTATTTGAATACTACCATCATAACCCTACTGACTCCTCCCTACCACACACTGAGCACTCTATAATCTCCAGAGTAAAACAACCTCAGTTTGTTTCCTTCTTGTTATTTAGCTCCTAAGTCATGTCCGACTCTTGCAATCCCATGGACTATAGCCCACCAGTCTTCTCTGTCCATGGGATTCTCTAGGCAAAAATACTGGAGTGGGTTGCCATTTCCTTCTGCAGGGGATCTTTCTGACCCAGAGAGCAAAGCTGCTTCTCCTGCCTAGCAGGTGGATTCTTTACTACTGAGCCACCTAGGAAGCCCTTTAATCATTCATAACTTAATGTAATTCTCTGATCTTTCAGCCATGGTCATTTTTAATAAATTGTAGTTGTTCCTTGTCATTAAATGTGTTATCCAGAACTGAACTTGGAATTTTAGATGATATTTGACCAGCGTGTGGTGGATATATTTTACATGAGCTAAATGCTGTTATTTGGAACCAAGTATTTCATTAACAGTTTTGACTTCTGTTACTTATGCCTAATATGAGCCAGTAGTTTCAGTTACACTCTGTATTTTTATACATAGGTTGTTAAACCAAGTCTTCCTAACTCTGGCTTTCTGTAATGATTTTTTTTAGCTTAGGTATTAAGTTTTTGTATTTTGTTAGTCTTGATTTAGGCTTTTTTTTTTTTTTTTAAGTCCTCGGATAGAGGACGTATCAGATATTAAACTGATAAGAACAGATACTACACTTGATCTTAGCCAAAAGGCCGAGAAGCGATCGATTTAGGCATTTAATATTACCTATTTCTTGCAATTTTTTTGGGTCATTTTCATGGCTTCCCTGGTGGCTCAGACGGTAAAGTGTCTGCCTGCAATGTGGGAGATCCGGGTTCCATCCCTGGATGGGGAGGATTCCCTGGAGAAGGAAATGGCAACCCACTCCAGTACCCTTGCCTGGAAAATCCCATGGACAGAGGAGCCTAGTATGCTACAGTCCATGGGGTCTCAAAGAGTCGGACAGGACTGAGTGACTTCACTCACTCACTCACTGATATTTCATAGGAATACTTAATGGGTCTTCATTCAGGTTGTTGATGAAAATATTAAAATTATAGAATAAAGAGCTCTGAAGATGCAGCTCGACTAGACTTCCTCCAGATTAACATCATTAGTCAACATACATTGTGGTTATTCAATAACTGTTAGTACTACTTCTTCTTATCAAGCCTATATGCCGTTTTGCCTGTATGGATATTATGAAAGATTTTCCCAAATGTCTTGCTGTAATTAAGCTATATGGTGCCTACAGAGTTCTTACCTACAGTTAAGTAAACTTATCAGAATAGAAATTGCAGTTATTTGGTTTCACTTGTTCATGATGAATCTTCTGGCTTTTACCTTTTCTAACTTTACATTTTGTTTAACATAATTTTGAATTTTGCAAGGAATCAATCTGTCTGGAATTTCTAGACATTGCTTCCTTTTCGCTTTAGAAATTCTAGTATTTCCTCTTATTCAGGCTTTTGACCCTTCCATAATATTTTGGATCAACAGCAGTAATTTGGTGATACAATTTCAGTTATTTTCCATTATTTAGAAGAGTAGAGCTAACCTTGTTTCAAGCTGCCTTTCAGCTTACTATCACCTTGACTCAATTTGGACTTCAGTTTCCCTCAATGTAGCCTCCCAACAATTCCAAGTTTGTAGTTCAGTACTGTCAGCTGCATACACATTGCTTCTGTGCAGCAGATCCCCAGAACCTCCCATCCTGCATGACTAAAACTTTACACTCACAGAGCAGCAACTCCTTACCCGTACTCCCAACCCCTGGCAGGTACTGTTCTATGTACTTTATTTCTGTGAGTTTAGCTACAGTAGATGCCTATAAGTGGAATCACGAAGAATTTGTCCCTTTGTGACAAGCTTATTTCACTTAGCATAATTTTCTTAAGGTTTATCCATGTTGTAGCATATGATAGGGCTTCCTTCTGTTTTTAAGGCTGAATAATAGTCCATTCTATGTATATAACACACCTTCTTTATCCATTCATCTTTTGGTGGATGCTTGCATTGCTTCCATTTCTTGGCTGTTGTGAAAAATGCTGCTATGAATGTGGGCCTACAAATAATCTGTGCAAGTCCTTGCTTTCACTTCTTGTGGATTCATAACCAGAAGTGGAATTTTTTGATCAAATGGTAAATCTAAGTTTAATTTTTTGAGGAGCCACTGTATTGTTTTCCACAGCAGCTAAGCCATTCTGCATTCCAACCAGCATTACACAAAGGTTCCAGTTTTTCCACATTCTTACCAATACTTACTCCGATTCATTCTGAGTTTTTAAATTTTTAAATTATTTTTGGCTGTGCTGGGTCTTCATTGCTGCATGTGGGCTTTCTTGAGTTGTGGTGTGTGGGCTGCTCATTGAGGTGATCTCTCTTGTTGCAGACCACGAGCTCTATGGTGTGTAGGCTTCGGTAGTTGCAACCCTTAGGCTCAGTAGTTGCTATTCAACTTAGTTGCCCAACAGCATGTGGGATCTTTGTGGACCAGGGACTGAACCAATGTCCTCTACATTGCAAGGTGAATTCTTAACCGCTGGACCACTAGGGGAGCCTTCATTCTGTTTTTATATGGTTTTTATATGGTGTGAGCTAGGGGTCCGACAATTCATTTTGCATGTGGACATCCAGTTGTCTCTGTACCATTTGTTGAGAAGACTTTTCTGTTCCCATTAAATTGTCACCACATCTTTGTCAAAATTCAGTTGCTTATAAATGTATGGGCTTATTTCTGGACTCTCCATTCTATTCTGTTAATCTATCTTTGACTATCTTTATTCCAGTACTACACAGCCATAATTACTATAGATTTGAAATTGGAAAGTGTGAGTCCTCTGATTTTGTTTATTTCAAGATTGTTTTGGCTCTTCAGAGACTGTTGTATTTCCATATGATTTTTAGGATCAACTTGTAAATCTCAGAAAAAAAAAACCCTGGAATTTTGATAGGGATTATGTTAAATCTGTAGGTAAATTTGGGATTTTAACTATTGAGGTCTTAACAATATTGATTTTTAATTTTTTTCAACTTTAAAAATTTTCAGTGTAGAAGAGTTATATTCCTTTTGTTAATTTTATTTTAGTCATTTTATTTTTTGATGTCACTGTAAATGGAATTGTTTTTCTTAATTTCATTTTGAACTCTTCATTACTGCTGTATAGAAATACAGTTGATTTCTGTGTATTGATGTCATTGTCTCTTGCAGTCTTACTGAGCTTGTTTATTAGCTGTGATAGTTTTTTGGTGTGAATCCATAGGATGTTTTATATATAAAATTATGTCATCTGCTGATAGATAATTTTACTTCTTTTTTCCCAGGCTGGATGCCTTTTATTTCATCTTCCTGCCTAAATGCCCTGAAACTAGAACACCCAGTATCATGTTGGGTACAAGCAGTGAAAGAAGACATCCATCAGTGTGATTTTCATTGTTCTTTTATTTTTAATAATTGCTAACAATTATTTATTGCATTAACACATGATGGATACTATACTAAGCACTTTATATGCAGTAATTCATCTTTTTAATAACCCAGTATGGTCATTCTATTATTAATCCCCATTTTAAAGGTGAGGCAATTAAAGCTTAGATTAAATAACTTGCTTATAGTCACTCAAATATATGGACAAACTAGGATTGGAACACAGATACTCTGACTATATTTAAACATTTTCAACCGTTGTGTGTGTGCATGCTTAGTCATGTCCAACTCTTTGCGTCCCCATGGACTGTAGTCTGCCAGGCTCCTCTGTCCATGAAATTTTCTAGGCAAGAATACTGGAGTGGTTTTCCATTTCCTCCTCCAGGGGATCTTCCTGACCCAGGGATCGAATCCACAGCTCTTGTGTTTCCTGCTTGGCAGGCTGATTCTTTACCACTGTGCCCCTGGGAAGCCTTTACCTAATTCTTGTTATTCTTAATAGATTTGTACTGTTATTCACCTTTAGCTCTATATTCCACCTAATTCGTTTGATCATTTATCTTTTAACAACCTGAGCCCTAGGTACATTTTTTATTTATCTGATGACCTCATTTGGTACTCATTATTCTTGTGCCGAAGTGGCCTTTAGAGCCCCAGGAGTCAGACTGTAGTCCCACCCTTGTCAACTGCATGACCTTGTCAACCACTTACTCTCTGTGCTTGAGACTGTTCATTGTTTGTAGAGTTAATTATTATACCAGCCATATAGAATTAAATATCTGTAAAGCATTTACAAGTTCTTGGTACAAACTAAAAATATAAGTGTTAGCTTTGTCATCATCATCACCATTTTATTTTAATTCAACTCTGGCCTGTCTTTGCAGTGAACTTGAAAAATTTAAACATGTACAAAAGTAGAATGAACAATGAAACAAACCTTTCAGTTCAGTTCAGTTCAGTCGCTCAGTCGTGTCCCACTCTTTGTGACCTCATGAACTGCAGCATGCCAGGCCTCCCTGCCCATCACCAACTCCCGGAGTTCACTCAGACTCTCACATCCATCAAGTCAGTGATGGCATCCAGCCATCTCATCCTCTGTCGACCCCTTCTCCTGCCCCTGATCCCTCCCAGCATCAGAGTCTTTTCCAATGAGTCAACTGTTCGCATGAGGTGGCCAAAGTACTGGAGTTTCAGCTTTAGCATCATTCCTTCCAAAGAACACCCAGGGCTGATCTCCTTTAGAATGGACTGGTTGGATCTCCTTGGCATATTGAAAAGCAAAGGCGTCGTATCATTTAATTACTAAATATTATAGTAGAAGATATGGACTCTTTTTAAACCTAACTACAATACCAGTTTCCTGTCTTTAATATCATCAAATGTGCTCTGAATGTTTTTAGACCATCACTATTACATCTTTTCTTTGTATGGAATTTATATTAGGTAAATAACATCATTCATATTTTTCTTTGGCCTATTGGCCTATAGTCAGCTCCTGTAATATCATCATTAGTTTTATAATTAGTTAACATTTTTAATTAAATTTAGTTTTAGTGTCTCTCTGCTTTCATTTCTTAGTTGTTCCTTTGCAGGTGGAATCTTCCTGGACCAGGGATTGAACCCGTGTCCTGTGCATTGGCAAGTGGATTCTTATCCACTGTGCCACCAGCGAGGTCCCCTTAAAAGTTTTTGAGATTGGAAATCTAAATTGTTCCTCATATCCTGTTAAATTTGCTTTACTTTAAATCAGTTTTAAGTTTATGAAGGCACTTTCACTCAGACTGCTCGTCAATAAATTTTATTGATAAACTTTCCCCAGCTCAGCGATCGATAGGTATGTAGTTTTTACTTTATTTTTTTTCTCATAGCCCTTCACTTTTGAGAATGGACTTTATTACCTGACCATTTTGTTTTATGTATGCTTTTTGTAGGAAACTGTCGGTAGAATTTGTAATTTAATATGATGAGCCCAGGTTTATAAAGCAATTTAATTTGTATACTTGCCACCACTTATGATTTGGCAATGGCTCACTGATTAAAATCTTAAAGTTTTATCTTCTGGATTCTTCTGTACCAAGGAGATGTTATTTTAAAGTAACATGGTTTGTGTGTGTTTTAATTGAATCAGAAGTTATACATCAGATGACCATTTTATTCCCTTAACTCTGGTTTCCCAGTGATTCTAACATGACTTTATATTTTCTTTTTTCTTCAATGAACAAATTCTTAGAGCCTGTATGTGTGAGCAGCCCAATGTTAGAACAGTTCGGGACATAGTAATGCGTTTTCTTGCTTTCTTAAAAAATTGAATTTGACCAAGAAAGGCCACGTGATTGGTAAAATACATTATAGTCATTATTGTTTGAGCATGTTCTTTATACCAAGGCATTTTATGCATGTTAAATCATTTAATCTGTTTTGAATTGTAATTGTATTTATTATCCCCATTTTTTTTTTTCAATTAGGGTAAAATATACAAAACAAAAACTTCACCATTTTAGTCACTTCTAAGTGTATAGTTCAGTGGCATATTAAACATTTATGTTGTTGTGAGGTCATCTCCACTATCCTTCTCTAGAACTTTATCTTTACAAATTGAAATTCTGTATAAACAGTAACTCCCCATTCCCCTATTCACCCTGCCTCCAGCCCCTCACCACCACCACCACTCTACAGTCTGTCTATGAGTTTGACTACTCTAGGTACCACATGGAAGTGGAATCATGTAGAATTTCTCTTTTAGTGTCTGGTTTATTTCATTTATTGTTGTGTCTTCAAAGTTTATCTTGATCGTATTGATAAGAAGGTGTCATGTTATCTTGTCATCTTACAAGTAAGGAAATTAAACTTGATGTCACACAGCTAATATAGTTCATTGAAATTTTTACCAAGCCTTAAAACCGTGCCTGGTAAATAACATTTTATCTTGATTTGTTTAACCTGTAGATAGATTGATTTTTTAAGGTTTATTCTGTATAACTCTGGAGATCATCACTAGGACAGTAGGTATACACTGTTGTTGCTCAGTCGTGTCCGACTCTCTGCGAACCCATGGATTGTGGCACGCCAGGCTTCCCTGTCCTTCACCATCTTCCAGAGTTTGCTCAAACTCATGTCTATTGAGTCGGTGATGCCATCCAACTCTCTCATCCCCTGTCATCCCCTTTTCCTCCTGCCTTCAGTCTTTCCCAGCATCAGGGTCTTTTTCAATGAGTTGACTCTTTACACTGGGTGGCCAAGGTATATATTAGAGGTAAGCAAATATTTAATTAATAGAAGGAAAATGTTCTAGTAGAGCTGTTCCTAGACAGTATGAACTGCCTTTAAAAAGTGTTGTGAGTAACTTTTAGCAGTAAGAGTTAATTGTCCTGTGGCAAGGGATGTTAGAAAGAGGTAAAAGTTGAATTTGATTACTTCTAAGTCTTCTTTTAAATTCTGTTTCCGTGATTAAAATATTGTAGTCTTTTGGGAACATAAGATACCTTCAAGACAAAGTGCTAAGCTTAAATGTGGGAGAGATCTTTAAGCATCATGGAGTTTTTATAAATCTGTGGCACATTTCTTTGAATATCCTTAGTAATGGCAAATTCTTTTCCTGTTGAGGGTAGGTTTGAGTTTTGAAAACTGTCTAAAGTCATTATTATGCCTAGTGAATAAAAATGGGTTAGGAAGATATTTGAAGCTCTCAGCAGTGTAAGTCCAGTTCACCTTTTTCCTAGATTTACTTGCTGTTAGGAAATTTCATGAACATTCAGGCCTATTACCTTTTAATGTTTGTTCTGTATAGAGTATCTTCTTTTTCTCTCTGAAATTCTAAATTTCCCACTTGGTTTACTTCCTCTTCAATGTTACCTACTACTGTTTATGTTTCTTTTTAGAGCACGTGTAACATCACAACCTCCTCTTTGGTCTGTCTTGTCTAGATTGTGAGTATTTTAAGCAGAGGGAACAGTATCATATTCATCTTTGTGTATCCAAAACAGGCTTTCAGAATCTTGTGAGTTCAGCTATATTAAATTGAATCAATCTGATTGTCAATGATAAATTGAAACTAGGTGAAGCTGGAAATAATGAGACCAAATTTTTTGCATGACTTGCATGACCCCAATACCAGTTAACAGTAAGGAATTGCACATGTAGTCTGCATAATGGCAATATTGAAACTGTACTCTCCCATGAATTAATTAAAATACTGTCAAGATACAGTGTCTTATATCAAAAATCAGTTTCAAAATTATCTCTTTGGTAGGATAAAAGATATACTTTGTTTTATACTTCTTTGTATATTTTATGATTTCTCAGTTTTCTGTTACGAACACAAGTTGCTTTTATAATTAAAAAATCCTAGTGATAAATCCTACTAATTGAAGTCAGTTTCATTAGTCTGTGGTCACATAGAGTAGGGATCATAATACAACGTGATGGATATTTAGGTCACTTCCATGTCTCGGCTGTTGTGAATTGTGCTGCGGTGAACATTGGGGTGCGTGTGTCTTTTCAAATTATGGTTTCTCTGAATATATGCCCATAGTATACCCATAGTGGGATTGCTGAATCATGTGGCAGTTCTGTATGCAGTTTTTTTAAGGAACCTCCATACTGTTTTCCATAATGTTGTACCAATTTACATTCCCACCCACAGTGTAGGAAGGTTCCCTTTTCTCCACACCCTCCCCAGCATTTATTGTTGGTAGATCTTTTGATGATGACCATTCTGACTGGTGTGAGGTGATACCTCATAGTAGTTTTGATTCACATACCTCTAATAATTAGTGATATTGAGCATCTTTTTGTGTGCTTTTTGACCATCTGTATGTCTTCTTTGGAGAAGTGTCTGTTTAATCTTCTGCTCTTCCCGCCGCCCCCAACTCATTTTTTTGATTGAGTTGTTTGGTTTTTGTTTGTTTGTTTGTTTTATTGAGGTACATAAGTTGTTTGTATCTTTAGAGGTTAATCCCTTCTTGGTTACTTCATTTGCAGATATTTTCTCCTTTTCTGTGGGTTGTCTTTTTGTTTATGATCTTCTTTGCTGTGCAAAAGCTTTTAAGTTTAATTAGCTCCCATTCGTTTATTTTTATTTTCATTAGGAGGTGGATCAAAAAGATACTACTGTGGTCAGTAGTCTGTTTTTGTTGGGGGGAGGGATCCAAACAGCTTAATTTTCCAAGGATACCAGATAAAGAATTCTAAAGCTTGGAGTTCACATTGTGAGCCTTCTGGGTCACTGATGTTGCTTGTTCTCCTCAGTCTCATTTTTGGGACTACTTTGCATGCAGATTCCTGTGCCAGACTTCCTGAAGTACCTGGCTGGTGCTGATGCCCAGATAGCCCCAAAAGACTCCTTTTCTCCCAGATCCCTGCCTTCTTGCCTTCTGTTGGGAGCATATCTATATATCAGTAAATTCTTTTAATTTTGACATGATTAAAAAAATACTTTGGATAGTAAATAGCATTAAATAATGTATTAATGTAAATGCATTGAGTTATATTAATAATAATGTACTCTTCTTCATAATGGTCTTCCCAGATGGCTCAGTGGTAAATAATCCTGCCAATGCAGGAGACGTGGATTCGATCCCTGGGTTGGGAAGATCCCCTAGAGAAGAAAATGGCAACCCACTCCAGTATTCTTGCCTGGAAAATCCCATGGATAGAGGAGCCTTGTGTGCTACGTCCATGGGGGTCACAAAAGAGTCAAGTACCATTTAGCAATTAAACAATAAAATAGCAACAAATTCATTATAATAATGACTTGTGCTAGCCAAGGCACTCTGCATGTTGACTCCTGTTATAATAGTTTAGTAATAAAAGTGAACTTGTAAAAACATTTAGGTTTTAAGTCTTTCAGTAATACAAGTTCTTATTTTGCATGTTCTGTTTACTCAAAAATCACATCCTCTGTGATCTTTCATTTGGGAATCTAATGGAGGATGTGGACACCTTTAGGAACAAACTAGATTATTTAAGAGGAAGACACAAAATGCAAAATATACAGTTTGCTTTAATCTTGGAAAAGGTTCAAATTCTGGAGTAAAATTGCAATTTCTTGACAATATTAAAGAACTATAGGGAGGAAAATAAAAAGTGATTATATCTTCTTGAAATCTGAAAAATAATAGATAAGCAAGATAATGCAGTACCGTGAAGTTTATGGAAATACTTAGAAATAGAGAAATAGTGTTTAGTTAAAATTTGGAGGTTCAGAATTCATGAGGATGAATCAAACCATATCCCACTTCTAACAATTTACTAGAAGGAGATTCCTCCCACCCACAACCCTCCACTATTCCATTCAGGAACTTCTGCTCATCTGTCTGTGAGAGAGTCAGAAAGCACCCAACCGTGTGTGGCTGTTAAGGGTTGTTTTGTTTGAAAAGTATGAAGAAGAAGCAAGGAGTGAGCCAGGTTAAGTCCACAAATAACCTGTGAGTCTGATAAACATGAGGAATGGAATTTAATAGATGCTATCAAGTTAGTGAGGAGGTTTTAAGTATATGCATTTCGTGCCTAATTAGTGCTGTATTTTATAATTATAGAGATTATATTGTATGTCTTTATTAATAACTAGTAGATATAGAAGGAGTAAATTAATAGTTTTAGGATGTGACTATCTTTTGAGTGAACCTGCTAATTTCCCCCCTAGGAGGAAGATAATGGGTTTTTCATTGACTTGTCATAGTGAAACTCTTGTTTACCATTGGTTATTTTTCACTCAGGCTGATCTGGAGAGGATTGAAAAAACAAAATCCTCCCAAAAAAGATAAATCCTAGAAACCTGAATCTGGAGGTTTGGAACTTGATGAGTAGGTGCTGTAGGTTTCGATGGTAGTACTGCCTATGACTGAGAGAGCTAACAAGTACTGTGTTGGGTACAATCATTCAGTTTTGTCTTAATTTATCTTTGGATTCCTGTTTAGCACCATGCCTGGCCAGTGGTAGCTACCATATAAACGTTTGTTTAAATGACTGACTGTGGCTTTACACTAAGCCTTCAAGTGCTTGGAGTTTAACTTGGAAACATTATGAGAACAGAATTTGATTCTCTATAAAACCAGCAGTGAGAGTTCTTAAAAGAAAAATTTATATGGACTTGAATGTGAGGAAGTGAAAAGTGAAAATCACTCAGTTCTGTCCAACTCTTTGTGACCCCATGAACTATATAGTCCAGGGAATTCTCCATGCCAGAATACTGGAGTGGGATCTTCCCAACCCAGGGATCGATGCCAAGTCTCCCGCATTGCAGGCAGATTCTTTACCAGCTTCCAACAATGGGTACAGATAGATCAATGGGTATTTCTTTCTGAATCAAAAAGTACAGGGAAAAGAATGAGTGCCTCATCTGAGTAGGATGAAGCAAAGCCTGTGAAGTTTGTTAGGGAACAAGTAAGAAAGTTGGCTTAAAACTCAACATTCAGAAAACTAAGATCATGGCATCCAGTCCCGTCACTTCATGGCAGATAGATGGGGAAACAATGGAAACAGAGAGAGACTATTTTTGGGGGCTCCAAAAAGCACTGCAGATGGTGACTGCAGCTATGAAATTAAAAGATGCTTGCTTCTTGGAAGAAAAGCTGTGACCAACCTAGACAACATATTAAAAAGCAGAGACATTACTTTACCAACAAAGCTCTGTCTAGTCAAAGGTATGGTTTTTCCAGTAGTCATGTATGGATGTGAGAGTTGGACTATAAAGAAAGTTGAGTGCCGAAGAATTGATGCTTTTGAACTGTGATGTTGGAGAAGACTCTTGAGAGTCCCTTGGACTGCAAGGAGATCCAACCAGTCAATCCTGAAGGACATCAGTCCTGAATATTCATTGGAAGGACTGATGCTGAAGCTGAAACTCCAATACTTTGGCCACCTGATACGAAGAACCGACTCATTGGAAAAGACCCTGATGCTGGGAAAGATTGAGGGCAGGAGGAGAAGGGGATGAGGATGAGATAGTTGGATGGCATCACTGACACGATGGACATGAGTTTGAGTAGGCTCCAGGAGTTGGTGATGGACAGGGAAGCCTGGCATGCTGCAGTCCATGGGATCACAAAGAGTCAGACACGACTGAGAGACTGAACTGAACTGAAGAAAGTTGAATCATTGGATTGGAGACCATACTGTGGATGATCTCTGAAATCTAGGAGGAGGTTTTTGAGTGTTGGAATATCCTTAACAAAATGGTATTTTGAAAAGAATAATGTGGCAGTGGTATGTGGGTGGGAACAGGAGATGTAGGTATCTTTGTGTGCTAGAAAACCAAGTCTGATCTTTACCCACCTCTTGGGTCCAGAAACACATAGCAAAACTGGAATCCAAATCAAAGTACTGAGCCGTGATGATGGTCTTTCCATTTCATCCCAACCACTTACAATTGATTGCAAAAAAAAACAGTCATACCAAGCTAAATGATTCAAGATCAGATTTGTTTCATTCCTCTTATAAAATGTTGGTGTGCTTAGTTGCTCAGTCGTGTTCGACTCTTTGCAACCCCGTGGACTGTAGCCTGCCAGACTCCTCTGTCCATGGGGATTCTCCAAGCATGAATACTGAGGTGGGTTGCCATGCCCCCCTCCCGAGGATCTTCCCAACCCAGGGATCAAATTCAGGTCTCCTGCATTGCAGGCAGATTCTTTACTGTCTGAACCACCAGGGAAGCCCTATAAAAGTAATATCAAAATGATATTTTTAAGCAGTGTAGATATTTTATATCTACATAGCTTATAAGAAAGTTAATTTACATTGCTTAAAAATAGCATTTTGATCTTACTGTCTTATATGAGAGAATTGATACTTTGGGACACATACTTCTTTGTTGTGAGGGCTGTCCTGTGTATTCTATGATGTCTAGCAACACCCCTAGCCAGGCAGAAATGTCATATGTTGCCAGATGTTTCCTGGTGGCAAAATCACCCCAAGTATTACACTAAAGCATACTTACATTGTCTACTTAATCAGAAATATTTAGTGCTGTATTGCAGGAAGAAGTATCTGATTTAGTAACTTTGCTTCATACACATTTCTAAGTAATAAAATAGTAATATTCTGAACATTAGGAAAAACTACTGTGTGCCAGGCAGTTATCTTTGGGAATAAGAGTGGGCCATAATAGATGACACGAATATTTCTGGCCCTGAGATGCTTGGAGTTGTATATGACAGAGAGTTAAATATATATAACTTTTATGTATATATACAACTGCAGGCTTGAACAGTAGAGGACTAGATTGGGTTTTCTCTCCAGGACATTGTTAAATACTTTCCCCCAAACCCCCTAAAATGTATTTTATGCATTCTAACCATCTCGGTATACAGTACACTTTAATGATAAGGAACCCTCACATACTCATTCCTATCTTTCTGTATCTATCTTTTCAAAAGAAAAAGAAAAGAGAATGTCTGGACTGGCCTTAATACTAACTTTAGTTCTAAAAGCAGAGTATAATGTATTACTTACTCTTACTGCTCTGTCATGTAACATAAAGATATTAGCACTGTAATTACCTAATGTTTTAGGCTAGCGTATTGTTGTGGTTAAATTCTTATATTTGAATATATGTTTATCTTAATATATGTATTTTGATTTCTTCTATTCCTATTTGATTCGTGTTTTCACAAAGTGGACAAAATATTCTAATTTTACAATAATTCAAAAATCTAATTTTAGAACCTGTAGGAATACTGCAAATAGGAGATTCTCTGAGAAGACAGTTTGGTGTTTATTGTGTTGATAAATCTTTGTTACCAGTGTTTAGTAAATTCTAACTTGCTGCTTTCACATCTTTTCTCAGATATTTTTGCAGAAACCTTTCCAACACTAAGAAAAATATATATTAATTTTAAAAACCTAAGCTTGGTTGACAAACCATTAAAAGTCAGTATACATTATTATTGGGCTTCCCTCGTGGCTTAGATGGTAAAGAAGCTGCCTGCAATGCAGGAGACATAGGTTCAATCCCTGGGTTGGGAAGATCCCCTGGAGAAGGGAATGGCAACCCACTCCAGTATTCTTGCCTGGAGAATCCCATGGACAGAGGAGCCTGGTGGGCTACAGTCCATGGCGTTGCAAAGAGTTGGACATGACTGAGCAACTGACACACACACACATACATTATTATTATTTAGGACTTGAAGAACATATCGTTTGCTAAAAGTTAACTTCTTAGCTGTAAGAACCATGGTTTCTTAAACAGCTGAAGTCTTGTTTAAGGCATTTCACAGATAAAATTAGCTGTTGACAAGCAAAATACTCTTAAGAGAATCAATATGAACCACACACACATTTCATGAAATATATAGATGTGATACATGCTTTTGCTATAATTTGCAGCATCTCATATAGTTTGAGACTTCAGTCTTCCTGATGTTTTTTCTCAAAAAGAAACAACTCATTTTCTGATTGCTACACTCCCAGTTGATCTCATTGTTACTATTGTTTTCCAGCAGTACATGATTATGCCTCAACACTAGATGTTTGCCTTTTTAAAGAATTTCCAGCCTCAGTTTTGTGGCATCCCAAGGAATATCAAAATTGTTTTTATTTTCTTAAAATTAAAAAACCCACACCATACCAAAATGAGAATCAAGAGACTCATGAAATGAAAATGGAAGCATAGCATGTCACTGTCCAGAAGTTTGAGATTTACTACTTTAAAACTTTTCTTCAGTCTCTTCTACTTGCTCTGCCATTTTTTGATTCAGCATGTTGTGTTTTGCTGACATACTAGCAATTTATATCTGTATTCTACCCTGCAGCTGATGTCATTTGGGGGCTTGTAAACTGTTCTAAGACTTCATTAATGAATTTGCCTTGCAAATAATTACCACTGTTATTTACTAAAATTTAAAAAGACTTACATTGCATGTAAACTGAAGATACTTTTCTTCAATTGCATAATTACAAATAAACTAAAGATACTTTCTTCAGTTGCATTGTGATTTTTTTCCTTGTAATAGTAGGATCAATTACAGCTTTATATTTTGTGGTTCATAGGGCTTAGAAGAAAGCAGGGAACAGCAGAAGGCCATTAGGATGATTATTATATTGACGTCTTTACAAGTATCTTTTGCATTTTTTAAAGTAATGGTATTAGTTGGAAAAATATGATAGTTAAGAGCAATTGTTCTCAAGCAATCGTGATTTTGCCACTTAACAGCTATGTCACCTTGGGCAAGTCATTTATCTCACTATGCTTCAGTGACCTCATTTATAAAACAGGGATTATAATAGTACCTGTCTCATACGAGCTGTGCTTTCGGGGTGGCTTGGTGGTAAAGAATTCACCTGCCATTGCAGGATATGTGAATTCAGTCCCTGGGTTGGGAAGATCCCCTGAAGAAGGAAATGGCAACCCACTTCAGTATTCTTGCCTGGGAAATCCCTTGGACAGAGGAGCCTAGCAGGCTACAGTCCATGTGGTTGCAAAAGAGTCAGACATGACTAAGCAACACAATCCTAATAGTTTATTAAATTATATTTAGATGTGGTAGGACAAAAAATCTTGGGCTTCCCACATGGTGCAGTGGTAAAGAATATACCTGCCAATGCAGGAGACACAAGAGATGCAGGTTCGATCCCTGGGTCAGGATGGCCTCCTGGAATAGGAAATGGTAGCCTGCTCCAGTATGTCTTGCCTGGGAAATTCCATGGACAAAGTAGCCTGGCGGGCTACAGTCCATGGGGTCGAAAAGAGTTGGACATGACTGAGCAACTAACACTTTATTCAGGATCAAATACTTAACAGTCTGGAAATGTCATTACTATTGCAGGGAATATATATTGAGCTTTGTGAAGACAGAGGCTCCAATCTTTTGCTTGGAGTATGCCTTACTGAGTAAATAGAGAGGATGATTTTGAGGTATTCAAATCTGATTTTCCTTAGCTTGTAAAAGTTTTCATACCAATCTGCAGAAGTTTTTCAATAATAATTTTAATATAGCTTTTATTTTTACTTTAAGTTAAATCTTAACTTTGTTAGCCTACTCTCAGCTGACTGCAACATGAAAAGTGATTATTGTGGTTATCTTAAATTCAGCAAAGTATCTCCAGTCTCTCCCCTCATCTTTTAATTATGTGTCTGCTATGTGTATGTATAGAAAAGTCAGGAGAAACCTACTGCAAATTATAAATATTAATAACTTCAGAGGACAGAATTGGTAGGGGGGAGATTATTATCACTTCTTTGTTGTTGTTCAGTCATTAAGTCATGTTTGACTGTTTGAGACTCCATGGATTGTAGCAGCACAACAGGCTTCCCTGTCCTTCACCATCTCCCAGAGTTTGCTCAAACTCATGTCCAATGATTCAGTGAAGCCATCCAACCATTTCATCCTCTGTCGTCCCCTTCTCCTCCTGCCTTCACTGTTTCCCAGCATCAGGGTCTTTCCAGTGAGTCGGCTCTTAGCATCAGGTGGCCAAAGTGTTGGAGCTTCAGCATCAGTCCTTCCAATGACTTTTAATTTCATGGCTGCAGTTACTGTCTGCAGTGATTTTGGAGCCCCCCAAAGTAAATAGTCTCTCACTGTTTCCATTGTTTCCCCATCTATTTGCTATGAAGTGATGGGACTGAATGCCATGATCTTAGTTTTCTGAATGTTGAAAAATATTTTAAGTTTTTGAAAAAAAACTTAAGTTTTAAATTTAAGCCAACTTTTTAAGTTTTAAGCCAGTTTTTTCACTCTCCTCTTTCACTTTCATCAAGAGGTTTCTCTTTACTTTCTGCCATAAGGGTGGTATCATCTGCATATCTGAGGTTATTGATATTTCTCCTGGCAGTCTTGATTCCAGCTTGTGCTTTATCCTGCCCAGCATTTCTCATGATGCATATAAGTTAAATAAGCAGAGTAACAATATACAGCCTTGACATACTCCTTTTCCTATTTGGAACCAGTCTGTTGTTCCATGTCCAGTTCTAGCTGTTGCTTCTTGACCTGCATACAGATTTCTCAGGAGGCAGATAAGGAGGTCTGGTATTCCCATATCTTGAAGAATTTTCCACAGTTTGTTGTGATCCACACAGTCAAAGGCTTTGGCATAGTCAGTAAAGCAGAAGTAGCTGTTTTTCTGGAACTCTTGCTTTTTTTTGGTGATCCAGTGGATGTTGGTAATTTGATCTCTGGTTCCTCTGCCTTTTCTAAATCCATCTGAAACATCTGGAAGTTCATGGTTCACGTACTGCTGAAACCTGGCTTAGAGAATTTTGAGCATTACTTTGCTAGCATGTGAGATGAGTATAACTGTGTGGTAGTTTGAGCATTCTTTGGTATTGCCTTTCTTTGGGATTGGAATGAAAACTGACCTTTTCCAGTCCTGTGGCCACTGCTGAGTTTTCCAGATTTGTTGGCATATTGAGTGCAGCACTTTCATAGCATCATCTTTTAGGATTTGAAATAGCTCAACTGTAATTCCATCACCTCCACTCTTTTTGTTCATAGTGATGCTTCCAAGCCACTTGACTTTGCATTCCAGGGTGTCTGGCTCTAGGTGAGTGATCACAGCATCATGGTTATCTGGGTCATGAAGATATTTTTTGTATACTGTCCACAATATATATTTCTAAATATATTACTAAAATTCTTACTTTTCCAAAATAGTTATATTCTTAGTTTTTTTAAAATAATCACAAGTCATATTATACAGGCATGTGTGATGTATGGGTCAAAATATGATTTGTAATGATTAGTTTCTTAATATTCATATTGTTAGTATTCATATTCTTACATCTTTATTAGTTCTTTTAGCAATATACATAAATTACATTTAATGGTGTTTAATTCCTTTGTATTGATTACTTTAAGGGAAAATGCAGTATCTTGAAAGGCCAATTATTTCTAACAGATTTTTTAATACCTTTACTAAGATAGAATTTGGAATGGCACCCCACTCCAGTACTCTTGCCTGGCAAATTCCATGGACAGAGGAGCCTGGTAGGCTGCAGTCCATGGGGTCGCTAGGAGTCGGACACGACTAAGTGACTTCACTTTCACTTTTCACTTTCATGCATTGGAGAAGGAAATGGCAACCCACTCCAGTGTTCTTGCTTGGAGAATCCCAGGGACGGGGAAGCCTGGTGGGCTGCCGTCTCTGGGGTCGCACAGAGTCAGACAGGACTGAAGTGACTTAGCAGCGGCAGCAGCACCTGTTTGTAGTATTGAGTTATTTCCAGCATGTTTACAGAATAGTACAACCATGGCCATAATCTTGGTTTAGAATATTTTCAGTATTCCCAAAAGAATTCTTATCCCCATTAGCAGTCACTACCCATTTCTCTTTCCCCAGCCTCTCTCCTATCCCTAGGCAACCTCTAATCTACTTTCCATCTCATAGATTTGCCTATTCTAGACATTCCATATGAATGGTATCATCTGGTATGTGGTCTTTTGTGGCTGACTTCTTTAACTTAGTTTAGTATTTCTGAGGTTTATCCATGTTTAATGTTTTTATTGCTGCTAACAGTTTTTTACAGGTCTCTCTTCAACTTATAAATACCAACTCAGAAACTTCAGACAGGACAAAAATGAATAAAGTAAGTTTCTTTTAATTCAGAGAAGGTTAGAGGTGGAATTTTCTTTTTGGTGAGCCATGTCTAAGTAGATCCAAAGATGCTTTGTTAAAACACCTTTCTTCACTATATAGTACATAGAGGGGCACCTAATATAGTCTTATGAAAGATACTTAAGAAGGTTCCCTTGAACAAGTCATATTTAAGATGAGATTCAGTAGAAAGTAGTAATGGGCTGGCTGAAGTTGGACAAGGAGAAGGTAAGGTAAGCCCAAAGTGGAATTGAGCAAGGGGAACAGCATATACAGATGACCTAGAAGCAAAAGTATTGGGCTTTCAAGACTAGAAATTAGTACCATATGGCTTTTATTTAGATTGGAGTGATGGAGGAGGGTGAGAAATGTAGCTTAAAAAAAAAGGTACTACAATGGTTAGATCATTGCTGTGTCTCAAGGGTCATGGGAGCTGTGTTTTGGAAAAGACTGTAAGGCAAAAGGAAACTGGCATAGTGACTTCCCTGGTGGTCGAGTGGTTAGGAATCCGCCTGCCAGTGCAGGGGACACGGGTTTGATACCTGGTCCAGGAGGATCCCAGATGCTGCAGAGCAACTGAGCCCATGAGCCACAACTATTGAAGTCCATGCTCCTAGAACCCGTGCTCCAAAGTAAGAGAAACCACCTCAAAGAGAAGTCCTTGCACCACAACAAAGAGAAACTCCCACTCACTGCAGCTAGAGAATGTGCATGCACAGCAAAAAAGACCCAGTGCAGCCTATAAATACATATTAAAAAACTGGTATCGAAGTTTTAGTAGAGTAATGTTAATAGTCAGATTCATATTTTAGAAAACAGTTCACCTGCAGTATATGGAATGAATTGGAAGGGAGCAAGATTAGAGATTTTGAAATTAAAAAAAGGACTTTTCTTTTTCAGAATCCTTTTGGCCATTCTGTATCTTTACATTTTCATGTAACTTTTAGAATCAGGCTGTCCATTTCTATAAAAATGTCTGATGATATATTTTAGGGATTGTATTAATTCTGTTGATCAATTTGGAAGAATTGACATGTTAATATTGAGTCTTCAGATCTGTGAACATGGGCATCTCTCCCATTTATTTAAGGCTTCTTTAATTTCTCTCAGCAATGTTTTAATTGTTTTGAGTGTACAACTCTCGCAGTTCATTTGTTAAATTTATTCCTAAGTATTCTTTTTGATGCTATTGTGAATGGAATTATTTATTTCATGTTTGAATTCTTCATCGATACATAGAAGTACAATTTTTTTGTGGAGGGAGAGCTGTTGATTTTATATCCTGTTGCTAAATCTAGTTGATTTTGTTTGCTTTCAGTAGATTCTACAAAGGATTTTTTATGTACAGGATCACATTGTCTGTGAATAAAGACAGTTTTACTTTTTCTTTGCCATATGGATGCCTTGAATTTCTTTTTCTTGCCATATTGCACTGGCTAGATACTCCAATACCACACTGGATAGAGATGATAATACCGTACATCCTTAACTGTGTTCCTAGTCTTCAGAGAAGCATTCAGTCTTTCACTGTTAGATCTGTCTTCTGAAAGATTTTGTACAGGATTGGCATTATTTTTCCTTAGTATTGATAAAATTATTAAGTGAAGGCATCGGGCCTGGACTTCTCTTTGGAGGGAGATTCCTCATTACTAATTCAATTTCTTTTTATAATCTCTTCAGAGTCTCAATTTTTTCTTGGGTCCCAGTTGATAACTTGTATCTTTCTAGAAATTTATCTGTCATACCTCCTTTGTTGCCATAAAGTTGTTCGTGATATTCCTTACAAGTCTTTTAGTATTGGTAGCAGTGCTCACCCTTTCTTTCAGACTTTGGTTTGTAGCAGTGCTCACTCTTTCTTTTTTTTTTTTTGTTTAATTTAATTTTATTTTTAAACTTTACAATATTGTATTGGTTTTGCCAAATATCAAAATGAATCCGCCACAGGTATACATGTGTTCCCCATCCTGAACCCTCCTCCCTCCTCCCTCCCAATACCATCCCTCTGGGTCGTCCCAGGGTACCAGCCTCACTCTTTCTTTCAGACTTTGGTAATTCACATGAAGGAAGCCATACACACAAAACATTGAATGATTTCATTTATATGAAATGTCTAGAAAAGGACATGGAGCTGAAAGCACATTAGTTAATGCCTAGGGCTTGAGGTAGAAACAGAAAAGGGGTTTCTTTTTAGGGTAATATAAATTAATTCTAAAGTTACATGGTGATGGTTGGAATAATTAAATACTAAATTTATCAAATTATACAATGGATTTTATGGTACAGAGATTACACGGGTTGATTTTATGGTATGTAAATTATATCTTGAAAAAGTTGTACTTTTTTTGAAAGTTGTAAGGTACTTTTAGCATCTTAAAAATACAGAAACTACTATAAACTAAATGAATAAAGCAT
Organism: Bos grunniens; assembly: GCF_055505025.1. NCBI lineage: Eukaryota > Metazoa > Chordata > Mammalia > Artiodactyla > Bovidae > Bos > Bos grunniens. Next base: position 51,398,348 of record NC_141170.1, on the reverse strand, counting down.
CAATAATTCAGAATCTATTAAAACATCATGATCTCCCCTATGCCACACAAATGGTAGCTTTCCTGTTTTTGTTAGTGGCGCTGTAATACTTTCAGTCACAAAAAGCTAAAAACTGTAGAACAATTTTGGATTCCTCTATCTTTTTTATTTCCTACCCTCATCATTAATCTGTCACCAAGTCCTGCTGATCCTACATGTATAAACTACTTCTCTCCCTACAGATCCTATATTTAATCCCCTTATTGGCAATAAAGAATGCTCTTGCTTTCTGTTAACAGATAAAAGGTAATGTAGCAAACTGTCTATTCCTCAAGTGATGAAAAGAGGGAAAATGATTCAATAACCCTATGTGTGCAAACTATCTTCTGCTACTCTGTTCTCTTATCTCAGTGTCCCATCACTAAAATGATCCCTAAAAATAAAACACTTTGGCCCATATGATATTGGCACCAAATTATTTTTCAGTCAGGGAACCTTTGGTTGACATTTCACAGTACTTTTAAACCTGCCAGAGGACACATAAGCTGTATTGTATGTAGCATGTAACTGAATGTCTCTTTAGCAAAACCAAGTGTTTCCCTAACCCTAAATTTTAAAGAAAACCCCAAACAAAAGTGCTTGCAGTAATTGTATGTATTATCTCCTTTGCTCATCTCTTACAAACACATAGACTTCTTTAAAATAACTGCCTACTGAAAACATTTTTTTCACTCTGATGCTTTTGAATTTCTTACATAATGATACATAGTTTAATCAAGAGGGACGGCGTTCTGATGGACACAGCCAATTTATTGATGGCTAATATAATTTACAGTAGGTTGAGATTATCAAGTTTTCACTTGTCAATAAAACTTGAAAAGTATTACTTCATTACCCTGTTTCTGTTAAAATTAAGTCATAGAGGCCCAGTGAGACCGCTGAACTTTCACCTCTATCTAGCATCAACAAGACAAGGAAGCAGGGGGAAATGGGGCCCTTTGTCTCCCGCTCCCCATCCTCCATGTGTCAGTAGGATCCAAGAAAGGAGCTGATTTTACATCCCATCCATTGGAAATACAATAATTTTGTTTATATCATAGATTTCGCCTAAAGTGTCTTAATTTGGAAACCACTCTGGTTAGAGTACAGTTAACTTCACATTTTTCCTGTAGAGTCACATTTGAGATGAACATCAGTTGATACCATCTGAACTCATTCGAGGAAAAACAAATCAAGTAGGCTTCCCTTGTAGCTCAGTCGGTAAAGAATCTGCCTGCAGTGCAAGAGACCTGGGTTCAATCCCTGGGTCGGGAAGATCCCCTGGAAAAGGAAATGGCGACCCACTCCAGTATCCTTGTCTGGAAAATCTCATGGACAGAGGAGCCTGATGGGCCGTAGTCCATGGGGTCCCAAAGGGTTGGGCACGACTGAGCGACTAACACTTACTTAGGAAATTAAAGTACACCTGTCTCCTGTCTTCTCACCTTTTTGTTTTTATATACCTTCTCCAGGAACTTATAAAATTTATGTCTTCTTTCTGCTTTACTGAAACTGAAGTAATTTAGTAAATTGGATCATATTGTTATTAAGGATTTTTTAAATTATTGCTTTTTTCTAACATACCATCATTTGAAAAGACGGCTACAGAGGGGCTATTGCTTAAGTAAAAGGAATGAATTGCTAATGATAAATTTTCATGTGGTTTGTGGTAGGAAGGGAACTGGGAATTGGAAAGCAAGGTATTTATCTGACTTCCAGACAAAGACCTAATGATATGGTTATGTTAGGGAGTTAAGAACTACTGAAAACAGAATAAACTATTGTAAAAACATGTTTCCTCATAGTTTTTGAATGAGAGTAAAAGAAAAATAAGACACACTTTAGGACAGGACAGTTGGCCTCCTTTGAGTTCACTTAATAGTTGAGATTTGGATTTGTATTGATAGTTATAATATTTTCTTCCTGTGTAGAAAGTAGATGTGGGTGATTTAAAAATACTCCATCAGTTTTTACTTCTCATCCCCCAATTTAAATCTGTTCAAAAGATCCCTTATTTTGTAACCTTGTGTTTAGTAACTAACATTAGTCTTTTTTGTTTTTTGTTTTCTCCTAGGCTATATTCATCACCAAAGAAAAAACTTACACCAATGCAGAAATCGGTTAGTCCTTTAGTTTGGTGCAGGCAAGTTTTGGATTACCCAAGTCCTGATGTTGAATGTGCTAAAAAGTCTCTTATCCACAAACTTGATCAAACTATGTCAGGTATGTCTGTAATTTTTCTTGTAAATTCACCCCTTTGCTTTCTTTAATCAAAAAAACAGATAAATGTTGAATGATATATTTTTAGGAAGGCAGGTCCTTGTTTGGTGGTGTTTTTCAGATCACATCGTGCATGCTGTTATGAGGTTTTGCCATATGCACATAACCCTGTTCTGTTATTTACTTAATAAGTTCTTTTTTTTTTTTTAATCTCTATTTAGCTTCATGCTAAAAAATATTTGTGAAATAATGGATTTTATGACAAGCTTTTTTTCTAATGTAAACTAAAACAAACGGTTATTTTAAAAAATGTTTTGTCTGGTATCATCTGAAATCATCTCACCAGCCTCAGGGAAATTCTGATGTGATAGAAGTAATCAGATGGAGAACCTTAGAGACCTCCTTCTCACTCTGTCACTTAGTTGCTTGTGACCCTGTGAATTACTTAACTCTGTTGAGCTCAGTTTTCTTATAAGGATGATGAAATCTTATAAGTGTTACTTAAGGGTTAAATGATAATCTTTATGAAAGAGCCTTGCATGTTTTTCTGGTTCATGGTAGTGATTAGTAAATGTATTCATGCCTATCGTCTTTTTGTTTGCTTTGTTTTTTTTTTTGGCATTTTAGGTTTAAATTGCTTTTATGCCCTGTTTAATAGCATTCACAAAGCTAATCAAATATATGTGTCACTATTTATGGCATTTAATGTAGCATACTGGTGTGTTGGAAATATAGGAAAAATATTATTGATTCTTTCTTGGAATTACTGTCATTGTCTTAAGAATATCAGTTTCCAGGAATTCCCTGGATGTCCAGCGGTCAATACTCAGTGCTTTCGCTGCTGGTGCCTGGGTTCAGTTCCTGTTCCGGAAACTGAGATCCCGCAATTCGCATGGCATGGCCAAAAAAACAAAAACAGAAGACCAAAAAAAGTAATAGTTTCCCGGAAAACTCATGTAGTAAAAGATTGATGCATGATTACAAATTTGGAATAGGTTTTTGTTTTTTACTTTGTGTTTACTTGGCAGCTGTGTCCTTAAGATTACCTTTTTTGGCTTTTTTGTTGAAGTACATGCTCTTTTTTTTCAGGGTTTAAGCTCCCAGTGGTCAGGGGAGGCATGGGGAATGTACACAGTTAAACTGGCATAAAGTGTAGTTTGCCTGTAAGGAGCAGTGGTTATTTTAAGAAAATAATGTATGGGATAGACATAGTGGAGAAAACCAAAGCTGTTACACTTCAGAAGTAGCAATTGGAGTGAGTAGTGTTTTGCTTTATTATGACAAAGTTATTAAAGATAGTAGGAGCCTGTAAGAGAAGCTGTTACTCTTGAACCGAAACTAGGTGTAATCAAGTACTGGATCTGCTCAACAATGCTTAGATCTTATAGCTGTGTGCACAGAGCAGTAGCTATAACTGTATATATTTAAAGGGAAAGTAATTTGGCTGTTTAAAGTTTGAAGATTATAGTCCTAAACCTCTCTTTTCTCAGGTTGGAGGGAAGATACTTTTTTAAATGTATTTTTTGATAAGGCACATCTTCCTAGAAATTTAGCTATTGTATTCCAGCACAACAGTTTCTGCTCCTTCACACTTGGCTTCTCTTCAGTGAACTACCATGTGTTTCTAAGACATTCTTTTCTTGTTTATTTATTTATTTTTTAATGATAATGCATTATCTTTTTTACCCTGTCTTAAACACTCCCTACAGTTTTCTTTTCAGTCTTTAAGGTTCTCCCTTCTCTGTTCTCTGCCCATCTTCTTTTTTTTTGGTTGTAAGACTTATTTAACATAAAATTCCCCACTTTAACTCTTTTTAAGTGTACAATTTAGTGGCATTAAGTACATTCACATTGCCGTCGCCTCTTTCTCCAGAACATTTTGTCATCCCAGACTATATTAGAGCGGAGAAGGCCAAAAGTGAACATAGGATGGTTTTGAGGAGGGTTGATGATGATAGCTGAGCAGTGTGCGTTGGGAGAAAGGGTCATACCAAGATGAAAAGGTGTGAAAGGAAAAAGGAATAAGCCAAATATGTGGAACTGGGGGAGAAGAAAGTATCGGCATTGATTTCTGTGTTTCCAGCTAGTGTGATAGGGTGAATGTTTTTACCGTTCTGAGATAAGGACCGCAGACATAAAATTTGTTTTAGCTCAGAAAGAATAAGTTTGGATTTGGACATGAATTGGTTTTGAGAATGAAAATGAGAAAAGAATGAGTTGCTTTGGGGGTGCATTTGCCATATCTTCAGGGGAGACATTAAGTGGGCAGTGTATATGAGACTGAAGCCCATGAAAACTTAGGCTTAGAGATATAAGTAAAGGGGATTTGGGTAATATAGATACTAACTAATGTTGTGAGTATGATTAAAATTTTTCAAGAAAAAGAAAGTTAAAATCTGAGTTGAGAACTTGCAGTGCTGGTATTTAAATAAATAACCATATAGAGAATATGCTTCAAAGGAAATCAGAGTAAAGAGGAAGGAACGAACACCCCTATTTCTGCTCAGGTTGATATATTGAGATCAAGCTATGTACTACATACTCAATGTGTTTAATGATGTCTTGTCTCATGGTGAAATATGTGTAAAACTATACTACCGACCAGCTTACTGTACTATCCAACTTAACAGAAAACATGTTTGCCTTCTCTCAAAACCAGTGCTCTGCCTATAAGCAAACCAGAAACTTCAGAACCATCTTATTTTTTTTTGCCCTTTAGTAATCCTTTGTAGTTTTTAATATTTATCCCTTTCTTCCCTTTTTTGGTCACCTTTATTAACCAGTTCAGTTATTTAACATTAGGATTTCTACCATTTATTTTTCCTGTGCTGATTAGACCACAGTACTCTTGCTCAGAAGTCCCTAATGGTGTTATCATTGCTACTGGACACATTTCAAACTCCTAAGAATGGCGTTCCATGCCTCCTGTGACCTGGCCCCAGCTGGTTTTTCTTGTTTTGTTCCTTACCATGAACTTTACCTTTCTAGATTACTCACTGTTATTCCCTAAACACAGTATGCATTTTCATGACACAGCTTTAGTTTGTTATAAACACAGATGAAACCATACACTTTGCTCAGTTCTGGTGCCCTATCAAATTACTACTCATCCATTTAAGCTCCACTGCCTCTTCTTCCAAAAAGCCTTACCTATTTTCTGTCGGTTGTAATGAATTACTCCTATCTCCTCATTTCCATTAGCGTCTTTGCACTTTTTTGATGCTACTGATTTCATTTTGCCTTGAAATCATTGTTTTTTCTCCCTGCAGTACTTGGCGATAGGCCTGTTGAGAAAAAGTACAATGTCACATCTGTGTATGTATTCTACATCATACTTCGGTAATGGTCATAAACATGAGTAAATGGTAGATTTTAGAATAGAGTGGAGGAAAGGAAAAAATACTTTTATATATGTATTTATTTGGCTGGCTGCGTTGGGTCTCAGTTGCAGCACACAGGATCCTTCTTGAATCATGAGGACTCTTTGGTTGCGGCACACAGATTCTCCAGTTGTGGTGTGCGGGCTCAGTAGTTCCGGCATGTGGGCTTAGTTGTTCTGCAGCATGTGAAATCTTCCCAGACCAGGGATCAAACCTGTGTACCCTGCATTGCGAGGTGGCTTCTTACCACTGGACCATAAAGGAAAGTGCCCCCCAAAATATTTTAAGTATTAATTTTTCTTACATATAATTTCACTTGAGATCTTTCGTACTACTTTTATAATTTTGTACACATATCACAGATGTTTTACCTTTTTCTAGCAGAAGTATTCTCCTTGGCTGAGAAAATGGGAGTGGTGGGAACTTTTTTTCTTTTTAAAAAAGAATTCTTGCATGTTTGACTTTAATATGGGCTAAATAGTCAGTGGACTTCCCTGGTGGCTCAGACGGTAAAGCTAAAGCGTCTGCCTACAATGTGGGAGGCCTGGGTTCAGTCTTTGGGTCGGGAAGATCCCCTGGAGAAGGAAATGGCAACCTACTCCAATATTCTTGCCTGGAAAATCCCATGGACGGAGGAGCCTAGTAGGCTACAGTCCATGGGGTCGCAAAGAGTCAGACACAACTGAGTGACTTCACTTTCACTAAATAGTCAATATTGTTTTATTTCTTCTAAAATCCAAACTTAGGAAAGGCTATGTTTAAAACTCATTATTTCATAGTTTTTTGTTGTTATTAGCAGTATGTATTCAAAAAATGAGAAAACACAAATTGCTTTATATTCATTTTATTTTTAAAGGCTATTCAACAGTGGGAATAAACTTCCCAGCAAGACAGAAGTAACTTAATTTAGTAGTTAATAGTTTATTGAGGAGATATTCTTCCTGTGGTATTATTGGGTTAGCCAAAAAGTTTGTATGGGTTTTTCTGTAACATCTTACAATATTTTTGTTTGATGTGGCTCTCTTTTTATTTGCGTAACCGAATTTAAGATAGTGGAGATATTTTGTTGGGATTATTAATGTGATATTACCCCCGCCCACCCCGTAGAAATGTTTCCGTATTTAAATTGAGATAATGAATTACTGAATTGCCTAACAGGAAATTTTTTGAAATGTTACTAGCCTTTTGTTCAATTTGATTGTTTCTCTTGTCATTAATGCAGCTCTCAAGAGGCAGAATTTGTATAATAATCCTTTCAACTCCGTCAGTTATACAAGTCCTTACAGTCCAAATGCCAGTAGCCCGTACAGTAGTGGTTTCAATTCTCCATCCTCAACCCCAGTTCGACCTCCTATTGTCAAACAGCTGATACTTCCTGGAAATTCAGGTAAGGAGAAATGAATTGAAGTAATCAAGAAATAGTTTTTAACTTATTGCCCTGCCTCAGAAAATAATTTATTCATCAGTAGCTCAAGTTTTTTTATTTATGAAACCTCCAACTGATTAGAGAGGATATTGTCAAGGAGCTACTTAGCACCAGGTGGTGCTGTACTAGGCACCAGGGATACAGATGAGCCAGGATACATCCAGTTTTCTTTAGCACATATGTAAAATTTTTTTAATGTGGCTTGATTAAATAGGGTCATAAGTTTGATTCTCTTAACAAATGCTTGCTTGGGTTGTAAAAGCTACAGTTAAATAGGAGTTTTAATGAGCTTTGATATTGTACTTTAATAATAGTATTAGACCATATATGAATGTGCCAAGGAGGTGTTTAGAGCCATCAAGGGTATAGGAAAAGGATAGATTGCTATAATTGAGGAAAGAATGTTCTGCGTGGTTCTATGACTGCGACTGTTACTGTATAGCTTACTGTTCTCTAGATTTCACCCATTCAGTTACTCTTATTACTGCTGTTGTTATGATTAATTATTATAGCTCCCTTAAAAAGTATTAATCACCTCAAACTTTTGACCTCTGTACTTGCCAGTTTCATCACTTACTGATCCCGCTCTTTGCTCTTTACATAGGTTGTTAGTTGTTACTTATATCACCCATGACTGTTGTACTAAAACGTTTGATCTACCATATTTGATTAATATTTTTAAAAAATATTAAAAATTTTTATGCAGGTACTATTTGAGACTGACCTTGTAGTACATTTCCTATTATGTACACTATACTCTTTTTGATGAAATAAATATTAACTATGTTTTGTTTTCTTCTTGTTCTTTTTATGTGCCATTCATGTTAGAGCTGACTCTTACGGTGAAAAATTCAGAAAACAAGAATTTCAAATACATCTGTATTAGAAATATTAGTAACAGTGTTGGAATTTTTCAGTTCTTCATTGGAAGTTGATCAGATGAAAAAGCATTTCCTTAGAAGGTATTAGGTTGGTGCAAAAGTAACTGTGGTTTTACGTTGTTGAACTTTGCCGTTTGGTATTGGAATAGATTCTAAATAAATGTGGTTATGTTGTACATCATTTTAATGCACATTTCTCACTTTATTTTTTTTGGCTAATTACTTATTACTTGCTGTATTTTATATTTATTTTAGACTATGGAAATGATGATTGACAAAAAGCAAATTCAAGCAGTTTTCTTATTCAAGTTCAAAAGGGGTTGTAAGGCAGCAGAAACAACTTGTAACATCAGCAACGCATTTGGCCCAGGAATTGCTAACGAACATACAGGGCAGCGGTGATTCGAGAAATTTTGCAAAGGAGATGAGAGCCTTGAAGATGAGGGGCGGAGTGGCCAGCCATTGTAAGTTGACAGTGACCAATTGAGAGGGTCACTGAAGCTGATCTTCTTTACAACTATATGCTGCTGCTGCTGCTGCTAAGTCTCTTCAGTTGTGTCCGATTCTGTGCGACTCCATAGACGGCAGCCCACCACGCTCCGCCATCCCTGGGATTCTCCAGGCAAGAACACGGGAGTGGGTTGCCATTTCCTTCTCCAATGCATGACAGTGAAAAGTGAAAGTGAAGTCACTCAGTCGTGTCCGACTCTTAGTGACCCCATGGACTGCAGCCTACCAGGTTCCTCTGTCCATGGGATTTTCCAGGCAAGAGTACTGGAGTGGGGTGCCATTGCCTTCTCTGTACAACTACATGAGAAGTTGCCAAAGAACTCAATGTTGACCATTCTATGGTCATTTGACCTTCAAAGCAAATTGAAAGGTGAAAAAGCATGATAAGTGGGTGCCTCATGAGCTGACCACAAATCAAAAAAAATCATCCTTTTGAAGTGTTGTCTTCTCTTATTCTACATAACAACAATGAACCATTTCTTGATCGGACTGTGACGTGCGACGAAAAGTAGATTTTATATGACAGCCAGCAGCAACCAGCTTGTATTTGGACTTTCATAGCTCTTCGCAAAGCCAGACTGGCACCAGAAAAGGTCATGGTCACTGTTTGTTGGTCTGCTGCTCGTCTGATCCACTACAGCTTTTTGAATCCTGGCGAAACCATTACACCTGAGAAGTATGCTCAGCAAATCGATGAGATGCACTGAAAACTGCAACGCCTACAGCCAGTGGTCAACAGAATGGGTCCAGTTCTTCTCCATGACAACACCCAACCACATGTCGTACAAGCAACACTTCAAAAATTGAATGAACTGGGCTACAAAGTTTTACCTCATCCACTGTATTCACCTGACCTCACTAACCGACTACCACTTCTTCAAGCATCTCAACAGCTTTTTGCAGGGGAAATGCTTCCACAACCAGCAGGAGGCAGAAAATGCTTTCTAAGAGTTCATCAAACCCCAAAGCACAGATTTTTATGCTACAGGGATAAACAAACTTATTTCTTCTTGGCAAAACTGTGTTGATTGTAATTGTTCCTATTTTGATTAATAAAGATGTGTTTGAGCCTAGTTATAATGATTTAAAATTCACGGTCCAAAACTGCAATTACTTTTTCACCAACCTAATAAGACTCTTTTGGATATGTATAGCCTTTATTCCTTTGAGCTGTCTTCTATCCTCCTTTGGTTTATAGTGATAAAATGTGTTTTTTAATCCAGTCATTTCCTTCATCCTGTCTTTGTGCTTCACTACTAAACATCAGAGAACTCCTTGGATCCCCATTACTAGTTTGGCAAAGGAATTTTGTAAACATGGCATAATGTAGGAGAAACGAGCTTAGTGTTCTTTCTTTGGTTTGGTTCTAAATCTCTAAGGAATCCTGATTTTCCTCAAATTATAGTTTTCTTGTTTAGGAAAAGTAGGTGGTTTTATTCAAGGGAAAAGATGATGGTGTTTGCTAATGACTGAATGGGAGGAGAAAACACGACATAATTCATCTATTTATAGAGCAGTTTCATTGGCTACCTGGTAAAAGTTGAAATCCTCTAGCATGTATTATTTGAACATTAACTACTTTGCCAGTACTGTTTTGAAAACTTAATTTTTCATAAGAATATGGATAAATTATAACTATAAGAAAATGAGTTTTGTATTTGTCATTGTATTTGAAGGAGTCTCTATAGCTGTCTTTATTCTTAATCAGGTCAGTTTTTAATTTTAACATCTGGGAATTTTATAAACAGAAAAGACAGAATCAGTGAACTGAATCAACCCAAAGATACAATATCAAGTTAATTGCAACAGATGTTTATTCAATTTTTGTTCACCAAAGTTTGAATCATTTTATTTTTAAGGTAATTTGAAAAGTTCATCAGACAGAAATCCTCCACTCAGTCCTCAGTCCTCTATAGACAGTGAATTAAGTGCTTCAGAATTAGATGAAGATTCAATTGGATCCAATTATAAGCTAAATGATGTAACTGATGTGCAAATTCTAGCTCGGATGCAGGAAGAAAGTAAGTATTTTAATGGATAAAGTTTAGGTCTTTCATTATGGTATAATTTTGTTGCCCTTATTAAATGTCTTACAGTGTTGTGGAATAGTAGTATAATAAGAATAGAAATGTTGAAATTTCAGAGCTTTTTCAGCATGTGGACTGGTTTGTTCATTGACTCGTTTTTAGAGTCTATTGTATACTGAGCAGTTTGCTGTGTGAGTACTGAAGAAAAGCAGGCTGTGCTCTACTGTGACTGGAAATCATACCCTGCATGTTACTCTGTACTGTAATTCACTAGTATGAGTGAGTGAAGTCGTTCAGTCGTGTCCGACTTGTTGCGACCCCGTGGACTGTAGCCCACCAGGCTCCTCTGTCCATGGGATTCTCCAGGCAAGAGTACTGGAGTGGGTTGCCACTTCCTTCTCCGATTCACTGGTGTAGTATACTCTGTTGCTGTTTCCTTAGTGTAGGTTAGCATTTCTCAGCTGTTCTTTCATTATTCAGATCAGATCAGATCAGATCAGTTGCTCAGTCGTGTCCGACTCTTTGCGACCCCATGAATCGCAGCACGCCAGGCCTCCCTGTCTAACACCAACTCCCGGAGTTCACTGAGACTCAAGTCCATCGAGTCAGTAATGCCATCCAGCCATCTCATCCTCTGTTGTCCCCTTCTCCTCCTGCCCCCAATCCCTCCCAGCATCAGAGTCTTTTCCAATGAGTCAACTCTTCGCATGAGGTGGCCAAAGTACTGGAGTTTCAGCTTTACCATCATTCCTTCCAAAGAAATCCCAGGGCTGATCTCCTTCAGAATGGACTGGTTGGATCTCCTTGCAGTCCAAGGGACTCTCAAGAGTCTTCTCCAACACCACAGTTCAAAAGCATCAATTCTTCGCTGCTCAGCCTTCTTCACAGTCCAACTCTCACATCCATACATGACCACAGGAAAAACCATAGCCTTGACTAGACAGACTTTTGTTGGCAAAGTAATGTCTCTGCTTTTGAATATGCTATCTAGGTTGGTCATAACTTTCCTTCCAAAGAGTAAGCGTCTTTTAATTTCATGGCTGCAGTCACCATCTGTAGTGATTTTGGAGCCCAGAAAAATAAAGTCTGACACTGTTTCCACTGTTTCCCCATCTATTTCCCATGAAGTGATGGGACCAGATGCCATGATCTTCGTCTTCTGAATGTTGAGCTTTAAGCCAACTTTTTCACTCTCCACTTTCACCTTGATCAAGAGGCTTTTGAGTTCCTCTTCACTTTCTGCCATAAGGGTGGTGTCATCTGCATATCTGAGGTTATTGATATTTCTCCCGGCAATCTTGATTCCAGCTTGTGTATCTTCCAGTCCAGCGTTTCTCATGATGTACTCTGCATATAAGTTAAATAAGCAGGGTAACAATGTACAGCCTTGACGTACTCCTTTTCCTATTTGGAACCCCTAAGGAGCCTATTTAGATTTTTCTTTTCCTTTTTACCCACCTCCACTCCCAATAAATTTTAATACCACTGATATAGTCTACATCTCTTTGTGTGTACTCTAAGAACTACAAACTATTATGTCTAAGATTTTTTTCACACCCACAAAATCAGTTTTTTTCTCCTTGGAGGCAAGTATATCATCTTCCTTAGAATGTATGGTGTATTCTGATTAAAAAGAGAGAGAGAGACCTTTATGGGAAACTTGAAATTGTGACATTTAATTAAATGAAGCATGTGATATTGCTTTGCACAGTGGTCCTTGCAACTTTTTGGGTAACAGGTACCTTTGAGAATCTGGTAGAAGTGTCCCCAAAATATACATGTGCACAAATTTTTTACTATTTCAAGGGTTTATCAGTGACTTGACTCTGATCTGAATATAAGATGATGATGATAATATTATTCTTGCCTGTACATTTTATTGTATGGGCTTAACTGAAGGAAGCAATCTCTCTAAAGTGATCTCTTTAAGCTTTACAATGATAAGATCCTTAAAGCACAGGTTTCAGAGTCTTGACAGTTGGCTGAGGTAATGGAGCAGTGCTGTAATTTGGTTCAGAAATTTTGTTTGTCCTTTGTTTTATGTAAGTTTTATCAAGCTGTAACATTAAGAAACTGCAAAATGTTGGTTTCTTACTCTGCTGATTCTTATCCCATTTTTACACATCTTCCCTTAGAAAGATAGAAAGGTTTGGTGCTTATCTGTCTTTAGCCCTAGAAACCAATAACATGTTACCCTTTTCTTCTGTAACTTTGTAGACATAACTCCTCACTCCAAGTATGGTATTGCCAGCTAATGAGGGGTTATTGTCACAGATGTGAAAAAAGAATAAAGAATACTGCCTAACTGTTACTTAGACTAAACTTATTTGTTTCTTCTTTGAATCCTGACTTTTTAGACTGCAATATTTTGTTAGTAATTCAATCACATATTTGATACAGTTTTCATATTGTATGTTGGTAACACATAATAGAAATTTTAGCCTTTCTTTAAAAATCCTTTCTAAGCTGTTCACATGCATAAATATTTCTTTTTTTGGTGAATTAAAAAAAGAGATACTGAAAATGTGAGTGATACCTCTTTGAAAACACCATCATTTTCTTTTTAAGAATGATTTTCCTTTTTGCAACATTGTTTCTCCAGTTTTTTTGCTAACAAAATTGTAAAGTAACAGATGTGGGCTTTTGCTTGGTTCAGCTCTCATTTTTAAGATGAGAGAAGCACAATGCCCATAGTGGTTGTGATCTCCCTAAGACCCACTTGTTAGTGGAGAACTTGCATCAGGATTGGGATTTTCTTTTTTTTTTTTTTTTTTTTACTAGTTTGCATTCCCACCAACAGTGTGAGAGGGTTCCCTTTTCTCCACACCCTCTCCAGCATTTATTATTTGTAGACTTTTGGATCGCAGCCATTCTGACTGGTGTGAAATGGTATCTCATAGTGGTTTTGATTTGCATTTCTCTGATAATGAGTGATGTTGAGCATCTTTTCATGTGTTTGTTAGCCATCTGTATGTCTTCTTTGGAGAAATGTCTATTTAGATCTTTCTTTTCTAAAACAATACTCTTTTCATGGGTCTGTTGTCTTTTGCTAGGTGACGCCAAGTAATTTATCAGTTACTACAATGGTCTCCAAACCTGACCAAAGGGCTAGATGGGCCCTAGGAAAGCATAGTGTTATAGGTACCCTGATATGATTCTCTTTCACTTCTTTGGGGAACCATGTTGATAACACTTTCTGTGTATGACTATATAACTTAAAAAGTTTGAATACTACTCAAGAACACACAGATCTTCTGGACGAAACTGCCAGTAGTTAGCAGGATTTCCTCAAAATATTATCTGAATTCGACACTCTTTTTCAATTGTAATTTTTTTCTCATTGAATATGTGTCACATTTGTTTTTATTCTAGAAGTTTTTATAGTATTTGAAGGGCTCCTTAGGTTGCTTGGGTGTTTCTGGAAATAACAAGATAAAAAGGGACTCCTTTGAAAATTCTTGATGGTTTAGAATATAAGCTTATTTTATTGAAGTCTGTTAGCTTATGAAGCAATTGAAATTACATTTGTACCCAAGTATTGAATTCCTAAGAGTGGATTAGAAGTTTCCTTCATCATCTTCTGGAGTAAGATTAATCCAAAGTTTAGTATCCAGGATGTTTGTTTACTCACTGATGTATTTTTTACACTGATTGGACAGGTAATTGTTTTCCTTCAATATTCCTTTAATGTTAATCTCAAATTTGGACTCCGTCTTTTGAAATAGAAGTATTTTTAAATTTATAGTTTTCTTTTTAATATAGATTTTGGATTCAAGAAGAAATGTTGAAATTGGGTAAAAGTTTATGAATTTCATGTAATTTAAAAATAGCTTTTTAGATGTACTATATGCATCCTTATGTGTGGGGAAGTCTAAGATGAATCAAGTGAAAGGGAGTTTTCCTTTACATGTTATATGCTATTTGTGTTTCTCAATGATAATTTTGTGCTTTTAAACCTTAAAAATGCTTAAATGTCTAATACTAAAGAAATAACACATTCACTATTGTCAGGTCTCCGGCAAGAATATGCAGCCACAGCGTCTCGGCGCAGTTCTGGTTCATCTTGCAATTCTACAAGACGGGGTACTTTTAGTGATCAGGAACTTGATGCACAAAGTTTAGATGATGAAGATGACAATATGCATCATGCAGTATACCCTGCTGTTAACAGGTTTTCACCATCACCACGCAATTCACCTCGACCATCACCTAAGCAGTCACCCCGAAATTCACCTCGTTCTCGATCTCCTGCTCGGGGAATAGAATATAGTAGAGTGTCCCCACAGCCTATGATTAGCCGCTTACAGCAACCTCGCCTTTCACTTCAAGGCCATCCAACAGATTTACAGACAACCAATGTTAAAAATGAAGGTAACTCTAAGAATGGAAAAAAATTGTCCTTCATATTTTGGTATATAGTAACACGGTTTTTACCAAGGTTTTGTATTTTAGATAAGTACATCAAGAATTTTTACTTAGGTTAGTTTTGCTTTGCCATACTCATGAAGTGTTTAGATTTTGAGTTAAGTAATTTATGGTTCTTTTTTAAAGGTTCTACCCATTTATAGAAACTGTATTGAGTTATTTTTTATAAGATGTTTTTTTTTCCTGTTACTTCTTCTAAAGTCTTCAGAACACTTAAAGAATTATTTTTGAATATTAATATTAATATTTTAATTTTCTCCATCCTAAAAAATGTTTTGACTTGTTTTTTTTTTAATTAAAATTCTGTTGTCATAGAAAAACTAAGACGCAGTCTTCCAAACCTGTCCCGAACATCTAATACGCAAGTTGACTCAGTGAAAAGCAGCAGAAGTGACTCAAATTTTCAAGTGCCAAATGGAGGTATACCTCGCATGCAACCTCAGGCTTCAGCCAGTAAGTATCTTTTATGTATCAGTTATTTAAAGAAAAATGAAAATTACAGACTTTAATTTTGTGCTGAATAGCTATACTATAGTAAAATGTAGTGTTCATTAGTTCTGTAAGATAATCATAGCTGTATTTAAAATTTGTCCCTATTAAATATCCAGTTGTATCAATACTTAAATCTGTATGAAACTGTAGTCTCTCGAATTTTGAAATAAGCAAGTTCTGTTTAATTTATAAATATATATATTCTTTAAAAACCTTCTGTTCTGCAATACTGAACATTAAAAGTGACAGAATCTAGGGGGGTGGGAGGGAAATAGTCCTGAAATAGACCATTTAAAACCCAAGGAACTTTCTTACTAGAGTATCAATAAAAGCAATAATCGTCCTATGAGTATACAAATAAAGGCTTGCTAAATTCTTAATAAATACTTTACCAAAGGTAGAATTTTATTTTTTTAAAAAAAGGTTAAAAGTAACTTGATGGAAAGAAAAGCTGAAACTGTTGACTTAAGGAGACATATGCAACATAAACAAGGATTAGAGAATCACACAGAAGGAACGCCTAAGACAAAGTGGCCAGACTGAGCCAAGAAGTGATGTGGGAGTAGATGGGCACTCTGTACTTTACAGAGTGATTTTAAAAGAATTGAATACTTTCCAAGAAGTATTGCTTATTAACTAAGGCAGATAAGAGCATGTACTAAACCCAGTTTAAACAACTATCAGAGTTATTTCTGCAATCTTAGAAATGCTCAGTTAATGCATGCCTTCTATCCCACAGTTCACATCAGTTTTGTAGTCTGATTTATTCAGTTCCTTTGTAACATATTTACTGTTTGTGGTTAAAGTGGTCACTGTGATGTGTTCCTTCATTTCCTCAAAGCTGTAATGAAGAAGTGATACAAACATAAAGTTATTGACTGTCCATTTTATAACTTGTGTATTAAGGAACAACTTTGACAGTGTTCAATTCTTTTGTAAGTCTCCTTGCATTCTTCCTTGGCTCTGTTGTGTTTAGCTGACTTGGTGTACTTTATATTAAGCTGCTGTTATTTGGTGGCTCAAAAATTCACAGTCTAGAAAAAAATTTTGGTTCAATTTGAACCAAAACGACTTTTGTGATGATAAGTTTTCCTTATTTACCAATTGTAAATGATATTATTTATATTATAAAACTCACATTGTGCTATACCTTATATTCATAATTCTGTTTAATCCTCTGAACAAGTCTATAAAGTAGGTTCAGTTACTAATACATTTTTACAAACTAGGAACCGGAAGCTTTGAAAGGCTATGTAGCTTTAATTTTTTCCCTATAGGTGAATTATTTTCTCTTTCCCCTCAGAAGTTGATAATTAAAAATAGATAAAGAAACATAGTGAGATTCTAATCACTAATTTACTTTTAAGTGGAATGAATATATGTATGCAGTTTCATAGTAGTATATTTCAGTATTTGAATAATGTATAGGCAGAAGAAATAGTAAGGTACCATCCTTTTTTAAAAATTGCATATACTTGTTTATTTTTATATTTGTAGTTATGAAACTTGTTTATGATGGAAATGTCAGAAACATTTATTGTAGTATAGAGTCACATTGTTCACAGGATGTATTTGAAAAGTAGTAAATCCAGAATATTAGCAGGTTTAAAATTTAATAAAGTTTATTTGATAAAAATATTTAAAACTTGGACTTCCCTGGCAGTCCAGTGGTTAGGACCTGGTGCTTTCACTGCCATGGCTCTGGGTTCAGTCCCTGGTCAGGGAACTAAGATCCCACAAGCCACATGGTGCTGCCAAAAAAAGAAAAAAAGTTAAAACTTTGTGTTTAAAGTCAATACATTATGAAGCAAAATGTTACCTATTTTTCTGAAAATTTTACATATATCTTTGATACATAATATATGTATGTTTTAATTAGTGTGTGTGTTAGATGTACTGTTACATATCAAAATTAAGACTAATATGGTAATTATGTAAAAATATTACAATGGCACGTTTTATACATGAATAGCATTTTAAATATTTTATACAAACCAGTTCATATATTTGCTGCATTTTGTTTTCTTTTAAGTATTTTTCCAGCTCTTAAGTGGTAAAGCTTTGGTTCTTACTTGCTGATCTGCATGAACCTAACTTTGCAAGATTGCTGTTATTTCCACCTAAGGGACCACTTCTTTTGCCTTGTTACTATGCAATCACTATTTTTATATGCTTATTTGCTATGGCTGCATTATTGTGGATGCTGGCATTCAAATATGAATATTATGAAAGTTCTAATATACTTCATTTTGATAGCTATTACCAATTCTTGACTTTTATATTTGGAAAATGTGAGTAACTTAAAAAGTTTAAGAAAACCAGAGCATTGCAAAGGTCATGAATACATGTAATTTTTTCAGTTTCTCCAGTTAAAGGAAGGAATGTTTGTCAGGGACAGTTTTTCAAAAGACTAGTGTAGTGCTTGTTTTCTAAGACCACTAGAGAACAGGTTTAGTTTTCAGAAAAATACAGGAATTACTGGTTCAGAAATAAGAGAAGGGAGAAAAACCCAAGACAATCTGCTGGTTTTAAAAAAGTAGTATATATTTACTTTTATATGTATTATCTCATTTGAACCTCACAACATCCCATTTTTTATTTTTATAGAGAGGGAGCAGAGATCCATATAAATTATATGTGCAATGCCAAGTAACTAGAAAACTGGCAAAACCAAGCCAGATTAACTCAGCTCCTCTGTGTGTCTCCCGATTTCCTCCCAGTTACTGTTTGGATTACATCATGCTGACCCTAACTGCAAATAAGGAGGCATTGGAAAATATTCTTGGATGACTATTGGAGCATGATTTGAGGTTGAACTATAAATACTTTATGAATTACCACAAAAGAATAAACTAAGTCTGTGTAACATTTATCATTTGCTTGCTTTCATGTAACTAAGTGGAAGAACATATTTGCACAAGATACTCCTAGAGGAGAGATGTATAGGATCAGTATTGTACTGTGGACCTCACACTGAGAAGGGAGTGTTCAGGGCAGTTACCAGCTTATGCATAGCCAGACTGCACTTAGGCCCATGGGGAAGGAATTCTCATCCAAATTTCACTTGTGACCAAAACACTAGAATTTTACACAATTATGAAACATGAAGTTGAAGTAAAATAAGTCATGATAAATCTGTGTAGTGGGCTAATATAAGAATGAGTGAAATACTTGTAGAATTTTTGTTTAAGGATAAGTAATATAGTTACGTTGAGTCAGTTATCACAAAGACATTGATACTAAGTATAGTTCTTCTGACCTTTACTTCTGAAAATGTTGATTGAATACATCTGGAATGGGGACCCAGAATCTCTATTTTTTTAGAAGTGTCTCAGCTGACTCTGGGGCATAGTTAAGTTTAAGAACCACTGAATTGGATCTCAGCTGTGGAGGATCTTGAATATTTAATTGAAGTCTCCAGATTTTATCCAGAGATTGTTATTAATTATTACTTAATTATTCAGTAAATAATTAAGATGTTTATAGGGTACATGTTATTTTCCAAGCATTGGGAATATAAATGTGAAAGAGAGAGCTTGTGCCCTTCAAAAGCAGGAAGTGATGGGGAAACAGAGGTATTACACTCATCAGTATAAAGAGGTTTTCTGAGAAGATACTGAAAAATATCTCAGTCAGCTCTGGAGGAGGTGTCACATGAGGGAAGAAAGTACAGGTTTTCCCAACAGTGGGACCAGTAATGAAATCTTAAGAACGACACCCTGATTATAGTGGTTTTGTTTGACTAAAGTGTGGGTCACAGGATGGTTAGTCAGTTCAGTGACAAGAATGAGAGATGTAGGTAGGGGATAGATTGTGGGAATTTTAAAATACCGTATTTGGAATTCCCTGGCACTCCAGTGGTTAAGCCTCTGTACTTTCATTGCTGAGGGCACAGGTTCTAGTTAGGAAACTAAGATCCCACAAGCTGTGTGGTGCAGCCAAAAAATAAGTAGGTAAATAAAATATATTAAGGAGTTTAGATTTCATCTTAACAAGCTATCATAGCTTTTAATCAGGGTTCCTTCTTAAGAAATTGAATCTGATAGCGATGTGAAGAGTGGATTAAAGTTCTAGAAGGATTTGGAGACTTCAGTTTAGTATACGTTATCATTTAAAAAGTGATTTTGGGAACTCCTTGGCAGTCCAGTGGTTGGGACTTCGTGCTTCCACTGCAGCAGGCATAAGTTGGATCCCTAGAGGGGAACTAGGATCCCACAAGCCACATGGTCAAAATAAAGAAATACAAGTGATTTTGCCATTGGAAAATGGATCAAATTAAGATTGATAATTCAGATTAAAATTTAGTTTTTGTTCTTATTTGTGTAACATTATGTTTCTTTGTGGTATCATGAAAATCATTCATTTTATTCTATCTGTATCAGGCAAATTTAGAGTATACTGCCTGAACCTATTTGCAGTTTGATTCTTGGCATTACCATTGGACAGTCATCACTTGTCTGTAGATGCTGTTCTTGTGACATCACCCATGAAACTTGAGGGATAAATAAAGTCCATTGGAGTCATTATAGCTGTGAATTTAAATAAGATCTTTACAGAACAATTGGTTATAGATGATATTTTATATTTAAACCCTTGTTTAAGAAATCTAGTGGTTAATAGATATTGTGGATTGCCAGCGTTACGTGCAGTTGGTTACCCTTTGCCCTCATTTGCGCCACTACAAACACTGTGGCCTACTTCTGTTCTTCATGTATATCCGGCACACTCCTACCTCAGGTCCTTACTACTGCTTTTCCTTCCGTCTACAGTGCATTCCCCCAGTATCTGTATGGCTCACTTCCGTGCTTCCTTCAGATCTTTGGGAAAATGTCATCTCAGGGGAAATATTTCTTAATCACCCTATTTATAGTTGCAGCTTATGTCTCCTACTTCTTGTCCCCCTTTCCTACTTAATTTTCTCCTTAGCAGCTGTCACCATCTGGCAGACCATGCATTTTATTCTTTGTTTATTGTCTGTTTCCCCTTCCCTAAACTCTTAGTTCCATGGAAGTAGGAACTTGTCTATCTAGCCAGCTATGTATTCATTATTTCTAAAACAGTACCTGGAATAAAGTACACAATTATTAGAAAGTAGGAATGAATGGGTGAGTGAATGAATGAAAATGAATGGTAGAAAGCATGTATGAATAAATACATAAATGAATATTTAATGATGATAGTGCCTGATATTTCTGTGGGATAGATATGAGGTAATGCATTATAAAATTGATTCTTTTTTTTAAGTTTGGAGAATTTTTTGCTAGTCCGCCTGGCAATATGTTTAACTTAAACTGGCATACAACATTTAGTTGCAGTAGTGTGTTGTAGTAAGTGTTGGTAGAAATTGAAATCAAATGGGTTTGTTACTTTTTAAAAATGTTTCCTATTAGTGAAAATTCTATCACCATTGATTGGATTAAGCAATAAAGAAAAATTCTCCTTAATTCTTTTTGGTGATGTATCAAGTAATACATTTATCCACAAATGACTGTTTGAATGCTGGCCAGGTTTATGGTTTGAGATCTCTTTTTTGGGGCAGGTGGAAGTGGTGCTTATAAATCCTAGAGGTGTATGAAGTCTTATTTTCACATCATAGAATGATGTTTTAGAACAGCTTACATAGGTGACTGCACTGGTGGCTGTGGGACTCACCCATTCATTGGAGCCATAGTGAGCTTTAGCTCTGGATGTCTCTGAACTGCTGCTTAGTTGCCAGTTTTGAGAGTTTTACTGTAGTTAATAGATGAGGAGTTGTGAAGAAAGCTTAGAACTCCTCCTTGAACACTTAAAAAACAGATGCTCTGACTCCTCCAAATCCCTCAACTCCAACACATACGCACACACATCCCTACCCCTCACCATCCCATATGCATATGTACATAGTCCGGATAACCAGGTCTAAAATGCAGCTAGTTAAATTCTACACCAAGATGGTGTTGAGCATATTTAAAGCAACTAGATTGTTGACTCCCTTGAGGACCTGCCTGGTTCTGAGTTTTCTTCTCCTTTTTGAGTATGAGGATTACTATTTCACGTTAGGACAGTTCATCTAACAATAACTGCTTTGCCAAAGTCTGCTTTTTTGCACTGAACAAGTACTACATTTATTTATTTTTTTCTGTACTGTGTGCTTGTGTTCATCACTTTTACTTATTAGCTTTGTATTCTTTGCATCCTGTAGCATGTTTGCTGGTGGTTTGTTTTCTCTGGTATTTTGATCAGTTTACATGTTATAGATTTTCTCATCTATAAGAAACAATTTCTTAAAGTATGCACTTTGCACTAAGATTTCCATTCCCTTTCTTTTCTAACTTAATGCACTAAGCATCACTTTGATTCCTCTGATTTTAGGTTTCTGATGTATTCTCGCCTATCTGTTTCTTGATAAATTTTCAAGTTTGTTTTAAAATATTCAAGTTTACAGAAGCTATAGCCTTTATCTTGTCCTTCCAGGCAAATATTACAGTTCCTTATTTTTCAACAGCTTCGCAAAGGCTGAAAAATTTGCCTCGTACTTCCCTCAAAGCCAAACAGTTGCTTCAAACTTCATCTACAAAAAGAGGTAACTACAGCCTCTTACTAAGTTTTAAATTTCAGCAAATGATCAAGTTAGTTAAATCTTTCACCTTTTGGCATACTGAGTCAGTGATGTGTATAGGGCACGTTTTAGTCTTTTTTTTTTTTTTAATAATAAAATAATGTGGATTCATTCTCTGTTACTTGGATAAATCCAGAAGAAACTAATTTTCTACAGAGGTATGTATGGAGTTTCAATTCTGAAAGGAATAAATGATATTTATTTTTGATAGCTTTTCATATTAGAGAATTTATCATTTTTCTTACCTAAAACTGAGGGTCACTGTTTTAATTTTGTTAGATAAACTAATAAATGCTTTAAAATGTATGAAATGCCAGACATTCTGTATGCAGTATTTTTTCTTCTGACTTTGGTGTTTGGATTTACTTACCTGTAGGATGAAATGGGCCTGTTTTCATATTAGAGATTGATTGAGGTTAGAGCAGAGTTATGGTTAACTGATGATGTTTGGAATATTTATGGAATGGTAGTTTTTATAAGAACTGAGTATTGAAGAAATATCTGAAGGTTGGACATCAAAGCTATCATATTGGTTCCAGGAGGCTGAATGTATGGACAGCTAGGAAAAAGTAGAATTGGGAGAAACACTGTGGGATTGGATAGACCAACAGTAATAAGAATGAATAGGACTTCCCTGGTGGGAAGTGGTTAATAGTCCGTAATTCGGCTTCTCAGGGCAGGGTTTGATTCCTGGTCCCCCTGGTCAAGGAAGTTCCAAATGCCGAGCAGCCAAGAGAGAAAAACAATGAACAGAAACCTCAGAGAATATGGGACAGAATAAATACAGGCAGTGAAGAAAAATATTTCCCCTGTCTGCATAGATTTCCTGACAGCTTCAGAACTCAACAACTAACAAAGATATAAGGATAAAACACTAACAGAATGTTACATGGAAAGAGGAGGTTTGAGGTTTGATTTGTTGAAAAAACAATTTAGTTAATATGGTGACAGAAGTACTGAAATAGGTATCAAAACTTCAGCAAGTTCATTAAAAGCAAATGATTTAACAGTGATTTGGTGGATAAGTATAATTTAAGGAAATACTTTTAGATATTAGAATCCCAAGAAAATAGTCAAATAGAAAACAAGAATGTAGGAAAGTTCGTGTTTTGGATGTCAGAAGTTGATCTTAGGGCCTCCAGTAGGGGTGTTTTCTGGTACCTTCTGTCAGAAATAATGATAGACACAATAGATTATGCTCTTTTATTGAAGAAGAAGGTGCCTTACTAAAGATCACTGTAGAAAATGTTCTTAAATTTTTTGAGGGCCCTAGGCCTCTTTTTTGAGATTTCCAAATACTTTTGAATATTTTTAGGTATGGGAGGAAGGTGAAAACAGATGATCATAAAAGGATTCTAGTATCTACAAAAGGGCAGGAGAGGATATTACATTTATATATATATATATAGTATTTTTTGTTATGTTCTACAAGCTGCTTCATTTGGGGGGCCTTAGGTTTATATAATTTAAAATTTTTACTTAATTCTGTGTTGCTCTTTATTAGATTGAAAGTGAAAGTGACAGTCGGCTCAGTCGTGTCCAACTCTTTGTGACTCTGAACTATATAGTTCATGGAATTCTCCAGGCCAGAATAATGGAGTGGGTAGCCTTTCCCAACCCAGGGATCGAACCTGGGTCTCCCACATTGCAGGCAGATTCTTTACCAGCTGAGCCACAAGGGAAGCCATTATTAGATTGAGAAGATTGTAATTTCTGGCTGACTTTTTGGAGGAAGGGTGATCTCCATTACCCTATGGGTAATCTCCATAGGGCCTATGGAGATTACATTGTTTTTGTGATTCTGAGCTACCAACCTACCTACGCTCTGTGATAACAGGAAAGCTGAGTCTCATAATTCCTGGTACCTCTAGCTGTCTAGTTGACATGGTAAAGGGAGAGTAGTTTGTGCATGTGCATGTTTGATATTTTGTTCTTTTAATTTCATTTTGTTTAATTTCCTTATTATCTTAATCCAGACTCCCATATTTTCTGGTTGGTGTTGTGACTTGGTGATCATTTACACTATTAAGTTCTAAACCAATTGAGAAATGGTTATGACAGGATTTCAAATACTAATTTAATTACTGGTAAAGCTGAATTGGAGAATATCTCTTGACTGGAAGGCCAAAATGGATTTTCTGATTTCCCCTCCTGTCTTGACTTTGTGAGAGAAAGGGGTCTGCTTTGGACTGTGGGATTCTCTGATCTTGTAGGGATGTAAAGCAGACAGGACATATGTTCACAGGTAACTTTGCATATTAAACCTGCCCAGTAGAGAAACATGGACTAGATAGTAAATTGCCACATAAATCAAATGTTCCTTATCCTGGGGATGAACCTCTAATGTTTTCTAGAAAGCTGATTTACTTACTTTAAGGGTTCACAGAATTGTGGGAAGAGGAAGAAGTTTTCCTTAAACTCTTGGAAAAATGGTCGCTGATTTTAATTGCATTTAGTAGTGGCTGGAGTTTGAAGATGGGAAGAGAAGTAAAACTGTGTGGCATGGCACAAAAGAAACACACCATAAACATTTGTTGATGAATACGATCATGCCACTAACTCAAGAAGGCTGGACACATCCCTGTTTGCATTTTCTTCTTGCAAAGCTTTTGGCTTTCTTCATCCCATTTTTCCCTTTGAGAAGAGGGAAGAAACCCATTGTGTGTTTTTAAGACTTCATAGAAATGACTGCTTAAACTGCTTTGATAAAGATATGTTTTATCTACCTCCAGTTGTTAGAAAATCAGTGAAGTAGAGAGAAACAGGGTGGGGGGGACCTAACCAAGTTAGAGGAAGAAAATGACTAATTAGAAAAGTGAATGCAGAGATCAGGGCAAATTTAAATGTTTTTTTTTTTTTTTTAATTGTTTTTTATTTTAAAAACAAATTTAAATGTTTTATATTTTTATTTAGAAGGAAAGAAGCAACTAAGGAGTTTGTGATGGTAGCTGTCTAATACTGCTTTAATGTTCTGTATTTTGAGATATTTAACATATTTAACATGAGATATTTAACATGAGATAAGCAATAGTTAATCAGAGTCCTTAATGATAAGAACCCAGGAATTTTGTAATTACTCTGGATCCAAAATTTAAAATTTCTTGTGTTCTCTTTTCTGTCAGTTAACATGTACTGAATCTGAAGCAAACAGGATACATGCATTGTATCCTTTTCTCTTTTTTTCTCTGTTCTAGCCCCTCTTTACTTTTTCTTCTATTAACAGTTGTGATCAAAGCCAGCCTCTGCCATAAACAGCTTTTTGAAGCAGTTAAAATGATAGGCGTTGCTCTCGCTCCCATGACTGTTATATACAGTGGGAGAATGGGAAAGAAGAGCACAGAGAACTGTTCTTGGGGCTCCCTTCAAACACACACATTTCTGTTAGACCATGTCATGCTGTTTTGGAATGATGATTGAATGGATTGTATTTACATTTAGACTTGCTAAGGCTTTCGTGATTTTCTAAGATTCTCTTTTCTTCTCTGGTTAAGTCTTAAGTACATCGATTAATTTCCTTTGCTGATAAAATCCTATTTCAAAATTCCCTCCTCTCTGAAACTTGTACCTTGCTTTTCCTGATTAAATAGGACTGCATTTTAGAATGTTAAAAATCTAATATTCTGTGGTCTTAAAAAGATCACTTGATTCCAGTTTACCCTCATTATATTTTTATTCCTCCCTAGCCCGCAAATTTATAGATAAGGCAAAATGCTGCTGCCATTAGAGAAGGAAACATTTTTTACATTAGTGAAGCTACAGCTTAGTGCACCTCTTCATAAACTCTCTAGTTTTCCCTCAATTTATTCATTAACCTTATTAAAGTATTTCTCTCCATATCTTGAGATTGTGTTAATAGAACATTTTGACTTCTCCTTTCATAAAGGAGTCCTTTCATTCATCTAAGAACTTAAAGATTAATAAAGTTAAAGTTTAAAGATTAATAAAATTAAAAAGATTTCTGATTTATAAATCTGTATTTTAATCCTTGTTATTTTAAAATACAACACCAATTCAGAAAACCATATAATACATAGAGAACTTAATGAATTCCTATAAGGCAACAACCTTGTGACTACCATTTGTATCAGGAGACTAGAACTTACTCCCTTAGATGCTCTACATCCATCTGCTTCCAAACACAATCCTCTCTTGACCCCTTTTCACCAAAGTAGCCATTCTCCCAAATTTTTATAATTTTTATTTTAGAACTTCCAGAAGTTCCTTACTTCTCTGTATTTGTCATCCAAGTAATCAAACTATAGTTTTGCCTCTTTACTATGTCTTTTTAAGTGTCCCTTAATTTATAGCTTTCCTCCAACTCTTTACTACCCCTTATTGTTTGAAGAAACCACCAAATCACTTGTCCTATAGATGTTCACACAAATTGGATTTTCTGTGATGTCTTTTATCAGGTTCCTCTGTATTTCCTATAAATTGGTAGTTATCTTCATGCTTAATTAGATTCAGTAATGTTATTTTTGGCAAGACTATTTCATTGGTGGTGGCACTTCTTCAGCCAAAGGTGCATACAGTGGGGTTGCCTGTTTCATGTGATATTAACAGGCATTGATGCATAATGCCTATATCTTTACTTTATTAGGAATTGCAGAATTGGGTTTTTCAATTCTAACATTCCTTTATTTAAAATAAAAAAACTAGTATGTAGAGAAACTTTTTCTTATTCTTTGGTAAATCAGCACTAAAGTTTTATTTCAGTGCTTGTTTTTTCCCTTTATTTACCAGTTTGCAAAATAAAAAATTAGCAACCTAGAATTCTCCAAAGATTAACCAGTATTTTTCTTTAATATGTATCATTATAAATGTATAGATTTAAACAAACATTTTTTTATTGTGTTTCAATCTATTCTGGGCATTTTCCCAACTTTGGTAGAAGCATCATCAAGTTGGTGTTCAGGTCTTTTTGACACAACCCTGGTAGTCTTTGATAAAGTCTTAATAAACTGATATGACAAGATTGGCTCATCTTTTACATTTCCTGCCACAGACCTGGATTTAGGTTTTCTTCAGAAAACCTGTTTTGGTAGGAAATGGAATCTCAAAACCAAAATCTTAGTTATTAGTTATGCTTTTTGCTATCTTATTGGTCATTATTTCTAGGTCTTTTCAGTTACTAGAACTGTATATGTGTAAGTTTGTGTATTTTTTAAGATTGAGAGCCTTAATGAGTTCATGCTAATACTTCCCTTTCAAATTTAGGGCTTTAGCCTCTTTTAACTTATTATCTATCTTTCTTTTATCCTGCTCTGAGAAGCCTATTTCTTGGAAACACATAGAAATAGAGTATCATGTAACAATTTTTCTCCCATGTTTTACACAGAATCTTCTGGGGATAAATAACATTAGTGTAATACACCATACAGTATGGTTACTAAAAACAGTTTATAAAACGTTTCCCATATATTAACTATTCCATATTCTCCTTTATACCTCATTTAGAGATAGCTCTACATTTAAATAATATCTGATGCTTACTACCAGTCTGTTGATATTGTCTCACCAGTCCATTTTTTTATTTAAAGCTTATCCTCTAGTAGATTCCTTCAGAAGGAGTTATGGGAACAATATCCATTCTCTCATTTTTTGTATGTTGGTGACAGCTTGTTTGCTATTTTTATATTTGAAAGTCAGCTAGATATGAAATCTTTGGCTTATATTTTCTTTCCTTGAGTATCCTAAATATATGACTCTTATTTTTTGTCAGGAATAAGAGTTGTTTCTGTTACAATCATTTGATATTTTTATCTAGATGTCCAAAGGTTTTTTTTTCTCTTTAAAGTCCAATAATTTATGAGAATGCATCTCTTTGTTGGTTCTTCTGAGTTGATTTCCCCAGACTTGTGTTATTTCAATTTAAAGTTGCAGAGATTTAAAAATTTTAGACAAGTTCTTTGAAATTATAGTTTTCATTATTGCATCCTTTTGCATTGCTCTTCTCTTTTTGTGGGAATCCTTGTACACATATTAGGTGTTCTTTGCCTTCTATATTTGTTGCCTTCTCTTGAATCCTTTTCATCTTTCTTAATTTCTTCTTGTTCTATAAAAGTTTATTTTCATTATTTATTTCTCTTAAAGCACTCTGTTGTGTATGGTGACTCTTGTTCCTTGCATCTTAGACTTCACTTTGAAATGATTTATTTTACGTCTAAATCTTTTCTGTGTTCCACCATCTCACTTTTGAGTGTTTTTCATTATTTATTATTTATGTTCTTTTGTATCTTGTAATTTTCATCTTTGTGTGTGTGTGCACATCAGTTCAGAGAAGGCAATGGCAACCCACTCCAGTACTCTTGCCTGGAAAATCCCATGGATGGAGGAGCCTGGTAGGCTGCAGTCCATGGGGTCGTGAAGAGTCAGACACGACTGAGCGACTTCACTTTCACTTTCCACTTTCATGCATTGGAAAAGAAAATGGCAACCCACTCCAGTGTTCTTGCCTGGAGAAGCCCAGGGATGGCGGAGCCTGGTGGGCTGCCGTCTGTGGGGTCACACAGAGTTGGACACGACTGAAACGATGCAGCAGCAGCAGCAGTGCATCAGTTCAGTTCAGTTGCTCAGTCATGTCCGACTCTTTGTGACCCCTTGAACTGCAATATGCCAGGCTTCCCTGTCCATTGCAGACTCTTGGTGCTTGCTCAAACTCATGTCCATCCAGTCAGTGATGCCATCCAACCATCTCATACTCTGCCATCCCCTTCTCTTCCTGCCTTCAATCTTTCCCAGCATCAGGGTCTTTTCTTTCTTTTTTTTAAAATTTATTTATTTATTTTTTTACATTACAATATTGTAGTGGTTTTGCCATACATTGACATGAATCCACCATGGGTGTACATGTGTTCCCCATCCTGGAACCCCTCCTCCCACCTCCCTCCCCATCCCATCCCTCTGGGTCATCCTAGTGCACCAGCCCCGAGCACCCTGTATCATGCATGGAACCTGGACTGGCGATTCGTTTCACATGTGTAAATTTACATGTTTCAGTGCCATTCTCCCATATCATCCCACCCTCGCCCTCTCCCACAGAGTCCAAAAGACTATTCTATACATCTGTGTCTCTTTTGCTGTCTCGCATACAGGGTTATCATTACCATCTTTCTAAATTCCATATACATGTGTTAGTGTACTGTATTGGTGTTTTTCTTTCTGGCTTACTTCACTCTGTATAATCGGCTCCAGTTTCATCCACCTCATTAGGACTGATTCAAGTATATTCTTTTTAATGGCTGAGTAATACTCCATTGTGTATATGTACCACTGCTTTCTTACCCATTCATCTGCTGATGGACATCTAGGTTGCTTCCGTGTCCTGGCTATTATAAACAGTGCTGTGATGAACATTGGGGTACACGTGTCTCTTTCAATTCTGGTTTCCTCGGTGTGTATGCCCAGCAGTGGGATTTCTGGGTCATATGGCAGTTCTATTTCCAGTTTTTTTAAGGAATCTCCACACTGTTCTCCACAGTGGCTGTACTAGTTTGCATTCCCACCAACAGTGTAAGAGGGTTCCCTTTTCTCCACACCCTCTCCAGCATTTATTTCTTGTAGACTTTTGGATCGCAGCCATTCTGACTGGCGTGAAATGGAACCTCATTGTGGTTTTGATTTGCATTTCTCTGATAATGAGTGATGTTGAGCATCTTTTCATATGTTTGTTAGCCATCTGTATGTCTTCTTTGGAGAAATGTCTATTTAGTTCTTTGGCCCACTTTTTGATTGGGTCTTTTATTTTTCTGGAATTGAGCTGCAGGAGTTGCTTGTATATTTTTGAGATTAATTCTTTGTCCGTGAGTCAGTTCTTCACATTAGGTGGCCAAAGGATTGGAGTTTCAGCTTCAGCATCAGTCCTTCTAATGAATATTCAGGACTAATTTCCTTTAGGAAGGACTGATTTGATCTCCTTGCAGTCCAGGGGATTATCAAGAGTCTTCTCCAACACCACACTTAAAAAGCATCAGTTCTTCGGTGTTCGGCTTTCTTTATAATCCAACTCTCACATCCATACATGACTACCCGAAAAACCATAGCTTTGACTAGATGGACCTTTGTTGTGTATGCATGGTAGACATATTTGGCAAGATTTCACCATTAGTAGAAGTATTATTCTATTATTTATTTTCTTACTTTCTTTTTTTCATATAATAGCTTTATATGAAATTTGGCCTCATTCTTTCTGTTGTTTATTGTTCTGTGAAATTGGTTTTCTAAACACTTAGAAAGGGAGTTTTAAGTTTCTAATTTATGGCTGTAGTGCTCCCTCTTCTGTTGTTTTAGGGAACTGTTCGAAAATAGGGCTATTTATTTTCTGAGGTTTCTTGCTTTTATTCTCCTCCCTTATTTTAAAATTCATTCTTTTAAAGTGTACGCAAAAAAAGGGTGATACAGTTAACCCGTGAACAACATGGGTTTGAACTGTGTGGGTTCACTTATACATGGATTTTTTCACTATGCACGTGTGCTACACTACTACACGGTCTGTAGTGGCTGAATCCACAGGCGCAGAACCATGCATACAGAGGGCCAACTGCAAAGTTATGTGTGGATTTTCCACTGTGAAAATGGTCAGCACCTCTAACTCCTTGAATTACTCAAAGATCAGTTCATAAGTTGAGCAACTGTTAACCACTGTCTGATTTTAGAAATTTTCGTCACCCCATAAGAAATACAGGCACTGTTAGCAGTCAGTCCCCATTCCCCACTCCTTCCAGGCACTGGCAACCACTAATCTGTCTCTGGATTTGCCTGTGCTATACATTTCATATCAATAGATTCATACAATATGTGATCTTTGCAGCTGGCTTATTTCACTTACCATAACATTTCCAAAGTTCTTCGTATTTAGCATGTATTAGTACTTTGTTCCTTTTTTATTGCCAAATAATATCCCATTGTATGGACACAAACCAATTTTGTCTATCCATTCATCAGTTGGTGGACATTTGAGTTGTTTCCCATTTTGTATCTATTGTGAATAATGCTGCTGATGCTGCAGATGTTTGTTGGTAGCTTATTTATTATCTATCAGTGTTTTTGTATATATGGAAGAAAAGCTAGTGAAGTCGATTCTCACAGGTTTCTTCTGCCTTTATGTTTAATAAATATTCTCTTTATATGCTTAGAAAAATAATGGCAAGTACTGTATACTAATGAAAGAAGAAATCAAAGACTTTTTTATGATTACTTGTTAGCCATTAAAAATTTAATATGCCTTGGTGTCATATCTTATCAAACTTGCATAGGATAGTAGCCCCACAAATAAACTTTCTGAGTCTAGCTGAAATTTAAAATGTTAAAAATGGTATTTTAACTTTTAGTCCCAGAGGTGTTTCTCCTTTGGTATTACCAGTCTGGGAATCAGGAGACCTGGATTCAAGGCCTCATTTTCCTATTTATTTGGTCAGTTGATTTCTGTGATTATGGCAATTTTCGTTCACTATAGAGTGGAAGGGTTGTACTAGATGGTTACTACCATCTCGTTTAACAAGGATTCTTTAACTTTGTAATGAGAGAATCATATTTACTTCATCTCTGTGGCCTTTAATAACCAGAAATTATTTTTAAAGCCCTTACTGTGTCAGTAACCTGTTGCCCATCATTTATGGTGCATAGATCATTGAGGGGCTGGAATGAGTAGTGTAATTAGGATAACTGACAAGGAAGTATTTTTGTCCTTATTCTTTATTAATTAACTGAATGGCGTATATGTTTTAATAAGTATTTTGTTCCCCATTAGTCTTGGTGGCCAATGTTTGGCATTATGTGTGTTTTTATTGCAAACTATATATTTATTGGACATTTACATATTTTTAAAAAATTATACAATTAATGTAATTTGTAGTTTGGTTGACACATGACTGAAAACAACCACTTGATATGTCTAGTTTTTATATTGCAAGATAGTGTTTAATGTTGTGATAGATTATTTGTAAAAAATTCAGTGAATATCAAGATGAATACAGTATACAGTTTAATCAGTTTCTGTTTTTTAGAGTGAAGTGCCTGCTGAATTATTTAAGCCTTAAATAGAAAATAAACAGATTTTATTAAATGCTTATTAAAAGACAAAAATGAGTATTTGAAAAACAAGAATCCTCATATCACCCACCATTCCATTTTAGAGATGACTCTGACACCACAGTTAACATTCTTAGTCATGTCAGTTTTATAAATAGAATTCTAATTCTTGCTTGGGGCAGATAACATTCCCTCATTTTGTGCCTTGGTTCAAGTATAATTCTTGATATCCAAAATGAGTAAAGAGAAATTATATCCTGCTGTCATAATTAATTTGGGTGATAGAGCCTAACTTACTTAATGCCTATATTTTAGTCAGTTTATCAGAACAGCCCAGGAGACTGTCCTGAGTGGCATTGTTGAATATCTTTCCAGAAAACTGAGCTGCAGCAGGGTGAGAGGCACCACATTCCCTGGGTATGGGAGGCATGGATATGATTTGTCTTATAAATCCTGTAATATTTTACATTTTATCAACAGTTTGCTTATACATTACTCATTTGATCTTCACAGCTAACCTATGGTATCTGCTGAAACTTGTTTTGTTAGATTTGCATCTATGTATGTATTTTTCTCTATTTTGGGATGCAGTGCAAATGGTATTGCATTTAAAATTTATATTTCCATACACTTACTGCTGGCATATAGAAATATAATTGGTTTTTGTATGTTTATCTTACATTTTGTGACTTTCCTGAGCTTAGAATTTCTGGAAGATTTTATTTTTTGTCTGTTTTTTAGATTCCTTGGGATTTTCTGTGTAAAAAGAGTTTTTTTTTCCCCCCTAACTTGTTGTTGTTGTTGTTCAGTTGCCCAGTTGTGTCTGACTCTTTGTGATCCTATGGACTGCAGTATTTCAGGCCTCCCTGTCCCTCACTATCTCCTGGAGTTTGCCCAAGTTCGTGTCCACAGCGTCGGTGATGCCATCCAGCCATCTCATCCTCTGACACTTTCTTCTCCCTCTGCCCTCAGTCTTTCCCAGAAATCTATTAGGTTGGTGCAAGAGTAATTACAGTTTTGTACTATGAATTTTAAATCATAACTAGGCTCAAACACATCTTTATTAATCAAAATAGGAACCATTACAATAGACACATTTTTGCCAATGAGAAATAGGTTTGCTTATTCCTAGAGCATAAAAATCTGTGCTTCGGGATTTGATGAACTCTTGGAAAGCATTTTCTGCCTCCTGTGGTTGTGGATCCATTTTCCCTGCAAAAAGTTGTCGAAGATGCTTAAAGAAATAGTAGTCGATTGATGAGCGGTCCGGAGAATATGGTGGATGAAGCAAAATTTAGTAGCCCAATTTGATCAACTTGTGAAGCATCAGTTGTGTAATGTGCAGTCAGGCGTTGTCGTGGAGAAGAATTGGGCCATTTCTGTTGACTGATGCCGGCTGCAAACGTTGCTTGTTTTTGTTACATCTCATTAATTTGCTGAGCATACTTCTCAGATGTAACAGTTTCGTTAGGATTCAAAAAGCTGTAGTGGATCAAACCACAGCAGACCACCAAACAGTGACCATAACCTTTGCATGAGAGTTTGGCTTTGAGAAGTTCTTTGGATCTTTTTCTCAGTCCAGCCATGAGCTGGTCCTCATCGGTTGTCATACAAAATCCTGGTTTCATCATACATCACAATAGGATTGCAAAATGGCTCATTGTGTAGAATAAAAGAAGACAATACTTCGAAATGACAATTTTCTGATTTGCAGTCAGTTCATGAGGCACCCACTAACTGAGCTTTTTCATCTTCCCAATTTGCTTCCTCTGCCAAACCACCACAGAATGGTCGACATTGAGACTTAGGCAACTTCTCATGTGGTTAGTTGTAAGAGGATTAGCTTCGATGATGTCTCTCAGTTGGCATCTTCCAATGGATGGCCACTATGCTCCTCCTCTGCAGTGCTCTCTTCTCCTTTGTAAAACTTCTAGAACCACCACTACACTGTATGTTCCCTAGCAGTTCCTGGGCCAAATGTGTTCTTGATGCTGTGAGTTGTCTCCGCTGCTTTATGACCCATTTTGAACTAAATAAGAAAATCACTTGAAGTTGCTTTTTGTCTAACATCATTTCCATAGTCTAAAATATAAAAAATAAGTAATAAGTCATTAGCAAAAAGCATAAAGCAAGAAATGTGAATTAAAATGATGTGTAACATAACCACCTTTATGAAGAATGTATTCCAGTATCAAATGGCAAGTTTCAACAATGTAAAAAACCTGTTATGTTTGTACCAACCTAAGGTCCATTGTTTTCTGTTCTTATTTATTGCACTCACTGGAACTTCTGGCACTGAGTTGCATAAGAGTGATGAGAGCATATATCCTTACCTTGTTCCTGATCTTAGAGGGGAAGCATTCAGTCTTTCCTCATTAAATATAATGTTCAGTTCAGTTCAGTCACTCAGTCATGTCTGACTCTCTGCAACCCCATGGACAGCAGTATGCCAACTCCTGGAGTTTACTCAAACTCATGTCCATCGCATTGGTGATGCCATCCAACCATCTCATCCTCTGTCATCCCCTTCTCCTCCAACCCTCAATCTTTCCCAGCATCAGGGTCTTTTCAAATGAGTCAGTTCTTCGCATCAAGTGGCCAAAGTATTGGGGTTTCAGCTTCAGCATCAGTCCTTGCAGTGAATATTCAGAACTGATTTCCTTTAGGGTTGACTGATTTGATCTCCTTACAGTCCAAGGGATTCTCAAGTCTTCTGCAACACCACAGTTTAAAAGCATCAATTCTTCGGTGCTCAGCTTTCTTTATAGTCCAACTCTCACATCCATACATGACTACTGGAAAAACCATGGCTTTGACTGGACGGACCTTTGTTGGCAAAGTAATGTGTCTGCTTTTTCATACGCTGTCTAGGTTGGTCATAACTTTTCTTCCAAGGAGCAAGTGTCTATTAATTTCATGGCTGCAGCCACCATCTGCAGTGAATTTGGAGCCCCAAAAAATAAAGTCTGACACTGTTTCCACTGTTTCCCCATCTATTTGCCGTGAAGTGATGGGACCAGATACCATGATCCTAGTTTTCTGAATGTTGAGCTTTAAGCCAACTTTTTCACTCTCCTCTTTCACTTTCATCAAGAGGCTCTTTAGTTCTTTGCTTTCTGCCATAAGGGTGGTGTTATCTGCATATCTGAGGTTATTATTATATATTGTTTATATTGTTATATCATGTAAGTATAATGTTAGCTGTAGATTTTTTTGTAGGTGCTCTTTATCAAGTTGAAGTTCCTGTTCCATCTTTTTCTGAAAATTTTGTCATGAATATGTGTTGAACTTTGTCAAATGCTTTTTTCCATCAAAAATAGGTGGGCTCATGTACTTTTTCTTCTTTAGCCTGTTATTGTGGAGGATTATGTTGATCGATTTTCAAATATTGAACTATCTTTGCATCCTGGAAAAAAACCCCACTTGATCATGGTGTATAATTTTTTTTTATATCACTGAGTTCTTTCTGTTTATATTTTGTTAAGAGTTTTATGTCCATATTCCTGAGAGGTATTGGTCTTCAAGTTTCTTTTTTGACACTGTCTTTTTCTGTTTTGATATTATGGCTGATATTTCATAAAATGAATTTTGATTTATTCTCTCCTCTTCTCTTTTCCGGTAGAGAGTATATGGAATTGATGTTAATTCCTCTTTAAACATTTGGTAGATTTTTTCAGTGAAGTTGTCTGTGCCTGGAGGTTTCTCTTTCAGAGGATTTCGAGTTATGAAATTCAGTTCAGTCAGTTCAGTTCAGTCACTCAGTCATGTCTGACTCTTTGCGACCCCATGGACTGCAGCATGCCAGGCCTTCCTGTCCATCACCAACTCCCGAAGCCTACTCAAACTCATGTCCATCGCGTCGGTGATGCCATCCAACCATCTCATCCTCTGTCGTCCTCTTCTCCTCCTGCCTTCAATCTTTCCCAGCAGCAGGATCTTTTCTAAGGAGTTGGTTCTTTGCATCAGGTGGCCAAAGTAATGGAGTTTTAGCTTCAGCATCAGTCCTTGCAGTGAATATTCAGGACTGATTTCCTTTAGAATTGGCTGATTTGATCTCTTTGCAGTCCAAGGGACTCTCAAAGTCTTCTCCAGCACCACAGTTCAAAAGCACCGATCTTCGGCACTCAGCTTTCTTTATAGTCCAACTCTCAAATCCATACATGACTACTGGAAAAACCATAGCTTTGACTAGACAATCCATTGTTGGTAATCAGTTTCCTTAATAATTATACGGCCATTCAGTTTATCTGTTACATACCAGATGAGTCACGGTAGTTTGTGCATTTTGAACAGTTGGTTCTTTTCATCTAAATTGTCAAATTAACATGTGTAGAATTGTTCTCAGTACTCCCTTATGGTCCTTTTAACGTCTCCAGGGTCTGTAGTGATATCCCGTTTCACTACTGATACTATGTATTTTCTCTCCTTTTTATTTTGTCAGGTTTGTCAGTTGTGAAAGAACTCTCTATTTCATTGATTTTTTTTTCTGTGCTCTTCTATTTTCAGTCTCATTAATTTTTGCTCTTTATTATTTTCTTCTGCTTGCTTTGAGTTTTTTTACTCTACTTTTTCTAGGTTTTTGAAGATAGGAACTTAGATTACTGATGTAAGACTTTCTAATTATGACCCACAAACTTTGATATTTTGTATTTTAATTTTTATTCAGTTCCATATATTATAAAATTTCTATTCAAGTGTATTGTTTGGTTTTCAAGTGATTTTTAAAATCTTTGTTACCTTTTAGTTATTGATTTCTAGTTTCATTGTATTATGATCAGAGAAAGTACTCTTTGTAATTTCAGTTTTTTAAAAACTTGTTGAAGTTTGCTTTATGGCCCAGGGTATAGTCTGTCTTGACTTGGTTTCTGTGGACACTTGGAAAGAATGTGTTTTCTCCTGTTGTTGAGTAGACTGTTCTGTTGATATAAATGTCAATTAGATCCTATGATTGGTGGTGGTGATGTTGAGTTTTTACATACACTTGCTTGTTTTCTGTCTAGTTCTGTTAGTTGAGAGGGAGATGTTGAAATCTCCCAACTGTTATGGGTTTGTCTATTTCTCCTTTCAGTTCAAAGTATTTCCTTCACATGTTTATAGCTGTCTTTAGTATGTACACATTTAGGATTGGCTTGTCTTGGTAATTTGACCCTGCTTTCATTATGTATTATCCTTCCTTGTCCTGTGTAATTTTCTTTTTAATTATCTGATATTGTAAACATCATGCTTTGCGTTTTGTATTGTTGGCATGATATATCTTTTCCCATCCCTTAACTTTCAACCTCCCTATATTTTTATATTTGAAGTGAGTTTTCTTATAGGCAGCATAAACTTAGGTTATATTTTAAATGCATTTCTACCAAATCTGGCTTAATAATTGATACAGATGGCCCATTTACATTTCGTGTAATTATTGATGTGCTTAAGTCTGCCATTTTATTTGTTGTTTTCTGTTTGCTTTCCCTATTTTTCATTTATCTGTTTTCTTTTTCTTGCATTCCTGTGGGTTACTTGAACATTCTTTAGAATTCCATTTTGACTTACAGTGTTTTTTCCCTTTTAGTTTTATTGAGATGTAATTGGCATACAACACTGTATATATATAAGATATACAACATAATGATTTGATTTCCATACATTATGAAATGATAGCCAATTAAGTTTAGTGAACATCCATCATCTCATGCAGCTACAAAACCAAAAAATCTTAAGATTCACTCTTCTAGCAACTTTCATATATAACATACAGCAGTTAATTAAGTTCTATCAATACACTATACCCCTGGTATTTATTAGTCTTATAATTGGAAGTTTGTACCTTTGGACCAACTTTGTCTGATTTTCTCTCTCCACTATGGCAACCACAAATGACTTAAATGTAGTGTTTTTGAGTGCATATATTTGCATAGTTATTATAGTGACTGTATTACATTATATATGCATTACATCATATATACATATCAGTCTCTCATAGCTCAGTTGATAAAGAATCCACCTGTAATGCAGGAGACCCTGGTTTGATTCCTGGGTCGGGAAGATCCACTGGAGAAGGGATAGGCTACCCACTCCAGTATTCTTGGGCTTCCCTTGTGGCTCAACTGGTAAAGAATCTGCCTGCAATGCGGGAGACCTGGATTCGATCTCTGGGTTGGGAAGGTCCTGTGGAGAAGGGAAAGGCTACCCACTCCAGTATCCTGGCCTGGAGAATTGCATGGACTATATAGTCCATGGGGTCACAAAGAGTCGGACATGACTGAGCGACTTTCACTTCACTTCACTGTTGATGTTATCATTTTATCAGTTCAAGTATGTAAACCTTACCTTTTTTCATGTATCTTTACCCTCACCCTATTTATAATTGTCATAAATATTTACTTTAATATTTCCAATGACATTAGTATTACAAATTTTTCTTAAACCTGCAAATATAATTTTGAAAACTCAAGGAGAAGGAAAGTCTGTGTGTCTGCCTATATTTTTGTTTACCTTATTCTTTCTTCCTTTCTGGTATTCAAGGGTTCCATCTTTTTATCATCTTCTGCCTGTTTATAGAACTTGTTCGGCTGGGTTTTTTTGGCAGGGTGGTGGGGAGGAAATGGGTCTGCTGCCCACACATTGTCTTGGTTTTCTTGTCTTGAGAATGTCTTGATTTTCCCTTAATTTTTCTAGGATATTTTCTCTGGGCATAGGATTCTGCATTGACATTTCTTTTCTTTCAACTCTTGTAAAGTTTATGCCACTTTCCTTCTAATCTCTGTGGGTTATGATGGGAAGTCCACTGTTGTTAAAAATTCATCTTCCCCTATAGGTTATGTATTATCTCTCTCTCTGACTTCAAGGTTTTTATTGTGTTTCATGTTCAAAAGTTTAACTGTGATGTGTTTTGACATGGATTGCTTTGGATTTATCTAGTTTAGTGTTCTCTTAGTTTTTTGAATCTTCAGGTTTATGTCCTTTAGCAAATATGGTGAGTTTTAATATACGAAAGTCATTGTTTCCCACTATGCTTTTTGTCCTCTCTTTGTCCTTTCTTCCTAGTACTCCAGTGATATACAGATGTAAGCCTCTTGTAACCCTGCAGGTCCCTGAAAATTCTGTTCATTTCTTTCTTTCTTTTTTTCTGTTGAAGTATTAATAGTTAGTTTAGAGTGCTGTGTTAATTTCTGCTGTACAACAAAGTGATTCAGTTATACATATA
Source organism: Bos grunniens (assembly GCF_055505025.1). Lineage (NCBI taxonomy): Eukaryota > Metazoa > Chordata > Mammalia > Artiodactyla > Bovidae > Bos > Bos grunniens. The sequence continues at coordinate 51,359,147 of NC_141170.1, read as the reverse complement.
TATACATTTTAAAAAATTCTTTTTAATTATGGTTTTATCACATGATATTGAATGTAGTTCCTTGTGCTATGCAATAGGATCCTGTTGTTTATCCATTCTGTATGTAATGGTTTGCCTCTGCTAATCCGAAACTCCCAATCCATCCCTCCCCCCACTTCATTCCCCCTTGGCAACCACAAGTCTGTTCTCTGTGTCTGTTTCTGTTTCATAAATAGGTTTATTTGTGTCATATTTTATATTCCACATATAAGTGATATATGGTATCTGTCTTTTTTTTAACATATTTCACTTAGTCTCATAATCTCTAGGTTCATCCATGTTGCTGCAAATGGCATTATTTCATTCTTTTTTTTACAACTGAGTAATATTCTATTGTGTATATGTAACACATCTTGTTTATCCATTCATCTGTTGATTGATATTCAGGTTGTTTCCAGGTCTTTGCTATTGTGAATAATAGTTCTGCTGTGAACATAGGACTGTGTTTATCTTTTTGAATTGTGGTTTTGTCTGGATGTTTGCCTGGGAGTGGGATTGCTGGATCATATGGTAGATCTATTTTTAATTTTTTGAAGATCCTCTGTACTGTTTTCCATAGTGGCTGCATCAGTTTACATTCCCACCAACAGTGTAGGAGGGTTCCTTTTTTTCCACACCATCTCCAACATTTATTATTTTGTAGAGTTTTTTATCATGGCCTTTCTGATGGGTGTGAGGTGGTACCTCATCATAGATTTGATTTGAATTTTTCTAATGATTGAGTATCTTTTCATGTGCGCATTGGCCACCTGTATGTCTTCTTTGGAGAAATGTCTATGTAGGTCTTCTGCCCATTTTTCAATTGGTTGGTTGTTTTTTGCTGTTCAGTTATATGAGCTGTTTGTATATTTTGGAGATTAAGCCCTTGTTTGTCCCATCATTTGTAAATATGTTATACCATTCTTTAAGTTGTTTATTCATTTTGTTTATGGTTTCCTTTGTTATACAAAAGCTTGTAAGTTTGATTATGTCCTATTTGTTTATTTTCACTTTTATGTTTATTGCCTTGGGAGACTTTTTTTTAAGTCTGTTTTCTCTCCACAAGCCACAGGGTGCAGCCAAAAATAATAAGAATAGAATTCCTAAAGTTTTTTAAAAAGTTCTATCTAGCTCTTCAAAAAATCTTTTAATTCTCATCTCATATTTATATTTTTTTATATCCTTAAGCTTGTATATAATAGTATTTATAAACTATTACAGTAGTTCAGTAGCTCAGTCATCCCTGTGACTTCTTAATCTGTTTGTCCTGACTAATTTTTAGCCTAGTTTTGGTTATCACTTTACAGTTTCTTTATATGTCTACTAGTTTTTATTGGTTAGTAGACATTGTGAAGTTTTATGTTGTATGCTGGATTTTGTTATCTAATTTTAAATAGTGTGGACTTTGTTCTGGTAAACAGTTATTTATAGATTAGTGTGATCCTTAGAGCAAGGATCAGCAAACATTTTCTTAAAGAACCAGATAGTAAATATTTTAGGATCATGGGTGATATGGTCTCTATTGTAACTGTTTTACTTTGTAGCTGGAAAGCAGCCATAGACAATAAATATAAACATACAAATGTTGCCATATTCTAATAAAACTTTATTTACAAAAGCATTTTAGTTTCCCATGAGTGGTAACCTGCTGATCCCTGCTTTAGTGGCTTTTTGTTGAGTTTTGTTAGAGTGGATTTAGAGTTGTTTTATTCTAGAACTAGTTTATTCCTTTTAGAGTGTCCCCTGATTGCCCTGAATATTTGGCAAGGATTCTCTGCTCTAACTGGTTGAAACTTAAACGTGTCCTAGTCCTGTATAAGCTTTGGAAACTGTTCAGTTTACTACATGCCTTCTTTGCTCAGTCATATGGAGCTTTACTTGGTGAGTGCACAGCTCAGTATTCAGGCAGAGGTTCAAACAGACCTGAGTTATAGAGGTCTTCTGGAGCACCTCCCTCCTCTAAGGTACTTTGCCCCTCAGAGTCCAATTTTTGTCTCCTCAACTCAGCAAGATAATTTTGATATTCTCTGGATCCTCCTCCTCATTCTATAATCCAAAAAGTCCACCACCATCCCCTCCCCAAAAAAAGCCAGAGAGCTCATCACATTTATTTTCCTTCTCTCAGGAATTACAGTCCTGTACTGCCTGTTGTTCAATATTTGAAAATCGTTTTTATGTATCTTACCCAAATTATAGAGGTGCTTATAGCAGGAGGGTAAGCCCTGTCCTGTTTTTGTCAACATGGTCGGACGCTCCTATTGTGGTTTTAAAATAAGTATATTGATTTCATTCCAAACTAGATTTTCTGGGGATGGTACTTGGGCCCCTCTCCCCCTCCTTTTAATGTTCCTTGGGATTTTGATACACAGTCAAGCTTTCTCTCTATTCATATCTTAGGCAAAGTAATGCAGGTTCAGAGAGAATAGGGTGACTCTGATTTCTTTCTCCCTTTTCCTCTGAACTCTCCTCCCTTATCCCCATCTATCATTCACTCTGAACCCCCACCCCAGAGTTCTTTGTTAGGTAAAGCATATTAAGGTAATATTTTTTTATCTATATTGTATGTAGGCATTCATAGGTATTTGAAGAAACCTTCCAGAGGTGATTTATCCAAATAGAATAAGCAGGAAAGGACAAATGAATCCCGCAACATCTGAGCTTACAATGCTAAGGGACCACCACAATAATAAAATTTATTTTGAAGTCTTATTTTGACAAAAATTACTTCAATTGTACATTTAATTCTTTTGTATATCATTACTTGTTTTAATAATGTCTTTTAACTAACTACTTAGTAGAATTGACATTCCAGCAAAACATAGCGTCTCTATCCTATGACTTCATATAGTTCTTGATGTGCCCCTAGATTTTAACTTCCTTACTTGCTGAAGCACAACAGAAGCAGGTTCAGTTTCTAAGATTTAAGTTACACTGTGGATGAGAGAGGACTTACTTTCCAGGTACTTGATACATGTTTACATGATTGTTTCTTTGAGGGGAAAGTGTGTTTGAAATTCTAGTCAACCGTCTAGTAGCCAGCACTTTTTTCACCTCTACAATGTGGCTTAGGTTGGTTGCCGTGCTGAAACAGAATGCTGCAGTGTCTTTTCTGTTATTGTGGATTCCTAGCTCACCTAGTTAAAAATTAAAACACTGTTATCAAGGATAGTTACAGTCCTCTGAGTAAGGACTTGGTTACTTAAGAGCTGCTAGTGATCTTTATGTAAATGTATATATTACCCAAGAAATATTCTTTACTCCTTGCATTTCTATAGAGTGAATTTTCAGGAATACAGATGTACTGGTGCCCAGTCATAAAGCAGCAGTTTCACTTGCACTTGATTTCCACTGAAAACGTTGATTTTTCTTTGCCATTCTGCAGTACCTTCTCCAGGTAAATTCCGCTCCCCTGCAGCACCATCTCCTTTGGCTCTTCGGCAACCAGTAAAAGCATTTAGTAACCATGGCTCTGGTTCTCCTGGTAGCCAAGAAACAACACAACTCATGCAAACCACTTCCTCACCTGGGCCTCCCATGGTTCAGAACACAGTCCCAGCAAATCCTCCCAGCAATATCAACAGCACTACTCTAACCAGACCTGCAGGGACAACTGTGATGAGAAGTGGCTTGCCCAGACCCAGTGCCCCTTCTGCTGGGGGTATACCAGTGCCTCGCAGCAAACTTGCACAGCCTGTTCGCAGGTAAGTGGCAAATACTCTGTTTTGACCTTCTTGAGTATAGGAAAGTGGGTAGACAGGAATTACCTTCAGTTCTGATAGTGAAGATCAGGAGTCCTAGTGGGTTCCCACTAAAATCATTAAAATTTGAATAAAACATTACTTTCAAGAAATTCTCACTTGGGACATTGGGGTATTATATCACTTTGATTCAGATTAAATTTGCCCAGATGCCTGGTATGATTAAGCATCTTGGTGAATTCCTAGGAAAAATTGTTAGAACCACTCCATCCGGTTGTGGTATTTGTTCATTTTGAATAAATGAGATTCAGTAAAGATATTAAAAGCATAGTAGAACCTACAATGAGATTTAAGATACAACTTGTAGCTGTCAGGTCTGAGTGTGTAATCCAGGATGTTGGTTTTCAAATCTCACTACAGTTCAGAATGTTCTGTGGAGTTTATGTAAATATAGAGGCTGAGTTTTGCCCACAAAGTAGATCTGGTGTGAAGCCCCAGATCTGTAGGTATGCTGTTTTTTAAATTTGTTTGTTTAATCTTCAGATGATTCTGAGCCTACCCAGATTGGGAGTCACATATATGTAGTCATATCTGTACCTTTCAGATATGGTGGTAAGGACTGTGCTTACCACCATCATTAGGTGTTGAATGTATTAAACTTGAAATATTTATTTGCATGAAAGAAGTGCTTTTGTGCCTTAAGCATTGAAACTGAATTAACCATACTTCTTTTATTTCTAAGATAATATATTACATTTTTGAGTTCAGTAGAGTACAACAGTTTTTCAATCCCTGCGTCAGGATGATCCCTTGGAGGAAAAAATGGCAACCCACTCCAGTATTCTTGCCTGGAGAATCTCATGGACAGAGGAGCCTGGCAGGCTTCAGTCCATAGGGTCGCAGAGTCGGTCACGGCTAAAGCGACTTAGCATGCACATGCACACCTTACTTAATTTTTACTATAGCATTAGACATATAGGTACTGTTGTTATGCCTATTTTTCAGAGAATATTAAAATTTAATGAAGTTAAGTAATTTGCCTGAGACTTCAACTAGCAACATACAGTTCCAAGTATGTCTGACTTCAGAGTCCTTTTAAGCTCTGTCCCCTTTTGCCTCTCTCATGATGGTGACACTGTGCCACTGATAACACATTCATCAGTTTACCCCTCAAATAAGTAAGTAATAAGTTTGGTCATCCATTTGGTTGGAAAAGACAAGACAGTCTTTTCTCTTACTGCAGTGTCTATGTTAACAAAAAAGAGGTTAGTGCAGTTACCTGATGCCCAGTAAAACTTAAAGTTGTGGACATGCCTGATGTAGAATGGTCGTGCTAATAGCTGTTTAGAGCTTTGATCTCAGCAGTCCCCTGGAACATTGGATTGTGTTGCAACCTACAAAGTAATTGATATGCGTGGAAGATAGCATGGTAATGTTCCATAAAACCTTGCAAATCATTCTGTAAAATTGCTTTATTTCAGATCCTTGCCAGCTCCTAAAACCTATGGCAGCATGAAAGATGACAGTTGGAAAGATGGCTGTTACTGACCAGCAAAGACAAGAATGCAGAGGTCCACAGCTTCATGGATACCCCTTCACCAGGCTAAAAGACAACTTTTATATGCAGACTGTTCAGATAAGACTCTTGGGATTTATAAAATCCCAGCCCTCTCTGTCTTAATTAGCACAAATTGACAGAGATGATCAAACAGCACTTTAATGACATTTAACATCAGATGTGTTTGGTAATCATACAATCACTCTCCATGGAATCACTTTTAGTTTTATTTAATAGCAACTAAATTGATTTTTTAATATTTGACAGAGGCCAATATCTGGGCAAAAAACTAATGGATGCCAAAGAGAAATGCCCATCTGTAAATGAGAGCATACCTTTGTGCACAAGGTGAATTCTAGCTATCCAAAACTTCACATTCAACCTAAGTTACTGTATACATAGTATCAATAAATATTTGTGTTAATGAGAACTAATATTCTGACTAATTACAATGTTTCACTAGTACTCCAGGAAACTAGATTGAGATGGAAGGGGACAGGGTGGGAAGAAACCTGGGCTAGAGATTTAAAACACAGTACCTAAATTTGGGAGAATCCTATAAATTATTTTCACAGATTCATTAGAAAAATTGTCATTTTGTTTAATCTTAAGTTTTGGATGTAGCTCACGTATCACCACCACCAGACAGTGTTACACCGTGCATCCATCATGTTGCATTGACATATCAGACTTTTGTGTGTTTGTTTTGATTGCCAAAAGGGCTTAATATCAGTTGTACAATCTTTCTAAACTTTATAGCTCCTGGCTCAGGAAAGATAGCCTTTGCTATTGAAGCCAACTTCTTCACATGCTGTTATCTGTTACAGGACTAAGAGATCTTGTTTTCATTAGCAGGTTTCCATGATGGGAAAGAGCAAGTAGTATGTGTCTTTATTCTTGATATAAATAACACCACTTCAGTGCTTATAACCTGGAACAAAACCATACAATAAGGGGGAGGGGGTGTAATCTATGCACTTAACGTTCAAAAACTCTGGTAATGACAGTTGTATTGTTAGTATTAATTGACCTAGCAGCCTATTATGTGGTGGGAAATTATAGCCTGCTGAATCCTATTTAAGTTTATCTGCTTTAAACTGAGCAACTGTTTCAAAACACCCTTTGAAAATACTGTCCCTTTTAGATTCTGTCTGACGTCAGTTTTGGGATTTGGGGGTACAAATGAAACCTACTACATGTGACTCTAACCTGTTAAACACTTGCTCTGTGATGGCCCTTATATATATCCTAGAAATAACTAATTTGGATTTTATTTGACTATTACTAGACTAAAGCTTCCATCTTCTGCAGACTTCTCATTTTTTTCATGGTGAGGTCTGTTTTAAAATATTTAATTTGTAGAGCTTTAAAATATTGGCAGTCAGGTCATTAAAGGATTTTAGATATTTGAACATATGTTCATCTTCTGTTAGTCAAAGACATTCTGTAAGTTGGCAAAAGAAATTGAGAGAGAAATGGGAAGCTTATATTCAGGATAGTACTGAGGTTTATAGGTTGAGAGAAGGATAAAACTTTTAAGATCAAGACCGCTGTTCTGCCATGATGGACATCATGGTAGTCTTTATTAGCTTGACCAGTAAGGAGTCATTCAGTTAGCACAGCTGCTGGAAGTTTAAACTGCCAGTGCTAGTGTATTTTGGTGTATAATGCAAGGAAGAAATTTTATTCTTGGATTTGAGGGTGATGGGGGTGGGTCAGGAAAGGATGGCGCCAGAATTCCACATATAATGATGAACTTAAAAATGTTGCTTTTCAGAAGAAGATAATGCATCTGTTTCGGGTAGAGGGGTATCTCTTGTAAAAATCTAAGTAAGTAAAAGAGCTAGCCATTGTCTCTTTTAAACCACGTATACACAAGAGGAAAAATAGGTCTCAGTTTTCAGTGCAACATTGCAAAAAAAAAAAATGCTGCAATCTAATAATTAAAAGGAATTTTAACTCTTACAAAACACCCATTACATTTTTAAGTTAGATTTTCAAAAGGAATATTCAGGTTATTTAACTTTTTTTTTAATGGCTGCATCAGAAAAAAAAATGTCTATTTTTCTTTAATTAAAATTTTCATCACTTGTTAAGAACATGATGGATCTGAGTTAGGTAAAGTATTATTTTACCTGCTGTTATACCACCACAGACTATTGGCTTTTAGTTTCCTAAAGAGAAAAATTGCCTTTTTACTAGAAAGCCTTTGTGTATTGCCAATTTTTCTGTTTGGGAAAAATATAAGGATTCGCTGTGGTTACTCTTACAGATGAAATGTGGATTTGATAAACTAGTGCCTATGATTTTAACTTATGTTTGATATATAGTAGTAAGGGTTTTATGAATGTTGATTATTTTTTTGTGCCAACAGCCCAGAATTGTCACTTATATGTGAGCAGAAGGCTATGAGCTCTGCTTCCAAAGTTATTTAATTTTTCAGTGTTTGAATGTTATTTTTTTGTAAGTGTGTTAATAAAAGTGTAAAGAATTGGAAAAATATAAATATTCTTAACTCAAGCATTTGCTGGATCATTTTTCTACAAAACTTGTTTGTATAATATAAAACACTCTGAAGGGTTGGCTTTTTTTGGTTTTCATACCCTGAAAATCACATTTTGTAATACTGGGGACCATTCATAATTGTCAGATACTTTTTAAAATTATTATCTCAATACATCACTTTTATAAAAACGTTTTTCTGAAGGAAATAAGATACATATGTGTCCCCAGATGTTTGTATAACTCTAGAATGATCTAGACTATGTATATTTAACTTTTTATTGAATGTACAGGCGTCCATTTTTGACATTACGCATGGTCCTTTTAGATCACATGAAGTTTGATTTGCAAACATTTCTATAGCCGAACTTGTATGTGTGGTTGCCTCCTTAATAAACAACCTGACCATAATGTTTATTATTAAATTTATATTTGTTTTTTCAAGTGTTTTATTAATTTCTGGGTACAGTAAGATCTACCCTCCTTTTCGCCAGTTGCTTACAATTGGTAATAATAAATATCTCAGTTGATTTTTTTTTCTAAACGCAACCCAAGTCACATTGTCCTTTCGGACTTGATCTCTGTGAGGTTGGAATATATCATGCTGTATTCTTTCTGTCCTAATTACTTCGTATATGGATTTTGAAGGGTGAAATTTGTAGTTTACTCAAAACTGGTACATTCCTATAACTTTTTAACTTGCTGTGAATTGTTATCTAGTTAAAAAAAAGATAGCATACATAAACTAGCAAAAACACCATTATGTAAGAGGCTCCAGGAACTTCCCCTGGTGGTCCGGTGGTTAAGAATTCCCTTTGCAATGCAGAGGATAGGGGTTCGATCCCTGGTCGGAGAGCTGAGATCCCATATGCTGTGAAGCCCACGTGCCACAATGGAAGATCCCACAGGCCAGAACACTGACCCAGTGCAGTCAAATAAATGAATCCTTTTTTAAAAACAACCTTAAAAAAAGTGTCCAGAAGAGAAAATTAATACCTTTTCAAACCAAATATGCATATTTATTTAGTTGATCATGTACTGCTGATAAGTTGCTTCAGTCCTGTCCGACTCTGTGTGACCCCATAGACGGCAGCCCACCAGGCTCCGTCCGTCCCTGGGGTTCTCCAGGCAAGAACACTGGAGTGGGTTGCCATTTCCTTCTCCAGTGCATGAAAGTGAAAAGTGAAAGTGAAGTCGCTCAGTCATGTCTGACTTTTCGAGACCCCATGGACTGCAGCTTACCAGGCTCCTCCATCCATGGGATTTTCCAGGCAAGAGTACTGGAGTGGGTTGCCATTGCCTTCTCCAGTTGATCATGTGTATCTTTCTTTTATGGGTGAATGGGGAAAAAAATCAAGAATTGTATATTGTTTTATTAGTTCCCTGCATCCCTTTTGGAAGTTTTCACCATTCTCTGTATTAAAATTGGTCTCATTAATGAGTTGTAGAGACATGACACCTTCATGCTTGACTTTTCTCCCAAGTCAATCTAAAAGCTTTTAAGAATCTTTTTTTAAAGAATCATTTAAAATTGAATGTCATTATACTTGTAAATTCATGAATGAAAAGTTTACTTAAGCTTTTTATATACCCAGTGCAACAGAAAAATATATATGGTGGTTTTTGTGAATTATTTGCTATATCCAAGTTTAGCTTTGAGCCGCAAAAGCAAAATAAATGATAGTGAAACTAACTTGGAGGAAAAAAGTGTGTTCATATGAGCATGAAGCCAAAGTTAGCAACCACTAACATATTTTTAATGATCCTGAATAAGTCTGAGCAGACTAAATGGCCTTCTGTTTACTGGTAAAAAATGGAACAAATTTTCCTCATGGACCTAACTTAATACAACTCAGTTAAAAGTATTAACTGTATTCTAATTTCAAACCAGTTCTTTATACTGGGTAACTTCAGTGTTTTCTTTTTAGATAGAGGGGAAGAAAGCTTTATTTCTAATGATTTTGAAAATAATAGGCTCATTACTTTTTACTTAACTGAAAATATTAAGAAACATAAAAGGGAAAATGATCCCACATTTTACCTTTGGATCCTGCAATCCCTCCTCCCAGAAATAAAGATTTAAGTGCTGACCTTAACATGGTTATAAAATAACAGGTATCTCAAAAAAATAAAATAACAGGTATCTCCCACATTTCAAAGGTTCACTGTATGCCACTTCACTTTTTTGAAAGACCTATTTGTACCTCTTTTTACTAACCAAAAGAAGTTCAAAGAGGATTTTTGCTTTTACAAAAAAGGGTGAAAGCAAATATAGTGTTCAGTGTTTATTTTGCAGAGAACAGTGAGCCCAACACGTGAAGCCCCTGCACTGGGAGCTACTCAGCGTCTCAAGCCACCATAGCTTGGAACCATGTGAGCATCTGTGCTTTACTTGATTTGTGTCTCTGTTAGCAAGATGTGTCCTCAGATAATTGTTTCTTCACTTTATGCCATTTCAGCTCAGGAAAGTTTCATAGAAACGCTCTCACCTTCAGTAGTGGAGGAAACCCGTATTAAGTGGAAGGGTAAGAAGTCTTCTGTTTAAGATGAGGAAATACTTTTCACTTAAACAATACTGACATGAGTTTCCTCTTGAAACAGAGGTGTACATTAACTGCTTATTGAAAGCTTGACACATTTCTCGGTTCCTGATTATAGATATTCCTTGATTAAAAATAAATACACTGTATCTTTATAACATCAGCTGTCTTTTGTTATGAAAAATTATGTTTATTACAGAAAAATGGAGGAATAGAGTAAATTTATAAAGAAGAAAAAGCATTTACTCCATAGGTAATCAGCCACTTAAATTTAAGGATGTTGTTTTTTTCCTTCCCAGTGAAATTGGGATCATTTTCATGATTGACATTGTAACTTTTTCTTAACTCTGAGGTCACTGAGGACTGCCATCGTTCAGATGGATTCTGCTAGGGGAGAAAAAAGTTCCAGGAAAAATATACAAATATTCCAAAATTTTCCCACATCTGTATTTTCATATTCTTTATATAGTTTCTTTTCTTGACACTTGAGCCCCCTGCCCCCCACATACACACAGCCTACCAAGCCATGACTTGACAGTTTTGGTTGAATACAATTCCAGTTTCAAAACAAAACACCTCTGAAGAAATGGACACAGCCAAATGAAGAATCAAGATAGTCTAGATGAGAGTCTTCAAACTTCAGAATCATCTGACAAGCTGCTAAAATGCAGATTTCTGCACCCTACCCCAAGCATGCCTATTTAACAATAGAGCACTGGCCCCAAGAATAAAACGTCTAGGAATACTATTCCCCAGCACAGGTCAGGTGCCCATTACTGGGCTTGTTGACTATGGCAGGTGATTGGGGTTAAGTAAAAAACATGTATCTCTTGTGAGAAACCATATGGATAGAATGAGGGAAGACCATTTTCCCTAAAAGTGGTGCTGTCTCCAATAGGTAGGCCTTGTCTTTAGTAAACAAAACAATAGTTACACCCCCAAAATGTCTCATTGTGTACCATATAGAATGGTTGTTTCATGTCAGTGGTCATGTTTCCTCAACTACATTTGTGGTGAGAGGCCAGGTTCTGATAGTATTGGATCCCCTGGGTCATGTTCATGCAGCCCAGTATCATTCCTGACCTTGAATTCCACGAAACACCTCGTATCCTTATTATAAATTCCCCTTAATACACAGATTGATTTAAGCTAAGGTTCTGTCATCTGCCACCTGAAGGAAGAGTTAATGTGTTTTTTAAATTGGCACATAAAATATGTACAGAAAAGCGTACAAAACAAATGTTCAGCTGAGTGAATTACTAAGTTACTATATGTATAACCACCATGCAGGCAAGAGTTAGACTCTTAAGAGCACCCAAAAAGCTCTCCTAATGCCATCTGCCAATCACTACTTCCTTCCTCTTCAAAGATAACAGGTATCCTGACTTCCAACATTATTATTTAAGTTTTGCCTATTTTTGAACTTTATCTAAATGTAACCAGAGAAGCTGAAGCTCCAGTACTTTGGCCACCTGATGCCAAGAGCCGACTCATTGGAAAATACCCTGATGCTGGGTAAGATTGAGGGCAGTAGAAGAAGGGGGCAACAGAGGATGAGATGGTTGGATGGCATCACTGACTCAATGGACATGAGTTTGAACAAACTCTGAGAAATAGTGAAGGACAGGGAAGCCTGGTGTGCTGTAGTCCATGGAGTCACAAAGCCTTGGACACAATTTAGCGACTGAACAACAAACCATACTCTGTAATTTTTTCTGCCTGTCATTTTGATTAAAGGCTAAAAATAGCATTTCTCTGACTCAAGGACTAAACAGCAAAGCTAATGTGAAATTCACCCATGTTGATATTACTGTAGGTCATTGTAATTGTCATATGCCATTGTATATATCACAATTTGTCCATTCTAATGTTGAAGAGCAATTGGGTTGTTTCCAGTTTAAGTCTCTTAAAAATATTGCAGATTTGGACTTCAGAGATAATTAAGACAGAGCAAGCTCTCAAAAGGTTTTTCTCCTACTGACAACTAAAAATTTTGGACAAAATGCATAAGGTACCTACCTGTGGACACAGAAATACAAACAAAAGCAGGTGGTGTGAGAGGACAGTCAAACCTGGAGAAGAGACTCAGAGAAATTAGTGGTTTTTTCCTCTTTTATCTTGGCCCTGTCCTCAGAGAAGGCACCCAGCAGAGCTGTCATGATGGCTCCTCTGATAGGTTAAACCAGAGAAAATTCTGAGGGAAAACCTATGAAAGGAACCCTGCCCCCGACCTGCCCCCCCCCAAAAAAAAAGGGGAAAAATAAAAAGCTCTTGGAAGCTAGAGCTTGTTGGGGACTTTTATTTTTGCTTTTCTTTCATGGTTTGTCACTGTTAAGCACCCCATTAAGCCCTGGTAGCAAGCAGTTGAAATTGATGGAAACCCTATTTTTCTGATAGAGAAAATGGGAAAAGAACCTCTGCAGTCTAAAGAGTGAGAATAATATCCATTTTTCTCTACTTTTTGTCCTAAAGGTGAACTGAGTTGTGGCAACTGCACAGTGATAGTGATGGTGTTAAAATTCTGAGAGAACCTTTGTATCTGGTCAGAGGAAAAGCAAAGGCACCCTTTGGGGTAAGGAGGAAACTAGAAAGAGAGCCCAGAGAGAGGGGTCCTTTATTGTGTTTTAATCCGAACTAATCAGTGTAAGCTCTAAGCTTACCCCTGCAGTACACATACTCAGACCCAAAGTGGCACAGCAAAGCCTTTGAGAAGTGAACTAATTTAAACCGCTAATTATGACACAGCATAACTACTGAGCAGTGTGTGTGTGAGGTTGATCCCACATAGCATAACAAAGCCTTTGTAAACTGACACTGGAACCACAGGCTGCAGAAGATGGAACAGAAGTTGCATTCTGAACCTGTCTGGGTTGTTTGTTTAAACAAACAAAATCAACATTCTCCAGAACATTTTAACAGGACCTAGAGTCTAAATAATATTCAAAGTATTTAACATATAATCCAAAATTATTCAACATACAAAGAACCAGAGAAATGAGATCAATTCTCAAGAAGTTAAGACAGTAAATGTCAACACCAAGATGGTCCAGATGTTACAATTTTCAGATTTTAAGGCAGCCATTATAACTATAACATGAGATAAAGGAAAACACCCTTGAGATGAATGAAACTGTAGAATCTCTGAACAAGTACATTTTTTTTTTAAATGGAAATTTTAGAACTGAAAAACTGAAGATTTAAAAAGTTGGTAGATGGATCCAAGAGCTAACTAAAGATGACAGGAAAGTCAGTGATACTGAAGACAGATCAATAGAATTTATTAAACCTGGAGAACAGAGCAACAAAAGATTGGAAAAATAAGCAGAGCCTCAGGAACCAGAGGACCAGTATCAAAAGGCCCAACATTTGTTTCACTGGACTCACTCTCAAAAAGAAGTCTTTTGTAGGGACTTCCTTGATGGTCCAGTGATTTAAGAATCTACCTACCAATGCAGGGAACACGGGCTCAATCCCGTCTGGGAAGATCCCACGTGCCATGGAGCAGACAAGCCCATGTGTCACAACTGCTGAGCCTGCGCTCTAGAACCCACACTCCTTGATACTCCTGCTGCTCCCTTTGCCTCTTCTCTGTGGAGTCTTACAGTAAGCACCCTACATATGAATGAGTTCCATTCCAAGAGTGTATTCATAAGCTGGTTCTAGCACACCAGTGTTAGGATACCAGAAAGGAAGAGAAAGAGAGAGGTACAGAACAATTATTTGAAGTAATGAATGAAAGTTCCCAAATTTGATGAAAGACATACAGATTTCAAGAATCTCAGTTAACTGAACATATCTGGGTTGATAAGATAAAACCACACTAAGACACAATGAAGTGAATTAAACTTTATAACTCAAAAAGCAAAAACTCAGAAATAGACAGACGTAATTACAATGCTGACACCAGAGACAAAGGAGAAAAGTCCTGAAAGCAGCTAGATTGAAACACCTTATGTATGGTAGAACAACAATTTAAATGATCACAGATTTCTGTGAGTCCAGAAGATAGTGAATAAGATCTTTAAAGTGGTGAAAAAGAATAATCAACTCAAATTTCTACACACTGGACAGTAATCACAGCAAAATGACATTTTCAGGTGAGGGAAAACTAAGACTTTATATAAAATCTGCAGACTTGAAGAAAATGATGCCAGGGGGAAATTTAGAACTGCAAGAACAAAGGAAAAGCAGCATAAATGTTCATTCAGTTCAGTTCAGTCACTCAGTCGTGTCCGACTCTTTGCAACTCCATGAACCGCAGCACACCAGGCCTCCCTGTCCATCACCAACTCCCAGAGTCCACCCAAACCCATGTCCATTGAGTCGGTGATGCCATCCAACCATCATCCTCTGTCGTCCCCTTCTCCTCCTGCCCTCAGTCTTTCCCAGCATCAGGGTCTTTTCTAATGAGTCAGCTATTTACATCAGGTGGCCAAAGGATTGGTGTTTCAGCCTCAACATCAGTCCTTCCAATGAACACCCAGGACTGATCTCCTTTAGGATGGACTGGTTGGATCTCCTTGCAGTCCAAGGGACTCTCTAGTGTCTTCTCCAACACCACAGTTCAAAAGCATCAATTTTTTGACACTCAGCTTTCTTTATAGTCCAACTCACATCCACACATGACCACTGGAAAAACCATAGCCTTGACCAGACGGACCTTTGTTGGCAAAGTAACTTCTCTGCTTTTCAATATGCTGTCTAGGTTGGTCGTAACTTTCCTTCCAAGGAGTAAGCGTCTTTTAATTTCATGGCCGCAATCACCATCTGCACTGATTTTGGAGCCCAGAAAAAAAAAGTCTGACACTGTTTCCACTGTTTCCCCATCTATTTGCCCTGAAGTGATGGGACTGGATGCCATGATCTTAGTTTTCTGAATGTTGAGCTTAAAGCCAACTTTATGTGGGTAAAAACAAAAATTTTCTAAGTTCTTTAAAATTTGTATGACTGTTGTAAGCAAAAGCTGTAACTTTGTCAAAAGTTTTCAGTGTATTTATCATTAATACATACGACAACTGTAAGAATAAAGAGAACTGTAGAGCTGCAAGTTAGTATTTTGTCACTAACGCTAAATACTCTAACTCTATTAGACTAATAGACAAAATACTAACTCTAAATAGACAGTGAAAGTTTAGCTATGTATATTGTAATCCCTAGAGTGTGTATATTGTAATTAAGAGAGAGAGAAAATAGCTAAGTTATAATTTAGTTCAGATAGTCTAAAAGAAGGCAGGAAAGGTGGAATAAAGGAACAAAAACAGGACAAACAGAAAACAAATGTTAAAATGGAAGACTTAAATCTGACCATACCATTCTTCAGTTGGTTCAGTCGCTCAGTCATGTCCGACTCTTTGCCGACCCCATGAATCGCAGCACGCCAGGCCTCCCTGTCCATCACCAACCCCTGGAGTTCACTAAGACTCACGTCCATCGAGTCAGTGATGCCATCCAGCCATCTCATCCTCTGTCGTCCCCTTCTCCTCCTGCCCCCAGTCCCTCCCAGCATCAGAGTCTTTTCCAATGAGTCAACTCTTTGCATGAGGTGGCCAAAGTACTGGAGTTTCAGCTTTAGCATCATTCCCTCCAAAGAAATCCCAGGGCTGATCTCCTTCAGAATGGACTGGTTGGATCTCCTTGCAGTCCAAGGGACTCTCAAGAGTCTTCTCCAACACCACAGTTCAAAAGCATCAATTCTTTGGCACTCAGCCTTCTTCACAGTCCAACTCTCACATCCATACATGACCACAGGAAAAACCATAGCCTTGACTAGACGAAACTTTGTTGGCAAAGTAATGTCTCTGCTTTTGAATATGCTATCTAGGTTGGTCATAACTTTTCTTCCAAGGAGTAAGCGTCTTTGAATTTCATGGCTGCAGTCACCATCTGCAGTGATTTTGGAGCCCAAAAAAATAAAGTCTGACACTGTTTACACTGAAATCAAATTGATTATATTCTTTGCAGCCAAAGATGTAGAAGCTCTATACAGTCAACAAAAACAAGACCAGGAGCTGACTGTGGCTCAGACCATGAACTCCTTATTGCCAAATTCAGACTTAAATTGAAAAAAGTAGGGAAAACCACTAGACCATTCAGGTATGACCTAAATCAAATCCCTTATGATTATAAAGTGGAAGTGAGAAATAGATTTAAGGGGCTAGATCTGATAGATAGAGTGCCTGATGAACTATGGACGGAGGTTTGTGACATTGTACAGGAGACAGGGATCAAGACCGTCCCCATGGAAAAGAAATGCAAAAAAGCAAAACGGCTGTCTGAGGAGGCCTTACAAATAGCTATGAAAAGAAGAGAAGCAAAAAGCAAAGGAGAAAAGGAAAGATATAAGCATCGAATGCAGAGTTCCAAAGAATACCAAGGAGAGATAAGAAAGCCTTCAGCGATCAATGCAAAGAAATCGAGGAAAACAACAGAATGGGAAAGACTAGAGATCTCTTCAAGAAAATTAGAGATACCAAGGGAACATTTCATGCAAAGATGGGCTCGATAAAGGACAGAAATAGTATGGACCTAACAGAAGCAGAAGATATTAAGAAGAAGTGGCAAGAATACACAGAAGAACTGTACAAAAAAGATCTTCATGACCAAGATAATCATGATGGTGTGATCACTGACCTAGAGCCAGACATCCTGGAATGTGAAGTCAAGTGGGCCTTAGGAAACATCACTACAAACAAAGCTAGTAGAGGTGATGGAATTCCAGTTGAGCTATTTCAAATCCTGAAAGATGATGCTGTGAAAGTGCTGCACTCAATATGCCAGCAAATTTGGAAAACTCAGCAAGTGGCCACAGGACTGGAAAAGGTCAGTTTTCATTCCAATCCCAAAGAAAGGCAATGCCAAAGAATGCTCAAACTACTGCACAGTTGTACTCATCTCACATGCTAGTAAAGTAATGCTCAAAATTCTCCAAGCCAGGCTTCAGCAATATGTGAACTGTGAACTTCCAGATGTTCAAGCTGGTTTTAGAAAAGGCAGAGGAACCAGAGATCAAATTGCTAACATCCGCTGGATCATGGAAAAAGCAAGAGAGTTCCAGGAAAACATCTATTTCTGCTTTATTGACTATGCCAAAGCCTTTGACTGTGTGGATCACAATAAACTGTGGACAATTCTGAAAGAGATGGAAATACCAGACCACCTGACCTGCCTCTTGAGAAACCTATATGCAGTCAGGAAGCAACAGTTAGAGCTGGACACGGAACAACAGACTGGTTCCAAATAGGAAAATGAGTACGTCAAGGCTGTATATTGTCACCCTGCTTATTTAACTTCTATGCAAAGTACATCATGAGAAATGCTGGACTGGAAGAAACAAGCTGGAATCAAGATTGCCGGGAGAAATGTCAATCACCTCAGATATGCAGATGACACCACCCTTATGGCAGAAAGTGAAGAGGAACTAAAAAGCCTCTTGATGAAAGTGAAAGAGGAGAGTGGAAATGTTGGCTTAAAGCTCAACGTTCAGAAAATGAAGATCATGGCATCTGATCCTATCACGTCATGGGAAATAGATGGGGAAACAGTGGAAACCAATCTTACATTTATTTAAGCACACCAGATTAGATTGTCAGATTGCCTAAAAAGACCCAATAAATATATGCTGTTATAACCCCAGTGCAAGCACAGAGGTCCTCACATATAGATTAAGGAGACAAAAGAGGGAGAACCAGAGAGATGGCAATGGGAGGACTCAGCTCAACACTGCCAGAGGAATGCAGCCATGAACAAAGGATTGTGGACCATCTCTAGAAGCTAGAAAATCAAAGTAACATATTCTTCCTGGTTAAGATAAAAGCCTACCAAAGCCTTGATGTTAGCCCAGTGAAAGTTGTTTCAGACTTCTGGACCATAACTGTGAAATAATAAAGAAATTTATGTTGTCTTAAGCCACTAAGTTTGTAGTAATTTGTTATAGCAGCAACAGCAAACTGATAAAGAGATCTCAAATCAACTCTCTAAGCATTTACCTTAAGAAACTACAAAAAGAAGCCAAAGGAAAAAAATTTAAGAGCAGACTTCATTGAGACTGAAAAACAATTGAGGAAATCAGTGAAGTCAGAGGACTCTGCTATGAAGTTTCTTGTACATGTGCATGCATTTCTGTTTGATACACTTATGATTATAAGTGGAATTGCTAGATGAAGTGATGTGCATATGTTCAGCATCAACAGGTGTTTTCCAAGCTGTTTTCCACGGTGTTGTGCCAGCTCCCATTCTTACCCGCAGTGTATGAATGTTCCCATTGCCCCACATCCTTGCTAGTGTTTGGTATTGACAGTCCTTTTTACTATATTTTTTGCCTTTTTCCCTTTAGTCAGAGTATATTGTGAAATCTTTGTGGGTTTAGTTTTCGTTTCTTTGATAATTCATGATGGTTGTGTACTTTTTCAAATGCTTGTTAATCATTTGGGTATCCTCTTGAAATTTGTTCCAATAACTTGCCTGGTTTTTTTTTTTTTCTTTTTGAGTATAATTGCTTTACAATGCTGTGTTAGTTTCTGCTGTACAATGAAGTGAATCAGCTATATATATACATATGCCCCCTCCCTCTGAGCCCTCCCTCCCACCCCCACATCCCCACCCCTCTGGGTCATCACAGAGCACTGAACTGAGCTCCCTGTGCTATACCAAAGGTTCCCACTAGCTAATGTATTTTGTACATGGCAGTGTATATATGTCAATTCTAATCTCCCTATTCATCCTACTCACCTTCCCCTTCTTACCTGTGTCCACATGTCTGGTTCATCTGTGCCATTTTTCTAGATTCCATATTATGCATTCACATACAGTATTTGTTTTTCTCTGATTTTCTATTGAGCTTTCTTTAACTGATTAGTAGGAGTTGTCTGAAGGTGAAAGAGGAGACTGAAGAAGTTGACTTAAAACTCAACATTCAAAAACGAAGATCATGGCATCTGGTCCCATCACTTCATGGGAAATAGATGGGGAAACAGTGGAAACAGCATCAGACTTTATTTTTGGGGGCTCCAAAATCACTGCAGATGGTGACTGCAGCCATGAAATTAAAAGACGCTTACTCCTTGGAAGGAAAGTTATGACCAACCTAGATAGCATATTCAAAAGCAGAGACATTACTTTGCCAACGAAGGTCTGTCTAGTCAAGGCTATGGTTTTTCCAGTGGTCATGTATGGATGTGAGAGTTGGACTGTGAAGAAAGCTGAGTGCTGAAAAATTGATGCTTTTGAACTGTGGTGTTGGAGAAGACTCTTGAGAGTCCCTTGGACTGCAAGGAGATCCAACCAGTCCATTCTGAAGGAGATCAGCCCTGGGATTTCTTTGGAGGGAATGATGCTAAAGCTGAAACTCCAGTACTTCGGCCACCTCATGCGAAGAGTTGACTCATTGGAAAAGACTCTGATGCCTGGAGGGATTGGGGGCAGGAGGAGGAGGGGATGACAGAGGATGAGATGGCTGGATGGCATCACTGACTCGATGGACGTGAGTCTGAGTGAACTGCAGGGGTTGGTGATGGACAGGGAGGCCTGGCGTGCTGCGATTCATGGGGTCAGCAAAGAGTTGGACACGACTGAGCGACTGAACTGAACTGAACTGAGGAATTGTCTCTGGGCTTCCCTGGTGGCTCAACTGGTAAAGAATCTGCCTGCAATGTGGGAGACCTGGGTTCAATCCCTGGGTTGGAAAGATGTCCCTGGAGAAGGGAAAGTCTATCTAATCCACGTATCCTAGATAAGTAAAAATAGTTTTGAGGGAAGTTTTTCATGGTTCTTTTTAATGAATGAATAATACAACGTGATATCCCTTTCATTTCATGTATTGATATTTTGGGTTTCCTACATTCTCCCTCTCCCTATCCCTCTCCCACCTCTCCTCCCTTATCAGTTTTACCAAGCGTATCTCAATTTTTTAATTGCAGCTATTAATTTGATGTGCCCCAAGGCCCAATCCAGGGCTTCCCTAGTTGTTCAGCTGGTAAAGAATCCACCTGTAATGCAGGAGACCCTGCTTCGATTCCTAGGTCAGGAAGTTCCCCTGGAGAAGGGATAGGCTACCACTCCATAATCTTGGGCTTCTTTGGTGGCTCAGATGGTAAAGAATCTGCCTGCAATGTGGGAGACCTGTGTTCGATCCCTGAGTTGGGAAGATACCCTGGAGAAGGGAACAACTACCCACTCCAGTATTCTGCTGGAGAATTCCATGGACAGAGGAGCCTGGCGGGCTACTGTTCATGGGGTCACAAAGAGTCAGACACGACTGAGTGACTAAGCGCAGCACAGCAAGTCCCAATCCTTGGTCCACTTCTCTGTCTATACTCACTCAATGGTTCTTGGCTTAGAAATCATCTATTATGTGTCTAGATTCAGACCCATCTCCTGAACTCCAGATTTACGTACCCATCTGCTGATTTGGTATCCTCACTTGGAAATCCAGTAGAAATCTAGGGTGTACATGTGCAAAAACAAACTTCCGATCTTGCAAGCCTGCATCCATCTTGGCTGATGGCAACAAGATGAAAACTTCAGTCATTCTTGGTTTATAACACTGAGCAAAATTTACAGTGTAGGTTAAAATGTAGATATAGTGATTTCCAGGGTTTCCCAAGTGGCGCTAGTGGTAAAGAGCCTGCCTGCCAATGCAGGAGGCGTAAGAGATGTAGGTTCGATTCCTGGGTCAGGAAGATCCCCTGGAGGAGGGCATGGCAACCTACTCCACTATTCTTGCCTGGAGAATCACATGGACAGAGGAGCCTGGTGGGCGACAGTCCATAGGGTCGCATAGAGTTGGACATACTGCAGCAACTAAGCACACACAGCGATTTCCAAGAATGTATCTTATACCTGCACATGTGCTTACGTAGTTGTGAATACAGGACCTTTATTATAGTGTTAACTTGTGGCAAAGGCTGAACTTGAATGACAACCAGTAGGACACTGGTTAAATTATGATACATTATTCACTGAAATATCATGCAGCCAATTAGGAAGATTGTATATAAGAGCTCTGTATAATTATGTGGCATGATACCCAGCATACAGTGTTAGAAGCAAAAACGAAGTACTAAACAATGCCATTTGTGGCAAGAGAGGCTTCTGTGTGCTATTTCACTTGATTAGCAATGACTTTCTCTAGAGGAAAACAAAAGAAACTGGTGACTGACCTGTGGAGAGGGGAACTAGGGACTCTGTGTACAGTAGTAAAAACACTCATTTTACCAGAAATCTTTCTTGTACTTCTGAATTCTTCACCATGTACGTATGTACACCCAATGGTTTTTCAAAAAGTAAGAGAAATGTAGGTCTTCTAACTTCTCCAAACCTCGCCAAAAACTTACCTGACTTTTAGTTAAATGAATAGAATCTGGTTTGTGGGACATGCTCTTAGATATTTGGGCCACAAAAGGCACTTTCATAAATTTTACTTTAGTGTTGTTCTTTGGGCTTTATCCAGAGTTTTATGAAGAACAACCACAAGAGCTACTTCTCTCTGGTGTAAAATTATCAAGGGCATTGTTCATTCTGTGGTTCAACATCCCCTGCATAAGGGCCTGTTGTGAAAACTTTATTCTAGAATGCAGTACCTGGAAGATCACTGTGTCTCTTGAGGAACTGAGGGTGGCCCTTGTGATTACAAGACCTTTGTGCTTTGTCATATGCTTTGCATTTTTCTTCCTTTGCCAGAAAGTGTAGATTTCTTAGCTTGGTGCAAAAGTAATTGCGGTTTCAAATCTTGAATTTTGAAACATTATAACTAGGCTCAAATACACCTTTATTAATCAAAATAACCATTACAATCAACACATTTTTGCCAATGAGAAATATTTGCTTATTCCTATAGCATAAAAATGCATGCTTCAGGATTCAGTGAACTCTTGGGAAGCATTTTGTGCCTCCTTCTGGTTGTGGAAACAAAGTTGTTGAGATGCTTTAAGTGGTAGTCAGTTGGCAAGCAGTCAGGTGAATATGGTGGGTGAGGCAAAACTTTGTAGCCCATTCATTCCACTTTCGAAGCATTGGTTGTGTGATTTGTAGTCAGGTGTCGCGGAGAATTGGGCCCTTTCTGTTGACCAACGCCGGCTGCAAGTGTTGCAGTTCTCAGTGCATCTCATCAATTTGCTTCTTTGCTTTCTGAGCAAACTTCTCAGATGTAATGGTTTCACCAGGATTCAGAAGGCTGTCATGGATCAGACCAGCAACAATGACCATGATATTTTTTTGGTGCAAGTTTGGCTCTAGGAAGTGCTTTAGAGCTTCTTCTCAGTCCATCCACTGAGCTGGTCATCTCTGGTTGCTGTATAAAATCCACTTTTCATCATACATCACAATCCCATCGAGAAATGGTTCGCTGTTGTGTAGAATAAGAGAAGACAACACTTCAAAATGATGATTTTTTAAATTTGCAGTCAGTTCACAAGGCACCCACTTATCGAGCTTTTTCACCATTCCAATTTGCTTCAAATGCCCAACGACTGTAGAATGGTTGACATTGAGTTCTTTGGCAACTTCTTATGTAGTTAAGATCAGCTACAGTGACCAAGCTTTCAGTTGGTCACTGTCAACTTGTGATGGCTGGCCACTACACTCCTCATCGTCAAGGCTCTCCTCTCCTTTGCAAAACTCCTTGAACCACCACTGCATTGTATGTTCGTTAGCAGTTCCTGGGCCAAGTGCATTGTTGATGTTGAGAGTTGTCTCTGCTGCTTTACAACCCATCTTTTTAGAAAAAGAAAATCACTTGAATTTGCTTTTTGTCTAACATCATTTCCATAGTCTAAAGTAAATATAAAATACACAGCAGATAATAAGTCATTAGCAAAAAAAATAGAAATGCTCATTAAAATGATGTATAAACATAACCACATTTATTTAAGAATATATTCCAATATCAAATGGCAAATTTCAATAATGCAAAAACAAAAATTACATTTTCACCAACCTAATATATATGAATTTATTTCTTTATAGTCTGTGTTGGTCCAAAAAAAAAAAAAAGTGATTTACATAAATAGAAGAAGAAGAAGTTTTTACTGGACAAGAAAACATGAAGCTGAAGAAAATAGAAGAAACCTCATGTGGCATATTTTCTTTTTCCTTTTCAGAACACTGTATTGTGATTTTATTTTATAATACAACTATTCTCTTAGAGGTAAGGTGAGCATAATGAAATTTTTAACCTAGATACTAAAATTTTCCAAATATTTTCATTCTTCCGCAAGCCAGAAAGGCTTCTGTAGGTTTAACTTACTCTGCACAGCCCTAAGCTGTGCACTGAGAAAAAAATACTTCTGATAATATAATTTCATAATCAAGTTATACATATTGGTTTATAGTAAATAAAGGAGACCATGTCTACTAAAGAAGTGTAAGCAAAACCTGTAAAAGTCCCTTATCTTTGTCTTAATTCCTTTAAAATAACATGAAAAGGTTTTAATTAGAAAACTTGATTTTCTATGGTAGACATCCTTGTTTTATTTTTTAATTTAATTTTATTTTTAAACTTTACAATATTGTATTGGTTTTGCCAAATATCGAAATGAATCCACCACAGGTGTACATGTGTTCTCCATCCTGAACCCTCCTCCCTCCTCCCTCCCCATACCATCCCTCTGGGTTGTCCCAGTGCACCAGCCCCAAGCATCCAGTATCGTGCATTGAACCTGGACTGGCGACTCATTCCGTATATGATATTATACGTATTTCAATGCCATTCTCGCAAATCATCCCACCCTCTCCCTCTCCCACAGAGTCCAAAAGACTGTTCTATACATCAGTGTCTCTTTTGCTGTCTCATATTCAGGGTTATTGTTACCATCTTTCTAAATTCCATATATATGCATTAGTATACTGTATTGGTGTTTTTCTTTCTGGCTTACTTCACTCTGTATAATAGGCTCCAGTTTCATCCACCTCATTAGGCCTTATGATCCAGCAATCCCACTGCTGGGCATACACACTGAGGAAACCAGAATTGAAAGAGACACATGTACCCCAATGTTCATCGCAGCACTGTTTATAATAGCCAGGACATGGAAGCAACCTAGATGTCCATCAGCAGATGAATGGATAAGAAAGCTGTGGTACATATACACAATGGAGTATTACTCAGCCATTAAAAAGAATACATTTGAATCAGTTCTAATGAGGTGGATGAAACATCCTTGTTTTAATATACACTCCAGAAAATTGCGGGGGAGAGGGAAAGCTTTCTTTGAGAATTGGTAACTTGGTCAGCAGCTAGTTAGAGTATTTATACTCAAACATCTTTTAGATAAAATGAATTACTTGTAGATTATTCTCTTGTAGATGCCACCAAACCAGGCAGACTCATAAATACCAAATAAGAATTCTTTTTAACACTTTCTCTTTTATTAATCTATTTTTATTTGTATTTAGCTACAGTTGACATGTAGCATTATATTCATTTCAGGTGTATAACATAATGATTTGATATTTGTATATATTGCAAAATGACCACCATAGTAAATCTAGTTCATCACTATACATAGTTACAAATTTTTCTTGTGAAGAAAACTTTAAAGTTCTATTCTCTTAGCAACTTTCAAATATACAATACAGAATTATTAGCTATAGCAACTTTCAAATATACAATACAGAATTATTAGCTATAGCAACTTTCAAATATACAATACAGAATTATTAGCTATAGTCCCCAAGTTGTACATTATATATCTACAACTTATTTATTTTATAACTGTGGGTTTCCACTCTTTAATCCCCTTCACCCCCTTCACCCACTTTCCACACTACCTCCCACTTCTCCTCCCCCCCTCTGGTAACCAGCAATCTGTTCTCTATATCCATGAACTCAGTTTGTTTGTTCATACTTTGGTTTGTTTTGTTTTAGATACCACATATTAGTGAGATCATACAATATTCGTCTTTCTCTGGCTGACTTATTTCACTTAATATAATGTCCTCAAGGCCCATCCATGCTACTGCACATGGTAGGATTTCCTTCTTTTTTATAGCTGAATAATACTCCATTGTGTATGTATATGTATATACATACTTTCTCTAGTCATTTATCCATTGATGGACACTTAGGTAGCTTCCAGAGCTTGGTTATTATAAATAATGCTGCAGTGAACATGAGTGAGTGAAAGTCGCTCAGTTGTATCTGACTCTTTGCGACCTCATAGACTGTATAGTCCATGGAATTCTCCAGGCCAGAATACTGGAGTGGGTAGCCTTTCCCTTCTCCAGGGGATCTTTCCAACCCAGGGATCAAACCCAGGTCTCCCACATTGTGGGTAGATTCTTTACCAGCTGACCCACGAGGGAAGCCCAAGAATACTGGAGTGGGTAGCCTTCTCCAGGGGATCTTCCCAACCCAGGAATTGAACTGGGGTCTCCTGCATTGCAGGCGGATTCTTCACCAACTGAGCTATGCAGTGAACATGGGGGTGCATAATCTTTTCAAGGTAATGTTTTGTTTCTTTCACATAAATACCCAGTAGTGGAATTGCTGGATCATACAGTAATTCTATTTTAAATTTTTCGAGGAAGCTCCATACTATTTTCCATAGTGGCTGCACCAGTTTATTAATACATTCCCATTAACAAGTACACAAGGGTTCCTTCCACATCCTCAGCAATACTTACTATTTCTAGTCTTTTTGATAATAGCCATTCTAACAGTTGGGAGGTGATATGTCATTGTGGATTTGATTTGCATTTTTCTATTGATTAGTGATTTTGAGCATCTTTTCATGTGCCTGTTGTCCATCTTTGGAAAAATGTCTATTCAGATCCTCTGTCTTTGAAAAAAATGTCTTTCAGATCCTCTGCTCACTTTTTAATAGAATTATTTGCATTTTTTGCCATTGAGTTTTATGAGTTCTTTATATATTTTGGATATTAACCCCTTATTATATATGATTTGCAAAAATTTTCTCCCATTTGGTAGGTTGACTTTTCATTTTGCTTTCTGATTTCCTTTGCTGTGAAGAAGCTTTTTAGTTTGATGTAGTCTCACTTGTGTATTTTTTCTTTTGTTGCCTTTGCTTTTGGTATCAAATCTAAAAATCACCAAGACTTAGGTCAAGGAGTTTGTGGCCTATGTTTTCTTATTATAAGAGTGTGACAGTTTCAGGTAATGTTCAAATCTTTGATCCATTTTGCATTAATTTTCATGTATGGTAAGATAGTGGTCCAGTTTCATTCTTGTGCATGTGACTATCCAGTTTTTCCAACACCATTTATTGAAGACACTGTAGTGTATGTTTTTGTGCTCCTTTCTTATAAATTGACCCTATATGTGTGGGGTTTTCTTCAAGGATTTCTATTCTATTCCATTGATCTATGTGCCTGTCTTTAATGCCAATACTATACTCTTTTGATTACTCTGATTTTGTAATACAATTTGAAATCAGGGAGTATGACACCTCCCATTTTTTTTCTTCTTTCTCAAGACTGCTGTGGCTACTCAGAGTCTTTTATGGTTCCATACCTATTTTAGGATTTTTCTATTTCTGTGGAAAATGCCTTTGGAATTTTGATAGGAATGTATTGAATCAGTAGATTGCTCTGGGTAGTGTGGACATTTTAACAATATTAAATCTTCCAACCCATGAGCACAGACTATCTTTCCATTTATTTGTATCTTCAATTTCTTTCATTAGTATCTGATGAAAATCTTTTTCTGATGCTTTCTTAAACAGAAGATGCTGATATGATGTGAATATTGCTTAATAATTTAAGCTCATCAGTAAAACCAATGACTATTCTGTGTTCAGTAGATGTTCTCCTATTGCCAGAAATACAGCATTGAAGCCATCTTTACAAAGGTGCTGTCTTTTTTCCTGTGCATGCAAATCAAATTATCATAATTATTAGAACTATGTAGAAGAATATTCAGTAAGTTCTAAGTTCTTAGCTATGTGTATTTTTACATGGGTTCCAGATTTCTATTTACTTGTCTTTGGGACAGTTATTCCACAGGCCTCCTTTGGCATTCTTCTTGATTTTTCACTATGTTCAAATGTTCAAATAGCTAGAAATCCAATATCCAGTAATTGGGAAGGGATGTAGGAGAGGAGGAAAGTGCTGCTGACTGGAGTGCTCATTAAGACTAGTCAAGTGGACAGATAGCACAGGAATTGAATGCCTCACCTTTTATACTCATTAATCCTGATTATATTATAATGAATATAAAGAGTGTAAACTCACAGAAAACTGCCCATTCAGTCTTTGATTACCTGTTCTGTAGGAAACATGACATCAGGCCCGGTAGGGGACACCTGCTCACCAACCCTGCACACATTTACATGAACCCCCTACCAGGTCCAAAACTCCATCCCTCTTCAAGGACATTTTGACGCTGAGGTTGTTGGCCATTTCTTTTTTTAGTAATTAACTGTGCCTTCTCTTTCTGTGGATAATATTTAAACTATGATTTTTAATATTTCAAAAAAAACAACTTTTTATGCAAGGAAATAGAGGGAAACAACAGAATGGGAAAGACTAGAGATCTCTTCAAGAAAATTAGAGGTACCAAGGGAACATTTCATGCAAAGATAGGCTCAATAAAGGACAGAAATGGTATGGACCTAACAGAAGCAGAAGATATTAAGAAGAGGTGGCAAGAATACACAGAAGAACTGTACAGAAAAGATCTTCACAACCCAGATAATCACAATGGTGTGATCACTGACCTAGAGCCAGACATCCTGGAATGTGAAGTCAAGTGGGCCTTAGAAAGCATCACTACGAACAAAGCTAGTGGAGGTGATGGAATTCCAGGTGAGCTATTTCAAATCCTGAAAGATGAGTGCTGCACTCAATATGCCAGCAAATTTGGAATTTGAACTGTGAACTTCCAGATGTCCAAGCTGGTTTTAGGAAAGGCAGAGGAACCAGAGATCAAATTGCCAACATCCGCTGGATCATCGAAAAAGCAAGAGAGTTCCAGAAAAACATCTATTTCTGCTTTATCGACTATGCCAAAGCCTTTGACTATGCGGATCACAATAAACTGTGGACAATTCTGAAAGAGACGGGAATACCAGACCACCTGACCTGCCTCTTGAGAAACCTATATGCAGGTCAGGAAGCAACAGTTAGAACTGGACATGAAACAGCAGACTGGTTCCAAACAGGAAAAGGAGTATGTTAAGGTTGTATATTGTCACCTTGCTTATTTAACATATATGCAGAGTACATCATGAGAAACGCTGGGCTGGAAGAAGCACAAGCTGGAATCAAGATTGCCGGGAGAAATATCAATAACCTCAGATATGCAGATGATACCACCTTTATGGCAGAAAGTGAAGAAGAACTAAAAAGCCTCTTGATGAAAGTGAAAGAGGAGAGTGAAAAAGTTGGCTTAAAGCTCAACATTCAGAAAACGAAGATCATGGCATCTGGTCCCATCACTTCATGGGAAATAGATGGGGAAACAGTGGAAACAGTGTCAGACTTTATTTTTTGGGGCTCCAAAATCACTGCAGATGGTGATTGCAGCCATGAAATTAAAAGACACTTACTCCTTGGAAGGAAAGTTATGACCAACCTAGATAGCATATTCAAAAGCAGAGACATTACTTTGCCAACAAAGGTCCATCTAGTCAAGGCTATGGTTTTTCCATTAGTCATGTATGGATGTGAGAGTTGGACTGTGAAGAAAGCTGAGTGCCAAAGAATTGATGCTTTTGAACTGTGGTGTTGGAGAAGACTCTTGAGAGTCCCTTGGACTGCAAGGAGATCTAATCAGTCTATCCTAAAGGAGATCAGTCCTGGGTGTTCATTGGAAGGACTGATGCTGAAGCTGAAACTCCAGTACTTTGGCCACCTCATGCGAAGAGTTAACTCATTGGAAACGACCCTGATGCTGGGAGGGACTGGGGGCAGGAGGAGAAGGGGATGACAGAGGATGAGATGGCTGGATGGCATCACCGACTCGATGGGCATGAGTTTGGGTAAACTCTGGGAGTTGGTGATGGACAGGGAGGCCTGGCGTGCTGTGATTCATGGGGTCCCAAAGAGTCGGACACGACTGAGCGACTGAACTGAACTGAACTGAAGGAAGGTTGGTTTTGTTTTTGTACAAAGTTGAGAAGATGCTATTTCCTATTCTAAACACTAGGGGGAGACCTTGTTTTCTCTTGAGGCACTGGAAACTGACTCCCAGTCGACTAGCTCTGAATTCAATTTATTTTCAACACAAGTGAATTAGTGTGAGATTTTTATATCTATAAAAATAAAATGAAGATACATGACAACTAAATGCAATGTAGTATGTCCTAAAAGAGAAAAAGAACATAAAGCAAAAAACTAAGGAAATCAGAATCACAGATGGACTTTAGTTATTCAGTTCAGTTCAGTCGCTCAGTTGTGTCCAACTCTTTGCAACCCCACGGACTACAGCACACCAGACCTCCCTGTCCATCACCAACTCCTGAAACCTACTCAAACTCATGTCCATCACATCAGTGATGCCATCCAACCATCTCATCCTCTGTCGTCCCCTTCTCCTCCTGCCCTCAATCTTTCCCAGCATCAGGGTCTTTTCCAATGAGTCAGTTCTTCGCATCAGGTGGCCAAAGGATTAGAGTTTCAGCTTTAGCATCAGTCCTTCCAGTGAATATTCAGGACTGATTTCCTTTAGGATGGACTGGTTGGATCTCCTTGCAGTCCAAGGGACTCTCAAGAGTCTTCTCCAACACCACAGTTCAAAAGCATCAATTCTTCAGCTCAGCTTTCTTTATAGTCCAACTCTCACATCCATACATGACCACTGGAAAAACTATAGCTTTGACTAGACAGACCTTTTTGGCAAAGTAATGTCTCTGCTTTTTCATATGCTGTCTAAGTTGGTCATAGCTTTTCTTCCAAAGAGCAAGAGTCTTTTAATTTCATGGCTGCTGTCACAATCTGCAGTGATTTTGGAGCCCCCCAAAATAAAGTCTGTCACTGTTTCCACTGTTTCCCCATCTATTTCCCATGAAGTGATGGGACTGGATCCCATGATCTTAGTTTTCTGAATGTTGAGTTTTAACCCAGGGTTTTCACTCTCCTCTTTTACTTTCATCAAGAGGCTCTTTAGTTCCTCTTCACTTTCTGCTATAAGGGTGGTGGTATCTGCATATCTGAGGTTATTGGTATTTCTCCCGGTAATCTTGATTCCAGCTTTTGCTTCTTCCAGCTCAGCATTTCTCATGATGTATTCTGCATGTAAGTTAAATAAGCAGGGTGACAATATACAGCCTTGACATACTCCTTTCCCTCTTTGGAACCAGTCTGTTGTTCCATGACCAGTTCTAACTCTTGCTTCCTGACCTGCATACAGATTTCTCAAATGGCAGGTCAGGTGGTTTAGTTATTAATAATGTATTAATATTGGTTCATTAACTGTGATAAATAGATCATACTAATATAAGATGTTAGCAAGAGGAGATAGTGAGCATCATGTATGTGGGAACATAGTATCTTTGTAGCGGTTCTGTAAGTCTATAAACTGTTCCAAAATAAGTTTATTCTAAAAAATACATTTTAGGGGACTTTGCTGGTTTTCCAGCGCAGGGGGTGAAGGTTTGATTACTGATCAGGGAGTTAAGATCCCATGTGCCTCGTGACCAAAGAACCAAAACACAAAACAGGAGCAGTACTCTAACAATTCATTAAAGACTTTGAAAATGGTCCACATTTAAAATTTTTTAAATAAATTTAAATATATACATATTTAAAAGTGAGACCAGAACCTAATTTCCCATCTTTTTCAGAACCATGGAAAATACTTTCAAAGCAGTATATTTTCTAGGCAAGTTGAATACTAGAAATAGGAACTTTGTTAATTGAGCTATAAATATGTGAGGATGTAATTAAATAGGATTAGAAACATTTAAAGAAACTTAACAAAAGTCTGCTCAGTTTTCTTGAGGAGCTATCAGAGAGTTCCTCTTTGATATGTGTTGCTACATGGCAACCAGGCTTCCATGGTGGCTCAGAAGTTAAAGCGTCTGCCTCCAATGTGGGAGACCCGCGTTCGATCCCTGGGTTGGGAAGATCCCCTGGAGAAGGAAATGGCTACCCACTCCAGTATTCTTGCCTGGAGAATCCCATGGACAGAGGAGCCTGGCGGGCTACAGTCCACAGGGTCGCAAAGAGTCGGACACGACTGAACAACTTCACTTCACTTCACTTCACATGGCAACCACCTAGGAAGAATTTCTGTCAATCCTAGTCAGACCTCTCTCATATGCTCTATTTTCTATTTCTCATAGGAAGTCTTACATTTCTATTTTCTCTCTCAAACCTGTGTCCCTGGATTGACTACTCCTTTCCCTCTCCCTGGCCTTCTCCGTATTCCCTCTTTAGGAACTATGTATTCCTCCCTTCAGATCGTGCAGCCCCCACTTCCTATCTAAAGCCTCGGATTCCTTCCGGGTGGAGGGATCCCACGGGCTTGGGGATCTATGGTGGTCAGCAGAGTGTGTATCATCATTCTTGTCCTTCTCCTTCACTTGGACATAAGGTAGAGTTGCATGTCCCTGTCTGTCCCTTGCTTCAGCCAATGGAACCTGAGCAGAAATGACACGTTATTTCTGGATAGAAGCTTTTTATAGCTCGTCTGTAACTCTCCATTTTTCCTTCCCCTACCAGAGAAAACACTGTCATTCCAGATGATAAGGAATACCTCTGCTTGCAGGCTTCAGTGGGGAGCCCCAGGCAACCCATGGGACATACATACAGCATGAGAAAGGAAAATATGTTTGTGTTTATAAGCCACTGAGATTTCAGGGTCGTTGAACAACATAACCCAGCTCGTCTTGACCATCCACCAGCTCTCCCAGCAAAGCATATTGTAACCTTCCCTGTTTTGTATATGAAAAAAACAGAAGACTAGAAGATTAATATCACTCAGCTACAAATTTAGACCCAGGAAGTATGGCTCTAGCATCTGTGCCCTTCATAACCATCCCACAGAAACTCTCAGGAGTCTACCTTCCGTTTCCTTGCCCTGAGCAGTCATCCTGCTGCTCCTGTCTGCCAGGTGGCTTCCTCTGCCTGCTGTATCGCTGTTGCCTGGAGACTAGCCTGGTTAGAACCCTTCCCTGGATCCGTGGCTTTTCTTTCTTAGTTTACTCCCTCATTTTGTGGAAGCTTTCTAAGAGGCTCATAGGCAAGGAAACATGGGAGGTTAACTTTTGGAGGGCTTGAATTTTAAAGAATAGTTTATTCTTCTCTCACTGTGATGGTTAATTTTATGTGTCGCCATGGTTGGGCCACAGTGTCCAGATATGTATCCAGTGGTTTTCTGGATGTTTCTCCGAGAATGTGTTTAGATGAGATTCAACAAACATAAACAGCACATTAAAAAGCAGAGATATTACTTTGCCAACAAAGATCCATATGGTCAAAGGTATGGTTTTTCCAGTAGTCTTTTATGGATGTGAGAGTTGAACCATAAAGAAGGCCGAGCACCGAAGAATTGATGGTTTTGAACTGTGGTGTTGGAGAAGACTCTTGAGAGTCCCTTGGGCTGCCAGGAGATTAAACCAGTCCATCCTAAAGGAAATCTATCCTGAGTATTCATTGGAAGGACTGATGCTGAAGTTAAAGCTCCAATACTTTGTCCACCTGATGTGAAGAGCCAGTTCATTAGAAAAGACCCTGATGCTGGGAAAGGTTGAAGGCAGGGGAAGAAGGGGATGACAGGACAAGATGGTTGGATGGCATCATTGACTTAATGGACAGGAGTTTGAGCAAGCTCCGGGAGATGGTGAAGGACAGGGAAGCCTGGCATGCTGCAGTCCATGGGGTCACAAAGAGTCAAACACCACTGAGCAACTGAACAACAACAACAACAACAAATATTTGTGTAGCTGGATGTTCTGTCAATCTCTGCTTCTTTGTAGTGATGCTATCAGCTAGGAATGCCTGACGCACTCATGTAGTCTGTATACTACTTCTGGGGACCCCCACTGACATTTCCCTGACTGGAGCCAGTGTGTGGCTATTCTGTCCCTCATGGTTCTTGCTATGATCAGAAGACACATTAAGCAAACACCATGAGGAAACTTTGAAGCACGATGTATTATTCACAGATCCTGGAGGTTACATGGCACACCCAGTGCCACTCACAGAGGTCAAAGGTAGACAGAGCGGGAGAGGGTACAGATCTGAGGTTCTGTCTCAATTGGGGTCTGAGAGTAAGGTGACTAGTAGATGTCTAGTCACCCTTGGTGGTCTGCTCGTGCTCAACAGAAGAAGGCTGGAAAGCTGACTGGAAGCTTGAGCGCAAGAGTGGGATTTGTCTTCCCTTTAGGGGGACCTGGCTGGGAGAGCCCAGGATCATTATCTTCTGACTCTAACTGCCAAGTTCTGGGAACCAAATGGAGGAAAGAAGGCTAGGGTAGTATAGTATGTTGTGTGCACACGTTCACCTATCATTTTTGCTCCTTGTATTTGTACCCTCCGCTGTGTCTGCTATCCCCCACTACAGACAGTCTTTTACCCTCTCCAGAGAGGAAACCTCTAGTTCCCAGGAGATTGTCTTGAGACCTAAACTGGGGAATAGACCTGCACATTAACTCCTCCTCTTCTTCCTCCAGTTTCTCCTCATCCTTACTCTTGCTCCTTTTCCTCTCTGGACAAAAAAAAAAAAAAAAAACACTTTACTCAGATATAATATGCATACAGAGAAATGCACTGATTTTCAGAGTGGACCTGCCTAACTGCTTCTCAAACAAGAGCAGATGTTTGAGATGGCCCATCTCTCACACCATCTTTAAGTATGTGGTACTGCCCATTCTTGAGCCTGGGGGGTTCTGGGGTGTGAATTGAGTTAGTAGTGCAATCAAACCCCAGTCTGAGTCAGGGGCCTGGTTCTGGCTACTAATTTTCTCAGAAGACATATCTTTCCCTTCTTTTTTTCTTTCCCAGTGCCAGGACTGAGACAAACAAGTTGTATTTCTTCATGCTTTGCCTTGGTTAAGGGCAGAGAGTTTTCTGTCCTACCTTTGTGAGGAGGGTGTGGCCATTCAGGTTCTTGACTTTTTGTGAGGGTCTGGCTGTCATCTCCCATCCCCAGTGTCTTATCCTCCAGAAGCCCCCATGCAACTTCACCCTAGGGTTTTGGGTTCCTAGTTCTTGTAAATGCTTTCAATAAAGCATGGACTTCAGCACTGGTTCACTATTCTATGGTCTTGATTCCAAGGACAGTTATTGTATTGAATTTAACAGTTTTGGTATTTTGTAACTAAAGGGGTTTTTAGGATATTTATTCCATAGTATTGCTGGGAGCAATTCATTTTGTTAAATCCTATTCACCTTTACAGGCTCAATTCAAAGGTCACCTCTTATATAAAAGCCTCCCACGTTTTCCTGGACAAGTAGACCTGCCTCTGAGCTTCTGTGGTCCCCTGTGGCACTCCCCCTCCAGGGCTGTAACTCACTTAACTCACTTGGAAGGCTGCTTTATCTGTGTGCTCACACCTCTCTCTCCACTGCCTGTTATGAGCTATTCAGGGAAAACACTTCCAGATGCACCTCTTATTAGTGTCTGCAGCTAGCTTAGAGCCTACCACCTGAAGGGTAATTAATACTCACCGAATTAAAAGAAAGGCAATTAATAATGTGCTGGTGCCATAGTTCAAATTCTGATGTGGCTCCTGTCACATTTGAAAGGAGGTATTAGACATCCACATATTTAATGCAAACCCATAAATGGCAACCCACTCCAGTATTCTTGCCGGTAGAATCCCATGGACAGAGGGGCCTGGTGGGCTACAGTCCATGGGGTCACAAAGAATTCGTCACAACTGAAGCAACTTCGCACGCACTTGGCGCACACACGTGCAAACGGGTGCCTCCATTCTGTCCCTGAAACATGCCACGTTCGTTCTCCTCTCAAGGTCTTTGCATTACTGTCCTCCTGCTGGGAACATTCTTCCTCTGGATGTTTACATGGTTTCCACCCTCCCCTTCTACGGATCGCAACTAGACTGTTACCTCCAGAGGAGACCAGGCTCCCCTAACCACCCCTGCCCATGTGCCCAGTCATAGTATCCTGTTTTTTCTTCCTAATAGTATTTATTACAACATATAATTCTATAATAAACTAAAATTAACTTTCTTATTTGTGTTTAAAAAATAAACACATAAATGCCATCTATGTAGTAGCATCCCCAGAACCTAGAACAGTGCCCCAAATAATTTGCTGACTATCTGCCTAGCCTGATATGTACAGGTGCAAGAGATTTTAAGACAATGAATAACTGGTCCTCACAGGTTCATTGAAAAGTTTATTTGATCAAAAATTGATCTTCTTTAGGACAGAAGTATCAAATAGATGACATCTTTTACAGTGCGTTGACCAAGGAAATACTTGTGGCCAAAATGATGTGGTCTTTTATATTTGCTTCAAATTATTCCTTATAATACAAAAATCCTTATAATTGCTGCTGGGTACATGAAGGCTCACTGAGCTAGGCTCTCTACTTGTATGTAAGTTCGAAATTTTTTGAAATAGTATGTAAAAGAAAAGGTAAAATGCATTTTGGGCTTCAATGGTGGCTCAGATGGTTAAAAAATCTGTCTGCAATGCAGAAGATCCAGGTTTGATCCTTGGGTCAGGAAGGTCCTCTGGAGAAGGAAATGGAAAACCACTGTAGTATTCTTGCCTGGAAAATTCCATGGACAGAGGAGCCTGGCAGGCTACAGTCCATGGGGTCGCAAAGAGTTGGACATAACTGAGTGACTAACACTTACACTTTCAAAATGCATTTGGCAAAAAAGGGGGGGAAATTATCTTCATTTGGATCACTTTTGAGATTTTTCTATGGCTGTTGTGGACAAGTAGTACTATCTGCCCCTTTCTAGGCCAAAATCATCTAAGTTATACTCTGTAATTTGGACCTCACTGGTCATTTAATCATGTGTTAGGGCAGATTTAACCTTGTTTCCTAAGTACAGCCCTGGCTTTTCTATAGCTCGTACCAGCTTTGCTCCATTTAGTCATACAGTTAGTTCAGATCCTTCAAGGTGGAATTTTGGTTCAGCCCATCCACTTCTAAAGGATGCACACCTGCTTATCCCTACACCTTTGCTGAAGTAGTTTGTGTGCTTGGTAGGAAGGAGGACGAGATTGTAGGCGAGGGAGAACACAATGCAGTGGGATCTAGAAATGGGGCGACACACAAGCGCCACGGGGTGAGAAGAGGGTCGGCCTGAGTGGTGGGACAAAGGTGAAAAAAGGCAAAGTGGAAAGCCTCAGAAATAGCTTGGACCAGCTTTGACATTCCGTCCAGTGTCCGCTTTGCCAAGAATTGGTCTGAAAAGATGCAGTTCCTCCCTTATCTTGGTGAGAGATCTTGGTGAAAATGGGGGAAGGAAGGAGGCTGGAGGTGGCTTTTTTTTTTTTTTTTTTTCCTGGAACAAGAGCTTCTTACTAGACAAGGAACACAGGAAAGCAAAGCACAGATTTCTCCTTCAGCTCTAGGAATGTTATAATCTCTGTGGCCCAGGGACCACACTGCCTTTTGCCCACCTGCTCCGGGAAGCCAGGTCATGGTACAAGCTCTAGATGCTAAATAAACGTTCTTTGGAAGTGGCCTGACCTAGTCTAGCCACACATGTGCACAGCTTCCAGCAGTGAGCCTTCAGCTCTGGTGTGCAAAGGGGTTTGTTAAAAATGCTGGCCAGCCCTCCCTCAGAGGTTCAGATTCATCAGATTTGATGCAGGGTCCATGTATCTACTTCCTCATCTAGCACCTCCGGTAACCTAATAAAGGAGATTTGTGGATCACTCTTTTATACAATTGGCTTTTAGAAAATAATGATAATAATTACCAGTTACTAAATGTCCACTGTGAGCTAGGTATTGTGCTAATCCCCTATGTGTATTATTTTTCTTAGTCCTCACAACAGTGCAGCAGCTAGTCCAGTACAGTTATTAGAGGAGGACATAGATTCAGAGGGCAGCTGAAATTTGTAACTGGTGAGCCCTGGACTGTAAATTCAATGGACTCTGATTTCAAAGCCTGTGCTCCTTCATCAAACTGTGAATCCTCTGTTGATTCCCTAATACCTTGCTACTCAAAGTGTGGTCCTTGGAGGAGCCTGGGAGTTGATTGGCAATGAAGGATCTTATGTCCCAGACCCTGGGAATTAAAATCTGTCTTTTAACAAGACCTCCAGGTGATGTCTATAAACATTAAAATGTGAGAAGCACGATTCTCATCTATTTTATTTATTCATTTTTACCCCATCTCATGGACTTCCCCTATGGCTCAGCTGGTAAAGAATCCCCTCACAATGCATGAGACCTGGGTTCAATCCCTAGATTGGGAAGATACTCTGGAAAAGGGAAAGGGTACCCACTCCAGTGTTCTGGCCTGGAGAATTCAATGGACTGTATAGCCATGGGGTCACAAAGAGTCAGACACAACTGAGTGACTTTCACTTTCACCCCATCTCATGGGGGCTTCCCAAGTGGTGCTGGTTGTAAAGAACCTGTCTGCCAATGCAGGAGACACAAGAGACTCAGGTTTGATCTATGGGTTAGAAGAGTACAGCAAACCACTCCAGTACTCTTGCCTGGAGAATCCCATGGACAGAAGAGCCTGGCGTGCTATGTATGGTTCATAGGTTGCACAGAGTAGCAGATGACTGAAACAACTTTGCATGCACACACGCCCCCAGTCTCATGCCAATATAAATTAGAGGCATAGTCTCCTGTTACATATCATGGAGATATCTTATATCTAGGGAATGCGATTCATATTGGTTTATTGATTCATATTGGTTTAATTCATCCATTCAACTAGATTTAACT
This sequence comes from Bos grunniens, assembly GCF_055505025.1. Lineage (NCBI taxonomy): Eukaryota > Metazoa > Chordata > Mammalia > Artiodactyla > Bovidae > Bos > Bos grunniens. The sequence continues at coordinate 51,321,041 of NC_141170.1, read as the reverse complement.
GAACCTTTTTTTATTTTTTTGGCAGATTGGTTAAATTTCGTTCATTTTTCTCCCCTGGTTGCACCATGTGGCTTGTGGATCTTAGTCCCCCGACCAGGGATTGAACCAAGGTCCGGCTTAAAGCACCGTATCCTAACACCTGAGCCACTAGGGAGTTCCCTGAACCAGTTTTATTATTCTCACCCAAACTGTTACAACTATGTCCTATTTGTTTTCTCTGCCTCCAGTCTCTCCCACCTTCTATCCATTTTGCAAACAACTTTTTAAAAAAGCGGTGAAACATATTATAAAAACAAAATTTTGGTGGTAGATCTACCATAATTAAAGTGCAGCTACTTTTGTTGAAGTGTGTTTTGTACATGTGTGTGTGTGATGGGGATGGTCCAGGCTCTGTCTTCTTACCTACCCTCCCTTCCCAAGACACCTTCCCTGAACCCTCAAGTGTCCACAGAACACATATGACCATCCTTGCTCTAGCATTTCCCAGCCATGATCAATTATGAAGCACGTGGTCAATAATTTAGTAATAGTTAAAGTACCAAATTTGTGATAAATTTAGTTTAAAATCACCTGAAAGCATTTCAGTATGCTTTCCTGAAGATGAAAACCCCCATATCAGTTACATGCAGGAAAGTGGAATGATATCATTAAGGGTGTCATGGATTCAGGCTGGCCTTCAAATTACTACCAGAGTTTTATTAAAAAATATCACTCTCTTTGCTTAGAAGCTCAGTTCCTTACAGCCTACAGATTTAAGACTTTGGGGAAAGTGGATTCCTGACCTTCAGTGCCCACTTCTGGTCCCTCCTGGGTCCAGTAGTTCTTCCTGCCTTTGTACTTTTTGCTGCTCTTTGGTACTCTCGGTTGGGCCCTGTCTCATCTTTTTACTTTTGTCTGTGAGTTGCAGAAATCTCATCCAACTCACCTTTGTACTCTCAGGCCCTGGAAAACAATGGGATGACAAGTTATTTCTGCTTTTTTTTTTTTAACTGATGCATAGATGGTTTATAATATATAAATTTCAGGTGTACAGCAAAAGGGATTCAAATATATATATATATATATATATATATATATATATATTCTTTTCTCATTCTTTTCCATTATAGCTTATTATAAGATACCTGAGTGTAGCTCTCTGTACTATATGGTAGGTCCTTATTGTTCATCTATTTTATACATACTAGTGTGTTTCTATTAATCCCAAGCTCCTGATTTTTCCCTCCCTCCCCTCTTTTCCCCTTTGGTAGCCATAAGTTTGTTTTCTATGTCTATGAGTCTATTTCTGATTTGTAAATAAGTTCATTTGTATCATTTTTCTAGATTCCACATGTAAGTGATATTGGAATATATATATTCCTCATATAAGCGATCATATGATATTTGTCTTTGTCTACTTACTTCACTTAGTATGATCTCTAGATCCATCCATGTTGCTGCAAATGTCATTTTTTCATTCTTTTTATCACTGAATAATATTCCGTTGTATATATATCACATCTTCTTTATCCATTCAACTGTTGATGGACACTTAGATTGGTTCTATGTCTTGGCTAATGTAAATAGTGTCGCTATGAACATTGGAGTATTTCTTCCATTTTAAATGGAGCAAAGCTACCAAAGAAAGCTACCTTATATTTTCTTTCCTTTGTTCAAGGTAACCCCTAGACATATTCATTTGAGTAAAAATAAACTAGAACATGATCCTCAGGGCTCTAACTTACCATAAAGATTTTTCAAGTTCTAGTTTTTCCATATGAACAAGAATTATTTATGTTGATTCCCTAAAGAAGCGGCAGTACTTTATCACCCCAATCATTTTCCATTTGCGTGAGATACACATCAGAAATTTCCTCCTTTGTACTAAACCCAGCAGTGCACAGAGCCAAGCTTTTTAAACGGTAATTCATTAGTTTGGAAATAGGAAGTGACAAGAGGTAATTGATCTGTTTCAATTTGCTCTGGCAGGGGACAGCTTTTATTCCTTTGCCCCATGGCCCCTTTTGATTTGTGTGTGTATTTTCCTCAATTTCTTACCTTTTTTTTTTTTTCAATTCAATGGGGAGCAAATTTTAGATTATTTTAAATCACAAATGCAGACATCTCAGTCTCAACCTCTTCTTTCCTATTATAACTAAATATAGAAATTAGGCAATACCATGGTCTCCCTCCCCTGCCTGGCTCCATCTCTGCATTCTGCCCAACCTTCTTTATGCTCTGCTTCCCCTCCCCCACAGAGATTTTAATTTTGTTAAAACGTTTTTACTGCAGCTGTGACTCAAGCAGCTCAGCTAGCCGAAGAAACACAATGTCATTTAATATTCCAGTCCACAGCCCAGACAGTTTCACTTCAGGTCATTTGGAACAGAGCTGTGGCAACGGCTTTATGACAATGATTGGCAACACCCTGCTGCGGAAATCAGGCAGCCTGGAAACCCACCAGTGTGCTCTGCACACATTTCTGCTTTCACACCAGACTGCAAATCACAGCCAATTTAACTGAAGTGAGTGTGGTCACCAGATGACGATATTACACAAATGCCACTCTCTTGACTCGCCCTGTGTTGGATGGATAAGACACATCCATTCATTAAGCCATCGCCCATTCATTCAGCTATATTCAGAGTGGGTCTCTCTCAAGACAGGAACCACGACAAAGCAGTGCTCAGGACATAAAACTGCACTAGCTCAGCTCCCACTGTGACAGACCTGTGTCTACTGGAGAAGGTAGATGTCAAAAAAATATCACAGGTTGGGGAGGCCATAACGGTAACTTGGGGAACCAGAGAAGATGACACTCGACTCACAGGGAACCCAAAGGTGAGTTCCAGGGCCTCACAGAGGAAGTGAGATTTGAAGTGAATTTTGAAGGATGAACTGCCTATTACGAGATGAAGAAAAGGAGTAAGTGTATTTCTGGCTACAGAAACACATACTAAGAGCAAGAAACTGATGATGGCAGTGCCATTAACTGAGGTCAAGAATAGGGGTCGGGGGTGGAGAGGATGAATTATAGTTTATGCCATGTTTGCAGTATCTGTAGTGGATCTGGGACTAGAAGTAGAGATTGGAGAGTCATTCTCTGCAGTTCAGGGCTAAAGGCAAGTGAATGAATTAAGTCATCTAAGAATGTGTAGAGGGAGAAGGAGCCCCTGACTAAATCCTAGGAAGGGCAAGGATGTGACAAGTAACACACAAGAGAGTCTGAAGAAGAGTATAAACGGAAAATAGAAATGTGTGGTGGAGAGAAGGCACTGTTTTTATAGAAGCTGTCTTCCTCATTTTTACATCCCTAATACCTGACATTCACCCAGATATCTGATAAATAATGATTTTAGACATTATCCAATTCAATCTTATCCAAAAATGAGAATGGTAAAGCCAAAAGTTATATAATTAAGATACCCTGTCTTTTTTCATTTTTACTACGAAATATCTAGGTATGAAATTATTTCTGTTTACCATTCTCAGGACTCACTATGCTTCCTGAATCTGGAATCATTTTTTTCCAAGTCTGGAAAATCTTTAACTATTACATTTTGAAATATTACTTCTTTTGCCCTCATCTCCAGCCTCCATAAGTCCTTCTGGAATGCCCATTAGATGTAATGAGGTTTTCCAGGATTCTGTTATGGGCTTGTCTGTGTCTTTAAAAGGATGATGTTACCTTTTATGTAGCGTATCTGGGTGTTTTTTCATAAAAGAAAGATTTTCAGCTTGCAGAATCAATCATATTATCAGAAAGTAGAGGCAGGTGTGACAATTGCTATACATCTGACTGCTAATTTACATCTATTCCCAGTTCTCCGTCTTAGGCTTCAGAACCAAAGTTCATTTGCATATTGGACTCCAACTGGTCTAATATCCAAACATCCAGCATCCGATGTATTTATTTATTTACTTTATTTTGGGGCGAATCTTAGTTCCCCAACAAAGGATCAAACCTGTGTCCCCTGCAGTGGAAGCACGGAATCTTAACCACCAGACCTCCAGGGAAGTTCCTACCCAACGTATTTAAAACCTAGTCTCATACTTGCTACTTTGCCTATGATATGTAGCTCAGTTAATGTTATTACCATCCACCCAGTCTTCCAAATTAGAACCTAATTTTGCTTTTGACTCATCTCTCTCCGGCACCACAATTGTATCTTTTCTCAATTTCCATGCTTATTCTCCAGATAAATTGCCATTAATTTCCATTGGCATTACCATAATAGCCTCCTAGCTTGACTCACTGTTCTTACGCCCGTTTCTGTCCATTTACCCTAAGTTTCTGGAATTGTCTTTCTGAGTCTTGAATCTGGATATGTCATTTCCCTGCATAGAAAACTTAGCTGACTTTCTGCTGTCCACAGAATAAAGTTCAAGATCTTTACATGACAATAAAAAATTAAAAACAAAACAAACAAAAAAACAGCCCTTCATAGCTGTCTCCGCTCCGGTTTGATTCCTGGCTCGGCAAGATACCCTGGAGAAGGGATAGGCTACCCACTCCAGTGTTCATCGGCTTCCCTGGTGGCTCAGATGGTAAAGAATCCACCTGCAACATGGGAGACCTGGGTTTGATCCCTGGGTTGGGAAGATACCCTGGCGAAGGGAACAGCTACCCACTCCAGTATTCTGGCCTAGAGAATTCCATGGACAGAGGGGCCTGACAGGCTATAGTCCATGGGGTCACAAAGAGTTGGACATGACTTTCCAACTTTCACTTCACATAGCCCCTACATAATTTACCTCTCCCACTCATCTTTCTGTATTTTTTTTCTTATCCTGGCCACTTGTGTACACTCCCTGTGCTTCTGTGGAAGTTATGTACCCATGATTTTGTTCAAGGTCTTCTTTGGAATGTCCTTGCCTTCCTTCACACAATCAAAGTCTAGACACTTGTTGGTTAACCAGGCTTGGACTCCACAGCCAGAATTCATCACCACCATCTATCTCTATTTGAACTTGAATATATACAATTCATTACAATATGCCATGTATTGTAATTGACTGTTTACTTGGAGCAGCAAAGTCCTGGAGAATATGAAACAGATCTCATATCTACCTACCTCTATCATCCTGTGTGTGTTTGTGTGTATGTGTGTTAGTCACTTAGTTGTGTCCGACTGTTTGCAACCCCATGGACTGTAGCCCACCAGACTCCTCTGTCCATGGAATTCTCCAGGCAAGAATACTGGAGTGGGTTCCATTTCCTTCTCCAGGAGACCTTCTTGACCTGGGGGTCAAACCCAGGTATCCAGCATTACAGGCAGATTCTCTACCATCTGAGCTACCAGGGAAGCCCTCTACTGTCTTGAAAATTCTCACACACACACACACACACTATTAAAATATATGCCATACACACATATATACTTACATGTGTCATATATATAACAAAATATCAGATTTTCTGAAAAGTCATTTGTATTTGACCAGTTCGGAGAGAGTCAAAACAAGTATGATAAACATACTAGCACCAGTTCATAATCCCCCCATCTCCAGCCCCTGTAAGTCCTTGCAGCATGATTTTGAGAAGTGGTAAGGGGGATGCAGGGACCTTATCTACTCTCACCCAACCAATACTCTACACAAAGTAGGGCAATGGATCACAATGACAGATACCGGAAAGCAGCATCTATTAGTAATAATTCTCAGATCTATTGGATGGCAAGACTAATTCAATATTGACAGTGAGAAAAGAATACATGAAATATAAAATTGTTAACAGACCACAGTCTTGTCTTAGGATCAACACATATCATTACTCACCAAGGTTAAATTAGTAAGACGTTGTTTTTACGATTTGCTTCTTGTGTGATGGGCAGGATGCTTCAAATTATTCCAAGAGAGCTAGCTTTGAAGAAAGTTTCAAAATAATACTTCCCAAATTCAAAAATGTTAATGTTTTTCTACTTTGTATGGAGTGATGGGGGAAAAAAAAGTATTTTTAACTGAAATTCAAACTAATTAGTGGTGTCTAATTTTAATAAAACATTTTTTTAAATCTCATTTTTGCTATTTATTGTGTTTTCTGTTTAACAAGAGGTAATCTTTCAGTTGGAGGCCTTTAAAAATATCACTGGAGCTTTTCATGTTTAGATCAAATAATTCTCAGTTTAATATCCTGCTAGAGCTTTGTAGATACTGTTTATTTCTTTTCAGTTTATCAGATGACAAATGCCTCCTGATACAAGCCTTTATGCCATACAAAGACTGCTATGTGAACTCCCCAGGAAAGTCTTCTATGTATCAGAAGCCCATTGAAATATTAGGACTCCAGGAAAGCAAGACTTCTCATCTTTCTGTTTAGTTGATAGTGGTAAGAAAGTTAAAGAATAGGGGAGAATAGGTGAACAAGGATGGGACTGGTTAAAGAATGGCAGTTTAGCAAAGCAAAGAAAAAACAATCTTCTCATGTAAGGCAACCCCTATTGTTAAATCACTGAGGACTTGAGTGGAACTCTGATGGCCCTTCTGATACAGACTTTGAGATAACACACAAAGGAGGACCTGGATTAAATCAACTCTCAACTGATGCCTCCTGTAGGGACTAGGAAGTGCGCATTGGATCACGTGATGCAGGAGCAGATGAGATGGTATTTTTACAAAGATGATTGCTGGATGAGATCTGACATGTTATCAGAGCAAGCAAGATAGGCTGGGAAAAGTCATGCGAGGACACAAGGAATCAAAGCCTCAGACAAAGTAGCAGAAGGTTTGGAAGCAAAAGCTGCACAAACCAACAAAGGATCTTGAGATACCAAGATCCTTCCCACACAGGAAGTAGGTGAGTTATGCCACTCTGATGTATTCAGTAACAGCTAAGATCACCTCCCAGTATGGGAAGCTGGTAATACCTTGATGACAGATCACGCTGGATTAACAACTGCTTATTTTGTGCAACAACTTAATGGAGCCCATTCTTCCCCTGGCTGCATGAGATTGGGCTGCAATCCAGGAATGTGAGTTACACCAAAACTAACCAAACAATAGCCAAATGCCACCTGTAAAATTACTAAACAACTAATTCCCAATTTTTTCACACTTTCACACTAGCTGAAAATGGTCTTATTATTCAAGGAATCCTTCACTTGCAACTTGAACTGGCTTGGCTGAAAGGGAAGATGGATCAGCTCGCATAACCAGGAAGGTGAGGAGTGTTGTTGGGAAGAACCAAAACAGGAACCTGCCTGCATTTTCTCTCTTCACCTCTCATCAGCTTTATTTAGGCTTTTATTTTTGGCTTTAGTCTCCCAAGCTGGGTGGTTTTACAAAATGGAGCTATGGTTAGTATCAGTTTCTGGGTTCACAACTTGCCAACTTCTTAACAAGAGGGCTTTGCCTTGTGATTCTCATTTTAAAAAACATCACAGGAAAAGGCCTTAATTGACCTTGTTGTTGTTTGGTCGATCAGTCGTGTCTGACTCTTTGCAGCCCCATGTACTGCAGCACACCAGGCTTCCCTGTCCTTGACTGTCTCCTGGACTCATGTCCATTGAGTCAGTGATTCCATCCAACCTTACTGTCCTCTGTTGTCCCCTTCTCCTCCTGCCTTCAATCTTTCCCAGCATCAGGGTCTTTTCTAATGGTGGATCAATTTCTACTTACTGAACCAGTCACCGAGGGTAAGAGGTTGTTTCCTGGGGTCACATCATATACACATTTTATTGTTTACAAAATCAACTCTTTGCCTGGGGTCACATCATATACACACTTTATTGTTTACAAAATCAACTCTTTGCCTGGGGTCACATCATATACACACTTTATTGTTTACAAAATCAACTCTTTGAGTTGGATGAGGGGAAAATAACAGAGAGATGATGGTTGTGTGTGGGTGATGCTGCCGGCCACTAAGTATAGTTGGTCCAAGCCCAGAGAAGACAATCTGCTGTACCTGAGGTCCCAGCGCTTGTCATGGCCTGATAACCTGGAACAAAGGTCCAGAGAGTCATTTCATATAACCTGACCCTGAAATGCAAGCTGGTCACTTCCTCTGGTGCTCAGAGGAAGAAACAGCCCTCTGTTCCAATACTGGGGTGATGTGTCACTGTGACCTTCATGAAAAAAAAATTATTATACTGTTCAGTTCAGTTCAGTCGCTCAGTCGTGTCCGACTCTTTGCAGCCCCATGAATCACAGCAGGCCAGGCCTCCCTGTCCATCACCAACTCCTGGAGTTCACCCAAACTCATGTCCATCGAGTCAGTGATGCCATCCAGCCATCTCATCCTTTGTCGTCCCGTTCTCCTCCTGCCCCCTATCCCTCCCAGCATCAGAGTCTTTTCCAGTGAGTCAACTCTTTGCATCAGGTGGCCAAAGTATTGGAGTTTCAGCTTTAGCATCATTCCTTCCAAAGAACACCCAGGACTTACCTCCTTTAGAATGGACTGGTTGGATCTCCTTGCAGTCCAAGGGACTCTCATGAGTCTTCTCCAACACCACAGTTCAAAAGCATCAATTCTTCGGCACTCAGCTTTCTTCACAATCCAACTCTCACATCCATACATGACCACAGGAAAAACCATAGCCTTAACTAGATGGACCTTTGTTGGCAAAGTAATGTCTCTGCTTTTCAATATGCTGTCTAGGTTGGTCATAACTTTCCTTCCAAGGAGTAAGCGTCTTTTAATTTCATGGCTGCAGTCACCATCTGTAGTGATTTTGGAGCCCCCCAAAATAAAGTCTGACACTGTTTCCACTGTTTCCCCATCTATTTCCCATGAAGTGATGGGACCAGATGCCATGATCTTCGTTTTCTGAATGTTGAGCTTTAAGCCAACATTTTCACTCTCCTCTTTCACTTTGATCAAGAGGCTTTTTAGTTCCTCTTCACTTTCTGCCATAAGGGTGGTGTCATCTACATATCTGAGATTATTGATATCTAAAGGATTTTCAAGGACAATTCTGCCTGTAGTGAATTTCTCCTTACAAGCTGATAGTAAAACCTACCCCCTGCCTAGGATTTGTCCAAGCTATTAAGAAGGGTCTGGAGGTCCATTCCTAAACCAGTCCCTGACAACTCAGAGATGGGGTCCTTAGGAAGGCAGTGGCTTCCATTTGGACTTTATGACAACAGCTGTTGGACATGCAATACCCTCCCCCTCCCCACTTCCACACCCCTGCCCCCGCCCCGATCCTCCCACCCCAAAGGAGGGTCTATCTCCCAGGAGAAAAGGGGAGGAACTCTGGGGAGCAAAACAACTGGTTTTGCTCAGTGGAGTGACTGTTTGGCCATATGATTTGGGTGAACATAAATACCTTCCTCCATGGACATCTTGGACTCCACCTCTCTCCACTGGTCCTCCCTGGGGCTTCCTCCTTGGCTTTCTGTCCCCCTTGAGAGCCACTCTGCGTCCAATTAACACATCCTTCATTCCCAGATTACTTCCTGCTATAGTGTTCGTGTACATCAATGTCTTCCTTCCACTCTATGAGGCTGCACTTCATCTACAGAACATGTTTAATTAGAAACAGCAATAGCAGTGCTTCTCTCCACCTGGAACCAGGCCATGTTCCTCAGGAGACAAGGAGGGGCCTCGCTATCTCCTCTTCATCACTCCCCAGGCACCACCCCTGGCCCAAGCCTACTACCTCCCCTTTTCCCATCTAGAGTATTTCCTGCGATTTGGGGGTTGCTTCCTAGCCACATGGTGCTCCTGGCCCTCAGAAGCCACCACTTCATTTCAGTTTTCTCAGTTCAGCTCAGTTCCGTTTTCTAATCATCCTCTTTCTCCAGGTACTGATGCCTGATAAAATGTTTGGACATCTATATTAAAAACTTTATTGTTTACCTGATATTCAAATTTTACTGGGCATCCTATACTTTTATTTGCTATATCTGGCCACTCTATAGTAAGGCTTCCATAAATAGGACCTCCGCCTGCAGAGTCCAATAGGTCACCCATACATTCCTGAGCAGGTTTTGACATGTCTGCATGCACCAGGTGGAGAAGGCAATGGTAACCCACTCCAGTACTCTTGCCTGGAAAATCCCATGGCCAGAGGAGCCTGGTAGGCTGCAGTCCATGGGGTGGCTAAGAGTCGGACACGACTGAGCGACTTCACTTTCACTCTTCACTTTCATGCATTGGAGAAGGAAATGGCAACCCACTCACGTGTTCTTGCCTGGAGAATTCCAGGGATGGGGAAGCCTGGTGGGCTGCCATCTATAGGGTCGCACAGAGTCGGACACGACTGAAGCGACTTAGCAGCAGCAGCAGCAGCATGCACCAGGAGTGACAATCCAAGCCCCCCACCAACTCGAAATATTCAGGCTTTCATGCCAGTTATATAAATGTAACATGGGTATCCTCCCCTTTTCCAAAGGTCACTTCACACCACTTTACTTTTACAAAAGACCTACATATTAGTCCTTGTTTTCACTAACCAAAAGCAATCCAAAGAAGATTTTCACTTTCAGAAAAAAAGTGAAAATTGTGTTGGTTTTGCAATAACCATTACAGAAGCATCGAGTGCTCCAAGAAGTAAGAGTGGACCCAAAAAATCCCTTCCTGGGAATGACACTCCTCGTCTCAGCACCAGGTGGCCAGAGCTGTGAACTCTGTCTGAGCATCTGTGCTTCATCTTGATTGATTTTGTACGTCTGTTGCAAGATGTGTCCTACGGTAATTGCTTCTTTGCTTTATGCCAGTTTGGTTTATCGGAACCTCTGCTTTGGGAGAGTGGTGAAACCTTTATGCAGACCAGTATGTTAAGTGTGGAACGCTTTTTGGACACAGAAGACAGTCCCTGGTTATATCTGTCATTAGCTAATTATTGAAGTATAATTAACACTGTTAGAAATTGACATTTATCCTGGAAAATAGGCTTGATTATACAAATCAGGCATAATCACCAGGCCATGTTGTTCTTAGATAAAAACCAGCTGAGAGGAATATTCCAACCAACTCTCCTGTTTGATGGATTCTATTAGAAGAAAATTTTCCTGCTTCCTTTCAACAAAAGTGGTTAAACGTTATTGTAATTCAAGTTGCTTCAAGGAATTTAGACAACTTCCCTGTTTTATTGATTAAAATGCAATATAGCTATATACTTAATCTACTTGTTTGACAATTTCAGTTTCTATGAGGGGGTGGTGGTTGAGAGTAGAGATAAAGCAAATATAAGAATACAAAAATCATCCATCATCCACTATATTTTGTATACATTGGTCCAGTCCTTTTGAATGCAAATATATAAATATTTTTAAAGAAATTGGGACCAAATTGTATCTACATTCTGTTGTATAATTAATTTGCTTCATTTCAGATTATTAAGCTTTTTAATAGTTGTATACTGTTCTATTACATGAATAAAGTGTAATATGCTCAATCAATTGCATATTGCTGAATATTCAGGTTATTTCTAAATTTCTTTTCTCTTGCTGCTGCTAAGTCGCTTCAGTCGTGTCTGACTCTGTGCGACCCCGTAGACGGAAGCCCACCAGGCTCCCCCGTCCCTGGGATTCTCCAGGCAAGAACACTGGAGTGGCTTGCCATTTCCTTCTCCAATGCGTGAAAGTGAAAAGTGAAAGGGAAGTCGCTCAGTCGTGTCTGACTCTTAGCGACCCCATGGACTGCAGCCCACCAGGCTCCTCCGCCCATGGGATTTTCCAGGCAAGAGTACTGGAGTGGGGTGCCTTTTTTGGCTTCCTGAATAAACTGTCTGCAATTCAGATGATTTCTCTAAGTCAGCAGGGTGAGGCCTTCTAGTTTCCGCCTGCCCAATATCCATATTTCCTCTATCTGTTAAGAGCCCCCAGTATTCCTCTGGGGAATCCCTGACCCAGATCTGAGTTCATGTGTCTCATGTGGGGATGAGACTACCCCAAGTTCAAGGGAGAGCATTCCCCTTTGTGGCTACAATGTCTTTTTGAGGATGGGCACAGTTCCTGGGTCAAATTTACCCCAAGACTTTTATGAAAATCACTGGGATGTAAGCTTTCTCTTTCCGTGGGTGGTTCTGAGCTGGTGGATATTTCTGGAAAAAAAGCCCCCTAGAGAGAAAGTGAACGTTAAAATGAAGATGACATAGAGGAAAGTGGAGCTGAGAAATGGACAGAGACCGAGTCTTCGCTGTAACCTGGGATCCAGCCACATCAGGGGATTTTTCATTCTCATGAGTCACTAAACTCCCTTTTTGGCTCACAGCAATTTGAGTCAGGGTTTCTGGCACCTCATTTGAAATAATTCAAATTTTTAAAAAAATGTCAAGCAGGACTGTATTATCAGTGTTTTCCCCAGAAGTTGTATCATATACCCACTCACCATCAAAGGTGTGCTTCTATGGCGTTACCACAATTAAATGTTACTCTGATACTCTATTTGACTTTTTTTTTTTTTGAAGTTTCATATTATATGTTTATTTAACTATTAGTGGGGTAAAACTTTTCCTATTTAAAACTTTTCCTATTTAATAGAATATAATTTGTCTATTATAAATTGTATCTTTGGCCTATTTTTCTGTATCAACCTATGGCCTATAGATTGATTACATGATTTTCACTTTGATACTCATAGAATGTATTTTTCCTCCGGATTTTAAACTATAAAAATTTTTTTATTTTTCTGATTATAAAATATATGTATAATTTTGAAAAACACAGTAAAACACAAAGAAGAAAATAAAAATCCCTTTTAATACTACCTCTCAGATATACATTGGAGAAATTCCCTCTAAGTTTACATATATATAAAATATATTTACTAGAATATGCGTATGTTAATATGTGTTTATAGCTTTATCACTTATGATTATGTCAACACATAATTTCTCTTTTATCTTTAAATAGTCCTCAAAATGGGTCTTGGACTTACTGAGAAAAGTCATGAACTCACATTTCAAGGAAAAAAATGTACATATGTGAAAAAACTAACTTTATTTCAGGAGAGTCTCAGACTCATCTGTGGACTCCAGATTAGGAACTCTGGTTGTGAACACTATTCTTGGCATCTGCATAGTAGTCTCTTGTCTTAGCACATTCATATTTATTTATTTTTTTAAAATTTCTTTAATTGAGGCATAGCTGATTTACAATGTTTCAGGTATGCAACAAAGTCAGTTATATATGTCTATTTATCTTCTTTCTTGGATTCTGTTCCATTATAGGTTACTTCAAGATATTGAATACAGTTCCCCGTGCTGTACAGTAGGTCCTTGTTGTTTATCTATTTTATATATAGTAGTTTGTCATTGTTATTGTTGTTTAGCCGCTCAGTCGTGACTATTTTGCGACCCCATGGACTGTAACCCCTCCAGGCTCCCCTGTCCATGGGATTTTCCAGGCAAGAATACTGGAGTGGGTTGCCATTTCCTTTTTCAGGGCATCTTCCCAAACTAGGGATAGAACCCACATCTCCTGAATTCCAAGTGGATTTTTTTTTTTACTGCTGAGCCACCAGGGAAGCCCTGCCTGTTAATCTCAAATTCTTAATTTATCCCTCCTCTGCCTCTTTCCCTTTTGGTAACCATGGGTTTGTTTTCTATGTCTGTCTGTATTTCTGCTTTGTAAATAAATTCATTTGTATCATTTTGTAATATTTCACATAGAAGTGATATAAAATATTTATTTGTTTCTATCTGACTTACTTCACTTAGTGTGATCATCTCTAGGTCCATCCATGTTGTTGCAAATAGCCTTATTTCATTCCTTTTTAATGGCTGAGTGATATTCCATTATATATATGCTATATGTATCACATCTGCTTTACCCATTCATTTTTCAGTGGACATTTAGGTTGCTTCTATGTCTTGGCTATTGAAAATAGTGCTGCAGTGAACACTGAGGTACATGTATATTTTCAAATTAGAACTTTACTCTTTCCAGATATATGCCCAGGAGTGGGATTGCTGGATCATATGGTAACTCTATTTTAGTTTTTAAAGGCAATTCCTATTGGCTCAGGCGGTAAGGAATCCTCCTGCAATGCAGGAGACCTGGGTTTGATCCCTGGGTTGGGAAAATCCTCTGGAGAAGGAAATGGCAACCCACTCCAGTATTCTTGCCTGGAAAAATCCCATGGACAGAGGAGCCTCGCGGGCTACAGTCCATGGGGTTGCAAAAAGTCAGAAACGACTGAGCAAATAACACGTTCACTTTCCTGTTTAACTACATCATATCCGGTTTAGGACTGACTTTGGGATCCAAAAGCTTGGGTTCAAAAAGCCTGACTCTACCCCTACTGGGAGGTAACTTGGCAAATTCTTTCTTTTGACTTGGCAAATTTCTGACCTCAGTAAGCCTGTTATAAAAATTGAATGAGATGATCCATGATTAAAAGCTCAGCAGATTGTCCTGTATGTAAGCACTCAATGTGGCTCTCATTTTTTAAAAAAATTCCCTGAGTGTTTCCTTAGGATAAACACCCACAAATAGAATTGCTAGATCAAAGTAGATGCACATTTCTAGGACCACTGTCATCTACACCAAGTTTTCTTCTAGAAAGGATACACCACCAGCAGGATGAGAGGGTCTGCAGTTGAGAGAATCCTTGGCACCATAATATAATATCATTTATGTCAATCTTTTCTAACAGTGAAAGAATAGCATCTAATTGCTTCAGGTTAATTTCTTTGGTCTTTTCTTTGTATGATCTTGTATATCTACTCATAGCATTTGCTTTTTTTTTTTTTCCCTATTATATTGTTTGTTCTTGTTAATTTATAAAACCGTTTTATAAAATTAATACTAGCTCTTGGTTTTATAAAAGTTGCAAATATTTTTTCTTATTTTGTAATTTGCTTTTAATTTTTCAATGCTTTTTTGACTATAACAAAGTTTAAAATTTTTATGGCGTCCTAGCTATTGAGTTTCCCATTACGATTTCTTCTGTTACTTTTTTGCTTAGGAACATTTTCCCTATCCAAAGATGAGATAAATACTAGCTAATATTTTTCTCCAGAAATTTTGTCCCATTATTGTTATTAATATTAACTCTTTAATCCATGTGGAATTAATTTTGGTGTATGGTGTGCAAGAAGCCTCTAAATTTATTTTCCCCCAGCTGGCATTTTCCACCTATGGTGTCATCTTTCCCATCTATGTATTTTCTCCCTTTTGGGTGGGCCAGACTCTCTTTGGCAGCAGTAAGAGTAAAAGGTAGGGCAATAGAGGAAGTTCAGTGACCCGCAGCAGCCTGCCATTATCACCACACCTGGAGAGTGAGCTCTCTTTTCCTAATCCTAGGGTTTTTCCTAAATAGTGAAAAAGATCAGAAGGAAGAGGGGAGGCAAGAGCATATGCTTTCTTTACAACAACCACATGAGCAGGAGAGACGGCAGGTGTGCAGGCCCCAAGAAATCCTTGAGGCTGCAGGTTGAGCGTGATCCTCCTGCTGATTTACAACCCAAGCCCATCTCTTCTGCTTTTTACTCTTCACCCTCGGCAAAAATTCTCTCCCATACCCCTCCCCAGTCCCCAAGAGGAGTTAGTTGGATGGGTTGGCCTGCCTCTAGTTACTGCTTATTTAATTTGATTGTGGATTTTAATACCAGTAGCACAAATTGGAGTGGTGTCTGCAGAGTCGGGCTTCAGCTCACCCTCTGCCATTTGTGTTCTTGGTTTATCTTCTCCTGTGGTTTCAAGAATGTAAAGATTCCACAGTGCCTCCTCCTTATCTTGTCTGTCTGTTCACATGTCTCCTACTAACTTAACCGAAGTATTTGGGTGGCATTGTTTTTATCTGCACATAAGCCAAAATGAAAACTTGGAATCTTTTTGGTCACATTCTACTTTCTTCAAAGCTCTATAGATGTTAGAGCATTGTTTTTTTAGATTTACTGTCTGGGGACAGTTTGAGGGTATATTATTTTCCTAAATGCTTGCAGAAGCACTGCTCTTGTGGATTTGTGGTCTAATGGAGAGGAAATAAATTATTTGTGATAAAGAGTGTACTATGCCATGAACTTAATCATATTTGTTATGTGTGTGCACGCGTGCTAAGTCGCTTCAGTTGTGTCTGGCTCTTTGTGACACTATGGACTGCAGCCTGCCCAGCTCCTCTGTCCATGGGACTCTCCAGGCAAGAGTACTGGAGTGGAGGAGTGGGTTGCCTCTTCCAGGGGATCTTCCCCACCCAGAGATCCAACCTGCCTCTTTTATGTCTCTGGCATTGGCAGGCAGGATTTTTACCACTAGCGCCACCTGGGAAGCCCCCTATTTGTCATAATCTCTTCCATTTTCACAAGATTTGGGGAAGAGAAAATATAAACATACTTATATTTTCAAAGGGCAAAGGAGAAAAGGAAAGATGTATCCATTTGGATGCAGAGTTCCAAAGAATACAAAGAGAGATAAGAAAACCTTCCTAAGTGATCAATGCAAAGAAATAGAGGAAAACAATAGAATGGGAAAGGCTAGAGACCGCTTCAAGAAAATTAGAGACACCAAGGGAATATTTCATGCAAAGATGGGCACAATTAAGAACAGAAACAAACAAACAAACAAAAAGAACAGAAACAGTGGGGACCTAACAATAGAAAATATTAAGAGGTGGGAAGAACACTCAGAAGAATTATACAAAAAAGATCTTAATGACCCAGATAATCACGATGGTGTGGTCACTCACTTAGAGCCAGACATCCTGGAGTGTGAGGTCAAGTAGGCTTTAGGAAGCATCACTATGAACAAAGGGGGAGGTGATGGAATTCCAGCTATTTCAAATAGCTCATCCTAAAAGATGATGCTATGAAAATGGTGCACTCAGTTCAGTTCAGTTCAGTTACTCAGTCATGTCCGACTCTTTGCGACCCCATGAACCGCAGCACACCAGGCTTCCCTGTCCATCACCAACTCCTGGAGTCCCAAACCCATATCCATTGAGTCGGTGATGCCATCCAACCATCTCATCCTCTGTCGTCCCCTTCTCCTCCTGTCCTCAATCTTTCCCAGCATCAGGGTCTTTTCCAATGAGTCAGCTCTTCGCATGAGGTGGCCAAATTATTGGAGTTTCAGCTTCAACATCAGTCCTTCCAATGAACACCCAGGACTGATCTCCTTTAGGATGGACTGGTTGGATCTCCTTGCAGTCCAAGGGACTCTCAAGAGTCTTCTCCAACACCACAGTTCAAAAGCATCAATTCTTTGGCACTCAGCTTTCTTTATAGTCCAACTCACATCCACACATGACCACTGGAAAAACCATAGCCTTGACTAGATGGACCTTTGCTGTATTCAATATACCAGCAAATTTGGAAAACTCAGCAGTGGCCACAGGACTGGAAAAGGTCAGTTTTCATTCCAATCCTAAAGAAAGGCAATGCCAAAGAATGCTCAAACTACCGCACAATTGCACTCATCTCACACACTAGCAAAGTAATGCCCCAAATTCTCCAAGCCAGACTTCAACAGTACATGAACAGAGAACTTCCAGATGTTCAAGCTGGATTTAGAAAAAGCAGAGGAACCAGAGATCAAATTGCCAACATCAATTGGATCATCGAAAAAGCAAGAGAGTTCCAAAAAAACATCTATTTCTGCTTTATTGACTATGCCAAAGCCTTTGATTGTGTGGATCACAACAAACTGTGGAAAATTCTTAAAGAGATGGGAATGCTAGACCACCTTACCTTCCTCTGGAGAAATCTGTATGCAGGTCAAGAAGCAATAGTTAGAACCAGACATGGAACAACAGACTGGTTCCAAACTCGGAAAGGAGTACATCAAGGCTGTATATTGTCACCCTGCTTATTTAACTTCTATGCAGAGTACATCATGGGAAATGCCAGGCTGGATGAAGCACAAGCTGGAATTAGGATTGCCAGGAGAAATAGCAATAACCTCAGATATGCAGATGGAGAAGGCAATGGCAACCGACTCCAGTACTCTTGCCTGGAAAATCCCATGGATGGAGGAGCCTGGCGGGTTTCTGTTTATGGGGTCGCACAGAGTTGGACACGACTGAAACAACTTAGCAGCAGCAGCAGCAGATATGCAGATGACATCACAAAGCAAAGAGAAACTTTGCTTTGACAGAAAGCAAAGAGAAACTAAAGAGTCTCTTGATGAAAGTGAAAGAGGAGAGTGAAAAAGCTGATTTAAAACTCAACATTCAAAAAATACTAAGATCATGGCATCTGGTCCCATTACTTCATGGCAAATAGATGGGGAAACAATGCAAACAGTGACAAACTTTATTTTCTTGGCCTCCAAAGTCACTGCAGATGGTGAGTGCAGCCATAAAATTAAAAGATGCTTGCTCCTAGGAAGAAAAGCTATGACAAACCTAGACAGCATATGAAAAAGCAGAGACATTACTTCGCCAACAAAGGTCCATCTAGTCAACACTATGGTTTTTCCAGCAGTCATTAATGGATGTGAGAGTTGGACCATAAAGAAAGCTGAGTGCCGAAGAATTGATGCAAGGAGATCGAAACAGTCAATTCTAAAGGAAATCAGTGCTGAATGTTCATTGGAAGGACTGATGCTGAAGCTCCAATACTTTGGCCACCTGATGTGAAGAGCTGACTCATTTGAAAAAGACCTTAACATTGGGAAAGATTGAATGCAGGTGGAGAAGGGGATGACAGAGGATGAGATGGTTGGATGGCATCACCGACTGGATAAATATGAGTTTGAGCAAGCTCCTGGAGATGGTGAAGGACAGGGAAGCCATGGGGTCGCAAAGATTGGACACAACTGAGCGACTGAACTGAACTGAACTGAAATATAAACATATGAACTCAGTGCATCATTGGGAAATGGAAGTCACCCAGTCTCCACTGATGTAGAAAATGGGGGTAGGGACAAGTTTCCAGGAGGAAGAATTCACTCGAGGATCTTGGCTCCATACAGACTAAACCTGAACTAAGACTTCAGCCTAGAAATCCCTGCTGTTGGCTTTCACAGCTCAACTGGCTATCAGGTTATAGTCACTTCAGTCAGCCAGATGCCTTCTCCATGGCTTCTTGATATGCAGGGAGGTCCCTTTCCTTTGCAGATGCACCCAGGGACTCACATAAAGTTGTTAAGTCAACACTCCCAAGAACTCTGTATTTGATTTGTTTTCTGGATAAACCTGTCTGAAGCGGGGAACCTCACCACTTTAATTCTTTTCAGTTCTTTAATCCTAAAGCCTGGGCTATACTCAAATCACTTCATAAATCTATGACCACTGAAGTAGCCTTTCCCCATCTGCCAAAAATTCCCAAACACACATTTTTCACGGAGACTTTTCTTAGCAGAGCTCTTCCCCTGCAGTGCTTTAACACCATATCCCGATGAACAGAGTCAGGTGCTTGTGGATTTGGCTGATGAGGCTGAGATTTCCCTGTGCCTCGGATTCCTGGTGTGGAAAAATCGAGCTAACAGGATCTCTCCCAAGGCTCTGCTGAGAGAAAATCAAATAAAATAATGCATACGCACTTGCACAAGACCTGGCCCAAACCCCACCAATATATTTTATTACTTTCTACGTTGTCAGAACACAAGTGTTGTGTCTTGCTACCAGAGAGCCATTCCTATGAAGTCAAGCATCCCTCGCAACACTCGGGGTTGCAGGCTCTTTGAACAGTCTGTATGATGTATGTGCGTGCATAGACCAGCTTTCTCTCTCTCTTATGTGTCTGGATGTCCAGATTTCATTATCAAAGAGACAGAGACCATCAGAGAACTTGATCAGCAGCCAGGCACGGTTTTTTCTGTTTTTTTCTTCTTGTTGTCCTTTGTCAGGTCTTTGTTCCGCCCCTGGCTACACTCTTACAGAACCACTTACTGGTGATTAAAAGGAGGGACTCGACCGGCGAAGGCGGGGCCTGCGGGCGCGGGGGGCCCAGCGATTGGGTTCACCCTCGGGGGCTGCGCTTTCTTAAGTGCCAGCCAGCGGGCGCCGGCCAACCCTCCACCGCCCCTCTCCGGCCCCCGCCGCCCACTCCGCCCCACCACAGCCGAGGACCAACCGGCCGCCCCAGACGTCAGCCGCGCGCAGCAGAGCCTTGCAATTGAGTTCCGTTTGGCAGCTGCGGACTGGCGGACAGACAGACGGACGGCGGTGGCGATCGAAGGCGCAGGGAGGCCCGCGCGGCGGGAGGTAAGAGACGTCCGCAGGGCAGGCAAGAGCCAGATCCGCTGCCTCCCCCGACAGAGCCATGGACAGCACCGACAACGCCACCCTGCTTTTCGGCACCGACAATGGCACCCTGCTCTTTGGCCAGTCCACACTGCCCCCGGACAATTACACCTTGTCGCCCACCGCCAGCAGCCTGAGTCCCGGCCCGGACGCACCCCTCGCGCCGGCCTCCAGCGCCGGCCCCGGCCCCGTGCTCAGTGTGGCACCCGGGCCCGGAGTCAGTTTCAGCCCCGGCCCCACTCCGACCCCGGCGCCGACGGCCGGCAGCTTCGCGGGCGGCGCGGGTGGCCCAAGCCCGACCTTGTTCGCTCGGCCCGAGGCGGCCCACGAGCCCCCGTTCTGGGACACGCCGCTGAACCATGGGCTGAACGTGTTGGTGGGCGCCGCCCTGTGCATCACCATGCTGGGCCTGGGCTGCACGGTGGACGGGAACCACTTCGGGGCGCACGTCCGCCGGCCGGTGGGCGCGCTGCTGGCCGCGCTCTGCCAGTTCGGCTTCCTGCCGCTGCTGGCCTTCTTGCTGGCGCTCGCCTTCTCCCTGGACGGCTCGGCCGCCGTGGCGGTGCTCCTGTGTGGCTGCTGTCCCGGCGGGAATCTCTCCAACCTCATGTCCCTGCTCGTGGACGGCGACATGAACCTCAGGTACGGAGCTGCTTACGGTCCCATAGCCGTCTATCTAATCGCCGTCAACCGCGTTTACAGCCACGGGTTCAAGACCAAGGAGGGAGGAAGTAGAGGCGGTTAGCATGAGGTGCGGAAGAGCTGCAAAGAAACTGGAGATGAGGGTGATGTCCAGGCAGAAGAGATAGGGTTGGAGGGGAGAAGATCTAGATGGGAACAGAGGTGCTCTGAGGTCTGGGGGTCTCACCCCTAGCTCTCTCCCAACCCGCCCTGACTGTTGCACTGTCAGTGCAGGTCTGGGCCCCAGAAGACAAAGGAAACTGGGAAGTCTGAAGCCAGGACTCTCGGGAAATGTAAAAGCAAAATAGGACTGTTGGCTCCAATAAAGAAAGTAATCTCATATATAAGGTTGTGATTGAGGTCAGTCCAACAAGTAGTATCCAGCAGCTTTACCATGTCCTTCAGGGTGCTTTGGAGGATTAGAAAAGATAACAAAAATATTCCTTGCCCTCACAATCATCCAGAGGGTAACCAGTGCAGTAGGCTGCAGAAAGCAGAGAGCCACAGTCCTGAGATTCTTTTTATCTCTTACCTGGAGTTCCTATTTCAATTGGGCTTAGACATGCTGCTCTCTTGGTGCTCCCCTGAGATGAAGCAGGTTCACCCCTGACTTCAAACTGGGGGGCTTGCAGGCTCCCTCTTTCTCCTTTATCCAGTGTGCAAGCAAGGCTCTTTGGCTCAAAGCTGTTCCAACTTCTGTCCATTCCCTTTCCTGCAGTATCATCATGACCATCTCCTCAACTCTCCTGGCCCTGGTCTTGATGCCCCTGTGCCTGTGGATCTACAGCCGGCCTTGGATCGACACTCCCCTGGTGCAGTTACTACCCATAGGGACAGTGATCCTGACCCTCTGCAGCACTCTCATCCCCATCGGTTTGGGCGTCTTCATTCGCTATAGATACAGCCGGGTGGCTGACTACATTGTGAAGGTAAGGTCACTCTTCCCTTTGCCTCCTTTACATTCGTAGAGGGTCCTTGGTCTCCGACCCATGGCTGAAATGGTGAGAAGTTTGGAAAAGAAGGATAAGGAAGAAAAGGACTGGGCAGCCCTTGCATGGATAAACTTAAAAAATTATGCCAGGAAGATAACTTCCATCCCATCTTTTGGAACTTTAAAAATAACAGCTTTAATTAATATACCAAGGTTTATTAAAAACAGCATAACTATCAGTACTCATAGGATGGAAACAGATCATGAAGAAAAAAGATGACTGTGCAATTAAACGGCAACATGTTTTTCACTAAGAAGTCATGTATTACTAAAAATCAAAGCAGGTGAAGTAAAATTATTTTAATTGGATTTGTGCAGTATTTTAGAAATGCATTACTCTGTTCTTTAAAAGTGGAACTCTAATTCTGAGAAACTCTGTAGCAGATTCCTTTAAAATGTTTTATTAGTTTTCTAAAAGTAGCTTTACACTAATAAGACCAAAGGTAATTCAAAAATTACATCGTGGAATATAATAGAATACACAAAATAAAATTAGGTCCTGGGTAAATAATGCAGAATATATTACCATTACTAAATTTGTGTTTCTTTTTTCCTTCCCCATTGCAATATATCATATTATTTCTAAAGCTAGTGAAAGGATGAGATTTCTATTATTTTGTGCAATATTTCCAATATTGCTTTATTTTAAAAAAGTGATGCTTTTTGTAGCAGTAGAGATTTTGTAAAAATTGATTGGAGGAGAAAGATTTAAATATTTGTAAATTAAACTTTCTTTGAAAACTCAAAAATAGTAGTAAATAAGAGTAAACCATGAACAGGATTCTCATTTTAGGAAGTTAAATAAAGTATATAACTAATTACTATAAAGTGTATATGCAAATTCCTTTAGAAAACAGAAAAAGGCTCGCCCTAATGTTTAAATTATGTGGATTTAAGATGACATAATCTTTTGTGTTTTACTTATTTTATTTATTAAAATAATCTGATTATACAGAGGGGCTAACTTTAATATGAAAAATAGAGGGCTCTTTTCAGTACATATATTCAACCTTGAGTAAAAAAAATATGCTCTGTAATAAACATCTATTCTTTGAATGTAACAATTGCAGGTGGATTCTTTACTGTCTGAATCACCAGGGAAGCCCAATAAATATATATGTACATGAAAACATAAATATTTTAATGTTAAACATAATATACTATAGATTATTTTTGAGAGCATTAAGAACTTAATAAGTTTGATCATTAAGCTAAGAGTATTAATGTGATGCATTTACTATAAAACCTTAGGAATTCTAAGAGAAAGTCAATCAAAACCCTATTCCCATGCTAAAAATAGATAAATATATTTAAATAACAGACAATCCAATAACTTAAAGCTGGACTCATTTCTTAACTAGCACACTCATAAGATCAGCTTCATAATATTTTTATACTTTTGCAAACACTTTAAAATGAGTATTAAATGTCAAATGATTTAAAATGGTTCAAAGGAAATGATTCAGAGCCACTATTTTCACAATGAAGAATCAGATTTCTTGTCAAAGCTTTTGATGTAGACACACTTTGAAACTTAATATAAGAAAAGTTTTGATTGGTACATTTGTAGCATGAGTATCTTATAATTTTATTTCCGTACCCTTTAGGATAGATTTTTGACCAGCCCAGATAAATTTTGAATGATTTTTTAAAGAGTATATGCCAATCCCACAGACTCCAAAGGATTATCTTCCCACATACATCTATGAAGCCAGAAGCAACACTTAAATGTCTCTGGAACTGTTGTCTTCCTCACAAACACCCACCCAACCCTCTGCCCCACTGAAAAAAAACAAACTGCCAATCTGAAGAACAAGAAGAATTTCTAGGTTTCCATCTTATTATTTACAAGCCTTTCTTACTTGTATGAGTGAAATGTATCAGTCAGACATCAAGATGACACACTGTTTTATAAATTGTTTTGTATCTAAAATCTTTCTATTATATATAATAATTCCTAAGCACCACTAGAGACAGGTGGGAGGTTTCTCATCAATAGATAAAAAGGAGGGAGTTGCAGAACTACAAAGAATTCCTCACATCTTATGTTTACGTTTTTTCTTTTCTCTAACCTAATCTGAGTTGGTAATTGTTGGGTATTACTAACAGTTCTCTGAGATATAAAGTATTTTGAAAGTTAAAAATATTGGACACTCAGTTGCATAAATTAATAGTCTTTTATCTTCTGTGTAAAACTAGAACTAATTTCTTATGGAAAACATGGAGTCCTGTTCAGGGGAAGTAATATCCATCTGTCTACTCCATTCATCAGACTATACCTGTTATATTGGGCTCAGTTCTAACCACCCTATTTTTAAGAGGCATATTTACAAATTAAAAAAATGTTCAAAACAGTCGGGCTTCCTAGGTAGTGCTAGTGGTAAAGAATCTGCCTGCCAATGCAGGAGATGCAAGAGATGCGGGTCCGATCCCTGGGTCCGGAGGATCCCTTGGAGGAGGAAATGGCAACCTACACACAGTATTCCTGTTGGGAAAATCCCACGGATAGAGGAGCCTGGTGAGCTACAATCCATGGGGCTGCAAAGAGTCAGACAGGACTGAGTACTCAGAACAAATCTGGACTCCAAAACAGAGTTACGGGATGGAGGCTGAAAACCTGGGACAATCTGCCCCCAGAGAAGAGTAATAACCTTCCCCTCATAACTGATTTTTAAACATGTGTAGGCTGTTTTTAGGATGAGTAGTCTGGTCTGTGTTGCTCCTGAATGTCTATCCAAGACAGTGGCTAGCAGTTATAGAAGGCACACTAGACATAAGGGCAGGTCGCCAAACAGAGCTATCTGACATGGCCTGGATGCCTCCTGAGGTGATCTACCCATTCTCAAAAATAATGTCAAAAACTTTTCATTATATGTAGGAGATCAGACTAGATGACTCGCCTCTTCCAAGAGTCCAGGGTCCCCTTGTTTGAATTCCTCTGCAACTCTTATTGTTGTCTTTAGGGCATACCATACTGGCATTGCACAATCTTAGTTCCCCCACCTGGGACTGAACCCATGCCCCCTGCTTTGGGAGAGCTGAGTCTTAACCACTGGACTGCCAGGGAAGTTCCACAAATTATTTTTGATGGCTTCTCTATTTTCTTTTACTAGATTTCCCTGTGGTCTCTGCTAATGACGCTGGTGGTCCTTTTCATATTGACCGGCACTATGTTAGGACCCGAACTGTTGGCCAGTATTCCAGCAGCTGTTTACGTGGTAGCGATTTTTATGCCTTTGGCAGGCTATGCCTCAGGCTACGGCTTAGCTACTCTCTTCCATCTTCCGCCCAACTGCAAGAGGACCGTGAGCCTGGAAACAGGGAGCCAAAATGTGCAGCTCTGTACCGCCATCCTGAAACTGGCATTTCCACCACAAAACATAGGAAGTATGTACATGTTTCCCTTGCTTTATGCCCTTTTCCAGTCTGCAGAAGCAGGGATTTTTGTTTTAATATATAAAATGTATGGAAGCGGAGTACTGCACAAGCAAGATCCTCTAGATGAAGATGAAGATACAGATATTTCTTATAAGAAACTGAAAGAAGAGGAAATGGCAGACACATCCTATGGCACAGTGAAAGCAGATAATTTAATTATGATGGAAACCACTCAGACTTCACTCTAAATATGGAGATACACAGGAGAGTTTATCTTGCTGAAATACTACTTCATATTTATGGTCTGTGGTAGTGTCTATGGTTTACATAAAGAACAACAGCTGGTTCACATCATTATACATGTAACGATTTTGATCTACCCACCATAAGGTTGCATTGGTATATTACCCAAGCATTTACATAAACTACAAATCAGTGTTGTGAAGTAACTTGCACCTGGGACTGCGAGGTTGCTGGCCTGAACAAGTGTGCTTTTTGGTTTTCACCATGACCAGTATCTATGACTGTTTCAAATATGTTAAACAGGGTCTTGGAAATGTAGAATTTTGATGCACTATCTTATATGAGTAAAAACATGCTATATTTGTAAAGCATAATTGAGTTGAATGTAATTGTTGTTAAAACAAAGTGTGCTTGCTCAGTTTATAAATACTTGACACTGTTAAAATTTGACCTGTATTCAGACAAATCCCCAAACAGGTCAATTAAACAATGAAATATAATATCTCATTGTCCAACCTGTTTCAAATCAGGGAAAAATTACATTAATGTATTTGATTACTTGATCTGATATCTATTTGTAATGAACAGCCGACATGTTTCTAGTGAACGAGGCACTTGCTTTTCAACTGGGGACTGGTTCCATCTTCAGCGTTTATGTAAACACAGTCTAAATCAGTTTTCCTTTGCAAAGTTTATTTGGTCAAAAAAATCTGTGGAACGACTATCCTCCCCAGAGAAGAGCAATCCCTGGTGGTACTTAACAGCACCTCCTGGTCACCATTTGAGATGGGCGGGGGACGGAGGAGGCGGGGAGGCGGGGAGGGAGTAAGTCTTCCAAGGGAGAAAACAATTAGCCTAGATACGATGCCCTAGAGTGCTTTCCCTATGCACTTACTGAAAGGGTTCAATGCGTAGATTTCTCAGAGCAACTCTGAGATGATTAAATAACATATAATCTGAGATCGTAGGTTATCAGACCCCAAGTAGTCTCCCCAAACCTTCTCATTTTTGCTCACTAGCCAGAGGCACCCAGCCTAGCCTCAGCTTCGAAGGCGGCGCAGACAATAACCGAGGAACGGCTATCACCTGGCTCGGTTAATCCGCGGGACGGTTCTGCGGGTATCTTCTTCACCTGGGGCAAGTTCACTTCCAGATCAGTTTTGCATCGCAAAGAAAGCTTTCTTTGCAGATCATCTTAAGAATATTCGTGCCGACCTCCGGGTGTGGAATATTCCCACACCAAGGTCGGGGAGGGAACCCTTCGGCGAGGAAGCTAGGACACCAGTGGGTGGCGGGAAGGGTGCGGGGGGTGGGGGTGGGGCGCTGCCCCAGCACAGCGCTGGCCGCGGGGGTGGGGCCCGCGTCCGACTGCCCCTGGTAGGTCGTCTATTTAGGGCGCCGGGGCCGACGGGCAGGCGGCAGGGGTACACTGATGGCTGCCCTGGGGGACGTCGTCCTGGATGGTTACCTGTACCCGGCGTGCGCTCTCTACTCGTACCGGTGCCTCTACCCGGCCGCCGCCGCCAAGGGAAAAAGCGGGGCGGACGAGGGTGGCTGGCGACCCCGGGGCGGGGGCTACCCTCCCGTTTCCTCCTCCTCTGACGGCGCGGCCTCGTCGTCGTTCCCGGGCCACGGGCAGCTGGCGGCCGCCGAGTACGTCCACAGCTACCAGCGCGCGCAGCTCATGGCCCTGCTGTCGCAGGTGGGCCCCCGCCCGGCCAGCACTCGGGACGCGGCGGTGCAGGTGAACCCGTTCCGCGACGTATCGGTGCAGTGCTCGCTGGGGCGGCGGACGCTGGGGCACAGGGCCCGCGAGTCCGGCCCGAGTCCGGATCCCGAGGGCGCGGCGGACGCGGGCGGCAGCTGCCCGGCCTCCCCGCAGCGCGCCCGCCGGGGCCCGGAGCAGGACAGCCCGCCGAGCCGCGCCCCGCGGCGCGTGCGTTTCCTGCGCACCCTGGCTGTGTACTCGCCCGTGACCTCCCGCTGCCTAGCCACCCTCCTGGAGGGGGCCGAGGCCGCGGCGGGCCAGCAGAGGCCCGGGGAGCCGGAGACTGAGCGAGGGCCGCCACCTGCGAGGCCCCGAGGCCCCGAGGAGGGAGACGGGTCGGCGAGGAAGGTTTCCCTGCAGCTGCAGCCTGAGGAGGACGAGGCCCAGGCCGCAGTACCGGCAAGCCGCGAGCAGCCCCCGCCCGTTGCCAGGGTCCCGGACACCGCTGGCGAGAGATCGTCGCCCCGGAGCCCCCAGCCGAGCAAGGAGCGCCTGCGCTTCCAGGTGAGACCCGAGTCAGCCCGGGAACTGGCAGGGGATCCCCCAGAGTTGTGTTGGCTCCCATCCGCGTCCGGGTGCCCGCCCTCGGCTGCTCTCGACACGTGGTAGCGCGCGCTCCCTTTACGCGCCGGCAAGCTTCGGTGCCTTTCGGTGGCTGCTGAAGTCTTTCTCCGTCAGCATTAAATCGAGTGTAGTGTGCTTGTTGCTATTATCGTAGAACTGCAGCTGCACAGGGGTGACTGTAGAAAAGCTCTTAACATTCTTATTCCGAGAGTATTTGCTGACCGCCAGAGTGTAGTCAGCTGTATACAGCAAATACATTGTACGCTGGATGATCCAGGATGGGTCTCAGAACATGAGAAAGTGAACTTATTGGCCAGGAG
Source organism: Bos grunniens (assembly GCF_055505025.1). Lineage (NCBI taxonomy): Eukaryota > Metazoa > Chordata > Mammalia > Artiodactyla > Bovidae > Bos > Bos grunniens. The sequence goes on along the minus strand of NC_141170.1, from coordinate 51,293,043 downwards.
AGTCGATTCCCGTGGATCCCACTCTCTGTTTTGAATTCAGTGTGTTAGAAACTGTAACCATTGACTACTGGGGTCCTGGTCAGGATTTTACCTTGCATTTAAGACGCACCCCTATTCAGAAATCTGATGGTACTGCTGGAGCGTGCGCACTGCCGTGCATTGCTACCCAGGAGCAGCAGGCGTGGAGGGCCATGTGGTAGTTGCCGGAACGCTAAAGAGCTGGAGCGCACTGAGGGGTTGTAACCCAGCGGAGGAGAAAGACGTGAGAAATAGTAAGAGGCCTGGAGGAATCCTTCTGATATCTCCTCCAAGCCCTCAAGGCTATTTAGTCGGGGTCCGGGAAGCAAAGAGAGTGAAACAGATTTGTACACAAGCTATGACCGCTCCAAACTGTGTTGATACTCAACGTTTAACCTTCCTGGACTTGAGTTTGCTCACCTGTGAAAATGCTGAGTCTTCCAAAGTTCCTTCCAATCCTAAAGACCTAACCTGAAAAACTTGTCTGTAACTTGTTGCTGAGAATAACTTAAAGAATAAGGTAATACTACTTTTGTTCATATTGTGTATGAATTAATGGCTTATCCATATTTTCAACTCTCAGCACCATTTGGTAGAAACTTAATTAGCAACATAAAGAGCTTTTTTTTTCAAGGTGTTCACCCAAGATTATTTTAGGGTGCAGTCTTATTTCTTCTGTTTGACTACCTCATTTGTGTGTGTGCTAAGATCAGACCTATTTTACAGAAAGAAAAACCCTCCCTCCAGAATCCCAAGATTCAGGAACCCTGTATTTTTGGCTTTCCCCTTGCCTGTCTGCAGGAAAACACCTGCTTAGTAAACTGCTACTTGAACCAAGTGAATGTGGAACACAAACTTTTGTGGGCCCATGCTTTTCTATTCAATACTTGATTAAGCTATTAGCTTTCCTAACTGTTACCTTCTGGAGACCACCTTGAACCTGATTCTACTTTCCTCCATGATCTGAAGCAGAGTGCCAGTTTTAAGTATCAGATCCTTTCCAGGCTGCTTGAGATGAAGGCTGATTCTGATGGCAAGTTGGTTAAACTCTGCTGTTCTTTCGCTCAGTTCTTAGAGCAGAAGTATGGCTACTATCACTGCAAGGACTGCAATATCCGCTGGGAAAGTGCCTATGTGTGGTGTGTACAGGGCACTAACAAGGTAAGCAATGCCCTGTCACCAGCGTCATCCTGACGGAAGGTTCAGGAGGGTTTGGACTTTAAGTTTTTCCTTTGTCCCATCAGGTTTACTACAAGCAGTTTTGCCGAACATGCCAGAAGTCTTATAACCCTTACCGAGTGGAGGATATCACCTGCCAAGTAAATTGAACGCTTGCATTTTATGTGTGAACTAGATAGTGATGAGAAGGTTTAGGAGTAGTTTCTTGAATATTTTTTCCTAAGAGAGCCTAGATTCCCAGTGACCTGAGGTTTTGATTCCTTTCTGGAAGGAGTTGTAGAAATAATACTCAACTGGGAAGCCAGGCCTCGGTGATCGTTTCCTCCTGCTCTTGTAAACCTTGGTCGTGTGAACATCTCTGGAGACTGTCGTCTCATTTGCAACGTGGAAGAATGTTTGCTTTACCTGACACTCAGTCCAGTTCAGGAGAGAGTAAACTTAAAGAACAGAATACCTTTTAACATGAGGTAGTAGAGGCTGACGATTTTATGCAAATACATTTCATGAAGCATGTACCCAAGTTATAAGTATTTAGTAAAAATGCGAGTTTTTCAGAGCTTTCTGTTTTGCCTTAGTTCAGAAAGGAATGTCAGGTTGAGTGGTAACAGGTTGCTTGTTAAATGAGCACTGCCTTGTGATAATGGACTGTGATAATCAGAGAGGGAAGAACAGACTAGGCTGTTACCACACTGCTAGCGGACCTTGGCTTGCCAGTTGAGACAGCCTAATCAATGCCCTTGACTCTGAGAGTAGAGCAAGTTCTAAAGTAGAGAGGAATCGGACAAGGAAATCGAACTCACTCACAGCTCTGCTCTTGGCCCAGCAGCTGTTGTTCTGCCTTCTGCCTCAGCTTGAGGTCCTTTGCAGCAGGGAGAGGGCCAAGGTCAGCCACTGGTGCCGGGCCTGCTACTAGCTCCTGGCCTCACACCTTCACTTTTGTTGTCAGACTCCTCTCTCCTACCTGGTGGCTCTCCACCCTGGCTTCAAGGGTAGGAAAAGATTTCCTCTTAAAACGTCTTCAAAAGAAGCTTCACAATTCAGAATTGAATCCTATGCAAAATGGGAGCAGGAGCGCATGACGGAAGTGCTTCTGTTCTCCCATTCCTGTCCTTGCGGACAGAACCTTGCTTAGTGTGCATTCAGTTAGTATTTGAACGGACTAGAGAAACAACTTTGAAGTTCCAGGACATCACCAAGGGTTTATCTTCTGTATGCATGTCTCACTTTGATCTTTTTCAGAATTGTAAACAGACTAGATGCTCCTGCCCAGTGAAACTTCGCCATGTGGACCCCAAAAGGCCCCACCGTCAAGATTTGTGTGGGAGATGCAAAGGCAAACGCCTATCCTGTGATAGCACTTTCAGTTTCAAATATATCATTTAAGTGAATGGCGGGGGAAAAAAACCCAAGAAAACTGAGGTCCCACTGTGAATGTGTGCTGCTGGAGCAGAAAAGCGAGCTGAGCTTTTTTGCCCCCCATGTCCCTCCTCCTCTTCTGCCGCTCCCTCGAAATACTTCGTGAAAGGCTGTTGTTTGGCAAAACTGTAAAATAAAAGCATTGCAAAACAGTTGATACATTGCATAAAATCCATAGGAGAGCCTGTCTTAACGGTCTGTGCTTGTTACTTTAGCATTTGTCCATTGCTTATGGAGCAGCCAGGCTCTGAGTTAGGCTAGTCATTACTTGACAGTATGAAGGGGCTCACTGATGGGATGTTTATTGCTTGTAGGTCTGATGCCTATAAGAAATTAATTGAACAAAAAAGCCATCTATTAAAATGAGCATTCTTCTGCAGGAGGTGAAGGCAGAGCTAGGCCTTGATGTTTGAGGGGACAGGGGCGATGGGTAACCCAGTCGCAACCGGGAGTGGACGGCCTCCAGATTACCTCAGTGTAGTAGGTGCTGAGGGACAAAGGCTCTGAGAACCTGACTTGCTGACAGCGTCACAGATACGGAACAGATGTGGACTGGAATGGGTGGGGGGCGCCGAGGGCAGTTTTTAGATGTTAAATAACTTCAAATGAACTTCAGCTGGTAATGGAACATTTAAAAAAAATAAGGTCTCCTAAATGTATTTAAAGATGAAGTTGGAGGCAGCTTTAGCCTTTGTCATTGTGGACTTGCAGTTCTGTAGGTGGAAAGTGTTTGGCACCATTTAGCACTATCCTAACTGTGCCTAATAGCTTTCTGCTAGATTACCAAGAAAACACCGAGACCCTGGAGCATTGGTGGGGGTGGGGTATGACAGGAGGGATTCTAATGAAATCAGAGTTGAGAGCTATTGGTTTCCTGGTTACAGAAACAACATAATTGGAACCAGGTGCTAATTATGCCCTCCAAATTTCTAACCATCCTACTTCAGTTAACCCTTACTACCTTAGAGCAACCGTGTATATAGTGAGTCTGTTAAACATCTTGGATGCTTGTACGTAGACAAATATGGGGAGTAAAAGAAACTAAAATTGAAGTCTCTAGAACCTTTTATAGTGGGGGGAAGGCCTCTAACCCCATGGCCTGGTATTTGTAAAAATGCAGAGTCTTAGGCCTCTGTTCCTACTGAATCACTACCTGGAGGTGAAGTGTTTAATAAGCACCCCAGATGTTGCTTATGTAATTGAAGTGTGAAAACAATTGAGTCAGCCCTGCAGTTCCCATGGAGAAACATGGCTGTGGCCTCTGCCCTGTGTAGTGGGTGTATGCCCATTAATTTCTGCACAAAACTTCTGCTATGCACTATGTAAGAGCCCCTTAGCACCTGGTAGAAAACAAAAGGGATCTGACTTGGGGAGGGAAGAGAAGGCTTGCCTGAAAAAATGACACTACAGCTGAGCTAAAGTTTGGATGAGCTGAATTAGGCGAAGAGGGAAAGAAAGAACTTTTCCAGACTAGGCTAACATGTGCAAAGGCCCAGTGGTAGAGAAAGCCAGGAGGCCCCAGTGGCAGAATACACTGGAGGACAGGGGTGGGTGTGATGGCTGGCATCACTGGTAGGCCCAGGCTGGGGCAACTGGTCCTCGCATGTCATCAGGATCCACTGAAAGGCTTTAAAGCTGTGGTGGGGCCTTAGTGACAGATTCACCTTTAAAAAAAAAAAATCACTCTGGCAATACCATGTATCCTCGTAAACCCATAAGAAGTCGTGCAAAGATCAAATGGCAGTGGGGCCAAAGAGAAATGCAGGACGAGGACCACAAGGTGTGGCTGAAGGTGATGAGTTTTGTGTTAATGCTGTTAACTCATCGTGAGGTCACTGGTAGGTACACGGATAGGAAACCAATTTGACTTACATAACATGCAAGAGGTACATATTTACTCTAAGCATCTGATGAACAAACGAGGAACAACAGAAATGAGCCCTACAATGAGCCCTAGGACAAATTCAATGGTTATTAATACGGCTATTAATCATTCTTTAGGCTTAACATGGCCATTACTTTTCCCAATAGCGCAGTTAACCCTATTTTACAGTTGAGCAAAGCCAGGATCAGAGCATGTTTTACTTAGAGTTAGTGGCCTTTCAGAAACTGAACAAAGTGGTACAAGAACTTGTGATGAGAGTTATCGTCAGAACATTCTGGCAATGAAGCACTGTCAAACTGGATGTATAATTAGAGATTTATGTGATTTTTCTGAGAGAGAGTCTGAGAGGCTAGAAGGAAATACCCCAGAATGCTATTCTCTCTTGGTATCAGGGGAAGTGATTCTAGTTTTGTTATGTTTCTTACATTTGCTAAAGTGACAGTTTTGAAATTTTGAAAATTTAAAAATAAAAATGCCATAAAGTACAACTATATTGACATCGATTATTATCTCCTCTTGTATAGATTATGCTGGTGGATAAGCAGCTCTCAGAAACCAAAAGGAGGGATGGATGCTCACTCTGGCTCTGGTGAGTGTCCTGAGACTGTGTAACTGTTTTCTGAATTTATGATGGACAGTTGTGGGGGTGGGGGACACCACACCCTCCCCATCTTACACTACTAAAAGTAAAAATATGTTCTAAATCATGTAAACCTTTGGAGAAACCACAGTATCTCATGTTATTGTACAGACTTACTTTTAAAAATGATAAATTTAGCGGGCAAAAGAAAAAGGTTGTAAATGAACAAAAATTGGTTTCTCATTGAAACTAAATAAGGTGTTTAATAAATTAAGCATTTGATATATTTTGTTAATGAATGCACACTTTGGATCCAGAGGACAAGGAGCATCAAAATATAGGTTTTAAGAAAATCTGATTTGTAGAGGGAAATCCTAATGATTTTATATCTGCATCTTGCTTTCTGCAGGTGTATTCATCTTTATTACATTATTAATAGACTTAGTTACATATGAATCGGAGAAGGCAATGGCAACCCACTCCAGTACTCTTGCCTGGCAAATCCCATGGACGGAGGGGCCTGGTAGGCTGCAGTCCATGGGGTTGCACGGAGTCGGACACGACTGAAGCGACTTAGCAGCAGTAGCAGTAGCAGCACATATGAATAGGAAAAGGAAATTTCCAGTGTTTGGAAGATTTGGGTAATTAGTCAATTGAACTAAATGTGTTCTCCCCTTTTGAAGGACAGTTTTTTTTTTTTTTTTAGAAATAGTCAAGGCAACATTTGAAAAGTTCCTTAATGAGGCACACTATAATCATTCATCCTTTCTTAAAATACAACACAGACCAACAGCTACAATGCTTTTTATTTTAACAAAAAGGATATAAGGAGGGTGAGAAAAATAGGGGATGGTGAGATAGGATGTAAAGTGTGGTGTGTCTCCAGACACCACTGCTCTCTTCCTGCCCCACACCCAGAAGTCATTAAATAATTTAAAGGACACCATTTACAGTACCAGAACACCATCAAAATAATTATTTTTATCAGGGTCAAAAAATACAGTGATTATGAATGTGCTGTGACCAGTTACAGAATTTTATAGGTAACATAACTCTAGTCAGCAGTCCAGTGGCGTGCGCGGCACCCTCAGTTAATGCACTTGAGCATAATTACATTTCTGGCAGGGTCCACGCCGCCAAGAAAAGGCAAAGCTAAGCATTTCATTTCTACATTCTAAACTCTGGAATCCCAGAGCCCAGTTTAAAAGAAAAGTCACAGTGGATAAGAGATGCATATAAAAAATACAAGGTGTTCCTTTCAAATCAGAGGAATTTGTGGGACTACATTCATTTCTTTTACAAAATGCTATTTTAAAAAAAGGACAGAGAAATCCAGTCCATGTTATGCTGCAAACTTGGACAGTGAATAAGTGTATTGCATGTTTTGGTTAAGTCAGTCTTCAGGCTTCCTTTCATCTTCCCCCGTAGCCCCGGGTTCCTTAAGGGTGAAACATGTGAGTCCTGCATAAACATATACAAATGCATCTGCATCTCTCTCCTTGAATTCTGCAGACTTTCAGGGCCTGCAAGTCACATATTCTGCCATCAATGACCACAGTTTTTTTCTTTAGCTTTGTACACCTCTTCTTGTATAACAGTGCATTGCACAAATGTACAAGAAAATACCAGTTTTAATCTATACAGTTTCTATAATAATTATGGAGTAAAATAAGTTAACTTTTCTAATGAGAAGCGCTGACGGGCAGCATACATCTTTATTGTACATTTTAAAGTCTCCGCAGGCATCTACTTTGGTTAGTTATCAACAATTGTAACATAAGCACTGATCAGAGAACTGAGCAGCATTCCAATAACGTTAACAGATATATTATTTCTTTTTGAAATACTGGGAAAGCCCAGTTTTAAAATATTATTAAAATGTCCTAACATTTACACACTAAGAAGAGTTAGATCTAATAAAATAAATTTTTTCAAAAATAATCTTGCAGTGCTCTTTTAGGCATGCTCTGAGACGTTATCACCAAACACCCATACCTTGAAAATATGACTATCACATATGCACACATCTCAGCTCACACACACACACACACACAATTCCTTATACAGACCAAAAAAACAAAACACCCACGCCCTTATCCCACATATTGGAAAAAAAAAAAAAAATCAATGGTTTTTGCAAATAAGTCTTTCTGTGTCTATCTATCCGAATAGATGTTCTTCATGTAGATGATTAAGCATCAGTTGTCGATTATGCTTGTGACTGCTAGAAACCCAAGCAGCTCTGCAGGTCTTCAGCTAAAATGAACCAGCCTCGATTTCAGCCTCATTTTACCTGCTTTCCAATGTCTCAGTATTAGAGGCCATTATTGCAAACATCCTTAGAATTCTTTTCTTTCTCCAGAAAGTATTGTATTTGTATGCATCACTTTTAGCCCTTTTCTTTTCACGTAGGTAAAGTCATTAAAAAAATTCTTTCTTTATACGCTTATTGTGGGAGGTATTGGCAGCTGTTAAGATGATTAGTTTTTTCCCCTTCAGATGTGGTTCTGACATTCTTTTTTACCTTGAGAAAGTTTGACATTAGTTACACTGGGGTTGTGGATGCTGCCAGAAAAAGCTGTCAGTGAACTGCAAGGGTCCGTAAAAGGTGCTTGTTAATATTCTTAATCATCTTCAGTTCAGTCTTTTCCTGAATGCCTGAAGTTTCTCAAAATCCAGTGCTCACCAAATTTCCAATTGGTTTGGCCTGTGTGAGGAGTTGGTATGATTGCACCGTGCGTAGAGACTCTCTTATTTCTAGGTTAAGTTCCATCAGTTTGTAGTTGGCTTCTGACATGTCCAGGTCAGAGCCTATGACTGCAAAGCTTCCCGTCTGGCCCAGCGTCTGGTGGTGGAAATAGATGTGTAACAGCGTCTGGACAGGGGCGTCTTCACAGCTGCCAAAGATGTCATTGGGCCAGAGAGATCTGAAAGAAGACAGTATTTGTAAGTCCTGATTGTACATTTTACACAGCACACATTTACATTACCACAGCAGTCATTCCAGATTAAGTACTTTTAGGTTAATACTCACAAAAAGTAATTTCCTTATGAATCACTGAGGATCTGTTTTAACATTTTAACAAATATTACTGAAAGTAGCACAGATAATGAACAAAGTCTAAAATTGGTGTCACTGCATTGATAAGTGTACAAAATAAGGTCATGTTTTCCTTTCACAAAGATTGAGACATCAAGTTGAAAACCCAAACTCCATCATAAATTTCCAGCTAGGTATAAAGGCATCTCCTATAAATCCCTTCACATTTTACCTGAAAGCTTTGACTTGTGCTACAGCTGATATAAATTCCTTATTTTTCAAAGTTTCAATTAAAGAATGAATGGCAGTTTCTATAGTAGTTTGTGCAGCTTTGGAAATGTCAATTTCTTCGTTTTCTGAGGCAGACTCGGCTTCTTTGAGGATACTTTCCAACTGGGCAAGTTCCTCTGACATGTTGAAGACCTAAAAGAAATAAATATACTTTAAAAGGATCAAATTTGTATATTCAGTAACAATACTGAGTACTTAGCTGTGAAATTACATCTGATGATGGTAATATTTTCCCTTCAAGATTATTTTCAGTTGTTAAACTTAGGACAGTTAATATTTCAAGTTCTCTATTCAGCTGGAATAATTTCAGCTACCAAACAGTAGTCTTTAGATACTGTTGATAAAACAACAGGTTATCTTAAATGTAATAAATGTTATCAATACACTGTAATAAGTAAAACAATAGGTTGTTTATATTGGTCTGTATTTTAACATGTGATAACATGTTATACATACTTCATCTTAGTAAAAATACATTTATATTATTGTTTTGTAACATAAGGCCTGGAATTCTGGGAGGATCATGAAAAAAAATAATTGACAGTAATGAGATGTCTTTATATTTTAAAGGGTTATTTCTCCAGGGTATTTTATATAAACCGGTATGTATGTATTTTTTTTTTAAGTAAATTTAGAAAATGCAGTGATTTCCTTGGTGATAGTTCTGGTACCAGTGGTTTACAAGAGGGAAAGATTCTAAAGCCCCTACCTTTGAATCTATTCATGCTATGATTTCTAATACTCGCAGTGTTCTTGATGTGTTTATTCTTGTGTGAGTTACTAGAACTATAGAAATACTACATGGACAAGATGTTAGGGGGTTTCATAATACAATTTTGTCTTTATTGAACTGACGTGCTTCACTTGATTTTTGATTACAGATGATCTATTGCTGCTACTGGGAATTTTAAGGTCTCAAACCTTTTAAGATCGCTGGATATCTGCTTTCAGATTTCCTAACTGGTCCTAAAACAGCACATCATTTCAAAAACTGATAATACTTAACTAGGGGGGGGAAAAAGACCCACTAGCCACTCTCCATAAGTGATTTTCGACTTTAGCACTCCCACAAGGAAATAAGTATGAATGTATTTTAATTTTGTACGATCAGTTACTAATGCCTAGTACAACTGAATATTTACCTCTGCTTCATTTTTTATTGTGTTAACTTGGTTGATAAGTTTACAGTAGGCTTGGAACAGAAGCAGCAGTTGAAAATGCAATTTGTATAACCTTCGACAGAGCTCCAGTTCCTAGAAATAAATAACACCATGTTAAATTTAGGTGTTATTTTCCATATTTCACGAGACAACAAAGTTCCAATAAAAATTTATAAGTAATTATTTTAAATTGTTCTGAGATTTATCTTTCTGCAGTAAGCAAGTTAATATGGTATGAAGTTGACGAAACAGATGAAAGATGCTCTGAAGACTGGGATTAAAATAAAAATTTAAAGATTATTGGTTACATAGTTCATTTTTAGTGTGATACATTTTCACATTAGACAAATAGAATTTTTTAGCAGGCAATAAATAGATTGCTTTAAAAAGGATTCACTAGAACTTAAAACTTTAACTTCATAATGAAAATAATTTACAAATTCATATACTTTTGCTACACTGAGATATACATCTCATTGCATTTATCAACAAGTGCTTGATAAAGCAAAAGTAAAACTTTGGATAACCTCTCATCTAAAATGTAAGAATAGTTTGCTTTTTAAATTAATTCCTTTTTCTAAAAAAAAAAAAAATTTATAATCTCACTGAAATAAGACAAATTAACAAATGCTCTTGGATTATTAAAATTAAGAAATTTAAAAGGAGATTCATTAGAGATGTGTAAAAAGGCAACTGCTAGTTGTACATATTAATTATAAAACCTCATTATCTTTGTAGGACTAAAACATTTCATGGATTAGGGCTATGCAGAACTAAAGCATACACTACTCTTAAAGCAGTCCATGATAAATCATTGCGAGGTCACAAATGGCAAATGAAACCAGTTTGTCTGACATGGATAAGTAGTCTATAAATTAAGACAGGTCACTTACTGCTAGAATTTCCATTTGCTAAGCAAGAAGGTGATCGGGTCACAAAAAATACAAAGGAAGAAAAAGACCAAGAATTAGTGTAAGAAATCATTTTAACTAGGGTCACAGATGTCCCAGGCAAACTGAAGAACATTTAATTACACCCCAAAGAAAAATTTATGATGCCATTTCCAGAATAAAGTTTTTTTAGACATTTCTATAACAATCCAGGGTGTTTTTTTTTTCACTCTTTGCCAAATAACAGCTAAATTACATTTAGGCTATAGTTTATTTCTTGTGCAAAAGCTACAAAGGATAAAATCAAACTAGTGGGATGTTGGGAAGTTGGCTAGTGAAAGTGGTCATCTATCTGGGTTTTTATAGCCTTAAAAAAAGCTAAATGTAACAAATTTCTGTTAGGAAAGTGGAAAACTTCCAATTACAATAAGAAATGAGTTACTCCTACTTCTCAGAAGAGAACTGGGATATAATTTTATATAATAAGTATCTGCCCATGAGAATATTATCTCTGACATGGCTAATTCTGGCTTTCTTACCCTTTGCTGTCTACTTAAATCACAAGTTACCATAATTAGCGCTGAATCAGAAGGTAAAATATTGAGAGCAGTTGTGTGTTTTAAATTGCATTTCAAATGAAGTTTACTAAACCTCAGAAATTTAACCCAAGTAGGTTTGAATCAACCAACCAGCTTATGGAATATTTAAAAATTATTACATGAAAATATCTATAGCAACTTAGACCTAGTCTCATTAAAGGAGAAGAATTCTAATTAAAACAGCAATCATCATATGTAAATACTGCTTTTGAAATATTCGGAAATCCCTTTGAAATCTGCTTTTCTAAATAGTTTCCTCTGAAGCACTGTTTATATAACATTTATTGCTATCAATTTAGAAGGGATTTGCTAAGCATAGGTGAACTTTAGCTCTGAACTACTTATCATAAATTACGTGGATGGTCATTCCGTGAATGTTGAGCACAATCCAGTGTCAAACATTAGCATATCTAAATTTCTGAGGTTTTACTTCATATTGTTTTGTATAGAAACTATGAATTTTAAATATATTTTCATTTCTATTAACATAAATAAAAACTGACTCCATACACATATATCCATAGCATCTACTTTAGGATGTAATGGAAAAGATATCACTGATAAAGTTTATAATGATCACAATTATAGGAAATAACAAACATAATTAATTTCTTAGTTTTGAATTACTAGATCACACAAAATGTTAACACTGTACCTTTAAAAATATTGCTTTTTAGTATGTTGAAATTTGCATATATACAATCCTTTCATTTATCTTTATTGAGTGCTTATTAGGCAAATGGCTATACTGGTATATAGGAACAGACAGTACATAATGTTGCATAAAAAGAGACCTCTCCTCTCAAGGAGCTGAATGTGAAAGGAGAGCTAAGATATAAATGGAAGGCTTAAATGTAAAGAGTTTTCACTTTTTACTCAGTAGAAAACCTCAAGCTATTTTAATTGACATAGACTGCTGAGATGAACTCCTTGTCATCAGGTAGAAGGGATACAAGAAATACTTAGTCTAATCATCTAATTTATATATGAGAAAAGCAGTCTGTTCCTTGTTTAAGCCATAGTGGCAAAGACAGAATTAGAACCAAAGGATCTAATTCTAGTCTGGGATTAATCCCTTATCTTGCCTTGTTTCTTTCTTTACACGGATGACATGACAATTTCTTTATGACAGAGCAGGATTCGGAGTCAGCCTTTCTAGGTTTGAATCTTAATCCTATTTACGTACTGATTTTAGATAAATTAGCTTCTTTGAGCCTCGATTTTAATTTGCATATATATTTTCTCCTTATTTAAAAATATTTATTAATTGCTTATTATTTATCCTTATCTCATAATGGGGATAATTATAGCATCTACTAGATGAAATTGTATGGGTAGAGATAATGAATATGAAATGCTCAGCACAATGCCTGGCAAACAGTTAACATTTAGTGAGCATATACTGCTATTTTCTCAACATTTCAGTTTTGTAAAACTTCAAATTTTTATTACAGTACTACAGTAACTTTTATGCCAGTCTGACATTGTAAAAGATTAGAATTCTGATGTCAAATGCAGAGGCTATTAATTAATGCATATTCCCCCTATAAAGTTACACTTCTATTAAAATAATTTGTAGGTCTTAATTCTATCCTCATTTAATATATGTGTTATATATGTGCACTCTTCTCTATATTACTATTTTTTTCACTGAATTTTACTAGCAAAAACCATAACTTATCCAACCAGAATTTCATCTTTGGAAGGACTAATATGAATGTATTACTCCAGTTTGCTTTCTTGACCAATTTATCTGTAGAAATCTAACGCAGAATGAAAAAATTTTTAAAGAGGCAGACGCAACTAAAAGTCAACCTGGACTATCCAGATATTCATCGAGCTTATCTATTGAATGTTATTAAGTTTCAGTCACAAGCTGGTCGTTCATTTTTATTAAAGTGAGTTTTTCATTACTAAGCCAACATTCCACTGAACCTAACATTTACAAAGACTATTCTGATAATAAAAATGAAAAATGTTACAAGTATTCTTTATTTTTAGGAATAGCAAATAAGGACATTTGAGCATATACATTATTTTACCTGATACAGAAATATAGCAAAACTAAGAACAAGAAACTTACTTGTGCATCTGTGTTTATCCTATACATGTCTTCTTTGGCACCAAATGTCCTCTTACAATTGTCTAACCACTGAAGAAATAAGTAACAGTACAATTTTAATACAGTAATTGCATAGTACACAATGAAACTGGTACTATAACAGCCCGCACATACAGAACAAAAATCCTAAAAAGTGAACTTGAATTTCTAGGATTGGTTGTAGACACAGATTTTGATCTCCACTCGAGCAGAATCATTTGTATGCGACAAACTCAAGCAGAGGAGGCTGTCTACGTGGCAACATGTACATACTGGGGAGAGTTTATTAATGGAAACGCAATCAGCTGTCTTCTATTCCAGGGACTTGTGGTGCTCCATTTCAGTAAAGAATATTCATTTTTGTAGATTTTACTGGCAATCTTCACAACCTATACTTGACCTGTGTCTAATGTAAGATGGAGAAATGAAAAGTGGGCTTCCCCTCTTGTTAGTTTAATAAAGGCAACTTAGAATTAACCAGGTCTGTTCGTTTATCAGAAGTGTAATTCTCAGAAGACGTGTGTCACTTTTAATTAGTGAAACAGAAACGAAAATCCATTTAAAATCTTGGGTTTTTTTTTCTTCCTTTTTGGACAGCAATGTATGGCAAATGTGTTATCTCCAAAGAGATACTGGTTGCAGAAGCCAAATATGATTTTCTTATCCAGGGGCTAGTCCTAAAGATGGATAATTTATTTAAGGTAACTTTTCCTTGGCCAGATAAAAAGAAAATAACAGTACTGTGGTTTAGTGGGGAAAACACTGGACTCATAGAATTTCCAAGCTGAAGTGAAAGCTAAGAGCCTTCAAGCTAAGCACTTAGGTTTTGATAGTTTGATATTAATAATCAGTTCTTTTGACTGCCAGGCTCTTTCTTATGTGACAGATTAAACATAATAAAATTACAATATATATAATATTATCAAATATATAATATGAATTATATTTGAAATTATATATATGAAACTAGGACATTTTTCATTAGGACTTTGAGAAAAACCATGAGCTACATTGTTTATTCTTTGAAAATATTTCATTATTAGACATTTGAAATTCTCAGTTGTAGCTTAACGGTCTACACGCAAAGAATGAAAATTAGGTGTCTCGGTTGTTTCAAAACAGTCTCTTTGACCTTCTGTCCCTTTTATCCCAGCCCCTCAGCCTGCCTGGGCCCTTAGGCTCTGTACTTGACAGCATGTCAGAAGAAAAACATGTTAAAGCTTTCGTAGTGAGATACAGCTGCTGGCAGCCATTGTCAAAAGCTAGTCAGCAGATTTCTCTATATCAGCAAAATTCAGCTGACATCTATCATGGAATCTGTACATGAATGTCTGCTCACACAAAATGTTAGAATGCCTATATGGTTCATCATCATCATCACAAGTCTAGCCCAGTGTGTCCAGTATGCTGATGAAAAAAATTTTTAACTGCTTATTCTTACTAAATATATTTTTTATACTGTATGCCTATGATAGGGCATGGGGGGGCACTATTCAACATAATTCTGATTTGTATTCTGTTACAAGACAAGCCCCAACCCTGTTGTGCTGTGGCTGCACACTGGCCTGAAAAGTACAGGTCCACAGCTTCCCGGTCAGTGTGTACAAAACACAGCAGACAGTCTGTGTACAGAATAACCTCCAGTTCACAGGTTAATCGGTCTTCCTATCATGATGGATTTTTTTTTTTTTTAATTCAGGGCTCAAATAAAGGTTAAAAATGAACTGGAGAGGTACGGCGTCTGGGTGTGATGGAGTAGCTTATGTAAGGCCTGCCCTCGAAGGACAGCTATGGAAGCTGAGTGAGAACTAGTTGAACTAGGAAGTCCAAAGAACTGACAGGAAATATCCAACTGCCATATTTAGGGAGTTAGAGAAAAGTATCAAGAGAGCCCTACTTTGATTCCAGCGTTACTCTAGGGGATTTGCTCATTCCTGTCCATGGGCTCAGAAGCTGAACAAAAAGTAGTGGCCTGTAGTTTCACTGGGCTGGGAAAGCAGGGCTGTCACAGGTAGTGAGGCCCTAAGGGTCAAGATCCTGGAGAAGAGGGAGCTGCAGAGGAGGCAGCCCAGCAGTCCGTGTGCACTTTCCCCTTGGGGCATTCGTTCCTGTGTTTATCCTGCGCAGGAGGAGAGGCTAAGAAAGCCAGCAGTGGCATCTGGGAGGCTGAAAAGGTAAACAGAGGCTTTTTGGTCTTATGGTGCTGGGGAGACAAAAACTGTTCACTCCAGCCAAGAGAGAGGGTCCTGATGAATACCCCAGGCTTTCACTTGTGATTCTGAGAAGCCTCAAGGAATATACAAGAATGTATTGATACAACTGAAAAACTATTAGAGGGGCAAAAACTGAATAATGAAAAATAGTTGTTTGATAGAAAAGAAGAAAGGAAGCAAAGGAAGGGATAGGATAAAAAATAGTGACATGATTACTTATGAAGGAATCGAGTTCATTTTTCTCTTCCATACAAGTATTTTAATTGATTCAGCACAATTTTCTGGAAAGAACATTCTTGTCCCACCATATTGCAACAGTACCTCTGCTGTAAAGTATATGATTTGGTCTTACTGGCTATAGGTCAGAAGTGACCTCTTCTTGGAAATCATAGATTTGGTTTGCACCCATTCTCTGTTAGACCTACACGACTTTGGGAAGTCTCTTTAATTGCCAGTACTTTTATTTATACTATAATCCCTACTTTGGTTACTAATTATTTGTTACTAATTATTTACATAAAGCACAAAGACTTCTATTCCTAAATATTCCTATCTAGAATATTTAGGGAATAAGAACCAGGTTTGACATTTCATTCTTCATAGGCCTTTACATGTGGTAGATATTTAGTACTTACTAAAGAAAGATGGGCCTCCTAGGGAAAAAATACCTGTCTGCAGTTTGTGTGTAAACGAGAACCATTTTTTTCCTTTAAGTTTTTCTGCCCCTGCCATTGAAAACAGCATGCTGGATTTGCCCTCAGGGATCAGAACTGCTGGCTGTGTTTTGCAGTGCCAGACTGGAGGTAGAGAAACATTTGTGTGCAGGCAGTATCTATAGTCTACTACATGCTCCTTTCTCCCTTTGCTTGCCCATGTACACACACATCACGGGAAAAAGATCACCAGTTCGTCACAAGTGGCGGGTGTTCTGGACCACAACATCATATGCGTTGCTCAGGCAAATACTGCTTTTATATTCCTACTTGCAATGTTAACAGCAGCTATACAGTCTCCACACAGAAGCTTTTTATAAAGCGAGTTTTCCATTGTGTTCTAAGATGCTTAGAAGGCCAGTTTCTAAAAGCTGAAGATCGGGATTTACTGGACAGGCAGCTCCAAGTTCCCCACCATTCTCAGCACAACCTGAGGCAAGTGGCAAGAGGTCCTGTTTCCCTCTCGGCTATTCTGCCAGGTTAGCATGTCTAGTGACACAAGTAACTCTTTTTTTTTACATTGTAAAAAGGGACTGACCTGCTCAGCTGCTTCTTTTTTGGCATTATAAGTATCCAGGTGTTCTTGCAGCTCCAAAACACTGAACTTTAGTGTTTCTAGCAAATCACAGGACATCAGCTGTCAAATCAGAAACACATTGATCCAGGTCACCATTTCTGATCACAATCCTGAGACCAAAACCTTTGGGCTTATGGGTTAGTGAATTTTCAAGCCAACTTAAGGCAGCGTCCCCTACTGTCCACTGTCCTGTACTAAGGACTGACCTTTCACTGAAACAGAGGAGTGCGGTGTGGTTTCAGGAATGTCAGGAAGCGTAAGCATGCCTTCTAATGCTTTCAAAACCTGGCTCAGGCAAAAGTGGCATGTCCCACCAGTGAATACCTTAACAGTAATACACTTGAAGCTTTTTAAACCGTAATTCTTTAACTGTCTTAATACATAATCTACAAATGTGCTTGGAGACAAGTGGAGAAGACCAGGGAGTTCTGGGTTCTTCATGGTGGTGGTGGGGCGGGGGTGGGGGTGGGGGTAGTGGAAATGTGTCTAGCCCTCTCCTGTGAGCTTTGATTCAGGAATCAGGGAAAAGTATGCATCTCTAAGCATGATTCTTTAGCTCTCCCATCCAGGACTCTATGAAAGGTGAGGGCAAGAAGAGGTCAGAATCAGAAACAGTCACAAGTCACTGCATACAGTACATGGGAACTATATTTTTCTAGATATTTATAATCAAGTTGAAAATATGAACCTTTAGACTTTAAAATTCTGAATTACCTTAAAAAAGACCATTTACTGAGTGATGCCATTCTAGTTTACTTTTTATGATAAAGTAAGCCTCATGTAAAAACTTACTGTTTCAGCATCCACAAAGACTGTTGGGCATTCTGAACACATCATCATCACTTCCAATGAGCTTTTAAATTTGGCACCAATGCGCTGCAGACTCTCACCAAGAAAGCTGACTGCCTCATTAGTTATGTCCCCAAACTTTCTTTGAATTGACTGTGGAGAAAATATAAGGAAATGTATTTCATATGAAAGCCTTTTTTAATCTTTAAGTAAAAAAGCATAATTTATAATTAGAGCAACCTTCTATTTTAAAACTATGATTGTAGTGATATATATATAGAACCCTAAAAATCAATCTGTAAATCCTTATTTTTAGGCACTTCTTTAGGAAACATGATAATTTCTAAAAATGATCAAAGATTTATTGTATAGTATTCCTGAAAAGAGAAACTAATGATACATGCTATTCGTCTCCCCAGAGAGGAGTACATGCTAGATATTGCTGGAAATAAAGCCCTCACATGCATGAGGAATTAGATCTTCCGAAGTTAAATTCTACCAAGTGAAACTTTCAGTAAAAGTAGTTTACTCTCCTTGGATAGTTTACTCTCCTGCTGACTTGAACTGAAGTCATCAAAACGCACCAAGGGCAGTATCTTCTCAAAACTCAAGAATATTCATTCACATAAAACCATCAGGGCCTAAACCACAGTGAACACTGAATGAATCAGATGCTATATCAGCAATGTAAGTACTATACAAATACTTGGATGTGTACCTACATGTATACGTGTAGCACCATTAGGTGGCATTATGATTAATTTAAAACAAAGTATAAGCCACAGTCTCACGCATGGAGAAATTTGTATCTCTGGAAAGAAAAGAATATAAATAGAAAACCAAGTAGCAATGCAAAACTACAAAGTTAAGTAAATAAATGCTCCAGTTAATAAGCACTGAAGAACTTTCAGGAGGGAAAGACTGAAGGCTGGGAAAACTTCAGTGAGATTATGTACCGAGCTGGGTCTTCTAAGATGGGCAAAATTTGCTTAGGTAGGGTAGAAAGGTGGCAGGCAGTTGGGAAAATAATGACTTAAATGTCAGCCTTGGTTTCCCTAGCTACAGAATGCTAAAAATACATTACATAGGTCTCTTGTAAGAATTACTTACTGTAAAACATTTAGCTTAGTGCCTTACATGTAGTGAGTACTGAATAAATGTTAGCTCATATTACTTTCAGGGATGGAAGCAGCCTTGGTTAAAAATTTTAAGGTCCCCACATAGTAATGAAAGTGCCAATGAAGTGAACCCTTTATGATACATTGTCTTATGATACTGACTGAAAGCTCCTTAAAGGCAGGAACCCGCCTTTATATTTCTTTGGTGTCCCTGGAGGTGTCTAGCATATTCCAGAATTTGGTCAAATGTTATTTTGAAGTTTTACTCTAATTACCTTAGGGGAAGTACCTGTACTAGTCACTGTATAATGTCATATTAAAATGTAAATTTAAATTATCACTATCTTAGGAAAATAAAAAACCTTTAAAGGAAACTAGTGAGAATATTAAAATTTGAGATACTGATTTTAGATAAATTTTATCTAAATTTTATCGTAATTTTATCGTAATTTTATCCGATAACTGTAGTAGGAATTCAGAAGTCTTCAACCGTACTGACCTGAAACAGCCTAGAAAACACGTGAAAAGTAAAGACTGCACAGGACCCGTCGGTGTCAGACAGCATCTGATTGACGTGGCAGCGCCAGGCTTCTTCCTCGTCGTCATATGCTACTGGCTGAAAAGCGGCTATGATGGCAGAAAGAAATGGTGATGGCAGAGGTGATGTCTGTACTTCTGGAAAACCATCTTGTTCTTCTTCATCTTGACTGTTAACACATACACAGTCGTCATAATATTATCTTAAAAGAATACACTCAATTATTTAAAATACTTTAAATCACCTAACATTATTTCTTACATATGTGCACATATTGATTCAGAAAACGGGCGACCACCTAAATTTTGTGAGAAAGCATGAATAAGCAGATTCTCAGCCTGTTCTTTCTAGCATCTTTGGATTTAGAAATCTGATTTCACACAACCACCTTAAAACAACTTCATCCTACAATGGGGCTTCCCAGGTGGCTCAATGGGGAAAGAATCCACCTGAAATGCAGGAGACACAGAACACATGGGTTCAATCTCTGGGTCAGGATGATCCCCTGGAGGAGGGCATGGCAACCCAGTCCAATATTCTTGCTTGAAGAATCCCATGGACAGAGGAGCCTGGAGGGCTACATTCCATGGGGTTGCAAAGAGTCAGACATGTCTGAAGTGACTGAGCAATCCTACAATATGCCAGGGCTATGGAATAATTTCAGTAACTTCTATGACTAATATAGCCTAGAATGACTTCATTTTAAATGGTCAATTTCAGAGTCTTTTTATTTGAACAGGCCCAAATTGGCAATCATGATACTTTTTAAGTTTTTGTCATGTACTTTTGTGTCAAGGGCTATATATTAGGTGCCTTACATGGGCTGTTTTCATTCAATCTTCACAGAAACTCTATGACAGTTAAGTGCAATTATTCTGATTTTTACCAGTGAAGGACAGAAAGTTCAGTGAGGTTAAATGATGTGCCTAGGCTGCTGGGTAGGAAATGACAGAGCCAGAATTTGAGGCCAGTTCTATGGGACCAAACCCAGTATTATAAAGCCATGACGCATGCTATGTGCCCAGCAGTGTGGCAGTAACAGATCTGACTCAAAGAAATAGAAGACCTGGCCATTTTTTTTGAGGAATCTATAATCCCCACAGTCAGATAATATATACACACAAATATAAGACAATGGAGAAAAAGGTATACATGGTATTTGGGTTGAGCATCCCATAAAGAAACGTGTGACCCTGGGTCTTGAAGAAGTGTTTGGAGCCAGACTCCATAAAGAAATGTGTTACTCAAGGTCTTAAAATTGTGTATTTCACATTACAGGCCTCCACAAGGCCATTCAGAAATTACGGAGCAATTCATATAGAAGAGAGGGATCTGAAAAGACTGGGGAGAAAAGGTCAAAAGGAAGCAGACATGTGAAGTGAAAACTTAAATTCTACCTCAAAAAATTTAATTTTTAAGATGTCACTATGGTGATTGATTTTAAGCAAATGTATCCTGTAACCTTGAGTAGATACACCTCTGTATTTACTAAGGATGTTCTACTTATTGTTTCATCTTTAGTACTTGGCCAAAGTCAAGTCTTTTGTCTGCAGCCTTTTAGAAAGCCCGATATCTGAGTATCTATCACTGCATCATTCCTGACTTCTCTGAATTCGTGTATGATCAATGATGAGTACATAGGCTACTGTCATAGCCAAGTCAGTGACATGAACAACATGTGTGACCAGGATCCTTTGTTAATATCTGAGTGTACACTTTAAAATACAGGTGAACATTCTAGCTATACTGAGAATGAAACACCTCCTTATGTGCTGTATATATTAAAACACTGTTATCACTTGAAGTATAAATAAAAAGCTTTTATTGTAGGAGTAAAACTCTGATATACTTGATCATTAAATATTAAATTTTATATGAGCTTCAAACTGTTGAATAGGGAAATAGATATACTGATAGATAATGCATTAAATTAGATGCCTTTATAAAGAACATTATTTAGAGCTACAAATATTTATAAAATTAAAAATATAAAAACAAAACAGTAGATATAGATTACATCATAATTCTCATCACTGAAGAACTATTTTGTGTTTAAGTAACATAAGCCACCAAAATTTCCTTTAAGAACTTTATGTAATAATTGATCATTCAATTCTGTCTGGTAAAGAATCTGCCTGTAATGTGGGAGACCTGGGTTTGATCCCTGGGTTGGGAAGATTCCCTGGAAAAGGGAAAGGCTACCCACTTCAGTATTCTGGCCTGGAGAATTCCACGGACTTTATAATCCATATGGTCACAAAGAGTTGGACATGACTGAGCAACTTTCACAATTCCATCAGCCCGTGAGTAGAAAAAAGTCCTGTGTGAGATTTCTTCATACTTCGTGGTAATTTTGAATGTATGATGCATAAACATTTAAAAAGAGCACTCTAACATTTGACAGTACTAAGAAATGATACTTCTGCCCGTTATATAAGTCAAACATTATAACTATTGGTAATAAGACTATAATTTTTGGAATATATTTCAGATTTGTTGTGGTATCCAGAAGTTCCTTCCATAATTTTGATACTTGGCTCCACCCACGGCCCAATATGGATTTCAGCACTTGGCCATTGGCATTCTGCCCAAATAGGTATTTGGTGTACTTCTAAATATAGACTGCCCCTCACTGTGCTCTGAGAATGGCCTACTTGTTTTTCTTTAAGTGAATGGCAGTAACAGAGAGTAAAACCATGGCAGGAGCTCATTTTACCTTTAAAATGTACACAGAAATGAAAGTCAGTTTACTGGAACAGAGGGTCATGTTTGGGAGGGGACAGGGTAGAAGCATCCCCTCATCACCGTGTCTGCAACACTGTATTCTCACCTAGACAGCCCCGAGAAGTCTGCTTCCTCCTCCTCGCACCGCTCGTCTAGTTCCTTCAGAGCTAAGGTGACGTCTTCTTCACAGACTGACCCGGGGTAGCTCTCAGGACCTGGAGGCTCCGGCAGGTCTGTCTCCTCTAGATCCAGAATCCCTTGACACACAAGAGAGTCCTGCTGTTCTTGAATAATATACGACCCATCATCTTCAAAGGCGGTAAGAACCTGTTCCTCCTTTAATACTGAACTTGTATCCTGAAAAACAATCGTATTTTTTTTTTTACAGACTTTTAAAACATTAAAAAGCAAATTTTACCAACACAGAATAAATGACTGTTGCCACCAATCTACATTTATTTTATTAGGCAATCTTCATTTATACAGTCTGATTTTTGGAGTTTTGGACTCTGATCACATAAAATTGTTCTTTTTTTTTTTTTTTTTTAATAGTTTCCAGTTTAAAACCCTTTGAAATTAAAGTGTATCACCAACTGCCACACAGAAACATCAAGGAGATCTTTTTTCAATAGGACTCAGCTGTTTACTTAGAAACATATCCTTTGGGGAAATATCTTCTCTCCTGCATATTCTAATTCTCCATAGGTAGAGCTTTATATTACAACTATAAATTCTCTCTTATGGAAATGTCATTTCTTTCATTATGCTAGAACTTATTCTCCAATGAATTCTAGATGTAAGAAGGGGAGGTAATTCAAAATGCTTAACCCGTTGGTTCTGCGGGGCTACCTGTGAATCACGAACAGGTCTTGACCAGTCAGGATGCTGTTGAACAGAAATGACGAGAGCAGCCTGACTGGTATAACTGAGCTGGATACCTGGGATGTATGATTTGCTTTCAGGTAATAAGATTATAATAATTTATTTAGATTTGAGTACTGAGACATCTTCACCACTGAGTTAAGAGTTCAGAAAATGCTGGAAAATTTTAGACTGTTGTACTCTTGAGAATTAAATGAACTATAAACTCACTTATCAATGAGGGAAATGATAACGGAAAGCATGTTGTGGCATTTTTCCCCCCTATCCATTGTAACGTTACTGAAATAATGTTGATACATGTGCCTGGCTTGGAGTAAAAGTTCAACAGGTGTTGGCTGAGTAAATGAGCTACCACTACTGAAAAAGAAAAATCCTTCCAGGGTGTAGATCATGACATATCAGCACCAGTTTTAATTCACATGGACATTAGTTCAATCAGTTTGAAAATAAGCACTTAACGGTCTCTCAGTTTCTTTCAGGACTTAGACCTAAGGTTACTACTGATCAAACTGCAGTTTCTCACCTCTTTCTCACAGATGAAAATACAATTTTCCCTTCCAAATTATGAAAAGTGAAATCCAGCGCCCCTGACCTTAGACCAGTCTGGGCCTTTGTTGTTTAGTTGCCCAGTCGTGTCCGACTCTTTTTCGACCCCATAGACTGTAGCCCTCTAGGCCCTCTGTCCACGGGATTCTTCAGGCTACTGGAGTGGGTTGCCGTTTCCTCCTCCAGGGGATCTTCCCGACCCAGGGATTGAACCCCTCTCTCCGCATCTCCTGTATTACAGGTGGATTCTTTACCACTTAGCCTCTGGGGAAGGCCAGGTCTTAATTTACTCACCTGTAAATTCATGTATAAAATGAAGGATTCTGGGCTGAGTGCTCTGGGATAAATTAATAACGAACTACAATTAGTGTGCAAACTAATATGGGGCTAGTTATGCAAACCACAATAATATACAGTAGAGTATGGTAAGTGAAAGGTATGACAAAGATGGGGTAGCAATAGTGCAATGAATGTTTCTGTCCCCTCAAAATTCATATGCAGAAACCCTAAGCCCCAATAGGGTGGTGAAGTGGGGACCTTGGGAGGTGATTAGGTCATGAGAACTCTCATGAATGAGATCAGACCCTTAAAAGAAGAGGATAAAGAGCTATTCTGTTCTTTCCCACCATGTCAGAACGCAGCAAGAAGAGCTCCCAGGAAGAGAGCCTGCGCCAGACAGCAGTTGGCTGGCACCTTGATCTTGGAGTTTCTGGCCTCTAGAACTGTGGGAAATGCATTTCTGTTGTTGATAAGCCCCTCCCACCCCAGGTGATGGAATTTTTGTTACAGCAGCCAAAGCTAAGACAGATGCGAAAAGGACCTAGAAGATACTAAAGGCACAGAAACGCGGCAGGAAAACACGAAGTATACTAAGGGATAGTTATGGAGAGAAAGTACAAACTCTGAGTCTTCACAGGATGGTGCTTTATAAATAATATGGTATAATCATTCCTTATTTGGTGCAATAGTTTATATTCAATACACTCTATTTAAGGTTTCCATCTGAATTTTCTTCTTAAAGATTTGGCCATTAAATGACTAAGAATTAGTTACTTGGAAAGATACTGTGAGTAACAGTGCCGAAGACACTGCTACACCTAGAATTTTTATTGGTATTAATTTTTCCTTGGGCATCAGTTTGAACATATCGTACTGAAATGATGCACCACCAAATTTCTTGGTTTAATGCCATTACTTTTCATTACTGTATACCTGTAAACACAGGTATTGGTTTTCATTACTGTATACCTATAAACACAGGTATTATTATTTGTTCTTGAATAATAATTTGAAAATACATGTTTCATCTAAAATTATAATGTATGCTGAAATTTTCTAGTAACTCCTGGATTTCATGAAGAAAGAACTTTTTGGCTAATGGAATGAATTCCACTATTATATGTAAATGGTGAGAATCAAATTTTCTTGAACATTACCTTATTGCACAACGACTCCTTCTGTCTCTGTCCCTCACACACACACACACACACTTTCAAAGTTTGATTTTGTATAAGCAATATAATTTCTGGCATGCATGAATTGGTATCTAAACTATTATAAATACTAGGAGAAATCCCTCTGTGGAGGTTCTTCTGATAAACACAAGGATATAATCCTTTCTAGAAGGAATTAGCCAAGCAAGAATATTGGAGTGGGTTGCCATTCCCTTCTCCAGGGGATCCTCCCAAACTGGGGTTTGAATCTGGGTCTCCCGCATTGCAGGCAGGCAACCTGAGCTCTAAGTTTTCTGTCTTGAGGTAGAATGCTTTAGCCTATTATGGCTTCCTAATATTAACAAAATTCAAGGGCAGAAATTCAAATAAACATTTCTAGGAATTTTTTTCTTTAGTTCATAAAATATTTCATCCGGTGAAATTAACTGCTTTCCTCATCTTAAGAAATTGCTTTATAGCGATATGTATAGTATCTGTAACTCATATATAACTTTATACAGTAGGATTATGATTTTATTTATTAGTGCTTTTATACTTTCTTTAAAGGGGCAATTTTGGGTTACGTGACACTATTTGTCACACCAGGAAAAACAAACTAGGCCAACATATCCAACAGACACAAACCTGAATCATACTCTTGTGGACAACTGTTCTTCTGGTGAATTTTTATGTCAACAGAATTATTTTTAAATGAAATAGTATGTTTCAAAAAATATCCCCATTCTCCTCTGTCAGTGTTACAAAGTTTATAGTGATAAGGAAACACACTATTGTAAAAAGAAAAAACATAGTAAATTAAAGCGTTTTTCCTTCATTTAAAAAAAAGTGTCCTTGGGAACTTGATAATGCGTCGGAAGTAGGCCCATTAGATACTGTTGGATAAATGAATGACTCATCTGAAATAACACAATTTCCAGTATGTATGGGAATACATATGAATTTCCAATTCATTTCCAATCAATATGAATGACTTCCAGGAGGTAGCTTACTCACTTACTATGAATACAGCTATTTTAATAACCAAAACTAAAAGACTTTCCTGTTTGTTCACTATTTTTGTAGTTAAAACACAGGACCATTAACCATATCGCTTTTGTTAAAAAGCTATTTTCCATTGTTTCTAATGAGAATGTCTGCTGACTTATAACATGCTATGAGCTATCCTGGACACAACAGATCAGATGATCAATGAGTAGCTAATGCTCACGTCACAGCCTTCCCATACTGAAAGGAATATAGTCTACTTCAGGTGCAGTTCTGAACACTGTCTGCTCCCTTCATAAACACCTTCCTGTCCACGCACTGTGTCAGTTATGGCCCCTTATCTCCTGCTAATATGCCTCTGGTGTGTCTCTTCATGTCAGCCTTCTCCAGCCCTCCCTCCACTAAAACACTGGTCAAACTATAACCTTGCCTGATGACAGACTGCAAGCTCCATGGAGGAGGTACAGGTACGAGAACACACTCACTTTTCCACAAAAAAGCCAAGATTGAAAAAAATAAACACGATCAGATTGTGTCCTTCGGGCTTAAAATCCTCTAGTTGTTGCCCGCTGTGTGGCTTCTAAGATCACCCTTGTGAGCACCTGGTCCCCTCCAGCTCCTTCTCTCCCAATGCCACGCTCTCAGGTTCCCTGCACTCCAGGCCCACAGGCTGACATTTTAGCTTTTCAGATACATGGGTGCCTTTTCCACTCCTGTTTCCTGGGCCCCGAACTCCCCTCCTCCACACTTACAATGACTGGCTCCTTCTCATCACTTGTTTCCACCAGATGCTACCCTACCTAAGTGTCTCCCTCACCAAGTCCATATTCTCATTAGATTTTCTTAATATGGGTAGAAAAGGGATCACTTTCCGATATATCATTGATATTTTATGTTTTTACCTGTTTACTGTGTCTCTCCTGCTCAAATGAAGCTCCATAAACCAGAAGCCTTTGTCTGTTCCACAAAGCACTGTGTGCCTAGGGCTAGGACAGAGCCTAGCACATGGCAGGGCTCAGTAAACAAAGATGCTTAAATGACTGAGTGCTTGGGTGCCCTGGGTATTCCCACCCAGGTATCTGGGACAGGGCTTGGCACATAATTGGCATCTTTGGAAAGAATGAAAATTCATGACTTCCTATTGTTTCAAATAAAGCCTGCCTTTAGTGGAACCCAGCGTGTCTTAGGTCCATCCGTCTTTCCTCCTGCTGCTGCTGCTCCTCCTCTTCTCTACAAAGAGTGATTCCTGCTGCTGCCTGCACATTCCATGTTGTTTCACATGGCCGTGTCTTTCTATACCATGTCCCTCTGCCTGCAGTGTCTCAAATGCCACATAACCCCTAATGCACAGCTGATTGGTTCTCACTCTGAGTTTTCACAAAGCCTTGAGCATGTCTGGTTCTGAGTTTCTCATACTGACCTGCAGTGCTTTTTTTTAAAAAACTTCTCTCCCTTAATAGCCAGTGGACACTCTGAGGACAACGTCATGCTTTACGCATCTTTTCAGCACTTAATGGAATGCCCAGCATCTAGTAAATCTCAACGAATATTTGTTGAGTTATCTAAGCTTGAGCCATACTAATATGAACATTTAAAAAAGCTACCCCCCAAAAGCCTTCATTTCAAAATACATCTGCTTACTGTAAAGACGTATGATACACTGTTGGCGTAATCACAAGAACATGAGATTTCTCCTTACTCAGACAATAAGATCTAATAATTAGACTGGTCTTGCTCTGATAACTATATTAATTTGGTTAACACTGAAAAAAGTGTAGTATTTTCCTGATACCAGGGCATAACAGCACATATGAAAGAGCTATAGCAATTACAGTTTTTTAAAAAGAGATATCTACAGTAGTCTTAAAAAAGCAACTAAGAAAACGAATACTCACTTAGTTTTGGTCATTAGCTTGGAATCTGGCTTACTTCTCACAGGCCTTTCCAAAAAACATAACACTGGTAGTTCCACAGTCTTTCTAAAAGGTTTCATTTAACCAATCGCTAACACAGCTGGCCTGAGGTTTTCATCCCAATTACAGCACCAATCACAAAAAAAAAAAAAAAAAAAAAAACCAAATACAAAGCAAAAAGAGAAGAAAAAAACAAAAGCAGTCCTTCAGCACCCGAGAAGATGCTCCCATCCCCGGAGAAGCGCCGGTACATTAACCTAATCACATTCTGCAGCAGGAGATGCTCATTAAAAACACTTAGGGTTATTTTTAACCTGTAGGTCATTTCTTTAATCCATCACTTTTTTTTTTCTTCAGTGATCAGATTTGACTATTTCAGTTGGACTAAATCACTTAACCAACAGGTTAGAAATACTGTAAACAAATCAAATAATTAGCATATCAGATGAAAACTCCTTTGAAAGAAAAGCAAGGGGTATCACAGATTGCTAAAAAGAGCCCAGATTGGCCATGCACCAGCCCCCATGACTCCCCACCTCAGGCAGCTGGCTGTTAGCCTTATCTAGAGAAGCTTCCAAACTGGGGGTCTCATCTCTGATTTGCAGCACTTCTTCTGTGGAGAGGCTGCCAGTGGAATCTTGAGACTGAAGAAGTAAATCAGAATGGTCCGGCAGGGTTTCGTCTGCAGCAGAATCGTTATTTAACTGAAAGGAGAGACAGTAAAATAAGGAAATTTATTTAGGAGTTGGCGATGGTCACTAAGGCTACAAGAAACCTGTGTCATAAGATATTCTGAAGCCATAGTTATAAAGAGCTTCTTTGACTTCCTAAGACCACCTTTCCCCCTCATTTCAGTCTGTATCAGAATTGGTGCGATTAATGCAAGCAGCTAGTTCATCAGTAGAAATGAAGTCTCCATTAACACGGATTAAATTTTGCTGAATAGAAACCACCAAAATGGAAGAGCTCTATATGACTCTGGTAATCTTCATCTAAAATTCTTATTTTTACGGTAATGTCTTATGTTTTCAGTTGGCCTAAGGATTCGCGAATGCAGGGGCTTTTTTTGCCTCCCTGTGGCTTTGGCGCAAGCACTCAGTGGATTCTCAAGAAGCAGTGTTAACTGGAGGCAGGTGCTTAAGTCTGAACTGGCCATTAACTTACTGAACCACAAATCAATACGACAGAACTTCAATAAGACAAAAAGAGTTAGGACAATAAAGCTGAAATGGCAGGCCAGCATTAGTGGGTTTATGTTCTTTGAAAACTAGCAGTAATCAATTAGAACAAAGAAATCACTACCATTTTTCTTCTTTTAAGCAGGGCTATACATTTTTCATGGGTCAGTATTTAACATAAGGAAAATCAAGTTCATGATTTTGAGTAGATAAAAGCAGAAGCTAATTTTCTCCCCCTATGAGGAGGAAGTAGCATCAGATTCTCTTCCAAACTCACTACCACTATAACTGGGCTTCCCAGGTGCTGCTAGCAAGGAACACGCCTGCCAATGCAGGAGACATAAGAGATGCAGGTTCTATCCCTGGGTCAGAAAGATCCCCTGGAGAAGGGCATGGCAACCCAGTCCAGTATTCTTGCCTGGAGAATCCCATGGACAGAGGAGCCAGGCGGGCGACAGTCCATGTGATCGCAAAGAGTCGGACATGACTGAAGTGACTTAGCATGCATGCATACCGCTATGACTAGGGTTGGCCTTATGAAGAGACAGTTCTGCTCCAAGGCTCTCATGGAAGCTAACCTTTGTTCAGCACTTACTATACTGACTTCCCCATGAAATTCCCCCGAGGCAGGTGCTGCCAGGAGTCCTGTTTTAAAGGAGAGGGTAGATAGGTAATGACCATAGTTCCACAGTGGTTTGGTGGCACGATGCTAGTCTCTGAGCCTCCGGTCTGGCCCCGGGAGGGTCTGAGCCTCATTCAGTGAGTCACTGCTGCCAGCAACTCACCGTTCCTTTAAATGCACACAGTCCTGGGGAGGAGCAAGCCTTAGGTGGCATCCAGACTGCCCTGCTCAAATGCACTTACAGGCTGTGTGTCCTGGGACAAGTCACTTAGTCTACAGAGCTGCAATCACTGTGCTTACCTCGTGTACTTGAGGGGAGAGGTATAGTGACTAATCCATGTAGAACACTGTGACCAGGGCCTGGTGTGTCTCAGACACTCAGCAAGTGGTAACTGCTGCTACTGTGTCAGCAACAGCTTATCACTTAATATGTGACAGGGAGTTAGGGAAAGACATATCGGCATAATGGTGAGATGCCAAAACAGGACAGGTGACAAGAAGCCGGCCACAAACCGACAACTGTACATGTTGTCTAAAGGCCAGCTCAGCCTGGCCATTCAACAGCACTACCAGCACTTTACCAGCAGACTGAGTGTGATGCGGATGGGCCAGATTAAACAGAGGTGCAAAAAAAGGCCCTCATATAAGAGCGCTGTAATGTGGCTGCCACCTGGTCTTCACCAGCTGATTCCTCATCGCATGGGCCTTGGTGGCTAATCCACACCCCTGCTCTCTCCTTGTTCTGCCATCTTCAAGTTCTAACCTACTGCCACTGCAAGTTCAGCCTTCCCCTCACTCAGTATTTGGAACACACAGATGATGCTTATAGCCTTCATTTTCTCGTCTCTCTCTCTCTCTCTCTGTATCTCTGCCACTCACCCTTGGAATGTAAGTCAGAACTTCCATATAACTGACTTGATCTTGCAAAGGGAACAAAGTTGTGCTCTCTCTTTCCACACTGACAAGGAAAGAAAAGCAGATGGAGAATTATCCAGTGCTGGTGTTTGCACTGATATCAAAACGTATCATTCAGGGCGAAGGCCTCTAAAAGTGCCCAGCGTAGCTCACTGTGACTAGGAGAGAAGCAACAGAAAATACGTCTCATCAGCTCAGAGGTGCTGTCTGTGCTCAATCATGTGATTCTGTGATCCCATAGTCTATAGCCCACCAGGCTCCTCTTCCATGGAATGTTCCAGGCTAGAATACTGAAGTGGGTTGCCACTGCCCCTTCAGTGCTCCCCTTGCTCCCGACCTAGGGGTCAAACCCGAGTCTCTTGCATCTCCTGCATTGGCAGGTGGATTCTTTTACCACTGTGCCACCTGGAAAGCCCAAGGGGTGCACAGATGAAATGCTTAGTTCCACCATGAATCATGCAACACTCCATTGCTGCTACAGCCTTGTGTTTTCATTTCAGCACATGCATTTTACCCAGAAGGAAATGAAAATCCGAATATCGAGCAATGGTAATTACTAAGTTGGAAGTGAAGACAAAGAGGAGACCAGCTGTCACTGTACAGAAAGCTAAGTGTACCATCTGCGTGCGTGAGAGTATCTGGCTTGCTGTGAGCGCCGCCTCCTCTTCCGAGGACTCGTCTGTGTCCTCCTGGTTTGTCAGGTTCAGGCTGGGCGTGCTGCTGGAGCACTGGTACTCCTGGAGCGACGGCGTGTCCCCTTTGTCGATGCTGTCCAGTGAGCGCCTGCGGACTCCCCAGTTGAAGTTGTCCATACTTTCACCCTGGAAAAGCAAGGCGTCATTTCTAAGACCTCGAACACAAGCTTATAAATATAGGGAAGGTAATACACTGGGAGAACATACACCCAGATGAAAAATACTCAGTGTATTGTCATAAGCAGAGATTCAATCAGCCCTTCAGTTTTTTGAAACTTTTAAAACATCACTCAATATTTATAATGTTTAAAGAGATCAAAGTATGTGGTCGATGACCTGTTTTAACTGAATAGGATTCTCTTGACTTTCTATCTAGGGGCGACCAACTAAATCGACTACCTAGGCCATTTCTACTCTAATACACAAACACAAATGAGACCACAAAGAAGACAAATACGTTCACAGATGACAACAAATAAATAATCCAGAACGCCAGGCTGCAACTTACCTGCAGCTCCTGGATAGCAAAAAGGAAAACACACAGAATTAGAAAGAACGAAGACACACGTGTAAATATACACTACACTTGTGGGGAAAAAATGCTCGGTGATTCTCAAACCCAAAGACTGATTCAAGCTCTGGATGAAGCTTTGTGCAGGAAGTCAACACGTGATTCACATTATTTTTTTATGTAGAATATATCGTGGAAAAAAAGACAGACACTTAAAACAACATTTCTATGATACACTCTGGCAACACAAACTTCAGGAAATCTTTAAAATTTACATAGATTTAATACTGGATACAATGCAAAACCGACTTAAAATACCCACATTCAGTTGACAACATACAGGTTCAACAATTATTTTAGACTGTAGCATGGTTCTAGCTAAATCCAGTGGTAATTTTTGGCTAAAGAGGAGTTTAAAATCAAGATCACAGTTATCAAAACATAACCTAGGTCAACTTCAAAAGGTCAGTAGGAAACAAGCAAGTTTCTGCTTTGCCCCACTTACGGATTTATCTAAGTTACGTTTCTGTTATTCCAAGCTGATCCTCCTTTGATAAGGATATAATTCTTATACTCTTTCTTAAGCTCAAATGACAAATTACAGTGAGTTGGCTAACAAAATCTGACTTATGTGTATTCCTTTATCAAGAGGGATTGTCCAGGATAGAGGTTTTCAGATCTTTTTTTTCTTAAATAAAGCAGAGGAATACTCATTTCACATGAAACATACAGTGGAAATCAACTGTGCAAAAGCGATAACAAAACCAGGGTTGTGGCAACAGCCCTCAATATGCATTTAGGGAATGAATGAATACACGCTGTGGGCTTTCAAGGCTGGAGAGTATTTTAGAAGTTTCATTAGCAGTTAAGTTTATTTTGTAGCAAAGTATTTACTATTACCATGGTTCAAAGCAAGACTAGGTTTTTAGAAAATCTCTTATCATTTGATTTAGCCTAATTATGAGACCTAAGTTAATACCAGCTCAAATTACTGCGACTTGAATAAAAGACAAAAGCATCTTTAATTCATTCTAGGGTTCTACTCAAAAGCCATATTTATTACTAGGAACATTTCAGAGTACAAGACAAACTTGAAAGCAATTATAATGATCTTAAAAAAAAAAAAAAGGCAAACAAAAGAACCTGACCATTATAAAAATGTCAAGAGCCTACCTTCAGAGCTTCTAAATTCTGAACTGAAAAAAGCAAATAACTGCAAAAGACTTTAGAACTGGCTTATGCCTGTGAGGTAGGGCAGCAGGTCTCTTGAACCAATCACACTTTCTTGCCTAATTGTGTAGGTTTTTCCTATTTCCTACAACTTTCTATGTTTTTTAAATTGTGGGAGTTGACAGCAGTTTTGGAGGGTGATGACCTGCTCTTTTTGAAAAAAAATCGAATAGAAAATAGCAGTGTACATAGAATAAGGGTGCATATTCTTTAAACTTTTAAAGGTGTGTCTATATATATGTATATACTTAGATGTGATATGTGATATATTAGCAATGGCTATAGTTTTTTAAAAAAGGCTAAAAGCCACTGCCCTATGACACTGAATAATATGTGTTCCTGGGTTCTGAGAACCTGTCCAGCTGCGTCTGGGAATACATACGTGGTGAACAGTGGCTACCCCTGAGCCAGTGTGAGGGCATCTGCTGGACCCTGAGGCACCATGGTCATATCCTCACATCCTCGGGGTGGCGGGGGAGAGGAGGGGAGTGGTAGTAGCTGAAGCACACAGGAAGACCTCCATACAATGGTTTCCTATCAACAAGTAATGGCGTGACGTGGTGGAAGCTGTTACAGTTCACTCCTCCACCTCGCCTACTTGAGTCAAAGGAAACATCCCTTCAAAGAGGACTGATGAATGCGCATGGGTTATACGAGTAACTTGAACATCCTTGGACAGAGGTGTAGCATGACATGGTGTGGATACTTGACAGTAAGGCATTTGGAGCTCTTGAAGACAGACATTTATAACAATTTTAGGAGGAACATTTCTGTGATCTGTTTGATGTAAACTTTTCAGATTTAGGAGTCTGTGGCTTAGGGGACTAATGTCAGCTATGGGAATAGGTCCCAAACAGCCTGACACAACCAGGGCGATGGGCAATCCTATTGCTCATTTATTTTTTTTAGAAATTGGCAAATGTCTCAATTTGGGCCAAATGAGGTGTGACAAGAAGTGTGCTGAAAACCTTAGGAGAGTTAACTTCTTCACTTTCCTGAGAGCCTTTATGGAAGTGACCCTCACTTTCTCTGAACACTGCCATGTATGGACATTTGAGGTGAAGCCAACTTGCAGAGAAAGGCAGAGCTTAGAGAATGCAAAGAAACAGCCAGAAACTCCACTGAGGTTTGCCTAAATAAGCTCTGACTCTGGGCTAGCCCAGTTCTGTGAGCAAGTAAATCTACCTTTTGAGTTGGACTTTCCACTTAGGAAGCATCTAAACTGACCCAACTATCAATTTTCTCTAAACTGAATCAGTTTTAAGGAGCGAGTCCTTGGTATTGAATGAAACAAGGCATTTGAGAGAGCTAGCTCCACCCTGAAGAAGAAAGTGGTGGGTGATGTCCTGGGTAGAATCTCAGTCACAGCAAAGTGTTCCAGAGCGCCAAAGGCACCTTAATCGTCATTCTGGTTTCAGGGCCACCCTCTTCAAAGTTGTCCGATAGATTTAAATGAAACGTTTACTCTTCTGCTGCACATTAATTTGTGTGGCTTACGCAAACACTTAAGTCTAAGCACACCCTCAATTAAATACTTTTGAAAAAAATCCATTTTTACTCTATATTTTGAAAGATAAAGATGGAAAAAATTAGATGTTCCTTTTATTTCAGACTTATTCTGCTATTGACTAACTGTACTAATTATCTTTAGTTCCCAACTTAGATTTGTACCTTTTGACGTGATACTGCCCCGAACAAGGAAAGATTAAATCCTTGTTTAATCCTGTGGTTAAATCCTTCATTCTCATGTAGCTGTAGCTATTCTATAAATATTATGAAGGAAAGCCCACATCCTTACCTCTGCATCTTCCAACTCAACATCTAAAAAGTCAAAATCCTTAAATACGCCAAACTGTTGTTCGCTGCTATTATCTTCCACAGCTACTTCTTCCTCTTGAATTATGTCGTCTGTTGTAGAAATGAGGCTAGTTTGTTGGTCACCAACTTCCAAATCCTCGTTAGAAGAAAATACAACCTGACGCCCAGCCAAAAACAAAACAAAACAGGCCATCCGTTAGCTCGGTCACTCTGAATATGGGGCATCAGTGCCCTATGAGCCACTGCAGGCCTCTTCTATCAGTGAGCTCAGAGCTTTAATTTGGGCAAATGTCTAACTGTGTGAATACTGAATTAGCACAGGGGCCAAGTGTCACAAAGGCAAGTGACAATTTTTTCATTCTTAGTCAACACCGTTAAGAAAAGGCAAACAAGGAGACACAATGATTTCTGTTTCTTCATGGACTAACACTTCTAAGATTTTTTAAAACACTTACACAGGTTTTCATGATTACTCACCGATGGATTCTTTGGAAGGCCAGACTCTGGACCACAGAGAGAAAGCACATTCATTAGCTTTTCTCTTGTTCTTCGCTAAAGAGAAAGAAAAAATGCAAACGTTAAGATTACTGATGAAAATAAGGCAAATTCTCAAGTTCTCACACGTACCATAAAATTGATTCTTCTGTTCTATGAACTTTTATGTACCTGTGATAACTGTGGCCTCTTCCAACTAACAGGCACCAAGGCATTAGAGTTAGAACCGGAAGAAGTGGAGGAAGTGCTTCTTGTCACCGCGATCACTTTGGGTTTCCCATTCCTACCAGCTGCGCTGTGCTGATCACCATATTTATTTCCAATAATTGGTGTCTACAAAGAAATAAATTGCCAGTGTTTGACTCACACAGTTCAACGTAAGTGGGTTAATAGTGTATCTGTGATGACATTTTTTACAAACAATCAGAAAAACAGCATAAGGAGAAAGATTACTTAGCAAAGGCAGATACTACAAAAATCAAAAGTAATGATACTTTTTTTTTAATAGTAAGATTTCACTTTACTGGAAACAAGACTCTGAGGAGACTGTTGGAGAACTTATTCCTACTTTAAAAATAGATCTGTTGTCTTTAAAAGCCACCGTCTACATCTTTCCCCCCATGATTATAAAGTATGTCCTCTTTGAAAGCTCAGAAATACAAAAATGATTTTACAAAATCACCTGTCATCTCACCACTCAGATTTAATGTTGGTTAACAATTTGGTCAGACTTCCCCAGTATCTCAGATGGTATAGAGTCTGCTTGCAGTGCAGGAGACCTGGGTTTGATCCCTGGGTTGGGAAGATGCCCTGGAGAAGAAATGGCAACCCACTCCAGTATTCTTCCCTGGGAAATCCCATGGACAGAGGAACCTGGCAGGCTACAGTCCATGGGGGCACAGAGTTGGACACGACTGAGCGACTAACACACACAATATTTTGTGTATTTTTTTACGTAATTGTTAAGTATGTGTCTAAAAGTGCTTTTGCAAATATTCAAGATAAGTAACAACTTCAAAGTGAAAGCTATCATATAATGTCTTATTGCAAATCTAATATATGACATTTCCAAATTTTATTTCAGTAAAATTCCATGATGAATCCCAAATGGTGCTTACCTGGCTTTGTGAAGTGTCTCAAATTTGCATTTGAATATAATTTTAAGCTCATCTGCATGTCATACAAGTCCCTTTATGATCTAGTTCCTGCTCATGTTCCCAACTTCAACTTCTACCACTCGCTCCTGAACTTTGCACTCCATCAAAGCTGAGTTTGTTTCCCAAGATATGGCGCCTTTATGGACCTTTGTGTTGACACATATCCCCTGCTCTGCACGGAACACGCACCAAGCAAACCCTGAGGCACTTTGAACGCTGCCGCCACACTTTCAAGGAGGCCCATGCTGATGCCACCACCACATCTGGGTAATTACTCTTGGACATTTACCCAGTGATATTGATTTGTTTCTTTGCCTGTCTCCAATTGCTCTATGGGAGTCCCTAGACTGAGCGAGACTCATTGCTATTCCTCTAGTATATCTTCAGTGCCTACACATAGCAGGTACTTTAGGAATTTTTGATGAAATAAATTGAAATTAAGTATCTGATATATATCAAATGTTCTGAGGATTCATATTACTCTTCAAACAAAACAATTGTTACATTACCAATTTCGGACTCAGAAGAATAGCAAAGCTAGTTTCTCTATAATATTCCCACGCTGTGTACTCCATGTTTGAAATTCTCAGGTGATATTAACTAAAACACTAGCACAAGCATACTTTATATCTTAAAAAAACATAAATCAATAAGCTTCAGATAAATTCAGCACCAAGTGCTGTGCTGTGCTTAGTCGCTCAGTCATGTCTGATTCTTTGCCCATAGACTGTAGCCCTCCAGGCTCCTCTGTCTGTGGGGATTCTCCAGGCAAGAATACCGGAGTGGGTAGCCACCGTTCCCTTCTCCAGGGGAACTTCTGACCCAGGGATCGAACCCAGGTCTCCTGCGCTGCAGGCGGATTCTTTACCATCTTGAGCCACCAGCGAAGCCCTCAAATACCAAGACTAAACTGCAAATTTTTAAAAAATCTGTATTATCCTTTTCAATTAAAATGTGAGTAGATTTTCAATTGCTATCTTTCTTAACTCCCCCTACCCTGCAAAATACTTGATTGATAACTTCCCTCCTAAAAACTTCCTGCTGGTCTGTTTTCTATCCTGTTCCCAGACTGATCTCCCTAAAATGCAAATCCTAATATTTTCTACTCCAGCTAAAAATCCTTGAGGAGCTACTACTACTTCAAGATATAACCATCTCGTCCGACAATATCCTCATGATTGTGCTGCTCCCTATGGCTTCAGCTTTCTCTCTCATCACACTACTCTATTCTCTGTGCTACATGTTCACAGTAGGCCATGCTAATTAGAATTTTCTAGAGCGCCATGCTTCCTCACACTTACAAGCTTTCATTCACATGTGCTGCTTTTCCTAGGATTAATCTCCCCTGCCCACACTTCCATGTACGCTCCCATTTAGTCAGATTAAGTTAGATGTACATGCTATATAGTCCTATAAAACTTCGAACTTACTTGGCAACCAAAGCACTGTGTTTATTTGCCTATCTCCTCAAGAGGCTACAGGCGCGCTGAGAGTAGGCCTTTCCCCCATGCCCACCTCGTTTTCAGGGCACCTGTCACAGCATCTCCTGCTGACTATGGGCTCAATCAGTGCTTGATTAATGACAGAATGAACAAATGAACATTTCTAATACAGAGCCTTCACCAATACCTGAGCATCTTACCTCAGATATATCAAAATGAAAATCCAAGGTCTTCCCAGGCAACTCCTTAGAGACATTATTAAAAATTTTAGTGAAGGATATCTCAGGAGAGCCCATATCTCCTCCATAGGTCTTGGGGATATCGTTGGGCACGACAAGGCTTGCCGAGCGGGATACCACCAGTTTTAAGATGTTAAGGGCTTCCTTCCAATAAGGACTCTGGTTTCAAAAATTAATAGACATATAAAAGTTAAAAATACATATGTAACTAAGAACAAAAACTTAGTTACATTGTAGACAGTGAAAATATTATTTCTATATAAATTCCTTGTCAATTATTCATTTTTACTCTGAGGTCCTTAACTGAGGGTCTGAGTTACACAAGGATAGAAAATAAGTTATTATTTCTACTGTTAGATTTACAAGATATTATATGCATAATAATGCTAACAACTCAGGATATTTTGCACTGTTCTCAGTAAGTGCTTTATAAATATTATTCATTAAGAAAGTCTAATACAGTAATCTGGCAGTAGGGGTAAGCCAAAGGGTCGTATGTATGTGAACTTTCTAGATGAATGAAGTACATGGCCCTAAGACTCTAAACTTAAAATGTTTTAAGCCTTGTTGATAAACTATTTTTAACGCATCAGATTTCTTAGACATAAACATATTAAAATATTTTTAAAATTTAGATATTTCTTAATGACTCAAGCCCCAAATAATAAGCATAAGTGCTGTGCTAAAACAATCCTCTCAGTGATTCCTGACCTGTATAGGGTGAGCTTTCCCCCTCATATATGGTGGCAATGTTTCGAGTTATTTTTCTGCTTTTCATTTTGTATATTTCTACCAGTATAATTTAGGAATGATTTGTATGACAGATGTATAGGTGGAGAGAAATCAATGTCTAATTAAGAATTTAGAACATTTCTCTTTTACCATCTACTGAAAAGAATCATGTAAAAAACATGACTTTTTTTCTTATTGTGGTACTAAAATCACACCTCAACCCTTTATTATACATATTGTTTCATAGTTAACAGTTCTGAACCAGGTACAATATTACTAAAAAAAGGAAGTGAAAAAATCCTTAGCAGAACTGAGTTTTCCAATTTAGTTAACAACATCTCGATATGAAGCCATCTAAAGCACAAAATATTAGTGATAATAGAAATGTCCAAATGATATTGTGACAATTTAAGCACATCACTGTAGAAACAGTTTATCTTTAACAAAATTAAATAGAAATCATCATTTTTTTTTCCTTACGTAAAAAACTAGGAGCTCTGGGCACTGTAAAATGTGCAAGCCTCTTCAGGGATGTTCCTGTAAATTATATTGGTAGCTGTGTTCTAAATGTAAAAGAAGGCCTACATGTACTTGCTTGCTGAATCCTACCATTCAGATTCTGCTTTATGTCATTCACATTGGGAACATTTTCCCATCTCATAAATATTCCTGAAAACATGATTTATAAACTAACCACTTCCCCTGTTCTTAAGACATTTAAGGTGTTTCCAATTTTTTATGATTATATATTGTTTTTGAGATGATCACTTTCTATACATAAGATTTGTAGCTACTCACCTGAACATATTTGCCAATGATCTTTATGATCTCCAGATTAAACTGCTTTACTGGGGCAGCGGAGAGGTCAATATGACTCAAAAGACTGTAGATGATCTGTAGTAATGACTGCTGCATACTAGACAGTCCTTTTTCTAGCAGCTAAAAGTAATATTAAAAATATATTTTAATCAGGTTCAAGAAAATTCCATTGTATTTACATTACTGATGTTGAAAACCACAATACAGTTAACCTAAGAGTTTATGGTCAGATTATCAGAAATCCAGAGAATAATGAAGGTAAAAGGTAATGTCTGCTATTGTTACTTGTCCTTGCTTCAGAAAGGAGAATTAGGTAGATTGTTTTTTCTTAACCTTAGTGTTTACTTTCATACCCTTAACTAATTTAATTGAACACCATTTATTTTAAAACTCCTCTACCACCATTACCAAAGAATAACTAACTACTCCCGAGCCATTCCCACCAGCCAATGACTACCCATGTAATCTTGGACAAGTTTCTTAACCTCTCTGAGCCCTGATTTTTAAATTAAAAAGTGATACCACTTTCCTATAGGGTTTGTGGGACAATTAAAATTATATCTGTGTAATTTTAAATACATGTAAATAATTTTAGTACTGTTGTTAGTGATAATCTGAGATTCATTAATAATCATAGAACAAGGATAACTTATATTAATAAGAGTAACATTTGGGGCAAAGCATTCTCTTTACAGACTGGAAATATATTGCCCATATGTGGTACCCAATAGGCTACACTGTACCAGTGTCAGACCTTAAAGCCCCACGGGTCAGTCTTCAGGGAGAGCGAGTGTTACTTTGTGATGATGTGCTCAGTGGTGGCCGACTCTTTGCAACCCCATGGACTGTAGCCCACCAGGTTCCTCTGTCCATGGAATTCCCCAGGCAAGAATACCGGAGTGGGTTGCCATTTCCTTCTCCAAGTGTTACCTTAGTGTTGGGCTTTATGGTGGCACAAAAGTGAAAGCTGGATTAAGACACTTAAGTTCAAAAGAGCTTGGGCCTTAGGTCTGGCTTTATGTTGGCTCTTGTCCTAAAGGTACAGGTGTAAGATAAACCTAGTGATGCACATTCATGCATGTCAGGAAGCTCTCAGGCAGACAGCTCACTCTGTCAGCTCACTCAAATATAAAGGTGATGGGAGTAAATCTATCAAAACCAATACCTTAAAAATTCACACCATCTTGAGCACTTTATGATGGGCACCATCAGTGACTTGGATAAGTTAAACAGTGCTGTAAGCAATACTTAAATGCTTATTGGGTTACAAATAATTTAAGTCTGTGTGTTAGGTTTAATCTCTAGAGGTCAACTTTCTAAAAAGGAAGATATCACTTTATTGCAAGCTGATAAACATTTTTAGTGACTAGGAATTTCTTCCTTTTGAAGGTCTCCAGTATTCTCTACCCAGTAACTTACTTTCCTAGGCATGGAGTTACTTCTTCAACAAATTAATACAGTCGACCCTTGAGTAATACGAGTTTGAACTGTGTCGGTCTGTTTATATGCAGATTTTTTTCAGTGCCACAGCAGTACGTGATTCACAGTTGGTTGAATCACAGATGTAGAGGGCTGACTGTAAGATATACTCGAAACCGACTGCATGCAGAGTTAGCACCCTTAATTTCAGCGTTGTGCAAGATCAACTGTGTTAACTTTTTATGCTGTTCTAGGACTAGTTTCAGAGAAGGCAATGGCACCCCACTCCAGTACTCTTGCCTGGAAAATCCCATGGACGGAGGAGCCTGGTAGGCTGCAGTCCATGGGGTCACTAAGAGTCGGACACGACTGAGCGACTTCACTTTCACTTTTCACTTTCATGCATTGGAG
Organism: Bos grunniens; assembly: GCF_055505025.1. Classification (NCBI taxonomy): domain Eukaryota; kingdom Metazoa; phylum Chordata; class Mammalia; order Artiodactyla; family Bovidae; genus Bos; species Bos grunniens. The sequence goes on along the minus strand of NC_141170.1, from coordinate 51,251,750 downwards.
AAGGAAATGGCAACCCACTCCAGTACTCTTGCCTGGAGAATCCCAGGGATGGGGGAGCCTGGTGGGCTGCCGTCTATGGGGTCGCACAGAGTCGGACACGACTGAAGCAACTTAGCAGCAGCAGCAGCAGCAGGACTAGTTTTAAATTCTATTTACTGCCCCGCCCATCATATTTTAGATTAGGAGGTAAACATATCACCAGAATAAGTACTTGCCCAGCAGAAATGACTTTACATGCTATACTATTATTCTAGAAAGAATTTCAAAGCCAAGAGCTAATTTATAGAAACAAAAAACGATAACCATTTCCTAGGATCAAGACCATGGAAAAAAAAACCCATTTTCCATTTTAAATAAAGGTGAGGTTTATATTGAGTTTTGTGTTATTTAAAGACAGTGAGTGCAGAAATACATTCAAAAACTGCTAAGTTGAAGTTTACATTATTTTGAGTTTATACCACTTAAAGAGTGAATGAAGAAGTAAACATTGAAAATGAAAAAAAAAAAAAAACTCATTTGTACTTGAATGATATTACCTGTATATTTTTTCCTCTTAAAAAAGATGTTACCTCTATTCACTCTTAAATAAAATTTGAAAATTAGTATTAGTGCTGCTCTAGAAATAAATACTCTTGAAAATTCTGTCACAGAACAGTTGCAAGATCCTTTTATGGGGGTAAATTTACCTCTGCAAGATAAGTCACAAGACTAAACGTAGTATCTGAGAAGGAGTCGTGCAGGTATCTGCACACTACGTTGATCCAGTTAGAACAATCTCTGGAGTACGTGTGTGTACTGTACAGGCTCATCATGTGAGCCAGGTTGACAAGTGTTGGGCATTTTTCTTCTGCACAAACCTAAAAAAACAACAAAAAAAATTTCATTTACTTAACGACATTAAACATAATTTTATATTCAATGTATTCATTTAATGAAATAATTTAGATCTATATGTTGAAGCATTAATGCATTTTATCTCAATACAGTAGAGAAGTTAAACAGAAAAGGAGAAAGCACAAGGCATCCTTGAGGGAATGACTTAGATAATACGGAAAGATGGTTAATATGTCAAGCACTTCCATGGGTGTTAAGAACACAGCTTTCTTTTCAGTCCAATATTCTAGAAAAATGTCTTTGGTAAAAACCTAAAGTTTTTGTAAATCCTACATATCATCTTGTAAAAAGAGCTTTGTCTTATAAAATCCATATAAGGTTCAAAGTACAAGAAACTAAATAGGCAGACTCAACCAGGAAATCCTCAGGGAGGTTCAGAGTTGCTGTGCCAAAGAAGAAATGCTTTAGTCTCAAGGTGTTCAGGGTATCTCACCAAAGCAGTCAGCTGCAGAAGCCTCAACATGTGTGACACAGTAAAAGGACTTCACTGGAGGGCTGATGAAACGCTGGAGCCCTGCGTCTCCAATGTTCAGGGAATCAGCTAAAGCTCTCAAGGTCCTTGGCCAGTCATTTACAGGCTGGTACAAAGTATACTGACGTTCTTAGAGTTTGCTTGATATGGTATTACAGTATCTGAATCAACAAATGTTTGGGAGAATCTAATGGGCCAAATGCACCTTGTCTGTTCCCTGAGTCATTGGTGGGGATGTTCCTAAACCTCCTTCAAGGATAACTGAACAGTGAAGAACTGGAAAAGGGCCATGTTAGTCTCAGCTATTGTGAAAGGATAGCCGTGACAAAAGTCCTTTTAGTTCCCCTTTTTTTTATTTTCCTCCCTTATTCTTCCATCTTATTTTCACAAACTGCCTACCTAGAGCATTTGATAAAACAAGAGTATTATCTTTTAAAATATATATAAATTTTCAATTTTCAGATGACTGTAACTGACTTTTACGCTTATTCATCATGCAGACAATATCACTGGATAAGCCCAAGATATGAAGGCGTGCAAGACTCTGCAGAAACTTAACATAGTACCTTGGAAGTTATTTTATAAAATCATTCAAAGCAGTTGTTTTCATGCATTAGCCTTTTACTCATAAAAGAGACACCAGGAAGAAAAAAGAATAAGTTGGTTGATATTTCAAAAAGATTTGTATTTCACTTATATTTCAAGATATAATTACTTGTATTTCAAAATATAGTAATTTTTCACACTATTTTACAAAACCATATAACTTTACAATTTCATAATCTGTTACTCTTCAGCAAAAATTTTTATAGTTTGAGGTGAATTCTTTAATCTTAGCTTGAAGAATGACATTCTGATAGAATTCTTATCTTCTTAAAGGATATTTTTTTGAAAGAATGATTTTTTAAAACCTAGTTTTTGAAAAGGAAGACATTCTTTGGAATATAGGCTGTGCAATTTTATAGTAAAGCAAGACCAGCTTAATTTTGGAATTTTGGAATTATCAGGTTAAATTATGAGCCACAAAGAGTTATGTTTTATAACAAAACTTTTTTAGCATGCTGTTTTTGCCATAATGAATAGCTAAAAGGACAATATTTGTTCCAAGCATTGCCTCATTTTGAAATGCTGTGCTCTCCACGGGCACAAACAGCAGCAGCAGTGATATTTGCATAATGAGGAAGCACATAATGGCAGAAAATCACTCTCAACAGTTGAAGTGAGAGAATAATTAAGGAGTCAATTTAGTCCACATCCTGCAGGTTGCTGAAAGCCAACAGAGGGAAACTTTGTGTGCCACTCAACAGGAAGAAAACAGACTTCACAGCAGTTTATGACTCACAGAAAGCCATATATTTGATTTCTTAAAAACAAAAGATATTTGGGACATTCCTGTGCTTTGCCTCGGTCATGACAGCACAGGCTTGGAGCTCAAGGGGCTTCCATGGTCTTCTGGCCACACTGTGCTTCTCACCTGCCCCAGCACTAAGCAAATTACTCATCACGTTTCAGCTGCCAATCTCAAATGTTTCTACTTCCCTTATCAGGGAATTTATGCTTTTTATTTTCTTAAAATCCCCAAATAAGCCGATATTTTTTTCCTTATATTTTCTTTCTTAACCTTCATGTAGGAAAAAAAAAAAAAAAACCCTTTGTTTACATTTTCCTAATGGTATGTTATCAGAATATTAAAATGAAAGTCATTTTAATAAAATTTTAAAATCACTTTTAGACCTCATTAATGCAAATACACGTTGGGTTTTTTAGTGCAAACCATCATTTTCACAACTAAGATGTATTTCCATTAACTATAATGATGGCTCTTCTTTTTAAACACATGCTTTTAAAATGGTTAAGAATTTCTCCACATCTATTTAGAAATTTAAATAGGGATAGACTCAACAGCATATTTTATTAAATATATTTTTGTCGTTCATTAAATATTATCCATCAAGATAATGAAAGTGTTCTTACTCTTGTAGCTGTATATGTGATAATTGGGTTGATAGTATTTTTTGATTCCATTGGTACCCAGAGATAAATCTGCACTTACCGACATTGAAATGTGGGCCAGGGAGAGGTGGGTGTTTGTTTAGCTTTCTAGAAGCTTGCTCTTTCCATTTATTGATGTGCTATCTGCTACCTGAATCTCAGGTTTGAAAAAAGCTGCTTATATAAAAAGCTCTTCCAGAGAATTTTATGTGCTTGTTCCCTTATGTTGCAGACTTCTCTGATTTTTCCCCAGTGATTTAACCAGGTTATTTTACTTATATTACTATTGAGTCACTTCCTCAGTTCACCTAATTTCCTGTTGCATATATATTACTGGTAAATTCATGTAACTCCTTCTTGTAACTGCTTGTATTTTCTGCTTGAAAAGTCTTTTTTCCAAGACTCAATGTGACAAAATAAATAAATACATAAAATTAGTTCAGAATTAAGTTTAAACAGAAGGCAAGGTAGTTACGATTTCTTTCTTGTTCTTAAGAGGAAATTACTAAGTATATAAAATTCAAAATAATTTTCTTTTACAATTTGATTGAGCTATAAAACTTTTTATACAAAGTTTGTCCAGAGGCAATTTAAAAATAGCTACATACTTGTTTAAGAAATGTATGATGGGAGGGAAAGAGTCAAAAAAGGAAAGAAAAAAGAATGAAGGGAACAGAGAGAAGATGAAGAGAATGTTCAAAGGCAAACAAAAAGAACTTTCAGAATCAAAAAATATATTATGCCCTCTTCTTCCTCAGGGACTCTGCACGTGTGATTTCTCCTGCTTGGAAAATTTCTACCCTCTGCCCTGCTTCTGTTTCTCATCCAGGAATTTTATTTTGGTCCTTCCTATTCAACTTTCAAAGTCAGCTTAGATATGAATTCCTCGAGGCAGATTTTGGTTTATGTGTCCCTAGAATATTTGCATGGAGAATCCCATGGACAGAGGAGCCTGGCGCGCTACAGTCCACAGGGTCACAATGAGTTGGACACCACTGAGCGGCCAACAGTTTCACTTTCATTGCAAAGTCACCAGATTCTAGGTGGTCACACCCCGAACTCTAGGCCCCAGGGGGCTAAAGGTTCTATCTACTTTGATAATCACTGTATTTCAGCACCTGATCCAGTGCTCAGTACATATCTGGTAGTGAATAAATGAATGACCTGGAAACTGACAGGTAGAGGATAAGTAGGGAAACGGAGCAGAAAAAGACTCAAGACTCAGAGGACAGTTAGTCTAAACAAGTAATTTTATTCACTGTCATTTGAGCAATTGTAACTTACATCACTACTATATTACTCCTTCATATATGCATAAAAATAAAAATTTAGATGCAAAATTCACATAGGAAGTGACAGTAAAAGGATTCTGAAGAGATTCCCCCCTTAAGATAGACTCTAGAGAAATTTCCCTCCAGTGTTATCATTCAGCGTAACATTTGCTTACCTTTGCTATTCGACTAGCTGTTTCTTTGCAAAACTGAGTTGGGCTGTCAAAATGCTGGATTAAGTGAGGCAATAAGCAAAGGATGTTAAGAGGAAAGCCTATCAAAAAAAAAAAAGCAAACAATAACCAATTTTATTGCACATTATTTTAAAAATTAAAGGTTTTTATTTTGTTTGTTTTTAACTGGTTCACAGAAACCATTTTCTTTTTATTTCCTGGGGTACTTGATCTTCTAAAAAATTGTGTTTGTTTTTTTGCTTTTACCAAAAAATTTATGCTACTTCACATATTAAGAAAACTCTGTGGAAAAGCAGAAATTAGTAGATTTCCAAACAAATGATTAGTTTACATTTCACTACATTAAAAAGGCAAAAAAAAAAAAAAAAAAAAGTTGGTGCAATTCTAGTCACATCACCTGACAGCTGGGAAGGGTCCACCAGCGTGTGCTTGGAGACAGAAATCAGTTTACTCAGGAGGTGCACCGTCATTTCCTGCGTGGACACGGAGGTAAAACCCTTAAGGAAGAGCTGCTGAAGGCCTGGGAAGTTATTCCACTTCAGTTTGCTTTGCACGTTTTCAATCTTCTCTCGACTCTCTGATTTATCCAAAGGCAGGTGGATCAGCAGTTTGTTGAGAAGCCTGAGAGCCAGGAGGTATTCATATTCATAATCTGATTCTAACAAAGAGGCTGCTATCCAAAAAATGGTGGCCATCAAGTTGGCGGGCTCAGTAGTGGGCTGCACATCGTACACCGCTTTCTCTCGCAGGGAGGAAAGGCTTCGAGTCCTCGCTAAGCTACTGCTGTGGTTGATCCGTCCGTCCATTATATCCAGTGTGTTACTCCGCCGCCGGTCCCCTCTTCGGTCACCAATTAAACTTAACCTCAAAGAGTTACTTCTTGTATTACTGTTGTATCCCAGATAACTGCTACTATTAATGGGACTTGTGCTTAGATTGAGTTGTCCAGTGCTTTTCCTGTTAGCTGCATACTTGTTTCCCATTATAGGATCATGGTATGAGGTTCTTGAAAGAAAAAAAAAGAAAAAGAGATGAATCCAGGCACAATTGCTTCTTTTGCTACCTTAACTGTACTCTTAAAACAGCTGAAAAACAGTAACTGTTACCAGGAAAAGTCATTTTTAAAGTATATCTGACTTAATACCTGAAACTAACACAACACTGTAAATCAACTCCACTCCAATAAAATTAAAATATTTTTTAAAAAAGCATATCTGACTTTGCTAAAACCAATTTCAGTTCTTTCCTCTCTATTAATAAAAAAAACAGTATCTTTCCTACTGTGACCGATTATTTCCCCTGAGTTGGATAAGGTTTGATTTGAAGTGAAAATGCTGCTATAGTTACTGCTGATAATTTTCAGGTCTGGGATTTGGTGAACATTATATCCAAAGCCCAGGCCTCGTTTCTCTCATCTGCAGACTCAACAGTCCTGATGTCCCTATTTCTGTCAATTCACACTCTTTCCAAAAGAACCAAGCTCAAAAATTTAATTTTGATTTCTCCTTCTCCCTCATATCTAGTTATCACTGATTAAAAAACAATTACAGAATATTTTCTACATGTGCCAGTGGTATGCAAAATGCTAGGAATATTGAAGTCCATGAAAATTATAGCCTGCTAGTTGCTGTTATTAAAATATTAAGAGAATACTGTGAGAATCCAAAGGATAGAATGCTTAGCACTCCCCAGGTCGCAGTTAGAAATGCTTAACTAGGAGAGGGACTTGAAGGATAAATCAGTGTGGGATTTACAAACAGGAAGTTTGAAGAGAGGCTGGTCCACGCAGAAGGACCAATAGGTGGAAAGTGTGAGTCCTGAGGAGCCTGACCTGCTGGGGGGACAATGGGTTGTTGAGTGTGCTGGGAACAGAGCCTGTTACTGGGGCTGAAGCCTAGAAGCACAGCATGAAGGTCTCTGGCCAGATGAAAGAGGAACAGTATTGCCTCTGAGACCCTTCACCCATCCTCACTGTCTAAGGCTCATTTTCCCACTGGAATTCATCTGAATTTGGGGGTACTCCTCTCACTACCAATATTAAAACAATATAATATTGTGCCTATTTAGCTACTGAAGTTTTGTATACAAATCCACCGATTGCCTGGCTTATCAATTCTTACTGAGAAAGGGCAGACAGAAGATCATAATGCTTCATGGTTTCAGCTAAAGTATCAATTGCAGATTCCAGCGTGAGAAGCAGCTCAATCACAAATCCCTAGAAAAAAGGGGCAGATTTTAATTAATTATGCCTGAAAGAAGAAACTGTAATGCACATCCTGATGAGATTTTAAAATGGAACAAGTTCCACATTAATATTACAAAATAATTAAACTCTTGAGCAACATGATCTGTGGATGGATGAAAACGTAGCAAACTAATGGTATAAAATGATTATAATGAAAAAAAAAAAATTGATTATAATGGCAACACAACCCGCCCAAAACTGCTGGGGCCAGAAATCTAGGAGACATCCTTATTTCTTTCTCTCACATCTAAACTGAATCCATCAGCTAGTCTTGAAAATACTACTTTAAAAATACATCCTGTATCTGACTTCTCTACTTCCACAGCTTCCTGTAATCCAACTATCACCGTTTTGGTCTGGGGCCTTTCAAACAGCCTCTTAACTGACCTCTTTTGCCTTCCTAAGGATGCCACAAAGCCACCCACGGTGTGAATTTTTAAAAAAGCAAATCACACCCATCCTCCTCCCTTTAAAACTATGTGTAGTTTCCCATCAATTGAGAGTAAAATCCCACCTCTCGCCAGAACCTCCCCAGGCCTCGTGTGATCTGGGCCTGCTGCCCGCCTGCCTCTGGAGTCCCCATCCCATACACGGTAGCCACTCTGGACTGTCTGCTTTTCCTCTGAAGCGCCCACTGCTTCTGCCTCAGGGCCTTTGCACTTGTTAGTCCTATTTCCCTCTGCTGTCTGTCCCAGATGATCACAGGGCTCACTATTCATCTACGCATGTGTTCAGAACTCATCTTCTAGATGATTATATACAAAAAAAAAAACAAAAAAATACCCCTCTCCCCTATCACTGTTTAAGCTGTCACCCTACCGTATTATTTTCACAGCATTCATCATTAAGGAAAATTGTACTGTACATTACTGATGGATTAAAAGGTCTGTTTCCCCAGTGAAATGTGAGCTCTATGCTAAGAACTCTGTGGTGTCCACTACTATATCCTCAGTGTCTAAAACAGCGTTAAATAACATCATGGGTCACAGACCTATGTTAAGTTCCCTACTGCAGTATTTCATGTAATTTATCTTAAAAAATGAAATTCAGTGTTTTACTTTACATCTACTTTAAATTCCTCTTTTACCTTGTAGTCATCACAGAATATCCAGGTGAGTGTGCATAAAGCTGTTTTTATAGGCACCACCTAGTTCAATTTGTATGTTATTAAACATGAATCATCTAACTTTGTTTTTAATTTTCTGCTTCTTAGCATCTGACATCAACAATTCTCTGTGACATTAACTTGGTCTACCTGCCGTGATCTACATTTGGAAGCAGGTCCTTGACAATGAGGAACTGCTCAACACCTGCTGAAAGATGTGAACGAACTACCTGTGCATCTTCTCCTGGATCCCCTACAGTTTCTACAAGTCTGGAGAGAACATCAGAAAGTGTAGTTGCAGAGAGAGGCTGCTTTAGGGCCCTGAAAATCTGAAAGGATCTCCCAGCATAGTGTCGAGAGGAACAAGAAAGTGCTGTCTGCAGCGCGACCTCGCTAAGATGATGTTCCAAGTGAATTCCTTCTGTGAAAACAAAGGAAACGAGTAAGTGCTTCTTGTTTTTCAGGATATATATAGGGATGATGATCAGAAGCTAGGAACCGTATTAAATTCAGTGCCAGCGTAGTACCTGGCAAAGGGAGCATTAACATTTTCTAACATTTTCCAAGTCAATGCTTTTCCTTTTCATACAATTCTATTTACACTTTAGACGACTCTTCATCATAGTCTCCAGGGAAGTAATCCTTGAGAACAAGGTCTCTCAACGTCACCACTATGTCACTTTGGCAAGATAACTCTGTTGTGAGGGCTGTCCTGTGTGGTGTAGTTGTGTGATGGCATCTCCAGCCTCTTAACAACTTGACACCAGTAGCAACTAATCACTGACGTCCCGCCCCCTAATTGCAAGAAAAATGTCTCCAGACATTGCAAAATGTCCCAACAAGAATCACCCCCTAGCTAAGAACCACCATTTTAGACACGTTTTACTCTGATTTTCAGGATGTGTTCAATTTTCGATCACAGAAGCCCAAACCAGTACAGTTTGTCATCTCTATATATGTTCCTTTAAAACAATTGTTTCATGATGAACAATCGTGTTATAATTTCATTATACTATCATATGTCAAACAAAGAATGTCAAAGTGGCATTCTTTTTTTCAAAGATCTATTTGGTATATACCACTTTTAAAGTCTTTATTGAATTTGTTACAGTATTGCTTCTGTTTTTATGCTTTGGTTTTTTGGCCACTAGGCATGTGGAATCTTAGCTCCCTGACCAGGGATCAAACCCACATCTCCAGCAATGGAAGGCAAAGTCTTCATCACTGGACCACCTGGGAAGTCCCAAAAGTAGCAGTCTTATTTTCAAGTAGTAATTTTTCTTCAACCAAAACAAATCTGTTACCACTAATAAGTTAAAAAAGAAAACCTGTCTATGACTTTTGAATTTAGACATGTCAACTGTCAATTTTTTTTGCTGAATATCATCAGAAGTTTTGACATCACAGTAAAAGATCTACTTGAAAGTAAATATTATCTGAAACATTTACTAAAAGATACCTGAGCTTGACTGCTTAAAAACAGAAACCACATGTTTCAAAAATGTAGTCAACTGCTCAGCACTCTTTATGCTAGGATTCTTGGCAGAAACATCCTCATGGTTCCAAAGGGGCCCTCTTTTTCTGAAAACAGAGAACAGATGTGATTCCCTTGGTTTTTAATTTGATATTAAGTTTTACTCACACTCACTTAAAACGTGCTTTTGCAGTTAGAAAGGACAGTAGTTGAGTAAATCAAACAGCATGTCATACAGTCTACTGCTACTGTTTATATACTACCTGGATTTGCAATGATCTAGAGCAAGTAGCCGGAGAAGGCGATGGCACCCCACTCCAGTACTCTTGCCTGGAAAATCCCATGGATGGAGGAGCCTGGTAGGCTTCAGTCCATGGGGTCGCTAAGAGTCGGACACGAGTGAGCAACTTCACTTTCACTTTTCACTTTCACGCATTGGAGAAGGAAACAGCAACCCACTCCAGGGTTCTTGCCTGGAGAATCCCAGGGACGGGGGAGCCTGGTGGGCTGCCATCTATGGGGTCGCACAGAGTTGGACACGACTGAAGCGACTTAGCAGCAGCAGCAGTAGAGCAAGTAGCGGAAGATCCAAGTTACATATAATTTCAAAATGTTCCATCATTATAGTCAAAGGCTCTCAGAGGTAGTAGGAAAATTTGGCAAATTTTGCCAAGTGAGAAGAGTACTGGTTACTGCTTAGATATTAAAGGTCAAAATTTATAGAGGTGACACATTATTTAGATTCTAAGGCAAAGAAAATAATTTATAAGTGAAAACTACAGGAAGTTTAGGACAGAATAATGTCCTTCGGTTCTTTCTTTAAAAATATCTGTGCATTTACCAGTTTGGTTATTCAGGTTTCAGCCCCCTATTAGCACAGGCCAAGATGCCCTGAAAAAAAATGTGGTCACACCGCCTCTAGTTCCTGACACCTCTAATTCATCAAGTACTTTGCTATGAAACTGATTTTTTCAACATATTTATTTAATTGGGCCCTCCTCCACACTCCTCATTCTAGCTCAAAGATTTTCAATAATGTCTCCTGGCCTGGGCTTCATGGTTCTGGTTCTCCAGTTTGAATTCTCCCAAGCTTTCTTGTCTAGGAGCCCCTCAACATTACGTTCAAGCTGGATTACTCAGCAGCCTGAGTAACAATTACACCTTGTTTTCTTACGTCTGTGATTTTCAGCCAGCCCCTCCCTCCCCAACTATGTTTCTTCTTTACTTAGAGTGTTTTGCCAAGAGTGGACCCTAAGTAAATATTTGATGAAAGACTGGTAATGCAGCTAATGAAGGCAGAAATATACATTCAGAAAATACTACACTCTCTTTGGGCACTTAATCATTCAGACATGATTAAAGCCTTCCTCACATGTAATCTTGTGAGAGCAAAAGAAGAAGGCCTGGCTGCATCAAATTTTCTAAATATCGCACAAGACAAACCTGTCTTTTCCAAATCAATGACACTTTGGAAAACAAAAATAGGGTTCGCTGAAGCTGACAAATGAAACGACGACTTAACAGAGGTTTATGGCTGGGATGGGAAGAGCCGCAAATGTTACCTTGAGGTAATGAATTCCATGAGGGTTTTGACTTTTCCATCCTGCTCTACTGAGATGTCAACCTCGTTGAGGATAGTGGTGTGCAGATGGGAAATGGCAGCGCTGTTATTTCCTAAGCTGATACTAGAGGAGGTAGAACTTGAGCTGAGCCCTGAGTCGGTCATGGGGGAGGGCTGGTAATCAGGTATAAAATCACTAACACCTGCTGAAAGAGACCATGGGTGTGAATACCCAGATGTGAAACCATCTCCCACAATATTTAAAGATTAAGCTATGGGCCCTTACAGATTACACTGGAGCCTCACAAGCACCAGAGGACATCAACTGAGTTTTTGAGCAAACACTGTTTTCAGAGCCTCGTATTAAAACTGAATGGTTCGGATTTACTATGCTAGCCTATGCTGCCATCTGCTGAACAAAGTTGGAACTGGCAGTTTCCTGATACTTTGGCATATTTCCTCAACATGAGTTAAGGAAATAATTTCTACAGTGTTAGCTGATTTTTAATTTCTTACGTTAAGGGGTCCATACTTTCTGCTTCACTTTACTTAAATCAAGACAATTTTAAAGTCTGTGTGTAATATTTATATTATGCCAATTATTAAATAATTCTAAAGGTTATCACTAATGCCCATATTTATAAAATGGCAAAAGGAGCCTTAAAAACAAACAACAAATACAAACTATGGAATTCTGAATAGAAATGCTTAACTTAAAAAAGGCAGTAAACTTTATTCCATTCATCTTTTAATCATAGTTTTAAAAGGCAACTAAGTTTACTAACGATTGTTTTCTCACTAACTACAGGGCTTTGAGTAAGCTACAGGGCTTGCAGTAAGTAACTTTAAAATGGATCAACCCTGTATCTGACATTATATGATTAGGAAAAAAAGTAGTCTTATTTCAATTTTTAAACCCAATTATTTTCTGGGTCATTTATTATAAACCTGATGATACTGATGAATGAAATAAATGAGTTAGGGCTATTAGGGAAAAAGAAAATACAATTTGAAAAGTAAAACAAATTCACATCAACAGTGAAATAAATTCTACATTAAAGTCTCATTAATTTGGACCTCACTACTTAAAAATATATAATTTGGAACTTACTAGACTTTGAGATGTATAACATTGTAAATGCAATTAGTATAAATGAATGAATAAAATATTTTAAATGTCTTCCTTCGTCAGTTTTTCAGCTCTTGAAAGTAGGAGGAATCTAATACAAGTTCACCATTTTTTTTTCATAACCAGTGCTCAAATTAAGCCACTCAACATTGTTATGACAAAGATCCTTAAAGGTAATAGAGATTCAAATACTCCAAGTTTAATTCCTTCTTTTATGAATTAATAATGTCACTGGTACCTAAAATAATAAAACTATATTAAAAAGTACTCTAGTATCTCAACTTCAGTTGACTTTCTCTAATGCAAGATTAACAAAGTACGGCTGTATTTTCAAACCATTTTTAAAGCAAATACCTGTGAAAGTATAATCTAAGTGTGCAGTTTGTTTGACGGTAAGCACCCTGGGCTCATTGAACTCCTTGTTCCTGAGAAGGACAGAAGCAACAGTTCGGATGTTACTGTTGGATCCCATTACTATTAACAAGTGCAGAAGCAGGCGTTTGCAATGTTCATACACCTCAGGGTGGCAGTGGTCAAACCCTAAAAAGAGTAGTAGACAATTATCATCAGGAAAGGGAAATGATGAGTAGCATTCTTGCTACCAAATGTATATTTTAAAAAGAAAAGCACAAATTAAATATTTTGTGAAAGACGACATACTACAAGTTTTTATATTGGCCTAGAGTTCATTCACACTTTTACAATATCCTATGGTCCTACTGGACTAGGGCGAGTCAAGACAAGTTTCCAATGTGTTTTATGTCTAAAATTTAGTAATCTCTTAGAAACCATTACTCTGTTACTTAACACTAGATGGACACGAACTTCTAAAGGCAAGCATTTTTTGTGCCTGGAACACAACAGAAAGTCAGTAGACGTTTGCTTACTGAAGGAAGGAAGTAATATATAATATGTGTACATATCAGGAAAATTTAGGAAAAGATGGCTATTTTGACTTGCTTCAGGCAAACAGTCTTACAAACATGAAAAGTATTGCTGAGATGTGATGGATCCCACATATTTGTCACAGAGGGCACAGTGGAGCTTTAACTGTAATAATTAGACTGTCTACAATCTAATTATTTTGGGAAACAGTCAGTACCCATTTCAATTTTCCATTTACTCTGAAAGTTCCCAGTCCTAAAGGTAAATTAATTTTACTCTTGCTACTGTTACAGAATCTTTCCTGCTGGAAGGTATGTGTATTTTTGTGTGCAGTGGGAGAGACTGTATGAACGGAACAGGAATGGGTATAACAGACTTATCTGTGGTTAAAAGAGAGGCTAGGAATAACACCCCTCTAGACCATGAGAATCCCAGTAAAAAGTGTCATGGGAAACAACATACAAAAATAAGAACAGAAATATGTAGAAACTTTCTTAAAACCATACCGCTTTTCCCACTGAGGAAAACTATGAAGGTTCCTCAAAAAACTAAAAATAGATCTACTATATGATCCAGCAATTCCACTACTGGGGGGTATACATCCAAAGAAAACAACGCTAGCAATGATATATGCACCCCAGTGTTCACAGCAGCATTATTTACAACAGCCATTAAAAAAGAATGAAATAATGCCATTTGCAGCATCATGGACGAACCTGGAGGGTATTATGCTTAGTGAAATAAGCCAGACAGAAAAACACAAGTACTGTGTGTTACCACCTATATGTGAAATCTAAAAAATAAAACAAACTACTGAATAGAGCAAAACAGAAGCTGACTAACCGATACAAAGAACATACTAGTAGTTAGTAGCAGGAAGAGGGGTGGTGGGGGAGGTGTGGCAAGATAGGGGTGGGGAATTAAGAGATACAAACGACTGTGCATAAAATAAGTAAGTTACAAGGATATATTATACAGCACAGGGACTCTAGCTGATATTTTATAATAACTATAAATGGCGTAGAATCTATAAAAGTTTTGAGTCATTATTTGTACATTATTTCAAACTCATATTTTAAATCAACTATACCTCAATAAAGGTAAATGAATAAAATGCAACCTATAAAAAACAAACATACCATATACTGCCTTTCAGCGATCACAGAAATGCACAATGAAAGAAACAGCACCAAATATTTATTACCTATAAAAATTGCATGAAGAAGAAGATGGAGGTAGCTTCCCCATTCCACCTTCACACTGTGATCAATGATGAGATCCGTCAAAAGGATCACGGCTATGTTACACCTATGACAAACAAGAGCGTTATTAATGTTCCACTAGAGCAAACCTAGAGAACATCTTAAGCAAATTACTCTAAGATTTTAATATTGTATTTTATGGAAAAATACAATTTCTCAAGAAAAAAAAAAGAAGAAAAGAAATACAGCTGAGGAAACCGTTCAATGATAGTTTTACAGCCTATCTGCTAAGGGCTCCTCCCAGTCAAGGGCCATGTTTCCTTCATCTTCAACCCCCAAGACCTGGTGCACTGCTTGCCACATAGTCGGTGTTCGGTACACGTTTGGTACATTAATACATTTTGAAAGAATGCAGTCACTGTTCTACTGTGATTTTTGCTAAGCAGGAAATCAGCTTAACTCAAAATAAGAGTGCCTACTTCTGTAAAATAGTATTTTTCAGATGTAATAACTGGGTCCCAGAAAGGTCAAGTAACTATGCCAGACACCCAGAAAAGCAGCAGCAGCAGAATTAGATTTAATACTATTCACTGTAAACAGTGAGAAGTCTGAGTTTTTAGATCACTTAAAATCTAAATACACGGATAGAATTTGTGGCAGTATCAAAGGAAAGAAGGTTGCTTGTGTTCCGTGTTGTCAGATAGCATAGAGACAGCTGAAGTATTAAGCAGCGGTTTGGCTCGTATGAAAGAGGAATGACGCTGTGGTCCACCTGTGAAGAGGTAATCCAGGTGATGACGTTTCAGGCAAGTAATCCACCAGTGGTGACCAGCAGCCTCCAGCTGGTGGGAAGGGTAGTGGCTCTCCTTGATTATGCTCCATCACTTTCAGTCGCCAATTAGAATAAAGTGGCATTGAGTCACCTATCAAAATAAAATGATCTCATTGTCTACACCATCTACTTTCTGCCAATATAAGCAAACTCTAGTAAGACACCAACTATTTATACCACTGGAAAGTGATAAGAAAGTTTCCCACTATTTTGACAAATGTTTGCTAGGTAGACCTGGGTACCAATATTATCAGATTAAGCAAATCAGAGAGAGAAAAAGATATATCAATTCAAATTCCTTTATTTTAAATCAAAGCAAAACTACATGAGCACCTCATCATGATTTCACAACTGATGTCCAAGCTATGAGACCACATTATAGGTAAAGCTGCCTTGTATCAAGGGCCTTCTGGTAAGTTACTCAGTTCAAATTTCTGGAGATAGGGCCGATAGAAACCCGTCTTCAAAGGAAATCTGCTCTACTGCAGTGGGGCTGCGGGGTGCAGTAAAAAAAGGCTATCAGGACATGTGAGTTCTGTGTGACGTGGATAAGTCACTTAACCTCTCTGGACCTCAGTTCCATCATGTGCAAAATGAGGAGATTGGACCAGATCATCTTCAGGGTCCCTTGCGGTCTGAAGGCTTGTGCCTCCATCTCACCCTACCTTAGTGTTAAAATGAGACTCGGACAGAGTGCTCATTTTGCAACTGCAAGGGAGAATGTTCAAGAAAACCCAAGTCCCACCAAAGATCAAACCTGTTCAAAAAAGCAGCCTGTTGCCTGTGTGTCTGTTCTGTGATTCTTTCTATGATGCTTCTTGAGAACCAATTCTTATGTTCCTTTTGATCAACCTACAGGGAACCTGTGCTTTTAAAATGTATTTCCCCCACTTCATGTTGCTTCTTAAAGTCAAGACATTTCAGATTATATTGGAACACCACTCGTGGCAGTTAAATACTCTTCTTAAAAACAATTTACTGGAAGAATACAATTACTAACGTTACTATAATGATAGTACACCTGACCATCGTAGTTATTAAAAAAAAAACAAAAAAAAAAACACATTTGGAATGTATTACTTTTTTCTTCTTCATAAGATCCTCCAGAGCTGCTACTGTATCGAGATTCTAGTCTGTGATGTTGACGATTTAAATGACTGTTTAGTCCGCTGTAGATGTCTAGGTGCACATAGCTGTGGGAATGACCACTGAAGTTAGTCACAGTTCATGGTAAAACGGTATTTGTACTTTCTATGCTTAAAAAAAGAACACAGTACACAAATTACTAAAGTTTACTGTGATATATTTTAATTTCCACATTACAATTCAAAAGCTTAAGCTTTGAAGTCAGTTATTTCTGCCTCAAGTTTTTCTTAAACTGTTGTGATAATAACATTCTGGTGAAACCTCTTCCATATAAGACAGGCAAGAGTAAAATTTCCATTTAGAAAAGTTTAAAAAAATGTAGCAACACAAAAAGTGACTCACCATACTCCACCTATTCATCCATTGGTGCATATTTAAAAATCTAGCATGCAAGTGTCTTTAATGTGAAAAATTTCCAGCATGGAAATATATTTCTTCACTAGAATATTAACACCATTCCAATGCAGAAATTATCGTTTATTCTGATGATAATCATATACGTCAAACTGAAAGATTAATAAAGAACAGAGACGTACTTACCTCTCTTCAATACACTCTTTTATGGGCTTATTATCAGGATTGCCATCTGTGGGAGCAACCATTGTATTGCTACTAGAAGTAGTTCCTGTCATCAGAAATAAAACAGTGTCAATGAACGTAAAGCTTAGGACAGCTCAATAAGAACAAAAGATTTCATACTACAGATGTCAAAACTCCACTAAAATGAGAAGAAAAGTGAAAGTTGCTCAGTCATGTCTGACTCTTTGCAACCCCATGAACTATACAAGTCCATGGAATTCTCCAGGCCAGAATACTGGAGTGGGTAGCCTTTCCCTTCTTCAGGGGATCTTCCCAACCCAGGGATCGAACCCAGGTCTCCAGCATTGCAGGTAGATTCTTTACCAGCTGAGCCACAAGGGAAGCCCAAATGAGATGAAGGTGATTTTAAAAAAGGAATGTACTCTTAATGACCAACAGAGTAAGGAGTCAACAGCAACAAAGTTAGGGATGCTGGAAAACAAATGGACAAGAAGTAATTAAGGTCAAAAGAGCTGAATCCAGAGCTGCTAGTGGAGGAAATAAGAAACTTCTGTATCTATATTGTTAAACCTCCAAAAGACTTAGGAATTAGTGGCAACAGAGTACCTCTGGAAGCAGGGGTTGAAGCAGATGCTAAAAATGGCAAGAATGGTTGAAAATCTGTTTCAGAAATAGCTGGGCCCCAAGAGCTACCCCTCTACCTCTTGTAACTGGGTAACTATCTCTGCTCACTTGAGGTCTTCTTTGATGACAATAAATCAGAGGATTTCTAGACTAGGGCACACCATCCACAGGGGAAGGAGGAAGTACTTTACTGAGGATAAGGGAACTAAGTGGAGATATACACACATACGTAACTTGAAAAGACATACCTCCCTGCAACCTTCTTAAACCACTGGGCTATCAGAAGGCTGGAAGACTGCAAGTGTGTTTATCTATGGATTATACATATCAGTACACACACAAACGCACACCCCTACATCTTCTACTCTAGGCAGAGGATTAGAAGAATTTTCTCTGGGGAATCTGATTAGTACAAGAGAAAAGACCAATGGACAGTTACATTGATGAAATCATTGTATAAAAAACCATATCAACAAGTTCCATATATACCTACAGACCATCCAGTCAACTCTTTAATATGCCACTGTTTATGAAAAGACAGATCTAGAATTGGTAGGCTTTTGAAGACAAAATCAAAACAAAGAAACAGCAATATAAAGAAAATAGGAACTTTCCCAGGTAGAAAGCTTTATCAAATATAGAAGAAGGTAGTCCAACTGTGAAACATGAATAGGATGCTCCTAAAATTTTTTTAATTAAAAAACTCTCTTTGGAATTAAAAATATTTTAGCAGATATAAAAAATTCAATAGAAGCATTATTAGAAATCTCCTAGAAAGTATAACAAAAAGATGAAACCAGATGACAAAAGTAAATTATAAAACACAGCATGAAAGATCTCTAATTATACAATGTTATTAACATCACAAAAGCATTTAATATAAACTGAGTGACAAAGAATTTCATATAAGTTTAATCTACAACAGTCCAGATATTTTATCAATTTTCAATGGATGTAGTTTCAACTCAAAATATTATGATAATATAGATATACATAAAAGTAAATACACTCACATGATTGAATACTATGTATAATATATGCTCAAATAATTATAATATGAAATTACACAGTAATTTCAATAAGTGAGCAATTCTGATATTTACATATTAATTATATCTATTTATAAGAGCATCTGTTGTAAATGGACAAAATGGATATATTCCAGTTCTGAATAGGTATATAAATGTTCCCTTTATCACATTACAAATCCTTACATTGTCAAACCTTTCTACTCATATGAGGATTTACAAAGTTCTGTCAAGTTAATTACATCTATGACTTAACATTTGAGTGTTTTCTCTAGGACGTTGAAAGCAAACGCCTGCTAAAATGAACAGTTGTGGAAAGCTTCTTTTTGCATACAAAGTAATCAGTTTTAAACGACTTCTCACCTGAGGTGACAGAAGGGATTTTATAGCTGGAAGTGATGCGGTAATAAGGGGGGTTATCCATGTGAGTGACTCCGGAACTGACAGGGTCGGTCAGCTGTAGTTCACTCACCAGTTCTTCAAGCAACTGCATTGTTTTGTCTCTACCTAAATATACAATAACTTTCTTCACCTGTCACAGAAAAAATCGTTTGGAAAAGAAAAAGCACAATTTTTATCACACAAACTTGTCTTGAGACAAATTTTATCAGAGTAAAGTTCAGCTTTAAGTAGTAGATGAATAAGCACAATCTAAATTTGAATAGACACTGATTAGCAATTAGACATTAATCAGCTTTATAAGTACTCTTCCCTTCAGCCCTTAATATTGTATCATTAGGATGACCTAGATATACTGCTTAGGCAATGGCACCCCACTCCAGTACTCTTGCCTGGAAAATCCCATGGACGGAGGAGCCTGGTAGGCTACAGTCCATGGGGTTGCGAAGAGTCGGACACAACTGAGCGACTTCACTTTGACTTTTCACTTTCATGCACTGGAGAAGGAAATGGCAACCCATCCCAGTGTTCTTGCCTGGAGAATCCCAGGGATGGCGGAGCCTGGTGGGCTGCCCGTCTATGGGGTCACACAGAGTCGGACACGACTGAAGCGACTTAGCAGCAGCAGCAGCAGCAGCTATATTGCTTAATGGTGTCCATAAAGTTATCACTCCCTTATTTTTAGAAAAGCAAAAGATCATTGCCTTTTTATAAATCAGTTTCTTTTTCAATGGAAAATGAAGTGAAAGTCACTCAGTCATGCCCACCTCTTTGTGACCCCCATGGACTATACAGTCCATGTTATCAGGGTTGATCTCCCTTAAGATTGACTGGTTTGATCCATCTTACTTGATCAATCATACTTGATCAAAAAGTATGTTTTAGTAGTATGTATTATTGAAATAGGCTGATCGATTAGTCAGTGATCTTTCTTTTTTCTCCCTTTTTAAACCTTAGTACTTAAAATGTGATCCTCGTAGAACATGCATTATTATCTGGAGCTTTCGGGAAATACAGAATCTCTGGCCCCACCCCCAACTCCAGAATGAGAATGAGAACAAGATCCCCCCCAGCTGATTCACGCTGCATTCAGATGTGTGAGAAGCTCTGTTTTACATCACCCCTGGACAAATTTTAAAATATGCTCTATCACATCACACCAGAAATCTGATAATGGTTCTCTGATAGTTGACCTCCCACACAGCTCTAGATCTATCCAACCTGCTGTACTTGCTAATTCTTTGTTCTCAAGTTCAGTCTTCTCTGATCACATCAGGTACATTTCTGCCTCTGTGTCTTTGCTCTGACTCAGGACCTCTGAGACGATACTCATGACTCTAATCCTGTCAAGTCTTCAAGCCCCACCTCCCACTCCAGCTGCAGGGCCTGTCAAGAAGCTTTCCTGGACTTTTCATCAACAGCTCTGGGTTAGAATTCCAGCTCTACAGAGACAGACCTAAATAGCTATGTGACTTTGAGCTATGTCACTCTTCTCACTACCTTACTTTATTCATTGTAAAACAGCAGTCATCTTACCAAACTCACAGATTTCTTCCAGGAATTAAGTAATGTAAATGAAGTGCTTGTACTTGGCCTATAAGTAGTGCTTGCTGCTGCTGCTGCTGCTGCTAAGTCGCTTCAGTCGTGTCTGACTCTGTGTGACCCCATGGACAGCAGCCCACCAGGCTCCTCTGTCCATGGGATTCTCCAGGCAAGAACAATGGAGTGGGTTGCCATTTCCTCCTCCAAATAAGTAGTGCTTAAGAAGTGATAATTAAGAAATTATTATTATCATCATGAAAAATAGCTCTTTTAAAATTTCTGGCAAATGGCAATTCTCTGAATTTCATCTTGAAAAGTGAAAGTGTTAGTCACTCAGTTGTGTCCAACTCTTTGTGACCCCATGGACTGTAGCCCACCAGGCTCCTCTGTCCAAGGAATTCTCCAGACAGGAATACTGGAGTGGATTGCCATGCCCTTCTCCAGGGGATTTTCCTGACCCAGGCTTGAACCTGAGTCTCCCACACTGCAGGCAGATTCTTTACCAGATTCTTCCCTGAGCTACCAGGGAAGCCCAGGAATTTCATCTCGGCTTCTTGGAATTACAACTTCATGCCTGTTTCTAGTGCCAGCCCCAACTCAGTCATTCATTCATCCAATTAAGGGGAACTTCCTGTGTGTCAGGCACTAGTCTAGGCTCTGACAAGGTGGCAATGAACTAAATAAAGATTCCTGCTCTTTTTTTTTTTTTTTCTTTTTGCTGCAGTGCACGTCTTACAGGATCTTAGTTCCCTGACCAGGGATTGAACCCAGGCCATGGCAGTGAAAGCACCAAGTTTGAACCACTGGATTGCCAGGGAATTCTCAGATTCCTGCTCTTAAGAGCTCAGAATCTACTGGACTAACTGAGGCAAAAGTAATGAGGCAAAGAAATAAAATATACAGTGAGTTCAATGATAAGTGTTAGGAAAACCAATGAAACAGGGCAAGAAAAAGAAGAGTGTATATGTGGGGGCAGGGCATTTGCAGATTTGAACTAGATGACCAGCAAAGGTATCAGTGAGAACAGCCATTTGAGGAAACATCTTAAGAATGTGCAGAAATGAGCAACTGACTGTTTGGGGAGAGAGGAAAGCAAATGGCAAGGTCCCTGGGTGGGATGCCTGAGTGAGAGCCGGGCAGCAGAGGGTTCAGCATGACCCAACGGCAGCAGGCTTGAAGGGGACTGTTAGGACGTGTGGTCAGACAGCTAATGTGGGATCATGTTTTGTACTACACACCCACCTTTCTCCAAGTGCTTCTCAATGCAGATTATTGTGACATGCCTTCAGAACAAAGCTTTCAGTAATCAGATTAACCCAGGAGATGCTGGGTAAAGCAAGGCTACTCAATGGTTCATTTCAAGGAGGATCCAGAAGAACCTTTAGAGCAACACTCTGCAGAGCTAGTTTTCTGTGGAACATACTTTAAGGAGATGCTACCCTGTGTCTAACAGTTATATCTACATATACACACATGTCTGTGTGCATGTCAGTTTAACCTTTGTGCTTGATAGTTCCATAGTATTCTCTTGAGCAGATTTAAGTACTGTTCTTTCTTCAGAAGATAAAGACTGTGCATTATTCACTGTTTATCTCTTATCATGATTTTTCCTGCTTCCAGAAGCCTTTAGGGCATGATTCTATAGGTACTGAGCTCTCACTTCTCATCATGCTCTAATATCCCAGTGTCAGCTGCTGACAGGAAAAACTACTAACATCTCTCCACTTTCATATTACTTTCTGTCCAATATCATCTCGAATCCTCTCAGACAGTGGTGGCTCCAAAGTTATCCACTCTCAGGACTCTGCAGTTTTCCTCCGTAGCCCTTACCATGACTGTACATCACTAACCTAGTGATTTATTCATTAAATAAATTAGGTGTAGGTTCAAAGAATAAAATCTGTAGCATCCATCAGATTATAATGCCCAGAACACAGAAGAGCACTTGACCTGTAGTAAAGCCAGGCAATATTTATTAAATGAATCAATGAATGAATCCATGTGCTATTTCCTGATTGTCCTCCTCCTGGCCCCTGCTTTGCCTCTGCTGTTCTATGGCTGCCCAGATTCTGACATCACAAGACAACTGGCTAAGTATACATATACATATATACATGAAAGTGAATGAACTTGAACACATACGTAAGGCAAGAGGCTTGGTTCACTATTTACTCCACAAATGCTGATCAAAAAGTGCAATATTATTTTCAGGTTTTTCGGCCAGCCATCTGCGAGCGTGGTCCACACGTTCTCCACCTCCGACCAGGCCAGCTCATCACCATACTAGATACAGGAAATACAGCACACACTTCAGCAGCACTTCAGTAACAACCATCTATTCAATACCAAACTCATAACATCGTGAAATATTAGAAAATAATGCTTTGACAGACAGCTTTAATCTTCTTCACATTGTAGAGAAATAATCATTTCTTTCAACAAATCTAAATACAAATATCATTAATCACATATGATTTTAGCTCCATTCCCCAAAAGATATTTTATATCTGATGTGAAGCTTTTTTTTTTTTTAAAGAAAGGAACTTATTTATAACACATACTTGTTTGGATTATCTAATCTCATTGTCTGTTTCTAACCTGTTTACTCCTCCTAACTCGTAATTCTGTGCAGGAACCACAAACACAAAACCTGTTACCTTTGCTGTCATGTACATCAGATTATTCAGAACCATGGCAGTAGCTTGCGGGGATCCCCAGCCTTCTCCTCGTAACCAGCGCCTGCTAGTCACCATCAGTTCTCGGTCTTTTAAGGAATCGTCTTCATCTTCATCGTGTCGCCTTGCTGTGGGCAAGGGTTTCAAATCCACCAGCTCGATGTTGTTCATCCAGGGTAACAGGTAGTGCAGCATGACCTGTCTCCCAGCAGGGTGAGCTGTCTGAATTCTCTGGCTTATCTCTGTAGTTAAGGACAAGTCAAAGAGGGAACAACTGTGTAACTGTGCTTTCCTTTGATTTGTAATGAATTTAAATGTAACTTTTTAATTCTGAAAAAATAACAAGCCAGATTTTATTCACTACATTTAAGAATTATGAGCATTGTTTCTCCTTTTAATAAACCTGACCTTGATGACATCATAAAGAAAAGGAAACAGCTAACATACACCACAGACTTAACTTTTATATAAAATATCTCTGGTAGTTAAGAAAAATAAATGCACACTATTGGTGAGTCTGGTGTTAACTGCTATGAAAATAGTGTAATGGCTCCTCAAAAAAATTAAAAATAGAACTACCATATGAGTTAGAAATCCCACTGCTGACTATATATCCAAATGAACTGAAAGCAGGGTCCTGAAGGCCTAGTGCACAGTAGCACTATTTACACTGGCCAAGAAGTGGAACCAATCCAAATGTCCATTGCTAGACAAATGGACAAACAAAAATGTGTGTTTTGACACACACATACACATAATAGAAAATTCTGCAACCTTTACAAAGAATGGAAATCCTGTTACTTGCTACAACATCAAAGGATCACCTTTGAGGACATTATGCTAAGTGAAAATAGCTAATCATAAAACCACAAATACTGTAAGCTTCCACTTTTATAAGATCCAGTATAATCAAGTTCAGAGAAATAGAAATCACAATGGTAGTTAACAGGGCTGGGGGAAGTTCAGGAAAAGGGGAGTTTACTGTTTAGTAGGTATAAAGTTTCACTTCTCTAGGATGAAAAATGGCAGAGATCTGTTTCACAACAATATAAATACACAACACTACTGAACTATACAGTTAAAATGATTAATGTGGGAAATTTTACAATATGTGCTTCTTAACAAATAAACCTAAGATAAAGACAGTCTTTATTCACGGATTAATTTAAAGTGACCCATGAAAAACCTCACATGTTTAGGTTCTATCTAGGGGAGACTCCTATGAAGTGCTTATTACTTTTACATTCATCTCATATAGTGCTCATGATAAACTTTGTGAGGTGGACAGTTCGAGTAACGTGTGCAAAGTCAGAAAATGATCAAGTGGCAGAGGATTCAAATACAAGGTTGATTCCAAAGCCTATGAGTTTTTATACACTGTTTACTCTCCATAAATCACTTTAAGTAAAAACCTTCTCTTTCCTCAAGCCCCCTTTTGCCTGGGTCTGGGTCTGAATTCCAGTTCTACCACATATACACAGATTGACCTAGGACCAACTATCAACCTTTGATCCTCACCTTATTATTCTCTCAGAAGGTAACAAAAGTAGTTGTGTCACGGAGGTTTTTTTTTTTTTTTATGTACAAAACCTCTTTGAGTCCTTTATTAACATTTGGGGATGTGCCATACGTATAATTAACAGCATCACACCAGCTACAGAAGTACAGATAACCAAGAATGTACTTCGGAACAAGGATCTCAGAGCAACTTACAGTGTTGCCTGCTCTGCACCTCCACAAAAACCCAACTCTGACACACGCAGGACAGACAATATAACAATTTCACTTTGAAATGGTTCTTTAGAAAATGACAAGAATTGGCAGTTCAAACCCTTTAGAGTGAGATGTGGCAGGTCTTTCAAGTGCCATGGCACTGCTTTAGAAGGCCAGCGTGGGCATCTGAAGGTCAGACAGAGTAAGAACCGACTAGGGCGAGGGGAAGAGGTTTGATTTTCAGTGTACAGAGAGAACAGATGGTCCAAGTGGATACTTTCAGTTCAGGCTCAGTTTGCACAAACTCAACACAGTGCCAACAATCTGCTCAGTCCAGTGCCTTGCACACATTTATGCTCAATTCCAACTTTTTAGAAGAACCCTTTCTTTTTTTAAAGTAATTAATTTATTTTAATTGGAGAATAATTACAATATTGTCGTGTTTTTTGCCATATATTGACATGAATCATCACATGTGTCCCCCCATCCTGAACCCCCCTCCCACCTCCCTCCCCACCCCATGCCTCTGGGTTGTCCCAGAGCACTGGCTTTGAGTGCCCTGCTTCAAGCGTTGAACTTGCACTGGTCATCTATTTTACATACAGTAATATACATGTTTCAATGCTATTCTCTCAAATCATCCCACCCTCGCCTTCTCCCACAGAGTCCAAAAGTCTGTCCTTTACATCTGTGTCTCTTTTGCTGCCTTGCATATAGGATCATCGTTACCGTCTAAAAGAATCCCTTCTGTTAACAGGTCAATATTATTACCACAAGTATGAAATATGAGACCTGGATCTCTGAATGAAGAGATCCTGGCTGAGGGATTCTACGTGTGTATGGGAGCCAAGGCCATGCCAGCACCCACTGCCATCCTGACCAATTCCATGACCTCTGAGATACCAGGGACTCCTCTCTTCTGTGCTAAAGCCTCCAGGAAAAGCCCAGGAGCCTCCGAGAAAAGCCTAGAAAAGCCTAGCAGCAAAATTAGTGGGGACAGCGGTTACTTATCTGCTTCCCAGGTGACGCTAGTGGTAAAGAACTCACCTGCCAAGGCAGGAGACTTAAGAGACTCAGTTTTTATCCCTGAGTCAGGGAAGATCCCCTGGAGAAGGACATGGCAACCCACTCCAGTATTCTTGCCTAGAAAATTTCATGGACAGAGGAGCCTGGTGGGCTCTGTAGGGCTGCAAAGAGTCAGACACAACTGAAGTGACTTAGCACGTATGTGGTTACTACTTTGCACTGATGACCATCCACGTCCATCCTGAAAGGGATGTCGGGACTGCGGAAGTTGGGAAGAAGGAAGAAGCGTGATTGCTGCTATTTACCAGTGCAAACCTAACACGTGTGCTGCTTTAAACACTGAATGTTAGGAGAATTTAAGTTGTTTTTTCCCCCAATCAGATCAATTAGGGGTGGGACTCAAACTATCTCCACTGCTAAAATAGGCACTGTGGAAAGACGGGCCAAGAAGGCGGAGGCCTCTGTGCCTTGAACCTGAATGAAAGGTTCAGAGCCCTGGTATCTCCTGCATAACAATTCTGGTGCATTTGCAGCACTAAGATTAGAACAGGATCTTACTGAAGATGAAGAAGAGAAAAACTAGCTAAGAGTCTTTTGTATTATAACTAATAAAACTTTTCAGTTAAAGGATTTATAAGCACTATGGAGGCATCTGCAATAGTGTGTTCATCGACCAGAAAGGCTCAAGCTGGATGAGCTCCCTAATTACCTTAAATCTGAGTCCTGGGAAACCCATATATATACATATAGGACATCTTGCTTGACACATAGCCCATGCTTTAGAAACTCAAGGCAGGAATGTTTTTTGGACCCAAGGAAAGGAAACTGGACCAGGAAGCAAGGTGGGTTCCTAGCTGTAGTTCTGCTTAAGGCAGTGCAGTATGTTCTCCTATGATTAGAGGTCTTACTTACGGAAAGAAACCTGTACCCTTATCCCTGCCCATTTATATTATTAAAAATAGACCAATATACAAGATAAACTACACACTAGAAGATTCAGGAAGTTTTATGTCTACTACAGGAATATTTTCAAATTGCCTGTGAAGCCTCTCCTACTGCTGCTAAGTCGCTTCAGTCATGTCGGACTCTGCGACCCCATAGACGGCAGCCCACCAGGCTCCCCCGTCCCTGGGATTCTCCAGGCAAGAACACTGGAGTGGGTTGCCATTTCCTTCTCCAATGCATGAAAGTGAAAAGTGAAAGTGAAGTCGCTCAGTCGTGTCCGACTCTTAGTGACCCCATGGACTGCAGCCTACCAGGCTCCTCCATCCATGGGATTTTCCAGGCAAGAGTACTGGAGTGGGGTGCCATTGCCTTCTCCAGAAGCCCCCTCCTACTTTGTTTTATTTTGGCTAGTGTGAGGTGGAGAAGAGAGGTCAAGGTTAGAATCCCTTTAGAGATCTTTAATAAGCAATCTCCGTATCATGGTAGATCAGTATTAAAGAGTTCATATTAAAGGAAAAAAACCTCTCTTATATAAAGACAGGTTTTGTTTTAATTCAACCTCAAATTTCATAGATTTACATTTCCTAAAAGTAGTTTTTTCAAAATGGTTGCTGAAAAAAAAAACTACTAGCCAGTTGAACAATCATACCTGAGAATATGGCGAGAGTTAGCTCGGGATACGCCCTTGCTAACTCTTCGGACAGCTGATAGTAAGACACGGAATACAGATGCGGCAGAGGGGCCAGCTGGCTGAGGACGCCGTCCGTTCTCTGGACCTCCAGCTTGTGAGCATAGCGAAACATCTTCGGTTCCAGGATCTACAGGAATGTAACCCATCCATGTAAGCTTTTGTGGGTCCTCTAAATTTCAGCTATAATTAAAAACATAAAATGTTCTCCCAAGAAACATTATAGTTTAAAAGCTATAGAGTTGTATAAATTGTAAAGTTTCTTGGATGCTAATCTCTAATTCCCAGAAATGTTTGCAAAAGGTCTCTAATTCTTGTTCTTTGTAATTCCAAATGAATACTAGAACAGAGGGTTATAAGGATCAATTTATCTTTCTTTCTAGCACTTAGGGGAAAAAAAAAGTACCAGTCCTGTTGGGGGCCGGCGTGAGGCACTCCGCCCATGGCAAAGGTCATGAGGAAGGAGGCTTGACATACGCAAAGGCGGGATCGAGCCTCAGGAGTCCCCCTGGAAATTCTCGAGCATCTACCCCCATAACCAGAGTCTGCCTACTTTACTACTTTGTGCTCTCCCCTACACCTCTGACTTTACGGGGGGCTGTCCCCCACCACCTCTTTCGGAGAAGGAGTTAACTTAGAGCTCCAGTTAATAATAATTCCTGGGCGTGATAGGAGTGTTTCAACCTACAAACTCCTCTGAAGGTTCTCTAGCCTGCCTGACAGGCTTGTCCGGCCACATGTGATTGCTCACAGCCTCCCAACCGTGAGAGGCACGAGATGCTTTAAACCTTCTAAAAACAGGTTCCTTAGAAAAGTTAGAAAACCATTAGTATAAGTATAGTGGGCTGATTAGAAATTGTATTGGTGAAGGGTTTTTCATTTGTTGAGCCAATGTTTGTTGCTAAGACTCCACATCCCCTGCCCTTACACACATTAATGAATATATAGAAGAAATAAGTATTAACCTTTGATATAAATCACATTAGACCTTAGGCCAAGTAAATTCTTTCCTTAACTAAAACCCACTACACCCTCACCCTATAGGAATGTAACTTTATTTGGGTGGCATCTGTTTTAAGAATAATCACCCTTGGAGAAAAAAGTATTCTGGTTGACTGACCGCTGTCACAAGGAGAGGGTCATAAATTGTCAGCAGGCCCCCCTGGCCAGAAGATGATGTAACACCCCTAAGACCTCTGTATACATTTGTGTGAAGCACCTGACTTTAATAAAAGTCAGGACTGCTGTCCCCGCGTGACTTCTGTATAACATCTCAGTGTATAAAAACAGACTCTGGAAAATAAAGAATTGGGATCAGTTCCTCGAAATACTAGTCTCCCCATGTCTCTCTCTCTCAAACTCTGGCTGAGTCTCCATTTGGAGCGCGGAACCTGCCATGCTTACTAATTATGCCTGGGCTTCTAAGATCCGACCGGGCAGGCCTCAGTGTCTCCTCTCCTTCGGGAGAACGGAAGGACGCCTGCGGCCTACGTAAGTGGCGCAAGCTTCTTGTCTTAAAGTTTTATTGGTCTCCCGCGTAAACCAAGCTACTCAGCCTCTTTTCTCCACTGAATTTTCCTACTGAGCTATCCTCATTCTATTACTCTTTATATCTTTGATGAATATTTAAATAGTCGCCGACGCCATCTACCCTTCAAATACCCTGGATCAGCCGGGGCTGGACCCCGGCACAGTCCCATCTTGATAAGCTCTGTAATTCTTTACAAGACTTTAACATTCCTTGTGTTGAATGCCAGTAACATAGTTTGAAAATAACTTCTGCAACTTAACATACAATTATTTGAAGAAGATTTATCACTTTTCCAATTCAAAATTATGACTATATAAAAATATGCATATGTGAAAAAAAATCTTCAAACCTATTTTGCTTAATCATGGATTAAATATAAAATACAAGCAAAAAATTCTTTTGATATTATACTATACAAAGAGCTACACCCCTCAACCTTCTTCTTAACTAATAAAGACATTAGGGTATAATTCTTAAGATGATCCCTCAGAACCACTTCAAACCCTTTGGGAAAATGTGCATCTCCTTGAATCCCATTCTTAACCTTTGGTTAAGAATGAAGAACCACATCCTACCATCAATGGATATAACCACATATCCAAGTGAAATGTCTAAGTTATTCGTCTCAGTCTAATAAAGAAAACTCACAAAAGGTTATCATAAAAGAGCTAATTACTTTTCACTTGATTCTCCAAAACAAACTGACTCACATTATTCTCATTTGCTCAACAGAAACAGGTGAAGGCACACAGAGGCTCTAACCACTCAACTTTTCCAAGTACTCAGACACACAGAGGCATACACACAGGTGAGTGTGGGGGTTATCACACACAATCCTCTACAATACACTCAAAACTTTGCATTATTTGTAGACTTAAATGACCCATATTATCTTAGTCTTCTGTTTCTAATGATAGTTAGGAATCATACCATACATCACTATTAAAAATAAAGATGAACATTAGCATACTTTCCAAGGCAAGAACAGATTGCTGTGCTTCGTTAAGTCCCGAGTAAAAATATATTTTAATTAACATTTGTTTACAAACCTGTAAAAGTTGCATAGCAACTTCATAGATACTTCGAGAAGAATCAGCGGCTTTAAACAGTATCAGATTGAGGAGCATCACTGTGTCACACTGATAATCCCTAGGGACAAATTTCCCATGTTAGATAAACAATGTTTAGAGGCTTTCACACCAGTTAATAAACATGATATGATATAAAGGGAAGGATGCAGGCATGCAGGGGCTAAGCCTATGAGGTGACTGTTTTTTTTTTTTTTAAAGGCAATAGGTAACAACAGGTGCATGGTAATCATTATCACCATTTGGTTAGATTTTGTTCGAGTTTAAGGTAAGAAAATATTGGTTTATTAATATTGCTGAGCTCAAAAAGACACATTCTGTTTTTTAAGAGATGCTAAATAATGAAAGATAGCAAAAGCTAGAGTACCTGTTCTGGAAAACATTGGCTATGGCTTTGAAACAACCGGCTGCCACTCTCTTGGAACCAGTGTAACAGCGATCCACCGCCCAATACATCAGGTTGCTCTGATCCGGGTTCAGCTCCAGCAGTAATGTAACTGCCTCACAGCCCAACTGATGAACCTAAGTAAAGGCCACAGAATTGCCCAGGAGAGAGAAAGGGATGTATTATTTATCTACTCCTCTTACATTTCAATTAAAATAATACAGTGCATATATTTATTGTATTTCATCACAAAACTCAAGTCTCCTTTAGTTCAACTCTTTCTGATTTTATTCAACCAGCAGAAAAACCAGCACAGAGAAATTAAACGTGGTCTCCTGCTTTTTATATAAGACTCTTAGTCGTACAATTCAATTTTCCAGCAGAGCCACAGAGGTGGCTGATGAATAGGAACAGTGATTAAGTGCTTTTAGGAAAATGAGTGATTAACCTCCCCAGCTATTTTTGTCAAAATTTATTGTTGTTTTTGATAGCCCAATACAAAATACATTTCTTCCAGGGGGAAGAAATGTAAGTCTTATTTTAAATTGTGAAGTCTGTGTTTGTATGGTATAAGTAATAAGGGGGGAAAAGTGATTAATTGGAGAGTCATCAAAAAAGTTAAACAGAGCAAATAGCATATTTCTTACATGGAGCTTAAAGTATTCCACAATTATATTCTTTTACTGATTTAAAACCGTTTGTGAGATAAATACACACTACTATATTAATCCTCTAAGAGGGAAATTAAAATTATTTAAATGAGAACTAAATAAGAATTAGAAATCTCTTAGTTTATGGTATGCTATTTAGTTTTACCTAATATGTTTTGGACCCATAATTCTAACCTATCTTATTTCAAAAAGACATATTCAGTGAGCCATACAATAACTCTAAATGATGCAATGTGTGTGTGTGTGCGCTCAGTCATATCCAACTCTCTAAGACCACATGAACGGTAGGCGCCCAGGCTCCTCTGTTTATGAAATTTCCTAGGCAAGAATACTGGAGTGGGTTGCCATCTCCTACTCCAAGGGGTCTTCCCAACCCAGAGATGGAACCTGCATCTCTTGCATCTTCTGCACTGAAAGGCAGATAATTTACCCCTAGTGCCACCTGGGAAGCCCCCCAAATAATGTAACGCAGTGGTAATTTACTACAGAATTTTAAGGGAACTGTCATAATTACCTTTTTGTCCAGAGAGTCCAAAATGTTATCCAACCATTTGTACAAATAGCCATCTGATGAAAGTCCTACATTATCTGCAACAGGGCCACAACAGAGTACAGCAGACATAGCCTTCAAACAATAATATTAGAATTACATTTAAAACATTTCAGAGGTTACATGTTGGTTGCTTAATGAGAAGAGGCAGGATATTTTACTCATGCTTATGTAGCCACAATATCTTTGATTTTTTTGTTTATAAAGAAAAGCATAATAGTAACTTTTGAAATGAAGAAATTTACTATGAGCAGTACATAAATATCATGATACTACATTAGACATGCAGTTTGAACAGTACTGGAGGTGAAGGGGAAAAAAAGATCAAGAGAAAGTACTTAAGTAAGAAAAAAAATAAGTATTTTTTTGAGGCAGTCCTCAATTCTTTAAGAATATGGCTTCCAGTTTTCATAGATTCTGGAATATTTCTACATTATATTTTATGCATTTAAATAAACTTCCTGTATAAGTGTTTGAATACAGCAGGCAAATATATATTCTAGTACTCTTAGGTACTCTGAAGAAATCCTGATCCTTTTTATAACACCAGGCACTGAGAGAGAAAAAAATTTTAACTCCACTCTTAACCTAAGAAAAAAGAAGTCAGATTTTTAGGTAAATACCTTCAGTGCACAGTACTGATGTCTATTAATTTGCATATTTCTATCACTGTATCTGTCCAAGGGTGTAAACATGATGCTAAAAGGACCTGCCCAGTGACTGAACAGCATAAACAGACTGTGACGAAGGCTCTGTTGAGGAAAAATGCTTCTTCTCTGGTGCACTGTAAATAAAAAATAGGCAGAAAAAATTATTTCCATTTCTTCTTCCCTTAATATGCACGTCAATTTATTTGTTATTGGATGGTGGTGATGTCAGTCACTCAGTCGTGTCTGACTCTTTGCAACCCCATGGACTGTAGCCCACCAGGCTCCTCTGTCCATGGGATTCTCCAGGCAAGAATACTGGAGTGGGTTGTCATTCCCTTCTCCAGGGGATCTTCCTGATCCAGGGATTGAACCCAGGTCTCCCGCATTGCAGGCAAATTCTTTGCCGTCTGAGCCACCAGGATTGTTACTGGATACATAATATTATATAAAAAGAAAGCAAAAGTTTTCATTTTAACCTACTCCCAACCTCCACAGTAACAGAAATTATTTACATATATGCATATCACAGGAACAGAGCTGCAGTGTACATTATCATGTTAAGTGAGATGCAGTGTTATGTGAAATACAGCATCTTGCCAAGTAGAAGTGCATGGCAGTCACAATGCTACTGAAGGCTGACAGAGCTGAGCATCAGGACCCTGCTTCTCCCTGGGTTGTTGCTGGCTACGTGTTAACCTTGGCCAAAACATTAACACAACATACTTCTGGATCATGATTAACCAGTAAGAAAGGGCTTTGGACTATATATACTGTTTTCAGCTATACAACAATCATTACATGGAATCTTGATATATTGATCAAGACAACAAGGGAGCTGATCTACTTGCAGTAAAGTGTGAGGTCTGGAGTTAAAACCCACTCTGCTGCCTTTTGCTGCTGGTTTAGGTGATCTCCCTTTAGGTGATAACCCTTCCCTGGTGGCTCAGAGGATAAAGCGTCTGCCTGTAATGCGGGAGACCCGGGTTTGATCCCTGGGTTGATCCCTGGGTTGGGAAGATCCCCTTGAGAAGGAAATGGCAACCCACTCCAGTATTCTTTGCCTGGAGAATCACATGGACAGAGGAGCCTGGTGGGCTACAGTCCACGGGGTCGCAAAGAGTTGGACACGACTGAGCGACTTCACTTTCACTTTCTTTCTTTCTTAGGTGATCTCCAAGGAATCTTTCCACTTAAAAAAAAAAAATCTATTCTACAAGCTCTCTGCAGCAATCCTTGCTGAAGAAACTCAACAGTATCATACTGAACCAAAGTAGAAGTTATAGACAAGTGCTGAGTAGTGGATTAAATCATATCTTTACATTAGTGAGCTTCAGATCAGACAATGTAGAGGAAACCATGCTCTTTTCCTCTACACAGCATCATTTACCTCTCAAGTTCCAAAAGCTACCCTGACATATTTTTCAAATGTTTACAAGTTGCTTGTCAATTTAGATCCACCATTCCTCAGGGGGAGAAAAATTATGATAGTCTCTTAATATTCATTTATGGGTTTGAGGAACTAAAAGTCATACCTGGAACATTCTGAATGATATTCGCCACTAAGGCACTAAAATGGCATCGTATATCCTTCAGGGTGTCAGAATCTTTTTCATTTTCTGCTTCCAGGAGTTGTCTAGTTAAATCTACGTATTCCAATAAAGTGTTGTTGAGGAAATGTGTTTCAGTATCAAGGCCACCACTTGCACTGAAAATATGGAAGAAAATTCATGTTAAGGAAAACATGATTTTAAACTATAATTTAAGTCAACATTATTCTCTCCATCAAAATATATGGCTTTTCAAAATAAAATTATAAGGAGACACAATGGGAATAGGAAGGATCAGTTTAGAAGGTAGAAAGAAGAAAGACTAATTGTGTACATTTACACAGTTGTCCTACATAGACATATTATGCCTTTAGCATAATCAATCAAATACCCATCAGGTACCTATTCTCAGCAAAAATTACTGCTATTACTGGGGATACAAAAATTTAAGATAATTCAAGTAAGACTGTTGGTTTTTTAATCTTCTATTTTAGACCTTGGAAGTTTCTTCAAGAATCTCTACAGGAAGATTCTCTTTGAGGCCAGGGTTCTGGGCCTAGAGTCCACTGACTGCAAGGAGGTCACTGGTGAAAGAGTCCCAAATCCTGGATTCCAGTCTTGTTCCATCAGTTATTAAGTATGTGACCAGTAGGTACTTGAGAGTGTTTTACCAATAGTAATTTAGTTAACTTTTCCTTGTTATATTTATTTGAAAATACCTCTAAAGTTTATGATTCCAAAAGTAAAAATGCTCTTTCAATAGCTGCAAATAGTTTTTTTTATAAACATCCTAAAGCCATGAAAATAAGAGTAAGGAACCACAGTGATTGTACAGCATATTAAAAATATCGGTCTATGACTATAAAAATATGTTGAATGTATTCATGATGAAACTCTCCTTTATTCCTTAAGTGAGTGCTTTTAAACTCTGGGTCAACACTTCACAGTGGCTGGGAAACTAACATGGTAGATTGTAAGCTGACTCAGAATAACTGAGTACCTACTATGCACCAGGCACAGAGGATCAACTGATTGAACAAACCGAAGAGCCCTGCCTCCTGGCCATTCCAGAATTCATCTTTTTTTCCTTAAGCGAGGAAAAAAAAAATGTCCATAATAGTGTTCACTTTATCTTGATTTCTCTTGGGGCAAAAAAAAAAAAGACAAATCCAAAAATAAAACATGCAACTGCGTTATTAACATTACAATAAAAGCAATAAAAAAAGAAAAAATATTTAGATGTATTTTAGGTTAATTTTTTGCATCAGGTTCAGCAAGTGTCAAATTCATTTTGGCTAACTTCCATTGTTTTATTTTTGTGAAGCAACAAAGGGAAAAAAAAAAGAATGACGCTTCTTTTTTCTTTCATTTGCTTTTCATTTACTATAATAGTAAATCAATGGTTTAGATTCTCTTTGATTAAAGCTATATTTTGAAAGCACTTGTGAAAAACATTCGATATCAAAGGTGTTAGGTGCACTCAGAAATAAATGATCAGGATAAATGGTAAAGTAACAATAAACACTATACTTGCTTATTAATATTTTTTTCCTCAGGATCTTTTCTGGAAATGGTCAGATTCATTTTTTCCCTCCTTCAATGGTCAGGCAACACCATTATGTTTCTAGGGAAACAGTTATTTCCCTACATAAAGCTGATGGAATTTTCCTCAAGGCCCTGGCCTTAGGGTCAACAATAATTTTAGGTTTTATGTTTTTTATTTGTAAAGGATGGAAATAGAAATTATGTTTTTGGATTTCATAATTGCTCTAAGCACAATAGATTAACAGTTGACTGAAGTAAATTTGCAGTTTTTTAGCCTACATGAAAGGCTAAACTTTCATGTAGCCTTTAAATAACATGATTTTTACAACTCTAGAAAAAACAGAGCTTGAATATGGTAAGACATAGTTAAAACAGACACCCATCCCTGGAAAAAAAAAGCTTGCTGTTTACTGCCTAGATTACTAGATCTCAAGAAATATTAAAATCACAAGGACATTCCACTCAACCTTTGCCTGAAGCAATCTGTACAAGTGGTAGTTCTTCAATATATTTTTTAGCCATGGGCTAATGTATTAGATACATCTTTAGTAAATAATATTTATAGTGGTGCAGATTTTTTGTTGTTACAAAGGTACTTTTCGGTTTTTATATATTTTCTGAGGAAAAAAAATATGTTCTCTAATAAATTACAAGTTTTAAAAATCAAAATCCAATACCTACCTGTGACTAATGACACCAGCATCTGCCAGCAGTTCAAATATTCGTACCAGTTGTACTCGTAAAATATCTCGACGCCTGCGCCGTTTCATATTCTATTCCAAAGATAACAAAGATACTAATTAAAAGTCCTTTAAGTAAGTTGACAGAAAATTTGCTGGTGTAACTTAGAAGGAATACTGGGAATGCCTTACGAGTTTGGAGGCTTGTTAGTTTGCTTCTGCAAGGTAGATGTCAGACAGTCTAGGGGCTATTACATCAAAAAGGTATGTGTAGATTAATTTGAAATTAACAAGACAAATAAAATCAAATGACATTTTATATAGTAATAAACTTATGAAGGGAGAAATAGAGTTAAGTCCATAATTACTTTATGGTTACCTTTAGGTCAGATTTGCTAATCTGACAACTTTAGAGGAACTGAAACAGTAAACTATTCCCTTTGGATGATAAAGAATCCCTAAGATGCTCCCAATAATATGACAGAAAAAAAAAAAAAATATGACAGAAGGAGAGGGAAAACATCACAAAGGGGACTAAAGAAACCCCACAGATTTCACTCATACCATGATTTTTCACTTATCAGTTAATTCTGACACACAAAAATACAAGCAAAAAGAAATCCCTTTGATCATTATGGTGTGAATAAATATGTTTGTCCTACTAAGGCCAAAGTATTAATGCCTAGAATAATAGTCGTAACATCTCAACTTGATTCTGCTTCTAACAGGAACCAATATAATGGTAAGATATAATAAATCTCCTGTATCACTTTCTTCTTGAGCTCATCATTTCATTCATGATGTAATAGAGACTAATAAGAATTAGTCTTTCACTTTCTTGTCTACAACCCAGTTTTCTGCCTTCTAAAACAGGCCAGTTGTGGATAACCAGTTCGTTAAATTTACTGCTTCTCTGAGCTCTTAACAAGTTTGCTGCAATTCATACTGAATGAAATGGTTTCTTAACAGTGCTTGAGGATTTCTGCAGTTTCAGTTGATTTGCTTTCATTCTGTGTTCATAGAAAGACTGTGAGTCTAATGCTCTCAAAATAGCGCACATTCAGACACATCACTGTGCATATCTATTCCCTTGCTATGATGACTTTTTGTCCTGAAATTGATTAGTATACATACTGCCACTTAATTTTATTTCCAATTCTACTTGCACTGTAACCAACATATTATTTTGAAGCAAAAATCTAATCAATTACAAAATGGAGAATTATCACTACTCCATAGGGCTGAATTAGAAAAAAAGGAAGTGAAGAATTACAGATGCTGTCATAAGGTCCCCATACAAAGTAGCTACTGTCATCTTCCTCTCTTGTTAAAATTCCTCAGAGGATTGCCATTGTTAATAGCATTCTAATTCAGTGTTCTACATCAGATTCATCTAAGGTGCTTAAGAAAATAGATTTCTGGGCTCTACTCCAGGGATTCTCATTGAATAGGCTAGGCCCAGGAATCTATAATTTTTGCAAGCTGTCTGGCTAATTCTCAGATTCTACTGCCATTTGGGGACCACTGGTCTATTGGCTAAAGCTGAAATCAGGGGCTTTATCCTTTCACGTATAGTTCCTTTCTTGCTTTCCAGCCTCATATCCCATCACTTTCCCCATAACAATTACAAAGAAAAACGTGCAATGTCCACATTTTTTAAAAGTAAAGTTTGCAAACGCTGTTCCCTATACCTAGAATGTCTTTCCCTTGCTTGTCTACTGGGGAAATATGCTTCAGAAATTCACCTCAAATGTCACTACCTCAACTAAAAAGCTTTCTCTTACTCCACAGGCAGAACCAAAGGCTTTCTTCTCTGTAGCTCATATAACCCTTTACCTGTTACTTGATTTGTGTGCATAATACATTGTTGTAATTATAGATTATACATCATCTGTTCCACAAGAACTGTGATTTCTAAACGTAGCTCAGAACCTGACGTGTAGATGTGGGGTTCTAGACCTGGGGTTGGCAGAATACAGCCCTCAGGCCATATCCAGCTCATTGCTGCCTGTAACTGTAATAGAGCCACACCCACCTATTTAGCCATCTAGGCAGCAAAACTGAGCCACTGCAACAGAGACAGGATGACCTACAAAGATGAAAATAACTATCTGATCGTTTACAGAGATCAGTGGACTCTGATCTAGACTCTGACCACCCTAACTTCAGGCAGAGAAAATTTAACATCTGTATTACAGAATGGGTTTCTGAGTAAGACCTCCTGGAGAGTGGGGATGGTAGTGGTTTCCACATGTTTTTAAAATGTTGAAAATGGCACTAGACTTATTTACTTCTGAATTTCTAAGTTTTGTTTTACTATATAGAATATAGAAGCCAATTTTCAGTGTTTGCCAAATAAATATTTAATGATATAAAAATACAGTTTACCTCTGGCCTTCGTTCAAGCGCTTCTTTAATTATGGGATGTAATTCCTCTATTAGTTCCCTACAAGAAAAATAATATACATTCTTTCAATTAATAGCCAAACATATAATCTGACCTGTAGAAATATGTAAATATTAATATAATGATATAACCTGACAAACGTTAACCCTAATCTTACTGTTTTAAACACAATTTTTATTGTGTGTATGTTTTTTGTTTTTTGGTCATACTACATGGCTTTACGGAATCATAGTTCCCTGACCAGGGATCAAACCTGGGTCCTTGGCAGTGAAAGCATGCAGTCCTAACCACTGGACCGCCAGGAAGTCTCTGTTTTGTTTTGATTGTGAAATAACACACACACTCTGTAGAATATGTGAAAAACAGGAAAAATGGCATAGGCCACTTATTCTAATTTGTAGAGATAAATACCTGTTCAATCATTTACAACCCATATATAGTTTACATAGTTGAAACTCTAACATACATAAAATAGTATCCTTTTATCTTTAATTAACATTAGTATAAGCACTTCTACATGCCATTATTTAATTTGTAATACTCTAGTATTGGGTTGAATATGGTAATTTTCCTAACCATTTTCAGTTATTACTGACTCATTAAATTTTATCTATTAAATAATGTCCAGTGAACACCTTTATGTATTAATCTTTGACTTCAATTCTGATTATCTCAATAGGATTAGTCCTTACAAATGAAATTATCAATCAAAAGGTATGAACTTCATGAAAATAATCTTTTTTTGCTTATATTCTGATTTTAAATTGTAAATGTACTCACTGTAGAAAATTGGGAAAATACACAAAAAAAGAAGAAAATAAAATCCATCTGCAATTTCATTGTCTATAGAAACTACTGCAGACATTCAAAGTATCTGCTTCAGAATTGTTTCTATTTATGTGGATTTGTGAAACTGAGATAATTTTTGTACCTCATTGTTTTCTATTAGCACAACAGTATATCTACTTGTCCTAAAATAATCTTCCAACACTTCATTTATAATGAATGCTATCCAGACCTACAGATATGATTTATTAACCTATTCTCTGTTGTATATGTTACCTTGGAGACAAAACATCAACCATTACACCATATCAATAGAGGACAACCTCAAAAGAAAAAATTCAGGATCCAGAACTTCCCTGGTGGCACGGTGGATAAGAATCTGCCTGCCAATGCAAAAGACACAGGTTCGATCCCTGGTCGAGGAAGATTCCACATGCCATGGAGCAACTGAGCCCATGCTCCAAAACTACTGAACCGTGAGCACTCTAGAACCTGCATGCTGCAACTGCTGAGCCCACGTTCTGCAGCAATGAAGCCTGCACATGCTAGAGCTTGTGCTCCTCAACGAGAGAAGCCATGGCAGTTAGAAGCCGACACTAGGCAAAGAGCAGCCCACGCTCACCGCAACTAGAGAAAACTTGCACAAAGCAAGAAAGACCCAGCACAGCCGTAAATAAATAAATATTTTTTTAAAATTCAGGATCTAGTCAGCAATAACAAAGAAGAAACTCAGGCAAAAACGAAGAATTTGCTTTATGATTGTGAAAAACATCAAGAATGATATAAAATATGTATATAAATAATTCTTTTAAAAATAGCCACTCTCTTGAACAAGAAGCAGAAAAACTACTTTTAAGCAACAGAATCACTATGTAAGACAGGAAGGAAAATATTATACCTTTACATGGCATTTGATAATCTCTAGAACATGTTTATGTATAATATATGATTTTCATAATCATTCTTTGAAGAAAATAGGGTAAATGTTAAGCAAAATTAGAAAATAAATGTGCAGATAAATTAAAGGACCTGCTAAATGTTAAATGGCTAGCTAGCTGGTAAAAGTCAGGATTGATATGAAACTATCTGGATAAGTATGCTACCTTGCCTTCTCAAAAAGTAGCCACATTTACTATTCTACTACCTACAGAAACATATAAAGATAATTACCTAAATGCTCCTGGGTTGGTCCTGCCAAGACCTAGAACAAGGGATTCAGTGATTTCCATGCTCTCAGAGCGCATCATTGGAACTATGTGCTTAAACAAGGATGAAGGGGATGGGATGCCAATAATCTGAAAAAAAGATATTATATTTATAATAGCCACTAATGATAGTACATTCAAATAAATAATGACATTTCAGCAATATTTGGTCACAGACAAGGGAATAACGACATTTTAGAATGAACGGTGCTTCAGAATTCACCTCTAACGCACATAATCTTAAAGGGTCACTGTGAATTTGCTGACTACAAATTTGTTAACAGAAGTGGGATTTGCAGGCCTCTGAATTTCTTACAGACACTCACTATCGTGTAATACAGGCTGACTCCCTCCCTTAGCTTATTTCTTTTGACCTGTAAAAATAAGTAAAAACAAAAAAACTACTTCTAAAAGAATCATCAGTGTTAAACACCCAGTATTAAGTTTTGTCAATTTCCTTCAACCATCTGATAATATTTTATTTCATATCATGGAGACCATATCACTGTTCTTATCAAGTTTTTGTCCCACTACATAATTTAGGGAAATTCTAAAAGAAAAAGTTATATATTATTGGTTCCAACTAAGCATCCATTAAAATATTGGATTGGCCAAAAAGTTTGTTTGGGTTTCATACGCTCCTATGGAAAACCTGAAGGAACTTTTGGGCCAACGCAATAGTAATAGGGATTTCTTGAACCATTTTCAGTATTAGTCCATGTAACTAATACATTTTTCAATCGAGTTACTTTATTGTCTGAAAAAGAAATTTTAAAACATTCCTTTTATGCTGTCATTTGGGTTCAATGACAGAACTAAACAACTTACTTTAGAATCAATGCTGTAGCCACTATCAGGGGTGGACGCCAGCGTCTCAGGCGGAGAACACCTCACAGAACCCGCAGATGTTGAGGATGCTGCGGAGGTCGCTGCACTGCAGCAAAGAAGCAGGTAGTTTCTCCACAGGCCAATGTATGAGTCACTGCTTGTGGTAGTATTTACTTTCTTAGCATTGATGGGGCTACTGAGAAAAAGAAGAAAAACAGGTAGATGTAAATAACATGTGTTTTTAAAAGTTTCTTTTAAACAAAAGCTCCTCTGTCCATGGAGTTCTCCGGGCAAGAATCTGGAGTGGGTGGCCATTCCCTTCTCCAGGGGATCTTCCTGGCCTAGGGATCGAACTCGGGTCTCCTGCGTTGCAGGCAGATTCTTTACCATCTAAGTTACCAGGGAAGTCCAACTAAAGCTAAATTTCTACCAATTTAGGGGAGATGGTTAGCATAAAGTATTTATTACTACTACTGAATCCCTGTGGAATAAGATATAATGAGTAAAATACAAGATTGAAAGTTAAAACATTATAGGATCATTTTAACATAATCTATTATTTCTGTGGGTACAGTTAATATTTTATCAGGTCACATTTGATAACTTATTCTATATACTCAATGCAGAGGAAAAAAAGTGAAAACAAAATGAAAATCACCATTAATCCCACACCAAAATAAGCTGATGTCCTTTTCATTATAGGGGACTGGAATGCAAAAGTAGGAAGTCAAGAAACACCTGGAGTAACAGGCAAATTTGGCCTTGGAATACGGAATGAAGCAGGGCAAAGACTAATAGAGTTTTGCCAAGAAAATGCACTGGTCATAACAAACACCCTCTTCCAACAACACAAGAGAAGACTCTATACATGGACATCACCAGATGGTCAACACCGAAATCAGATTGATTATATTCTTTGCAGCCAAAGATGGAGAAGCTCTATTTAGTCAGCAAAAACAAGACCAGGAGCTGACTGTGGCTCAGGCCATGAACTCCTTATTGCCAAATTCAGACTTAAATTGAAGAAAGTAGGGAAAACCACTAGACCATTCAGGTATGACCTAAATCAAATCCCTTATGATTATACAGTGAAAGTGAGAAATAGATTTAAGGGACTAGATCTGAGAGATAGAGTGCCTGATGAACTATGGACGGAGGTTTGTGACATTGTACAGGAGACAGGGATCAAGACCATCCCCATGGAAAAGAAATGCAAAAAAGCAAAATGGCTGTCTGGGGAGGCCTTACAAATAGCTGTGAAAAGAAGAGAAGCGAAAAGCAA
This sequence comes from Bos grunniens, assembly GCF_055505025.1. NCBI lineage: Eukaryota > Metazoa > Chordata > Mammalia > Artiodactyla > Bovidae > Bos > Bos grunniens. Next base: position 51,209,013 of record NC_141170.1, on the reverse strand, counting down.
AGGAGAAAAGGAAAGGTATAAACATCTGAACGCAGAGTTCCAAAGAATACCCAGAAGAGATAAGAAAGCCTTCTTCAGTGATCAATGCAAAGAAATAGAGGAAAACAACAGAATGGGAAAGACTAGGGATCTCTTCAAGAAAATCAGAGATACCAAAGGAACATTTCATGCAAAGATGGGCTCGATAAAGGACAGAAATGGTATGGACCTAACAGAAGCAGAAGATATTAAGAAGAAGTGGCAAGAATACACAGAAGAACTGTACAAAAAAGATCTTCACGACCCAGATAATCACGATGGTGTGATCACTGACCTAGAGCCAGATATCCTGGAATGTGAAGTTAAGTGGGCCTTAGAAAGCATCACTATGAACAAAGCTAGTGGAGGTGATGGAATTCCAGTTGAGCTATTCCAAATCCTGAAAGATGATGCTGTGAAAGTGCTGCACTCAATATGCCAGCAAATTTGGAAAACTCAGCAGTGGCCACAGGACTGGAAAAGGTCAGTTTTCATTCCAATCCCAAAGAAAGGCAATGTCAAAGAATGCTCAAACGACCGCACAATTGCACTCATCTCACATGCTAGTAAAGTAATGCTCAAAATTCTCCAAGCCAGGCTTCAGCAATATGTGAACCGTGAACTTCCTGATGTTCAAGCTGGTTTTCGAAAATGCAGAGGAACCAGAGATCAAATTGCCAACATCTGCTGGATCATGGAAAAAGCAAGAGAGTTCAAGAAAGGCATCTATTTCTGCTTTATTGACCATGCCAAAGCCTTTGACTGTGTGGATCACAATAAACTGTGGAAAATTCTGAAAGATATGGGAATACCAGACCACCTGATCTGCCTCTTGAGAAATCTGTATGCAGGTCAGGAAGCAACAGTTAGAACTGAACATGGAACAACAGACTGGTTCCAAATAGGAAAAGGAGTTCGTCAAGGCTGTGTATTGTCACCCTGTTTATTTAACTTATATGCAGAGTACATCATGAGAAACGCTGGACTGGAAGAAGCACAAGCTGGAATCAAGATTGCCAGGAGAAATATCAATAACCTCAGATATGCAGATGACACCACCCTTATGGCAGAAAGTGAAGAGGAACTAAAAAGCCTCTTGATGAAAGTGAAAGTGGAGAGTGAAAAAGTTGGCTTAAAGCTCAACATTCAGAAAATGAAGATCATGGCATCCGGTCCCATCACTTCATGGGAAATAGATGGGGAAACAGTGGAAACAGTGTCCACAGTGTCAGACTTTATTTTTCTGGGCTCCAAAATCACTACAGATGGTGACTGCAGCTATGAAATTAAAAGACGTTTACTCCTTGGAAGGAAAGTTATGACCAACCTAGATAGCATATTCAAAAGCAGAGACATTACTTTGCCAACAAAGGTTCGTCTAGTCAAGGCTATGGTTTTTCCTGTGGTCATGTATTGGTGCAAGAGTTGGACTGTGAAGAAGGCTGAGCGCCGAAGAATTGATGCTTTTGAACTGTGGTGTTGGAGAAGACTCTTGAGAGTCCCTTGGACTGCAAGGAGATCCAACCAGTCCATTCTGAAGGAGATCAGCCCTGGGATTTCTTTGGAAGGAATGATGCTAAAGCTGAAGCTCCAGTACTTTGGCCACCTCATGCGAAGAGTTGACTCATTGGAAAAGCTAACAATAACCCGGTGTACGAGACAGCAAAAGAGACACTGATGTATAGAACAGTCTTATGGACTCTGTGGGAGAGGGAGAGGGTGGGAAGATTTGGGAGAATGGCATTGAAACATGTAAAATATCATGTAAGAAACGAGTTGCCAGTCCAGGTTCGATGCACGATACTGGATGCTTGGGGCTAGTGCACTGGGACGACCCAGAGGGATGGTATGGGGAGGGAGGAGGGAGGAGGGTTCAGGATGGGGAACACGTGTATACCTGTGGCGGATTCATTTTGATATTTGGCAAAACTAATACAATTATGTAAAGTTTAAAAATAAAATAAAATTTAAAAAAAAAAAGAAAAAAGGAAAAGACTCTGATGCTGGGAGGGATTGGGGGCAAGAGGAGAAGGGGACGACAGAGGATCAGATGGCTGGATGGCATCACTGACTCGATGGATGTGAGTCTGAGTGAACTCCGGGAGTTGGTGATGGACAGGGAGGCCTGGCGTGCTGTGATTCATAGGGTCGCAAAGAGTCAGACACGACTGAGCGACTGATCTGATCTGATCTGATCTGATTCTTCTTCTGCTGCTGCTGCTGCTAAGTCGCTTCAGTTGTGTCCTACTCTGCGCGACCCCATAGACGGCAGCCCACCAGGCTCCCCCGTCCCTGGGATTCTCCAGGCAAGAACACTGGAGTGGGTTGCCATTTCCTTCTCCAATGCATGAAAGTGAAAAGTGAAAGTGAAGTCGCTTGGTCATGTCTGATACTTTGCGACCCCATGGACTGCAGCCCACCAGGCTCCTCTGACCATGGGATTTTCCAGGCAAGAGTACTGGAGTGGGGTGCCATTGCCTTCTCCATATATTCTTCTACACATCTTCAATTCAGACACATGTATAAAGGTATAATATATCTCTTTTAGCTTATAAAAACTGAATAATATTATTTCATTTGTTTTATACTTGCTCTTTATACTTAACATATATGTTGAAACATCCTTCATGTAAATAAATACACTTCCATGACCTCATTTTTGATGACCATAAGTTATATCATAGAGATTATTTTGATTTTAGAGCCACACTTTCACTGTTGGATATTTAAGCTAACAGTAATTGTTCCCTATTATACACAATATTAAACATTTGAATATATGCTTCATTATAATACATGTTTAATTATTTTCTCGGGTAAATTCCTGAAACTGGAATTGCAGAGTCAAAGAATATCTACATTTTTAAAGCTTCTATCAAATTTCTGTCTTGAAAGAGATTAGACCACTAAAATATTTTGGAACAATTCCATAAATCTTCCCCAAAATGGAAAATTCTGTTGGGATTAACAACTGAGAGCAAAACAAAACAGGAAAAATACTAAGTTTTAGTCCTCACCTTCAGTAGGCTTATAATCTATTAAGATAAACAATACATACCATGCCATTGATTCATTGATAGTTTCTCAGTATCTTATAAAAGTTTCAAAGCACTGTGACGGCAGTAAAATAACAAAAACAAAAACCTGCTTAAAAAAATCACCACCATCATACGTGCTGGGGGAGATATACAACACAGAAATAAAAGTGTTGAATGGTGCTAAGTCTGATGAAGAAAAATAGAGCAGAAAGTGGATACAGGGAATGGTGGTAGGAGAGCGTATTTTAGGTGGTAGGAGGGGTATTTTACCATTTAAAATATGGTAAAATAAAGGAGACTAAATACATTCATAAACGTTATACAAGGTGGCAAGTGTCAATCTTCATTAAAAAAAAAAGGCATCCAATAAACAATACCTGAGAATCTGTATCAATATATAATTAACATGTATGTATACATATATATAAACAGTAAAAACAAAACCAAAAAGTGTATATATGCTTTTTCAAACAAATTTTCTTTGCAATTTAAGGCTTTATAATCTGCAGTTTATAAAGCAATGGTCAGCTCTCTGTCACATTGTCAATTACCCTTAACTCTTTACTATTATGCTCAGAAACTCACTGAACTCGTTTCCCTTCACTTCCCACCCTGTATCTACAAACTTATCTATACCCACATCCATATTTATCTTCAGACTCTCTCCTCATTCATTCATTCATTGAACACAAAGTATGTACCCATCAGTGTGATAAGTAAATGAACAATTATAATTTGTAAGACCAAATTATACAAAAAGAATGAAAGGATTATATGACTATATCCTTTATAACTTTCATTGTCCTCCTTAACACACTAGTACATTATGAAATGTCGTTTATGGGATTTCCAATTTGTAGAATTTTTCAAGTGCATGTGTTATGAAGGCTGACAGCCTGTATATTGTAAAATTTACACTAGGAAAATCACTTACTTTATATCAACTTGTGGGGATAACAACTGCAGCCTTGTGTAGGCAAACATCCAAGCATAGCTCACAGCTGTAGGGCAGTGTTTTGGAAGGTTTTCTTGCTTTAAAAAACTGGAGAGACTTATAATCCATGGGTCTTGGCCTTGGGTCACATGTGCAAATATCCATATGTGTGATGGACTGATCACATCAAACTGGTGGCTAATGGGAGAGGAGTTCCACTCTGCTAATGTCTGTAAATCTATTGAGCTTGGGCAGTACAGCAAAGTAGTCTAAGCAGAGAAAAAAATTCATTATTGCACATTTCAACAACTTTTGTAAGTTTTACCACATACATTGCTTTAAATTATGAAAATGGTCTACTGGTAGTTTCTAGAACAGAGATTCTTAAACAGGGATAATATGAAGTCCGAGATACCTTTAAGGAGGTAGAGAATTCCTGAAATTGCATATAAGGTTTTTGTGCACATGCAGTTTTCTAGAAGAGATTCTGTAATTTTTATTAGTCTCAAAAAGATCTATAAACCAAAAAGGTTAAGAATCACCACGTATGTAATTCTTAAATGAATACGCAATTCACAGGATACTCAAGATGCTAGAGAACTCAAAAATGAACCATTAACTTTCATGCTGATGTGCACTGCAAGACAAGTGAAAATGTCAGTTGCACAGTCATGTCCAACTTTGTGCGACTCCACGGACTGTAGCCTGCCAGGCTACTTTGTCCCTGGAGTTTTCCAGGCAAGAATATTGGAGTGGGTTGCCATTTCCTTCTCCAGGGGATCTTCCTGACCCAGGGATCGAACCTGGGTCTTCCACACTGCAGGCAGATTCTTTACCATCTGAGCCATCAGGGAAGCCATTGTGTACTATGTATGCATAAGTGGAACAGACTGGAAAATGGGCTCCTCTCCAGAGCTACACATTCTCAAATATTTGTTCAATAATAGTCAAAGCTCTTAAAATGAAGAGATAAAGACTTCAGAGCAAATTATTTATGATTCAATAGACAACAAAAAATGGAGCCTTAAAAACTGAACAGAGGCTTGATTCACTTGATCATTCAACAGATATTTACAAAGGACCTGCTCTCAGTCAGGCACTGCTTTAGGCACTAGAAGAGAGTCACTCGCTTCTCTTCTTGTTGGCCAATTCATGGTTAATAATCTAAAACAGAATTCTTTAAATTGAACAGATTCATAACCATACCTTAGGCTTCTAAAATTTTATTATTATCTCTCTTGGTTACATGTAACTTTGAGTTGTAAGAGTCAAGAGTTATGTAGAAAGTACAGAAACCTCTTGTGCAGGTATTGCAAAACAGGAAGAAAATAATTTCAATTAGTAAAGTTTGATAGTTATTCTCATATCAGTTTTGAAAACTTGGTATATGACCTTTCTCCCCCAAACCAAACTAAGAAAGATAGCATAAGCTTTCTTAGTAATGTATGTGTTGACGAAGTATTTTTCTTCATTTTAATGAGTGAAATTACATATGTTACTGTTGTTTAGCTGCTAAGTTGTGTACGACTCTCTTGCAACCCCATGGACTGCAGCCCACCAGGCTTCTCTTTCCATGGAATTTTCCAGGCAAGAACATGGGAGTGGGTTGCTATTTCCTTCTCTAGGGGAACTTCCAAACCCAGGGATCAAACCCACATCTCCTACATTGACAGGCAGATTCTTTACCACTGAGCCACCAGGGAAGCCCCAAATTACATATGACTCGGGCGTAAGGTATTACATATTTACTCCATGCACTTGAATTTATATGGCAAAGCAAACAAATACATTTATTGCAAGATGCAGAATGCAATTTTTTTGCTTTGAATTTCAACAGAAAAAATTTCGATAGCCCTTTAACCAGCATTATACAGGTCAAGAATACTATATGCCATAATCAATAGCAAATAGTAGTCGATTGCAACTTCAGATTTAATAGAAACTTCTTAGATTGGAAAGATTGGAATTTTACAAAGATAAAATATTTATATTTTTGTGGGGAAGAGTACTAAGCATAGCATAAAGTAGTGCCACTTTTTAAAAATTATTTTTTATTTTCAAAGCACTTTACCATTTTCACAAATACTTTCTAATGCATGATATTTGTAAAAGAAACTCAGGTATGTATGTATGTACATCTTAAGTTTCAAAACATTGCTGAATAACATGAAATCATTACAGTTACCTGATCGGCCCCAGTGAGATGAATGAAGCTCTCAAGAATGGATGGGCTCAGCCTGTCCATCACATCTATGGCTAATTCATCATCACCCTATAAAAAAGACATCACATGTCTATTAAAGTTTACGAATGTTTAAGAACAGCAGCCAAACCTAGATAAACATTACAAATTTACTTTAGCCCTATCTGTTACAAATGGAATAGAAGGCAGGTTGGTGAGCTTAGACCCTCTCAAAAAGATCTTGTTAAAAAGTAAATTATACCTGCATGGTAAAAACAGAAATGGAACAAAGATGGACAAAAAGGATAGTTTTTTAAGTATTTTCATTAGATAGCTGAATGAAATATCTAAAATTTACCTTAGGTATTTCCAAAAGTGCAAATAAAGCCCGTATTTCTCTAAGGACACTGACAGCTAATCTCCTAGTGGCAGGTCGACTGCTACAGAGAGTGACGAGTGCAAACCCTTCGACCACATGGAATACACTGGAATATGGGCTCCTTTCCAGAGGAGGGGGATGAGAGGCTCCATTAACCACACCATGCTTGAAAAATAAAATGCAAGTTAAAAAAAAAAGTATGTATTCCAGTAAAACAATTAGTAAAGAGTAAAGGCAAATCATAAAATGACTGCTACAGGTCTGCCTCAGCTCAAGAAATTTAAATAACATTTAATTTATAAAAATGTCACATCACATAGTGAAAAAAGCATTTAACTGGCAGTCTAAAACACATGAATATACAACGTACCTAAGTTCTATCATTCTCTGGCTACTTTATAAAAAGCTTTAGAGTTGATACTTAATCACTATTGGCCCAACATTTCTATATGGAAAATGAAGGATTGAATGGCATCCTTTGTACTCAAAGTTTGGACCAGGAGTGTGGCATCACCTAGGAGATGGTGATGTGCAGGCTCCCTAAACACTGATAAGCTGGGTTGGCTTAGATGATCCAGCTCTAATATCCAAGGTTCTATGGCTTCTACATTTTCACAAACCAATAATTTGAGTACCTTTTTCAGTTAAGAAGCACACATACTGTGTATGTGAAATGGGGACCACTGATGCCTTTGATAAACAACCAAATAACTGAAAGGCTATCAACATTTTTTATTATACCAGCATTCAACATATTGGAAACAGCCTATTATGTGAGTTAGAATTGCCTTCACTTTGTATGTTCACTGAAAACTAATTATTACCAAAGGAAGAATTTAATTTCTATATTTAATACATAAACTATAACAAAGTTCTGTTTAAGGGGTTACAAACATTTTGAAAGAAAGTAAAACTAGTGAAACTTCTAATTTTTGAGGAAGTCAATATGTTTTAACATCATAACCAGTCATTTGCCACTGATCATACACAGAGGAACACCATGAAAGAGTCTGGTACCTGTGAGTCCTGGTTTTTGTTATGCATTTGGGTTGCTTGTTTCCACTGATTTATTAATTGTACCAACATCTTTACAGCATTATCAAGAAGTGTGGGATGGACATCAGTCACTTCACGAACAATAAAATAAACAAATCCTGAAAGGACATCCTCACGCCAATCTGGAAAATCAAGCATTAGTGCCTGCAGAGTATTGAAAGCCAGAGCACGAAGTTCTTCATCCATATGAATTGTGAGCCTACCAAGAACAAAATTCCATTAGCAAACCTCAAAAACCTTCCAAAGAGCTTTATCATCTAAAACTTAAAACTAAGAATTTAAAAAATACATCCTCTCAATTGGTTCTTAAGAAGTAAGAAAATAGGAACCAATGTTCACTTTTTGTGCGGTATTTTGTCCTTATGCTAATCTGTATTCGTTTATTTAAATTCACATGTCAATCTATTAATATCAGTTGGCATCAGAATAGTAAGTTTGATAATTCAGAATAGTAAGTTCGATCATAACACAAATGTTGTCCTTTAGAAAACACAGAACCAGAATTACATTTAAAAAATTCTTTAATCCTTAAAATGCCATATATTATTCTATAATCAATCAAATTTATGCTGAATTATATAATACCTTAGTACTAGCTCACACTGATTTAGTCCTATGCTATCACTGGAAAGGACACAGTTTATCTCTGTTGCTCCTTTCACGCTGCTGAGCTTACAGTTAAACATAAGACGGCTGATTGTGAAGGAAAAAATACAAGTCGGGATGGAATGAATTTAACAGAAATAATTCTTGAAAATGAAAATGAGAATTAAGCTGTAACTTCATAAATGGGGTATGCCTAGAAAGAAGATGAAAAAAAAAAAAAGAGTAACACATGAAGTCTTCAAGAGAATTTATGTTAAGTAAATTATAGGAGAGGCTATATATAGTTACCTTTTAAAGACATCAATAAGATATATGAGGACAGGAATGTAATATTAGTTAAAGGATTTTGATAGGACTTAAAAAAGAGAATGATAAACAAGAAAATCATAAAAGATGGCTGCAGCAATGAAACTACTAATATTTAATGCTATATGAGTAAGAGTTTCTGTTTGGGGCTACAGAGAATTATTTACATGATTGACCATCAAGACACATGTATCAGAGTTAGAAACAGCCTGAATGAATAAAGATAAGTAGGTGATATTTAAAAATATGCCACAGTTACATGCTTAGGCAGCTGAAAAGATGGAGTTATCCTCAATGATAGAGGAAGAACGCTGTGTGATATCAGTCTTCGCCCTGCTGAACTCAGTTCTGGTCTTCACTAAGCTAACCTTCAACTGACAATGAGACTGTGGAGAAAATGTATTACAGTTGTTTAATACAAAGACCCGGAAGTGAGCCACGAAGCAGCAGCAGTTAGTTACAGCAGCACATTGGAAATACCACACAGGGTCAGATCAAAGGTCTCAGTCCAGTGTTGTGTCTCTGATAGTGGCACCAAAGGAGAGACTGTGGGAAGGGAGAGTGACCAACTCCATGCTGCTGGCTATAAAGTTGTTCAACATTCCTTAAATCCATGAATGTACACCTCTCTGAGTGACTTGGGATATATCCATGCAGAGAAAGGGGCCTGACTCATTTATGGCAGAAGAACTATTGAACCTTCCCTGGAGACAGCAGACAGGTCTGCAGACTTACAGTGTATCTTTGCTTTGTTTGTTTGCTTGCTTTATTCTAAGTAAATAAGATTTAGACATCACAATTCCAAATGATAGGAGCTAGGGACAAAATAAGCAGACACTGGGATCTTTCTTTCTGCCAAAATAAATTAAGTATCACAGGGGAAAGAAGCAAAGTCAATAGCAGAGCAAAGTGTCAACCATTGGCTAGATGTTTGCTCCTTTACTCGGCTCCTCCACCCCTGCCCCTTGCGGATGCAACTTCACTTTGGTGGGGAATATGGACTGCCACCCACAAAATGGTGAACTAAATTGAGGTGGGAGGAGTAAGAGCAGAAGTGAATGACAGTTGTTTACTGTGTTCTCAAGGAATAATATTATAAATATTTAATATTATAAATTTTATAAATATTACAAATTATAAAATATTATAAATTATCTAATTTATAGCAAGAGTTAAGAGATACAGTGGGAAGGGATGACTTTATCTCATGATGCCAAGTTTCAAAGTCACCTCTTTGTTCTCCTCCTCATCCAATACCATTCAGTCTCCTACTGCAACCCTTAAGAGCTGAGGATGGGTAGTGTATGGGTGTTTGAAATGCTCCGTGACCAGGGAGGTGGGAAAGGCTGCTAGAGCAGTCTATTAACTGTTTATTCAATTGTGAGTTTAACTTGTAAGAGTTCAGCAAGCAGTAAACATCTTCGAATATGGTAAGATATCACTGCTCCATTGATAGTCTTCGTGCTTGGTTTCCCATTAGGGCAGGGCCAGCAAACTATGGCTCAAGGGCCAAATCCAGCCAGGCTCCTTAACAAGTGGCTGCTTCTTCACTACAATGGCAGAGATGAACAGCTGTGACAGAGACCACGTGACTCACAAATCTTAAAACAGTCACTATCTTGTCTTTTAAGAAAAAAGTCTGCTGGCCCCTTATTTAAAGAGAATCCCCAAATGTATCAGCAAAGCAGTTTTTCAAAAGGCCATCACCTCAACTTAGAATTACTTCCAGGAACTGGTATTTAAGTTTGGATGTCATATTAATTACCCTTTTTATAGAGCCTAGTGAGGAAAGAGATAAAAACTTGAACTTTATGGGCTCTGCAATAAGAGACAAAAAGTGAAAATGAGACCTGGTCACCACCTTAGGTGCTAAAGAATGGACTATAGGAATTAACACAATAATTAATTGCCTAGTGAGTGTCATCACACACTGATAATGTCCATATGTTAACAGAACATGTTCTATAAATCCCAAGAAATAATAAACACTAGATGGAAAGGCAAGGAATTTAAAAATAGGATTTATAGGGGAACCCAGAAGAATTTTAAAAGTTAAAAGATGAGTAAGGAGAATGTGTTAACAAAACAAAAGACAAAATGGGAGTTTAGAGAGTTATCCACGGACTAAAAATGTCTTTATCACTACTTTTTTTAGTGATAATAGTAATGGGATGCTTTAGAAATTTAAAAAGACTGAATGACATAAAAGTTAAACTCACAAACAGGAATTCTCATTTACCTTGCTAACAGTTCAATCAGGTCAGTTCTGCTCATACCATCAGGAATCAGCCTTGGAATAGCAGCAATGCAAGTTCTAAACAAATCAATTTTGGGTTTTCTTTCCCCGCTAAAAAACAGATTACAAGAGGACTTAATAAAATGAATCCTACATACATCAAACAATGAAAGCAAACTTAGAAAAATTATTACAGAAAATATGAGCCCACCTCCAAAAGTTTAATGTATTTAACATAATAAAAAGAGTATATACATTTCCAGTAAATAATTATCAGTTTATAAATGCAAAAAAATAATATATAATTAAGGAAAAAAACATAGCTAGCAAGAAAAAAAGGTTTTCAGTAATTGGTAATTAATAACTAATAATAGATAACTAGTAATCGATAACTAATAAGAACCTTCCCTGTATATATAGCACAGGGAACTCTACCCAATACTCTGTAATAGCCTACATGTGAAAAGAATCTAAAAAAGAGTGGATATATGCATATGTATAATTGATTCACCCCTTCTATACTCCTGAAACTAACACAACACTGTAATAAATCAACTAAACTGCAATAAAAAACTTTTTTAAAAAGAAAACAAGCATAACAAATATTCCAATAGTAAATATTAAGCAAATTATTTATTGGTAGCGCAGTGGTAAAGAATCTGCCTGCCAATGCAGGAAACACAACAGACATGGATTTGATCCCTAGGTCAGGAAGACAGCCTGTAGTAGGAAATGGCAACCCATTCCAGTATTCTTGCCTGGAAAATTCCATGGACAGAGGAGCTTGGTAGGCTATATAGTCCATGGAGTTTCAAAAGAGTCAGATATGGCTGAGCGCACACACACACACACACACACACACACATTTATATTATTAATTGTTTCAAATAAGTTAAATCTCTGATTTAAATCTCTATATTTAATTATTAAAATAAGTAATATTGACATTAAATAACCTAATATTAGTTATTTGGGGGGCCTATAAAATTAACAAAAAAATGTCTTTATTTTCAACATCATATACTAACAGGAGTTTTAGAAAACAGACATTCTCATATACTACTGGTGGTATTCTTTGTTCTTGTCTTTTTATTTTACTTCCGAATACACAAACACACACAAAAATAAGCATATTGTTTATGTCATAAAATGTGTGAAATTTGGAAATCCTGGTTCTTCCAGATGCTTGATGCAATTTAATTCACCTGTATTTTCCCTAGTTATTCAATGATTTTATTTATTTATTTTAAATATCTACCCTTTTATATACCGGCTTTTATTGTGGTCTATATTTCAAGGGAAAGCTGTTAATGTATTTGACACAAATTGTCCTTCAGCTGGCCCAATAAAACATTCTTATTAGAAAAGAGTTGGGATGTTTTAAGAGTTTTGGGGTCAGTATTCATTACAGTGGCAATGAATCTACTACTTATTTTTAGTGATTTTATATATAGTCAGTCTTCTCTTAGCTTTGTCCCAATATGCATGATTTTAGTTACCATAATTTAGTCAAATAATACCAGTCCCCAACAGTGGGATTCAATTTCTGTTACCCGATATTAACTGAAAGTAATTGTATAGCCAAGCTTCCCTACTAGCTCTTCAGCCTACAAATCAGGATGTAAATAACAGATGTGAATCATAACCAATGATTTCACCACATCAGTTTTTTCTAAGTCTGTCATGATTGGTCACTATACATCTGTTATTTGGTTCACATGGCAAAAGTGTGTAGCTGTGTTGATTCCCTGTCTCCAGTGGTAAACTCAGGTGATACTGGACAAAAATGGATAATCAAAAGAGTAAGTTGGCCAACAAAAATTAAAGTACAGCAAAGGAAAAAGGAAGTGAACACTGGAAGTGAAATTCAAATCAAACATTAATGGAGTTACAGAAGAAACAGCTGACGAGGGCAAGCTGACACTGCTGTCCCTGAAGACCCAACATATGCAGTCAGAGGAACTCAGTGAGGGCACGTTCATGGGCATAAATGAGGCAAGTGTGACCGAAAGGATGATGATTTTCCAGAGGAAGTAATGCAAGGGGAAAAAAAAACCCTTCATATTAGAGTAACTCTCCTGGGGCTTGCCAGGTGGCGCTAGTGGGAAAGATCCTGCCTGCCAATGCTAATGCGGGAGACAAAAGAGATGAGGGTCCACTGCCTCAGTCAGAAAGATCCCCTGGAGAAGGAAATGGCAACCCATGCCAGTATTCTTACTTGGCAAATCCCATGGACAGAGGAGCCTGGTGGGCTACAGTCTATGGGGTCGCAAGAGTCAGACACGACTGAAGTGACTTAGCACGCACAGAGATGTTAGCATACACTAGTATATAGTAACCACGCATTCACTGAGAGATCCAGTATCCAATTTGGTGGTCTAAGACCTACAAAGCAGATATTAACACCATAAAAAAGTCCTCTTGTAAAAAATACATGGATACTTTCTAGCAAGTAAAAGAAGTTGTTGCCATAAAATATATCCTTCTGAGAAGGAAGTCCCTAACAATAAAGGGAAAATCTGTGTTGACAAGCAGTCCTGGGAGTGGCGTGGAGGGTGAGGTGAGGTAGTTTCTCACACAAAAAACTACTCATACATTATTTCCCTCTGTACCCTCAGTTCCCAGGAGGTTTTCAGGGTTTTTTTTGTTGTTGTTGAACAAAGCTCTGGAAATAAGAGCATTTATTTGACTATGCCCTGACCAGTAACGCCAAAGAAGCTGAAGTTGAACAGTTCTATGAAGACCTACAAGACCTTTTAGAATTAACACCCAAAAAAGATGTCCTTTTCATTACAGGCGACGGGAATGCAAAAGTAGGAAGTCAGGAAAGACCTGGAGTAACAGGCAAATTTGGCCTTGGAGTACAGAATGAAGCAGGGCAAAGGCTAATAGAGTTCTGCCAAGAGAAAGCACTGGTCATAGCAAACACCCTCTTCCAACAACACAAGAGGAGACTTTACACATGGACAGCACCAGACGGTCGACACTGAAATCAGATTGATTATATTCTTTGCAGCCAAAGATAGAGAAGCTCTATACAGTCAGCAAAAACAAGACCGGGAGCTGACTGTGGCTCATCATGAACCAAATTTAGACTGAAATGGAAGAAAGTGGAGAAAACCACTAGACCATTGAGGTATGACCTAAATGAAATCCCTTATGATTATACAATGGAAGTGAGAAATAGATTTAAGGGACTAGATCTGATAGAGTGCCTGATGAACTATGGATGGAGGTTTGTGACATTGTACAGGAGACAAGAATCAAGACCATCCCCAAGAAAAAGAAATGCAAAAAAGCAAAATGGCTGTCTGGGGAGGCCTTACAAATAGCTGTGAAAAGAAGAGAAGCAAAAAGCAAAGGAGAAAAGGAAAGATATACCCATTTGAATGCAGAGTTCCAAAGAATAGCAAGGAGAGATAAGAAAGCCTTCCTCAGCGATCAATGCAAAGAAATAGAGGAAAACAACAGAATGGGAAACACTAGAGATCTCTTCAAGAAAATTAGAGGTACCAAGGGAATATTTCATGCAAAGATGGGCTCGATAAAGGACAGAAATGGTATGGACCTAACAGAAGCAGAAGATATTAAGAAGAGGTGGCAAGAATACACAGAAGAACTGTACAAAAAAGATCTTCATGTTCAAGATAATCACGATGGTGTGATCACTCACCTAGAGCCAGACATCCTGGAATGTGAAGTCAAGTGGGCCTTAGAAAGCATCACTACGAACAAAACTAGTGGAGGTGATGGAATTCCAGTTGAGCTATTCCAAATCCTGAAAGATGACACTGTGAAAGTGCTGCACTCAATATGCCAGCAAATTTGGAAAACTCAGCAAGTGGCCACAGGACTGGAAAAGGTCAGTTTTCATTCCAATCTCAAAGAAAGGCAATGCCAAAGAATGCTCAAACTATTGCACAATTGCACTCATCTCACACTCTAGTAATGTAATGCTCAAAATTCTGCAAGCCAGGCATCAGCAATACGTGAACTGTGAACTTCCAGATGTTCAAGCTGGTTTTAGAAAAGGCAGAGGAACCAGAGATCAAATTGCCAACCTCCGCTGGGTCATAAAAAAAGCAAGAGAGTTCCAGAAAAACATCTATTTCTGCTTTATTGGCCATGCCAAAGCCTTTGACTATGTAGATCACAATAAACTGTGGAAAATTCTGAAAGAGATGGGAATACCAGACCACCTGACCTACCTCTTGAGAAACGTGTATGCAGGTCAGGAAGCAACAGTTAGAACTGGACATGGAACAATACACTGGTTCAAAATAGGAAAAGAAGTACGTCAAGGCTGTATATTGTCACCCTGCTTATTTAACTTCTATGAAGAGTACATGATGAGAAACGCTGCGCTGGAGGAAGCACAAGCTGGAATCAAGATTGCCGGGAGAAATATCAATAACCTCAGATATGCAGATGACACCACCCTTATGGCAGAAAGTGAAGAAGAACTAAAGAGCCTCTTGATGAAAGTGAAAGAGGAGAGTGAAAAAGCTGGCTTAAAGCTCAACATTCAGAAAACTAAGATCATGGCAACCAGTCCCAACACTTCATGGCAAATAGATGGGGAAACAGTAGAAACAGTGTCAGACTTTATTTTTCTGGGTTCTAAAATCACTGCAGATGGTGACTGCAACCATGAAATTAAAAGACGTTTACTCTTTGGAATGAAAGTTATGACCAACCTAGACAGCATATTCAAAAGCAGAGACATTACTTTGCCAACAAAGGTCCGTCTAGTCAAGGCTATGGTTTTTCCAGTGGTCATGTATGGATGTGAGAGTTGGACTATGAAGAAAGCTGAGTGTGAAGAATTGATGCTTTTGAACTGTGGTGTTGGAGAAGACTTTTGAGAGTCCCCTGGACTGCAAGGAGATCCAACCCGTCCATCCCACAGGAGATCAGTCCTGGGTGTTCATTGGAAGGACTGATGTTGAAGCTGAAACTCCAATACTTTGGCCACCTGATGTGAAGAGCTAACTCATTGAAAAAGACCCTGATGCTGGGAAAGATTGAGGGCAGGAGGAGAAGGGGATGACAGAGGATGAGATGGTGGACGGCATCATCGACTCGATGGACACGGGTTTCGGTGGACTCTAGGAGTTGGTGATGGACAGAGAGGCCTGGCATGCTGCAGTTCATGAGGTTGCAAAGAGTCGGACATGACTGAGCAACTGAACTGAAATGACTGAAACCAGCCATGTCCACACACATCTGGGGTAACCAGGATTTATCCATAAGGCCTCGTCACTGACAATAAACTGTATGGATCAAGGGTGACTTTTGCTGTCTCTACTGGTTTGACAGCACATAAAAGAGTAAAACTGAGCCTGCGGAAAGAACTGCTGTATCAAAAACTGCAGCAGATGGCAACAGGGGAGAACTCCAGAAGAAAAAGTAAGGGAACAAGCAGAATCAACCCTCTATACTTATGAAAACTGAAATGGCAATGAAGAGAAATTACTGACTACGCACGTAATCATATCTTCAGGCTCCTTATTGGACATCTGCACACTAGTCATACACATGGGCCTCCCAACTTCTTTGTCCAAATGTCTTAGAATGCTATCTAACGCTTTTCTCACTTGAGGATAATAAACTGACATTCCTGGAGGAGAAAAAAAACTCAGTTATAAAATGTCAGACATTAGACATAGAATAATGAGTTATTCTCTGTAAAATATAAAAGGTTATTGACTTTTAATTGGCATTAGCTTATTGATGTTACAAAAGAAATTCTGACTTTGACATACTCTTCTCCCTGATGATCAGCTTCAGTATACTGGAGGAAATGTGTAAAAATTTGTACACAACTGAATTTGAAGAAGGATAAGATGCAATGAATAGTATCATATAAGAAGATATTTAATCCAAAGTCTTTTAACATGAAAACTTACAGATATTATAGGAAATGTATTCATTTTGTATCACTCTGTATCCTGGAATAACCTGGCACATATATTCATAGGCAAATACATGTATGTAGGCAAATATATTCATTTTAGATTTGATCATAAACTTTCACAAAAGAACATTAAACTATATTATTTATTTATTTCAGTTAACACTAACCTATGACTTTTGCTTCTTCATCTGTCAAGGTTTTATTGAGAAAAATTTTCTTTACACGCAAGGTGTTTCCTGAGGGAAGGATAACTCCTGTCGTTGGCATTGGCGGTTCACCATCTTTTTGCTGCAAACTGTCCGCTATGACAAGGAAGACTCTGAGGCCTATGTTCATTCTCTTCAGAGAAAAAAGTTCCAAAATAAAAATGTCAGAAAATTCCTCTTTTTTAACGCTAAAAACATCTCATCAAATAACAGTGAGGGATGGGAGGAAGAAGGATTGAAGAAAAATGAACCTCTCTGTTCAACATTTTTTAAACCAGCCCAGGCACTGGAATTTAACATCAAATTCCCAAGTGCCACTCTTTCACTTCTGAGGTCAACTGGCTCTCCTGTTTTCTGCTGCTAAGTCACTTCAGTCGTGTCCGACTCTGTGCAACCCCATAGACGGCAGCCCACCAGGCTCCCCAGTCCCTGGGATTCTCCAGGCAAGAACACTGGAGTGGGTTGCCAATTCTTTCTCCAATGCATGAAAGTGAAAATGAAGTCGCTCAGTCATGTCTGACCCTCAGCAACCCCATGGACTGCAGCCTACCAGGCTCCTCCATCCATGGGATTTTCCAGGCAAGAGTACTGGAGTGGGGTGCCATTGCCTTCTCCGTCCTGTTTTCTAGCTTTCTTCAAAACTCTCCCATTCCTTCCTCAAGTCTACTACCCTGATACTGTACCTTCCCTTCTCTGAGTAGATGATTTGTCTCCCACGTCATAGTAAAAAACCACCAATCTTCCTCAGTTTCTCACTACAAAGTACACTGACCTATTTATATCTGCACCTTTTCTTAATGTCCTTTGCTTTTGTCACAATCAAGGGGTTCTGATATTCCTAGTTATTATACAGAATCCTACCTGCTCTTGCATTGCCAGGAAATTACACTATCAAATCATTCCTTCTCTTTCTTGCACCTTCAACATTTCCCTTTTAACTGAAGAGATCCGATTCCTGTTCACTATACTCAACTAGCATAATGGAATGATCCTTCCCCGTTAGTTAATACTTCCCTCTCACTCATCAGTGAGCATACTGCTCAAAACAGTGGGCATTTTTCCTTCATTCTGACTTGTCAGCAGCATGGAACACTGTCAAAGCATTCTTCTTCCTTAAACACTCCCTTCCTTGACTACATCTGTAGCACTGTGGGCTGTGTCTTATCTACCCGCATTTCAGATTTACCCTCCTTTACCTGGGTATTAAAAGTTATGTTGCTTCAAGGCAAGTTCCCCGGTTGCCTTTTCTTACCATTAAGTGTTCTCTCCCAAAGTAGTTTCATGTATTTACATGTCTTCAACTACCACTCGTACCACCCCTAATTTTAAGCCCTATTTCTCTGAACTTGAACCCTTAGACCAATCTGATACTTCTACCTGGATGTCAAAAAGATGCCTCAGATTCACCATGTTCAAACCAAAGGCACTTTCCCCACAAACTCAGTATCTTCTCAGTGTTTCTTTTCTCAGTAAATTATCTCTCTATCCACCATACCATCTCAGCCCAAGCTGTCACTATTCACGACCTACACCAGTGGTCTCTAAATGGGCATATACATCCCAGTGGGTGTGTAAGACAGTTCACTGGAATACAGGAAGAAAATAAAACTTTCCTTTATATATATATTTTTGTCCAAGATCAAGGTTTTCAGCTTTACTCCTATCTTTATATATAACATAATGCTGGTGACATTAGTCTAAATATCAAAGGTCATTTCACATAGTCATAGAAGACATTTTGTTAAGCATGTCATCTATAAAAAACAGTCATTTCTGCTCACTTTAAAAATCTGGAAATAATTATTAACCTATCTTAAAAATCCTACAAATAAAAAGCTTCAATAACTTTCTAGATCACTTGTTAAGCTACTAAATATATACCTTAAGATCTGATTATGAGAAGAACCAGCACAGTAATTTTATACATTCTCCAGTGTCATTAGAGTCCAATAAGCAATTAGTTCACAAAATATCTTTAAACGATCTGAAAATTTAATATCTAAAGTGTAAATAGGAGTTTACTAGGGAATAACAGGACCAAAGAAGTAGGAAATAACATTTAATTTGTCTTTAACTAGGAATTTAAGCCCAAGAGTTCTGATTCCAGAAACTGTGCTCTAAAACAAAATTTTTTTGATTATATAGGATAGTAAATGACTATAATTTTTTTACCTCTGGATTAATGGTGAAAGTTTTAGTAGATTTTCCAACACTGAGAAGATCAAATATTATTTCTTTCATTGCAAAATCCAAACGTTCCTAGAAAAAAGAAAAACAATCAATAAAATCTTATAAGTTTTTACTGCTATAGGGATGCTTTGGAGATATTGTGTGTTTGGTCTAGACTGCAATAAAGCAAGTCACATAAATTTTCTAGCTTAGCAGTGCATATAAAAATTATGTTTATACTATATTGTAGGCTATCAACTGTACTATAGCATTATACCTAAGAAAACAATGCACAACCTTAACTAAAAAGTACGTAATTGCTTAAAAATTGCTAACCATCGTCTGACAACACATCTGACAACACAGGGTTGCCACAGACCTTCAATTTGATTAAAAAAAAAATATCTACAAGGAAAAATAAAGCAAACTACAATAAAACAGGGCTCTGCCTGTATATGTTAGGTTATCATGCTAGTGAAGTGAAAGTCGCTCAGTCATGTCCGACTCTTTGCAACCCCACGGACTGTAGCCTGCTAGGCTCCTCTGTCCATGGAATTCTCCTGGTCAGGATACTAGAGTGGGTAGCAGTTCCCTTCTCTGGGGAATCTTCCCAAACCATGGATCATGTTAAGAATTACACAAACAATGTCAAGAATACTTGTCTGTGACCAGAAGTTCCTGAATCTAGTTGGACAAAAGGGGAATACATATGAATTAATGTTAATGGGAGAAATATCAATAACCTCAGATATGCAGATGACACCACCCTTATGGCAGAATGTGAAGAAGAACTAAAGAGCCTCTTGATGAAAGTGAAAGAGGAGAGTGAAAAAGTTGGCTTAAAGCTCAACATTCAGAAAACTAAGATCATGGCATCCGGTTCCATCAATTCATGGCAAATAGATGGGGAAACAGTGGAAACAGTGGCTGACTTTTTTGGGCTCCAAAATCACTGCAGATGGTGATTGCAGGCATGAAATTAAAAGACGCTCACTCCTTGGAAGGAAAGTTATGACCAACCTAGACAACACATTAAAAAGCAGAGATATTACTTTGTCAACAAAGGTCTGTTAGTCAAGGTTATCATTTTTCCAGTAGTCATGTATAGATGTGAGAGTTGGACTGTGAAGAAAGCTGAGGGCTGAAGAATTGATGCTTTTGAACTGTGGTGTTGGAGAAGACTCTTGCGAGTCCCTTGGACTGCAAGGAGATCCAACCGGTCCATCCTAAAGGAGATCAGTCCTGGGTGTTCATTGGAAGGACTGATGTTGAAGCTGAAACTCCAATACTTTGGCCACCTGATGTGAAGAGCTAACTCATTTGAGAAGATCCTGATGCTGGGAAAGATTGAGGGCAGGAGGCAAAGGGGACGACAGAGGATGAGATGGTTGGATGGCACCACTGACTCAATGGACATGGGTTTGGGTGGACTCTAGGAGTTGGTGATGGATAGGGAGGCCTGGCGTGCTGCGGATGGGGTCGCAAAGAGTCAGACACGGCTGAGCGACTGAACTGAATGTTAAAAGTATATGATTATATATATATGTGATTTAATTATCAAATGATTAGTTTAATACCCAAACCAGTAGGATAGAAGTTTTAAACACTCATTTACCAAAATCATACTGAAGATCTAAGTGGCGGAATTTCTAAAATAATGATGAAAGGAAGCCTCATGATAAGAGCTATGTGGCAGGCCTGGAGAGCAAGAAATTCAAACTGGGACAGAAAAAACTGGGCTCCAGGAAGGTAATCTCCAAGGAAAAGTCAACTAAGAGTAACTGATGTTTGAGAGCAGCTGTATAGTTCTGGAGGAATGCTGATGTGAGGTGATTAATCCAAGGGAATGGGTACAACCCTACAAGAGATGTGATGAAATGGCAAAAGTTCTCTGAACCACAAATCTAAAGCACAATCTGCTTTCATTCATATCGCTGACACATTTATACTTATCTAATTATCATTAATTCGGTGCTTCTGTAAATAGAAATGAATTATTTTTAAAAATATTTTTTACTTCTTCACTGTCAAGAATAATTACATTATGGGTCATCTTCATTGTCAACAGTTTCAGTTCAAAGAGAACTCAATAAATATCCTGGAATCCCAGTGTTTTTCCTAAATTGAGAAGGTAACCCTACCTATGCTTCTCCAGGGCTGATGTCCCAAAAGACAATGTAGATGTGCTTGCTCAGTCTCCATTTACTCCTCTTCAAATAAACCTGCCTTTACTGCAGCAGCTCCAAAGCTAACACGACATTTCCCAGGATGCCTTTGAACAACAGGCTTCAGAATGTGATTGAAACCCAGGGAACTGGGGTAGAGGAGGAGGAGGACAGGAGGAAAGCAATCTATTTTACTGGTAGGATCATGGTAGCAGCATGATTCTGAAGCACCTGGGGGCATACTTCCTAATTTGGCAGCTTTTATGACTGCGGCAGAGGCAGCAGCTTCCTTGGGAGTCCAGTGTTACGGTTTCTTCTGTCGCATTAGCAATTCTGTGAACAATCTATATTCCTTAAAAGACCCCTTTGGGGACTTCCCTGGTGGTCCAGTGGTTAAGACTGCCCTTCCATTACATAAGGCACAGGCTCAATCCCTGGTCAGGAAACTAGGATCCCACATGCCACATGGTGGTCAAAAAAATAAAAATAAAAAGACCCCATTGGGTTCAACTATCTACAGTGGATTCTAGTGTCTGTACCTGAGAACCTAGATTAATGTAATTATGAAAACAGTGTTTCACTATCTTTCAAGATACTCGGGCATTAGTTTATAGACTAAAAGTAGGATTAGGAGATTTTCTCGACTCTTCCTAAATTGAGTGCTTCCGCTTGTGGGAATTTCCTTTCCTTCTCCAAGTGTGTAGATCAATGATTTAAACATATTTTGCACACACACACAAATCAATCATTAGCCTCATTTATTTTTTACTTTTTAAAGTATACTTTTTTCACTATTCAGTATTAATAAATGTTTTACTACCATGCTTTTAGATGCGTAACAAATTCTAGGAGTCTGAGTCACTCTTACAACTTCCACGTATATACGTATTATGAGTCAGTCACTCACCTGAGCAATGAACTGAATAATCTTTACAAATATATTGAGAGGTGTGTCACGAGGAACCACACTTCGTGAACCTTTCGGGAAAAGTGCTGACACTATGCTCATAAGACGACTAGAAGGAAAAAAGATTTAGTCATGAGGAGAGAATGAAAGTAACAAAACATTAGCAAAAGTCCTTCCCATCCTGTCAAGGTAATTCATAGTCTTCCTCAAGGTATTTATGTTAACTAAAATTCACTAGTGTGGTTATTTATTTTTTTTAACCCAGACGTTATTTGAAATACGCTGTAAAACAAAGGCACTCACCTTTGAGTTACAGTGTTGCTTTCACATTTTATTCTAATTACATAGACCCACAACAATCTATACAAAGATTCCAGTGCAACTCGAGACATTTTAGGATCTTTATTCTGTTTAGAAACAAAAGAGAATAAAAATAAGCTTATTTATTAGAGTACTTGCAATAAATTTAAGATCAATTATATTCTGTCAACAATTAAAAGCCCTTTCCATTCCCTTTTTTATTTAATACAAAACAGGTTTCAATATGTAAGTATATGTTTAGTATATAGTAAGTAGAGAGAGCTCAAAAGCAACCATAAATAAGGAAACTGAGTCATTCCTTGTATTCTCAAAACAAACGAGTAAAATACTAGAATGATGTACTTTCTGTATATATAATTCAACTTACCTGATGGTAAATGGGTCCCACAACAATACTGACATAATGATGAAAGGATTATTCATCTTTGCCATAATTCATTGCAGCTCATAACAGTTAAAATTTAGAACACCAAATGTTGTTATAGATATTTGCACTTATGAAACAATGCAAAATATTATTGAGTGATTATACTTAAAAAAAGAAATATGGAATGGTGGGTTAAAAGTATAAACTCTGAAATTAGGAATAACTAGCCGAACCTCATCCTTGGAGACTGTTACATGTTTGTTTGGTGAAACAGTTTCCTTATCTCTAAAATGGAGATTAGGGTATAAAGTACCCCGTACCTACCTCACAGATAAAGGAAGTTATTATATTATATGGAAAGCATTTGGAACACTGCCTAGCACATCTTAAATGCTCAGTACATGTCAAGTGTTTACACTTAATTTTTAGTTTAGAACAAGAACATTATTATTTAAAATGAGAAAAGCATCCATTTCAATCACAATTTGATCAACAAACCTTTTCCTCATATGAGCTATTATAAAAAGTGAAGTTCTCAAATGACAAGTCATGTAGTGAGATTTAGTTGTAAAATTTGAAAAGTAGCTAATAATCATCTTTATTAGGAGAAACTCTTTATGCATCTGTTAATTATAATGCATTTAGTCCTATAAATTAGCATTTATTTAATTTGGCTTGAGGGATTTGCTATTGTTAAACAATTATTTTATATGTAACAATGGACAAAAGGGACTTTTTAAATATGAAGTAGCTGAGCCATTCTATCTTATATTTTCTCAGACTACAGAATAATAGACATCTGCTCCCTATGATTAGAAACAATGCGAAAAGGTTACTACTGGAGTTGTTTTTTAAAAAGACAAACACTAGGGGGAAAAAAAATAGGGCTTCCCTGGTGGCTCAGACGATAAAAATCTCCCTGCAATGTAGGAGACCTGGGTTCAGTCTTTGGGTCAGAAAGATCCCCTACAGAAGGTAATGGCTATAATTTTGCACATCTATATATATGAAGATTTGATATAATTCAGAATGGAATATCAACTATTCAGTTGTCAGAGTCTAAAAATCAGTCTCTTCCTCTACTGTCAAATCCATGATTCCAAATTTTAAATACACTCCCCAAGTAGTTTTTTTTTATTAATTTGCTACTAATGTAAATAAAGTAACATATATAGTTACACACAATATATGTTTCTAATGTAACAACCAAGCTTTCTGAAATACTTTCTTTTCTAGCACTTAAATACAAGGTCTCAGATATCAAAATAAGAGTTCAGTTAGTTTTATGTACACTACAAATAATACTTTCACTTTGTTAATTATATTTCCAAAATATGAATACTATAAATAAACATATAGGAAATTATATATTAAAAATCTAAGTCTAATTAACATAAAAATTCTTCTCATATAACTTAGATTATCTTAAATCCTGAGTCATCTGACATGAAATAAAGTTTGATTTTCAAACTTTCCAAGATGGACTACTGTGTTTTATAAAGCAGATTTATTTTATAAAGAACAATGCCAAACAAGATAAAAAGTGATTAAAAATCATATAATTGTTTATTTGGTCACTGAAATGCTGCTATACATGTCTGAATAATGAAAACATCCTCAGTTAATCTAATCCTTAAAGAAAGATACACAATTCCCTAGCTACAGTTTTGGTCTAATTTGAATAATCAGATTACATTAGTAAAGTCCAGTTTTATTAACAAATAATAAAGTTTTGATGTCAGTCAATATGCTCTTGGCAGCAATCATTTTAGTATTTCTTCACCTTTTCCTACTATGAACAAAAACAAAAAGATTTATTTAAACTCAAACCAGTAGGATTGAAATTTTAAAGTGTTGCATCAAACTTATATTCAGCCTGAGTTACTGTCCCCTTAATTTCATTAGAAAATATTTTAAAAGTATCATTTATTAAAAATATATATATATAAAAAGGTATCATAACAGCTAACATAAATTAAATAGAATATATTAAAACTGAAGATGATGGCTAAAGATCAGTATTCGGTATCATATCTCTCTATTAAAATTGATCTTCTTGGGGCCACATTAATATTAAACCTTTGGTAGAAAGTTCCTGCTGTGTGTGCCTCTTCTTTTATAAAACAAGAAGCAGGTTTGAATAAATACATTGGACATGCAAGGCAGCAATGGGTAAAGGGGGGAAAAAAGCCACACTTAAGGAGATAAAGCAATATTTTACTTTGTAACATCAACACGACTCACCTGGAGAGTTTCTATTTGTTTTCTGATACTGTTGTTAGATGGCATCTAAATAAAGCAATGTGAGACAGCAAACATAAACATGAGATGCAGCACATGCATGTTAGATGAAAATAAGCACAAAACAAGACAGCTCTTCACCAAGGTCTCTATTTAGAAGAAATTTGAAATTTCCAAGACAGTGGCTAGAAACACTGAGGGAAAAAAATTCTATAATTTGGACATCATGGATCATGGGATATACCTACAACACTGAAACTGAGAGAAAGTAGTTAAAGTTTCAACTATCTAATTTTTCCTCTAAAAGTACAGCATTTAATTTTAGGCAAGTTTCCATTTTTAAAAGAAAATAGGCATACACTGTAGAAAAAATATTTCAATTATTTTTATATGGCACCTGCTCTCATTCCTCTCTTTCTTATTCTTCAGAAACTTTAAAATTTTTCACATAATGACCTCAACTGACATAAACATAGGGGGATGGGAAACTACCAAATCACATTTGGAAGAAAAAGAGCAGATTTAACATTTTCAGTGAAAATTAACTGTTGTTCTCTCATGCTATTCATGGACCTACAGATTAATGGCCATTTTTCTGGTCACCAATTTAAAAAACTAGTATGATAATTTTTTAAAAACTGTGCACTATTTTAAAGTACCTTGAAAATATATCATATTTATTCTTATGAATCTATAGAATAATGCCTTTTTGCTAAGTCGCTTCAGTCGTGTCTGACTCTGTGCAACCCCATAGACGGCAGCCCACCAGGCTCCCCTGTCCCTGGGATTCTCCAGGCAAAAGTACTGGAGTGGGGTGCCACTGCCTTCTCCAATGCCTTTTTAATACCCCAGAATTATAGCCAAAAGTACATTTTAAAATATTTAAGTATAGTAATATTCTCGGAGAAGGCAATGGCACCCCACTCCAGTACTCTTGCCTGGAAAATCCCGTGGACGGAGGAGCCTGGTAGGCTGCAGTCCATGGGGTCGCTAAGAGTCGGACATGACTGAGTGACTTCACTTTCTCTTTTCACTTTCATGCATTGGAGAAGGAAATGGCAACCCATTCCAGTGTTCTTGCCTGGAGAATCCCAGGGACAGGGGAGCCTGATGGGCTGCCGTCTATGGGGTTGCACAGAGTCGGACACGACTGAAGCGACTTAGCAGCAGCAGCAATATTCTTTATAATACATTATAAGGTAACATGGTAGACCAGAAAGAACAAAAACTATGGAACTAGATGGATTTAGATGCAAATCTTATCTCTATCAGCCTTAGTTACAGTAAAAATTAAATGAGATACTGTACTTAGAGAATCTAGCCTATAATAAATATCAATAAAAATTTATTTTAAGAAGTAGTAGGTCTAAAAAAAGTGTTAAAGATTACTTTGAGATCAAGAGATTACTTGAATCTCAAAGCAAAATCAATTTAGGTAAGACCTTCATCTTGGACCAATTTTCCCTATATACAAATCAAGTAAGTTGTACCTGTCACAACAGATAACTAGCATAGTTCTTCCCTGAATACTCAACTCCTTACCTCAACTATGCAGCATAGCCACAGTATATAAAACTTAACAAGCAGGAACCAAGTCATAAAATTTCTGCTGAATAGAGCCTTAATGTAAGTTAAGGGTTAATGGTCAAGACAACTATATTCCAAATATTCATGCTAAGTGGCTCTTATCTCCTTTAGTCTGGCAGATTGACACAGCCATTAATGAAAATGGACAATATGCCAGAAATGTTTAATAGGAGGTAAGGGTTCAAAGAAAAGAGCATTTTAAATGAAAGCCTTAAGACAAAAAAAAAAAAAAAAAAAAGTTAAGGTACTGCGAAAGAACTGCAAATATGTTAGGTGGAAACGTATATATATATAACATTCCAACAAGCAACAGAAAAGTATGAATTGTCATGAAACAAAGCAATCTTCCAGTAACACTTAAACTCTGTGCCTTAAAATATGTTATAAGTTTGAAGAATCATACTACCTAGAAAATTGTCACCTCCCTTTCAGCACCTAAATCTGTATGAATTACCAAAATAAGGAAAGAAAACAATATAATGTGCTTAATTAAACAAAACTTATTTTCTGGTTGCACGGCATAAAGAATTTAACCAGTTTGACTAATCCTGGGAATTTTCATAAATAAAGCAAACAGAATATATCAATTTTCATCCAAATATGAATAACATCAATGTATGTATATTATGGGGGGAAACAGCCAAAAATACTTCTGGGAAGACCTATTTTTAGTATACCTTACTAAGAAATCAAAGTATTTTTCAAAATGATATGTAAAATCATTAAAAAAATGTATATATAATAATGTTGCCCAGTAAATCAATCCTTAAGTGAGAAAAAAAGAGCCAGTCCTACTTCTAACATCATGGTTAGCTGTTGGATCAGAGATAAGTCATTTAATCTCTCTGCGTCTTGGTTTCATCATCTTCAAAGCTTAAGATTTTCAGTTTTAACCCTAACTTAGAGGAATAACAGAAAATAAAAAGCCATGTCTGCCATATTTCTATAATATGTAAGCAGATACTCAAATATATTCATTTATGCATCAAAATAGTATTTACGCACAAAACAGTATTTAAATGGGAAAGTGTTCACATGACATTCAGAGGTGGAACATTCCCATTCTGTGTCAGATATTAACTGTGCTCCTGTCCACAGAAGAAAAGAAGATCCTGTGAGATCCTTCAGCAGAGTGTCCTGGGAAGATCCTTCTACCTCACAGGTCTCAGACTGAACACAGATGTGCCAAATACTGTTAATAACAATTAATTATCCCTTGATTCAAGCCAGAACATTTCAGGAGCTGTCACATCCATATGGATCCAGAACCATACTTCCAGATTTGGCCAGGCATAATTACACTAAATGTGCTTTGAGTGATATTTTATCATCAATGCTTTTTTCATATTATTCAGACTTGAGCCAACATTACTGAATTTTCTCAAAAGAAAACACAAAATAACTATTTGAAGAATTTTATAAGATTAACTAATACTCTGAAATTCTAAAGGAATTAATAAATATTGCTAAATCTAAGATATTATATATAATTATTAAAAATATATAATTTTGCATTCATTAAGACCAACTAAATCTAATAAACAGTTTATTCATGTCTGTAACATGATTCCCTATAGAAGAAATGAAGTATGTATAAGAAAAGAAATATGGTGAAATACCTCTATTCAAATGAACTATGTACTACAAGTTTTATTACGTACTGTTTAATATACATGCATGAGTGATGTACCACAGTCAGTATTTACAGGTCAGAAATGAGATTAAGTCTTACCTTTAAATGTGACAAACAGTTCTGTAGGAAAATATGCCAGTTATTTAAAAAAAACTGTTTCTGACTGACACATAAAAGGCAGGTAATTAATGGATATAGAGCCTAAAGGAGAGGAAGAAAGAGAATTAAGATTTTTCATAAAAAAGGCAGCACTGGACTTGTAAATTATATTTCATTCATTCTCATAAACAAAAAAAAATTCTATTAGCATTTTTTTCTTTGTAATAAAAAACACAATCAGGGAATAATCAAACAAAGAAATGACAAAGGGCATTTTTTCTGTAACAACAATTTCCTGACCTATCACCTCTCCCCAAGTTAGAAATATGCTGTTATTTCTCCCTAGACCCATTACTCCTCTAACTAGAACAGTGGCCCTGGGGTCAGAGGCTAGACCAACGTTAACGTTTCAGCTTTCAATTCATCAGGTGACTTTAGGGAGTGTGTGTGCTCCAGTCGCTCAGAGGATACGTTAAAGTGCTAGCGGTCTCACTTTCCTAACATGAACAGTGAGGATGACCATCACACATATCCTATAGGGTTCTGAGGCTTAAAGTAAGATATAGAAGGGAAAGCACTTGGCTTAGTGCCTGGCACAATCACTGTTGATTATTATTATACCTCTATCTTAAGTGGTCAAGTATTCATCCAATATTTCACATTTTCTCCAAGCTGCATACAAATTTACAGAAAAACCCCTCAAAGTTATTGAAGTGTATGGTTAAATGGGAAAAAAAAAATCACCTTAAATTTCTGCAAAGAGAAGTTGTAATTATATAGACAATCACATGCTTAAGAATACAACTTATTATAATGTAAAACTGGACTTCCCTGGTAGCTCAGATGGTAAAGAATCTGCCTGTAATGTGGGAGGCTTGGGTTAGGTCCCTAGATTGGGAAAATCCTCTAGAAAAGGGAATGGCAACCCACTTCAGTATTCTTGCCTGGGGAATCCCATGGACAGAGGAGCCTAGCGGGCTTCAGTCCATGGGATCGCAAAGAGCCGAACATGATTGAGAGACTAACACTTTCACGTCTCACTACATTTAAATTTTTCTATATTCTAATACGGGTTTCACTTGTGGTTCAGATGGTAAAGAATCTGCCTGCAATGCAGGAGACCCGGGTTCAATCCCTGGGTTGGGAAGATCCCCTGGAGAAGGAAATGGCAACCCACTCCAGTATTCCTGCCTGGAATATCCCATGGATAGAGGAATCTGGGAGGCTATAGTCCATGGGGTCGCAAAGAGCCAGACACAACTGAATGACTAACACTCTCATTTTACATATTCTAATACAAAATTTAAAGCATCTGTCAAAACCTAGAATAAAGTCTGAATAACCTACCAAATACAGAGCTAATAAAATTAAGAATATACAGTTTTTAAAAGAGCAGGAGAAAATAGGTAAAATTTCCCCTTGTGTTTACACTTTGGATATTTTACAATTTGAATTTTATAATTCTCTTTAAATTCTACTAAAAAAACTCTACTTAAATCATTCATTAAAATTCCAAATAAATATGTGAAGGTTTGAAATGTTTCTCATACCAATGAATGTTTCTTTCTGGAACTCAGTTCAAAAGTAGTCTGATAAAGCATCTCCACAAAATTTTTCAAGCAGGGAACATTCACTTCGTTTTTCACAGCCTAGGTAGAAAGATAATACAAAAACAAAGAAAATGGTTAAAAACATTAGATCAAACTATACAAGGATTACAAAAAGGTTTTGTAAGGTTTGAAATTAGTTAGTAATTCCCTGAGTATCTAATGGAAGTTCCATAAAGTAAATAAGATAAACCAGGTCCCTGCCCTGGGTGAACAAGCAGAGACTAGAGACAAGTGAACAGGCAATGAATATGTAGTACAAAAAAAGCTCTAAGAGAAAATTCTGTGTGCTCTTAGGGCACTCAGAATGGACCCCAATGAAAAACTCCATAAGAAAGTAATATATACACTGAATCCAGCATTTCCTTGCCTAAAATACTACAGTAGCATCCCATGTAACATCTCTGATCTTATCTCCCATTGCTCTGGCCCCTGCACTGGGATCCAGCCACACTAGCATCTCTGTTATTCCTAGAACACATCAAACATGCTCTTGCTTCAGGACGACTGTGCTGGCTCCTTCTGCCTAAGAAAGTCTTCCCCCAAATCTGGTATGCCTTGCTCCTGCATTCCTTTAGTTTTTGGTCAACTGTTATCATCCCTTTCAAGGTGGTGGTCTTCGCTGAAAGTGAAAGTCGCTCAGCCGTGTCCAACTTTTATGATCCCATGGACTATACAGTCCATGGAATTCTCCAGGCCAGAATACTGGGGTGGGTAGCCATTCCCTTCTACAGGGGATCTTCCCAAACCAGGGATTGAACCCAGGTCTCCCACATTGCTGGTGGATTATTTATCAGCTGAGCCACCAGGGAAGCCTGGTCTTTCCTAATCTCTCTATTTAAAATTTCAACTCCCCTACCCACTGCAGCATTTTTAGGTCCCTACCCTGCTTTATATTTCTCCATAGTACTCACCAACACATCTGGCATACTGCATATTGTACATATTCATTTATTGTGAGTTAGCTGCTCTGGATGTAAGATATATAAGAGTAAAAAAGTTTACCTACCCTGATCATTGTTCTACTCTGTGTATAGGAGAGGCCCTGACACACAGAAAGCACTCAATACAGATAATAAATAAGCAGATGTCAACTAAGAAAGGAGGCTGCTGCTGCTGCTGCTGCTAAGTCACTTTAGTCGTGTCCGACTCTGCAACCCCATAGATAGCAGCCCATTAGGCTCCGCTGTCCCTGGGATTCTCCAGGCAAGAATACTGGAGTGGGTTGCCATTTCCTTCTCCAATGCATGAAAGTGAAAGTGAAGTCGCTCAGTCGTGCCCAACTCTTAGCGACCCCATGGACTGGAGCCTACCAGGCTCCTCCGTCCGTGGGGTTTTCCAGGCAAGAGTACTTGAGTGGGGTGCCATTGCCTTCTCCAAGAAAGGAGGTTGAGGGTTATTAAAGTGTTAAGAATGTTCCAGACAGAAGAAGCTCCATGTACAGAGGCAGGTGTTATGGGCTGAATTGTCCCAAAATTCAAACACTGAAGTCCCAACCCCACATACCTCATAACGTGACCTTATAAGAAAATCACTGCAGAGGGGGAAGGGGGTGCTACTCCAACATGACTAGTGTCCTCAAAAAGCGGAGGAAATGCAGATATAGACGTGCACACAGGAGAACACCATGTAAAGATGAAGGACAGATCAGGGTGAAACTTCTACAAGACAAGGAAGGTCAGAGATTTTCAGCAAACTACCAGAAGCTAGGTAAGAGGCATGGAACAGATCTTCCTCACAGCACTCAAAAAAACTTACCAACACCTTGGTCTCAGACATCTAGCCTCCATAACTGTGAGACAATAAATTTTTGCTGTTTAAGCCACCTAGTTTGTGGTACTTTGTTAGGGCAATCCTAGTAAATAAACTAAAAAGGTAAACCTGGCATAAAAGAAGAATTAGGCAACAGTAATAATGGACCACAGTCAAAAGTCTTTCTTCCTACAATCTGCTCCTCTTGAGGAACTGTCTTAAAAACTACAGCATACTCTCAGATACCTGGTAAAAACAGATTTTCAGACAAAGGGGAAGCACACAGGACAATTTGGGATGGATAAGCAGTAACTCAAATCACTTCTAGGGAACAAAAATCTTCAAACAGGTAAATACATAACCGAATTGTGTATCCATACAATAGAATACTAGTCAACAAAGAATAAAATGCTGATACATTCTGTAACATAGCTGGATCTCAAAATAATTATGCAGAGCAAGAGAAACCAGAAAAGAGTCTGTGGGGTAAGATTCCATTAGTATAAAATTCTAGGAAACCCCAAACTAATAGATCAATGGTTAGATCTGAGAAAAATGTTGGGTGAGTGGTAGTGGGGATTAAAAAGGAGCATGAAGACACTTTTGGAGTATGGTAGAAATGTACACTATCTTCATCGTGATGAAGGTTTTACAGACGTATACATAGGTCCAGTTGTACAATTTAAATATGTATAGTTTAAGTCAATTTTACCTCCATTAAGTTTTTTAAAATGAAATATGTGTGTGTGTGTATAAATATAAAGAATATCATACATACAGCAGTACATAGTAAACTGAAAGTAAATAGCATTATCACATACTACACACACACAAAAAAACCACACAGGAGGCAAAAAAATTCTAGCATGTCTAAGTATTCTAAAATCCCTAAATCCTATTTATAACACATTATGTTACTAGTGTATGGGCCTCCTTGGTGGCTCAGATGGTAAATCCGCCTGCAATGCGGGAGACCTGGGT
This sequence comes from Bos grunniens, assembly GCF_055505025.1. Lineage (NCBI taxonomy): Eukaryota > Metazoa > Chordata > Mammalia > Artiodactyla > Bovidae > Bos > Bos grunniens. Next base: position 51,176,306 of record NC_141170.1, on the reverse strand, counting down.
TCAATCCCTGGGTCAGGAAGATTGCCTGGAGAAGGGAAAGGCTACCCACTCCAGTATTCTGGCCTGGAGAATTCCATGGACTATATAACCCATGGGGTCACAAAGAGTTGGACACGACTGAGGGACTAATAGACACACACTTGTTAGTAGTAACTACAAATTAATTTTGAGAAATACAGTGAATTTAGACCAAGAAAAGCTTTCATAAATCTGTTTCCCTAGAAGTTACCATGATCATATTTATAATAATCATATTTTCTAAATAACTTAAGATACATATTTTGACAGGTATGATGAATGTGATGGCAACTACAGAAATGAACATTTAAAAGTGAGACAGTCCTGTAAAATCTAGGATATATGTCACAGTACTTTTAAATTCTTCAGAAGCATTAAAATGGCAGCCACCCTGTAAGGAGCAAATGCCATTAAATGCAGTGTGTATGCTGAGCTACTTGAGATAAGCATTACTTCAAGGTTGCAAAAACACTGCCTGTTAATGGTCTCTAAATCTTAAGGGCCTGGGCTTGTTCTTTTAATTAAAAGACTGATCAGTGTTCTTCTGCTATTTGTCTAATAAAGATTTCCCTACACCCACATAACATTCAAAGTTTCCACTTTATTGTCTATGAGACTATAAGAAAGTAAGAATGTATCATCTGGTAACTCTTTAGTGAACAGAGACTTTCAAATACAACATAAAAATAAAAATGGACTTACAGCAGCTACAGGGATAAGAATCTCCACAAATAAACCAGCAAGTGCATGTTTTATATCTTTATCTTTTACTTCTAAGAAATACTGAGCACATTCCTTGAGAGGGGAAAAAGATACATTAGATTAACAAAGGAAGAAGATTAAGAAATGTTAATATCACAATAATTTCTTAAACATTCTGCAATTTTATCAGAAAACTAAGTCTGAAATCATGCTCAAATTTAAAAAGAAAGTTAATTCACACTTGTGGCAATTTAACACTTGGAATAAGGAGTTAATAATTATCGTTAATTCATATTTATTTTGTTTCTTTTAAAAAAAAGTCATTAAAAGCAAAAACAACTACTGTTAGGCTAATTCCAATCACTGCAGTTGAAAAGGGTAAGGTCACCTGCATGAACTGAAATGATGCTTCAAAATCTTCTACAGGATACATTTTCACTCGGAAAAATTTCATTCCCATTATTAAGCTGATGACACTTTGTACCACATGTGGACTTTGTTCCTTTTGCCGCAGTTCTTTTAATTCTGTCACAAACTTCTTCCTCACAGCCTGAAACCTTTAAAATACATGGATACATGATTTGATATGAATTAAAAATACTCATGTCTCACATGATATTAAAGGTTGAACTCAAAATGTGTTTTATCTAAACACCATCTCCTTTCTCTGCCCTCATCAAAACTACCAGAAAAACATATAGATGAAAACAAAATTATTTGTTGTTCTAAATTTGCTATTCATTTAGTTTTTTAAATCAAAAATGCCTTAGGGAGAAATTCTAATTTGTAATAAGAATTAAAAATTTCATATTAGAATTAGAAATTTTTCTTATTAGAATTATAACTTCTTATTGCTATAATACCATCAATACAACATTACTACCACTTATTAATAATCATCATAAAGATAAGATCTAATACTGCTAAGTCACTTCAGTCATGTCCGACTCTGTGCAACGCCACAGATGGCAGCCCACCAGGCTCCCCCGTCCCTGGGATTCTCCAGGCAAGAACACTGGAGTGGGTTGCCAATCCCTACTCCAATGCATGAAAGTGAAAAGTGAAAGGGAAGTTGCTGAGTCGTGTCTGACTCTTTGTGACCCCATGGACTGCAGCCCACCAGGCTCCCCCATCCATGGGATTTTCCAGGCAAGAGTACTGGAGTGGGGTGCCATTGCTTTCTCCAAGATCTAATAACCCACCCATAAAACATCCAAGTGTAAATCAGAGTGTGTCTCTAAATTTTTAAGGTTCCTTTTTAGTGAAGTCTGCAATGTGAGTGACAAGGAGGGCAGACTGAAGCTACACATTTGTTTAATGAGATAAACCAATCAACTGTAGACTACTAATTATCACTAAAAATTATTGTCTTCTTACACTGTAGAAAAACTGAAGAAGAAGAATGGGGGGACGCTGGTCTCACAATGTGAATACACTAGAGAATCACAATGCTTTTAAAACACTGAGCACCATCTTGGATTCAAATGACCCCAGTTGTTAAGGCTACTAAGTTTTTCTTTGTTTACATTGCAAAAAGATATCTGATAGTTTGTTCATCAATAATACTTCATTTAACCTCTATATATTATGAAACATATATACTATGAAAAATACAATAAACAGATTGCTTATATTAAGTGAAGAGTTTACTGTTAATGTTACTTGGGTAAACTAGTTCTTGAAAGTTAAAATGACAAAGCATACTACCCAGTGGTCACTGATTACATATTAATATTAATAAATATAGATATTAATTACTGTTTAATGAAATAGGGACACATGACAGGAAGTATAACTTATCTATTTCTGTTTCAGTCTTGGAGAATACAACACCATTTTCCATGAAAGTATTCTCTTGCATTTTATAAAGAAAATATAAAGTGAATAAAATTCCTTCCATTGCAATAACATTAGAATCTAAAGATTTTTTTGTTGTTGTTATTAAATTTCTCATAATAATTACTAGTCACTATAATCAAAGGTGGAGAAGGAAATGGCAACCCACTCCAGTATTCTTGCCTGGAGAATTCCATGGACAGAGGAGCCTAGCGTGCTACAGTCTATGGGGTCGCAAAGAGTCAGACATGACTGAGGGATCTTTAAACCTACTTATGCCCTCTTGTCGGAGAAGGCAATGGCACCCCACTCCAGTACTCTTGCCTGGAAAATCCCATGGACGGAGGAGCCTGGTAGGCTGCAGTCCATGGGGTCGAAAAGTTGGACATGACTGAGCGACTTCACTTTCACTTTTCACTTTCATGCATTGGAGAAGGAAATGGCAACCCACTCCAGTGTTCTTGCCTGCAGAATCCCAGGGATGGGGGAGCCTGGTGGGCTGCCGCCTCTGGGGTCGCACAGAGTCGGACACGACTGAAGTGACTTAGCAGCAGCAGCAGCATAATCAAAGGAAATGTGTAGACAAGATGCTAAAACACCCCCAGCCCTTCTCTTTCTCCTCACCCCTTTCCCACCTCACCACCTTTCCTTTCAAATGGTGGTGCCGTCAGCCCAACCAAATGCGGATGTGTCCACGTCTTTTCTCATGCTCACTGTATGTGAGGGTGGAAAACACCTCAATACTGCTCCGAGCGGCATTTCTCTAACAACTAGACCAGTGAGTGTGCTCAATCGCTCAGTCATGTCTGACTGTTTGTGACCCAGTGGACTGTAGCTGCCAGGCTCCTCTGTCCATGGAATTTTCCAGGCAAGAATACTGGAGTGGACTGCCATTTCCTATGCCAAGACCAATGAGACTGAGCTACATTTCATATATTTACCTTATATTTACTATCCTTTATTGTAAATATTTTTATTTACTATCCTTACCATCTTAGATTTAACTTAGCTATGATGTAAGGTTCTTCTGGATCCAACTTGCTCATGTATTATTTAGCATTTCTAACCTATATTCCAGATAGAAAATCATTTTCAATAAAAATCAAACTATCATGAACTACAGGGCCATAAAAAGAAATATATCATTGCTCATGTTTTAGTAGCTATATTCCTGAGACAGGGATTCATTGCTGATTAAATATAAATGCAATATTAAAATATTATTGTCTAAGTCATTTCAAATACTCCAACTATATTCCAAGTTCTCTAGCATTGGGTATACAAGGGTCTCTGGTAAATTACAAAGGATAAAAAAAATACTAAATTAAAAGATGTGTGCATACTAAGTCACTTCAGTTGTGTCCGATTCTATGTGATCTTAAGGACTTCAGCCCTCCAGGCTCCTCTGTTTATGGGATTCTCCAGGCAAGAATACTGGAGTGGGTGGCCATATCCTCCTCCAGGGGATATTTCTGACTCAGGGATTGAATCTACATTTCTTGAGTCTCCTGCATTGGCAGGCAGGTTCTTTACCACTAATGCTATCTAGGAAGCCCAAATTAAAAGACAGTAAATACTAAATAAAATACATTACTTAGTATTAAAATCTAAACTACTAAATGCTAACAATAATTGCGTTTGCTCCTTTAGAATTTAAAAGGTTGTTATATGATGATTTCAGGGCCAAAGACTGACTCTTTAAATAGCACCCAAGAAAATCTAAACTGATCCTTTCTGCCTTATAGATTTCCCAATAGGAACAAAGGCAATTCAAAATCTTCCACAGTCTTTAGAGTAAGCACAAGATACGAAAGACAAGCACCTTTTTTAGTGTTTACGATAATTATGGTTCAATATAATCAATGCATGTAACTCCTAATGAATAACCCTTTTTATGGAGTACTCTAGTATATCTTATCATCCCTTTTTGATATGTCTTCTATCTATTCAAAACTCTGTTCAGTATTAAAACAAATTAAGATGGTTAGAAGGAAGATACTGCAGTGCTATCTCAGAGATAAAAGCCACTCAACTAGAAACCACTAAAAGTAATTATTAGTTTTGACAAGAGTTCAAAAAACACTTCTCATAGAACTGTGAAACATAGGGAATAAGGTAATGACCTGACAATTTTGGGCAATTTCTGACTTCCTTTATTCAGGTTTTATGGAAAATACCAAATAAATGAAAACAATTTGTAGAACTGAAGTATGGGTGTCACTTAAAAATCCTCTAAAAACACAGTAGCAAAATAATAAAAAAGTGAAGCCAACTTCGCAAAATTCTATGGAAAACAGAAATAATAGACCTAAAGTAGTTAGTGTCTATTCTGTTGGTCAGTAACGAGGCATTCTAAAACATATCAAGATCAGTGATTTATGAAACTTACTTTGATTGGGCAAGAACGCCTATCACTTCTGCATATAAATCTGCAATGATATGCACATTCCCAGTGTTGGTTCCTGAATATCTAAAGCAACAAAAAGAACACATTATTTCATTAAATTTTTCCACAAACTCTCTTTCTTAATAAATCTGAAAATTCCTTATCAGGGTGTTATATAATTTTTCTCTGAAGATTCACGTGCAGGATGATAAAAAACCACAAGAATTTTCTCCTATCTCTACATTTTAATTTGCCAGGAAATTTAACCTGATTCTTAAAAATCCAATCAATGGTTTTAAGAATTATTTTTACAAAATCCTTTCCATAAGCCTCTTGTATGTATTAAAACACATAAAGGCATAACTACTTTGAACTTCAGTAACAAATAATTGAGGAAAATTCAAATTAACAGTCCAAGTCTAGACTGCAGATAAAAGTAACAATGCCGTAAGTATTTTACTTACCCTTCCTTATGTTTAAAGTGCTTAAAAGCTAAGTTTAGAACTTCATGAACTAAGGGATCAGGCACAGGATGAACAGGAATCTAGGGGAAAAAAAAATTGTGTGCCAAATAGGTTATAAGCCTTTTATGAGTATTCTCATCATTTCAACTAACCAAATTAATAACCAATTTTAACTTTCATGATATAATCTACTACTAATCTGTCAATCTTCCCCTTTTCTAAGAAGGTTATTATTTTTCTCTAAGAATTTAGTTGAACACCTACTTTGTTGTTGTTTGGTCACTAAGTCATGCCTGTCTCTGTGTGACCTGGTAGACTGTAGCCCACCAGGCTCCTTTGTCTATAGGACTTTCTAGGAAAGAATGTGAGTGGGTTGCCATGCCCTCCTCCAGGGGGTCCTCCTGACTCAGGGATCGAACCCACGTCTCCTGCATTGGCAGGTGGATTCTTTACAACTGAGCCACTAGGGAAGCCCTCAACATCTACTTCAGCAAGTTCTAAATTCAAGAATATTAGCTTCATAACCACAAACCCTTAAACTACAGACTATGCAGATGAAAAAACAGTCATTGTTGTACTATTCTCTCTATCAGAAACTTAAAAATACTTTCCTGGGTAACTCTCTGTGACACCTATAGGAAAGGGAGCTTGATTGAGCCAGGTCCATATTCCATATAGTCTGATATTATACCATAATAGTATCTAAAAGGAACTCCAACTTCAAACAATTTAAAATTAGTTATGGTTTTACTAGTATTAGAAATTTTTCATTTAAATGTTTGTTTTATTTAGTTATTTAAAAATTACATGTTAGTTCCTAATATGGAAAACACATCAAAACATTAAAACCAGAAAGTAAAATCCCTGCCCCTTCCCCCATATATAATCACTACTGGTATATATCTACTTGCAGGTTTTTTCCTACACTCACCCACCCACACACACTCACCCACCCACACACCTTACTTTTACTTAATGGAATGATGCATCTTTCCCTGTCAGTACTGAGCACTCCTTACACTATATAGCAGCCATATAAAACTCTGTGTATTTATAATTTATTTAATGAGCTCCCTATTAATGAATATTTCATTCCAGATTTTCAATATATATGATATTATACAAAAAACATCTTATGTATTTAGTATTATTTACTTTTAAAAGTTCCATGGGAAAGAGTTCAAAAGGAGGAACTGATGAGTTAAACATTATCCAAGTCATCATTTACAGAGATTCTTGTTCTTTATATGTGGGGGTCTGTTTTTGACCTCTCTATTCCATCAATTAATTCACATCTATACTAAAATCATTCTGTCTTAATTATAAGAGCTTACTACTAGGTTCTGATGTCTGGCACTGCAAGGCCTCCCTATTTTTCTTCAACGACAGCTTGGCTATTGTTCTTTCCTATTCAATTTAGAGCCATCTTTTCTAGTTCCACAAAAACTGTCTATTACAGATCAGTTTGGGGATAACTATATTCTTATACATTTGCATGAAATATCTTCCCACTTCTTTAAAGGCTTTCAGGAAAGTTTTACAATTTTCTGATTTTGCCTTTTGTTATTCTTAAGACAATAAACATATGAAGAGATGCTTGCTTTCATCAGTAATAAGAATGAAAATACACAATTCAGTTCAGTCGCTCAGTCATGTCCAACTCTTTGTGACCCCATGGACTGCAGCATGCCAGGCCTCCCTGTCCATCACCAACTCCCAGATTACTCAAACTCATGTCCATTGAGTCAGTGATGCCATCCAACCATCTCAACCTCCATCGTCCCCCTCTCCTCTGGCCTTCAATCTTTCCCAGCATCAGGGCCTTTTCAGATGAGTTAGTTCTTTGCATCACGTGGCCAAAGTATTGGAGTTTTAGCTTCAGTGTCAGTCTTTCCAATGAATATTCAGGACTGATTTCCTTTCAGATGGATGGTTGGATCTCCCTGTAGTCCAGGGGACTCTCAGAGTCTTCAACACCACAGTTCAAAAGCATCAATTCTTCACAACAAACTGTGGAAAATTCTTAAAGAGATGGGAATACCAGACCACCTGACCTGCCTCCTGAGAAATCTGTATGCAGGTCAAGAAGCAACAGTTAGAACTGGACATGGAACAACAGACTGGTTCCAAATCGGGAAAGGAGTATGTCAAGGCTGTGTATTGTCACCCTGTTTATTTAACTTATATGCAGAGTACATCATTCGAAATGCAGGGCTGGATGAAGCACAAACTGGAATCAAGATTGCCGGGAGAAATATCAATAACCTCAGATATGCAGATGACACCACCCTTACAGCAGAAAGCAAAGAACTAAAGAGCCTCTTGATGAAAGTGAAAGAGATAAAAAAAAAAAAAAAAAGAAAGAAAGTGAAAGAGGAGAGTGAAAAAGTTGGCTTAAAACTCAACATTCAGAAAACTAAGATCATGGCATCTGGTTCCATCACTTCATGGCAAACAGATGGGGAAACAATGAAAACAGTGACAGATTTTACTTTGGGGGGCTCCAAAATCACTGCAGATGGTGACTGCAGCCATGAAATTAAAAGACCCTTGCTCCTTGGAAGAAAAGTTATGACCAACCTAGGCAGCATATTAAAAAGCAGAGACATTACTTTGCCAATAAAGGTCCATCTAGTCAAGGCTATGGTTTTTCCAGTGGTCATGTATGGATGTGAGAGTTGGACTATAAAGAAAGAAAATACACAAGGTATCATTTTACCCTTACTTAATGGGAAAAAAAAACTAAGTCTGACAATACCAAATTGTAGAAATAAGGTAAACGAATGAGGGCTCACAAACACTGCTGGTCAAACTTCAGATCAATTTCTCACATAGCCTGCAGTCTCGTGAAGACCACAGCGTGTCACCACAAAACATGGCCCTTGGGCATAAGGACTGTTTTAAGCTGAAGGCAAGAGAGAAAGAACAGATGAGGGAAAAGCACTCTGCTCCTCCTTCCTCCCTAAAAGCAGCCTCCAGTCTTCCTTTTCCCTAACCAAGAAGAGGACAAACCACTGTCACTAGAAACACAAAGTGGGCACAGAGAAGGAGCTGCACAAAGAAGCCTTACCAAATAGTCCTTATTTTCCACTGGCTTCCCCCACGTATTTACCTTCCCATGATTTACCATCTCTAGGGGCCCAAACTCTTTTCCTTGTCTTGTCACTTCTCCACAATGTGCTGTTCTTTGTTAAAACAGGTTCTCGGGTTGAACCATTCTTTGAGTCTTCACTTATTTTCTGTGAAGGCCTCGAGATGTATATGCTGTAAACCTTTTCTTCTACTAAGCTTACTTCTGGCAGTCTAATCTTAGGCCCCAGCTACTAAACCTAAGAGGGAGGAACTCTATTACACTAGCAGTTACACACATTATAAGAAAACATGGATGTTTAGCTACATACTTCAGAGATCAATCTTAGTAATATAATATTGAATGAAAAAAAGAAACAGTATAATACAACTTTTTAGAAAGTTCAAAAACAAGAAAAATTTAATATATTATTCAGACATACATGAAAACATTTTTTAAGAGTTAAGGGAATAATTAACATAAAAATCAGTATGATAGTAAGGAAGTAGCCAGGGAGTGAAATAGGAGCTTTACATAATTAGGGTTAAAATTTTAGGTAATAGTCGAGTTCTCAGTCTTAGGTGGTAGGCTCATAAGCTACCATTACACTGTAAATAAATACATAGGTAGTTACACAGAGATCAACGACAAAAGTGTGTCTTGAACCAGGATTATAATTTATCCAATCTGTGCATCTCAGGGTCAATTAGAGCCAAACACATAGGAATTCTTTACGTTTGCTTAAAATTTTACCAGCTGAGCTACCAGGGAAGCCCCCAAATTGTTAATAATATAGTTTATAAAACACATCATCAGTAAGATGAAATTGTAATAAAGATACTAAATATAACCAAGAAAGTCACAAACTAGACTGGCGATAATAAAAAGGATTATAGCTACTCAGAGATGATCACAATGTTTCTCAGGGATTAGATGAAGAAGAGATTTATATTTAAAATGAACATAACTTATTTCTTACAAAGATTAACCAGGTGCTTATCAGGAGGAGGCTGAACTTCAGCCTTAATAATGATCAGGAACTAGATTAAAAGTGGTGGATACAAGACAGACATTAGATAAGAATAAAGATAATTAAATTACAATGAGGGGCAAGAAATCCAATAAGGAACTATTAGTTTACATTTATTCACTTTAATGAGAAGGTGACCAAATTCACACCACAGTAAGGAGAGCACTGGGATTTTTTTTTTAATTTTACTTTTTTATTGGAATATAATTGCTTTATAATGTTGTGTTAGTTTCTGCTGTACAATGAAGTGAATCAGTTATATGTATACATATATCCCCTTCCTATTGGCTCAGATGGTAAAGAATCTGCCTGCAATGCAGGGGACCTGGGTTTGATTCCTGGATCAGAAAGATCCTCTGGAAAAGGGAATGACAACCCACCCCAGTATTCTTGCCTGGAGAATTCCGTGGACAGAGGAGCCTGGTAGCTATAGTCCCTGGGGTCACAAAATTTGGACACAACTGGGAGGCTAACACTTTCACTTCCTCTTGAGCATCCCTCCCACTCTACCAATACCCTATTCCTCTAAGTCATCAGAAAGCACCAAGCTGAGCTCCCTGTGCTATACAGGGACTTCCCACTGGCTATCTATTTCACTCATGGTAGTGTATATATGTCAATGTTACTCTCTCATTTCATCCCACAGTTCTAGGATTTTTGAAACACTGTCTCAAGCAGACAGAGGCACAGCAGCTGACATGGCTCTAAAAGGCTTGTGGTGAACCCTGACTCCAGAACCAACAGGTACAGCCACATCTTGGCTAAGTGGCTCACTATTTACTGTTGACCAGAAGAAATCAGAAAGAACATTCATCTGAAATTTCCTACAAATGGGTACTGTCCTAAAAGCCTGAACTTGAAATTCAATTAGAAGAAAATGTACTCTGAGGGACACGCCCATGCTATCCGTCATATAAGGGCTGAGTAACCAGCTGTGAACAAAATCTTTCAAGGTCTCAGATAACCTTTTAAAAATAACCTGACCTTACAAGAAAGAAATGAAGTTTATGCATCAGTTTGTAGAAGCTGAGATTTTTAAATGCCATACAAATAACTGTGCATGACTGCATGCTAAGTTGCTTCAATCGTGTCTGACTGTGCGAACCTGTAGACTGGTGCTCACCAGGCTCCTCTGTCCATGGGATTCTCCAGGCAAGAATACTGGAGTGGGTTGTGATATCCTCCTCCAGGGGATCTTCCCAATCCAGGGATCGAACCTGCCTCTCTTACATCTAACCTGCATTGGCAGTAGGGTTCTTTACTGCTGCTGCTGCTAAGTCGCTTCAGTTGTGTCCGACTCTGTGCGACCCCATAGATGGCAGCCCACCAGGCTGCCCCGTCCCTGGGATTCTCCAGGCAAGAACACTGGAGTGGGTTGCCAATTCCTTCTCCAATGCTTGAAAGTGAAAAGTGAAAGTGAAGTCTCTCAGTTGTGTCCGACCCTCAGCGACCCCATGGACTGCAGCCTTCCAGGCTCCTCCATCCATGGGATTTTCCAGGCAAGAGTACTGGAGTGGGGTGCCACTAGCCCATGATAATAACAGACTAGGACCTAAATTTATTCTACATAGTAAAGTCAGAGAGCTCAGCCTCCAGAACAGTGTTAACCTTTTTCTCCCATTGGTAAACTGAAATTATAAACTCGAAATTCCTCTTGCAATTAGGGATACTTTAAGTAGGAATTTTATGACTGACTGCATAATTATAAGAAGCTTTCCAATCTTTTATAGGCAGACACATCCCACCATTATAGAAGCATAAGGTTAATAATCACATCTCACTGATATAGGAATTTTGGAATATTGGCTGGGCCATTAAGTATGACCTTGGCATGGCAATCTTTTATGTGGTACCTTGAGTAACTCTTCTTAGGGCTACACTATTCATCACATATTAACAACTTATTGACCAGAGACATATTAATACTCACTTATATAATCAAATTGCAGACCACAAGAGTTTGCTTCTACAAAAATCCCCCAGTCAATAATAAAAGGAGAAACTAAAACCAGTAACTCCAAAATGCTCCCTTAAATTTATACAAAGTTGCCCAACTTATTATAAGTAAATTATAATCAAATTGTAAAATATTTTCTTCATTAGAGTGATAAAAGATGTCTTTCTACACTTTTTATCACTCTAATGAAGAAAAGCTGAGCTATTCTATTCACTAGTTGTATAACCTGGAGGAAATTTCCACTTTTTTACCTGTGAAAATTGCAGATAATAGATTAGAGCCCGTAATTACCAGACCAGAGATAAAAAACTGAGAGAATGCATTACAATAGGAGATTGATTCTTGTCCCTGCACTTTTTCTACCCTTCTCTAAAAGGGACTAGGACAAAATTCTTACCTCCTAGGAAGGTAGGGCAGATGAGGGAACTAGAACATAGAATGGAGACACCAAGGACAAGGTGTCGTAGGGGAAAATGGGAGTAATCCAGAGTTCATTAGGAAGCAGGGAGGTAGATGTATTCTCCTAGCCTGATCTTTCCCAGACTGGGCCAAACAAAATATGCCTGAAGGTAACTAAAAGGTTACTGAAGTCACTGCTATCGTCCCCTATGTCCCAGTTGTTCTTGTACAGTTACTAAGTCATCTCCAACTCATTGCGACCCCATGGACTGCAGCATCCTAGGCTTCCCTGTCCTGCACTATCTTCTGGAGTTTGCTCAGATTCATGTCCATTAAGTTGATGTTGCTATCTAACCATCTTATCCTCTGCCACCCTCTTCTCCTTTTGCCGTCAGTCTTTCCCAGCATCAGGGTCTTTTCTAAAGAGTCAGCTCTTCACATCAGGTGGCCAAAGTTTTGGAGCTCTGGCTTCAGCTTTGGTCTTTCCAGTGAGTATTCAGGGTTGATTTCTTTTTGATTGGTTTGATCTCCTTGGGACTCTCAAGAGTCTTCTCCAACACCACAGCTCAAAAGCGTCAATTCTTCCTCAATCAGCCTTCTTTATGGTTCAGCTCTCACATTTGTACATGACTACTGGAAAAACCACAGCTTTGACTATATGGACCCTTATCAACAAAGTGATGGCTCTGCTTTTTAATATGCTGTCTAGGTTGGTCATAGCTTTCCTTCCAAGGAGCAAGTGTCTTTTAATTTCATGGCTGCAGTCACTGTCTGCAGTGATTTTGGGCTCCAAGAAAAAAAAAATTGTCACTGTTTCCACTTTTCCTTTTCTATTTGCCATGAAGTGATGGGATTGGATGCCATGATCTTAGGTTTTTTGAATGGTGAGTTTTAAACCAGTTTTTTCACTATCTTCTTTCACCCTCAAGAGGTTCTTTAGTTCTTCTTCATTTTCTGTCATTAAGTCCCAGTAAGCCCTCTGATTAACCCATGGATGGTTAAAATAAAGGAGGTATCTACCACTAGGTGATGCCAACCTTCATTTGGGAATAGGCTGTATATGGATCAAGCAGCCTGACTCCCAGAACTTCCTATAGAGCTCACAGTGCTAATCATATAGGCTGGCACCAGACACATCAGTGACCTTGCAATAATGTGACACTACACGTGACAGGAATAAAATTTCCTGTGCCCACTCACTGTGCTGTGCTGTGGTTTTACCATAATGATGTCCTCACAGGGATGTCTGGTGTACTCTAGGCCACAGATATGAAACACAAGCTAACTTACACCCATACTTTCTCCTACATAGTCTTTACTGGCTCCAATTATGCCAGAAGTCTAACAGTGACAGCTAGGGACACTACTTAGCCCTGTTGTGTGCTCTCTATTACTACCTTAATACTGAACTACCAACACTTTCCAAGTGTCTGTGCGCTGGGTATTTGCCAGGCATTTTATATACATTATTTATAACACTTATAGCAAGCTTACATGGTAGTATTTGACCCCTGTTTTGCAGATGAGAGGACTGAAATTTAGAAGTTAGAACATACTTCTCTAAAATATACTGTGTGCCCAGCTTCTGACCAGTGAAAATACATTTAATAAATGGAACAAATGAGGAAAAAAGCTTTCAGTTTTATTACACTGTAGTTAGAAAAGAGACAGAGAAACAGAAGTGAGAGAAGAAACATTATCTCAGTTTTAATTTTTACAAGAAAAAAAAGCATAATCTCTAAAAATTTTAAGAATGGACACTATTAGAATGCTCAGACATTCTTGAAATTTCTACTTCTCCCCCTTGCTTACAATAACAACAACAACAACAATTCCCAAATTGAATCTCCAAAAAGTGGGGGTGGGGTGGAATCCTATTTCAGTTTATAGAAAAAAGTTCTACTTCATGGAGTAATTAATAGCCTCATCTATAGTATCAAGAATTTTTCAAATTTTGTCATTTGCATGACTAGAAGCAGCTCAAATTCTACTTGAACATTCAAGAAGGATATATCAAGTAAACTCTAAAGAATACTCAAGTTTTATTCCAAAGCTATTTCCTAAATCTAATGCTTTTAGTACATCATGAAAGTGGAAAACCACAAAACCAGATAAGATATGTATACCTGAGAGTCAGCAAGGTTCATTCATTATGTAAATGACCATCCTCAATGAAAAAGAGTGAATAAACTCACTACTCAGCAAAATCACAAATAACATAATGTTCAGGGCTACTCACTAACATCTAAAATGTCAGTGTCAAATCTGAAAATCCTAACGATCTACTACTCCATCTTCTGATATTTCACAATAAGGATTGATAAGACTAAGCCAAAAACTTGAAGTGGCTCATAGGCCTGGTTTCCTAATCTTGTCTATTTCAATGAACAAATGTATGGCTAAAATTCAATATGAAAAAAAAATTCCCTCAAACATTCTAAATGCTATGCTGCTGCTACTAAGTCGCTTCAGTCATCTCCGATTCTGTGCAATCCCATAGATGGCAGCCCACCAGGCTCCCTTGTCCCTGGGATTCTCCAGGCAAGAACACTGGAGTGGGTTGCCAATTCCTTCTCCAATGCATGAAAGTGAAAAGTGAAAGTGAAGTCGCTCAGTCGTGTCCGACTCTTAGCGACCCCATGGACTGCAGCCTACCAGGCTCCTCTGTTCATGGGATTTTCCAGGCAAGAGTACTGGAGTGCGATGCCATTGCCTTCTCCGTCTAAATGCTATGGTGCTGTTTAAATATGCTTTTTATCAAGGATTCTAAAGCCTCTGGTACTAACATTCTAACATTTGTAGTTGGCCATGACCCCAAAATTATTCTTCTGACTTTCTTGAAAAAATAAAATTAGTCCTTTACCATCTTGATTTAATTTTGTTCTCATGATGTATCACACTGATTTAACCAGATTTTTTCCCATCACATTTATATAATTTCAATCCTTTGTCTAACTTACGATTTAAACTTTAATTTTATAAGATGCTGGTCATTTCACCTAATTTTATATCACTGATTTTACTAATAAGAATAGTTTTATTTAAAAAGAGAACTAGCTTTATAATCTTCAGCAAATCATTGTAACTAAGAATATTTATCCATAAGATAAAAACAACAGATAGCATTTATTGGACACGTCCCATGTTCGTATTATCGTATCGAATTATTGTATTTAATTCTCATGATTCTTTTATAGAGGAGGAAAGAAATCAGAGAGTAATAACTTGTCCAAGTTACAAAGCAACTAAATGACACAGCTGGGATTAAAAAACATTCCCAAAGTTTATCATAATGATCAGGTGGTATAAGGGATACAGAGCTCTTTGTGTATTGTGAAGAGTTCTAAATATGTGATTATGACACATAATAACGTGTGATAAGGACATGACAAATTAATAAAGAAACAAATAATTTGTAATATATGAGATCAAGCACTAACCCACAAACAATATGTACTCCCCTTTCAAGACTGACCCAACCATGTATCAATATTTCATTACACTCCAGGTTACTCCTGGAGCCATCCATCTCATCAAAATAAAACTGAATCACATTTTAATACATGTATATTATGTGGGACAAAAGTAATAGTCATATTAAATTCAAAATATACTACCATTGATTACTCTCTGAATCTATTAAACCCTACATCATTTTGACACAGAAAAAAATTGGGTTCGTTTGTCATGATAGTTCAGAAAGTTCTATTGATTTTTACTTCATATTCTGTAGGTGCAGTAATTTTGAAGAAGCTAAAAAGACTTGAATTTTACTGGGAAAGAGAAAACCTATATAGGATTTTAAATAATGAACATCAAAAAGATATTTGCTCCTTGGGAGAAAAGCTATGACAAACCTAGAAGGCATATTAAAAAGCAGAGACATTACTTTGTCAACAAAGTTCCATCTAGTCAAAGCTATGGCTTTCCCAGTAGTCATGTATGGATGTGAGAGTTGGACCATAAAGAAAGCTGAGCGCCAGAGTTGATGCTTTTGAACTTTGGTGTTGGAGAAGACTCTTGAGAGTCTCTTGGACTGCAAGGAGATCCAACCAGTTCATCCTAAAGGAAATCAGTCCTGAATATTCATTGGAAGGACAGATGCTGAAGCTCCAATTCTTTGGCCACCCAGTGCAAAGAATTGACTCATTGGAAAAGACCCTGATGCTGGGAAAGACTGAAGGCAGGAGAAGGGGTCCATAGAGGACAAGATGGTTAGATGGCATCACCAACACAATGGCCATGAGTTTGAACAAGCTCCGAGAGTTGGTGGTGATGGACAGGGAAGCCTGGTGTGTTGCAGTCCATGGGGTCGCAGAGTCGGACGTGACTGAGTGACTGAACTGAACTGATGCTTTTGATATATATTTCTTTGATGAGTGCATTTGAATGAAAATATGAGGATAATGGTAAGAGAGAAAAGGGGTATAAATGTTGTTGTACAAAAGAAAATAATGTAACACTGTAAAGAAATTATACTCCAATTAAAAAATAAATTTTTTAAAAAAGAAATGTTAAGTAGAAAGGGAACTGTAGGTTAGAAGAGTATGATAAAAGAACCAAAAACAAGGATGAGCTATGAGAACCACTGTATTTCCCCTTTTTATACTTTAAGTCCATGTGAACCATGGATATGAAAGGATTTTGTGCAGAGGACTCGAAAAATGGGCCTGAAAGGATTTTCTTAGGTTTACAGACCTTGATTTTTTTTTCCCTACTAGAAGAGTTATCTGGACTATTAGAGTTTTTAAAGGAACAGGAGGAAGATCAAGACAAAGACAATGGGGAAGGGTAAAAGGACAGCTGAGAAGGAAAGGTAAGGGGAGAAAGAAAACCCTCCAAGGGTTTGTCTGTGCACTGAAGTTCTGAAGCCAGTGCAATCATAGGTAACTTTTAGATGAGAAGAGAGACCAGTTGCTAAGTGGAAGACCATCATGGCAAACAAAGGAGAAAAAGCATAAAAGAGTCAGATGACGGAGGGGTCTGAAAGTCAGTGCACGGAGTTTGCAATTTCTTTGGCTGGGAGAAGAAATTCCTCTATCATTTAACTAAGAAATGCAAATACTGATGACTAAACTCATCACAAGATCTACATTTAGCATGAGATCAACCTTGATGGGGCTTCCCAGGTGGAGCTAGTGGTAAAGAATATGCTTCCCAATGCAGGAGACATAAGAGATTTGGGTTCGATCCCTGGCTCAGGAAGATTCCCTGGAGTGCATGACAACCCACTCCAGTATTCTTGCCTGGAGAATCCCATGCACAGAAGAGTCTGGCGGGCTATGGTCCATGGGGTCACAAAGAGCCGGACACAACTCCAGTGACTTAGCATGCATGTAACCTTGATGAATGCAAAGCCCAAGTCTGTTCATGGTATCATGCTTCTGGTCCTCAGGTCCTTCCATATCTCTACTGACTTCCGCCCTAGGATCTAGGATCCAGCTAAACTGAGAGATCAAGAAAGCAAATCTGCCTTTCAGAAAGCACAACTTTCAGAGGAAACTTCTTTCCCACATTGACTAAATAAATCTTCATGAAAGGTACAAATTAAAGTGATTTTACCTTTGATTAATGCATTTATCTATTTCACATATTCAAAGTTATTAAACTTTTAAACAAAATAAAAAATAAGAAAAAATATTTTTATCTGTGGGTTTCAGATATTCAGATTTCAATATTTTTTCACATACATTGTAAAAACAAAGGCAAAGTACACATGATTACACAATTCAAATATTTTTATAGTGGTTATATCAAAAAAAGACTATCAAATCAATTAACTTTTTATATCTTACACTTGCTTTTTCAAGTCATATTAGGTATTCTATTCCATTTTATACAACAAAAACAAAACTCCCTGTCCAAACATGTCATATGCAAAATATGATTTTTCTTTTTCTTTTAGGTGACCTGATTTTTTCTTTTCCCAAAACATTACAGCATACATCGCTGGAAATACATGGATCATCTTTGAATGCTGTATAAGTTTTTAAAGACTACAAACTATGGAAAACATACTTTCACATCAGTATAGGCACTTATACACATACTTGTACTGATCGTGAATAGTAAAAATATGTACAAGATGATAGCTGACACTAAATTACATATTTATATCTTCACTATGTCACTGAGATGGTGAGCTCAGGAGTGCAGCACCTAGAACAATGCCACCCAACAGTAGACATTCTAACACTTATTGAATGAATGAAAGTGAAAGAGAAAGTCATGTCCAACTCTTTGCAACCCCATGGACTATATATAGTCCATGGAATTTTCCAGGCCAGAGTATTGGAGTGGGTAGCCTTTCCCTTCTCCAGGAGATCTTCCCAACCCAGGGATCAAATCTAGGTCTCTGGCATTACAGGCGGACTCTTTACCAGCTGAGCCACCAGAGAAGCCCAAGAATACTGGAGTGGGTAGCCTAATCCCTTCTCCAGCAGATCTTCTCGACCCAGGAATTGAACCGGGGTCTCCTGCTTTGCAGGCACATTCTTTACCAACTGAGCTATCAGGGAAGCCCGTTGAATGAACAAACATAAATAATTCATTATCCTGAAAATCATTTGCACTTGACAGTTCAGATCACCCCCATTGCTCAACAATCACTGCACAATTATTACATGTTGAAATGCAGGCTTGAGGGCAAGGAAGAGAATTTCTTTAAAAGTGGAGGTGAAAAGGAATTGAAGTAGGTAAATGACAGGTAGACTACAGTGACAGCTAAAAGCCCATATTTAACAGTTTCTATTCAGCTCCATTTTACTAACACGATTTCATGTCTTAGATGGCAAACGAAGGTAGAAAGAATGGGGAGAGACAGGTACAGGACATGTAATCCTCAGGCAATTGAAAGGCATACAATTAAATTACAGGAATTGTGTTTCTGTGAGCCAGAATTTTAGATACAACATCCTAAATTAGGTAACTGAAGCATGAAAGTAAATCAGCGAAAAATAGGAAATACAGACTTTGCAGAAACGAAAGAGCTTACCTGCTTTAGAACTTCAACTAAAACTAGACAAAAAATGAAATCTACTGCTAAGTCTCTTCTTTCAAGAAGATAGTCTCTTTCACGTTGCTGTTCATCCCTGAAACAAGAATCTCAAATTAGGATTGCATTATGAAAAGAGCTCTTGGTTAGTATTTCATGTTATTTACTGAATTCCTAGTACGTATGGTGTTTCATGGCAACTGTTAAAAGTTTTTGTAATCACTCAACATATATATTGCATTTCTTGTGTTCTCATTTTGTACGTTAGGAACTTACATGCAAATCTCACTACTATATCTGTCAGAAATTAAACCTAATCTAAAACAATTAGGGGGAGTTTCTGGTGGTTCAGTGGTTAGGACGCCGTGCTTCCAGTGCAGGGGGTATGGGTTCAATTCCTGGTCAGGGAACTGGGATCCTACATGCCAAGTGGCACGGCCAAAAAAATGAATAGAATTTATACCCTACTGTTGTATGAAAATTGTACAAATCTTAATTATGTTATTTTGAATAGGTTCACAGAGCTTTTCAGACCTACAATATCCTTCTACTTCTCTGTATATTCATTCTGTTACTTTTTAGAGTTTGCTATTGAAACTCCAACTAAAAATCTTATCTACTGCAAAAAATTATTATAATATATAAATGGAACGATATGTAACCTTGTTCTGTATTTTCCAAGTCGCCTGTAAGTGTGTTATCATATGTTCATAATTTAAAAAAAAAAAATTAAACATACAAATGGAAAATTTTTAATAAATAAAACCATATTTTAAAATAAATAAAAAATAAAAGAATAAGAGGAAGAAAAATATGAAAATACAGTGCCAGGTCATTTTTTCACAAATCTAAGTTGAAAAATCACAAGTGGCATCTGCTGAAATCCAATTCTAAACCATAGGCCATCATCTGAAAACAAACATGTTTTACTTAAATCTATGATCTCCCTGGAAAATTTGAAGAAAGAAAGACAAGTTCAAGGATTTAACTCCAAGAAGAGTCTTAAGTTAAAGAATATAAGGTTTGAGCAGTCTTCCAATATCACAATTGTTTCCCTTCACAAACCATATGAACAGGACTTTCTTTGCATATTCTTAACTTTGTTGATGACTGTTAAAGCTCCTCACTGCACCACTGAGATAGCTTTCTTGAAATGCATTTTGGCAAGACTAGCTCCAGTGGTGACTCCTGTGGGGCAGCACCTCCTTTAACTGATACCTTCACTTGATTCACAGTTTAAGTGTGAACCACCTTTTCCCTCTGTTACCTGTTCAACAAAAGTAACCAAACAATAACAATCGTCAGCTGATAACACTATAGCCTCTTCATTGGAAGTACTTCAAGCCCAGACAGAAAAGTAAAAAAATGCGCCACTTACCCCTTAGATTTTGTGCTAGACCGAGGCCTATATTCATATGATTCATCTTCAGTTCCGTTCTGGCGCTTGTACCAGTCAAACAAGGTGCGGAGTAAGGAAGGGAGACAGTGCTCTGCTACTGAGCTCATAGAGCTTATCAACTGGAAACACAAGATGTTGCCAAAGATAAAATACATCAAAGTGCCACACTTCTAACTCTACTCGCAATCACTTAGAAATGAGCAATATTTCTGGAATAAATTAACATGAAACACAGTAATTCAAGAGCAATAAATGTGTTTCAAAATAAAAATAAGGGCTGGGAGTCTAGCCAAGTAATAAAGTATAGTGAGTTACATTTCACTGACTATTAAAATTTACCCAAATCCTTGCAGTTTAGTTCAGTGGCTTTCCACCCTTTACCTGCCTCCATATGCTGCTCGTGTTAAAACATGACTGTCAGTAACATCCCTGATTATATTCATGACGCCTCTGGGTGAACCGTTACACACAACATGAAACAATCACACCTCCTTCCTTTTCCTGGCCAGTTCTTCCCTACTCATGTGAATGAAATGTTCTAAAATGTTACCACTAGAAGGGATAAAGGGATGCAGAAACAGAGAAGACCGCACCAGTTAGAACTATGGGAAAAGCTCCACTTGCCTCTGTGCTGCTATGACACGGAACAGAGAATTATAATTACACAATTTGTGATACTCACAAATGAACATATTAGAAATGTGTTATATACATGCTTTTCAAGCTTAAAATATATAAATGGACAGCATAAAAATAAATGGAGTGGGCCGGATGCCTGCCACTCAATTTGAGGCATCCCTTAAACTATCTGAACTGTAGGTTAGCTTTATCAGATTCATTTCACGAATGAACCCAGCTTGCCTGTAGTGGCGGTAAGAGGTACACCAGCTACCACCAGTCATCCCTAAGGTCACCTTGAGGATCCAGAGAAAAAACACACTCTCTTCATAAGAAACTTTGTATCTGATTCAATCCATTGTTCATAAAATTAGTATTTTAAAATTAGTGTACAGTGAAACATGCTTCACTTTGTTTGACTTAACTAAAAAAACTACAGGCTGCGGGGATATTCAACATCTCACTCAGTTCTACAACTGTAGGAAGTGTCAGTTAATGAAGATAAATGGCTACTTCTAGGAATTAAACATTTATTTTTCCTAATATTTTATATTTTTCATGTAACAAAGAATGAAACAGGTTGATTGTGCATTCTTCTCTTTTTTTATAATCTGTCTTCCTTTAATCATACATTTATGATTTATAAATTATCATAACCTGATAGGTGAATAGTTTCTAATCTAGAAAATGAAAATAAAAACAAGATTCTAATTTTATTTAAGCATTTTGAAATTTTATATTTCATTAACAATGAATACTATCAATCAAAGGAAATCTCTTAATATTTAAAGTAGGAACTAACATCATCTGCTACTGTAAAAATATAAAAGCAGTTTATTTCACACATAGCTTTTATTGTAAAAAAGAATCAAGCTATTGGGCATGATAATTTAGTTTTATTGTCATTTACATAAGAAAAGAAATGGAAATTTCCTTAAAATATGGCTTAATAAGTTTCAAATTCTGATCATTCATTCATCATTAGTTAAATAGATTCAAGATTATTTAAATATATTAGTAATACATTAACAATAACATTAATAATAACTTTAGTTACTAAAATATTAGTAATACATTAATAATAACTAGTACTTAGTATCTTCTGTAATGGCATTAAGATTTGAAAAGGGCTGTATGAAGTGATCTTATTATTACCGTAACAAAAGCCTTCTTATTTATAGCTTCTTAGACCAGCAGCTATTTACTGAGTGTATGCATCAGAATCACCTAGGGAGCTATTGTAAAATACAGGTGCCAGAGCACCAATCTTGGTCAGCAGAACTGCAGCAGGAGCCAGAAACACAGTATTTTGGAAAGCCTCCACCAAGTAATTCTAACCAGTCATCTCTATCTAATCAAGCAGACTAACATGAGCATTAACTTCTATTTCCTAGATACCTAATTATGAGAAAAGTAGCTCAGGAATACTAGGTGGCAACAGAAAGCTGATCTCAGTTATTGAGCTTTGCAGACAATCAGTATATAATGAAATAATTATTGAGCAAACATAATTATGATAAAAATAACACTTGATCAAATATTCATTATTAGCAAGAGGAAAGAACTGACATTAGAAAAATACCACTAAATTTTAGATATTAGTATTCTTTATAAAGATTTCTGGTTTGGGGATTATTTTGGGGTCAGGGGGTTGGCCATTGTATATTTTCTTTTTAAGCTTCTTTGGCTTTCTAACACAGGCACTCCCCTTGATCTTTGCACAAGCACAGCCACAAGTTTGAGTATGGGGTGTAGTCAATGCCTCTGAGGACAACCCACAACTACTGCAGAGGGAACTGCAGATAAATGCTGCAGCCCTCCATTCTTCAGACAGACAGGTATGGGCAACATTCTCGATAGCTCTCAGAATGGAATGAACCCCCAGTGCCCAGAGCGGTGATCTCTATCAGTTCTTCCTTTTCCCTGCATCACTCTCTCAAGTCTCCTCCCTAGAATCTCTTTCTAGAACCAAGTCCTTGTCTCTGGCTCTGCCTTTAGAATGGGGTGGAAAGAGAGAAAACCAGGCTAGATGCTTCAATATAAAGGTTCTGAAGCCCCAACAGGAAAAACAGTAAATGTTAAGAGGTCTGCTGCTGCTGCTGCTAAGTCGCTTCAGTCATGTCCAACTCTGTGCAACCCCATAGACGGCAGCCCACCAGGCTCCACCATCCCTGGGACTTTCCAGGCAAGAACACTGGAGTGGGTTGCCATTTCCTTCTCCAATGCATGAAAGTGAAAAGTGAAAGGGAAGTCGCTCAGTTGTGTCTGACTCTTCACGACCCCATGGACTGCAACCCACCAGGCTCCTCCGTCCATGGGACTCTCCAGGCAAGAGTACTGGAGTGGGTTCCCACCGCCTTCTCCGTGTTAAGAGGTCAAATATGTAAAATTGTATACAAGGAAAGATTGAGGGATATAATTGGAAACCTTCTGAAAATTTTCAAAGGGCATAGTAAAGACAGTACCAATGAAAAGCAAAGTTTTAAAATATTTAATAAACAGAAATCAATAAAGTTCACAGCTCATAACTCCTTCTATTTGTTTTGTTAAAAAACAAACTACCAAGGAATTCCATGGCAGTCCAGTGGTTAGCATGTCATGCTTCCACGCTGGTAGCCTGGGTTTGGTCCTTGTTTATTTCGGAGAAGGCAATGGCAAGCCACTCCAGTACTCTTGCCTGGGAAATCCCATGGACGGAGGAGTCTGGTAGGTTACACTCCATGGGGTCGCAAAGAGTCGGACACAACTGAGTGACTTCACTTTCACTTTTCACTTTAATGCACTGGAGAAGGAAATGGCAACCAACTCCAGTATTCTTGCCTGGAGAATCTTGGGGATGGGAGCCTGGTGGGCTGCCATCTATGGGGTCACACAGAGTTGGACACAACTGATGTGACTTAGCAGCAGTAGCAGCAGCAGGTGTCTTTGTGTGTGTGTGTATAATATATATGTATATATTTATATAAAACAGACTATCAGCTCCAGACAGAATCTAGTGTATAACGATATATAGGGCCACTAAACAAAATATAGAAATTTCTTAATACTGGGTGTATATGTATTTGGATCAGACTGTTAGGATAAACATTTTCCTTTCAGGAAAAAAAAAAGAAAAAAAAAAAAGCACACTGGCATACCTGGTCAAACTGAAGATCTTCACCTCTCTGAAGAGATCTAGATAATGGCTTCTCCTACAATTGAAAAAAAAGTATATGCAAAATATTAGAAATTTTACATATATTAAACAGTTGAGATTTGTAAGTTGGTTTTGCTTTCTTTGTAATTAGATTTTCTTTTGTAATTAATTAGTCTTAAGGAAAGGTGCTGATGTGGTAATACAAACAAAATTTAATTAATTTAATTTAGAAGAGCATACACAGCGTGACCCTTTCTGTCAGCCTTACTATCTACTTTTCTTGCTTCCTATTCCACATAGAATTATTTAACTTACTGAATGTGAGAGGTGTCTCAGATTATATTCAAATCTAATACAATTGATTCTTTTATTGAGATTCTTTAGGATGATTTTCTAAACTTTCTACATTAGGCTTTCTTACTGAATTTTTACCTGAAATATGTATCATAAAAAACCAGTGCCATTCTTCAATTGGAATTTAGAAATTTCGAATTTTTAGAATTTTAAATTTAGAATTTTAGAATTTAGAGAAAAACTGGAATTTAGAAATATGTATATTCTGAAGCTTATCTATCCAAGAGTCCCAATTTCCTTCTCTCATTTATGACTCACCTTCATGAAAATAAACTCAGAAACATATTTGCCACTGAAATGTAAAAATTCCTAATCTAACTACCAGAGAATCATGTTTCTAACTAATTTAATTGGAGTCGGTAAAATGCTTGAATTTTATGTTGCTTGACTTTCTTTTTTTTAATTAATTTATTTTTATTGAAGGATAATTGCTTTATAGAATTTTGCTGTTTTCTGTCAAACCTCAACATGAATCAGCCATAGGTATACATATATCCCCACCCTTCTGAAACTCCCTCCCCGTCCCACCCCTCTAGGTTGATACAGAGCCCCTGTTTGAGTTTCCTGAGCCATACAGCAAATTCCCATTGGCCATCTATTTTACATATGGTAATATAAATTTCCATGTTACTCTTTCCATACATCTCACCCCCTCTGCCCTATCCCCATGTCCATAAGTCTGTTTTCTATGTCTGTTTCTCCATTGTTGCCCTGTAAATAAATTCTTCAGTACCATTTTTCTAGATTCCATATATATTTGTCAGAATACAGTATTTATCTTTCTCTTTCTGACCTCACTTCACTCTGTATAATAGGTTCTAGGTTCATCCACCTCACTAGAACTGACTCAAATGTGTTCCTTTTATGGCTGAATAACATTCTATTGTGTATATATACCACAGCTTCTTTATCCATTCATCCGTGGATGGACATCTAGGTTGCTTCCATGTTCTAGCCATTGTAAATAGTGCTGCAGTGAACAATGGGATACATGTGTCTCTTTCAATTTTGGTTTTATGGCACTTGACTTTCTTAATGGGCAAAAGATTTTTGGTATGTCCTTGGCATTTGAGTCCTTAAATGCTAAGCACACTTTGGTAATTATCTTGCAGACAAGTCTTCTATCTCTAAAACCAACTACAGATGGTGACTTCAGCCATGAAATTAAAAGACGCTTACTCCTTGGAAGGAAAGTTATGACCAACCTGGATAGCATATTCAAAAGCAGAGACATTACTTTGCCAACAAAGGTCCGTCTAGTCAAGGCTATGGTTTTTCCTGTGGTCACGTATGGATGTGAGAGTTGGACTGTGAAGAAAGCTGAGCGCCCAAGAATTGATGTTTTTGAACTGTGGTGTTGGAGAAGACTCTTGAGAGTCCCTTGGACTGCAAGGAGATCCAACCAGTCCATTCTGAAGGAGATCAGCCCTGGGATTTCTTTGGAAGGATTGATACTAAAGCTGAAACTTCAATACTTTGGCCACCTCATGCGAAGAGTTGACTCATTGGAAAAGACTCTGATGCTGGGAGGACTGGGGACAGGAGGAGAAGGGAACGACAGAGGATGAGATGGCTGGATGGCATCATTGACTCGATGGACGTGAGTCTGAGTGAACTCCGGGAGTTGGTGATGGACAGGGAGGCCTGGCGTGCTGTGATTCATGGGGTCGCAAAGAGTCGGACACGACTGAGCGACTAAACTGAACTGAACTGACTGATGCACGATAAACATACAACACGATAATGATACTGTCCAATAATATATATGCCCAATTAATGAGCTCTAAGTCTCACAGCAAGTTCAAGAGAACACTGCTTCTGTAAGTATCTAAAAGTTTGAAGACTAGTGAGCTATCCTAATGTGAATTGTGTATTTAAAACCTGGGCTAGGCGTGGTATAGAAGAGAGAATAAGCTGTTTCTTCCCAACTTACTTGACTTACTTGATCCCCCTCACTTGATCCCTCTTTCACTGTAATACTAAATTGAAAGGTTTTCAGTAATATTTTGAGGAACGCTGATCTACATAGTTCATTACCCCATAGGGTATTTATACAGTAAAGTAATGACTAAGAAAACTAAAAGAGAGAAATTAACTTTTCCAGAAACACTCACACTGTTTTCTTGTACTCAACATTTTTCATTTTTCAATAAACTCACACTTTCTCAAAGATTTCTGAACATTTGATAGCCTCACAGAGTTTTTCCTAAACCAAAAAGTGAGAGTTAGCTGTTTTTTACATAATAAGAACTCAGAAACGATGTTTGAATGTGAAATACTCATGTCACTATCAGTTAAAAAACATTAATTTCTTGGACTCCAAAATCACTGCAGATGGTGACTGCAGCCATGAAATTAAAAGACGCTTGCTCCTTGGAAGAAAAGTTATGACCAACCTAGACAGCATATTAAAAAGCAGAGACACTACTTTGCCAAAGGTCCATCTAGTCAAAGCTATGGTTTTTCTACTAGTCATGTGTGGATATGAGAGCTGGACTATAAAGAAAGCTGAGCATTGAAGAACTGATGCTTTTGAACTGTGGTGTTGGAGAAGACTCTTCAGAGTCCCTTGGACTGCAAGAAGAGCCAACCAGTCCATCCTAAAGGAGATCAGTCCTGAATATTCACTGGAAGGACTGATGCTGAAGCTGAAACTCCACCTGATGTGAAGAATTGATTCATTGGAAAAGAGCCTGATGCTGGGAAAGATTGAAGGCAGGAAGAGAAGGGGACAACAGAGGATGAGATGGTTGGATGGTACCACCGACTCAATGGACATGAGTTTGAGTAAACTCCAGGAGTTGGTGCAGGATAGGGAGGCCTGGCGTGCTGCAGTCCATGGGGTCTCAAAGAGTCGGATACGACTGAGTGACTGAACTAAACTGAAGTGTACTGCCTTAAATACAGATTACTAATCAAGGGCTTTGTATTAACCTCTCAGTTTGATTATAATATGGTTGAGGACAGTCTAATCATTGCTCAAGCAGACGTACTTTCAATATGAGACTTGGAAAAGATAAAGAATTTAAAAACATGCTTATAGTATCTGCAACCCATTAACATGACAACTAAAAAGAATACAAGTTATTCTCCCATCCAAGTACTAACTGGGCCCGATCCTGCTTAGCTTCTGAGATCAGATGAGATCTGGGTGCGTTCAGAGTGCTATGGCCATAGACCAAATTATTCTCTATATTTACATATAGATGAATGCAAAGACTTACGTATAAGAATATTTATTGTACTATCTTTTTCTGCTGTTGTCTTCCTGGTAGCTCAAACAGTAAAGAGGCTGCCTGCAACACAGGAGACCTGGGTTCAATCCCTGGGTCAGGAAGATCCTCTGGAGAAGGGAATGGCAATCCACTCCAGTATTCTTGCCTGGAGAATTCCATGGACAGAGGAGCCTGGTGGGCTACAGTCTATGAGATCGAAAAGACTGGGACAGGACTGAGCAACTAACACTACACTGTTTTTTGCAATGGCCTCAAATTGGGGTAAGTCCCAAACAGCTTATCCATAGAGAGTGGTATACAAACATTTATAGTACTTTCTCTAAGTGAAGTAGTATTCAATTGTTAGAAAGAATGAGACAAATACATATGGGTTGACAATAGAACAATCTCTGATTTTTTAAATAAAAATAGGTACAGAAAAAATATTATGTATATAAAATCTCATGGCTGTGTTTTTTCTTTTTTAAAGGTGGAAAGTGCTACAGACATTGATAAATAACAGACATGAAAAATAGTAAACTAAAACTATGGACAGTGATTACCTTGATAAAAAATGAAAGGATCACTATTTTTATTACATAACCTTTAAAACTATTTCCACTTTTTATAATGTCATTATTTCAAAATAATAGAATATACTAATAATGCATCTAAAGTTCACAATCCCTTATACTCTAATTTGACCCTTTAACTAGTATCTGTGTGCAGAGTACCAGCAGCAACATGTAGCTTCCAAGGAAAGCAAGAGGGCTTACTGAAAAAATTTTGACAGTGTAACAATGATACTGAAATATTTCAATAATCTGCAACTAAACATGGCCTTCTCTCCTACTAAACAATCCTTATCACTGTAGATTAAAAAGTCCAATGACAGAGCAAAAAAATATATATATTATCTTCGACTTTAGGATAGGAAGCTGCAGTGGAGGTGGGGACTTCCTAATGACCACTGAGAAGATGACATCTGAGTCACAATCAGAGGGAAGGGACTGAGCTTGCCATGCAAAGTGGGGAAAAGATAATCCAGTCTGTACCTTGGAACTCCCCAAAGGCTCAGGAATTGGAGGACTTCAGTACTATGAAAGTGTGGGTGAAGGTGAAGTTAAAATAAGAATGTTGAGGGATTTCCCTGGGGGTCCAGTGGTGAAGAATCCATCTTGCAACACAGGGACACAGGTTCAATGCCTGGTAGGGGATCTGAGACCCCACATGCCACGGGGCAGCTAAACCCATGTGCCACAACTAGAGAAAAAGCCTGCGTGCCACCATGGAGACTCAGAGCAGCCAAAAAATTAAAAAAATAAGAGGTCTGGTACTGTATTGACCTCTTTTATAGGCTTTTTATTAAAAAGAGAAAACTAAAAAACAAAAAACAAAAAGAGCTTGGTTGAATGTTTAGGAAAAGTTTAAACCCTACCTCTCACTCCCTTCACCCACTCTTACTTAGCAAGTTGGCCGTCTCTCCATCCTGCGCATAGAGGAATTGCCCTTCTTAGCAAAGAGCAAAACAGAGATGTCAGCTGGGAGAGTCTACACTTGAAGACAGGGTATCATCCTGAAGACAGGAGCTTAAGTGAAAAAGTATATGCTAAATAATAATAATAATAATTAAAAAAATAACAGTTATCTTCTGCCTCTATATCCCCTGAATGTTAGTAGCCAAGCCTAAATCTTCTCATTTGGGCTACTGAAGCACCCCTCTCAGGAGATTCTGACTAGCTCCCAGCTAAAGAGCTGACATTGATGGTTCAGATGACTACATGCTAAAGACCACAGTCAAAAAGGCCCCTCCATGAAGGTGGGGCTTCCAATCAGCTGTTCAGTGCCTCAATCATAGTAAATAATATATACCATGTAACAATAAACATGTGAGGAGAAGGGGGGAAACTAACAGAAAAATGCAAGACCAGAAACTCTTTAAAATACAAAGATATTTAATACTATCAAAAAAACAGTGGGTAGTGCAGTTGTAAAAATGCTGGTCCTAAACAGAAAAATGGGAGACCAGAAACTCTTTAAAATACAAAGATATTTAATACTATCAAAAAAACAGTGGATAGTGCAGTTGTAAAAATGCTGGTCCTAAACAGAAAAATGGGAGACCAGAAACTCTTTAAAATACAAAGATATTTAATACTATCAAAAAAACAGTGGATAGTGCAGTTGTAAAAATGCTGGTCCTAAACTAAATACATACAGTCTATATTAGCAGGTGATTGGTTAAAGCCCTTTTCCCCATCTTCTTTATAGGTCACCGGCAATCTAATAACAGTAACAAATAAGCACAAATGTGCCTGGATCAATTATCCAGGATTGATCTACCTCCTTTTAGGAATAAAGAAACCTAAGGTATTGGATTACATTGCTTGCAAGCTGAAATTTTAATCAATGGTTGCCCTTCCTTTTTGAATCTTCCAAGATGAAAATGAAATCATGGCTGAAGTCAAGCTCAGCTAACCTTTGAATCTTTCAGCTTCCTAATTTCCTTTTATTATGAGTTCTAATATGAAAATGAAAAGGCCAGTTCTCTCATTTTAGTGGTTGATTAAATTCTTTTAACAGAAGTCTTTCACATGGGTGCTTCTAAGTTTCCATGTAACCTACTGTCCATCTGACCATGAGACACAGGTTAGGCTCCTTGTATGTAACAATTTGTGGATGCTATTGTCTTTAAAACAGAATGAGAATTTCATTCAAGAACTCGAGAGAGTCATCTTGAACAGCAGTTTATTACTGGAAAGGGTACAAAATACATTTCAAAACAAATGAGATCACAATAAACGCATCTGAGGCTATAATGTATTTTCATTATCTAATCATAATGCTGGGTAGATGATACACCATCTACTCAGATTTGGACATAAATGAAACAAAGCTGGCAGAGATCTGATTTAGACAGGAAGAAATTATGCTGGTACATAGGATGTGGTGGTACGAATGGTAAAGAACCAGCCTGCCAATGTGGGAGATAGAAGAGACGCACGTTCAGTCCCTGGGTTGGGAAGATCCCCTGGAGGAGGAAATGGCAACCCACTCCAGTATTCTTGCCTATAGAATTCCATGTACAGAGGAGCCTGGCGGGCTACAGTCCATGGGGTCGCACAGAGTCGGACATAACTGAAGCAACTTAGCACGCACACATAGGAGTGTCGGTGGTAAAATCTATAAAATATGATGGGGATTTTCTCAGCCAGTGTTTGTCCTGAGCAGCCAGAGTCTACAACATTTGTGTATTTTCCTGGGGTGTCAGAAGGAGAAGGAAGGAATGTCTCTTCTCTCTTAAGTGTGATGATGGGGTAGAAACACCTATTTTTCAATGGAATCCTGAGCACTACCCACTATAACTCAATAATCTCACTTTAAATTACATAGTGGGGGTTTCTGAAATGAACTGTTAAATGAATGAATAAAATATAGTCAGCATCAGTCTATTCTGAAAGAAATATTAGAAGCTCTGGCTAACACAATGATACTGTGCTTTGTCAGAAGGAAAATAAGAGTGCAGGCCGCAGCAGTGTTCTCAAGAATAAGTTCAATTTATATGACAAACTTTTACTAAGAGCCTACCACCAAGGTCAGTGCTGCAGGTACAAGAAGAGAGAGAGACCTGGTTCCTGGTATCAAGTAGCTCACATCCGTAGAGATAAACAGATCTTTAATAAAAGATCTTTTAATGTAAACAATAAACCATAATATGACAATGTCAGAATCTAGGAGTGTGGACAAAATTACTATGGTAAAACACAGATTCATTTAGCTTAAGGAAGGGTCACTATGTTAGAAGGAACACGTGGGAAGCTGGAAGGATGAGTAGAGGTTTAAAAACAGAGGAGTTCAAAGCATTTTAGATCAAGAGAAAAGTAAAAACAAATACATCAGAACAACAGAATATACAGAGGATATTTTTAAGCCAATACTTCTGTCACAGCATACATCAGGATAGGAGAATCAAGAAACATTATACAAACTATAACAAGGCTTTGAAGAGGCTGAAATGACTCCCCCAAGAACTTGAATTTAATACATACGAATGAAAAGGAAGCAAGAATTCTAAAGCAAGAAGGTGATAATACTGATATTTGTGTTGTAGATGAGGGACAGTTTGGTGAGAACAAGGGAAATGGAAAGGTGACGGACTACTACTTGATTGGTGAGAAGGCTAGTGCAATGGTCTAATATGACAGAATCTGACCCTGACGGACTACTACTTGATTGGGTAGAAGGCTAGTGCAATGGTCTAATATGACAGAATCTGACCCTGACGGACTACTACTTGATTGATGAGAAGGCTAGTGCAATGGTCTAATATGACAGAATCTGACCCTGACGGACTACTACTTGATTGGTGAGAAGGCTAATGCAATGGTCTAATATGACAGAATCTGACCCTGACGGACTACTACTTGACTGGGTAGAAGGCTAATGCAATGG
Source organism: Bos grunniens (assembly GCF_055505025.1). Classification (NCBI taxonomy): domain Eukaryota; kingdom Metazoa; phylum Chordata; class Mammalia; order Artiodactyla; family Bovidae; genus Bos; species Bos grunniens. Next base: position 51,144,276 of record NC_141170.1, on the reverse strand, counting down.
TCTAATATGACAGAATCTGACCCTGAGCTAGGTCAGTAATACTAGCATTGGTAGAAAAAGGAAAGAGCAAGTTATAAAATTGCTATATTATAGACTCGTTCAAAGTAGGTAATTTCACTCACATTCTTTTAATTATGTTACTCTCAAGACTTTTAGATTTCAAAATTGAAATTTCTTTAAGACTACAAGACATTTTAGAGCTGTTAGGACCATACTACATCATGCTGTTTATAAAACATTTTATAAAATAGGAAAAGAGCTTTTAAAATGTGCTGTGTACACTGCTAACTGTCGAAGCCAAGTGATGGGTCTAGAGGGGTCATTATACTATAATCTCTACTTTTCTATAAGTTTGTATTGAGATATATGAGTAAATAAAGGTGTAATATATTTCAAGTATACAAGGTGATAAATACATATATACTCTGAAAGGATTCCCACTATCAAGTTAATTAAAACATCCATCACCTCACATATTCACTTTTTCTTTCTTTCTTTTTTGTTTTTAGTGAGAACACAAATTCAACTTTCTTAGCAACTTTCAGTTAAACAATATAGTATTATCAACTATAATCATCATGCTCCATAAGCCTTTTTTTAATGTATCTTTTAAAAGTGGTTTCCTTTCTGACTGTATGCTATTTAAGTAGGCCAGTAAAGCAATCTAACATGTAATTCACAGACCATGGATGAAGAAAATAACATTTTATAGAGTAAGTACCTTTCTAATTAAACCTTATAAGCACTATTTCATATCTATAAACTCTCGTAATCCTAATTTTTAAAACAGAATTTTATATTATATACATGTTATACATACATTGGTATAAATATAAATATATATATATATATATATACACATTGGCATAAATATTGACGGACAGGGAGGCCTGGTGTGCTGTGATTCATGGGGTCGCAAAGAGTCAGACACGACTGAGTGACTGAACTGAACTGAACTGAATGCAGAAAGCAATCATGAAATGACTAAACTGAATATATTAATAATGAGATGTACAGTTCTGAAATATACATTTTAGTTAATGATCTTTTATGTACTATTATTTCTTAAACCTCAAATACATGATTTCATAGATACTCTCCTCAGAGTAGTGTCCTCTATTTAAAGATCAGAAAGAAACTCGATGCTTGCAGGCACCCCACCCACAGACCATCACAGTATGAGCAGTAAGTCCTACTTAACTAAGAAAATTAAGAACATATATTTCCTTCTTCTTCCCTCCTTTCTTAGGTCATCTTTATTCTCTCCCCTTCCTTTCTTTCTTCCTTCTGAGAAAGGACAGCAGGTTGAGTTAAGCCTAACTCTTTGCTCTGCTGCTTATTGGCTTTGGGCCTCAGACAAGTAACAGACCCTCTGGGTCTCAAAATAGTGGTGCACATCTATCTCTAATTCAGTTATGTAAGGAATAATACATTTCAGCTGTTACATCCTCTACCTCCATCTTCATTATCACCACCCAACTTGTAATCTACCAACATGCTCTTGATTGATCACATATCCGTTCCCTTCAAACCCCGAGAGTTACTTTCTAAAGTTACTTCACCCTGCAGAAACGGTTCTCAGGCTATTTAACTTCCAAGTCCATAACCTGTTTCCCAGTGTTCACTGTACTCTGCATCTATTATTTGACGATAATAATGCCATTCTGTAGTTTCTTTCCCGGATGCCATCATCTGCTGTTTTGGCTTCAATCATCACCCTCATGTGGATGATGCCAAAATCTATGTTTCCTGCAAATTCCCCAAAAGAAATTTCCAGCTACCAAATAATTCCACATGGTCTAGATTGCTAGTAGCTCAAGCTTAACATACACAAACATCTTAATCATCCTTACTATCCCAATAAAACTCTAGTTTTCTTTACCGAGGTAAACACACTACCATCTTTTTGAACACTTCAAAAAATCTTTAACGCTTCATGTTCACTCAAAACACCTATTCCATTTTAATTGTGCATCAAGTTCTACTGATTCTGCTTTTGTTATTTATCTCACTTTTTTCCACTGCTAATGCCCTGGTTCAAGACTCTTCATTTCAGCCTGGACTTATACAACAGCTAAATAGTCTCCGCCTTTCATCTGTTCTCCTTGTTGTCCCACCACTGTTTATCTATCGTAAAACAGTCATCACAATTCTTTAGAATCCAACCCAAACCTTTGTTCTTGTTCTTTCTCCTTCCTTCTTTCTCATAAGTAGAACTCCTCATGCTTTTAAGTATCCTCATGTACTGTAAATTCAAAGCTGTTTACTTGTTCTAAATTTGGCTATTGTCATATCACCAACTCACAGAATATTTTAGATTTTCTTTAATTTTCTCGTATGTTTTATCTATCTCAATAACTCCCCTTGGTGAAATCATTTTTGTCCTTTTGTTACCTACAGTAACTCATCTAAGTGTATTCTAGAGTCATTACAGCTTTTTAGATGACCACTTTTTATCACCTATCCCTTTTTTTTTTTTAAAGACATTATTTTTTAGAGTAGTTTTAGGTTCACAGCGAAACTGAGCAGAAGAACAGATTTACTGTTTTCCCCTGTGCCCACACATGCATAGCCCCTACCATTATCAACATGTGGACTAGAGGGGCATATTCATAACTGACACATCCTAATGATGCAAACTCTACAGACTGCACTGTGGTTCACAACAGGTGTTGTAAATTCTGTGGGTTTGGATATCCCTATGATGATGTGTATCACCATTACAGTATCATACAGGACATGTTCACTACCCTAAAAATCCTGTGTCTGCCTATTCATCCCACCTCTACCCCTGCCCAACCTCTGGCAACCACTGATCTTTTACTGTCTCCATAGCTTTGTCTTTTCCAGAATATCATATAGCTGGAATTATATAGTATATACCCTTTCAGATTGGCTTCCTTTAATATTTTTCAACTATGTTATTTTCTTTGGAAAATCTATAATATAATGGTTAAGGCAAGAAAAGATTTCAGGTTTATAGGTCAGCTCTACTCACCAAGGGTTCAGCCATTACAACTTCAATTTTCTTTTCAGCTTGAACAGCAAATTCTGCAAAGAGGCTCTTGATGACATATTCACCAGGCTTGACATCTGGGTCAATTGTAATGCTTGACATGATGATATTCTTTTTCCCCAAAGTAGAATGAGAGTTGGAAGAAGTGCAATACTTATTCACTTTGCTGACTGGTGCTGAAGCTAAAATAAAAGAAACAAAAGAACTCTACTTTAATAATCAACTCAATTAGGCCAACCATAACCACCTGGTTTAATATGCATCCTGCCCCTAAACTCCAACCAGATCTCCCAATCCGTATTACCAGACTCTATTTTTTCTATTACACTTGTTGCCTTCTAACCAACATAACTATAACTTTATTATATATCATGTTTACTATGTACTATTTATTTATTATGTGGTATTTTTCTCCTCACCCTGCTGTTGTGAATTCTATATGCTCAGAGACTCTCTTTTGTCTTTTTTGTTCACTGATGAATCCCAAGTGCTTAGAACAATGCCTGGTATATACTGGGGATACAATAAATATGTCATGGATGAATGAATGAATTCTAAACAAAGTTGTATGCAATGAAGGAAATATGTGTGAATAAATAAGATGCAAATTAGGTTAAGAAGTTAAAATACACTACTTGGGAGAGAATGCTCTGGAAACACATTTGAAAAAGCGAACTACATTTGAACTCACATCTAAATGATGAAAAAGAGGAAGCAAGGCAAAGCACCAGGAACAGAAAGTACAAAGTTGAGTTGAATGTTTGAAAAACAAAAAAAGGACCAGTGTGGCTGAAGCTCAAGGGATGGAACAGGGGTGGATGTGAGATGAAGTTAGAAGCATTAGTCAGAGACCAAAGTTTTAGAGCTCTATAAGGAAAATGGATATTACTCTCAATGCAATTAAAATTCAGTGCAAAGTGATGACTTGGAGAGGAAGAGGATCTGGCTTCTCTTTAAAAGATCCCTGGCTCCTCTGGAGAATGAATTATATGAGGGCAAACGTAGAATCGGGGGAGCCACTACAGAAAATCCAGGTGAGATGATCACAGTTTGGGCTAAGAGGATGGTGATGGCACAGGAGAGAAGGGTCTGTCAGATGATAGTGGACTTGGCTACTCACAGGAGGGCAAGCAATTAACGATGACTCATAGGACTTTTCTTTGAATCATTCAAAAGAGAGATCAAGATGACATTGTGCCTGGCAAACAGTACATCGAACCAAGTGTGACATAAAAAGAGCACCTGTTCTGTTTTCTTGACACCTGGGCAGCCTACCTGGCTTTTATCCACAGCTTCTCCAGTTGCCTTGATCTTCCTACCTGCTGCATCAAATAGACCTTCCCATTCTCTAACTTCAGCTTGTGACATCCCCTTTGGCCTAGAATATCCATGGAGAAACCTGTAAGAAATGTACTTCTCTACCTTGACCTGATCTCCAGAGACTGTGCTTTCAATATGCTGTCCTAGAAATTACTCCCTCCTTGAAATAGGAAGCAGAACACAATTTTTCAAACACTTTCTGTTCATGTGTGTGTTACATAACCATAGGACAATACATTTAATCTAAAGAAATACATTCCCAACTCCTAAGGAATTGTTCTGTCAACTAAAAAAACAAAAAAACCTACTCTACCAAACATAACATATGTCAAGATATCTAAAGTGACCATGGTAACATCAAAAGAAAATTCTAGAAAGTAATATAAAATCAGGTGAGGGCAGTCACTTCAGAAAAAAATCATTTGCAAATTTAAAAAATAAGTATTTTTGAAAGACTGAACTTATAAATGCCAAAGAATGGCTTACTTTCATGTCCTATCCATTATCTATGTTTACTCATTTTTGCATAGTACATAGTACATTTTGCATAGTAATCTTACCTCCAATGGTAAGATTACAAATTAGTCATACATGATGCTTATATTTTCAAAATAATAATAATCAAAAGACTATTATAAACAGTTAATATTGCATAGAAGATAAATATCTTTGTATCACATAAAATTAAAATATATATTGTATTCTAGAACTAAAATCATATAAAAGAGTTCAAAATAAAAATTCACAGTCCTTTGAACACAGTGCATGCCATTTATTTTAAACAATGACGTGTTTGTTTACTCTGTTTCATGATCCAACATTGTATATTGTAAGTGTCACTGTGGGGAAAGAAGATCTTAAATTTAAAAAATGTATTTTGGATCATTAAGAATACTTTATATTTTATATCCACATTATGTTGGATAGATGTAGAGAATCATAAAATAGTCAAAAAGGCTACTCAGTTTCTAGAATTTTAATTTACATTTTAGGAATAAAAATGAGGATAAAACATTTTTAAATTTTTGACTTATGGTAGTAGATGCAAAATATATCTTTTCTGGTAATTAAGATTCATAAGGTCATATGAGAGTTACAAAGTTTCTTTGGCTTTAACTTTATAATAAATGTTTTAAACAAGAAGCCTATAATAGATCTTGGCACTTGAACTGTAGACTTTGATGAGGTATAACCTTAATGCATTTTAACTTTTACAGTCTTCTCAAAAAGAAAAACTTTAGTTAATATGATCTCTCAAATAGCTCATCGTTACTATCTTCTACTTCCTAAAAAGCATAAACATAAGTTAAGCATAAATAAATATCCCTAGGTATCATAATTGAATTTTCAAGACATTTGCCAATACAGCCAGAAGTTTTAGGGAAACTTGTATTTATCTTCCAAATAAAGGTCTATCTTCTAAATATCCACATTACATTCTAACATCAAAATACTTCAACTTGAAAGAAAAATCAAATTTTTAGTGTTTAAGAGTTAATCAGTTTTACCTCAAAATGAAATCAGTTAGAAAAAGACCCACACCCGAACTGAAAACTGGACAGAAACGATGAAGAAACAAGCTACAAAAGATAAAACAAGCCAATAACCACAAAAACAATATTTAACTTCACTGATATTTTAAAAATAAATAAAAATTAGATAACTTTTTTTATGTACCAAAATGGTTTCCCCCGATTGTGTATTTCAATATAATGTTCAGCTTGGTTAAGATATGTGCATTTTTCTCATATTCTGCTAATAGTTAAGAAAAAGGGATAGTCACTCTAAGCAGGGTTAAGAAGGTTAGTTTCTACATAACTAGATTAACCTGATGTCACCAGATTGCTTGAGTCAAATATTTTATGAAGCTAAATAGTACTATTTCTCTACATGCTATTAAAGTCTTTTGAAAATTTTACATATGTCTACTAGAGAATAATGACATAACTGTTAAGAGTGTAATTCTTAACACAATTTAGGCATTGAATTACAAGTTGTAAAAACCCAATGTCATATTAAACATCCTTGGAACATAAATCTATTAAACTCTGATAATAAAAAGAATAAAGCAAGACCTGAGTGATTAATATATAAATTAAGATATAAAAATTAAAAGCTAGCCTGTGTACTCTTTCTCATAGATACGTGTGAAAGTCGCTCAGTTGTGTCCGACTCTTTGCGACTCCATGGATATACAGTCCATGGAATTCTCCAGGCCAGAATAGTGGAGAGGGTAGCATTTTCCTTCTCCATTCTCATAGATAAGGCGCAAATAAAAAGTAAATATGGCACTTCGAAAATCATTTATTTATTTATTTTTATGATTGTGCTGGGTCTTTGTTGCTGTGTGCAGGCTTTCTCTAGTTGCAATGCAAGGGCTTCTAATTGCAATGGCTTTTTGTTGCAGAGCAGCGGCTCTAGGAGCTCAGGCTTCAGTAGCTGTGCTATATGGGCTTAGTTGCTCCAAGGACTGTGGAATCTTCCATGGGACAAGGATCGAACCCATGTCCCATGAATTGAAGATTTTCAACCTACTGGACCACCAGTGAAGTTTGGTATTTTTAGATAGCGAGCTCTGTATAACATTGTACTTATCATGTCTCATAGAAAAAAAAAATTTACCTTCTTCATGCTCATAAGTCTCCTATTCCCTTATAGGATTAATTTAAATTCATTGAAGGAGAACAGACACGTGAGAAGAGACACAAAAACCCTAAGTTGAATCATGTTTGACCTCATTACTTTACAGCAGTGGTTCTTGTTGTTTTCTGCCTCCGTTATATTCTTACGTGCAACACTCTATTCAATAACTCCCTCTAAATTCAGTGACTCTCAGTGATTGAGCTGCCCTAAAAAAGATGAGTAGGAGTGAGTAGATGTAGTTTTAAAAGACCCCAGTGGAGTCCATGAAAACTGAGCGCAGCACCCTCACCCCCAAGGCCAGGTCTTTAGACATAAAAATTACTAGTCTTTGGTCATAATCTTATACATACATATTTATGTAGAGATTTATATAATACAGAAAAGTAACAAAATACCACACAATTTCTTATTATAATAATGATTATTCACTTATATTGGTTAATAATAAACATGTTGATGATGACCTAAGAAAGAAAAGGTATAAGGTAAATGGCCTTTTGAATAAGACCAAAAGTCAAACATAACTATTTTAAAAGACAAAAGCAAAACTCTTAGTTTAAAAATCAAGCCTCTCCCAGCAAGATATTTTGTGGCTATCAACAAACTGAATGAAATTTACACGCAGAGGCAAATAACTCAGAATAGCCAAAGCAATACTGAAGAAGAACAAAGTTGGAGGACTGACAGTACTCAACTTCAAGACTTATTTTAATGCTACCGTGAACAAGACAGTGTGCTACTAATGAAGAATACATGACGACATCAAGAGGACAGAATAGAGAGCCGAGAACAGGCTCACACAGAGTCAACTGAAACTGATCTCTGACAAAGGCGCAAATGCAATCAGTGGAAAACGGAGAATTTTCAGCAAATGGTATTGGGATAACTAGACATTTGCATACTACAAAAATAAATAGATCTAGACACAGAACCTACATCTTTTACAAAAACTAACTCAAAATGGATCACAGATCTAAATGTGAAATGCAAAACAATAAAATTCCTAGACTATAAGGAGAAAATCTAACAGTTCTTGGGTTTGGTGATGACTTTACAGACACAACACTAAAAGTAAGACCCATGAAAGAAAAATTGATAAACTGAAGCTTTATTAAATTAACTTCAGCTCTGCAAAAGATATTGTTAAGAGGATGAAAATACACAGACTGGGAGAAAACCTTTGCAAAACACGTATCTGGCATCCAAAATATATAACAATTCTTAAAATGCAATAAGAAGATAAACTATCCAGTTTTAAAACAGACAAAACATCTGAACAGACTGCTCACCAAAGACATACAGATGACAAGTAACCATATGAAAAGATGCTCCATATCGTACATCTTCAGAGTAATGCAAATTAAGACAACGATGAGATACCACTCTGGATGAAAAATGTCACCTGCTCTATCAGTAAACAAAGGAAGTTGTAGTTATGAAGCCATCAGCCACTGCAGAGCCCTCAGGTGTGCACTCTGAGGAGATTCAGGATGGAGAAAAACAGGATACTGGCCCTAGATAATTAAGGTACATATCAAAGGAATGATTTCAATAAGCCCAAATGCTTCCATCTTCCCATACATAGAAAAGTGCTAAGTTCATTAACTTCAGATGTCTGCTTTTCTTTAATTAACAGCAAACTTTTGATGTTCAGATTACCTGGCTTTTTGTTGTAAAAACTCTAATATATATCCTGACTCCTCCTTTACCTCTTAGAAGCAGTTCTTCAAAGCTATCTGAGAATCTGCCTCCCAGACCTAAGTCCTCAGCAAGTCTGCCAAATAAAACACAATTCTCAGTTTTTAGGCTGCACTTTTTTTCTTTTTTCAGTCAACAGCACTACACACCCATCATAGTGATCAAAATCCACAACGGTGACAACAACAAATGAGCCTGTGGGACAACAGGGACTCTCTGTCATCACTGGTGAGAATGTAAAAGGGAAGACAGTTTGAAGGATCCTCACAAAATTATATTCTTATCAGAGAACACAGCAACTGTGTTCTTTTGTATTTACCCAAAGGAGTTGAAAATATATATACACAAAAACCTGCATGCAAATGGTTGCAGTCGCTTTATTCCTAACTGTCAAAACTTGGAAGCAACCAAGATGTCCTTCAGTAGGTGAATGGATAAGCAAACTGTGGTACATCCAGACAATGGAATATTGTTTAGTGCTAAAATGAAATGAATTACATAGCCATGAAAAGATGTGGAGGAAACTTAAATGCATGTCACTAAGTGAAAGAGGCCAATCTGAAAAGGCTACATGAAAAGGCTATATTCCAACTGTATGATTCCAACTATTTGACATTCTAGAAAAGGCAAGACTATGGAGACAACTTAGATGAGTGACTGCCAGGGGTTAGAGGGAGGGCAGGATAAATCTGTGGAACACAGAAGATTTTTAGGGGCATGGTACTATTCTATATGATACTGCAGTGCTGGACACATGTCATTATAAATTGTCAAAGCCCATATAAAGCACAACACCAAGACTGAAGTTGTAAACTACGGGCTTTGGGTGATTATGATGTGTCCCTGTAGGTCCATCAATTTTAACAAACGTATCACATTAATGTAAAGTGTCAACAGGGCCCTCCCTGCTCTTCCCAAATGGGCAGAGCAGGGAGGGCAGGAGAAGAGGTACGTGGGAACTCTCTGTACTTTCTGCTCAAATTTCTATAAACCTGAAACTGCTCTTTATAAAAAAGTCTATTAATTTTTCAGAAAAGAAAGAAAGGCCTATTCTATTCCTGTCAGCTAGAACCAAAGGTGCCTGGGAAGAGCCACAATAAACAACAGCCCAAGCCAAAGCTTAAAACAATAATGTATTGGATTAAGCTAAGAGGAAAAAAGAAAACAGTTTTAAGTCAATTAAAATAAAACATCAAAAACACACATCAGGTTACATGGTAGATAAATTGAACATAGAGACAAAGGTAGTAGAATCAGTATTAGGGAATAAATGAAAATTTCAACTTTTGGGGAGACCAGTTGGATTCATGTATCTTTCTACCAACTATCCAAAGCAAAACTGTACATTTGAAAGCAATTATTTCTGAAGAGGAAAAAAGAAAATATAAATAATGTGCATGTTGAACATGTTAAGAGATAAATTATGAAAATATCATATGATGGCTTCAGTGCACAAACACAATTTGCTGCATAAGGCAAGGAAAGTGATCGTGTTAGTCACTCAGTCGTGTCCAACTCTTTGTGACCCCATGAACTGTAAGCCGTCAGGCTCCTCTGCTCATGGAATTCCAGGCAAGAATACTGGAGTGGGTTGCCATTTCCTTCTCCAGGGGATCTTCCTAACCCAGGGACCGAACCTCAGTCTCCTACATTGCAGGCAGATTCTTTACCATCTGAGCCACAAGGGAAATCCACTTAGCCAAAGGCAAGGAACGTATACCTCAAAATTCCTTCATAAATTTAAGAACCTCATACCAGACACTATTCGCTGATGATTTTGGATACATTATTTAATATTTATTAAGACAGTTTGCATAGTATCTTATTTTATGCTAACAAACCAAATCTTATTTCAAGTGATAAGCTGGTAAATGGCCCTCTTTAAAAAAAAAAAAGTCCTGATTTGTAGCATTTGCTAATTTCCATTGTTCCATCACTCCCATTATGGATGATTTCAAGCCATCAATAATTTAACAACCAGCTGGTAAAATTCCTGGAAGGAACTAGATCCAAAACATCACATCAAGTTATTGTTCATGTACAACAAGGAAACTGCCTTCTAATTAAAGTTGATTGTCCCATTTGAATGGAATGTGGACTTCAGTCCTCAGTTTAAGAACTTTCAGATCAGTGGCTTTATGTCCTCCAAAACTGCCAGATTTTGATATATCCATTTTTCCTCCTTAAAAGTCTGTATTATTAACGTAATATTTGCTTAGAATAACTATCCCAAGTCAAATATTGTTGCATCTTCAAATTCATTTACATAAAACAGGCTAAAAAAGAAAAAGTATTCCCATTTTGATCAGACATATATTTACCACTATTTTCTTTTAACTCTCTTTTAGTCTCATTTACTCCATTTAAACCTGTCCAACTGGAATTTATTTGCGGTGTTACACAATAAAGATTTTAAAGTTTTTCATTAACATTTAATTGGTTCTTCTCAGTATGTTTACTAAAATTTTGTCCCTGATTTTCACTATCATAAACTAAATTCATACTCAAATATGCTTTCTAGTTTGCTCATCAACAATCAGTTTTGTATCAGTACCATTCTCTTCATTACTGTAGCTTTATAATAGGTTTTATTATCTGTTGGAAACAAATACTCCTGGTTTACACATTATCTTCAGGAATTTCTCATTTATTGTCATTTACTTATACTTCCAAGTTTATACAAACCTTCACAAAATAATTAGAAGAAAACTGACACCTTAATTAACTTCTTATCTAGAACCTGGCATACCCTTACTAATTTGTCTTCTTTCATGAACCCAAAGAAAAATGTCTATTTTCCTTCATAGGAGAAACTCTCCAATTCTTCTGTTTCTAAATACTTTGTCTATTCTGTGTAAATGAAATTATTTTTCCTCACCACTCAATCCAAAGATTTTGCTTCTGGATGAATTTCAATGGATAGAAAAAATAAAACTTTTGCTTGTTCTTTGGACAGCTGTTCATAAAATGTTTATTTATCCTAGGCTAAACTATTCCCATCGAAAACAATTTCTAAACATAGAAGTTCCTATGACATCTTTGGCACATTTCCAACTTTTTTTTTTTTTACTTTAAATCTACCACAGTAATATTGTTTACTATAAAGATGAAGAAAAAACGACCGATCATCTAAATAATCCATTACTCACTCAGCCAGAGTCTCCCTGTGGTTATTATTTTTGAACCTTCAGAATCTTGGCTAGGAAACTATTCTATAAATTTAGTAATAACGTGGTATTTTAAAAATATGTATGGATCTAAGAGTCAGAAGATGAGAGCCCTAGACTTGATTTGGCTACTGAGTGTCATTATAACCTTGGTCAAAATATTGAAGCTCTCTAAGCTTTGTTCCCCCTCCAAAAATGAATGAATGAGTTTTAGCTCAACTGTGGGTATGGTATCAGAAGCAACAAAAAAAGTTGTTTTCATTTTTGTTCTCCATTCTTCTGCCCATAAAAATTTTTTACTGCCAATGAAAAACCCACTGTGGCAAACCCTCCTCTGGCCAGACATAAGCTTGGGCACCACCACAGCACAGCCGTAAAGTAAAAATATTGGGTTGGCCAAAAAGTTCATTCAGCTCATAGAAAAACCCAAGCAAACTTTCTGCTAACCTAATGTATATGAATACCAGAATCCTACAGTAAACATACCCAGGTGTTTCATCCAGTAAACGTACCCAGACCCAGGGAGAGAGAAATAACTACATATGGCTGTGTACCCGTTTTTCTTCAACTTACAAGAAAGCGAGCAGAATCTAAACAGTTGGGCTGAGTTCTCTATACCCTTGAGGCTGATAAGATGTAAAGAGACCAAGAAAAAACAGACTTTCTCTTAATATTTTAACTGGTTGCTAACTAAGAAAGGCTCACGGAGCCTGCATTTCCTTCCATCACTCTTGGGATTACACTTTAAAACAGTCATATAGCTGTATGGCCCACACACTTAAATTAGCTGACAAAGAAATTTACTGGTATCCAGCAGAGACAAAAGGAACAAAATATTTACCATACACCAGCAGCAAATATCATTGTAGATTTCAAAACACCAAATCTATTTCAATTAAAACAGAAACTAAACAAAGATGCTGATTCTTGCCTTACCATTCACTACTGTTTTAAAGTTCACAGGATAATAAGTAAATGCAATAACATAATAAAATGAAATAATTACTATAAATATTGAGAAAGAAGATATGAAATTTATTAACTAGCAATTATCACGTAGAAATGAAAATAGATAAAAACTTACTCACATATATAAAATACATAGGTATAAATTTAATAAAGAAGCATAGAACTTACATAGAGGAAACGACAAGAACTTCTTAAAGAACATAAAAAGAAGACCTGAACAAAGATAAGGACAAACTTACAGATAAAAGCATTTGTTCTTTTAAGTGCCAATTCCCAGAAAATACGTTAATTAGTACAATTCCAATTAAGATTTCAGTACAACTTTATTTAGGTTGCATTAGAGAAAATTATCTTAGAGTATACTAGATGGTGAAGGACAGGGAAGCCTGGTATGCTGCATTCCATGGGGTCACAAAGAGACACAACTGAGCAATTGAACAATCCTAGGAGGAAGGCTCCCTAGGTGGCGCTAGCGGTAAAGAACCTGATTGCTAATGCAGGAGACATGCTGCTGCTGCTGCTAAGTAGCTTCAGTCATGTCCGACTCTGTGCAACCCCACAGACCGCAGCCCACCAGACTCCTCTGTCCCTGGGATTCTCCAGGCAAGAGTACTGGAGTGGGCTGCCATTTCCTTCTCCAATACATCCATGCACGCTAAGTTGCTTCAGTCGTGTCCAGCTCTGTGCGACCCTATGGACAGCAGCCCACCAGGCTCCTCCGTCCACAGGATTCTCCAGGCAATACTGGAGTGGGTTGCTATTTCCTTCCTCATAATGAGATGCAATGCAGTTTCAATCCCTGTGTTGGGAAGATGGCCTGGAAGAGGGCGTGGCAACCCACTCCAGTAGTCATGCCTGGAGAATCTCATGGACAGAGGAGCCTGGTGGGCTACAGTCCACAGGGTCACAGAGTTGGACACGACTGAAACGACTTAGCACGCATGCACATACTAAAAAAAAAAAAAAAGCATTTAAAAATAATACAAACACTATTGTCTAAATCAAAAGATAACTATAATCAGAACAGACTATAACTATAATCAGAATATAACTATTATCAAAATATAGTATAAAATGTATAACATCACTAATCACGAGAGAAATGCAAATTAAAATCACAGTGAGATTATCATCTCACACCTGTTAAAATGGCTATCATCAAAAAGGCCACAAGTAACAAATGTTGTCAAGGATTGTGGAAAAAAGGAAACCCCTTGTATACTATTGATGGGAATGTAAATCGGTGCTGCCACTGTGGAAAACAACATAGAGGTTTCTCAAAAAACTAAAAACAGAACTACCATATATACCAACTGGGTATATTTTCAAAATAAAGCAAAAATACAAATTCAAAAAGATACATGCACCCCAGTGTTCTCAGCAGCATTAATAACAATTGCCAAGATGTGGAAGCAGCCTAAGTGTCCATCAACAGATGCAGGGATAAAGAAGATGTGGCGTATATGTATGTCTGTGTATGTGGAATACTATTTAACCTTAAAAAAGAATGAAATTTTGCATTTGTAACAACATGGATGGACCTGGAGGACATAATGCTAAGTGAAGCAAGCCAGACAGAGGAAGACAAATACTGAATAACATAAGTTATATGTGGTATCTAAAATACAACTAACTAACTAATGAAAAAGAAGCAGACTCATAGATATAGAGAACTAGTGATTTTCAATGGGGCAGGGAAGAGGAGAGGAGTAATACAGTGGCAGGGGATTAAGAAGTAAAAACTACTATGTATAAATAAATTACAAGGATACACTGTACAACACAGGGAATATACCCAATATAGCATAACTATAAATACAGTCAACCTTTAAAAATTGTGAATCACTATATTGTATACCTGTAACTTATGTAATATTGTACATCAAATATACTTAAATTTAAAAAAACTTAGTAAAATAGGTAAAATATATCTGTCTACATATAAATAATTATATCAGAATGTTATGCAAAAGTAATCAACTCAGTGAATATTAAATGTACATAAACCAGATTAATATAAAAGATTGGAGAACCTTGCCAAAATTTCAGAAAAAGAATTCACCATAGCAAAGGTAGAAGAAAAGGGGGATTTATTTAGTAATAATTTTAGAATATCTTGCTACTCATTTGCAGAAAAATAAATATAATATATTCAAAGACCAAATTCCAGATGGATATGAAGTAAAAATGTTTTAAAGTCTTAGAAAAGAATTCAAAATCAACATGCATAATCCAGGAAAGAGGAGACCTTTAGTGAAGATAGAAGGCCCAAAATTATTTAAAAAGAATGCCTTTGACCAAAGAAAATTTTTAAATATTTATAAGGAAATGATACTGTAAACAAGAAAGGACAAAAGTTGGGGGGAAAGTAGAATGTAGATGACAGAAAATATAAAATATTCAAATTTACAAGAGAAAGACAACGCAATGGAGAAAAAATGGCAAAAGATATAATTAGACAATTCTCATAAGAACCAATCTAAAAAGACAACAAACATATGAAAAAAATATTCAGACTTTGTACTGGCCAGAAAATGAAAATTAAACTTGCAGTGAGCTTTCACTTTATACACAAATATTAAATTTGTGGCAAATATTCAAAAGAATAATTGGATGTATAGCTGAAAAGGTACAAGGAAATTAACACAACACATTGCTGATGGAAAAGTCCTGTTCAACAGTCAAGTAGGGTGGACAAAGGATGAGTGTTCTGGCCCCTATAGCAGAGCCTGGGCAGATAATAAATTTCTTTGATCTTTAGGCTCTCCATCCAACTTCCTGATTACAGTTTAACTTTGTATGACCTACCCCACAAGCAGAGCAAAGAACGGTCGGTCTGCCAGCTCCAGCATTAATGTTCTTTCACTTGGCATATTTCTCATTGTGAATTAGTAAATTGGCACACGTAAAAGCTTGTCTCTGTCAGAAGACTGTTTATAAAAATTCTGCCCCTTGAGAAAGATTTCACATCCACTCTCAGCATTCTGGCAGAGTCAGGATTTCCTGACCTGATGGTGGTCTTTGCTGGCCTTCTCTGGCAATTCCTTAAATCAGAATCAAACTCTCTGGAGGGAGACCCAGGCATCTGTATGTTTCTGAAAACTCCCCAGCGTGACTCTCTTTTGCTGTGCTTAGTTGCTCAGTCGTGTCCAACTCTTTGCGACTCCATGGATTGTAACCCACCAGGTTCTTCTGTCCATGGGGATTCTCCAGGCGAGAATACTGGAGTGGGTTGCCATGCACTCCTCCAGGGAATCTTCCTGACCCAGGGATCAAACCTGTCTCCTACATTGCAGGCAGATTCTTTACTGGCTGAACCATCGAGGAAGTAGCCAGGGTGAAAACCACTGCCTTTCACTATTCTTCCAAAGCAGAACATTGGTTCTACACAATGATTTTATTTAAAACTAATTTTGATGATAAAAAGTTTCAAAAACACCATAAACAAGGAAACCTACTTATATAATATCACAAACAACATCCATCAGAGTTAGATGAATGCATGTCAGGGACAGAGCTCTAGGGAGCAGAGTAAAGGATCATTTATAGGATAAATAAAAAATCTAATTTTAAAAAGTTATGTATAATTCTCTCAATTCATACTAGAAATCTTAAACTGATTTTTCTCTCAGGCTTTCAGTCTCTTCACTTTACTCACTATCAATGACCTAAACCACATATCTCGGTCGCCAATCAATCTTTGCCTTTCATTATCTGTTATTTCAAAGAATAAAGTTTCAGTGATATAAACTTAAAGAGTTATCACTGATTTCTCCCTGTGCCCTATATTTCATATCTAGTCTAGCCATCAAATACCATGACTACTAAAAGTAATCCCCACTTCCTTTTTCTGCATAGCTGAACTTTCTGCATAACTGAATTTTTAAGTTCAGGTCCTAATAACAGTCTACGTAAACTCGTTAAAAGTCTTCCTTCACAGTCATCCCCTGCCTCTCAGCTGATGAAATATCAACTTCACATAGCAGCCAAAGGGACTACTTTATATTTGAACCATGTGTGTGTGCCTGCCTTCTAAGTCACTTCAGTCGTGTCCGACTCTTTAAGATCCTGTGGACTGTAGCCCACCAGGCTCCTCTGTCCATGGGATTCTGCAGGCAACAATACTAGAGTGGGTTGCCATGCCCTCCTCCAGGGGATCCTCCCCATCCAGGTATTGAACCCACATCTGTTATGTCTCTTGCACTGGGAGGTAGGTTCTTTAACACCAGCACCTCCTAGGAACCCCATATTTGAACCATACTAGCACGTGAGTCTGAGTGAAATCCGGGAGTTGGTGATGGACAGGGAGGCCTGGCATGCTGCGATTCATGGGGTCGCAAAGAGTCAGACATGACTGAGTGACTGAACTGAACTGAACTGAGGCCTTTATATTGGAGAAGGAAATGGCAACCCACTCCAGTATTCTTTCCTGGAAAACACCATGGATGGAGGAGCCTGGCAGGCTGCAGTCCATGGGATAACAGTCAGACATGACTGAGCGACTGAGCAGAGGCCTTTATATATGGAGACCCTGGTAGCTCAGACAGTAAAGAATCTGCCTGTAATGCAGGAGACCTGAGTTCGATCCCTAGGTTGGAAAGATCCCCTGGGGCAAGGAATGGCAACCCACTCCAGTACTCTTGCCTGGAAAATCCCAGGACAGAGGAGTCTGGTGGGCTACAGTCCATGGGGTAGCAAAGAGTTGGACACAACTGAGCAATTAACACTTTAAACAACACAAGGGCCCTTATATGAGCTTCGCTGGTAACTCAGAGGTAAAGAATTTGCCTACAATGCAGGAGACTGCAAGAGACGTGGGTTCGATCCCTGGATTGGGATTCAGTATTCTTGCCGGGAAAATCCCATGGACATAGGAGCCTGGCAGGCTTCGGTCCATGGGGTCACAAAGAATTGGACACAACTGAAGCGACTGAGAACACACGCACACAGATCCTTATATATCAAACATCGCAATGCAGGGCCTCTGTACTCTGCAAAAAAATGCACCACTAACCTTACTTTCAAGAATATTACTAAAGCCATTTTACTGGAGTCATCGTTTTCTTTTCTTCCACAGTCTCCCTACAATAAGAATGGTTCAAAACTTTATGTGAATTTTCTTCATCTTTTTTTTTTTAGAACAATTTTTTAAAGAGCAGTTTTTAGGCTCACAGCTAAATTGAGAGGAAGGTACAGAGACAACCCATATACTTCCTGCTCCCACACATGCATCCTTCCCCCATAATCTACATCCATTAGTACACTTGCTGCAGTTTATGAGACTACATCGTTATCACCCAGAGTCTACATTAGGGTTCACTCTTTGTGTTGTACACTCCGTAGGTTTGAACAAACGTACCCCGTATGGAACAACTGACTGGTTCAAGCTTGAGAAAGGAGCACAACAGGGCTGTTTGCTCTCACCCTGTTTTGCAAATGCTAAGCACATCATGAGAAATGAGAAATGCTGGGCTGGATGAGTTACAAGTTGGAATCAAGATAAGCAGGAGAAACATCAACAACCTCAGATAGGCGGATGATACCACCCTAATGGCAGAAAGCAAAGAGAAACTTAAGAGCTTCTTTTAGGAGGAGAGTGAAAGAGCTGGCTTAAAACTAAATATTAGAAAAACCAAGATCATGGCATCTGACCCCATTACTTCCTGGCAAATAGAACAGGAAATGGTGGAAGTAGTAACAGATTTCCTCTTCTTGGGCTCTGAAATCACTGCGGATGGTGACTCCAGCCATGAAATCAGAAGACGATTGCTTCTTGGCAGAAAAGTGATGACAAACCTCGTCAGTGTGTTGAAAAGCAGAGACATTACTCTCCCGACAAAGGTCTGTATAGTCAAAGCTATGGTCTTCCCAGTGGTCACATATGGGTGTGAGAGTTGGACTGTAAAGAAGGCAGAGCGTCAAAGAACTGATGCCTTTGAGCTGTGGTGCTGGAGAAGACTCCAAAGAGTCCCTTGGACAGCAAGGAGATCAAAACAGTCAATCTTAAGGAAGAGCAACCCTGAATACTAGCTGAAAGGACTGATGCTGAAGCTCCAGTATTTTGGTCATATGATGCGAACAGCCAACTTACTAGAAATGTCCCTGATGCTGGGAAAGATTGAGGGTAGAAGAAGAGGGTGTCAGAGGATGAGATGGTTGGATGGCATCACTGATGCAATGGACATGAACTTGGGCAAACTTCAGGAGATGGTGAAGGACAGGGAAGCCTGGCATGCTGTAGTACGTATGGTTGCAAAAAGTCGGACAAGACTGGGCCACTGAATAACAATATCCATCATTATAGTATCATACAGAGTAGTTTATTTTCCCTAAAAATCCTCTGTGCACCACCTACTCATCCCTCCCTCTCCCAATCCCCAGCAATCACTCTTCTTACTGTCCCCATAATTTTGGCCTCTTCTAGAATGTCATACAGTATGTAGCCTTTTCAGACTGGCTTCTTTCACTTAGTAATATGCAATTATGTTTCCTCCATGTCTTTTCATGGTTTGATAGCTCATTTCATTTTAGCACTGGATAATGTTTCATAGTCTGGATGTACCACAGTTTATTTATGCATTTATCTACTCAAGGACATCTTGGATGCTTCTAATTTTCGGCCATTATGACTAAAGCTGCTATAAACATCAGTGAAGCTTATTTTAAACAACAAAGATCCACTGAATACATCTAATGTAAATCTCTTATTTGTTATTATGTTATCAGTTCAGTTCAGTTCAGTCGCTCAGTCGTGTCCAACTCTTTGCGACTCCATGAATCAAAGCACGCCAGGCCTCCCTGTCCATCACCAACTCCTGGAGTTCACTCAAACTCACGTTATACTGTTACTATATTGCATGTTAACGGATATTAATAGATTCTTCAATTTTTGAATGCCTTTGCTAACTAGGTAATTTATGTTCTCTTTGACCAATGAATATATCTCTGAAATCGATGTCAATGAGAACATAAATTATGCTACCAAATTCATTTTATAAAACCCTAGTTAAAAACTTCCTTGACCTTTCATATTTAACCCAAGACCTATCGTTCTTAGTCTTAAATAGGTCCCATACCCATGATTAAGTGAGCTAATATTTTGTAAAGCATTTAGAAGAGTACCCACCAACCCACCCACACGGGAGGCATTACATACACGCTTGCTAAGGAAATAACATTTATTTATTCCACCTTCCTCTAGTGTCTGATCTACTGCGGTAGTAACCTAATGGCACCCTACTCCAGTACTCTCACCTGGGAAATCCCATGGACGGAGGAGCCTGGTAGGCTCCAGCCCATGAGGTCGCTAAGAGTCAGACACGACTGAGTGTGAACTTTCACTTTTCACTTTCATGCATTAGAGAAGGAAATGGCAACCCACTCCAGTGTTCTTGCCTGGAGAATCCCAGGGACGGGGGAGCCTGGCGGGCTGCCGTCTATGGGGTCGCACGGAGTTGGACATGACTGATGCGACTTAGCAGCAGCAGCAGCAGCAGCAGTAACCTAATGCAGCTTCCTATACATGCTGCATCCCTCTCTCATCCCCTTTTTTGTCCCCAACCCATGAAAAATGGAACTCTGATGAAATCACCTGAACCACTGTCACGAAGTCCATCAATGGCTCCCCCTCCATTTTAGGTTTAAGATCAAAATATATGAGAAGGTCTTTAGGATATGTGGTCTGGCCTCTGACAACCTTTCTAGGTCATTCCCATCACTCTCCCCCATCCCTCAGCTCCAGTCAAACTGCTGTATTTCCTCCTACTCCCAGCACATCATATTCCTTCTACCCAGCTACTGCCCCCTGAAACTGTCAACTATTTCTTCCTTCACATTTCACTCAAGTCTCACTGTGTGTGTGTGCTGAGGTGCTCAGTCGTGTCCAAATCTTTGCAACCCGATGGATTGTAGCTCACCAGGCTCCTCTGTCCATGGGATTTCCCAGACAAAAACACTGGAGTCGGTTGCCATGTCCTCTTCCAGAAGATCTTTTTGACCCAGGGGTTAAGCCTGCATCTCTTGCGTCTCTGGTATTGGCAAGCAGATTCTTTACCATAGTGCCATCTGGAAAAAGTCTCACTAGATCAGGGAAATTTTAAAATTGAAATATGAAGGATTAGAAGAAGTTAGTTGGATTAAAACATCTGGGTGTGTATGTATGCCTGTTTGTTTTTTTGTAGGGGGAGTGTCTTAGTGCACCTTAACTTGTCTGTGCCCCTATCTACTCTTTTGTAAAAGCATCAGTTTTTAACAGATAAATGGACAATTAAAATATGGTATATTCATACAATGGGATATTATTCAGCCATGAAAATAATCAAGTACCAATATATCCTACAAATGGATGAACCTTCACTTCAGTTCAGTCGCTCAGTCGTGTCCGACTCTTCGCGACCCCGTGAATCGGAGCACGCCAGGCCTCTCTGTCCATCACTAACTCCCAGAGTGCACCCAAACTCATGTCCATCAAGTTGGGATGCCATCCAGCCATCTCATCCTCTGTCGTCCCCTTCTCCTCCTGCCCTCAATCCCTCCAGCATCAAAGTCTTTTCCAATGAGTCAACTCTTCACATGAGGTGGCCAAAGTATTGGAGTTTCAGCTTCAGCATCAGTCCTTCCAAAGAACACCCAGGACTGATCTCCTTTAGAATGGACTGGTTGGATCTCCTTGCAGTCCAAGGGACTCTCAAGAGTCTTCTCCAACACCACAGTTCAAAGGCATCAATTCTTCGGCGCTCAGCTTTCTTCACAGTCTAACCCTCACATCCATACATGTCCCCTGGAAAAGCCATAGCCTTGACTGGACGGACTTTTGTTGGCAAAGTAATGTCTCTGCTTTTTAATATGCTATCTAGGTTGGTCATAACTTTCCTTGGATGGTCATAATATTTCCAAGGATGAACCTTGGAAATATGGTAAGTGAAAGAAGTCACAAAAGAACATCTATAGCATGATTCCATGTATGTGAAAGGTCCAGAAGAGGCAAATCTGTACAAACAGAAGTCAGAAGACTTTACCAGAAGTTATGAATATGTGGTTTCCTTTTGAGGTGATAAAAATGTTCAACAATTAGAAAGTAATAATTGTTATACATACAATTCTGTGAATACACTAAATACTATGAAATTATATACTTTAAAAGGATGAATTTTATGGTATGTGAATTATATCACAATAAAGCTGCTTTTTTTAAAAAAGCAATAACAGCTTTTCTCAGATTATAAGGATTATAAGAGATTTAAAGTATGTGTATGTTATTGAACACACACACGCATTTACACAATTATACTATGCACTTAACACATACCAGACCCATAAGTACTTCAATAAATGGTACATATTATTTTGAGGAAATAACACAGGTTTTAACTGAAATTAGATGAATGCATAATTGTGCTTTTAGGATTTGATTTTTACTATTTTTGCAATCCAAGAAAAACATCTGGACATTAAAAACACTGCTTATGAATTTTTACATTGTGTAAAAATCCAAGTAAATTATGCAAATCTAATTTTTTAACATACTTTATCTTACTCACATTTTAATTTATAAAACTGTGGTTAAATAAGTCCATTTATTTCTTCTATGTCTGTGATAAAAACTGAATTCTTTGAAATACTGTCACAAAATTATGAAAGTAAATTCTATAAATTAATATATTTACAAGAGGCAGTATATTGATAATAACTGTATCTGTTACCTTACACTGCAGATATATAACTAAACAGATCTTAGTACTAATTCTTGCCTTGTCTTATCAATTTTAGAGAGCTAAGCTAATCTTTAAAATGATAACATCCTCACTACACTGCTGGTTTAACAGAATGTTCCTGATTCAGTTTTTAAAAGAAGTAATGCCTAAAACTGTTGGCACAAAGACAAAATCCTGAATTTAGGCCATATGAATGTCACTTCATTGTTGTTACTGAAAGAAATAAGCTCAACTATAATCAAACTTCAGCAGTACTGCATCAACATTCTGCCAGCTAAGCAGGCCTTGAAACCAGAGGGCCTCTAGCAAATAATATAAAATGTGGCATCGATCATTAATACAAATCATGGCAAATGCATCTACATGAAACATTATTATATTTAATGATAAAGAATTATAATATATATTGCTAATAAGTTATTTTCAATAACAAAAATCAGATCTTTCTCTTTCCTTTTTTCTTTGGAGGATAGGGGCAATATTTGAAATATATATAACTTATTTAACAGAAAAATTACTTTCCATCTCTTTCTTCTCCCTAAAAGCTATTAATAAAGCTAGTTTTTCTCAGCTTTTCCCAAGGAATTTACTGAACAGAATTTAGTCAAACATTATTATCTTTTTTAATCACTGAGGGATCCTTCTATGCATTCCTACTTCAGAAACTGTTCCCCTGAGAGACATCACTAGTATAATAATAATCACATAGTCTAAGAGGGCTCGTATATTTGTCCTCCTACCTTTTTTCCTATTATTAATCCATTCCAACAAAAATGTGTGCAGCTCTAAGCTTTATCTTAATTGCCTACACATTTATCAGAAGTTAAGTAAGCATTAAGTCTACAAAGAAAAACAAAACCACAACCAACCTATGCCCTTCGGGAGCTTATCCTCAAGTAGCAGAGGAAGACATGAACGGTGCGGTTAGTGTAGCGATAACATTGACATTAAAGTGAAGAACAGAACAGACTACACACTTAGTATCTGGCTGACTCAAGAAAGGGTAGGTCTTCAAACACGAGTAAGAATTCACTGTGAAGCAGACAAAGAGGTGAGGGGGTAGGAGGTGCATTCGAGGCAAACGCAGCCGCAAACAGTAAGGCACGGCATGCTCCAGGAACCAGGTGAGTGTGGCAAGAGAGAAGACCAGCAAGATGAGCAGGGCTAGATGACGACAGGCTCCACCACACAGGGGACAGGAAGACTAGGCAGTTAAGGAGGGGAGAGACTCTAGATGCAGACATTTAGAAGGGGCTCCGGGCAGCAATGGGGAGGATGCAGAAAGGATGGAAAAGAAGCTATGGCCATACTCCAGGTGATAAGGCAGAGGCCTGAACTAAGGCAAGTTAAGCGGTGGTGGCAACAGAAGGCAGGAGAGACTAAGGACACTTCAGAAGGTAGAATTCAGAAGGCAAGTCTTGGTGAGTGACTCAAAGGGCTGAGTCAGAAACCTGGTTTCTGGTTTGGGGAGACTGTGGGTGGCTATACTGCCTACCACCATGGGTAGCATCTTATTATTCAAAACTGAATTCCAATAAATGCCTTTTCTGCTAAGTCTTCTCTGCCCTCTGTGGTTCAATATGATTCCTTCCACCCTAGGATTCCCTGTGTCTATAGTGTGTACCAGATATTTGGTTAAGTCATAATGCATACATAACATTTTTAATTTAACTTCCTTACTGTGAACTTTTCATGTATATTTTCTGTCCCTGAGTAAACTATCAATAGAAGTTCCTTATAATCAAATATCACAAGGTTACAGAGCAGTATATACTCAATAAACGCTCGCTGATTCAAGTGTTGTGCTTGTGTGTGCTTGTGCTTAGTTGCTCAGTCGTGTCTGACTCTTTGAGACTTCATGGACTGTAGCCCGCCAGGCTCCTCTGTCCAAGGAATTCTACAGGCAAGAATACTGGAGTGGGTAGCCGTTCCCTTCTCCAGGAGATCTTCCCAACCCAGGGATCGAACCTGGGTCTCCCACACTGCAGGTGGATTCTTTACCATCTGAGCCACCAGGGAAGTCATATTATGAATAGATACTGGGAAGAGATAGATAACCACTGTCCTTTTCTAGGGTCTTAAGACTATCCTCTCTCTCTCTCTTTAAATACAGTAGGGCTAAATGAGGATTAAAATTTTTTAAAAAAAGATATCCACAGATGCTGGTGAAATAAAAATATTCTCCCACTTTCCAGGACTAGGGCAGACATGGTTAGGGCCGTATTGAACAGTGAGAGCTGTCACTTCTTTTCAGTAGTTAGCCACTGTTTTAAAACTATTAAAAAATATCTTTAAGAGATTTGTACCATGAATGCCCAAGGGCAATGGGATGCCCACAAACCGAATCATTTTTTTACTAACAGTGAACAGCAAAGGTTTTACAAACATCTGTTTTGGGTTCACTCTTGGATTCAAGGAATATGACTGCATGAGATTTGGCTGTGGATGGTTATATGGTTCATGTAATGACATGTAGAAATGTTTAAATGGTCACAAAACAAAATAACCACATAGTTCACAAGCATCTAAACAAACTAAGTTTTTATAGGACAAGCTGCTGTGTATAATCTAATATACACTGTTTCTCTATAAGAACCCATTTATAGCTTCATTCTCACTACAAAACTGTCTTACTATTTTTAAAAAAGTACATGGTAGGGACGGGGGAAGAAGGGAGAAGGAGAGGGAAAAATAAAAAAAAATTAACAACCAGAGTCTAGTTTATTTTAGTAAATATGTATTCCATAGTATCTTTTTAAGTAGTAAATTATTTAATTTAAATTAGTCAGTAATTATAATTCTCCAATATTTTAACTATGTGTATTCACTTAGAAGCTTTCCTCATACAAAGATAATTTTCTGCCATCTGTCACAATAATATCTCCATATGGAAGCATTACTTACATATCAAAAATAAAAGAGAAATAAGATATTGTAAATGTAGTATATTTGGCATAATACAAATCTCAAATTATAGTCTATAAAGTTCTATTTTAAGAAGTCCTCCATATCAACATTTGCTCTTTTATATTATTTGATTATAAAACAAAACTATATCAAATATTTTGGTTAGAGAGTTAGCCAGAAAAAATTAAATTTAGTCTCTCATATTTTATTCATTAGCTTGCTTAGACATGGACAGCACAGTTGGGAGTAAGAACAACTGGGTTCTAATTCCAGTTCTTTGCCACCATATGACCTTGGAAAAGTCACAGTTTTTCTATCCTTCAGTTTCCTTTGGGCAAAACAGATATTACAGCAGAATTTCTGCTTGTTTATTACTTTATTAGTCTGGTATCATTTTATTAAGATACTTTTCACAGAAAAAAGAAAGAAAAGAAAAACAGACTATGATAATAAATAATTTTCATAAGTGCTTTGAGATCTTCAGAGACAAGTGCCACTGGAATTTACTGGAAAGACTACACAAAATCAATATTTGCCAAGTCCATATATTAGGAAGGAATGAATAAAATAAGAGCTCAGTGATATTGGTTTTAATGACTTATCTGAACTTTGAAATACAAAAGTATATCATCCTGAATGTTCTTTATCCTAAAATTGAGTACACGTGAAAATTCCTCAGTGTAACTTCAGGACTATGAGAAAGTTGCAGTCATTACATTACACTGTCTGATGCTTTAAGATAGCTAATGCTGCTTCCAATCAACATTTCGTGCAAACATAGCTGTGGAATAGTACTGGTATCCGATAACCCTGCAGACAGAGATTAGAGCCTGTTATCTTTATTCCCCATTTTTGACCAATAGAGAGAAACTTTGCCAGAAGGACACAAATTAATAAGAAAAGCCCAGACTGGTCAGAGAATATTTACTCATTTTACAGCTGCCAGCATGTGCGCACCCAGGTTGCTCTAGCTATCTTACTGATTCTTCATGTTATTTTCAACAGCTTTCATTCAATTTGGATGGGGCTAAAGAATTAGCATGCAAGAAATGGCAATGATCATACCTCAAGCATTTCTCCTGTTTAGTCAAATATACTTACAGCTGCTGCTCCAGGACTTTAACAAGGACTTTATGCTAATTTCAAAAAACACAGAATCCTGTAGACTCAACATTGTGTCCCAACTGGCTGCAGCAGCAGCGGTAGCAGCAGCAATGGATTTGTTGATCTCTCTCTGAGCCGCTGTCCCTTCTGCTTTCACAGGCAGCAGAGTTTTGGCCCACAGAGCCTCAGCTTCATTACCATGCAGTCTCGCAGTGACGCACAACTATAGTGGAAATGCTGCTGAATGCAGATGAACTATTCAGCTGAATAAAGCCTTACAAGTTTATCACAAGTGCCCTGAAGGACACCCTCACCTTTCCTGCTGGAGATACACACGTGGCCAAAATCACCAGCTCTGTTTATTGTCCCCGTTATCAGTTTTGATGAGCTGTGTCTCTGGCTGCTTTCAGTGTAGTCGCTACTGCTAGTAAACAGACAAGGGTGGCGCTCTGCCCTTGGGTGCCAACTTTTCTAGCTCAGAGCCTCAGAAGTCAGAAACAAATTTGGATCCAACATTAAGATCTTTAAGTCTCTTCCTATAACAGCTGACCCTCTCTGCTGCCAAAAAAGCATCGGAGGTGTTTATTCCACTTCAGTCAGTTTCTCTAGGTGATTTTCATAGTCAGTTCTCTCCACCCCTCTACACACCCAGGCAGTAAGCAGTGACTTTCTCAGCGGGCTTATGATGATGCAGAGTCCACTGCCTCACTTAACCCGCCAGAGAGAACGCTGGCTAATGGAATCAAAGGATGATGTAATGAACACCGTGGCTGAGCTTCCATCAGCCTCTAAAACTGCTCAGCTCAGGACAAAGTTTCCTCTGCTACAGGCAACTTATTCAAAAGAGAGAACTCTATTAGAATAATGGGATTATTTTAAAACATAGGGTCTTCTATTCTTAAAACAGGACATAATTCCTCTCAAACTCTTATAGTCAGAATACCAGTAAATAGTGAGAAATCCTCTGGCCAAACAAAACACACGTTTTAAAAACTTCATTCTATAGAAGCTATTTTTAAATGGAAAGCTAACACTATTGAAAGTCTGACTGCTCTTCAAAATAGTAGAAATATTCTAAAATCAAACCTGACAAATAATATTTGGTGTTAATATCATAGGAAAAATGTCTTGACCTCACAATTTACCATTACTCCGAAGATCAGTATTGGGGGGAATGGAGGAAGGTGGTATTTTTCCATCTGTGGCAATACATTTGTACTCATCCATCTATATACTTCTGTATCCTTTAAATACCACAAGGAATAAGTAAATTTCATGATCAAAGTCATAACTGAATGGATTAATTCATAGCCAAAAGGCTAGGCACTATATTAAAAGCTAAAAGAATATTCTTCTATGCATAATACATTAAGGGGAAAAGATAGTCATATTCATTAAGACACATTCAGTGGTAATAGTATTACTGAGAGCATCATTTAAAGCTTATTCCTTCAGAGTAGTCCAGGAACTCTGGAATAAGTCTGCAGCCATTCCTACCCCTGACAGATCTAAAATTGAAATCCAAACCAAGGCTACAAAGGATAACCACACAGAACTCCAATACCACAATACTGTTGTTTCAGCACATCTTCTTGATCAGACACATCTCAGGATCAGGGAAGAACAAGGTTTCTCCTGGCCTAACGGAGCACAAGTGCCTCAAGGAGTTGCATGAACAAAGGGTACTCCATAGTCCAAAAACACTGCCTACAACATCCATTCTTGAACATTAACAATGTATGTCAACCAACAAAAGGCTCTCGGTTATACACAAACTGGTTCAATTTTTCCCTTTAATTAAATATTCCCCAAAGTGATTTGACAATATAATCCTTTTTTCATCAAATGGCTGTATTTGATGAAAAAAGGATTAACTCTATTAACATAGAGTCAGGGAATAAGCTGATCTAGACCCAGACAACGGAGAAGGTGATGGCACCCCACTCTAGTACTCTTGCCTGGAAAATCCCACGGATGGAGGAGCCTGATGGGCTGCAGTCCATGTGGTCACGAAGAGTCTGACACGACTGAGCAACTTCACTTTCACTTTTCACTTTCGTCCATTGGAGAAGGAAATGGCAACCCATGCCAGTGTTCTTGCCTGGAGAATCCCAGGGACGGGGGAGCCTGGTGGGCTGCCGTCTATGGGGTCGCACAGAGTCGGACACGACTGAAGTGACTCAGCAGCAGCAGCAGCAGACCCAAACAAACTACACCAGTCAATGTCAAGACACAGAACTGAAGCATGTCAGCAAGCAGATAAGTCAGAAGGCGTACACACAGATATTTTATCATAGTTTTTCTACCACTACTGAGCTAAGCCTGTTAGTCTTACACAAAACTTAAAAGCTACTTAATATTATTTGTTCCACCAAAGTAATCAGAGCTTATTCTTAGTAAACCTTTGTAAACTATAAACTTTTATAAACTATAACTGTCACATAGAATGTCCAAATAAGATAATTTTTTTAGGGGCTAGAGCTCCAAAGAATTGATGCTTTTGCACTGTGGTGTTGGAGAAGACTCTTGAGAGTCCCTTGGACTGCAAGGAGATCCAACCACTCCATTCCGAAGGAGATCAGTCCTGGGTGTTCTTTGGAAGGAATGATGCTAAAGCTGAAACTCCAGTACTTTGGCCACCTCATGTGAAGAGTTGACTCATTGGAAAAGACTCTGATGCTGGGAGGGATTGGGGGCAGGAGGAGAAGGGGACGACAGAGGATGAGATGGCTGGATGGCATCACTGACTCGATGGACGTGAGTTTGAGTGAACTCCGGGAGTTGGAGATGGACAGGGAGGCCTGGCGTGCTGCAGTTTGTGGGGTCGCAAAGAGTTGGACACCACTGAGCAACTGAACTGAACTGAGGGGTTAAATAATAGGTGATTTTTTTCACAATCTTAAAAAAAGAGGATTTTCTTCTGCTTAAGTTTCACATACATGGATCTAAAAGAATAAATCAGAACCTAAAGTGTCTCTTATATCTAATCAATTACTATGTGCATACAGCCAAAGGAAATCAACAGCTTCTTTGAGACAGAGCTACATAATTTAGGGCTTATTTTAGAAGTTCCATTTACACCAGGTCTTCCTTGTAACAGAAGGTGAATGAAAATGACACTTCCATTCATATGGAGAGTAATTCAACAAACCCATGTGAGCAG
The DNA here is from genome assembly GCF_055505025.1 of Bos grunniens. NCBI lineage: Eukaryota > Metazoa > Chordata > Mammalia > Artiodactyla > Bovidae > Bos > Bos grunniens. The sequence goes on along the minus strand of NC_141170.1, from coordinate 51,114,576 downwards.
AGCCTGGGTTCTTAGCATTATACTGAAATGCAAAAAACAAAATAAGTAGCATTATTATTCCAACTATTATTCCCAACTTTAACAAACAGTAATGGACTAAGTATTTCCTTTCTAACCCTTGCCAAATGTTCATCACCCATATCACTGAGAACTACATACGCACTCAACAATTCTTCCAGGAGACCGGGCCAGAGTAGTACTATATTCCAAATGCTTCTCAATCTCTCAATTACTAACCAAACTTTTATATTACACAAATAATAACAGTCCTATCATCTTCAAGTAATTTCTCTATCTTCAACCTATCAATCAATCACATAGCTTAGAGCTTATTGCAAGCTCAACAAAGTGAAGTAAAAATTGCTCAGTCGTGTTGACTCTCTGTGACCCCATGGACTGTACTGTCCATGGAATTCTCCAGGCCAGAATACTGGAGTGGGTAGCCCTTCCCTTCTCCAGGGGATCTTCCCAACCCAGGGTTCGAACCCAGGTCTCCCGCACTGCAGGCAGATTCTTTACCAGCTGAGCCACAAGGGAAGCCTAAGAATACTGCAGTGGGTAGCCTATCCCTTTCTCCAGCGGATCTTCCAACCAGGAATCAAACTGGGGTCGCCTACATTGCAGGTGGATTCTTTACCAGCTGAGCTTAACCTATCAATTAATCACATAGCCTAGAGTTTATTGCAAGCTTGACAAAAGACTAGTCAAAATGTCAGTCAGTTTTCCATTTTATTCATTCCATAAATTCAGAATTCTCCAAGTTGTATCATTCATACATATTTTCTAGTCTAATCACCATAAAAAGATAGCTGCACAAATCATTTCTTGATGGCATATTCTTGGCAAAGCAGAAAAATTTATTTTGGATCATTTCCTTCAACAAACCTCTCCACCCTTTAGACTGTAATATTAAAGAATGTTTTTAAAATTTATAACATTTTTTAAAAATTCACAATTTCAATATTATCAGCCTTTGCTGAGGTCCTCTTGGCATGGGCCAGATACTGTAAAGCACAGGGAACAGAAGAAGGCTATGCCAGTCTTCTTGCCCCCAAGGAATCAGAAAGTAGATGTTCTTTCTTTTAATCAATTTCCATTTGATTCTATGTCCTTTTCACTGACATTTTAAGGATTCATGGAATCGGTTACTTGCTTTACATTTCTAAGTAGAAGGCAGATAACAGTACATCCTAATAAACTGAGTGTGTATATCAGGAAAAATTCTCAGTAAATCCTACAAAAATATTCCCATTTAGATATAGTATCCAAACAAATGTTCTTTAATAAACAATGAAGTTTGGACTTAACTGACTATATCATACAATACAATCCAAGAAAATTTAATGTTCTACCAACCCAAAAGGAAATAAAAGTCTTCAATTATTAACAATTCTTAGGAACAGTACAAATATAATGGATTATGCCTTATATTACTACTACTACTAAGTCGCTTCAGTCGTGTCTGACTCTGTGCGACCCCACAGACGGCAGCCCATCAGGCTCCACCATCCCTGGGATTCTCCAGGCAAGAACACTGGAGTGGGTTGCCATTTCCTCCTCCAATCCATGAAAGTGAAAAGTGAAAGTGAAGTCGCTCAGTTGTGTCTGACCCTTAGCGACCCCATGGACTGCAGCCCACCAGGCTCCTCCGTCCATGGGATTTTCCAGGCAAGAGTACTGGAGTGGGGTGCCATTGCCTTCTCCGTGACTTATATTAACACCTTTTAAAATATCTCAGAAATTATTAAACCGGTATCCAAATAATCATAATATGGAAAAAACAGAAACTTGACAAGTTTTTCTACAAAAAACGTTAAATATCCTATCACTCCCAGAGCCTTTCACAGTCCCTACAGATTTTAGCCTCTTTGGAAAGTCCTCATCATTTCTGGAGTTTAGAAAAGAGATTGAAAAGTTTTCGGTATGGAAGGAAAGATGCTCTTGGGTCTATGAGATAATTAACATCACACATGAAATATAAAAAAGAAAAATCAAAAAGGCTGTAGAAATCACTTCCTATTTTGCTTTATAATACAACAAAAAATTAACAATAATTATCTATAACAGTAGTTAACATTTACTTTTTAGTACACTTAATTCTACTTTCTCTATTTCCCAAATTGTCTACCATGAATTGGATTTAACATTTTAAAAATTCCTTTCCTTGGAGAAATCACTGATTCGAGGGCTAGAGCATAGAACACACAAGATAAGCCTGGAACATCTTGTAAGGGCAGGAAGTGGGAAAGGGCTCAAAAGACAAAATAATGTGGGTATGTCAAAGAAAAATGGGAGCCAAGTGATAGAGCTGCCAACAGTCAAAGCTAACACCTGGAGCAACAAAATAAACAATGTAGTATGGAATACTACAAAACCCAAAGTACAAAATAAATATGCATTGAGGCTGTACTTATATAAATAAATGATTAGGTAAATAAAGGAGAAGAGACAAATCTCATATTGTACACACAGAAGTGTTAACTTACTAGGCTTGACTGATATTCTTTGAAAGGTCTGCTTTGATTGGCCCCTGGCTGGCATCAAGGAACTTAAATTTTAAGAGGGGCCCACCATTCCCAGAACTGAAAAGAGCTGCTCAATTATGCATAAATTTTTGGTACAAACAATATAGTTTATGCTGAACAACTGCTTTCCTTCAGCAAGTCCAAAACGGGGTATGTGCCATGTCAGCAGCCCCAATAAAAATCCTGTAATCTGAGTCTATAATGAGCTTCTTTTCTATGAGGAGAAAAAGAAAGATAAAGAAAAAAAAAAAAGACTCAAATGGAACACAGATAAAACAAACAATATCTAAAAAATACATTTAATGGCTGGCACCAGGAGAAGATTAGAGTTTGTGAAAGAAAAGATCAGTAAGTATGGAGAAATGGGAACATTAACTCTACAAAGTGAAGTCTAAATGATAAAACAAGGGGAGGAAATGCACAAAGCCTCAGTGACCTTTGGAGCAATATCAGGTAGTCTAATACATGTTGGAATATGCCAACCACATCATAAGCTAACTGCTGGAAACCAACGACAAAAGAGGAAAATCTCAAGAGCAGTTGAAGAAAATGATAAATTACATACAGTGGAACAAAGATAAAAATGAACACATGTTTCATCTGAAACTATACAAAGCAGAAGTTGGAATGCATGCTATCACTGAAAAGCTTAAAACTGATGACTTATAATTCTATTATCTGGTGAAAATATCTTGCAAAGATCAAGCAAAAACTTTTCTGAGACAGACAAAAACTGAAAGAATTTGTCACCAGTATATCTACATACAAAAAAACGTTAAAGAAAGTTCTTTAGGCAGAAGAAAAAATTATACTGGATGAAAACCTGTATAACCTGTATAACCTAAACAATATCATCGAAAACAAGTGATGGAAAGTGTCAGAAATGGTACACTGGCAGGAAGGAGAAGAACTTTTGCTTCTTGTTTTAAATTTTCTTTATGTTAATTGATGAAAGTGGTTAACAATCTACAACAAAATCAGGTTTATACTGTGTGTAAAAATAAAACATTTGACTACAATAGTACAAAGGATGAAGAGGAGAAACAAGTATAAAGTTTTAAGATGCTACATTCTACATAAAATGTGCTATCATTTGAAAGTAGACTACAATAAGGTAAAATTCATTTTTTAAACCCTAGATTTAAAACCCCTAATTTTATTTAAAAATTTTTAAATAATAAGCCAACAGTAGAATAAATTAGAATACTAAAAAGCAAAGGAGGAGGGGAAAACAGATGGGACAAACAGGAAACAACCACAAGATAGATTTAAACCCAACCATGTCCCTAATTAAATATAAACGGTCTAACCACTGTGTGAAAGCATCATGCCAGGTACAAAAAGGATAATTTAGTGAATAAAACAAAGCTTGAGCCCTTGGGAAGGTTGGGATCCAATGGTGGTGATAAACAGCACGTGGTATGTGGGTGTCCGTCCCTACATGCTGTGTGCTTAGTCGCTCAGTTGTCTCCAACTCTGTGACTCAATAGACTGTAGCCGGCCAGTCTCCTCTATCCATGGGATTCTCCAGGCAAGAATACTGGAGTGGGTTGCCATGCCCTCCTCCAGTGGATCTTCCCAACCCAGGGATCAAACCCAGGTCTCCCACATTGCAGGACTGGATTTTTTATCATCTGGGCCACCAGGGAAGTCCATGTCCCTACATACATACATCCAGATATAAAATAACCAGTTGTGATTAAGTGCTGTGATGGTAATAAAGGAGGTATAGTGACAGAGAAAATCAGAGAAGGCCTAGATAAGATAGAGTGATCAGGGAGATGGCCACTAACAGGGAACAATATCAAATATGAAATCTGTTCAGCAGTGGACCTTCTTCTGAAGAATGAATTTTATGGTTAATCCCCAAAAGGAAATCAGACTGAAATCAAAGTAACTCTGGCTGACCAGGGTTAGAGTATCAGAGCCCTCGCCACTTGCCTGAGGAGATTCTCAAAGAATCCCTGAATGACTAATAGGCCCCCACAAAATACTGAGGTCTATAACTGGATGCCGTAGAAGAGCTCTGATCAAGAACAAGGTCAGACAGACCAACCTGATTAGTGAAGGGGAGAACGGACTTGAGGAGAACACAGTGAAAGCTGATGGGCTGTCTAAATTGCTTAGGTAAGGGGTAAGGACTAAAAAGATAACTAGTATACATATTTAGTGGCTTCCCAAGTGGTGTTAGTGGTGAAGAATCTGCTGCCAAAGCAGGAGACACAAGAGATGCAAGTTCGATCCCTGGGTGGGAAAGATCCCCTGGAGAAGGAAATGGCAACTCACTCTAGTATTCTTGCCTGGAAGATTCCATGGACACAGGAGCCTGGCAGGCTAGTCCATGGGGCCGCAAAGAATTAGACCCAAATGAGCACACACATACTTAGAATAACTCAGAAAAGGGCAATAAAAATGGGACTAGGAAGACAGATTCCATTTTTTCTGAATAGGTACTTCTTGATGGACCTGGTGACTGTTAGCATAGGGAAAAAAAGAGGCAAACCTAAATAGTAAAAAAAAAAAAGTGACCCCTACACTTAGGTGACTGGGTGGACAGTGGTAGTAAACATGGACCGGCAAGGGGTGGTTTGCAAGGGGTAACAAGGAGAGTTTGGGCAACATAAATCTCAAGTCTAAAAGAGGCATCAAGGCTAGAAGCAAGAGAAGAACAAAGACGGAAGTATACGGACAGCCACTCTCACAAGTTCTCCAGCTTCTCCATTTGTGAAGGGCGTAAACAGAGTTCACTATCTCCAAGTACATGCTAGCCAATACTAACCACAAATTAACAAATTCAGCTGAAACCAAGAAAAATAAAAACAAGCAGGAGACAATAATTTAAAAATGAAATAAACAAAGGAGTAATGATGGGACTCTTCCCCTGAAATATGAGGACCAGAATTCCATCTAGATTTCTGGAGAGAAAGGATTCAAGTCGTGACCAAATAAACTACTTATTTTAGAAGTATAAATCAAGTTTCTGAATTAATGGTCATACAACAGAGTCTCTAACAAAAATAAGCTTCAGACAATGTCACAGATTAGATCAATGCATTAGTGTATTCACAAGTTAGCAGCATAAAAGCAATAAAGAAGTTTTTTAACTAAGCTCAATAACTTGGAGAGTGGTTATCTATACATCAATATATTATTCAAGAATGCCATAAGGTATAATTACTGTTACCTTCCTGACACAGGGCATTGATTAATAGCCCAATTTATTCCTAGCCTTGAAGTTCTTTTTATATATTTCACACGTTAAAACAAAAAAATTGCTTCCTCTGCTTAAAATGAAGTAGTCCAGACCCTGTAATCATACTTTTCTTCTCTGCCCTCAAAAACCATACCAATTTGCTATCATTTGGCCCAGTGCTAAGACATTATTATTTCTTGAATTAAAACAAAAATCTATTTTTGAATATTTAAAACTGATTCCTGAGTTCCTTAAGAACTCTAGACACTAGAAATTAAATGTAATTGCCTGAAATTGTTTTTGGAAAATACAGGTGAAAAAAATCCAGATACAAATTTTCTAGTCAAAAGGTTATTGGATTTATATTTTTTACAACATGCACAATGTATATTCATTGCCCCCAAAGAAACTGGAATTCTTAATACTAAGATACTTTCATTGTCAGTACAGGATATACAGATGTACTGAGAAGAAAAAAGAGGATATGCATTATAACTGGTCAATCCTACTGGGAAAAATCACTGCACATGGTGATTGCAGCCATGAAATTAAAAGACGCTTACTCCTTGGAAGGAAAGTTATGACCAACCTAGACAGCTTATTAAAGAGCAGAGACATTACTTTGCCAACAAAGGTCCGTCTAGTTAAGGCTATGGTTTTTCCAGCGGCCATGTATGTATGTGAAAGTTGGACTGTGAAGAAAGCTGAGTGCCGAAGAATTGATGTTTTTGAACTGTGGTGTTGGAGAAGACTCTTGAGAGTGCCTTGGACTGCAAGGAGATCCAACCACTCCATTCCGAAGGAGATCAGTCCTGGGTGTTCATTGGAAGGACTGATGCTGAAGCTGAAACTCCAGTACTTTGGCCACCTCATGCGAAGAGTTGACTCATTGGAAAAGACTTGGATGCTGGGAGGGATTGGGGGCAGGAGAAGGGGACGACAGAGGATGAAATGGCTGGATGGCATCACCGACTCGATGGACATGAGTTTGAGTGAAGTCCAGGAGTTGGTGATGGACAGGGAGGCCTGGCGTGCTGCGATTCATGGGGTTGCAAAGAGTCAGACACGACTGAAAAACTGAACTGAACTTAACTGACTGGGAAAAACAGGTAAAATTCTATGGACCATAATTGAAGGTGAATTTAAAATGTATTGCCCAAAGAAGAACTTTTTTGAATGTGAAAATGGGCACTAGCTAGTAACAACATGTCAGAACAGAGATGTAAACCATTAACTGGCCAAGGTCAATGGAGACCAATGGTCACGTTCTCCATGAAGCACCATCACAAAGCAAAGGCTCATGACTTCCTGCCAACACTTGTCTTTCTGAATTTTTCTCACATTGTCAGTAGCACAATAAGTTTTCAATGAACTAGAAGTTTTTATTGTTAGGGCCACTTTTTAATACCATTCTTACTTTTAAAACAAAAGGGTGAGTTGGCAAGGCTGTAATAAAGAATACGAAAGGAAAGGAAGTACCAAACTGCAGAAGCAACCAAATGTAAAGACAAAAATTACACTTAGGAAGTAGAGTACCAGCAGTTTTAGGAAGATGAAGAGATCGTTTATTGTAATTAAATGGGAAAGCCTAAAACCCAGGAAATGTTTATGAATGATCAATCTTAATCACAATGTATTATATTATATTAAAAACTAATTTGGAAGAACCTACCTTCCTAACATTAATATTCTTTAAAACCTCATTCTAAACCTTGTAAATCAGAACCCACTTCTTTATAAGATTCCCTAGGTCATTCTTACGGAGAAGGCAATGGCACCCCACTCCAGTACTCTTGCCTGGAAAATCCCATGGATGGAGGAGCCTGGTAGGCTGCAGTCCATGGGGTCGTTAAGAGTCAGACGTGACTGAGTGACTTCACTTTTACTTTTCACTTTCATGCATTGGAGAAGGAAATAGCAACCACTCCAGTGTTCTTGCTTGGAGAATCCAAGGGACAGGGGAGCCTGGTGCGCTGCTGTCTATGGGGTCGCACAGAGTCGGACACGACTGAAGCGACTTAGCAGCAGCAGCAGCAGGTCATTCTTAAGCACAGTAAAGCTTAAGAAGAGCTAATTTTAAGATATATTTATATAAAATATAAGATATACTGATATAAAATTATCTTGCTTGTGTCATTTTTAGCACATCTTATTTAAAAATAATAACAAATATTTATTTAGAAATAGAGATTAACAAAATTCAGAGCCCTAAGATATAATAAATTTTCTGCATTCCTTATAAAGAACTTTTTAGAGTTTTTTTAAAAGTTTCTAGAAATATATGCCAGTTTATACTTCTTGAGAACAGCATAAGAGATCTTATCGGATGGCTTACCTAACCTTAAATAACCACTCTTTAGAAACAGAAAATTCTGCCAAAAATGTATGTGTGCGTGCTCAGTCATGTCCAGCCCTTTGCAGCCCCATGGACTGTAGCCTGCCAGGCTGCTCTGCTCATGGAATTTTCCAGGCACAAATACTGGAGTGAGTTGCCATTTCCTACCCCAGGGATCTTCCTGACCTAGGGACTGAATCCATGTTTCTTGCATCTCCTGCACTGGCAGGCAGATTCTTTACCACTAGCACCATGTGGGAAGCATCAAAAGTTTAAATAAAAGTAGACTTTAAAATTCAGTTAATGTGCCAATAATTTACATCTATAATATCTAAAATTATTTTATATTATTACTTAACAGTTTGAATAAATCAACGATAGAATGTTTACTTTGCTGATACGGCGTTTGGAAAAACAATTCTCAAAGGCGGACTGATCCCCATCTTGATCACCATCTGTCTATAAAGAATCCTTGTGTTTCTAAAAAAAGAAATATGCAATGAATTACCTTTAGAGTTAATTTATTCTATTTTAAAAATGACTAGGTTTAAAAAACTTTATGGCTAAAGTAAGGCAAGGTGCATATTCTATCTACATATGTAGCAGGATGGGATGCTAAAGGTGGCTGGAAAGTACAGGGATAGCCTAGTAGACAATGAGTTCCATTATGGAAAGGTCCATAAAACAAGATTATTGATAAAAAGCAACTATTTTAGAACTCCACATCAGGGTATTAAGGGCATACAGGAAATCTGTTAAGCCAACAATTGTTATCTTTAAAGAATGAACCATATGGCCTTCCACAAATAGAGACTCACAGATTTTTTTTTTAACTGAAGAATCTTTAGAGATCATGAAACATAGTCCCTCAAATCTTAGATGAGACAACTGAAGCCCAGGGAGGATAAATGATATAATTGGATCCAAATCAAATTAATGAATATTTAATGAATACCTACTGTGGATAACACACTATTCCAAGAGTTACAGAAACTAAGTTTAACAGTGGAGCCCTTCTTCAAGCGGTCCATTCTCTACTTCCCAGGTAAATCACCTGTATGTAGCTCTCTGATGTTAGCAATATCCTTTTCCATATTCTAGCTTAGAGCTGGAACACTTAGGTCCCTAGACCAAATCTGGTTCATCGCTTGATTTGTAAAGAAAGCTGTACTGAAACACAGCCACACACATTCTTTCACATTTCATCCAGGCTTCTTTTTTTCTACAGAGTCAAAGCTAAACAGTTATGACAGAGACTTATGGCCCCCAGATCCTAAAATATTTACTACCTGGCCCTTCCCAGAAAAGGCTTGCCAATCTCTATTCTAGATCACTTTTTGCTTTGATTTGAAGGGTGTTTTTTCCCCCACCTTTTTTCCTTTTCAAACTAATGGAAGGCTGGTTTTGCCTCAGGAACCACTGCCCACTGAGCAATGTGCTAGATGGTTTTGAAGGAAAAAGTCAGTGAGCTAAATATGGCAACTGACAGCAGCTCTCCATAACAAGTGAAAACTTGCTCTGGCACATAAAGGAGAAGAATCAAAGGACAGAAGACTCTTAACTTTCAACAAACATTTAATAAGTGCTTACTAAGTGCCTTCCATGGGGCTAAGCTCTGGGGCTACCCACATAGATAAGACCAACTTAGTTCTCAAAGAATTCACTACCTAGAAAAAGAAGCAACACTTTTATATTAAATGGAATAACAGAAGTTAGTGGACAAAGACAGAGAATAGTTAACTGAAGTTAGGGGTGACAGAAACTAGTTAACCCCAAGGACAATCACACAGAGACTTCTATTCCCCCTACCGAGTTCCAGCTGCAGGAAGTAAGCATGATTAGAAGCTTATATCTACGGATTGTTGCCTCAACCCAAAGGCCACAACGTATAGGTGGGTAGAGTTAACCCTTGGACTGGATGTTGCTTCCTGATTCCCTTTATAGCACACTTTATTTTTGTTTAAACTTTCTAGTATAATTCTTTTAGTTACATTTTAAATTTACACTCAGCTTTAGTCATCTTAACCTACTCTGCTGTGCATGTTTTAACCTCTATATTCTTTTTTGAGAATCTTCCAATATAGACATTATTTTTTATCAGTTTTTCACCTTTTTATGCATTATTTCTAATATTTGTTTATATTTTTCTCATCCCCTTTTGTTTCAACTATTTTATCTTAGACATGCTATCTCCTGCCTTTTGTTTCTCTAACTGAGAATAAGCAGGAGTGATGATCAAAATAGCCACCAGGAAAGTATGGTAACTGAACAATGTAACCAGCCCAGCCTCAGAGTGGAGGCGGGTCCAGGGAACCCTGGTGTGGCGAAGACTCACCAATTAGTTGACAAAACCTGAGGTGGTCAAGGTCTTCCCTTACAGCTCAGTTGGTAAAGAATCCACCTGCAATGCAGGAGATCCCAGTTCGATTCCTAGGTCGGGAAGATCCATGGGAGAAGGGATAGGCTACCCACTCCAGTATTCCTGGGCTTCCCTTGTGGCTCAGCTGGTAAAGAATCTGTCTGCAATGCGGGAGACCTGGGTTCAGTTCCTGGGTTGGGAAGATCCCCTGCAGAAGAGAAAGGCTAAGAGGGTCCTGGGGTAGGGCAGGAGGGCTGAAACTGCAGGAACACTTGGGGAAGGGATGTGGCTATAGCTGAATATCAACTGATAGCAGAAATTGTAGTATTTTAACAACCGGTATCACCACACCAGGGTTGATACTAGATCAACATCAGTTCTGTGATTAGGAAAACAGCAGAGTAAGTGGGATAGAGAAGAAATCATTCCAGGCCTCTTAAAAATGGAGACAGGTACATCTCTATTTCAGTTAAGTTTCTTGCAAGTCCTTTCTAAAAGGACATTACAGGCAGACTTCTAAAAGTCTTTCTAAAAGCCAAAGAAGTAAAGACCCTGCCCCTAATTCTAGCCACATTTAACTGCCCCGATTTTCAAAAATATACATCCATGTAATTTGAGGAGACAGTTCAAAGTGACCCTTCTTAAAAAGTCTTAGGTGAACTTTAAAACCAGCCAAGAGAAACTACTGAAGTAATACTGTTACACCAACTTCTAAAAACCTTCATATCTGAATCACAAGACCATTTGGCCGTAGCTATTTGGAAGAGCACACATTATAGACAAAGAAGGAAAGCACAGGAGAAGGTGTTGCAACCCAAGCTCCCATGATCTGTCAGGAAGCTATAAATCACATGCTAAAATGGTTCAGAATTATGCACAATGAAAGACCTAGATCCAAATTCCTAGAATGTTTTTTATGATGGAATGCTCCAAAGATAAATTCTAGCTAAACTGATTCATCTACCTCCAAGTCAAAAATTCAAAATTCTCTGTAAACAATAATAGCCACCATGTATGGAACTGTGTATCAATTTCATTGCCATTTTTGGTAATCTTAAAACAATGCTACATAGAAAATATCATTCAAATTGCCAGGTGAAGTCAACTGGCCTAGAGAGATTAAGTAGCCTGTTCAAGGACACATAGCCAGTCACAGTAGAGCTCAGCTCAGGTTGGATCAAAGCCCCAACTCGACTCTGTTCTCAATACTTCACTGCCTCTCTCCTCTCACACTTGGAGGTCTTTCCAATATCACTTCTCTATCATGAGAAATCTCATAGACTCAGAGAAGGCGTGAAAGTAACCACCCACAAGGCTTCTCCTACAACCTTCAGTAAGTACTGCCTGAAAAGTAACCAAAGGCCCACTTAAGGAAGCAGTCCTACTTGATTTCAGGACAAGACCCTGACACTGGGGAAGGCTGAGGGCAGGAGGAGAAGAGGGGGACAGAAGATGAATTGTTTGGAAGGAATCATTGACTCAATGAACATGAGTTTGAGCAAGCTCAGGGAAATGGTGGACAGGGAAGCCTGGTGTGCTGCAGTCCGCGGGGTCACAAAGAGTTGTGCATGGCTTAGTTACTGAAAAATAACAACAATGAAAAGCTCAGGACTTCCAAAACGTATTTGCGCATAAAAAAGAATTCTTGAACTCCTTCATACACTTACACATGAAAACAAGCTATCACTTGGGTCAAATCAGAAATTCTAAAGCAGACTGAAAAAGACCTGGAGCTCAAGTTCTTCCATGATACTACTGTGCCCACCAATCTTTAATGACATCTGAATTTCAAAGGATTCTCCATCTCTTTTGGTCTGTTAGCATTTGAAATGGCAAAAGAAAAACTTCACCTCGATTTTTTCACAAGACTTTCTCTAAATTCCCTATTAATAGTCTAGTCTTTGATGAACACTTAGAACACTCTTTACTCATTTCATTCCCATCTTAAAACAAACTGGTCTGCCATGGTATTCCTCTACCCAATATAGGGTGTATCAAACAAAAGCAAGTTATTCGAGTGACATAAAATCTAACCACTGAGAGCAACGGTTCGACACAAACAAAACTAAAAAGATCACTTATTAAGAAAATCCAGTTGGTAATAGTTAGCATCCCCCATTCTTCACTAGTCACTTCTTCACTAGTCAGTTCAGTTGCTCAGTCACGTCTGACTCTTTGCAAACCCATGGACTGCAGCACGCCAGGTTATCCATCCCTGTCCATCACCAACTCCCAGAGTTCATTCAAACTCATGTCCATTGAGTCAGTGATGCCATCCAACCATCTCATCCTCTGTTATCCCCTTCTCCTCCTGCCCCCAATCCCTTCCAGCATAAGGGTCTTTTCAAATGAGTCAGTTCTTCATATCAGGTGGCCAAAGTATTGGAGTTTCACCTTTAGCAACAGTCCTGCCAATGAATACTCAGGACTGATTTCCTTTAGGATGGACTAGTTGGATCTCCTTGCAGTTCAAGGGACTCTCAAGAGTCTTCTCCAACACCACAGTTCAAAAGCATCAATTTTTTGGCGCTCAGCTTTCTTTATAGTCCAACTCTCACATCCATACATGACCACTGGAAAAACCATAGCCTTGACTAGACGGACCTTTGCTGGCAAAGCAATGTCTCTGCTCTTTAATAAGCTGTCTAGGTTGGTCATAACTTTTGGAGCCCCCCAAAATAAAGTCTCTCACTGTTTGCATTGTTTCCCCATTTATTTGCCATGAAGTGATGGGACCAGATGCTATTATCTTAAAGTTTTCTGAATGTTGACTTTTAAGCCAACTTTTTTCAACTCTCCTCTTTCACTTTCATCAAGAGGCTCTTTAGTTCTTCACTTTCTGCCATAAGGGTGTTGTCATCTGCATATCTGAGGTTATTGATATTTCTCCCAGCAATCTTGATTCCAGCTTGTGCTTTATCCAGTCCAGCATTTCTCATGATGTATTCTGCATATAAGTTAAATAAGCAGGGTGAAAATATACAGCTTTGACGTACTCCTTTCCTGATCTGGAACCAGTCTGTTGTTCTATGTCCGGCTCTAACTGTTGCTTATTTACCTGCATACAGATTTCTCAGGAGGAAGGTCAGGTGGTCTGGAATCCACATTGCTTTAAGAATTTTCCAGAGTTTGTTGTAATCCACACAGTCAAAGACTTTGACATAGTCAATAAAGCAGAAGTAGATGTTTTCCTGGAACTTTCTTGCTTTTTGATGATTCAATGGATGTTGGCAATTTGATCTCTGGTCCCTCTGCCTTTTCTAAATCCAGCTTGAACATCTGGAAGTTCACAAGTCATGTACTGTTGAAGCCCGGCTTGGAGAATTTTGATCTTTACTTTGTTAATGTGTGAGATGAGTGCAATTGTGTGGTAGTGTGAGCATTTTTAGCACTGCCTTTCTATGGGATTGAAATGAAAACTGACCTTTTCCAGTCCTGTGGCCACTGCTGAGTTTTCCAAATTTGCTGGCATATTGAGTGCAGCACTTTCACAGCATCATCTTTCAGGATTTGAAATAGCTCAACTGGAATTCCATCACCTCCACTAGCTTTGTTCATAGTGATGCTTCCTAAGGCCCACTTGACTTCATATTCCAGGATATCTGGCTCTAGGTGAGTGATCATACCATCATAATTATCTGGGTCATGAAGATCTTTTATGTACAGTTCTTCTGTGTATTCTTGCCACCTCTTCTTAATATCTTCTGCTTCTGTTAGGTCCATACCATTTCTGTCCTTTATCAAGCCCATCTTTGCATGAAATTTCCTTGGTATCTCTAATTTTCTTGCAGAGATCTCTAGTCTTTCCCATTCTATTGTTTTCCTCTGTTTCTTTGCATTGATCACTGAGGAAGGCTTTCTTATCTATCCTTGCTATTCTTTGGAATTCTGCATTCAAATGGGTATATCTTTCCTTTTCTCCTTTGCCTTTCACTTCTCTTCTTTTCACAGCTATTTGTAAGGCCTCCTCAGACAACCATTTTGCCTTTTTGCATTTCTTTTTCTTGGGGATGGTCTTGATCACTGTCTCTTGTACAATGTCACAAACCTCCGTCCATAGTTCTTCAGGCATTCTATCAGATCTAATCCCTTGAATCTATTTGTCACTTCCACTGTATAATCTTTAGGGATTTGATTTAGGTCATACCTGAATGGTCTAGTGGTTTTCCCTACTTTCTTCAATTTAAGTCTGAATTTGGCAATAAGGAGTTCATGATATGAGCCACAGTCAGCTCCCAGTCTTGTTTTTGTTGACTGTATAGGGCTTCTCCATCTTTAGCTGAAAAGAATATAATCAATCTGATTTCAGTGTTGACCATCTGGTGATGTCCACGTGTAGAGTCTTCTCCTGTGTTGTTGGAAGAGGGTGTTCGCAACGACCAGTGCGTTCTCTTGGCAAAACTCTGTTAGCCTTTGACCTGCTTCATTCTGTACTTCAAGGTCAATTTGCCCATTACTCCAGGTATTTCTTGGCTTCCTACTTTTGCATTCCAGTCCCCTATAATGAAAAGGACATCTTTTTTGGGTGTTGGTTCTAGAAGGTCTTGTAGGTCTTCATAGAACTGTTCAACTTCTTAAAACTCAACCAAAAAGCATTTGGAATTTTATAACAAGTCCTACATTTTGATTTCTTCCTCCTAGGGAACTATGGTGGACACCTCAAGAGAGATATACCAGCATTCTATTTAAATGTTTATATTCCATGAAGTCATTAACACTTTGTAATGAAATGAAAATGGTATCTTAATGTGAGTCTCAATTGTTTTTGTTAAAGTCATGTGAAACAGCTATATACTTAATCAGCTTACCTAACCAGAGTGTTATAAAAATAATTATCAACTGTTCATTAAAGTGCAACAAAGGATCTGAAAAAGATGCAGACACATCGAAATTACAGTATTTTCCTATTGAAATATCACTCTTAATTAAAATGAAAGCAGCAAAAGAAAAAAGTACGTGTTCCTTAGTGGAACAATCAATCTTGATAGATATACTAGTGTTTTAAAAAACATTTCATACATAAAAATTCAAAAACATCAAACACTGCCATGATGTAGAATAAAAGGACAGTGGCATTACTGTGTCACTTGGTAGCCAAGAAACCTCAAATAATTTGGTTAAGCCTCCCTGAACTAAAATTTTGTGTAACAACATATCTTAAAGGGTTTTCATGAGGACTTAGATAACATCTGCTTGCTGCTGCTAAGTCGCTTCAGTCGTGTCCGACTCTGTGCGACCCCATAGACGGAAGCCCAGCAGGCTGCCCCGTCCCTGGGATTCTCCAGGCAAGAACACTGGAGTGGGTTGCCATTTCCTTCTCCAATGCATGAAAGTGAAAAGTGAAAGTGAAGCCGCTCAGTCTTGTCCGACTCTTCGAGACCGCATGGACTGCAGCCTACCAGGCTCCTCCGTCCATGGGATTTTCCAGGCAAGAGTACTGGAGTGGGTTGCCATTGCCTTCTCCAACATCTGCTTAGTTAACCAATATTTATTGAGCAACTATTATATTCCAAACCCTGAAACACATCAGTAGACAGAGCAAAGTCTATGCTCAACTTATATTTTATTTGAGGGGAAAAAGAGAGAGGTATGCACTAAATGGGTAGACAAATGAGACCATTTAAGTAACTGGTAAATTAAAGCAAGGAAACAAGACCCAGAATAATAAGGTGTTCAAATAATGTTGATACATACTCAGTTCTGCTCAATGTCCCATTATCTCTGTTCTTGGTAAATTATAAAAGTCAGCCATAATATATTTACACTCACTTATTCTTGACTATAAACAGAATGAACAACAACAAAATTAAGGTTGATTCCATCTGAATAAAAATAACCCAACCCTGGAGATACAAGGATTTTGCAGCTGTTACAACAGAAGCCTGTGAAAACACACCGCCTGATTCTTAGGATCTGACTCATAACTATGCCTAACATTCATTCTCCTTCAATGGTCAGTCAACACTAGTATATTCTGAATCAGTGAAGGGCATTTTTTCCCCACCAACTCTTATGCCTGAAGATAAATATTAATATTAATAGAATTGGCATGAATAATATCTATCAGAAAATCAGCCTTTGATTACATAATTAGGACTCTACACAAAAAGTATACAGATATTTGAGGATTTATGAATAAGATTACATAACATGAACACAGGAAAATTGTAATTCCTTTTCCTATTAAGGAAATAGTTTAGTAAATAAATGATTTACTTCTTTACAACAAATTTACAACATTATACAGCCATATAAAGTAGAGTCTCTTTACTGTAAATTCTAACTGTTAGCTAATTATTTAATCAAAAAGCTCCATTACAGTAGGAATCAGGAGGGGAAAAACAAGTTAACCTTTAAGTTAAAAGTTTTAACCTAAACATAAAATCCATGTTTATTCCCTAGCTTTCTGATGTAGTGCCAAGTCCTTGTCTCTTAAGGTGAATTTGCTGATTACTCAACTATTGTCTTTCCCGTCTAGATTCCAGTCCATGTACATCACCTATGATAACCCAGTCTCAATTTCTTCAAAGTGGAGTGGGAAGTTAAAGGGCTCTAAGAGCAAAATCCTTCTTGAACACTTCTCTGACCTATGTGTAATTTAAAACAAATTTTCTTGAGGAATTCACTTCTGTGGAGTATAACAAAAGTATTCAACTTTGTTTATACCAAAATAACTTTCTTTTCAGCCTCAGCTTTTCCTGAGTTATGTGATACCTAATTAAAATACATGATCACAGTTATAAGTATAATTGGCATAAACAAGTTTGGTTGAAAACACAAGTCTTGGTAAGCCCACAACTAAACTTGTTAGGAGCAGAAGTGGTGGCAGGGGATTTAAACGGTGTGCAGTGTACTACCAGCAATTGTTAATATATTCTACAGAGAAATAAAAGATTTTAGGTAAATTCAGTGGGTTGTTTGAGAATTTCTATCAACTTTTAAAACATCAGGTTAGTTAATGTTTAGAGAAAGTTTAAAAAATGAAAAAATTTATCAAAAGCAAAGAAAAATGTTCTTCCAAATATCAACCCCTGCAAATATGCATATTTTTTTTAAAGAAACCGTAAACATCTATAAATACTTCTGGAGTTAAAAGACACAAGGTCAATATCTATATACTGCAAACTTATTCTCAATTTGTCCTCTCACAAAAGTACAATTATCAATTCATATGATTGATCCAATCCAAT
Organism: Bos grunniens; assembly: GCF_055505025.1. Classification (NCBI taxonomy): domain Eukaryota; kingdom Metazoa; phylum Chordata; class Mammalia; order Artiodactyla; family Bovidae; genus Bos; species Bos grunniens. The sequence continues at coordinate 51,096,974 of NC_141170.1, read as the reverse complement.
CTAAATTCCTTAGAAATAACTTTTATTTTGAATGAACAATGAAAGAAGTTGGAAACAACTGACTCAAGTACAAAGCTATGAGATTACATACAAGTTTTTCTCTAAAAGAGTACTTCCTTCTTTGCACTACTGATATGAAATCTCTTCATACTCTTGGTTTCTCCTTTCATTAAATAAGCAAAACTGTAACACCCTTTAGAAGAACTGTACCCAGTTCTTTGAATCACTTCTGAATAAACTATTGCATTATCTCTATCCCAGAACCACCAGCAAACAGGAGGTAAAATTTATTCACGCTGGTTCTAAGGAATCAATGTGTAGACTGGTGTTAATCATGTGCATAGACTGGTGTAAAACACGGTATCAACTTTTGAGATTAAGAAAAGGACTTTATTGGTAAAGTGAAATTTAAGAAACCAAATCTTTGTACAGATATTGCCAAAGAACTCCATTAAATTAATTTTAATAGTCATTTCCTAAAGTTGAGATTTATTTTTGAAGAGAAAAACGAGGTAAGAGCAATTCCACAAAGGACCCGTAGCCTCTGAAACGTCAAACAACAGATTCTTCAGTTGTTTCAGTTCCATAATTTTGCTTTATTTTGACTGATTGGTAAAAATGATATACAGTAAAGAAAGTCTTTTAACTGGCAAATCGAATGCTTTTTTGCAAATTAATATAAATTATAAAATCCCATTATTATAATTTATAACATATATATTATGTCCAAAAATATGTAAAGTAGTCTTTTAAAATAAAAAAGGAGCCATATTAAACTAATGGGCATAGGATATTACATTTAAACACAGGTCCCTTATATAGGAGTTTGAGCAAGCTCTGAGAGCTGGTGATGGACAGGGAAGCCTGGAGTGCTGCAGTCTGTGGGGCTGCAAAGAGTCGGACACGACTGAGTGACTAAACTGAACTGACAGTGAAGAAAGCAATTAAATGATTCAAGATTGAAAGCTAAAGACTAAATTTCTAATAACATAAATAACTACATATACTAATATATTCATATTGCTTATTTATGCATATCTACATTATTGAACACAAAACTAACTGCTGAATGATTCACAGATTTTAATTGAAATTAAGAGTCACTTTATTTGGGGGGCTCCAAAATCACTGCAGATGGTGATTGCAGCCATGAAATTAAAAGACAGTTGTTCCTTGGAAGAAAAGCTATGACCAACCTAGACAGCATATTAAAAAGCAGAAACATTACTTTGCCAACAAAGTTCCATCTAATCAAAGCTATGGTTTTTCCAGTAGTCATGTATGGATGCGAGAGATGGACTATAAAGAAAACTGAGCACCAAAGAATTGATGCTTTTGATTTGTGGTGTTGGAGAAGGCTCTTGAGAGTCTCTTGGACTGCACGGAGATTCAACCAGTCAATCCTAAAGGAAATCAGTCCTGAATATTCATTGGAAGAACTGATGCTAAAGCTGAAACTCCAATACTTTGGCCACCTGATGAGAAGAACTTACTCATTTGAAAAGATCCCAATGCTGAGAAAGATTGAAGGCGGGAGGAGAAGGGGACGACAGAGGATGAGATGGTTGGATGGCATCACTGACTCAATGGACATGAGTTTGAATAAGCTCCAGGAGTTGGTGATGAACAGGGAAGACTGGTGTGCTGCAGTCCATGGGGTCGCAAAGAGTCAGACACAACTGAGAGACTGAACTGAACTGAACTAAGGAGTCACTAACCATCAGTGGTCTCACCTCCATTTTATACACTCAAAAGTGAAGAGTGAAGAGTATAAAAAAAATAACTTCTACTACCAGTACATTCTAGATATCAATATTTATTTCTTCTTAAAAGTTCCTTCTCTTTTCTTCTACATAATATTTTAACAGAAAGCATGGTTTCTTCTAAATATGACTCTATTTTTCAAAATGACAAGAAATAGTGTTAAGGAGAATACAAAGAAATAGGGATACTGCCCTGGGGAGCTTGAACTGAAATACCTTTGAAAGATAACTTGGCCTTGTCTACCAAAATTTTCAATGCACACAGAGATTTATACTAAGAAGCAATCATACAAAAGCATAAAGTAATACAATAAATAGATAATAAAGTAATAAAAAATAAATGGATATTTATTAAATAATTACCTCTAATAATTTACAACTAAAGTCACTCTAAGTGTTCATCAATAAGAATAAACTATTGTATCACACAATGGAGTGCATAGTTTAAATGAGACAGAAAAATGTTTATGATGCATTAAATGAAAAAGCAAGTATTGAAACAGTTTAGATAGTAAATATCATTTTTAAATTCTATAAATAAAATGCATAAGTGCATATTAAATACACATGGAAAACAGCTATAAATCAAATTTCCAAAGGATTTAGAGAAAATCTTTTCTTTCTACTAAATATTATGTTAATTTATACGAGCAGTTAAGTATTCCCTATAATAAAAATCAATAATCATAAAGAACATTTTAATATCTTAAAGTGTTTTAATCAAAATAGTAAAGCAGGCATTTTTCATCATCTTCCTAAAGATTTTCTTTTTTAAAAAATATTTTCTAGCTACTATATGCAAATCTGATTTTTCTCCTAACACATGAGTACCATGCTCTCAAACTTTAAAATGCATTATATTCAACTTTGCAGAATTATATGAAACAAAGGTACTGTGACACAAAATAATCACAATTATATTCAAAATTGTAGGATTTTTTTTTTATAGTTCACCTCAAATACTCCTTATCTTTTAGAACAAAAGAATGGGACTTTTAAAAAAGTGATTTCTGTAACAATAGATAAAACTCAGTATCTTCTTTTTCACTTATATATGGTATAAGTTGCAACAATAACATTTTTGTCAATAAGCATAATCAAAATATTTTCCACAATCACTAAACTGTTAACTTCATTAATGGCTTTATCTTGATCTACAGCAATCAATATTTCTCCATCTCAACTCGAAGCAATCAATATTTCTCCATCTAAATCCTAAGCAAAATTTCTGATACTAAAAACATTTATGCCAACTATATATTTACTCTATTTAAAAATTTTTTTAATATTTAAACTTTCAAATAAAGATTTATGCTCACTAGAATGCATACTTGTAAAAATAATTTTACTTTTCTAAAATACTTTTTATTAAAGGGTTGAAAACACATCTTTACTTTACCTCCTTGTTGATGTTGGTGTTTGTCATAATGACTGTGACAGAAATGGATTCCACCTTCCTGATCTATTGTCTTCTCTGATGAAAGCAAACCAAGACGTTTCAATTTCAGTAACCTTGGAGAACTTTCCTGAAAACTCTCTCCAGGGCCCAAAACCATATTTCCCGAAACAACAGGAGGAGCAACTCTTTTCAAAAATTCCATATTAAGGTTCTTCTACATTACTGGACCCACAAGTACACAGAAAGGTTTTTGTACCAACTTCCTTGATGAGAAGGTAAGGTTCACTCTTTGTGTCAAAGAGCAAAGAAACGTCATGTGAACTTAGGTGGGTCAACTACCAGCTGTTTTGAAGCTGATTTTTAGGACATTTGCTGTTCATACTGATAAGAAGTCAAACAGCTACCAACTGTGAAACTGCACCTCATATATACATATACAAGTGCATGTACAATGGGTGGTAACAGCAATACTGAGACTATAAAATGCTTAGCATCCATCTAGTTTAACGTTTAGACTTTGAAAACCTACACTGTGATAATGTTAGGACAAATTTACTTTGGTCTGAGGTGTGTCTTATTTTAAACACACTTAACAGCTGAAATGTGAAACAGTAACTTGAATTCAAAAGATAATTCTGATCATTCCAGAAATTCACTAGCAGACTGCAGGAAGATCAAGTTTTATAGAAGGTGAAAAGGAGTAATTTAAAACTATACTGTATTATGAACATCCCAATGTACTTTTACTTTTATTTTATTTTCTGCTGCTGTGGTTCTGCTTTACCTTCTGGTGGTTGTTTCATTTAAAAGTTTATCTTTTCTAATACATCTGTGGTGGTGGTGGTTTAGTCACTAAGTCATGTCTGACTCTTGCAACCCCATGGACTGTAGCCTGCCAGGCTCCTCTGTCCATGGGAATTCTCCAGGCAAGAATACTGAAGTGGGTTGCCATTTCCTTCTCCAGGGAATCTTCCTGACCCAGTAATCAAACCCAGGTCTCCTGCACTGCAGACAAATTCTTTACCAATTTGTACCAATGTACTTTTAAACACACACCAAAAAAACTTCATTATAATCAATCATAAGTTATAATCTTAAAATCATAAGTTATCTACAGTAGCAAAGGAAATCTTGGGATGAATTACTAAAAAAAAAAATTGATAATTTAAAATATATGAATCTAAGAAAATAAAATTGAACAGTTTAAAGTATAAATATTTAATTCAATAAACCCAGTAATCAACCTTACATAATTTATTTCCAAATAACTAAGCATCCTATTAAATATTTTAAAATAGCAAAAGTAACTGATCCTACTGCCTTATTGTAATCCAGAAGCATGATAAAATGTGCCAGTGAAAGGTACTAAATAAGACTTTGTGCACTTTAATATCTTCTTTTCTCCCTTTCTTTGCCTGCCCTCTGGTGGGGTTACTAAGTGACCAAGAAAGAAACAAAAACAAACAAAAAGGAACAGATAAGACATAAACTTCCCTAAGTAGTCAAATTGATAACTTTGAAGGATACACACTTAAGAGAAAAAAAAATCTGATTCATTTAGTGAAACACAATCTTTTTCTTCCAGCACTCAGTAGGAAGAGAAATGATCTACATATATTAAAAGATGAAGCATAAAGTTGTCTACATAGATATCAAGGAAATTGCTGTAATATAAAAACAAGTAAATTTCTGGTCTGAATTGTGATGTGCTTAGTCACTCAGTTATGTCTGACTCTTTGCGACCCCATGAAGTATAACCCACCAGGCTCCTCTGTCCATGGGGATTCTCCAGGCAAGAATACTGGAGTATGTTGCCATGCCCTCCTCCAGGGGATCTACCCAACCCAGGGATTGAACCCAAGTCTCCAGCATTGCAGGCAGATTCTTTACTATCTGAGCCACCAGGGTCTGAATAGATGAGTTTTTAATCCTTAACATTAATAAGGAAGTCAATTATTCTCTATTTCATTCACTTAAAAGATATTAAGTAAAAATCCTCTATACATAAAGCATTAATATATTATTAAGGTTCAGAGGAAATTTAGAGGATTTATTCACACAAATCCTCTCTCATGGAATTCTACAGTAAAAAGGAGGGAAAAAAAACAAGGAAGTCAAGTAAAGGACTCAAGTTTCTTGCCCTAAAGCAAGGCTATACCAACTAGAAAGAAACACTGACTTTAAAAAAAATCCTTCTCAGAAGTAGATTCTCTCTTAACCCTGGAGCACAGAAGGATAAAAATTATGTGATCATCCTATTGCCAACACACTGCAAAAACAAACCGGTCAGAACCATAATCCACGTCCTTTAATAACCTAGAAGTTATCCCTGTATCTTCCCAGGTTTTTATTTTTGTTTCTTCCATCTCACCTCATTCATATTTTTTAAACTGAAGGACAACTGGCTTATAATATTATATTAGTTTCAGGTGTACAAGATAGTGATTTGACATTTTTATATGGATAATTATGAAATGATCACCATGGTAAGTCTAGTTACCACCTGTCACACACACAGCATTACTACAATATTACTGACTATATTCCTATGCTATACATTACATCTCCATGACTTATTTTATAAGTAGAAATTTGTACCTCTTGATCTCCCTCACCTATCTCACCTATATCCCCATGCCCTCCCCTTTAGCAAACCTGTTTGTTCTCTGTGTCTATGAGCTATTTCTGATTTATGTGTGTTACTTTTTTTGAGATTCCACATATAAGTGAAATCACATGGTATTTGTATTCCTCTGCCCGACTTACTTCACTTAACATATACCCTCTAGATTCATGCTGTCCTTTTGTTTATTTCCTCTCTACTGATATGGTCTCTTGTTCTTTAAAACTTAGTTCAAGTCCCTCGTGTCCAGCTCTTTGCAACCCCATGGACTATACATAGTCCATGGAATTCTCCAGGCCAGAATACTGAAGTGGGTAGCCCTTTCCCTTCTCCAGGGGATCTTCCCAACCCAGGGATTGAACCCAGGTCTCCCACATTGCAGGCAGATTCTTTACCAGCTGAGCCACAAGGGAAGCCCAAGAATAGTGGAGTGGGTAGTCTATCCCTTCTCCAGGGGATCTTTCCGACCCAGGAATCGAACCAGGATCTCCTACACTGCAGGCTGATTCTTTACCAACTGAGCTACGAGAGAAGCCAGCACATTGAAACTTATGTGCGTTGTTTTTCTCAGGTCCCTTTGTAGGTCTTCCTTATCTGTGGAGCCCAGGAATACAGTAGTGTGCAACAAACACATGCTGATTATGAGGGCAAGTTACCTTCATGTTTGTTCACGATATACAAGACAACCACGCATGTCACTGTTAACCTCACTGTTCTAAACTACACTTTCAGTTGGAAAAAGAAAGGGCAAGGATTAGGTGATATAGGAGAGACCACAAAATTTTTCTCAGACTTCCTTCTTTCAACAAATGTTTGCTGAGTAGCTTCTTTAATAGCCTGTGCATGATGCGAATGCACTAAGGATTTATCTTCATCCCCAGGAAGCTTAACTCTCACAACTACAAGACTCCCTGTTTGGCTTGGCCAAGGTTTTGTTGAGCCTGCAATATGTTCAATTTCTTCTGTCCAATAACGTCTTTTCTTTGCAGGTGTGGATTCCTAATAAACATCTAGGAGCCAAACTCCTTTTCAGTGTCAGCTTTTGGAGGACCGTCCCTAAGACATATCAGCGAGGGATAAAGCATGAGCCTGCAATATCCATTACTAGCTGAATCTACGACAGCGAAATGCCATAAAGCTATTTCTAAGATCTTTGGTTGATTATCAAAACTTTGAACTCTTGCTATAACGGTTAAAGAATTAAGAAATTGTAACAGTTATAAATTATAAATTATAACTAACAGGGCTAGTCACTCAAAGACAGCATTTAAAAATCTTTTGAGACCTGTAAGTCACTATTTCGCCTTTAGAATATTTATTATAATCTTACCGTGGAATTCAAGACAATAATTTCTTGGTGGTAAGCTGGATCATCTAATCCTGGCTGTGGGACTCTTGAGCAGTTTTGAGAATTAAGCATTTAGGTGTTAATCATCCAAGATTAAATAAATGGCTTCAGCTCTGAAGAAAAACAAAATATGAGATTGATACATTAGACATGTTTATAATAAGTACATCTGTGTGTGACCCACATCCACCCTTACTTATGAATATATTATATTGCAGGGTCACTAGGTGCTACAGTTATCCTCTTTCAATTAGTGTTATGTTTCTTCTAAGTTTTTATTATGACAATTTTCAAACTAATACAAAATTATTGAGACTATTATGATGAACCCACCCTTATCAACTCATGGCAAATCCTATTGCATTTACATCTTCACCTACCCCTTAACCTCTATCCCACCACTCTGAGTCATTCTGAAGCAAATTCTAGGCATTATACCACTTTATCTGTAGACCATTCTGTATGTCTCTTTCTAAGACAAAGATTTGCTTTATAAACATAAGGCAATATCATTGTAATACCTACCATTAATTCACAATAATTTCTTTATTACATCAACTACCAATCACTGCTCATATTTCTCCAACTGTCTGATAAGTGTCTAATTCAAAGCTAAACAAAATCCATACAGGCAATTGTTACCATTTCTCCTAAATCCCTTTTAATCTACAGCTGTTTTTTTTTCCCTTTCCCTTCTTCTCTTTGCAGCGACAAACAAAGCTTTTACAAGCCAAAAATTGAGCAAATACATCAATACCCTAACTGTTCAATAATAAATTAAATCCATTTTCATTTTATTCACCAAAATAATCAGATTTGCAAAATAGTTCATATATCCACTAGGCCTAATATTATCCCATCTGCAGACACTGTTTATGGTGCACATTTTTCAAAGTCCAACTATAATAACTCTGAGCAGGTCCTGGATTATGAACTACTATACCTTATATGTAATAATTTGATGACTACTAAGAATGAAACCAATGACCAGAAGGAGTTATCCTTTAACTACATATAAGGCCTCACATGCAATTATATACATTTCATGTTTTTACTATCATGAAAGGTTGTGCATTTTTCAAGTTAAATAGGCCACATTTTTAATTTGTCATTGAACTACAAATCAACCTCATTTTAAATCACATCCTGTTTCTTACTATTTTCCTGTTTAATGAATTTAATTCCCAGCCCAAAAGAAAGAACTACTTCCTAAAATATTAATTGTGTACTTAAAACTTCTTAATCTGAAATTCCTTTAGCCAAGTTAGAAAAATATAAAAATATTTCATTTATTCACAATGCATAATCAAATAAATTATGACTAAAACCAAATCTCTGAAGCCCCAAAACTGGTAAATATGAAAATACTACTTTAATATAGATGTACTCATTCATAATCAATTATCATTCAGACTTATGGAATTTTTAACTGCCCCACCAAATATTTCTGCATCTACTAACAACACTGACTCGATGGACGTGAGTCTGAGTGAACTCCGGGAGTTGGTGATGGACAGGGAGGCCTGGCGTGCTGCGATTCATGGGGTCGCAAAGAGTCAGACACGACTGAGCAACTGAACTGAACTGAACTAACAACATGGTATCTACAATCCCACCATAACTTTTGATACTTTATTTTAGGTTCATGGAATCATTTCTCCCTCAAAGCAAATAAAGCTTATGTGACAAACAGCATATCATTTCTTGCCTAGAGTGAGCAGAGCAGTCATGCACTGGTCTGTATTTAATGAAATTTATACTATTTTTGTTTTGTTCAGGGGTAGTTTGGAGTTTTTTTGTTGGTGGTAATGGGTTTTTTTTGCGGCGGTGTGGGGGGGGCGCAGATCAATTGTACTTTTATCTTTTCTGCATATAGACTACCTAAAATGGAACTTTTATTTTCATTTTACTTGATTAATTTGGAGAATAGTTTATCTATAAGAAGAGTAGTTTTTTGGGGGGTGGTTCACATTCCACAGCACGTGTGTCCTTAGTTTCCTGACCAGGGATTTAAACCACACCCCCTGCACTGGAAGGCAGAGTCTTAACCACTGGGGAAGTCCTGAAAAGAATAAATTTTATTACTACTTCTATACTACTACTTTTGAGATGGTCAAGGTCAGAGAGGTCAGGTAACTGCGGTCGTGGTACGCACATGACCGATCCTGTTGTTTCTTATTTTAAAAGAATAAGCTCGTATTTAACAAGAGTGACTTAAGGAGGTCAGATGGCATTTGACAACACTGAAAAGAAGACTGTAAATTAGTCAAATAGCACAAGCTTTAAAGATTCAAGGCTTTAAATCAGCAATAAGACTAATGATCTAGGACCTTCCATGTGTAATAAAGAGAACAGTGGCCCAGCTCTGGTGCTTGGAAGGATTCTCAGATCAAATGAGGTCCTTCAGGGACAACTCTGCTTCACTTTAGTCTAGAAAGTAAGAGAGAAAGTTGAATAGGTGCTCAGGTAACATATTAACCTCATTTCCTTTCTGAAAAGGATTATAAGAATAATGAAGAAAAGAAAGGCCACAAATCTAATGTACCCTAACTGCAGTAAAACATCTGACATAAAAATCTCTGATATACATTGATACAGAAAATTATAATCTTGAACAAATAGAGTAGAAATTAAGAAAAAATGAGTTTCAGTGATGTTCAATGTTAAGTACTCTCAATATTTACAGGCTTGGAATACTTCATAATCTGAAAAGGAGAACAAGAGGCTATGGTTCTAAGCACAAGGTAGATTTGAGCTCAATATAATAAAAAGAATAACTTAATTATTATATAATTCATTTAAAAGCTTCTTCGTGAAGAACTGGAGTTCCTGCTGAGTTTTTAGGTAAAGATTGTTCAGTTAAATTCAGTTCAGTCGCTCAGTCGTGTCCGACTCTTTGCGACCCCATGAATTGCAGCACTCCAGGCCTCCCTGTCCATCACCAACTCCCGGAGTTCACTCAGACTCACATCCATTGAGTCAGTGATGCCATCCAGCCATCTCATCCTCTATCGTCTCCCCTTTTCCTCCTGCCCCCAATCCCTCCCAGCATCAGAGTCTTTTCCAATGAGTCAACTCTTCGCATGAGGTGGCCAAAGTACTGGAGTTTCAGCTTTAGCATCATTCCTTCCAAAGAAATCCCAGGGCTGATCTCCTTCAGAATGGACTGGTTGGATCTCCTTGCAGTCCAAGGGACTCTCAAGAGTCTTCTCCAACACCACAGTTCAAAATGCTATAGAAAGGGTTATACCACTGAGTCAAAAGACTAAGCTAAATTATTTCATAGATTCCAACTTGAAATTCTAAATTTCACTTTAATATATATTTTGTACTTACACTTGAATACTGGAAAGTGTGATGACCTAAAGATTCAGTATTTCAACTAAAGAAAGAAACCACAATGTAAGGTATGAAATCTATAATGGAAAACTGTCTTTCTATTAAAATTATTCTGTGAATATTGGAAGACCTCTTTAAATGATGCAAAAGACCAAAATGATGCAATAATTTTCAAATAAATTAGAATAATCATAGCTCCTATCTATAATGGCAAAATAAATATGTAAAATGGAAAATGAAATACTTTTTTTAATCTGCCAAAGATTATGGAGGATGTGAAAAATCTATGCACAAATACTCAAGTGTAGGCAGCAAATAATTACTCAAATTACCCTTTGTCTGACTGACAAAATTTATTAAAATAAAGAATTTATAGTCATCCCTTTAATTAAGAAAGAAAATTAATGATTCATAAATCAACACTGACTCCACTGCACTAATATTTAGAAATTCATTTTTTGTCTTACTTTATAAATGTTTTAATTTTTACAATATCTAAAACAAACCTGCATTTTAATCTTCTGCCATTCTTTTTAACCTTCTACCAAATTTCAACTTTCGAGAAGTATGGAAACTTACGATGCTGACTAATGCAATCATGGAGTACACAATATCACCTGCTAAAAGTGCTGTATAATGGCACTGAGCTAGAATAATTGGGCTCGCTGCAAAAATCTAAATCTCTTGCTGATAAAGCAATGTTCTCTGCAGGTAAATTTTTCTATATTTTGTTGATTTTACATTTTTAGCGAAAATAGCAGTTATAATCATACTACTTGTCTTAATGAAAACAATTAGGAAAATTTTCCATTCACAAATTCAAAGGGAAGCTTTCTGTAACAGTTGCATTCACTGAATCATACAGACACAGCCCCAAAGTACATTTTCTAGTAAACTGGTGAATGAATATGTATTGTTTAGAATAATTTTCCTTTTACATTTCTACAGCATTACATTTCTATAGTATTTTTAACCCATTCAACAGCATTTCTGTTGGCACAGGAAAAAAAAAAAAAGAACTAGATCACAAAACTATCATATAAGTGCCCTACCTACTCATCTAGACTTAAATAAGAAGAAAAGTTTTGGACAAATGTAGAAACAGCCCAGTAAGACATCACCTCACTAAATCTGGAATTTTCTCCCATCCCTAATTTCTAAAAATCCATTGCTGTAACTATGTATGCCACATATGAATTTATAAAAATCATACCTTTAACAAATATTGAGCAGAACTATGTGCTAAGAATCAGGGACAGAGGAGTGAACAGAACGGACAAAAATCCCTAGGCTCACAGGGCTTACCTTCCAGTAGGAGCTTGAAATTTTTGTAATCCTTCCTTTGAGAGTCTGAAAAAAGTGTTGGAGGCCTCTCCTTCCAAAATGTAAACACAGCTAATCTTGCAGGGTTATGAACCTCTATAATCCAATTACTAATTATGGATTAAGAATTCCTGATAAAAACCCTCCTTATGCTTACTTTCTGTCTGCCATTTATAGTTGATAGTGTCATAATTTTACTATTTGTAGTATTAAGAAGTAATACAGTCATCCTTCTATATCCAGGAGGTAATGGTTCCAGGACTCCTTGTGGAAACCAAAAGAATCAGATGCTCAAGTCCTTTATATAGAAGTTTACAGTATGTATAAATAACCCATGCAAATCCTCCTTTATGCTTTAAACCCTCTCTAGATTATACAATACCTAATACAAGGTAAATGCTATGTAAATAATTATAAATAAAATGCTAATTTTTTGGTGAGCAGTAAACTCAAGTTTTACCTTTTGGAACTTTCTGGAATTTTTTTCTGAATAATTTTAATCCAAGGTTGGTTGAATCTGTAGATGTGGAAGATATAGAGATAGAGAACCGACTGTGCTTTTTCTTACCCATTAAAATGCTTAAAGCCTTCAAATTTCAATAGAATGTGTTCTATTTATTCTATTTGTACCTCAAACAAATTTCTAGACTACTGACAGAGAGTATCCTTTATCAATCTTAGTTTTTCCAGGAGAAAACTAATCCTAACCTCTTCAGCAACTTCATAAATAAACTTTCTGATTTCATTATTTATTCTCTGGACCTTCTTGAGTTAAAATTCCCACTCCCCCTGCTCAACTCCTCAGCTGAACTCTCCATAGAAGTCACCTACAGTCCTTGCATGAAGATATTTATGCTCAAAAGAAACCACAATAAAGCTTTAACCTTAACAGAAATCATCAATGACCCCCAAATTTTTATTCTTGCTTTTCACAAAAAGAGAGTGATCCACTAGTAAAAAGCTTTTTATTTAAAAATACGACACCTAAAACTAAGGTTATTACCGTCTCTAAGCAATGTCTTATGCTTTTTATACCTATGAGTGAGTGAGTGAAGTCTCTCAGTCGTGTCTGACTATTTGCGACCCCATGGACTGTAGCCCACCAGGCTCCTCCGTCCATGGGATTCTCTAGGCAAGAATACTGGAGTGGGTTGCCATTTCCTTCTCCAGGGGATCTTCCCGACCCAGGGATTGAACCCAGGTCTCCCACATTGCAGGCAGATTCCTTAACCTCTGAGCCACCAGGGAAGACCATTTTATACCTATAATTTTTTAAAATTGGAAATTAACATTGGAAATTACTCTACCTAATTATGATCCTAAGGTCCTAAAATACCAAACATTAAAGAAAATTATGAAAATATGATGTATATATTTTATATGTTATATGAAGCAACTGATAGTAAAGAGGTCTCAAGACTAATCCAAATTTTAAGTTATTCAGAAAAATGAAGAAGTAGCTAGGCAAGATCACAGAGCAAGTAAATGGCCACAATTTCATCTCCAAAGTGTGTCTTTTCTTTTTTTCTCTGTTTATAGTCTGTAAACTTAAGAGAGGTCTTGCTTTTATAAGAGCAACTATGAAAGCACAAACCCCCACTGATGTTTGGCTGACCTATTTCTGCGAAATTTATAGCACCAAAATAATTTCTCTAAATTTAAGGAAGAATGATCATCTGTTATCTGCAGCCTCATAAACTGGATCAAAAGCCTTTAAAATGTCTATGCTCTTTGACCCAATAATTCTACTTCTAAAGCTTTTTCTAGGAAGATGATCAGAAATGCAGACAGATTTATTCACAAAGGTATCATCGTATTATTATTCCTATGAGCAGAATACTGCAGGGGAGGGACAGGACAAAAACAGACAATGAAAAAAAAAAACAAAAACAAATCATGGTACAGTCACTAGATGAAATGTTAGCCATCAATTAAAAATCATTTACCAATATGCCATAATATTCACTATATATTTTTAAGTAATAAGTAGAAAAACAAAAGTCTTTATAGTACCTTCGCAATTACTAGAGATAAAACTACATTTAGAAATAAAGAATAAACTTAGAATGATAGACTCAAATTGTCAAGGCAGTCAATGTCTCTAAGCCCATGTCCTTATTTATAAAATAAAGATAATAAAAACCTCTCAGGGCTATCATGAGAATTCACTTGTGGATGAAAAGTGCTTAAATGGTGCTTGACATAAGTACTCAAATGTTATTATTATTATTTATTAACTCATATCCCATATGCTGATAGATAAAATCTGTAATGCTTCTAAAAAAAGAAATGAAGAAATTAAGTTACTCATAATTCTAATACCAAGAGATGGCCACTATTAATTCATGTAAATATCTGGGTTAATTTTTTTCAGATCTTTTAACATGCATTCAACATTTTATACAATTGGTGTTAAGTTTTACTGTTTCTACTGGTTACAAAATACTGTAAAATTTTATAAATATAGTATATGCATTTCATCTTTCCACTGGTATTGAACTTAAGGTTCAGTTCTTCACTCTATAAATAAAACTGCAATGAATATCCTGATTGGCAGTCTTTGCATACATCTTTGATTTTTCCCTCAAGAGTCTAAAATCAGAATTTCTATCTCAAATGATATGAAATACACTTGGCCTTACTTCCTACTGACCTCTATAGAATGTAGACACATACTAAGTGTTCAAAGCTGCCAATTTATCTCCTTTCTCCATGGGTACTTCAAAGATATTAACTGGCTTTTTCATTGTAAGTTTTCTGCTGTGTTTTGGTACAATTGCTTGTCAAGTGTTCTTTTTGCACTTATTCTATTTAAAGAAGTTCACTTTTCCTTTATATCACTCTAACATCCTAAACACAATTTGAGTGTTCGTAACTTCAGTACATTCCTCAAAAAGATTCTTAAGAATCTACTTTGTATGACTAGAAAAAGAAGTCCTTGTCTTTCAGAAACACATCCTAAAATATTTACAGATGATATGTATGACAGAGGAACTGCATCAAAGTAAGTGGGAATTGGGGAAAGGGAATGGATAGAATTAACAAAGAGCTGATCAGTGTTGAAGCTGAAGAATGGGTATATGAACATTAATTCCACTAATCTCTCTGTTTAAAAATGTATCATTATATTTAAATATTAAATACAATATTTATATAAATGTATAAATATCTATAAATATTTATATAGATTTTCTATTTTATATAAATATTTAAATATTAAATATCTTCAAGGGGAAATTGTTTTTAAAATAAATCTTTAAGAAATAAATTAAAATATACAAAACAATTATAAACTTCTACCATAATTCAATGATTATAAAAATATAAGACCAAAAATATTTAAGCCAAATTCAAAAGTGAAGTAAACAACTACAGTATTTAGAATCTCTCAATTACACTTGCCAGTAATTCCCACAGATATAAACCTACTACAATGCCTTTTTCCAAACCATGGCTTCAGCATACCATGCTGATTCTCCAAGACAATATTAGTATTTATATTGTGCATTACAAGAATACAATTATGCCTCTGTATGTGCCCACGTGAATATTTGATAAGTAGTTTTATTATGTACTAGTATTAAATAATCCAAATTCTCTTGGTGCTTAAATCACATCTTGGTACCAAGCTAGGCACATCATAAACAATACTTGCAGCTTAACAGTTAGATCCACCAAAGTGTTTATTTCTACCCAGAGGCATGCAAGTGTAATGAAAATACTACCTCACTGCACATCTTTAGTACTGTGGGAAAATGTCACCTGTACATATTTCTAACTATGTAGAAAACACTTTATCTTGGAGACAGGTCATTATAACAAAAGAGCATAGCAAAAAGAATTAAGTAATATATCTAGCGATAAAAGGAGAAAGAAATGGCAACCCACTCCAGCATTCTTGCCTGGACAATCCCAGGGACAGAGGAGCCTCGTGGGCTGCTGTCTATGGGGTCGCACAGAGTCGGATACGACTGAAGCAACTTAGCAGCAGCAGCAGCAGCAGCAGTGATAAAAGGATCAATGGCTGTTCCCTAAGTTTAAAGCAAGGAAGAAACAGACAGACTAGACACATGTTTTCTAAACTCTCTCACTGCAGTTGAAAAAAGAAAAAAAAAGAATTTTGCATAAATGAACTGTTAATACATTTTATATAACATGCCAATATAAATATACCCACAGGATACATTTGATACATTTGCAATACACTTTAATAGCCTCCCACCCAGTCACTACCCACTAAAATGATAATCTTGACTTCATAGTTTTAAATACTGAACTAAGAAATTGGCCTGCAAACAAAACAAACCAAAAAATGGCCTGTAACTACTCCTGCTTACCAAACAGAGCAGAAGAATTCCTTTCAACCCTGTATAGAAAATAGCATCAGTACTTATCTGGGAGAATGGGGAGCAGGGTGCAGAGACACAAGTGGGCAAGAATCAAAGGATTGCTATTTAAACACACACAACTGGCCACCCACAAGAGGAGAATCTCTCACATCTCTTCATGTTCTAAAATTCTGTGCTTCTGAAAGCACCGAGATTATGAGTCCCTAAAGAGCAAGAAATTCATTTTATATCTCCCACAGCACCTAGCAAGCCAGCTTTCATAAAAATAATAAAGTACTAAATAAAGATTAAGTTCAACTAATAATATGCAAAATAAGCATAAACATAAAAGTTTCTGTCCTTTAAATGTATGTTTTCCACATTCTATTAAATGTAAAATCAATGCTATTGTATATTATTTACAAACTCACAAGCATAAAACTGTTAAAATATATATATATATAATGTAGCAGTATATGTGTGTGTAATAGATAATATACATATCACAAACCTACTATTAATATTCATGCTATTTCGTTCATAAAGGTATGAGAAACAATTCACAATAAAATTACTCTAAAACTCAGAATCAAATCAAATTACTAACTTTTAGTTTCAATAATACGTTTTTTTCCCTGCATCCTTAATGACACTATTAATGAACAAAGAAATAAGCAATGGCCCCAGTATAGAAGAAAAATAACAACAGAGTACTTGAAAATGTAGAACTTTTATAACTCAACCACGATTTCTAGCATTCTAATGTCTAACAGTTCTAGGCTCAAACAGTCTCCTCTGCTTCTGTCTAAGAAGGAACAGTTTTCTCAAAAAAAAAAAAAGTGAATGACATTGTAGAGTTTTCCTATACACATTAACTTTCAATAAACTATGATGGCTTATTTTAAGTGGGTGAAAGATGAAAAAGTCATACAAAAGTCTATGTATGACTTCCAATTTTAAAGCCCAATAAATCCTTTTACAAATAAGGACAATAAGATCAATCTTTATCCCTTTTAAAATGTTATAAAATGACATATGATGCAATAAGACACCTTTTTCATGACAACCTGAAAATTTAACACACCTCTTGATTTCTTTCCATAAGCTTTAGTCCAAATTCCCATTTCTTCAAGGTTCTGAATTAAATTTGAAAAAAATTTAGAATTTTACTAAAATTAACATAACTTCTGATTTTTTAAGAGCAAAGTATTTACAAATATGTTTTTGTTACTTAAAAGTATAATTTTTTTTTTTTGCAACTGTTTAAGAATCATGGGTTTATTTTTTGTAACTCTTTGGCTATCGTCCTTGTGTATCCTGACAGCGCCATGCGTGTCAGCCCATGTCAATCAAGATGGGTGATTACGAAATGCCAGACTCCTAAATTCAATGTTTTGGAATTCAGTGGGTAAATAAAAATGCTGCTTTGGGGATATTTAAAAAAAAAAAAGTATAATGTATTTTAACAGGCCAATTCTAAGCTTGCAGTTCTAGTTAACACTTCTCACTTATTCTTGGATTTCTGAATTTTAATTACTACTAAAATTAAACATACCTTTAAAAACCTTCATGGAAAAAAAAACTTGAATTGCTCCTTGAAAGAAATAAAGGAAATCGAGAATTTGCATTGGCAGCAGAGAAAGAAATAAGAACTGGAGTACAGGATTCAGGGTAGAATGAGCCTCTGTAGAGGTTTTTCACTGAAGAACTAGAGAGCACCTGGAACAATATAACTGGACCAGTTAATGTTGAGGAATCTCCACAAGCCACAGCGGGATGGACACTTAACACAGACCATGGATCCACCCTGAGCTCCCAGAATCTGCTCTAAGTGACACTAACACAGATGCTACCACAGCCAACCAGGAGCTTACAGGCCAGTTGGAAGAGAGATACATGGGACAACCCTTTTTAGATGCTTTGAGAGAAGTTACTTAAATATGTTCAAGCAACAATTGGGTACAAGGGAGTCACTCATCAATTTAAATGCAGGATGGGACAGGAAAGACTTTGCCAAGGAAGTGGTGCTCACAGCCTCCACTGCCAGGGAGTAACTGGAGCTACAATCTACAACTACATGAACGGCTTTTTGCCTCTCTCTGAGGAACTGGCTAGCTGTTGACAGAAGAGCCAGTTAAGTGACATATTAAAGCTTAATAAACATGATTAATAAATATGATTTTTTGCTGTAGGTCTCTGAAACATGACTTCCTACTGTGACAGGCTCCAAAGCTGGGTGCTACCACATACCCTCTGAATTGCACAGCAATGCCTGTCTTGTGTGTGTGAAAGTGGAAAGTGAAAAACCTGGCTTAAAGCTCAACATTCAGAAGACAAAGATCATGGCATCTGGTCCCATCACTTCATGGGAAATAGATGGGGAAACAGAGGAAACAGCGTCAGACTTTATTTTTGGGGGCTCCAAAATCACTGCAGATGGTGACTGCAGCCATGAAATTAAAAGATGCTTACTCCTTGGAAGAAAAGTTATGACCAACCTAGATAGCCTATTCAAAAGCAGAGACATTACTTTGCCAACAAAGGTCCATCTAGTCAAGGCTATGGTTTGTCCAGTGGTCATGTATGGATGTGAGAGTTGGATGGTGAAGAGAGCTGAGCGCCGAAGAATTGATGCTTTTGACCTGTGGTGTTGGAGAAGACTCTTGAGAGTCCCTTGGACTGCAAGGAGATCCAACCAGTCCATTCTGAAGGAGATCAGCCCTGGGATTTCTTTGGAGGGAATGATGCTAAAGCTGAAACTCCAGTACTTTGGCCACCTCATGTGAAGAGTTGACTCATTGGAAAAAGACTCTGATGCTGGGAGGGATTGGGGGCAGGAGGAAAAGGGGAGACGATAGAGGATGAGATGGCTGGATGGCATCACCGACTCGACGGACGTGAGTTTGAGTGAACTCCGGGAGTTGGTGATGGACAGGGAGGCTTGGCGTGCTGCGATTCACAGGGTCGCAAAGAGTCGGACACAACTGAGCGACTGAACTGAACTGCCTGTCTTTTATTCCCGAAAGGTTACCCTGGGATTGCCTCCTCCCTGTGTTTATGAAAGAAAGTATTGAGTCAGATAAGATTTACACTGATTGACAATTCATCTCATTCTAGATATTTATAAAGGATAATAAGCAATTTGTTCAGATCAACATTCTCTGTTCAGAAAATAACACATTTCAAAGTTAGCAACAAAACAACATTCCAAATCAGTTTGGTCACTATGCATGACCATATAGAACATGCCACAGAGCTTAATCCTTCACATTCCAGTACATCCAGTAACTCTAAAAAGGACTCACACACACACAAAAAAAGCTCCACCCCACCAATATGCTTTATTCTCCACAATGATTAAGTCAGTCTAAACAAATTACAAACATGGGACGGTAGAATTCAGAATTAATCCACTGCACCCTAAGAAATGGTGCCCTAGAAACTGAAATTAATAACAATCACTAATCACTAAGAGCTGCCTATGTATGAAAAATATGGGTTAGGTGCTGAACATACTTCGTTTTAACCCAAACAAACCTATAATTTCTATAAATGTTCGACTATGCAGCTGTGGAAACTGACAACTAGCAGATAAAATGAGAAAAACTGCACATCTGGATTCTTCTATATTTTAAAGAATAAGTTCTTATATGGAGTTATTCAAGATAAAGTTCTCAAATTAAAATGCAATTATGATTTCAGTGTTTTTATACTGATTCTGAACATTAGAACAAAAGCAAGAGGTCTCTCAAAAAAGGATAATTAAGCATAATTAACACATAATTTACCTTAAATATTTCATGAAGAAAGAATAAATTTGCCTTATCAGAAGTAAAAAATAGGGAGGAAGGAAGAAATCATATCATGGCTAACAAGTCATAGGGATGCTCATTTAAGAAGAAATTCAATCCTCTTCTGCTAATGTCTCCCTATTAAATGAAAGGTCCAAGAACAATTTTCTAAAGGAAAGTGACATTTCTCTGCCTCAACCAGAATTCTCAAAATAATCTTTAACCTAAAATACATTTTCCCAAAGATGTTTAACTTTGATAAAGTTAACTTTTAATTATAAATTTTAATTATCACCGTTTAAACAGTGATATGGAGAAGGAAATGGCAACTCACTCCAGTATTTTTGCCTGGAGAATCCCAGGGACAGAGGAGTCTGGTGGGCTGCTGTCTATGGGATCGAACAGAGTTGGACACGACTGAAGTGACTTAGCAGCAGCAGCAAACAGTGATAACTCAATCAGCTGCAAAATGCTCTGCCCACAATTTTTACATTATAGGGGAAACCTGACGAAGCATGCAGGTATCAATTGCTCTGTCTGTGGTTTAACTTCCCTCCACTCCACTTAAATCATCCTTTTCCTGCTGAGTCCCTGCATGCCTCTTTTCCTTTATTCTTGCTCTACCTTGCAAGAATTTTTAGTTTCTAGCTCACTTTAGTGGATTTGAGGTCACTGGAATTATACTTTTTGAATGTTGACTCTGGACCAACTTCCCAATTCAGGTTATGCTCTTATTGTTAAGAATAATAATACATGTTCCAATCATACTAAGCTAGATATAAATGCTAACTGGAAAATGTATCAGAATAAAAGTAAAAAGACAAAAAGAAAACATTTTAGCCTTTCTAGAAACCTAACACCAGGTACAGTATAATAAATGAAAACAGACATAGTTCTATGACCTTCACTAAGCCTGACTATATTATCAAGCTAGACAGTGAAGGACACAAACAATGAATAAGACATAAACCTTAAGAAACTAGTTGTGTGGTGTGACTTACCCAGCTCTATAAACCTGACATGGAACAACAGACTGGTTCCAAATTGGGAAAGGAGTACATCAAGGCTGTATATTGTCACCCTGCTCATTTAACTTCTATGCAGAGTACATCATGAGAAATGCTGGGCTGGATGAAGCACAAGCTGGAATCAAGACTGCTGAGAAAAATATCAATAACTTCAGATATACAGATAACACCACCCTGATGGCAGAAAGCAAAGAACTAAAGACCTCTTGATGAAGGTGAAAGAGGAGAGTGAAAAAGTTGGCTTAAAACTCAACATTCAAAAAACTAAGATCATGGCCTCCAGTCTCATCACTTCATGGCAAATAGATGAGGAAACAATGGAAACACCGACGGACTATTTTCTTGGGCTTCAAAATTACTGCAGGTTGTGACTGTAGCCATGAAATTAAAAGACATTTGCTCCTTGGAAGGAAAGCTATGACAAACCTTAACAACATATTTAAAAAGCAGAGACATTACTTTGCCGACAAAGGTCAGTCTAGTCAAGGCTTTGGTTTGTCCAGTAGTCATGTATCGATGTGAGAGTTGGACTATAAAGAAAGTTTAATGCTGAAGAATTGATGCTTTAGAACTGTGGTGTTGGAGAAGACTCTTGAGAGTCCCTTGGACTGCAAGGAGATCAAACCAGTCAATCCTAAAGGAAATCAGTCCTAAATATTAATTGGAAGAACTGATACTGAAGCTGAAGCTCCAATACTTTCACCACCTGATGAAAAGACTCATTAGACTTACCTGACTCATTAGAAAAGACCCTGATGCTGGGAAAGATTGAAGGCAGGAGGAGAAGGGAATGACAGAGGATGAGATGGTTGGATGGTGTCACTGACTCAACAGACATTAGTTTGAGCAAGATCTGGGAGATGTGAAGGACAGGGAAGCCTGGTGTGCTGCAGTCCAAGGGGTTGCAAAGAGTCGGCCACAACTAAGCAACAACAACACAACCACTCCTAAACTGTCCTAGAAGGAGAGTGTTCCAGAAAGTTCCAATATGGTAAAAATGGAGTATTATAAAATAAAAGCTTATCCTTTAATATATCAGACCTCTGAATTAATGTTATGATTATATTTGAAGCTGTAATATTCATGCAAAATTTTAAATGAGAGGAAATAAGATGTGGAGAGTGCAAAGTGAGGAACTGAGTCATTTCTCCCACCTCACCAGGTTTTTTCACTTTCATTTACTTAGTTACATAAATCCTATGGATAATGCAGTATTTTACCTATGACAAATTTATCTTTCAAGCCTTTCATAAACCTGTCAAACCATGAGCTACATGAAACGTTTTTTGTTTTATAGGTATTTAGTTTTAAAAGTAAAATCTTTCATCATTCTAAACTTGAAGATCACAGTACCAAATGATAATTCGATTCTTACCTATAATCACCTACCCTAGTTGATATTTCATGGTGATTTTTTAAAACTCAAATTCCAGAAACTAAGACGTAATGTCCTAGTTTCATCTTAAGAAAGCTCATTTAAAACTTCCATTAAGATATTTTTACCTTAAAATAATACAACCAAAATACTTCCCATTAGTTAACACTGCTGAAACACAAAAATCTGAAATGTGACTTTAGGAAATTTAATTTAAAAATAGCTTTAAAAGGTTTAGTATCTACTGCATACCCAATGACAAAATTAAATTCCATTTAGAATGAAAGCAAAATTATAATCTCCTATCCCTTTCATTGCACCAATATATATTCGAAGACAAAAATAGTCATTTAATTCAAGAGGTGATCCAAAGAGACTTAAAAGTTAGATTTATATCCAAAAAGTCACATGTAAGACAAATCTGTATAAACCCCATTTCCACTGTAAGTTCAGAGAAATGACCTCGTATGAGAAGGCAACACAATGTATGTAGCACAGTTACACAATACTAAGCTATATTAACTCACACAAAGTAACTTAGCCTCATTTGTAGAAAGAAAGGGAGAGAGGGAAGGAGGGAGAGAATATGAGAGGAAGAAAAGAAAGCTTGTTATAATTTTAAAAGATGGAATACATAATGATAGTACCCTTCTCCTTACAAAAGAAACACGCTGGCTGGCCCCAATATAAACAAAATCACATATGAGAATCAAGTATATTAAACTCAGTCAACAAACAAAAGTGAAAGTGAAAGTCACTCAGTCGTGTCCGACTCTTTGCAACCCCATGGACTACACAGTCCATGGAATTCTCAGGCCAGAATACTGGAGTGGGTAGCCGTTTCCTTCTCCAGGGGATCTTACCAACCCAGGGATCAAACTCAGGTCTCTCACATTGCAGGCTGATTCTTTACCAGCTGAGCCACCATGGAAGCCCAGTCAACATGCAAGACCACTATATTTAACCTAGCAAGCACCTGGTCAGAAGTTGGCCGCATGGAGTCTGGGGGAGAATGGATACATGTACATGTATGGATGAATCCCTCTGCTATCCATCTGAAACTATCACAACATGTTAATCGGCTATACTCCAATACAAAATAAAAAGCTTAATTAAAAAATTAATTAAAGAAAAAAGAAGTTGGCCCCATGGACAGTTAGTCAGAAAGATTCCTCAGGTAAAAGCAGAGGTACATTTAGATATGCTACATAGTCAGAAGTTTATTGGCTATTCCTCACTGTCCTGGAAATTGTCTATTTGTGTTCTAAACACCCCAGTAAATCAGAAGAATTCTCTGATATTATCATATAAACATTCTTTGCCAAACTACCATAAAGAGTTTAAGGATTACCCAATATTCACTGAATTGTAAAGATTGTTTCAAAAGGCAAGTCAGATCTTACTATTTCTAAATGAGGTCACTCCCTGAAGGTTCAATACAAGATATTTATAAACTTGTACTTGAGACTTACCTCTTTTATAAGAGATTTCAGATAGGGATCTAGCACATGGAAAGCTCCCTAATCTCCTAAAGTTCAACAAATATCTATTGAGTTCTTATCAGTTACAAAAATGAAATATACACAATTTGTTGCACTCCAAATAAATACAAAAACAATTCTAATATTTACACAGGCTATGATGAATCTTAGAATTAGCGTATCAACAAAAGTTAAAAGCCAACCTGACTGAGAGGATTTAAGAAGGATTAGGGGATATAAATGGAGACTTTAGGAGAAAGGAAAAAAAAAAGAGAGGGGGGAAGAAGGGTTCAAGAGGCAGAGATATCATGACAAGGATGAAGATGAGTTAAAAAAAAAGAGATAGAAAAATACCAGACTTGATCTTCTAAAGAGAAGTAGTCTCAAAGGAGCAGAACTTAAAGCTTATAGAAAATGATAAAGGCTTCAATTTCAGGCGGGCTTTCATTTGTCTACAATGAGGGAATGTGTTAGGTTTCACAGACTATACAGAAACAAAACCAATGGGATAAAAATAGATATATAAGAGGATATTTATTATAATTGGTTTTCCTGGTGGCTCAGATGGCAAAGAATCTGCCTAGAAAGCAAAAAGACCTGGGTTTGATCCCTGGATCAGGAAGATCCCCCGGAGAAGGGAATGGCAATCCATTCCAGTATTCTTGCCTGGAGAATTCCATGGACAGAGGAGCCTGGTGGGCTACAGTCCATGGGGTCGCAAAGGGTTGGACACAACTGAGCGACTAACATACACACAGTTACAGTGGCTGAGAAGTCCCATGATCTGCCATTTGCAAGCTGGAGACCCAGGAAAACCAGTGATAAAATTCAGTGTGAGTCTGAAGGCCTGAGACACAGAGGAGCTAATGGTAAAATTCTCAGTCTGAAGCCAGAAGGGTTTGGGGTTGGGGGGTGAAGGTGATGTGCATGCGGCATGCTCAGTCATGCCTGACTTTTTGATACTCCATGGACTGTAACCTGCCAGGCTCCTCTGTCTGCAGGATTTTCCAGGCAAGAATACTGGAGTGGGTTGCCACTTCCTCCTTCAGAGGATCTTCCCAACCCAGGATTGAACCCACATTTCCTGCGTCTCCTGCATTGGCAGGTGGATTCTTTACCATTGAGCCACCTGGAGAGCAGAAGGATGATGTGCTGCTGGTATAAGTCCCAGAATCCAAAAGCCCAAGAACTCAAACGTCTGAGGACAGGAGAAGATGGAAGCCCCAAGGAGACAGAACAAGTTCACCCTTCCACTGCCTTTTGATTCTATTTGGATCCTCAATGATTGGATGACAGCCACCCACACTGGTAATTTAAACACTAATCTCCTCTGGAAACACGCTCACAGATACACCCAGAAATAATGTTTAACCAGCTCTCTGGGCGTCCCTCAGCTCTGTCAAGTAGACACATAAAATTAACAATACCAGGAAGCCACCATGAGTTTTCAAGAAAGACAGTGATATGAACAGACTTGTGATTTCTTCGCTTTTGAAGCAGACTAAACAGAGTGGGACCAATTTGTATAAAAACCTATCAGACCAGTCAAGAGATGACTTTTTGAATTAGGGCAGAATGAACAAAGCACTAAAGGTATAGAACTGAAAGAATTTCACAGAAGAATGAACAGGATATCACTACTTCTCAGTTACCACCACAGCCTCCTAACCAACCTCTGCATGCACCCCTCAACCTCATTTTACAAAGTAAATCAGATCACACCTCATAGCTCTCTACCTCTTCTGCCTACATGCCAGCCAAATGGGCCATTTCATTTCCTAAAATTAAGTTCAACTTCTCTTGTGCCTCAGGATCATTCCACATGCTGTTTCCTATACCTGGAACTCCAATTTTTTTCACCAGGTGAACCCTAACAAACCTTCAAATCCCAGTTTAAAAGTCACTTCCTTGGGTTTCCCTCGTGGCCCAGTGGTTAAGAATCTGCCTTGCAATGCAGGGGACACCAGTTCGATCCCTGGTCTGGGAAGATCCCACATGCGGTGGCAGCAGAGCTGGTGTACCACAATTACTGAAGTCAGAGTCTAAAGCCTGCAAGTCAAAACAACTGAGGCCACACTGCAACTACTAAAGCCCATATGCCTAGAGTCTAAAACAAGAGAAGCCACCGCAATGAGAAGCCCTCACACTGAAACTAGAGAGCAGCCCCTACTCATCACAACTAGAGAAAGCCCGCATACAGCAACAAACACCCACCAAAGCCAAAAAATAAAATAAATAAATCTTTTTTAAAAAGACTATTAGTCTCCAAAAGACTATTCCTAAACTCTCCAATCTAATCATGTGTCCCACCCTTAACTTCTCTCTTGAAATACATACTACCTGTTTAGACATGGGTTTGTGTTTACTAGCTATTCCCACATCAGACTGTTACCTGAAAGCTAGGATTATAATTACTTAATGACTAGTCCAGTACCTGGCACTTGGTGGGTACTCAACAAATACTTGCTGAATTAACAATAAGTAAATCACAGAAGACTGCTTCAAGTTCCCAAGGAGGAAAACAATAATGCCATTACCTGACAAAGGGAACATCAGTTTTGTGGATAAAGTCAAAGTCTATCTGAGGTATGCTGAATTTGAAGAAATCATGGAATAGGTTTGAGCTGCAGAAGTAGTCATTAAATACTAAATAATTGTTTAGCCAGAAGAAAAAAATGTAACATTAATAGAAAAGGATGAGAAGCAAAACAAAACAAGCTAAAGGCAGAATATGGAAAAGCAGAATAGAGAATATCTCTATTTAACTGGTAGGAAGAAGAAACAACTGGATAAAATATGGATATTCCTAAGATGTAAAAAGCTTGTAAAATAGAAAACACCAACAAACCTATAGAAAAAGAGCTAAAGAAATGGGCAGTTAACAAAAAAAGAAATGCAAATGCTTCTCACCCATATAAAAAAGATACTCAGCCTAATGTGTACAAGATAAACATGCTATGTTATGTCTAAAAGAATCCACAGTTGATGTAAATGGTTCTGAAATGTGTAAATATAAAACTGTAAATTATAAAAAAGATATTCAATCTGACTCATAATGAGAGACGAAAATTAACACTATGAGATTCCATTAGGACGAAAAAAAAATTCTCACAATATATTCTATTGATAAGGTTACAAATATATGTATTCTGTATATATATATGAAGGCTGAGCACCGAAGAATTGATGCTTTTGAACTGTGGTGTTGGAGAAGACTCTTGAGAGTCCCTTGGACTGCAAGGAGATCCAACCAGTCCATCCTAAAGGAGATCAGCCCTGGGATTTCTTTGAAAGGAATGATGCTAAAGCTGAAACTCCAGTACTTTGGCCACCTCATGCGAAGAGGTGACTCATTGGAAAAGACTCTGATGCTGGGAGGGATTGGGGGCAAGAGGAGAAGGGGACGACAGAGTCTGAGTGAACTCTGGGAGTTGGTGATGGACAGGGAGGCCTGGCGTGCTGCGATTCATGGGGTCACAAAGAGTTGGACACGACTGAGCGACTGATCTGATCTGATATATATATATACACACGAAGAGGCACTCTCATATTTTACTGATGGGTACACAAAGAGATTTGATTCTCATGAGGATAAATCTGTCAATAGCTATAAATCTGTGTACTCATTTTCCCTTTGATCCTGCAATACCACATCCAGGAATCTGTCCCAAATATACAGTGGCAAAAACATAAAAAGGTATATATATGGATAATAAAGTTACCAACTGCAGTGCTATTTGCAAAAAATTAGAAACAACTCAGATGCCTATCAACTGAAAATTGGTTAAATAAGCTATGTCTTTTTTATTCATGCAATGAGATATTATGTAGCTATAAAAAGGAATTAATAATTTATTACTAATGAGTGATCTCCATAATACATTAAGTGAAAAAAGCAAGGCATATATTATCATTTGTCTAAAGAGGAATATTTTTTAAAAAGCAGAATGGAAGAATAAACTTAGGTTTTTAGCAAGTTTTCTTTTCTACTTAGAAAGAGAAAAAAGAGAAAAGGGTAGAGAAAATATAAAAGTCAGACTCCTTTCAATAAACCTTGTTTTATGGGGATGACTTTGGAGGCATGAAATTATTATATATGATTATAAAACCAAACTACATTTTAGAAGTTATTAAATATCAGAATATTTAAAATAAAATAACTTAGATGTATACTCTGTTGGTGGCATAACTATACACTTAAAAATGATTAAAATTGACATTTTATGTTATGTTTATTTTACCACAACAATTTAAAAATTAAGTAAAAGAACACAGCATACCTGTTCAGTTGTCACTCAAAGAACAGGTTACTAAAAAGGCCATTAAAAAGGATAGTCTTCCCTCCCTTGCTCTGAACTCACAACCAACTGCCATGATGTTAGCGGCCCCATGGAGAGGCACAGGAACTGGTCTCAAGCCAACAGCCAGAAAGGACCTGAGACCTACCAATGATGACCTATGTGTGCTTGAAGCACCTCCAGAAGGCTCATTTGTGGCTCCTCCAACCGAGCCCAGGGATATATGCACCCCAGCTAACACCCTGACTGTAGCTACATGAGGTACAGTCATGTAAGCTAGAGGTACCCAGTTAAACTGCACCCCACAAAAACTGACTCATAGCAACTGTGAGATAATAACATTTGCTGCGTTACGCCATTAACTTTTGAGGTGATTTGTTACACAGCAATGGAAGGAAAGTTATGACCAACCTAGACAGCATATTCAAAAGCAGAGACATTACTTTGCCAACAGAGGTTCGTCTAGTCAAGGCTATGGTTTTTCCAGTGGTCATGTATGGATGTGAGAGGTGGGCTGTGAAGAAGGCTGAGTGCCGAAAAATTGACGATTCTGAACTGTGGTGTTGGAGAAGACTCTTGAGAGTCCCTTGGACTGCAAGGAGATTCAACCAGTCCATCCTGAAGGAGATCAGCCCTGGGATTTCTTTGGAAGGAATGATGCTAAAGCTGAAACTCCAGTACTTTGGCCACCGCATGCAAAGAGTTGACTCATTGGAAAAGACTCTGATGCTGGGACGGATTGGGGGCAGGAGGAGAAGGGGACGACAGAGGATGAGATGGCTGGATGGCATCACCAACTCGATGGACATGAGTTTGAGTGAACTCCGGGAGTTGGTGATGGACAGGGAGGCCTGGCGTGCTGCGATTCATGGGGTCGCAAAGAGTCAGACACGACTGAGCGATTGAACTGAACTGAACTGAACAGATAACTAACAAACACAGGCCACTGAGTAAACATTCCTAGGGAAATGAGCCCTAAGTCCAAAAATGAACTGCAAATTCCATTGCTGGACTATAGCCAAGAGAAGAAAGTACATACGCCAACCAAAAGCTGCATACAAGAGTGCTCATGGCAACCTGATTCCTAACAGCCCCTAACTAGAAGCAATGCAAATATCTACCAACTAGAAAAGGCATAAATAAATCATGGCATTTCACACAACAGAATACTTACTATACAGAAATGGAAAAAAACAAAATAAAACAAAACTACTATTTCATACAACAACATGGCTAAATCTCACAGAAATGAGAAAAGAAACCAGACAAGACAAAATGCCTGTACTGCTACTCTGAGACTGTTACATGTATAATGAGGGTACTATAAATGAGTAATTATGAAATATTTTAATAAAATATTATTCTTAGTGTTACTGAGAACTAGAATTCTCAGCTGAAAAATACAGATATAAAATAAAAAAGATTAACAAAAAATCTGATAGTATTGAAACTGAATTGGAAATGTCAGTATGAATTCATGAGGTACTCTGTCCTAAAAAAAAAAAAAAATTCCCTAGTTCTGAGAATTGAAAAGGCCTAAAACAATGGTCAACCCACTAGCAATGAGAACCCCTAGAGCCCAAACTGTGGTCTTAAAATTCTATTCCCCAATAAAGGAATCAGGACTCCTTGGAGACATTGCTGACACCAGGTATGGGGATGAAATGTACATGAGTTATACTAGATAATCAAGAAGCTATCAAAAATTACTAGTCATGTCAAAATAACTCAGTAAGCAACTTTAAGAGTCCCACTGGCCAAAGATTAAGTAATTTAAGCATTAACAATGGTAATTAACATAGTGAATTTTTAAAAACTCCAATATGTTTAAAGAGTCTATAAAGAATCTAGAGGTGAAGGGGAGACCCTAATCAGTCACTGTTGGAAAAAGCAAATATAATCAAGGCACTATATTGAAATAGGTAAGCTAAGGGAAACTGTCAAGCTTTTGTCCTACCTTTCCCATATCAACTGTACTACTATATAGCATAAACTCATTGGCATCAGTCAATGGATGCGGGGAGCGAGCTCCGCCTCTGGCAAAGGTCATGAGGAAGGAGGCTTGGCATACGCAAAGGCGGGATCAAGCCTCAGGAGTCTCCCTGGAAATTCTCGAGCAATCTACCCCCAAAACCAGAGTCTGCCTACTTTCTGCTTTGTGCTTTCACCTACACCTTTGACTTTACGGGGGGCTGTCCCCCACTACCTCTCTGAAAAAAGTTAGCTTACAGCTCCAGTTAATAATTCCTGGGTGTGACAGTGTTTAACCTACAAACTCCTTTGGAAATCCTCTAGCCTGCCTGAATAGGTTTTTCCGGCCACATGTGATTGTTCAGAGCCTCCCAACTGTGAGAGGCAGGAGATGTTCTAAACTATCTAAACACAGATTCTTTTGAGTAGTTAAAAGATTGATTAGAAATTGTATTGGTGAAGGGATTTTCACTTGTTGGGCCAATGTTTGCTGCTAAGTTTCCATATCCCTTACCTGCTGTGTCCCTGGCAGTGTATTGATTAATATAATTGGTGTAAGTAGTAGCTTTAATGTTTGTAACCTGGGACCCTTGAGTTAATTCTTTCTCTTGTTATAGCCCACCACACCTTTGCGCTGTAGGAATGCAACTTTATCTAATGCTTTTGGAGGGTGGCTCCTGACCAATCACCTTTAGAGAAAAATAAGTTTTCTGAAGAAAAGGTCTTAAAATGTTCACAGGCCTCCGGGCCAGAAGATAATGCAAATCACCTAAGCTTTTGCATATGATAAGTTTGCAGGAAGAAAGCCTGGTTTGCTGCAAGACTCTACCCCTTCCCCCATTATCCTCTATGCATAACTTAAGGTATAAAAACTACTTTGGAAAATAAAGTACGGGCCTTGTTCACCGAAACTTGGTCTCACCATGTCGTTCTTTCTCTTACCTTCTGGCTGAATTATTCAGCCTCTTTTCTGCACTAAATTTCCTCACTGAGCTATCCTTATTTCAGCCTCTTTTCTTCACTGAATTTTACTGAGCTATCCTCATTCTATTACTCTTTATATCCTTAATTAACATTTAATTAAGCAATTGTTTCCTGATCTTCGCCTACGCCGTCTCTCCTTCGAATACCCTGGATCAGCCCGGCGCTGGTCCCCGGCAAATGGACATGAGTTTGAGCAAACTCCAGGATTCAGTGAAGGATAGGGAATCCTGGCGGGCTGCAGTCCATGGGGTTGCAAAGAGTCAGACACAACGAAGCAACTGAACAACAATAACAACCACATAACAAATAGTACATGGAATAGCTTCTCTTTACAGACCATTCCACCTAATAAATGAACAGTAAAGTTATAATTGATGCTTTTGAACTGTGGTGTTGGAGAAGACTCTTGAGAGTCCTTTGGACTGCGAGGAGATCCAACCAGTCCATTCTGAAGGAGATCAGCCCTGGGATTTCTTTGGAAGGAATGATGCTAAAGCTGAAACTCCAGTACTTTGGCCACCTCATGCGAAGAGCTGACTCATTGGAAAAGACTCTGATGCTGGGAGGGATTGGGGGCAGGAGAAGAAGGGGACAACAGAGGATGAGATGGCTGGATGGCATCACTGACTCAATGGACGTGAGTCTGAGTGAACTCCGGGAGCTGGTGATGGACAGGGAGGCCTGGCATGCTGCAATTCATGGGGTCGAAAAGAGTCAGACATGACTGAGCGACTGAACTGAACTGAAAGTTATAATATTAAAATATCACCATTTTGCAAATCTTAATGATTTAATAGATTTCAAGCAGGAAGCCCATCACCTATTTTTATAAATACAGTTTTACTGGAACACAGTCATGCCCATTCATTTACATTTTGTCAACTGCAGCTTTCTCATTGCAACAGCAGAATTTACTAATAGCAGCAGAGGAGACCAGATGGGCCATAAGGCCTAAAATATACACTATCTGCCTCCTTACAGAAAATGTAAGATCTGATCTATATCCTGGAGCACAAATGGCAGCTAATCAGCAGAAAAAGACAGACACTTGCCCAAAGACAAAGACTTGCTGAAAGAATCTGAACTGGAGTCTAAGCAAGTCTCTAGATCCAACTACCAATTAACATGAAATACAAAGGTCAGATGAGTATGCTTAATCACTGCACAGGAATGTAATCAGGAATATCCACATCTACGAGACAAAGACCAATTTATCCAACAAATAAATTTTAAAGACAAAAAGGAAAGCAGGATGAAACCTTAAGAGAAAAATCAACCAACTGCAATGGGGAAAGGGCGTATCTAGACCCTGAGCCTATCCAGTCAACTGTTTTTAGAGCGTGTGGGGGACTTCCCTGGCAATCCAGGGTCTAGGACTCCATGGTTCAACTGCAGGGGGCACAAATTCCACCCTTGCACAGGGAACTAAGATCCTGCATTCCATGAGGTTGTGTGATGCTGCTGCTGCTGCTAAGTCGCTTCAGTCGTATCCAACTCTGTGCAACCCCATAGACGGCAGCCCACCAGGCTCCCCCGTCCCTGGGATTCTCCAAGGCAAGAACACTGGAGTGGGTTGCCATTTCCTTCTCCAATGCATGAAAGGGAAAAATGAAAGTGAAGTCGCTCAGTCGTGTCCAACTCTTAGCGACCCCATGGACTGCAGCCTACCAGGCTCCTCCGTCCATGGGATTTTCCAGGCAAGAGTACTGGAGTGGGGTGCCACTGCCTTCTCCAAAATGTGTGAGAATTACAATTAACATTAACTGGATATTTGACTATATGGGAATTACTTTTTCAAAGTTACTAATGGTATAACGGTATCAACAGAAAAATACAAATAAATTTTATGATGCCTAGAATTTTCTTTAAAATAGTATAGGAATGGGAGGGAAGTTGGTGAGAGACAAGACAATTTGGCCATGACATGATAATCACTGAACCTGAGTAATGAATACAAGGGGATTCATTACACTAGTCTGTAACTTTTATATGTCTTAAGTTTTCTATAATAAAAATTATAATAAGATATAACACTTCCTCTTTAGGCACTGAAAAATTCTGAAGTAAAAAAGAACAGGTCAAGAAGTATGCTAGGTTACCCCCAAAAGGCAACTTGACTGTGACAAGGTGTGGGGTCTTCTAAAGACGGGTAAAAAGCCAAGCTTGGAAAGAACTGGTCTAGAGATAAAGTAAATGACTGCCTACTAGATCCAAACTTAGTTATGTGACCTTTTCCAACTGCATCAGGCAGCTAGAACTAGGAAATATATATTTGGCAAATTAACTTAGGTTTGTGGTTTGGACAGGGTCTTCAGAATGTTAAAAAGGCAACAGAACATAAGATGCTGCTGCGAATATGATCACGAGGATTGGGTTTTAATTAGAAAAGCAAGAAAATGCCAAGAAACAAGTCATAATAAAGAAAAAGAACAGAAATCAAGTGTTATGATCATGAGAGGAGACTCCAAGGCCTCAGAAGTACAACTAATTGATGATGTGATCTAAGGCAAGAAGTGACAGTCTATGAGACCTTGGGACTCCAGTCCTGGTGAGCTAGTAACACTGGTTTCTAGTAGGTTTCAGCTACCTGCCAAGCTCACCCTTTCCCAAGCTCATTTTAGAAGGAATCTGTATTTTTTAAAAGGGTCCCAGGATTAGAATCACTGGTATAAGATGCAGTGATCCTGGAAAATATGAAGGTGAAAACAATGGATACTAAACAGGTCAAGGAAACATGATGAGAGTAACTAATAAGATACAAGAGACAGAAAGGGAACAAATGAGTTAAGTGAAGAATTCTAACGGTCAAGACAACAGAAGGATAAGAATGTGAAGAAAAAGAATAAAAGCAAGATATCACAATCCAAAGACAATGACTAATTGACAGTGGGACCTTATTCTAACCCCACGATTCAAAGAAAGCAGCCTAAAAATATCTCTATCAGATAGGTTGGGAAAGAAAAGGTATCCTCAAAAAAACAAATATCTATCAATTTGTTCATTACAGACATAAAGTGTTGTGTGTATGAAAGCACCAAAAAAGAAACCTTATAAATTATTTAGTTAATTCACTCATTTCATAGATGAGGAAACCAAGGGCTATGAAGACTAATTAACTTGCACTTAAGAACACTATGTAATTAATTATTAGAATTAGAGCTAAGGAGTACCTCATTCTTCACTCAATCTCCTCATCTACCTACATGGTTTCTATTTGGAGACTTACCTCTTTACAGTGCTAAATGTTATCATATATATTTTATTTATAAATAAAAATTTGGTAACTCTTTGTTGACTGACACTCAAAATGAGTCTTCAATATTTTACATCAATAATTTTAATCGTTTCCCATGTCAGCAACTTGTTCTGCTCAATTTTACTCTTCTGCACCCCACCCCAAAACATGTGTTTTGAATAAATCTCAGAGACATTCAAAAAACATATTGGCTAACTAGCACCTATGCTTCCAAAAAAAGGTTAAAAATATGAAAAGGGACACACAGTGCCATGCTATAAAAAGAAGAGGTGGCATTACATACTTCTCTTATCAATTCCATAAATGTGCACATAATTTACAATTATGTCAAGAGGATGCTCTTGACTCAGTGGATTCAAAATACCTAAGTAGGTAGGAAAAGATAGCAATAGGAAGAACTACCTCAGCCTTATAATAAGAAAATATAGAGTACAGACCTAAAGTTGGAATCCATGGCTCTAGCAAAATGAAAACAGAACCAATAACAAATCATAAAATACTAACACAATTCACTTACCATGCAAGTTCTAGTTTGGACATGAAATTACTCTTATTTTCACAGCTTTTCTACTTCTAACATTTTTATCATTCCATAAAACAATTTTCTTCCCAAATAAAACTAGTTTTAGTAAACCCAGTTTTGAAAGCTCACTTATTGTAATAACCACTAAAAATGGTAATCACCTATAGCAGTAAATATAAGTTTAGATCATTATTTAAAAAACACTTGTAAAAATCTCTAGTTATGAAATAAATATAAACTATGATCTTGTGACATCAGTAAGTACCACTTGTACTTCATTCAAAATGAAAATGAAATGATAAAAAAATAGCTAATACAGAGCATATAAAAGTGCACACACAAAAAGTTGTTTACATATTTTTGTATTCTTCATAAATACTGCATATTATACTATACCCAGATTATAATATGGAAAAATGTTCTGAAATCTCCAAAAATTAGGTATTATTGTTATTCTTAGATATGATTTTGAAAATTACCACACATACACAAAAGAATAGGTGCTTACCCATGTGTGAAAAGAGAACATGGCACAAAAAAGGGGAAGGTAATTCAAATGAATTAGCTGTTTTACAAATCCCTATTACTCCTTTTTAAAAGCACAATACATACATACCACTTACCACTTAGAAAGGGTTGCTGAGGCACAGAGTTTGTAGAAAAAACACCAAACATGGAAAGGATCCATCTAGAAGCTTTTTCAATCTGGAGCTTGTACTTTATAGGCACACAAGTGGGCACACTGGTGCAAAACAGTAGTGATTCACCATGTACAATGCAGAATGTGGAATGTTAAAGGCTGAACGACAAAGAAAAAAAGAGAGAAAAGAAACATGGTAGGTTATTAGTTACTAATAACAGCCATGTTTAAAACAATAGTTGTAACACTTGGTAGGTTTCATGTAACATATATCATTATTGAACTTAGTTTTTAGAACTTGAGAATTTAGCCAAGAAGAACTTACTTACTAAAAAATCTCAACTATATACGGAAAGAATCTCTCTGGAGAGAAAAAACAAGAAAAGGAGTATTTGTCATTTAAAGGTTCTAAGTTAAATCTTTCATCACCGATAACATTTTTTTCAAGTACATTGTGAATCTCCTCACCATCTAAGCAAAATTACCTATTTCTTGATGATACAAGGGTCATCATCATAACAGTCCTTCCATAGTACTTGAGTATACATACATTATGGGGCAATGACTCTATAGACCTTTTCAAAAGGTACCCTAAGGCACTCCAAGAAATGAGCATTCTCTATTGCTAGATATCCTGTTATCTACAGTATCAAGAATGTACTTATTCTTTGACCCAACAATCCTCCTTCTGGTACATTTTCCTACAGATACAATTCAGTTCAGTTCAGTTCAGTCGCTCAGTCGTGTCCGACTCTTTGCGACCCCATGAATCACAGCACGCCAGGCCTCCCTGTCCATCACCAACTCCCGCAATTCACCCAAACCCATGTCCATCGAGTTGGTGATGCCATCCAGCTATCTCATCCTCTGTCATCCCCTTCTCCTCCTGCCCCCAATCCCTCCCAGCATCAGAGTCTTTTCCAATGAGTCAACTCTTCGCATGAGGTGGCCAAAGTACTGGAGTTTCAGCTTTAGCATCATTCCTTCCAAAGAACACCCAGGACTGATCTCCTTTAGAATGGACTGGTTGGATCTCCTTGCAGTCCATGGGACTCTCAAGAGTCTTCTCCAATACCACAGTTCAAAAGTATCATTCCTACAGATACAATTGCACACTCACAAAATAAAGTGTACAGCACGATTATTGTGGGATAATCTATAAAAGTGAAACACTGAAAACAACCTAAGAGGATTGGTAAAATCACCTATGATGCATCCACTATAAGGAATATGATGCGAGTATTAAAATGATTAAGGAAGCACTCTGTATTTCCATGGAAACATCATCAGAGAATGTACATATATGTTGTTATAGTCTGTGTTCTTAACAAGGGGAGGGAAAAGGGAAGAAAGAATATCTATTTTTATTGGTTAAATTTTACTAAAAAGTACTGTAAAGAACCATAAGAAATTGCTTAAAAAAAAGAGGCAGGGGACGGGAGAGTCAAGGGGATTGGTTACCAATAAAGGACGGTAAAGAAACAGGGATAGAAGCTAAGATTTCAAAGTGTCACTCTGACTTCCAAAACATGTAAATGTTTAAACAAAATAAAATTTAAAACAAGTTCCTCAAAAAAGCTTAATTTTTACTCTTTCATCCCTTTTTTATTAAAACACAAGCTGTTATACGGTCAGTATAACAAGGCTACTCTCCTGGAATGTGCATGTGTGCTAAGTGCGTGCTAAGTCGCTTCAGTATGTCTGATTCTTTACTACCCCGTGGACTGTAGCTTGCCAGTCTCCTCTGTCCATGGAATTCTCCATGCAAGAATACTAGAGTGGGTTGCCATTTCCTTCTCCAGGGAATCTTCCCAACCCAGGGATTGAACCTGCATCTATCTCCTGTGGCTTGTGCATTGTAGGTAGCTTCTTTACCACTGAGCCACCAGGGAAGCCCTGGAATGGTGAATGGCAAATTACTTCCTTGTCTTTCAGAGAAACTCTTCTCTTTCCTACTGGGAGTAATTCCACATATATTCAGTGCCTACTATCTACCAGCAATACATATATCAGTGAACAAACCCGTAAGATGCCTGCTCCAATGACCTTAAAATTCACTGTCACCCATTTACTCATTACTAGTGAAGGTACACTAAGAAAGGAATAAGTATACATTTGCTAGAGGAAATGTAAATTTGACAACCATTCTGAAAAGTAAATTTGTCAATACGTAACAAGAATCTTTAATACGTTCATAGCTGTTGACCTAGTAACTCTGTTCCCATGAATGCAAAATGCAGAGAGAATTTTATATACAAATTTTTTTATACTATTTATAAAGAAAATTTTTTTACATTATTTTAAAAGAAATTTTACATTATTTATAAAGAAAAATTCTAAGGAATATAAATGCCTGAAATAGAGAAAATAGTTGGCTAAATTATGGTTTATTCAGCAGATGGAACATTATGCTACAGTTAACCTAGAAGTAATTTCTAGTTAAACATGTTAGATTAACCGCAAATATTTATCCCTATTCCATGTCTGGCTCCTCTGAAATAATTGTAAAAATTTTTTAAAGTAATAAGAACACAAAAGCCAGAGAGAACAGAATAGACATTCTTTGATAGGATAAAATTAAAATACAATTTCAAAAAAAGGGGGGCAGAATGATGTTAAACAACAATTTTAAAAAAAGGGGCAGGACTCAAAATTATATATAATTTTATCCATTTTTTAAAAATTACATTGAAACAGAGATAAATAACTTAATATTATTTCTAAATAGTGATTTTAAATAAATGATGTTTTTATCTTTTATGCTTTTCTGTATTTTCCAAAATATCTACAAAGGGCATTTATTACTGTTATAGTTAGAAAAATATAATCTTTTTAAAACATATATATAACATATATATGGCCTAAGAAGGCCATAATCAAAACAAAGATAACAAGTGTTGGCAAGTGTATGGCTAGAACCCCCTTCACACACTGCTGGTAGGAAGATAAAATAGTACAGCCACTTTGGAAAACAGTCTGGCAGTTCCTCAAAAATAAAATATGTCCTAACCATTCCACTCCCGGGTATACAGCAAAAGAAATTAAAACATACATCCATGCAAAAATATGTGTACAAGTGTTCACAATAGGGTGATAACCCTATACTACAGAAACTGTCATAATAGCATTATTTGTATTACAGTCAAAAGGCAGAAACAATACAAATGTCATCAACTGATGAATGGATAAATAAAATGTGGTGTATCCATCCAGTGGAGTGTGCCATAAAAAATACTGGTACATGCTACAACATAGATGAATCTGAAACAATTAGGCTAAGTGAAAGAAGCCAGTCACAAAAGGTTACACATTACATTATTCCATTTTATGAACAGACAAATCTATCAATATACAGAGAAAAGATAGATTAGTGGTTGACTCTGGACAGGGAGGAGATGGGGAGGTAATGGATACAGGATTTCTTTTAGGGGATGATGAAGATATTCTAAAATCAATTGTGGTTGTGGCTGCACAAGTCTGTCAATACACACAAACCTCAAATTGTACACTATAAACTGGTGACTTGCATGGTATGTGAATTATATCTCAATAAAGCTATTATATTAAAAAAATATACACAGCCTATCACTTCTTCACCACTCAACAATATTTCACATATTATTCCTTATCACCTTGCAACACTATATAACAGGAAAAGCATTAGATTCAAGATAAAACCAGATTCTCATCAGTCCTAAAACCACTGATAAACCATAACTCCCAAGTTTCCATTTCCTTTTGTGGGGAATGCTCCCAAGTTTCCATTTCCTTTTGTGGGGAATGAGGAGTCCTTTTTGGTATAGCACCTCATTTTTCTCCCAACGACTGAAGTGCATTCCTACCAAGAGTAAGTTATCTTGTATTTGTCCAAAATTCACCTTGCCAATATATCTTAGCTAAATTTTATATCAAAAGTATATTGATTTAAGAAGAAGAAAAAAAAATTTTATATCAAAAGTATGAGTGCAAAAAGAAAATGTTTTGTTTCTGAAACTTAAGCCGAACAATTTGAAAAAGGCAAGTCACTTTTAAAATATCCTAAAGAGAAGGCCTCAGCTCTACATCAAAAAACTGATAATATCTGAGCATTTATACACTTGACTATAAAACATTTAAGGCACATACCTTCCCTATGATTCTTCATCCCTATGTAACACGATCCCAAATACTAGTTGATTATACAATCAATATTGTATAGAAGACTGTATTGCATGTAATTTATTTGTATAAAAGACTAACAGAAGTACACTATTATTACTAGTATTCTATCTCACACTCTAAAGACTGATGGTTGACCCTCCTGAGTTGTCTCTTAGAAAGGCTGAAACTTTTCTATTCTTCAAGTCTCAGGACCACCACAGTCCTGTACTCTCTACAGATATCTTCATCTCTCAAACTGAAAGAAGATGCCCAATGTAAACTTATCAAATTCAGTTCAAGGCTGCTAAAGTCCCTCTTCCTGTGTTCTTGGGCCCTCCGAACCCTCTCTTTTTAAAGCAAAACCTATATCTGACCTGTATATTCAGATGACCATTAAGGGGAAAAAAAATCTTACATTCATGCACCACAGACTTCCCTTTATTTCCTCTTACTACAATCTGGGCCTCTACATCTTCAAGTCTCAACTCATCAACTCAGCCATTTACCCTCTGACCCCAACCACTGCAATACTAAAATACCCTTTTGTCAAAAGGACTCCACAAAGCTTCTCACCTGCCCTCTCTCACTATTCTGATGCACCTCAGATACTGCTCCCGAGTGCATCTTTCAAATTGTATGACTCTGATCACAAAGCTCCTTGACTCGGTAATTCAGTGGTACTCCCAATGCCTACAGAATAAAGTCCAGAAATCCCTTAGCCTCACAGTCGAGGTTCTAATGGAAGAGAACAAAGCGCTAGCCCATCTCCCTAATGTTCTCTAGAACTCTGCTCTGTGCCAACACACGCCATTCCTTCCTACGCCCAGATCTTCCTTCCATCTGGAATGCCCTCCCTTTGCCTCTGTGCATTAAAGTCCTCTAAAGTCATTTTTTATTTATTTATTTATTTTTTCTAAAGTCGTTTTTAAAGTAGAAAATCACTTTTTAAATCACAGGACTGGGTTTCTCAACCATAAGAGCTTCAAGGACTTTTTATAAGGGTTATAAATGTTAGAAGTATTATAAGTGTTACAATGTGTAAATTTAGAAAAAGAGCCAACATGTAGCACATAATGTTGTTACTGTTATCCATTCAACATAATGAGGGTTCAAAACATATTTTTTAATTGACATGCAAAACAAAGAAGTCTTTTCTAATCATACTATAAACTTTGCTCTCAAAGCAACAGTTTAAGATCTGATACCTCTGGAAGTTAAGATGATGAAAATTTCTGATAATCAAAACTTCAGTTTCTGGGAATCTCACACAGATTTATGATGTATGAACAGCAACCTACTATTTCATGATTTAGTCAAGAACAACTTGATTTATAATCACTTCACCATATATATAAGTCATGTTGCTGTACACCTTAATCAGTGTTGCATGTCAATTATACCTAAATAAAATGGAAAGAAAAAATGTTTAATATATTTTAACTAATAAAATTTAACATTTAACCAAAAATGGGCGGTGAGGGCAAGCCTTATCAACATAAAGTAGTTTCATCATTTACTTTTTTAAAAAGTAAGGTACATATAATTTACCATCTTAACCACTTTAAGCATACACCTCTGTGGTACCAAGTACATCCATACTGTTGTACAAAGACCACCACCATCCATCTCCAGAAATCTTTTTATCTTTCAAAACTGAAACTCTGTATTCACTAGACAATAACTTCTCTTCCACTCCCCGCTCCCCGCTCCCAGGCCCTGGCAACAAGCACTCTACTCTCTGTTTCTACGAATTTGACTACTCTAGATATCTTATTTAAGTGGAATCATACCGTATTTGTCCTTTTGTCACTGGCTTATTTCACTAAACACGAGGCCTCTTTGAGGTTCATTTGTGTTATCATTTACTTTTTCAACAAGAACTCCAAAACCACATAAAGGACATGGTTTAAACATTTTCTAGTTTAAACTCATAGTTTTAGCATACTCTGTATTATATGGCACTGGACTGCAGATCTGGCTGACTCAAATTACAGAAAGAAAGGGAAAGTAGAATAACACATACTCAACAATCTGGTATGATACCAGGTATCAAACTAGGTGCATGTCACACAATGAAATCCACGCAACTCTAAACAGATAGGTTATTACTATTCTCAGTTGGTAAATGATAAAAAGGTGATTCAGAGGACCTCCCATGTCGCTGCCCTATCTCCATTTTGTTTTATCATTCCATTTATCACTATCTGACATATAAACATACGTACATACATTTTATTTCCTTATGTGCAACTTATATGTAGGCAAAAAATAAGTTGAGAATCACATTTATTCAACAACGTTATATCTATAATACAATGCCGCTTAGAAGCTGAACATTTTATAATCTCTAGGTTTTCTGAGATGCTTGTCCATAGGTACATTTCTTAGATACTCAAAAGTTGAGAGATTTTATTATTGCCAAAGATATGGGTTTTTGGGGTTTGTTGGTTTGTTTTTTTTTTTTTTTTTTTTGAGTAGGTATGGGAGGTGGGGGGTATTGGAAGACAGAAGTAGGGAATAAAATTCCAAGTAAAAAATCCAAGGGTCCAAGAAGGCTGGTCTCCAGTAAGCCCAGATCTGCTATTATAACATCCTCATCTTCTATAAATTTTGTTTTTTTAAATCAAACTTCACCCGAGGACTTTTCTACCAAGCAAGAATTTACAATATGAGGAGAGACACTAGGTTGTGATGGATGGTCTAGTTACCCTTGAATATACTGTCACTATAATACTAACCATATTTACATTACACTACAGATTTCCTTTTTCTGTTTCAGAGTGAAAAATATTCCCACCACCATGTACTGCTACATTTTCTCCCTTAAAATTGGTTAAAGTTTTTCATCACATTTCAAGAAATTAAGAACTAGACACCTAACTTCTAAATTTTATAAACTGTATTTTTTCATAATCTAAATGAGAATATCTTCACAATAAGAAGAATTTTAAATATTCTTTAGAGAAATCAAAAAATGTTAAGGGGTCCCACTAAATAAATTCCCACTTGCGACAAAAGTCTACATTTCCCATTAGTTTACTGTTTTCAAAAAATAAATTTCTCTTCATCACAGTTTGAATGTTACTTACAAAAGGAGTACTGTATTCACAAAATAATTTTATCTTCACTGATGTAACAAGAAGTC
Source organism: Bos grunniens (assembly GCF_055505025.1). Lineage (NCBI taxonomy): Eukaryota > Metazoa > Chordata > Mammalia > Artiodactyla > Bovidae > Bos > Bos grunniens. The sequence goes on along the minus strand of NC_141170.1, from coordinate 51,054,219 downwards.
AGTGGTTTCCTTTTTGTGGTAAACAATGGGCCTTGGGAAACATGTTCTCTGGTAAATGTCTTTCACATATTTTTAAATACACAATTGGTTCCACTTCCTAATAATCACCATTTACCAGAAATGCAAAAGATAGAAATCTATCAAGATACACAATAAGACTAAGCAAGCCAAAAAAGAAGAAAGCAAAAGAAAATTACAAATGTTCTCTGAAGAGGGTGGGGTCGAGAAAACTTCTAACCCAACCCCAACCAGCTATGGATTGCTTTTTAAAATGGAGAATATCAACGTAAGGTGACAAAAATCTCACATTTTTCTCTCCATTCCTTAGGGATCAGGCCCATCAGTATCAAACATACCATAAGGATCACTCATCTTAAAGAGAATAAAAGGGGGTAAGCCCTCCTTGACCACAAAACTTTCCCTGTCAGTATGGCCCTGTTAATCTGTTCCCATTTATAATTAACATCTTCCAGACAATTCTCTCTAGTCAGCATTTCAGCACCTCACAATTCCATTCCCTCCCATCTTCTATGCACAGGACTGCTGCCAGTGTCACTGATGACCTCTGCTGCTGCTAAGTCACTTCAGTCGTGTCCGACTCTGTGTGACCCCATAGATGGCAGCCCACCAGGCTCCCCCGTCCCTGGGATTCTCCAGGCAAGAACACTGGAGTGGGTTGCCCTTTCCTTCTCCAATGCATGAAAGTGAAAAGTGAAAGTGAAGTTGCTCAGCCGTGTCTGACTCTTAGCGACCCCATGGACTGCAGCCTACCAGGCTCCTCCATCCATGGGATTTTCCAGGCAAGAGTACTGGAGTGGGGTGCCGTCGCCTTCTCCGACTGATGATCTCTACCCCTCATGAAATCCAAAGGTCAACAATCAGGACTCATCATGGCTGACTCGCCAGCAGCATTTCTCTCCCTCGTTGTTGAAAACCTTCACTTGGATGGCAAGATGCCACACTTCCTGGTTCTCTCCTTTTCCTCAGGAGTTGCTCCTCCTCTGCCTGTTTCCTAACTCAAAATGTTAGAAAGCCCAGGGCCAGTCTATCCCCTTTTCTCCACTGACATTTACCTCTAGATCTTATCCAGGCTAAAGGCCTTAAATTCAAACCTGGAACTTGTCAGCATATAGATGGTATCTCTGGCCCAGACCTCTCTATTGAGCACTAACCTTGCAAATTCAAAGACCTGTCTGTTCATCTAATAGGATGTCAAACACAACTCTTAACACCGTGTCCTAAATCTTTGCCTACTCCCTGCACTGCACCTCAGTAAATAATGCCACCATTCTTCTAGCTGCTCAGCCCAGAAATCTGGCAGTCACTTTTACTCTTTTCTTTACCTCACACCCTCACATCTAATCCATCAACAAGTTGTGTCAACTCTACTTTCAAAATGCTGGATGTTTTAAATCTGACCACTTCTTTCCCACCCACTGCAACCTCCTAGTCACAGCCATCATCATTTCTGGCCCACACAATTCAAGGAGCCTCTTAACTGGTACCCATGAATCTGCTTACCCCTTAATTCTCCACATAGTCACTAGATTTTTTTTTTTTTTTTTTTTTTGCCACATCACACCATGGAGCTTGCAGGATCTGTTCCCCAACCAGGGATTGAGCCTGGACCAAGCAGTGAAAGCATCGAATCTTAACCACTAGACCACCAAGGAGCTCCCAAAGTGATCTTTTTAGACTATAAATTTATTCACTCCACTTGTGCTCAAAAATTCTCCACTTGTTTTCCATCAAATGTAAAAAATATCTGTGGTCTCCCTAAAGTTTCCTTTCCTCTATGCTAGCTACACCAGCTCTCCTGCTATTCCTCAAATTCAAGAAGCTTACTCCCACATCAGGGTCTGTGTACTTGCTAATCCCTTCACTGGGAAAGTGCCTTCCTTTGAGTATGCCTTGTTCTTGCCCTTCAGAAGACTGCAAATGCCACCTCCTGCAAAGAGCCCATCCCCATCACCCTATCAGAAATAACCCACACCTGTGCATGTGTGCTTAGTCGCTCAATTGTGTCTGACTCTTTGAGACTCTTTGCACTGTAGCCCACCAGGCTCCTCTGTGTAAGAATACTGGAGCAGTTGTCATTTCCTCCTCCAGGGGATCTTCCCAACCCAGGGATTGAACCTGAGTCTCCTGTGTCTGCTGTACTGCAGATGGGTTCTTTACCTGCTGAACTACTGGGGAAGCCCAACCAACACTCATCACACTCTAAACAGACTTAATTTCTCATCATAGAGCCTATCATCTAATATCTGTTTAATGTTTGCCTACCCGACTAAAAAGGAAGTTTCAGGAGGGCAGAGGCTATCATTTGTAATCCCCAGTATCATCATCTCCTAGTTCACAGGTATACAATAAAAATTTATTAAATAAATGATGGCAAATATATGATATGCACTAACAAAAACAAAACAAGAACCAATATATAGACTTTCAAACATTTTATTGAACAAAGTGACTATTAACCACTTTATAAGGTTCTCTTTTACAACCTTTAGAGAAGCTAAGGGAAGCAGAGAATGAGAGAAGAAAAGAAGTGAACTTTCTTGTCTTCAGCACATAAATCCAATATATTTGCATACCCTACCTTATATACATTTTCAGATGGAACCTAATGTCTCCAGAAAATAGCAAGTTTTAAACTGTTTCTTTTCTTCTTATTAAATACCTGAAGCAACCTGCATCCAAACAATCAGCTTAAAAGGAGGAACAATACTTAGAGGATAACCTAGGAATACATATTTGACTAGACCCCTGTTCCACTAATCTCTAAGATAATTTAGTCAACATAAAAAGGAAAACTTCAGCAAGAGACGGGAAATTAAAAAGGGGTATTGCCCCCACCCCTGAAATTTTGAGCCTCCACAAAGATATTTTAAAGTAAGAAAAATGGGAAAGGAGAAGCAATGTGTCATTGATGGGCTGTATCCTCAAAGCTAGCTTACAAGTCTACTCCACTGAGGTGCACATCAGAGGCCGATGCTCAGTCCCTCCCACCATCAAATTCATGCGGCTAGATACTAACTGCAACCTTCAACAGACTCTGACTATCCTTTAAGAGAAGAAAACAGAATAAAATCTCATGCCAGGCTGTGAGCCTGTACTATTTATCAACATAGAATAGGGTGTACACAGAACAATCACCAGTCTGAAGAAGAGAATTGGCAGATATAGAACTGATCAAACGTTCGGACAAAGATAATGACCTTGGCAGAATTCTAAACAAAGAGGTAAGAAGTGAAGCCATTTGATTTTCTAAGATATTCACTGTTTTGGGGGCATGGAGTGGCAGTCAAGCAGACATTCTACAAAGGTATATCTACAATCAGGTTTAGGGACTTGAGGAGACTCCTCTCAAAAAACAACAAAACATTCCATAAGAATAACAAAGATACAAGGGATATTAACAATACCCACTTCCCCTTTCCTTCTAGGCTTTCCTTCTCCCTCTTGAAGCCAGGCATGGTCATGTGATTTATGTTGGCCAATGAAATGTGAGTAGAATTGATAAATAAATTTCCAATGGAAGTATTTAACTGTTGACACTAGGTTCCAAACCTCTCTTTCCCATTGTCTCTGTAATTATAGAGGGAGCTACTGATATGAAAGTACAATGCCAAACCTACAGAGAGAAGATACTTGCCCCAAATGCATGGACTTGAATGAGAAAGTCTTGCATTTTGGGCACAAATAATTTGAGGATTGTTTTCACTGTAGCATAAGCTAACTTCACTTGATTATTTTAAAATTCTAATTAAATTAATTAAAATTTGGCGAATCCAGAAAATCAGACAAGGGAAAATATTTCAGAGACAAAAAAACATACACACATGACAGCATGATGAGAAACAGTTTATAACCATCCATAGAAATAGAGGACTTTAGTAGAATCTCTCTCCAAAATAATTTCATCTTAATTTAAAAAATTTTAAGAATAGTCGGCTATCTCTGAAAGGATGCACAAGAAACTGATAATACTGGTTGCATCCAGGAAAGGAAACTAAAGTAATAGAAAAAGTAAGGAGAGACTTCCAGTTTCCATTCTGGCATGAAAGACATCACTTCATCTTTTAAAAAAGGTAAAAAGATAAACAAACTGAAAAAGCAACAACTCTTAGATTCATAACCACTAGTCCCAAACTTGGATGTAGGCAGATGCAGAGAATCACAACTTTTGAGAGCAATACCCAGGAGCAGATGCTTTCACAGGAGCCAATGGCAGGGTAAGAAAACCTGAACTGTAGTTGATAAATTGAGAGGTTCAGCGTGGACAACTATGAGTGTTAAAAACTCCAAGGGGACCAATACCAGGGGGAACCCCATACTTGTGTGAGTTTATCTCCAAGAGCCCCACTTGATTCTAATGTGTTTGTGTGCTCAGCCATGTCCGACTCTTTGTGACCCCATGGGCTGTAGCCCTCCAGACTCCTCTGACCGTGGGATTTCCCCCAGGCAAGATACTGAATAGGTTGCCATTTCCTCCTCCAGGGGATCTTCCCAACCCAGGGATCAAACCCGAGTCTCTTGTGCCTCCTGCCTTGGCAGGCGGATTCTTTACCACTGAGTCACCTGGAAAGCCCCCTAGTTCTAATTGTGAATATCAAAGAAAAATCTCCTCAGGTTTCTGGCAGGGGGAAGGGGTAAATATTTTGAAATACTCCAAAGTATTCTGTTCTCCTTGACAAAGTTTGCCCTCAGGAGAAACTAAGAAACTATTACCTAGAACCTAACTGATGTAGGAGAAGGGAAATACCCAACGCCAGCTCCCTCTGGCCATCCTGCACCACCACCTAAGGTGGGAGAAAAAACTGAGAAGCACTTGTGAAGTTCACAGTCTGGAGGAATAGGTTGACTAAAAGGCTGCAATCTAATCATGGGGTCTTAACACACCTCCCCTCCTTCCACATCTCAACACCACATTACTGAAGAAGGCCTATTTAAGTCAGTCTCTTTTACTTTAAGTAAAAGTTCTTAAGTGCTTTTGAGAACAAAACCCATGAGCAGATGCTTCCATGGGAGCCAATGCCAGGGTAAGAAAACCTGAACTGTAATTGACAAATTGAGAGGCTCTGCGTGGACAACTATAAGTGTTAAAAAGTCCAAGGGGACCAGTACTAGGGGGGATCCCCATACCTGTGTGAGTTCATCTCCAAGAGCCCCACCTGATTCTGTGAGTGTGTGTGTGTGCTCAGTTCTGTAAGCCCATGCCCAACTACCAAGAAAATATTACAAGGCATACTAAAAGGAAAACAAAGCAGAAAATGAAAAGACGAAGTAAGCATCATAACCAAATTCATATATGGCAGGATGTTGGAGTTTCCAGTCTGGGAATTCAAAACAACTAATTAATATGCTAATAGCTCTAGTGGATAGAGTAGAAAGCAGGCAAGAAAAGATGCACAATATAAATAGAGAGATGGAAATTCTAAGAATCAAAAAGAAACATTAGTGATCAAAAACATTGTAACTGAAATTGTAATGGAAATAAAGAGAAGCACTGATGGATTAAGGAAAAACTTATGTGAGCTTGAGGATGGACAGGGAGGCCTGGTGTGCTGCGATTCATGGGGTCACAAAGAATCGGACACAACTGAGCGACTGAACTGAACTGAGGATATATCACAGAAACCTGAAAAGAAATAGAATACTGAAAAGCAAAGAGAAAAAACACTGAATAAAATAAAACAGAATATTCAAGAGCTGTGTGACAACTACAAAGGATCTAACATACATGTAATAAGAACAGGAGAAGAAAGAGAGAAAGAAACAGAAGAAATATTTGAAACAATAATGACTGAGAATTTCCCCAAATTAATATCAGATACCAAAACCACAGGTCCAGGAAGGTCAGAAAACACCAAGCAGAAAATACAAAAAGGAAAAAAGAAACCCAAACCTACCACACCCAGGATATATCATGTTCAAAATCAAAGATAAATTTTAAAAATCCTGAAAGAAGCCAGAGGAAAAAGTAAACATTACCTATAGAGGAACAAAGAATCAAAACCACCTTCTTTTGAGAAACCATGCAAGCAAGAAGAGAGTGGAATGATATATTTCAAATGTTGACAGAAAAACAAACAGACCTAGAATTCGGTACCCTCAAAGTCACCCTTCAAAAGAGAAAGAGAATAAAGACTTTCTCAAACAAAAGTTGAGAAAATTTGTTGCCTTCCAAAAAATACTAAAAGAAGTTCCTTAGAAGGAAGGAAAATGATATAGGTCATAAACTCAGAGCTACACTAAGAAAGGAAGAATATCAAAGAAAGAATAAGAATGTAAAATATAAACTTTTCCTATTTTTAGTCATAACTCATCTAATAGACAACAATTTGCTGAAAATAATAATAGCAACAATGGATTCAATTATGTATGTCTAGAAGTGAAATGAAGGACAGCACTGATATAGGGAAGAAAGGGAAGAATTAGAATTATTTTACTATAAGTTATTCTCTCTACTCATGAACCAGTGTAGTGTTATTTGAAAGTAGATTTGGATTAGTTGTAAATATATACTGGAAAATATAGAGAAATGACTAAAAACAGTTTAAAAAGAAGTATAATTGATATGCTAACAAAGGTGAGAAAAGAGAATTGGATTAAATACTCAAAACCATAAAAGGCAGAAAAAGGCTTAAAGGAAAAGAAAAGAAAAAAGAACAAGGGTAACAAATGGAAAACAAATATGAAAGAAATTAATCCAATTGTATCAACAATCACTTTGAACATCAATGGTCTAAATGACTTGATTAAAAGACAGATTATTAAAGTGGATTGAAAACCAAGACCCAACTATATTATCTACCAGAAACCCACTTTAAATATAAAAACACAGATTAAAAGTAAATGGATGGAGAAAGATACACCATGCTAAAACTAGTAAAAGACAGACTGTCTGTGTTAGTCGCTCAGTTGTGTCCAACTCTTTGTGACCTTCACTCAGTTGTACCTAACTCTTTAGGATTGTAGCTCACCAGGCTCTTCTGTCCATGGAATTCTCTAGGCAAGAATACTGGAGGGGGTAGCCATTCTCTTCTCCAGGGGATCTTCCCAACTGATGGATCAAAGCTAGAGACAGATTCTTTACTGTCTGAGCCACCAGGGAAGCCCTAATAAAAGACAGATTAGCTATTCTAATTTCATACAGAGCAGACTTAAAAGCAAAGAAAGTTATGAGCGATATAGACGGGACTGTGCGTGCATGCCTACAGTCAGGACTCTTTGCCACCCTCTGACTGTAGTCTGCCAGGCTCCTCTGTCCATGGGATTATTCCAGCAAGAATACTAGAGTGGATTGCTATTTCCTCTTCCAGGGGGATCTTCTCAATCCAGGGATTAAACCCACAGCTCCTGCAGCTCCTGCATGGGCAGGCAGACTCTTTACCACTGAGCCACCTGGGAAGCCCATATATGGGATTACAGAATGATAAAGGGGTCAGTTCTCCACAAAGACATAACAGTCTTCAATGTATATCTACCTGAAGCAAAAACTGAGAAATAGATGAACCCACTATTATAGCTGGAGACTTCAATACCCCTCTGTCAGAAATAAACAGGCACAGCAGTCAGAAAATCAATAAGGACATAGAACTCAACAACACTGTCAATCAACTGGTTATAACCGACCTCTGCAGACTACTTCAACAACTGCAGGATGCATATTCTTCTCAGGCTCGAAGATAATATTCACCAACTAATTTAAAAGAAATCACAACATCTACTCTCAGACTGCAGTGAAATTAAGCTAGAAATCAATGACAAAGATAATAAGAAAAATCTCAAATCACATGGAGGTAAAACAACACACAGCTAAATAACGCAAGTCAAAGAAGAAATCTCAAAAAAAATTTTTTTAATATTTTGACTAAATGAAAATGAAAATACAATTACCAAAATTTGTGGAAAATAACAAAAAAAATCCATAGAAGGGAATTTATACTAAGAACATTGAATGCATATATTAGAAAAAGAAATCTTAAAATCAATAAACCAAGTTTCCATTTCTAAAAAGTAGAAAGAGCAACTAAGTGCCAAAAGAAGAAAAATAATAATAAATTAGGGCAGAAATCAATTAAATTAAAGCAAAATTAGCAGAAAAAAATTAATAAAACCACAAGCTGATTCTTTGAAAAAAAATTAGTAAAACTGACAAATCTCTAGCCAGACTGACTAAGGGAAAAAAAAAACAGATACAAATTGCTAATAATAGAAATGAAAATGGACATCATTACAGATCCTATGAATATGTGAAAGAATGAATAAATACTATGAGCAACTCTATGTCCACAAATCTGATAACCTAAATGAAATGGAACAATTCTTTGAAAGACACAATCTGCAAAAATTCTCACAAGAAGAAATAGACAATTTGACTAGGCCTGTTTTTATTAAAGAAATTGAATCAATAATAACATTCCAACACAGAAAGTACCAGGCCCCTTACAAAAATTAACTTAAAATGTAAATGCAAAACTATAAAATTCTTCATAAATAACATTAGTAGAAAACCTTAATGACCTTGGGTATGGCAATAATGTTTTAGATATGACACCAAAAGCACAATCAATGAAAGAAATGGTAAGGATATTGATAAGCTGGACATTATTAACATTAAAAACTTCTGCTCTGCAAGACACTATCAAGAGAATAAGAAAATAACTACTGACTGAGAGAAAATATTTGCCAAATACACACCTAATAAAGGGCTGCTGGGGAAAAAAACAAAAACAAAGAGCTCTTAAAATTCAATACAAAAATGACACAATTTAAAAATGGGCCAAGAACCTTAACAGACATCTCGCCAAAAAAGATATTCAGATAGCAAATAAGCATAGAAAGAGATATGTCACAGAATATTTCATCAGGGAAATGAAAATTTAAACAATGAGATACCACTGCATTGTCTATGAGAATGGCTACTTTCAAAATAATGATAATACCAAATGCTATAGAGAACATGGAACAACAGGAATTCTGATATACTGTTGGTAAAACGTAAAATAGTATAGTCACTTTAGAAAAGTTTGACAGTTTCTTACAAAACTAAACATACTCTTACAACTCAGCAACTGTGCTCTTTGGAATTCACCCAAGTTGAAACCATGTCCATGCAAAACCTGCATATGGATGTTTACAACAGCTTTATTCATAATTGCCAATCAAGATTTCCTCCAGTAGGTGAATGGATAAACTCTGCTATGTCCAAATAATGGAATATTATTCAGCACTAAAAAGAAATGAGCTATCAAGTCACAGGAGGACATGGAGGAATCTTAAATGCAAAATGTAAGTAAAGGAAGCTAATCTGCAAAAGCTACATACTGACATTCTGGAAAAGGCAAAACTATGGTGACAGTAAAAAGATCAGTGGTGGCCTGGGAGGGAGTTGGGGGATGGACAGGCAGAGCACAGAGGATTTTAGGGCAGGAAAAATATTCTATATGATACTATAATGGTGGATATATATCAGTACACACCTGTCTATACAACACCAGAAGTTAGCCATAATGTAAACGATGGACTCTGGGTGATTATGATGTTCAATGGAGGTTCATCAAATGTAAGAAATACACCACCCTGAAGGGGGATGTTGTTAACAGCAGAGGCTATGCATGAATGGAAGAAGGATTATATGGGAAATCTCTGTGCTTTCCTCTCAATTTGCTTGTGAACCTAAAACTGCTCTCTGAAAAGGAAGTCTTTATAAAAAATAAACTCTATTAAAACGGTTTTTAGTTTAAAAAACAAATCTTGCCTTTTGTGATCTGACTCTAATTTCAATTATTTCTACAAATCTTAAAAATCAGGTTTCAGCTTTAGTTGCCATTAAAACAAAATTTGTTTAGAAATGTTTAAATAACACATGCATTGCTATATCAAAGGCAATGCCCCACGATTCTGACTTACAAGAAACCAGTCTCCCTATTAAAATTAACTTTTGAAAAGAAAATTCAATGTTTTATCAAATATTTGGATCTTGCAAAATGATTTTACACAAAAAGAAAAACGAGACATTTTCAGAAACTGGTTTTACATGATCTGTGATATAAATCAATTTACAATGCAATAAGTTGTATAAAAATTATAAAGTATGTGCTTATAGGCATTTTTCAAGTGAGATGTTCATAGTTTTCATTAGATTCTCAAAGGGAGCCATCACTTAGATAAGAGGGATGGTATGGGGAAGGAGGTGGGAGGGGGGCTCAGGATGGGGAACACGTGTACACCTGTGGCAGATGCATGCTGATGTACAGCAAAACCAATATTTGATTTAGGTCATACCTGAATGGTCTAGTGGTTTTCCCTACTTTCTTCAATTTAAGTCTGAATTTGGTAATAAGGAGTTCATGATCTGAGCCACAGTCAGCTCCTGGTCTTGTTTTTGCTGACTGTATAGAGCTTCTCCATCTTTGGCTGCAAAGAATATAATCAACCTGATTTCAGTGTTGACCATATGGTGATGTCCATGTGTAGAGTCTTCTCTTGTGTTGTTGGAAGAGGGTGTTTGCTATGACCAGTGCATTTTCTTGGCAAAACTCTATTAGTCTTTGCCCTGCTTCATTCCATATTCCAAGGCCAAATTTGCCTGTCACTCCAGGTGTTTCTTGACTTCCTACTTTTGCATTCCAGTCCCCCTATAATGAAAAGGACATCTTTTTTGGGTGTTAGTTCTCAAAGGTCTTGTAGGTCTTCATAGAACCGTTCAACCTCAGCTTCTTCAGCGTTACTGGTTGGGGCATAGACTTGGATTACTGTGATATTGAATGGTTTGCCTTGCAAACGAACAGAGATCATTCTGTCGTTTTTGAGACTGCATCCAAGTACTGCATTTCGGACTCTTTTGTTGACTATGATGGCTACTCCATTTCTTCTGAGGAATTCCTGTCCGCAGTAGTAGTTATAATGGTCATCTGAGTTAAATTCATCCATTCCAGTCCATTTGAGTTCGCTGATTCCTAGAATGTCGACATTCACTCTTGCCATCTCTTGTTTGACCACTTCCAATTTGCCTTGATTCATGGACCTGACATTCCAGGTTCCTATGCAATATTGCTTTGTACAGCATCAGACCTTGCTTCTATCACCAGTCACATCCACAGCTGGGTATTGCAAAATCACTGCAGATGGTGACTGCAGCCATGAAATTAAAAGATGCTTACTCCTTGGAAGGAAAGTTATGTCCAACCTAGATAGCATATTCAAAAGCAGAGACATTACTTTGCCAACAAAGGTCCGTCTAGTCAAGGCTATGGTTTTTCCTGTGGTCATATATGGATGTGAGAGTTGGACTGTGAAGAAGGCTGAGCGCCAAAGAATTGATGCTTTTGAACTGTGGTGTTGGAGAAAACTCTTGAGAGTCCTCAGACTGCAAGGAGATCCAACCAGTCCATTCTGAAGGAGATCAGCCCTGGGATTTCTTTGGAAGGAATGATACTAAAGCTGAAACTCCAGTACTTTGGCCACCTCCTGCGAAGAGTTGACTCATTGGAAAAGACTCTGATGCTGGGAGGGATTGGGGGCAGGAGGAGAAGGGGACGACAGAGGATGAGATGGCTGGATGGCATCACTGACTCGATGGATGTGAGTCTCAGTGAACTCCGGGAGTTGGTGATGGACAGGGAGGCCTGGCGTGCTGCGATTCATGGGGTGGCAAAGAGTCGGACACGACTGAGCGACTGAACTGAACTGAACTGAACTGAAAACCAATATTGTAAAGTAATTAGCCTCCAATTAAAATAAATAAATTTATATTAAAAAATAAATAAAAATCTGAGAAAAAAAAAAAGATTGAAAACGGCAAGCTTTTAGGTAACAGTTAAATCAAGACATTCACCTACTATTTAACTATTTATTTAACTGAGGCTTCTACACGGTTAACCGTGAAACCCTCTCTGACCTCCATCCTGTATCAGTTCCCCTTTCCAAGGATATAAAAAGAAAATCATTTGTCACCCAAGTATTGAGGAAAGCACTAGGGAACACCATAAGAGCTCATTATTAGATGAAAGAGCACAAAAGGAAGTCAATTGAATTACCCCAATAATCATCATTTTTTAAAAAGATATATTCACATGTGGTAGATGGAATCCTGGAAAATAACTGGGCTACATGTGTCAAGACATTAAAATGTCCATATCCTCTAACTCAATAAAGGGGAATTTACCAAAAAGAAATAATATAAAATCAGGTAAAAAAAAAAAAAATTGCAGAAAGATGCTTAACTGCATATAGCTAAGAACACAGGCCCCAGAGTGAGCTTGCCAGGATTAACTTATGAGCTATGCAACATGAAGCAAGTCTCTCAACCTCTGTTTCCACTCTTATTTTTAAAAGGATAATAAAACTACCTATTTCAAGAGGGTTTCATGAAGATTGAATGAATATATGTTAGATTCTCAGTGTACAGTAAGCTGTCTGTGATCATGCGTTACTTAAACCTGCTAAGCATCAACTATGTGTCAGGCACCATCAGAGGCAGTTGAGACACATCAATGAACAAAAGAGAAGAATCCTGCCCTTCTTATGGCTTACATGCTAACAAGAGGAGACAATGAACAATAGAAATAAGCAAATTATGAGGCATAAAATGATGAGAGAAGCTATGGGAGAAAAAAAGGGAAAAGTAAAGAATCACAGAACAACAAGTGCCAGAGGTAGCAGGGGTTACAATTTTTAAATAGTCAGAATACATCTCACTAAAAAAAATGAAGACTCAACCAGGTAGCTATCAGGAGTAAGCATGTTCAGTCATGGGAAGATCGGTCACAAAGGCCCTAAGATGGGAACATGCCTGGTACATCAGACCAAGAACAAGGATTAGAGCAGACGACTAAGGAAGAGAGTCACAGGAAAACAGGATCAGAGAGGTCATGAGGAACCAACTCAGGCAGGAGATCCGAGATAATGGGGGACCATCTCAGGTAGGGCCTGTAGGCAACTTGCTCTCTGGGCAGCCACTGCAGGGTTTGCAGAAGAGGAACATGACTGTCATACATTTGAAATGATCACTCTGGCTACTGTGCTGAGAACAGATGACAGGGGAGAAGCACTGACGCAGGAGAACTCTCAGTATGGGACTATTTGTGACTGAAGTGTTAGCAAAACCCTTGTCTTTGAGCATGAGAAATTGCTCTTGAATTCAGTTCATATTCTAGCTCTGTTCCCCCGGAAACCATACAGGCAGAATGCCAGCTGTGTTACTAGGCAACATTACTTACGGTAAAAATGACCATCGGTAAATTGTTTGGGATTGAGACAAACAATAAATACCTGGTGAGTGGCTGTAATGCTGGTTGCTCTTAGTTCAGTGGCTCCTATAATTAGGCACGTACCTTGTAGGGATCCTGGAAGCTATGCTCATGAGTTGTTATATAAGATAACGTCTCTTGTGGAACATGGGGCTCCTAAGTAAAGTTAGTTACATACCATGTGAGTCTCATTACTCATACCTAAGCTTCACTTGGAAGAGAGGAGAGGCACAAAGAACAGAGCTGGCTGTTCTCTTTGTGGACTGCAACAGGGACTCCTACCAGGGACTACATGATTCTTCTCTGCTGGGAAGCTGTGCTTCCTGTCCCATATCCTCTTAAGCAAACCTGAAGTCCAATGTGGCCTATGGCAACCCATACATCTGTCTAGCTGAACCCTAAGAAAATGCCACTACTCTGTTGTGATAACCCAGGCAAGAAATGGCAGTGACTTGGACCAGGATGGCAGTGGTGTCAATAGGAACAAGTAGTAAGACTGCAAATACAATCTCAAGGGGGAGTTTACAGGATCGACTAATGAATAGGACGCAGGCTGTGCATATTCTATGTGCATACAATAAAGTTATGGATAAGGGCAACATTTTTTGGCCTGAGCAACTGGAAAGATAAGAGTGAAAAACTGGGGGAGAGAACTGGAAATCAGGAGTTCAATTTTTGACAAGTTAATTTTGAGTTGGGGTCATTCATCATCAGGCTTTCTTCTCAATGACTCAAAATGGCCACATGTATCATGAGCTCACGTGACCACATCCAAAAGAAGGGGTGTGCCTTCATAAACCGAAGGAAACCAGACTCCCGAAGGACTTCTTTTATTTGTCACCATGCTTGAACCAATCACTGGCAAGGAGAATGATACTAACAATATTGACTGAGCAACATTTACCAACTGCCTCCTTTGGGTTGGGGAGGAATCCATGAAGCCTGTGAATAACAAATACCTGAACAAAACTGATCTTAAGAAAGAGAACAACTAGTAAGTGCAGTGTTTGTCAAAGGTATTGTCAAGGGCTTTAAATGGACCATCCACACTGATGTTAACATCATTCAGAATAAAAGATCAGAAATTAAATATAGGTATAAAATGAATGAATAGAAGAAATGACCTATTCTCAGTTTCATGAAAAAGACATCTAGACAAATTCTGTGAAATTTCGTAACCAAAAAAAATTATTCTAAATGATTTGAGGAAAAAAACAAAAATAAGAATTTGACCTAAAATCAAATTCTCAGTTGTAGAAGACAGAGCAATGTCTTGAAAACTCCCAGAAGTAAGTAATTTTGACCTAGACTTTTACACCCAAAAGATCAGGCAAGTAAGAATGCAGAATAAAGACATTTTCAGACATGTAAGAACATTACTTGAGGGTGTTCTTCAGCAAACAAGAATGAAAACCAATAAAGTGGATGTGAGAACACAAGAAACAGTGGAAATGATCCAAGAGTGAAATGAAAAAGAAATCCCAGAATGGCAGCTATGCAGCAGGACTAGACAATAATTCATCCTATTAAAACAGAAAATTAGTGAGCTCCATGAAAGGAAGAAATGGATGGATTCTGCTCAAAAGACAGAATAACTAAAAAGCTGGCTTAATGATAGAAATGCATGTGTTTTTTTTCTCAACAGAAAAAAAAAAAAAAAGATATGCAACCAAAAATTCCAACAGAATGCTGTCTATCTACAGCTTTTCCTCCCTTGCTCCTTGCTAAAGGAAACTAACTTTTTTTCTTTTTTCTTCCTTAAGGTATCAGGTGAGAAACAGAGAATTAGAGAAGGCAGGCAGTCCCTCCCCCAGATCTGTGGGATAAATCTCTACAGGTCTCAACTAGCCCTGGAAATCACATTCTCCTTTGTCAGCAATTGGGTTGAGCAACTGAGGTGAAAGAGCAACTCGGTTTAAGGCAATGAGACTTACAGGAAAGTCATCTGGGGAGCTTCCTTCAAGGAAAGCTTGAAAGACTTTCCTCCAAGGTAAAAAGAGATCTGATGGGTAGGAGGGAAGATTTTGCCATAAAAAGCACTATTGGGCAACTGCTAAATTTGAACATGTTCCGTATATTAGATAATAGTACTGGTTTGCAGTAGATATGGAAATCTTCCACTCACATCCACAACTCACTACCGGGCGTAGGGAGTGTGGTTAAGCTGTAGGCTTCATCAGTTTGCTTCAGCCTTCAAGAGAGGGTCTCACTATTCTCTAGAGGGCTCCCAACCTATAAGTGAGAAAGGCAAGTCCAAGTATACCTGTACCAGTTTAAGTACAAGCCAAGCACCTTCTGCCTGGCATAAAACTCTCCTGATGGACAGTCTTAACTCCAGATCAGCTTCTTGTACTGGCAGTCAGCGTGTCATCACAACCTGACAGCTCCACCTGCCCAATCCTGCTTCCTTCTACTTTGGTACAATCCCAATTCTGGCTCAGCATCTGCTTCCCAGAGATCTCAACCTCTGACAACTACATTTCCTTAATCACGGTTGCATGATCACACCTTTTCTTATGTGATATGTGATGAAGTATTTAAGAGTAAAGAATCACAACCTCTGCAACTTTCTCTCAAAAGATTCACCAAAATAGATGGATCTAGATATATAGAGACAAAGATAAAGTGGGGAAAAAGCAAGTATAGCAAAATGTTTATAACTGATAGACCTAGGTGAAAGACAATTCGTATTACTATTTTCATAATTTGATGTTCCAAAATTTTCAAAAATATATTTTAAAGGGGAGAAGATTCAAAAGAAGCACCCATCCTATATTCCCTTCCTCCTGGGCTTTTTAATAAGTGAAAAAAAAAGAGGCCTGGGAGCTACAACAGCCACTGGGAATAAGAGAAAGGTCAGAACCATCAGATATGTCACCTGTGGGTAGATATTCTGTAAAACGCTGCCAAAAATAACCAAGATGACACACCAGGAAAAATAAAAAAGCTATTTAAGGAAGTAATGGTTCAAGTGTGAAAACATACACATATGACATGATTTTGAACAACTGATAAGTTACAGGAGATTACTGATAGATTCCATTTGTCTTTTTTTTTACTAGGAATATCATCTTTCTATTGGCATGGGATTATGATACACATGTAGAGAAAGAAACGTAACCATAAACTCACTATTCCATTCTGCAATTAATATTTGCATAATGATTAAAAGATATATCACCAACATAAACACAAAGGACCAAAGATTTAATTATGGTTACGGAACGGAATGTAAAATGTTTACAACCTTTCAGGATAAAAGACAGAGCTGAAGGAAGTTGGGAGATGGAATGGGAAAGGGCAAAAGGAAAAGTGGTGGAAACATAGGATTTCAATTTTGATTCCCATTCCCTTAAGACTAGAAACTGCTAAACATATTCCACTTGACTCATTTTTTAAAGTTTTTAAGTGAGATAATTCACATACTATAAAATTCATTAATTTATTCATCATTTTTCATTAGGACATTTATCTTTTTATTGTTAAGTTGTAAATGTTCTTTATATATCCTAGATACAAATATTTTCTCCCATTTTGTGGGTTGTCTTTTCATTTTCTTGATGGTATCCTTTGAGCCATAGATGTTTTTAATTTTGATGAAGTGAAATTTCCCTTTTGTTGCTTGCGGTTGTGTCATATCTAAGAAGGCTTTGCCTAACCCAAGGTCACTAAGATTTATCCCTATTTTATTCTAAGAGTGTTTTAAGTTTAGCTGTTACATTTAGATTTATGATCCATTTTTAGTTAATTTCTGTCTATAGTGTGAGGAAGGGATTCAAATCCATTTTGCATGGGTATCTCCAATGCCTCAATACAGCTGAATAAGCTCTTCTTTTCCTATTGTATTGTCTTGGATCATAAGGCTTATTTTTGGACTCTCAATACTATCCATATGTACTGACACTTTTTAAAATTAAGCTAAAATCCACAAAAAAAAATAAATAAATAAAATAAAATCCACATAATATAAAATTAACCATTTTAAGGGACTTCCCTGGTGCCTCAGACGGTAAAGAATCTGCCTGCAATACTGGAGACATGGGTTCGATCCCTGGGTTGGGAAGATCCCCTGGAGAATTCCCCAGTGTTTTAGTGGTAATAGCTCTGGGTTGTCACGATAGAGAACGAGGTTTGATCCCTGCGTGGGGAATTAATGACCAAGAAAGAAAAAAGGAAGTCAGAGTATTGATTATTGGGTTTCCTTTGTGGCTCATACAGTAAAGAATCTGCCTGCAATGCAGGAAACCTGGGTTCAATCCCTGAGTTCGGAAGATCCCCTGGAGAAGGAAGTGGCAACCCACTCCGTTATTCCTTCCTGGGAATTCCCATGGACAGAGGAATCTGGCCAGCTCAGTCTATGGGGTCGCAAAGAATCAGACACAACTGAGCAACTAACACTTTAAAGTGTACAAGTCAATGGCATTTACTATATTCACAGTGTTTTTCAATCAACACCTCCTCTTATCTAGTTCCAAAACATTTTCCAAGCAGTCATTCCCCATTCCCCACGCCCCTGGCAACCACTATGTCTAAGGATTTACCTTTCCCAGATATTTCATATTAACTGACTTATACAATGTCATCATCTGTGTCCAGCTTCATTCTCCAATCATGTTTGAGTTCCTGCACTTTGAAACATTTATCAGTACTTCATTTTTATGGCTGAATAATATTCCAACATATGTATATGCCACATTTTGGTTATCAATTCATCAGTTGATTTAGGTTGTTTCTACCTTTTAGATAAACTGCTTTGTAAGTACTGCTGTAAACATTCATGTCATCAATTCTTTTGGATATATACACAAAAATGGAACATCTGGGTCATATCACAATTTTTGGTTTAACTGTTTGAAGTCAAACTGTTTTCCACTATCCTAAACTCATACCAACAATGTGTAAGTGTCTCAATTTCTTCATGTCCTCATCAAAACTTGTTATTTTCTATTTTCTGAGTTATTTTCAAATGTCACATCCAGAACTTAACACAATACTCCAGGTATAGTCTCAACAGTACAGAATAAAGTAAGACTAACACCTTTCCTCTTTTGAACCACCTCCCCCAGTAGTCCAGATGATGCTCCTATGAAGTCGCTCTTATAGTCACATTACATTTTATATCCGTACTGAGTTTATTACAGTAAAATACCTAAGTTGTTTGTACTCAGCCACATCTCCCTCACCCCTATAATTATGCAGCTATTTTCTGAACTCATATACAGGATTTCACATCAACACCCATTAAGCTTTCTTCTTAATTTTGACCTAATATTTTCCCAAAAGTTCACCCTAAAAAGTTCATTTCATCCAAAAATTTGATAAACATGGTATAAACATTTTCATTCACATCATTACAAAAATATGGACAGTGACTTTCAGCATGTCAACTAGAAATTTTTCTCCAGCTGTCATCAATTCATTGTTAATTTTTAGAGCTGCTACTTAACCAATCACACTTCCACCTAATTGTAAGGCCATTCAGCTCACAGCCTGTCAACAGAGAGACATAAAATGCTTTGGCTAAAATCCAGTTATAGTAGATTCAGTCTCTTGACCCACAGTCTAATAAGCCTATCTAGAAAGTAAGATTAGTCTAATGTAACTGTCTTTAGTGAGCCCATGTAACACCATCCTTCAAAAATGTAATCATGATCAGTGCTTTTAGTACTTATAACACAATGAACTCAGATGAGATCATACTAGGTTTCCAATCATATTTTGAAATTTAAAAAATAAAATACAATGGAAAAGCAGTATGTATCACTTAAGGCAGTATGGATCACTCGAAACAACACAGGGAATAAAAATGTTTCGTGTCATACTCCACATCATCAAGACAAATATGCTGTCAATTTACTGTACTTTATAAGTTTTTAAAATTCTACAAGAGTTTCTTCTCAACCATAAAAAGTTCAATAGGAAAAAAAATATTTCTCCCATGAGTTCACAAAATTAATAAAATAATTAAACAGGTCAATTTTATAAGTGTAGTGTTTCTAATAACAGATTATCTTATTGAAACCAATTTCCCCAGGTCCTTTAAGAGCATACTCCTAGCTCGAAAATCTCTTTTACAAAGCCTTCCGAGATTATTCCGGTCTAAAATAGCTGCTACTTTGCCGTTTCATGATACCCACTATTCCCACCACTTACTTTGTCACTCAGTCATCTGATGCTTGGTAGTTATTGCTGTTAACAGTTTGATAATTATTATCTACAATAGGGTTCTGCAGCATTCTTTTCTAACTTCATAACAACCAACATAAAAAAGGTAATCACTCCGATTCTTTTATTAATTTATATCACATATATTATAAACCTATAAAGAATTAAAATTATTGGATAAACCTGAAGACATCTTAGGATCCTCTGGTTCTTCCCCTTCTGAAAGGGGCAAACGAGGTACAGAGAAAGAGATGTTGAGGTAGACAAGGATAAAATTCAGCAGGTTGTGTTTACTTAACTTCTAAAACGTATCAGGTAAGCACTGTGTCAGTTTCCTATTGTTGCAGTCACAAATTACCAAAAATTTAGTGGTAACAAATACATGTCTTACAGTTTCAGAAGTCAGAAGTCCAAAACAGGTCTCACGGGGCTAAAATCAAAGTGTCAACAGAGCTGTGTTCCTGTCCAGAAGCTCTAAGCAAAGTCCACTTTCTTGCCTTTCCTGGTTTATGGAAGCTGCCCAGTTCCCTTGGCTCACAGCCCTCTTCTGTCTCCAAAGCCAACAATGCCTGGGTTTCTTCCTTCTCATGATGCCATCTCTCTGGTTCTGACTCCACTGACTCCTGCTTCTTTTAAAGTCCTGTGATTACATTAGGTCCACCTGTTTCTAAAACCCTCACAACTCCATTTATGCATGTCGGAGATGGATATAAAAGGAAATGTACAAAAAGTAAGGCTTTTCTTGACCCCTACATCAACCAGATAGCATCACTGACTCAATGGATATGAATGTGAGCAAACTCTGGGAGACACAGGAGGACAGAAGAGCCTGGCCCATGGGGTTGCAAAGAGTGGGACACGACTGAGCGACTGAACAACAACACATCAACTAAAATTACAAAATTATCTCTCCATTCCTTACTCTATACTAGAGATCTCTGTGCATGATTTTGTTTAAAAAGAGGGTTTTTAAACCTCTACAAACCATGCTACATTCCATTTAGGTTTCCGCATATGAGAACAGGTCATAAGAAACAAGGCTAAAACTATGTAAAAGGTGACACACTGGATGTGAAAATCGAACAAGTTATGTGTCACTGAATCATCTCGTACCTATTTTAAATGGATTACAGAGTTTAAGGTCATAGATTCTTTCCCAATTAGTACAATTTTAGGCTCTAGGGTTGAACATGTAAATTATTTTTATGACTATTTCAACCATTCAGATAAATTCCCCCAAAGGGTAATATATTGAACTACATATTATCAACAGTTTAATATGTCTTGACACATATAACACATTATTTTTCAGGAAACCATCAGCCATATGGGAACATATCCTATTTAAAAAAAAAAAAAAAGGTTACTGGGGTGATATAACTGACTTCCAGGTATCCCTGTTCATCTAATAATAAACTCTTAAGGATGCTCCTCGGGCCTTCCCTGAACACCTGGGTAAAAATAGTTTTCTTTTCATGTACTGAAAAAAGGCTACAGATACATGATGGGGATTAGGGAAGCGATATGTGATTGACAGCAGAAAACTTGGTGTTAAATGACTGGCAAATATCTTGATTGAACTTATACCTCTAGAGCAGCCGTTTTTAATCTCTCCTGGGTCATGTCCTCTGTTTTGAGAATCTGAAGAACCTACGGATTTCTCACTAGAAAAATGCACATAAGCACATATTCAAAACTTTTCATATAACTTACTTTATTGCATTTTAAACTTACTGACATTATAGACCATATAAAATCAGTCTTTGGAAAGAGATCTGAAGGTCTCAATTTTTGGTTTTATGCCAAAATTTGTTACACCCAGAAATAAAATTCAAAGTATGTAGTAAAACAAACCAAACTTCATAATTATTTCAACAAACAGATACCAAAATAGTGATGGCTGCTGGAGGTACTGCCTCTCACACCAAAGCACAGTTCTAGGAGAAAACGCACCTCTTTTGCAGAATTTTCCAGGGAAAGCTGGGTGTAAGAGAGAAAGTTTAGGTCCTGACAGTAAAGAGAATACTGACTGAATTTAATGAATGTTTCCCAAAACAGTAACACTTTATACTTGTACATATTTATAAATAAGGGAAGGCAGAAGGCGTGGTTTCAAAACTTGAGAAATAAGATTAATGTAAATATTTGGGGGAAAAAAAAAAATCACACCAGACCTACTATTTTCCTGCTACTCAGTCATCCAAAATGTATTAAGTTCAAAGTGGAGTAAATACAACCCTCAGAGAGATTCTCAAGCCAATTAGATAAAAAGAAAATACTAGAAGATATAATGAGCCACCTTCCCAGATGGCTCAGTGAGTAAAGAATCCGCCTGCAGTGCAGGAGATACAGGTTCAACTCCTGGGTCAGGGAGATCCCCTGGAGAAGGGCATGGCAACCCACTCCAATATTCTTTCCTGGAGAATCCCATGGACAGAGGAGCCTGGCAGGCTACGGTCCATGGGGTCACAAAGAGTCACACAATTATGAAGTGATTTAGCATGCATGCAGAAGACACATTACATGTGTGATCTTAAATTTGAAATTTAATAATATTCAGTGTGTGAGATGGACAACAGTACCCTCTCCTGGTCCTGCGTCACGCTGCTTAGGGCCTTTACTATGCTGGATATGACAGATCTGCCTCACTCGACCTCCCACCTGCCTATGGGCAAGTAGAAAGGGAGTTTCTTAGTTGTTTGGGAGGCAAGCACAGTTGTAGAAATACGAGATTGCTTCACAGCATCATTCCAGCATCCCCCAGCTTCTTGGGTAATGAGAAGCAGGACAGCAGGAGCACCACCAGCAGAGGTATTGGGTCTGACCTCCTAACCCTGGGTTGCAGCTCGGGGTCTGTCCGGCAGTTTCCAGAATGTCCGGAGGCAAATATTAATACAGCTGTGGAAGAGGTGGCTCCAGGTATGGATTCCAGCACAGCTCCTGGCATGGTCTCTGAGCCGCCCTGGTGAGTTACCTCTGGACTGATCCCCTAAAACCTGCTGTTAGGTACTTTAACAATTCTGCAAGCACCTAATACATTGTATGAAATCTCTTCAGCTTAAAATATCCAGAAAGGCTTCTGTTTGTGACGTTGAGACACACATTTGTTGTTCAGTTGCTCAGTCATGTCTGACTCTTTGTAACCCCACGGACTGCAGCACGCCAGGCTTCCCTGTCCTTCACCATCTCCAAGATGGTGACTCAAATTCATGTCCATCAAGTCAGTAATACCATACAACCATCTCGTCTTCTGTCGTCCCCTTCTCCTCCGGCCTTCTATCTTTCCCAGCATCAGGGTCTTTTCCATTAAGTCAGTTCTTCGCATCAGGTGGTCAAAGTATTGGAGCTTCAGCTTCAGCATCAGTCCTTCCAATGAATATTCAGGGTTGATTTCTTTTAGGTTTGACTGGTTTGATCTCCTTGCAGTCCAAGGGACTCTCAAGAGTCTTCTCCAACACCACAGTTGGAAAGCATCACTTCTTCAGTGCTCAGCCTTCTTCATGGTCCAACTCTCACATCCATATATGACAAATGGTAAAACCACAGCTTTGACTATATGGACCTTTGTCAGCAAAGTAACGTCTCTGCTTTTTAATATGCTGTCTAGATTTATCATAGCTTTTCTTCCAAGGAGTAAGCATCTTTTAATTTCATGGCTGCAGTCACCATCCGCAGTGATTTTGGAACCCAAGAAAATAGTCTGTCACTGTTTCCGTTGTTTCCCCATCTATTTGCCATGAAGTGATGGGACCAGATGCCACGATCTTCATTTTTTGAATGCTGAGTTTTAAGTCAGCTTTTTCACTCTCCTCTTTCACCTTCATCAAGAGGCTCTTTAGTTCTTCTTCACTTTCTGCCATAAGGGTGGTGTCAGCTGTATATCTGAGGTTATTAATATTTCTCCCAGCAATCTTGATTCCAGCTTGTGCTTCATCCAGCCCGGCATTTCACATGATGTACTCTGCATATAAGTTAAATAAGCAGGGTGACAATTACAGCCTTGGAGTACTCCTCTCCCAATTTGGAACCAGTTCATCATCCCATGTCCAGTTCTAACTGTTGCTTCTTGACCTGCATACAGGTTTCTCAGGACACTGGTAAGGTGGCCTGGTATTCCCATCTCTTTAAGAATTTCCCACAGTTTGCTGTGATCGACACAGTCAAAGGCTTTAGCACAGTTAATGAAGCAGAAGTAGATGTTCTTCTAGAATCCCTGCAGTAGACAGACATCCCCTGGGGAGAGGCGGCAGTTTCACACCCTGGAGAGGTTGTCTGGGATGGCCTCACCTGTTTACTTTCATCAGATCACAGTGAGCTGCAGAGTGCATGGGCCCAAGCAAGAATACCTGCAGATGTCAGTAGAATTATGCTATCATTCACAGATGAACTTTTAAATTTTTTGTAAAGAAAGGCAGATTAAACACAGTATTAATATAGCAAAATACAAATAAGCAATAAGAAAATAGGAGCGCTGACAACTGTCTGTTACCAATATCAGTACTTTATTAAAAAAAAACAAAAAACTATAAGGTAAAAAATGTGATTATCTTGTAAAATGTAGACTATAAAACTTTTAGAAGAAAACACAGGGGGAAAAAGTCTTTGAGACTTAGGACTAAGTGAAGAGTTCACATACAACACCAAAAGTACAATCATAGAAGAGAAAACAATGTTTAAATGCACTACATGAAAATTTAAAACTTTCTTGCCTCTTCAAAAAAAAATCCTTGTTAAGAGGATGATGAGACAATCTGTGGATGGGAAGAAAATCTGTGCCAATCACATATCTAGCAAAAGACTTACATCTCGAATATATAAAGAACTCTCAAAACTCAACAGTGAAAAACAAACCACCTAATTTGCTCATTCGGGAAACAATTTACCCACGAGGGAAAGGCAAACCAAAACTGCAAGGAGGTATCACTACACAACTATTAGAATGAGCAAACATTTAAAAACAGTGAAAATAACCAAATTCTGGCAAACATATAGAGAGACTGGATCTTTTGTACACTATTGGGAGTATACAGCCACTCTGGAAAACAGTCTGGCTCTTTCTTGTAAAAATAAATACACACTTACAATGCAACCAAGCAATTATACTCTTGGGCACGTACACCAGAGAAATGAAAACAGGTTCACACAGAAAACCTGTACACAAATGTGCACGGTAGCTCTATTCGTCACAGCCAGAAGCTAGGAGTAACTCATGCTCTTCAACAGGTGAAGAGTTAAACTGTGTAACTGTGACGCACCCACACACTGACCCCGCTCAGTACTAAAAAGAAATGAAATACTGATACACAGGACAGCTTGGATGGTTCTCTAGGGCACTGGGCTGGGTGAAAAGAAAGTTCATCTCAAAAAGTTACATATAGTACAATTCCATTTTAACACTCTCAAAATGACACAATTACAGAGATGGAGAACAAATTACCCGCTGCCAATAAATAGGGATGCAGAGGGTTGGGAAAGAGGAGACCTTGAGCTACATGATGGAGTTTCTGGGCAGTGATGGAACACTACTGTACCTTGATTGAGGTGGTGGAGAAATCTAGACATGAAATGTTATCAAAGTGCACAGAACTATACACACATACTCATGAGTGAGCGCACTGAAAATCATGAAAACTGAATGCGACTACTTAACAGTATTGTACTACTGTCAGTTTCCTGGTTTAATGTTGTTATAAATATGTTGTGTTATATAAGATATTACAACCGAGGGACACTGAATGAAGGTTACACAGGAGTCCTTGTATTATTTTTGCAACTTGATGTGAATTTATAATTACTTCCAAATAAATTTTTTTAAGTGATGACATTCAAGCATCCTTATTTTGAAAATTACTAATATTTTAGGTAGAATCAAAAATATGGAAATAATATATTTTAAATTGCTCTAAAATTTTTTCATTTTTATCTCACTGTTTTTGGTAAAGTCTTACTATGTACATAATATTACAGTATATAGTTTACAACAGACATACACATACTGGGAATGCAGACAGAAATTTTTACACTGCTGGAGTAACACATAAAAGTTTCACAGACTACTGTTACAGCAGTTATAATAATCTAAGACTGTCTATTACATTTTTTTTACTTGGGCAAGCATATGTTAGAACACGAAAAACATGGGTTTGAGAATCAAAAAGAACTCAATTTGTAACCATATAAACAAGTCACAATCTCATCCTCATTTGTGAAATATAGACGTTGTATTAGATCATTCCCAAGGACAGTCCAGCTCTAAAAACACTATGACTCCATGAGTTCTACAACAGGAAAAAGTGAAACAACCATAAAGAAATGTATGACTAAAACTCTAACCAGCAGTTCTTGAAACTATTACTATGGATTCAGTATCGCCAGGAATATTAAATAAAGACATAGTCTAAGTCATCATTGACACAAACACAGAAAAGTGCATCTACAAAGATAATTTTAGCTCAAAGAAAACAGATTACCAAAAAATCCTGTTGAAATATAGATAGATAACAGGTACATGTGACTATTTTACATGCAATCTCACAGTTCTTTAAAGCCTCTAATTCCTGCCCATGGAATTATATAAGGTTCTGAATTGCAGCAAATAATACATCAATGCATACAGGTGTCCTGATGCACAAGTTTGCAGGTTGGTGTCTCACAAGATGGAGAAGGCAATGGCACCCCACTCCAGTACTTTTGCCTAGACAATCCCACGGACGGAGGAGCCTGGTAGGCTGCAGTCCATGGGGTCGCTAGAGTCGGACACAACTGAGCGACTTCACTTTACTTTTCACTTTCATGCATTGGAGAAGGAAATGGCAACCCACTCCAGTGTTCTAGCCTGGAGAATCCCAGAGATGGGGAAGCCTGGTGGGCTGCCGTCTATGGGGTCGCACAGAGTCAGACACGACTGAAGCCACTTAGCAGCAGCAGCAGCAGCAGTCTCACAAGACGTAGACTATCAAGACATCCAGAAGAGAATTACTTTCCATTCACTTAATTATTCTCCGTCTACTTGAATTAGACTTAATAAGATGGAATTTTAAGACATTCATTATTCATGGGAAGTTAAACATCTACAAGGTGATTATACCACCCTGTTACACCACCTTCTGCTATGCAGAAATACCACCTGCCTGAAACAGAGGCCAAAACCCAGGAAAGAAGCCAACAGTCTTCTAAGCAGTAAAAACACAACAAGGTCCTACCACTAAAGCTCCACGCACAGGACGTTCTTTGGTTTCTCACCCAGAACCTTCTATCATTTTTATCCACCATTCAACAAGTAGCTATGGGTTCTATTTTCCTATTGCATGGAAAATACCAAATTTGAGTTAACTACTGCAGGTGGGTATAATGAGAGCAAACAAAAAGATACAGTTAACAGTAAAATAATAAGCAAATCTACCCCTCAAACCAGACATGATTTAGGAAGGAATGGCTCCACCAACGAACAAAATATGGTGGTCTGTATATTGCTGACTGAGGAGATTAATGACTGGAGATTCTACAAATACATCATTAAGAGTTCAATGACACCCAAGACACATGAATGGAACCACCAAAGTAGTATCTTTTTTTTAAGCAGTATTATAGACAGTATTATCCATCTTAACTTTTTCTAATGGAGAAGAAAATTGAAAATCACATTTAAAGTATCTTTCCAGCTTCTTTAGTACTGAACTAAATTACATCACATCTAATGTTACCATGAAATAGAGACATACGGAAACAACAAGGACAAAACACAACAAGGAATCCTGAGAAGTTGAAACATTATGTTGAAATTCATGCAGGCAACAAGGCATACCTGCGAATGTTTCAGGACCTAAAAAACAAAGCTGCACTGCAGTAAATGAACATACTAGTATCCTGTCTTCCATTGCCAGATGTTCTTTAAAAGAAAAACCACCACCACCACTTCAACCTCTCCGAAGTATGGTTGTTCTAAAATACAATGTATCTCACAACTGCTGTCACCCAACAGCAAGATTTACTTGGTAAAAACTTTATGTTGACATTTCCTAGAAAGATGGAAACCTACCAGGCTTACGTTTGATCAAATATAGTCATTCAAAATACTCTTAAAAAAAAATGACCAGACGTCTGTAAAAGTACAATCAAAGGAGAATGACAGAAAATTTTCAAAAATAAATTACATCCTTTTACTTTAAAAGATAGTACATACAAAGTACTTATCACATTACTTATTAAGTATTCAATAAATGTGGCTACTATTATTATTAACAAGCTGGAAAATAAGGACTGGGAGCCGATGAAAACATCTGTGATTATAGTGATCAGGCAACCAATAAACACTTACTAAGTGCCTACATGGAGAAGGCAATGGCACCCCACTCCAGTACTCTTGCCTGGAAACTCCTATAGACAGAGGAGCCTGGTAGGGTGCAGTCCATGGGGTTGTGAAGAGTCAGACATGACTGAGCAACTTTATGTTCAATTTTCACTTTCATGCATTGGAGAAGGAAATGGCAACCCACTCCAGTGTTCTTGCCTGGAGAATCCCAGGGACGGGGGAACCTGGTGGGCTGCCGTCCATGGGGTTGCACAGAGTCGGACACAACTGAAGCGACTTAGCAGCAGCAGCAGCAGCAAGTGCCTACAAGGTCTCTAGCAGGGCAATACAAGTTCATCACAAGCAACTTACACAGCAAGTTTATTTATCTCTGATCAAATAAATGACAAGTTGCATAATACCTTCTAAGCCAGTAAGGTAAACATCATACTACATTCTACAATGACTAGAACTTAACCAAGTACTTTCAGCTTCTTTCAAAGCACTGTCCTTCATTTAAGTCCAGTATGCAGAACTCAAGACATAAATTATTCACTTGTAGAGAGTCACCAAATGATTAAATGAATATTTTTAAAAAGCGTCACCAAAATGAGTGGGGTTTTTTTTCCCATTTCCAAAAAATGAATCTTGTGATTTTTATAGGGGGAGACAAAATGCTCTCCAGGTTTAGGTAGAATAAGGATTTAGATAAATTTCCTCTTAAGGAAAATCTTTCTAAACTTGGAGCATCATGAGAGCACCCTCTCTACTCCTAGGATTTATGAACAGTACAGGGACAGATTTATATAAGAACACACACTAATTAAAACGTTATCTTTCATTTATATTAAATATCAGAACAGCCAACGTACAGAGATGGAATGGAGATTAGCCGTTGTTGCCTAGGGCTGAGGAGGAGAACGCAATGGCACTCCACTCCAGTACTCTTGCCTGGGAAATCCCATGGACAGAGGAGCCTGGTAGGCTACAGTCCATGGGGTCACAAAGAGTCGGACATGACTGAGCGACTTCACTTTCACTTTTCACTTTCATGCATTGGAGAAGGAAATGGCAACCCACTCCAGTGTTCTTGCCTGGAGAATCCCAGGGACGGGGGAGCCCTGTGGGCTGCCGCCCATGGGGTTGCACAGAGTCGGATACAACTGAAGTGACAGCAGCAGCAGCAGGGCTCAGGAAGGAGGTCAGGAAGGTGATGGCGTGATGAAAGAGTTCTAAAACTGGTTGTGATAGAAGTGCATAACTCCAGAACACACTAAATACCACTAACTTGTACAATCTAAATAGGTGAATTGTACAGTATGTAAATTATATCTCAAGCTGTTATTTTAAATTTTTAACTCTTTTCAAAACTCAACAAATCACACTTGCCGCATTGCAAAGTCCATGGGATGTATCCTCCATCTACCTCTCTCTTACCTAGCTGACTCCAATTAATGACGGTCCCACAAGGGCCACTTTCTTAACCAATTCTTTCTCCACAAATACAAAGATCAAGCAATAGAACAGGTTTATGAGGGAAGGAGCCAGTCCATTTTGTAAAAGAAAGAAATACTTCACACTGTATTTTAATACAAGCGATTTTTCAAAACAATTATTTTCATGCCATACAAAAAAAAATACTGATAAAGATATCTATTTATTGTAGCATTATGAGTTTTAACTAAGATCATCACATCTGGTCCCATCACCTCATGGCAAATAGATGGGAAAACAGTGGAAACAGTGTCCGACTTTATTTTGGGGGCTCCAAAATCACTGCAGATGGTGACTGCAGCCATGAAATTAAAAGATGCTTACTCCTTGGAAGGAAAGTTATGACCAACCTAGACAGCATATTAAAAAGCAGAGACATTATTTTGCCAACAGAAGTCCATCTAGTCAAAGCTATGGTTTTTCCAGTGGTCATGTATGGATGTGAGACTTGGACTATAAAGAAAACTGAGCACCAAAGAATTGATGCTTTTGAATTGCGGTTCTGGAAAAGACTCTTGAGAGTCCCTTGGACTGCAAGGAGATCCAACCAGTCCATCCTAAAGGAAATCAGTCCTGAATATTCATTGGAAGGACCGATGCTGAAGCTCAAACTCCAATGCTTTGGCCATCTGATGCAAAGAACTGACATTTGAAAAGATCCTGATGCTGGGAAAGATTGAGAGCAGGAGGAGAAGGGGATGAGACGATAAGATGTCTGGATGGCATAACCGACTCAATGGACCTGAGTTAGAGTAAATTCCGGGAGCTGGCGATGGACAGGGAGGCCTGGCATGCTACAGTCAGTCCATGGGGTGGCAAAGAGTTGGACACGACTGAGTGACTGAACTGAACTGACTGATGAGTTTTAAAGAATGTGTTACTACTCTATCAGTAAACTAGGAATCACCTACTAGGATAGAGATGTAGTATCATTTTGGGGTCTATGAAATATATGATCCCTGGAGGGTATAAGGAAAGATACATCAACATTTGCATAATTTCACAAATATTCTGCCTCATGGCAATAACTAATACAATATTGTAAAGTTTAAAAATAAAATTAAAAATAAATAAATACACCAAAAAAAAAAATTCTAGAACTCATATATTTACTTTAACAGGCTCCATGGATCCCAACCCACCTCCTACGGAATACCAGGTCTGTCTGCTAGGATACTTTTAAAGAAACTATACAAAATAATAAACAAGGGTGAATCACACACCTAAGAGTGCACTTTGTGCACGCTATTTTTCATCCACATGTACCACTCTGTCTATTTAAGGATCCTACTCAGAGGAACTCGTGGTGAAGACAAATTTCATCATCCTATCCTCAGTGCCTACGTGGTGCACAAATTAGGTGCAGTTCTCAATAAAAACTTGCTGAATAAAAAGAGATTTCTTGCCTGATTAGCCCTACTGGCTGCTTGCAGCTGGGCTTTCTATTTAGGAACTTTTGGAAAACCTTTTTCCTTTCTGGGCTGGCTTAAAGAAGCACCCAGAGAGCAACGGAATCTTACCACCTTCTTCATCAGCCTAAGATGTAGCTTCCTTTTTACAATGAGCAACATTAAGGGTAGAGTAAGACCTTTGCATGTGAACTGATCAGGAACAAATATCTTCCGGCAGTCCTCCTGGGGCTATTACGAGATGTGCCAGTTGGCAGCCTCAGAGCAATTTTTAAGGCTCTCTAGAGATGAGAAGAATCAAGAAATGAGAAGAGATTAGGCTTACGGTATGTACTCCAAAAACATTTAGGGTAAAGACACTTAAAATGTTCAGGGAGACAGATTTTAACCATTTTTGAAATGATTGTGATTCTTATAGTCTATAATCATAGACTTTGTTTTGAACACAAAAATACTGGTGAAAGCCTTGTTTCTTAAGAACAGGTAAAAATAAACATAACTATCGAGCCTGAAGAAATTAATAATAATCATTTCATTATATAAAATAAAAAATAAATAAGTGTATAAAATTGATTACCCTTCTCCATTCCAGTAAATGTAACTAATTAAAATTTTCAAGTAAGACAGCTTAAGGCATTCCTATCTGAAAGTAATAAAAAAAAGAAAGGAAAAAAACTGGAATTAAAAGTCAAACCATGATCAGTAGCTATAATGTGATGAAGGCAATTTTATGGGGGATATTTAGTTTCTAAATTACACATTTTTTTCATAACAATATTTTACAATGAACATGTGAAACTGGTGATAAGGAAAAAACTGGTTTTTCCTTTAAACACACATATACACTTTCCCCAAATAAAACAATATGAACTTTTTTTTTATGGTTTTACAGAAGCTTTTGGGCTAATAAAAACTGCTCAAGCACTTTAGAAAATAGTAAAAGGGGCTTATTTAACTTATATGCAGAGTATATCATGAGAAACGCTGGGCTGGAGGAAGCACAAGCTGGAATAAAGACTGCCGGGAGAAATATCAATAACCTCAGATATGCAGATGACACCACCCTTATGGCAGAAAGTGAAGAGGAACTAAAGAGCCTCTTGATGAAAGTGAAAGAGGAGAGTGAAAAAGTTGGCTTAAAGCTCAACATTCAGAAAACGAAGATCATGGTATCTGTTCCCATCACTTCATGGGAAATAGATGGGGAAACAGTGGAAACAGTGTCAGACTATTTTTCTGAGCTCCAAAATCACTGCAGATGGTGACTGCAGCCATGAAATTAAAAGACGCTTACTCCATGGAAGGAAAGTTATGACCAACCTGCTGCTGCTAAGTCACGTCAGTCATGTCCAACTCTGTGTGACCCCATAGACGGTACCCAACAGGCCCCTCTGTCCCTGGGATTCTCCAGGCAAGAATACTAGAGTGGGTTGCCATTTCCTTCTCCAATGCATGAAAGTGAAGTCGCTCAGTCATGTCCAACTCTTAGTGACCCCAAGGACTGCAGCCTACCATGCTCCTCCATCCATGAGATTCTCCAGGCAAGAGTACTGGAGTGGGTTGCCATTGCCTTCTCCGATGACCAACCTAGACAACATATTAAAAAGCAGAAACATTACTTTGCCAACAGAGGTCCGTCTGGTCAAGGCTATGGTTTTTCCTGTGGTCATGTATGGCTGTGAGAGTTGGACTGTGAAGAAAGCTGAGCACCGAAGAATTGATGCTTTTGAACTGTGGTGTTGGAGAAGACTCTTGAGAATCCCTTGGACTGCAAGGAGATCCAACCAGTCCATTCTAAAGGAGATCAGTCCTGGGTGTTCATTGGTAGGACTGATGCTAAAGCTGAAACTCCAGTACTTTGGCCACCTCATGCGAAGTGTTGACTCATTGGAAGAGACCCTGAGGCTGGGAGGGATTGGGGGCAGGAGGAGAAGGGGATGGCAGAGGATGAGATGGCTGGATGGCATCACCGATTCAATGGACATGAGTTTGAGTAAACTCCGGGAGTTGGTGATGGACAGGGAGGCCTGGCGTGCTGCGATTCATGGGGGTCACAAAGAATCAGACATGACTGAGCGACTGAACTGAACTGAAAAGGGGCTAGGATGAGAGTGGAGAGGGCAAGTTCCAACTTTTGTTAATGCTTTTTAACCAAAGTTCAAAATCTAACGAAGAAATATACATATAAGTCAAAGCATGGCCTGAGCTGAAAAGGACTTTACAGAATCAAGAGAAAAGAGCCATCACTTGGGATTAGAACAGGAGAGCTTGCAGATAAGGTAACATGAGCTGGGTTAGAGGGATGATCCCACTGATGAGGTAACAGTAACTGAAATTCAGAGTACATGCTCTGCCCCACAACCAATATTTTACATACGGAAAATAGTTCAAGTAGTGAACATACACCCCAAACTTACTTTATTTTTTATTTTTTAAAAATGTAAGATTTGCTACATAAAACAATGAAAACTTTCCCACATCACCTAAGTTTCTAACAATTCCACTATTCCTTTACCATTTTGGCATGAACCCTGTGTCACTGTTACTATGCACCTGTTACTGCAATGAGATACACATTATCTTTTTCCTACGGATGATAATTTTGCATCTTCCCCATTAATCTCCGTAACTTTCAGAGTAATGACTGTCATCCATTTCTACTTTACGTTTCCACAATACTCCTCAAATAAATGGGTACTCAACAGATGTTGACAGATTAAACCTTGTTCTAGTAATTGGGACGACAAACAATCACCATCATGAAAGATGTCTGTGGATCAAACACTATTAACAATTAAGTCACATTTTTGTACACAGAACAAAAAGCAACTAGATTAATATACCTTCCCCTAGACACTAAACCAACTGCTGGTGTTTGGTGTAACTTGTTCAGAAAGGTGTTTTTAAAAATAAATAAGCCTCTCAAGCAGCCTTTACAGAACATTATCTTTTTCTCTCACAAAGTCCTAAGTCAACAAATCCATTTACTGGGCACTAGAAATGAATTAGGTGACAGAGTGTATCTGCACAGAAATAGAGGACAGTCCTAGTTCCCAGGGATCTCAAGGGACACTTCACAATTCAAGAAATGCCTTGGCAATGTGTATAGTTAAGACAATGTGTTTAAAACAATGTGAAAAGCACACAGGAAAAATATGTTCTCCAGGAAACACAGCCTAGATATTTCAAAGATAATTCTGAGTGTTTTCTTTATATGTCATCTTTTAAAAGTTCCGGAATTCTCTCCTTTATTGTTTAAATAAGCTGGTAAGTGAACAAAAACAGAATTTTGGAAACTTGCTTTAATCTTCTACTTTCTATTATGAGATGGAAAGGAAGATTATGCTAGCCAGCTTGCCTGACATACTTATCAAAGGAAAGAAGAAAGGGGACCATTATGTGTACAATGCCAGATACCATCAAGATTATTAGGAAAGATCACGTGTTTGTATGTCTACACTTGCAAAATTCTATAGGAAGAGTAAAGCATCTCTCAAACATTATTCTCTGAAATTGACTTTTAGTTTCCCAGGTATAGTTTCTCTGTTGTTATTGCTGAGCCTGTGAATTTATGTTATAATGCTTCACATCACTCAAAGTTACTAAACAGTTAATGAATACTTCGGAAAGTTGTTATATTGCTTAAACACACACACACACACACCAACCACTGGGCCAGAAGTTCCAATAAATTCACTTTTCTAAAAAAGTAGTTTTACAAAATAACAGAATGGAAGAAATGGAGAAGGCAATGGCACCCCACTCCAGTACTCTTGCCTGGAAAATCCCATGGACAGAGGAGCATGGTAGGCTGCAGTCCATGGGGTCGCTTAGAGTCGGACATGACTGAGCGACTTCCCTTTCACTTTTCACTTTCTTGCATTGGAGAAGGAAATGGCAACCCACTCCAGTGTTCTTGCCTGGAGAATCCCAGGGATGGGGGAGCCTGGTAGGCTGCCGTCTATGGGGTCGCACAAAGTCGGACATGACTGAAGCGATTTAGCAGCAGCAGCAGCCAAAAACAGACTACATAATAACACACCCACCGCAACTTTGTTTATAGGCTTGTAACTTGCACATGCAAGTACTCTACAAAGTATTGCACAAGAAGAAACTGTCAAAAATGAATGCTCATGAAAATATTCCTTTTCTAAATAAGGTTTCTAACAAGGATGTAGTGTTTCTAAATGTAACTTCTTTAGCATGTTTTGACAGGTATGTGTATTAGTCGCTCAGTCGTGTCCGATTCTTGGCGACCCCATGGACTGGAGCCCGTCAGGCTCCTCTATCTGTGGAATTCTCCAGGCAAGAATACTGGAGTGGGTTGCCAGTCCCTTCTCCAGGGATTGACAGGTATAGAATAGCACTAATGCTTAAGATGGAGGGGGAAAAATTTCTTGTTTATCAATAGTACAAGCTGCTGTTACTAACTATAATGTCTATGGGTTCGGTAGCAGAAACTAACTTTACGGAAGGTATCCGCTGGACAGAATAGTTAAACTAACTTTATTTCTATCGAAATTCTATTTTTTCCGCCTAATCCTATAGACCCTAGCAATCTGAAGTTTTTTGTTTTGCAACGTTTCTTTTTCCTTCCAAAAGAATCTCCGCCAGTCAGTCGAGGTAACACTTTCCACAGTTCAAAGGTGAAGGCAAATTCTCACTACAAAGAGCTCTTGCTCCTCATCAGCACCCCTCTTTTTTTTTTTTTTTTCAAATTATCTTGACCTAAAAGGGAACGACAGAGGATGAGACGGCTGGATGGCATCACCGACTCGATGGACGTGAGTTTGAGTGAACTCCGGGAGTTGGTGATGGACAGGGAGGCCTGGCGTGCTGCAGTTCATGGGGTCGCAAAGAGTCGGACACGACTGAGCGACTGAACTGAACTGAAGAGAGGTTAATGCTCCCTTACAGTGCAAATCCACAAAAGAAACGATTTTAGATGCCAGGAATGAAACCAGGATGGGAGGAAAAGTCCGACAGCGATCAAGAACCATTTCGTCCTAGAAGTGAGCCTTTCCAAAACGCAGGAAACGATGTTTTGCCCAAAGAACCTGCCGCCCGGAAGCCATAACTTCCATCAATAGGCAAAGAAAAGTTACAAAGAAGAGCTCAGCACCCAGGCAGCCTGCGCGGGTGCGGAGACGGGAGAGCTGCAAAGACGCTCCCTGGCCCCGACGGGCGGCGGCTGCGGGATCGGTGGGGGTAGACTCCGGCTCAGGCAGGCACGGAGTCTAGGGGTGCGCCGCCGGCCCGGAGCAGCGCGGGCACGGTGCCCGCATCCGCACCCCTCCCCACGACCGCGAGCAGTGGGCGGAGAGACCAGAGCAGAGGAAAAGCAGGACAATGCTGGGCCCGGCTGGCGACTCTGCACTCTCCGTGGTCCCCAGCGCCCCTTCTCGCCCGGGGTCGCCCAGCTGCCGCGCTGTTTGCTTCCCAGCCCTGCCTTCAGGGCCAGGGAGGCAGAGCGGTGGCCGCCGACCTCCCTCCGCCGCGCCGCCTTCCTCCCCGCGGGGCGGCTCCCGCGAGTCCGCGAGGACGCGGCGCGCGCGAGCAGAATTGGGCGCGCGAGGGGAAGGGGACGCGCAAGGAAGCAGCGCGCGCACCGGGAGCCGGGCGCGCGGGGGAGCCAAGCGCTCGGCGCTCCCCGAGGACCAGCTGCCGCTCCGGCGAGTTTTCGGTTGAGACGGGGACTGCGGTGCGGCTTAGTGTCCGTTACGGGTCTTGGCCCGGGCGGCGCAGATTGCCAGCCATCCTGGCCCGCCTCCCCTCTCGGCCCCCATCAGAAAGCGGGCGAGGGCCGGCGATCTCGTCTCCCGCCGGGGCTGCGGCCGCCAACCGGCGGGCATCCCGGCGCCCGCCTCTGGAGCTGGAAGAGAAAGTGAAATGAAGCGCCTTTCCCCAGGCAACACCTACCCGTCCCCAGTCCAAGTGCAGCTGCCTCGCTCCTCAGGCGCCGCCGGTCCCCGCCCTCGGGCCCCAGACTTCGTTCTCTTGACAATGGCGCGTCCCCTTTAAGGAATAATCCGATCGGAACCGATCTGTGGTTAAACCTCCCTCCGACTCCAGATTTTAACCGGATTTCTCTCTCTCTCTCTCCCCAAGAGCCCGACGGGCGCCCGGCGGTGCTGCGAGCTCTTCCCACCTCTTCCCCGCCCCGCCTACCCCCTGGTCTTCCTGATTGGCGAGAAACACTACAACAGGAACAGCAGTTCTCACACGCCACTGGCCAGTGCAGCCGCCGCTCAGA
Source organism: Bos grunniens (assembly GCF_055505025.1). Classification (NCBI taxonomy): domain Eukaryota; kingdom Metazoa; phylum Chordata; class Mammalia; order Artiodactyla; family Bovidae; genus Bos; species Bos grunniens. The sequence goes on along the minus strand of NC_141170.1, from coordinate 51,017,349 downwards.
GTTACCCCCGCCTTCACCCCGCCCCTTTTCCTGGGTTGGTCCTACCTCTAATCATTCTCTGTCTTCTACTCCGTCGTTGCTTTGGAGAACTGGCAGTCAAGGCTTACCCTCCCGCCTCCGGAAAGCGAACTTTATTTTTATTGGTAAAAAGACATCTTCCTGTGCACCTGATTGGACAAGGAAGGAGTTAGTCTGCACGCCCCTTACCCATTATTGCTCTCTCTACACGGGTTTGAGAAACACGACCGCAAAGTCCTCCTCCCCACTTTGCCTAGTTCGAAGCGCCTTTCCCTTTAAATGTTGGTAGGGGTCGTAGACAAACTCATAGTCTGTGTTGGAGAAAGACGGAAAGGGAGAGGAGAAAATTTCAAAATCTCCTGATGACTTTGGAGCTGGGATCCAGCGGAATCTCATCCTTCGGTCTACTGAATGGAGTGGTTAGAATGAGCAAGAATACCTGCAATTCTAGTACTCACTCTTGAGATGTAATCAACAAGTTTTCACTCACTGTCCACTCTACTCCTACTGTCGATCCCACTGGCATTTTGCTACCCCAAAGAGCTTTAATAAAGATATCTGCAAACCTAGGGGTGCCCTTGTTTGTTCCACAATCGTTCGTTTAAATCGCTTCTATTTAAAGCTCCGTTTAATTCATATCCTCTGTTGTTATCTTGGGTTTGTCATGAGATCTAAGTTACTCTTCTGAAAAGATTGAATAGATGCCCACCCAGCGTGCCATCCTCCAAAGTTGAAGAAGTCCTTACCTCTTGCTAGAACTGCGTAAGGGAGCCTGGGTTGAGCCCAATTGGGCACCAGAAGGTTATTCCTTGAGAGAATTGGGGGAGTCTGGCACCGGAAGCTTAACCCTGCAGCAAAACCTCACGCATGGAAAAAGGAGGAATTCTTCGGCAGCCTGGTAAGGTCTGTGTTAGGAGCTCCCCAGTTTCCCATGGGAACTGTAAGAACCGGAAGGATTGTACCTACTAAGATTCGGTACTCAAGTGCTTTGGTACCTATCTATGAATGTTAGGGAGAAATAGTTAAATGTCTGCCTCCCTTTGCCAATGAACTTAGAGAGACTTTGGACCTCAGGATGTTTAGTATATTTGCAGTGAGAGCCCAGCGGAAACAAGCGGTGCCAAGAAAGTGGCAGCGCTTGGCAGTACCCCAGAAGGGATTTAGGACCAGAAAGAGGGAGATAAACAGTGGCAGCCCACTCCAGTGTTCTTGCCTGGAGAATCCCAGGGACGGGGGAGCCTGGTGGGCTGCCGTCTATGGGGTCGCACAGAGTCGGACACGACTGAAGTGACTTAGCATAGCATAGTAGATAGGAATTTTCGGAGAGTTCAGGGGGAAAATCTCCTGGAAATACCCTAAATATGGAAGAGTGAGAAAAGGGAAAGGTTGTAGGTGGTTTAGGTGTTTCTATTAGGGGCAAGAGACAAGCAAATAACCTGGATTATATTTATATGGCCTTCACAGGTTTTTTTTTTTTTTTAATCAAGATCCAGGTTAAGTTTTCAAGTTCTTTGTAAATCTCTTGCTTCATGAGGCCAAGAGTATTTTGTTACACTAGCACATTGGGCTCATAACTCCAGAAAGCAGTCTACAGTAACCTCTGGATTCTTTTCCTTACACCTAACCAACCATGATCATCACCTAACAAATGTAATTTATATTGTTTTTTCTCTATTTCACACTTGCCCACAATAGGTTTATTTATTACTTTTTTAGCCTATACACCCAGACTCCTGGTAATAATACTGCTATTGGTATTTTACACTGAGGAAGAATTTAGAAAATCTACAAACCTGCATATGCAGGTCATTCTTAAGAATGTTCTGTGTTATTGAACACAGCTCCAATTCTAACCCCAGAGAAACTGATAATTTGCCCTTTTATCTTCAGAAGGACTTTATATTTCCCACATTTGTTTCCCATCTCTAAGCCAGATACCCATTCTTCAAAAAGAAATATTCCAGACTTCCCTGGTGGTCCAATGGTTAAGATTCCACCTGTCAATGCAGGGGACACAGATTCTGTTTTTGGTCTGGGGAAATTCCACCGCCGAGGAGCAACAAAGTCCTTCTGCCACAACTATTGAGCCCACAATGCTGCAGCTACTAAGCCTGCACACCTAGAGCCCATGCTCGGCAACAAAAGAAGTCATTGCAATGAGAAGCCCTGCACCACAATGGCAGGTAGCCCCCTACTTGCAGCAACTAGAGAAAGCCCCTGTACAGCAACGAAGACCCAGCACAGCCATAAAAAATATTCCCCCAATTTATGCCAGTATGACCAAAGCTTTTCAACATCCTTGTATATAGATCTTTGTTAAAAACTTTTAAAGGGATCCCCTGGTGACTCAGTCAGTAAAGAGACTTCCCGCATTGTGGGAGACCCGGGTTCAGTCCCTGGGCCGGGAAGATCCCGAAGGAAATGGCAACCCATTCCAGTATTCTTGCCTGGAGAATTCCATGGACAAAAGAGCCTGGTGGGCTACAGTCCATGGGGTGACAAAGAGTCAGACATGGTGAAATTTCGGAAAGGTGAAATTCCACACATTACGATCTCTTATTCTCTTTTGTTTGTATATAAAGGTAAGCCAGTAATTTAGTTTTCCTCAGAAAAATTATGTTACCATGTATATGGCAAATTCTTTTCAGTTCACCATACATTCATATAGGAATTACTATGCACTGAGTAAACAACAGGGGGAATTAATGAATGTATCTCCATTCTCCAGAGAGTATAATGAATTTCCAAATTCTATCTGTAAGTGGCACAATTTTATCTCTCACCCAGCATGTAGGTGGATACCATCTATTAATCAGTGATTTTCCATAGTAAAATTAAGAAAAAACCCAGTCACTAAAAGCTATCTATCAAAATCTCTTTCCCCAGTCCTTTATTAGTATTAACAAGAATAAGATACATTAAAACAAAATCTGTTCATAGTAATTTGTTTTATAAAGAAACTTCAAAAAATATTTCCTGGATCTCTATAGAGGAGGAAGTCCTATGCATTCTATACTTCAATGTCTTCTTTTATAAAATGAGAACTAATATTCATTTAGAAGATCACTGAAAGATCTTCAGTTATCAGTAAAAGATTCAATTATGTTCAGTATGGTACTGAGGCAGGAAAAAAAAAATGATACTAATATATTTTCTAAAAGACTTCCAGTACTCCCCTACTTAAAACTCTTTAAAGATTCTCCAAGCACATATTGAATAAAGTCAAAGCATCTCAACAAAACATACAAGTCTCTTATACCTCTCAGGTTTCTTCTCTGGCTACTCCTTCATTTGACACTTGAAATGGCTGCTCTTTAGATATCAATGATCATGATTTTTCAAGCCTCCGTGCTTTGTGGCATGAGGTTTCCTTTGTGTGGGATAGACCTCCCTTCCATGCTTACCTGACAGACTCTTCCATCTGTCCATCAAAACCTAAAAGAAGCTTTACCTGTTTTGTGACGCCTTCTCTGATTGTACCCACTCCCTGATTTAATTATTCTTATACCATATATATATATATATATAATTTTGATTATAGGTATCACACTAAAGGAGCTTCCCTAGTAGCTCAGCTGGTAAAGAATCCACCTGCAATGCAGAAGACCCCAGTTCAATTCCTGAGTCAGGAAGATCCCCTGGAGAAGGAATAGGCTACCCACTCCAGTATTCTTGCCTGGAGAGTTCCAAGGACAGAGGAGCCTGGTGGGTTACAGTCGATGGGGTCACAAAGAGTCAAAGGCAGCTGAGTGACTAAGCACAGCACAGCACATCACACTAAAGACAGAATTAAAAATGTTTCTATTTCTACCTCTTGCACTAATCTGGTTTGTTTCCAACAGCAAAGGCCATACATACACATCTTTGCATCAGCATCATTTAGAATGATGCCTGACATAACTGAAGGCTTTTAATAAATGCATGTCAAATTGAATGAACAAGGCTGAGACTAAAAGGTTAACCTACAATGTGAAAATCTAATTAACCAGAACACTATTTTAGGTGTATTTTAATTATTTAATATTTTATTGTAAATCTATCTTATCATAATTTATTTTTGCGCTTAGTCTAGATCACTGGTTCCTAAACTTTTTTATTTTATGACCAATAAAATTTACAAGGAATTTTTGAGAACTGATAAAGGTTTAACAACTTTTTTATTTCATAAAGTAGTGGTATAAAAATACATATAAATAAATCATCTTTCTATTCTCCCCATTATTTCATAAAATAAGAATATCTTTAAAACCTAAATTGGGAAGTTTATTTCATAAAACAGGAAAATCTGAAAACCAAAAATTGGTTGGAGTGAGTTATAACTTCAGAATCAAAGTTCTTTGAATAAATTTGATAGTATAAAGAATTTGTACAAACTTCCAACTGAGTCTAGAAAACTCATTGCATTTCACAGTACTTGATCCAATGCTCCTTTTCATCCATTTTAAAAGATGGCTTAGAAATTAAAATATTCCTAAGATTTTCTTTTCCCTCCATAACATTTATGGGGAAGAGGAAAAACTATTTGACTTTTTGTTAATTTTCACTCTACCCATGAACAAATATTAGAGCATCATAACTAATAGACTTGCTAGCTTCCTGTCAGAATTTTTGTACAGAAACTCTTATTGTTTATGGGAGGCCCTGGCAAAATGCTTCCTGAATTCTTTTTTGCATCTATCAGATCTTACAGAGTTTCCCTCCTTTCTTTTGGAAACTGACCACTCTTTGAAAACCATTGTTTAGAATGCTGCCCCTTTTTGTCAAAGTGTCAAACAATAAACATTCAAGTGCTCTTTTATAAAAAATTTTGCCCATATAATACATACATTTTCTGAGTTTCAAAAAATGTAGGTTAAGTGTCCAATAACCATCAATGAATATCATAGTATCTATCCTGTATCACAGTTATTGTAATGATGCTATAAGCCATATTAAAGCACATGGAGAAACGTTTGTGTTAGAGTAAGTCAAATATATCTATTTAAATATATTTATTTATTTATATATAAAAGTGCTCTTTAAAATTGTGCAACCCAGTTGGATATAAATTATTTATGGTAGGATAGCTCATAATGGCTAAGCATCTTGTAGAAGAAATCTGATGCCATGGTAAAGGTCTGGAAATAACACCTTCTAAACTGAGTCAAATAGTTGATTTCTTGTTTCATGGAATATGTGATTAATGTATCACCTATCACCTTCCATTAATAAAACATTATATTCATTTTGCATTCAAATTCTATACCTATTTTAGATCACTTAGGAGCTTTATAATTGAGATATTTTATCAGTAACATCTTAATTTTTTCCAAAATATTTTACTGCTGGTATGTTAGTATTTTACCATTTTTCTTTCCCTTTATCACTACAAGGGGACTTCCATTCTAAACAGATTCCTTGTGTAAAAATGTGAATTTAAAGAAGAGATAAATTAAGGAATACTGACTTTATAAATCTGAGAAGGCAATGGCACCCCACTCCAGTACTCTTGCCTGGAAAATCCCATGGATGGAGGAGCTGGGAAGGCTGGAGTCCATGGGGTAGCTGAGGGTCAGACACGACTGAGCGACTTCACTTTCACTTTTCACTTTCATGCATTGGAGAAGGAAATGGCAACCCACTCCAGTGTTCTTGCCTGGAGAATCCCAGGGACGGGGGAGCCTGGTGGGCTGCGGTCTACGGGGTCACACAGTCGGACACGACTGAAGCGACTTAGCAGCAGCAGCAGCAGACTTTATAAGTGAATTACTCAGAGAATTTTTAGAATATTATTCAAATGAGATCTATTTTTACTCAGAAACAACTTCTCAGAAGTAAAATGCATAATATAAAAAAGATGCCAAGGGAATTCCCTGGATGTTCAGTGGTTAGGACTCCGCACTTTCACTACCAAGATCCATGTTCAGTCTCTAGTAGGAGAACTAAGGTCCCACAAGCCATGCAATGCAGACCAAAAAAAAAAAGAGGCACCTATATTCTGTACAATCCTTTTTATGTACTCAATCACTAAAAATATCTTTAAATTCAGTAGCCAAGAGCATAAACAGTGGTTACTTTTCAGATTAGATTTTTATATTAAATTATGTAAAGGAATGAACAGTTCACCTCTCCCTGTTGGGATGGTCATCCAGTACTATGGTGAAATCACTTTGCAACTATCTTAAAACCTCATAGATTCTAACATGTATTTTAAAAGTGTTGCCCTGGTAAGTATGAATTTGTAACTGGAAGGGAATATAGTTACTTTATGAGAAAACAGAAATCCATTCCCGGTTTATGAGTTGCAGGAAAATTGATGGGAAATGTAGGCACTTTTAATTCATTGCTACCACCTATCAACTTATTTTCTCATTTGGGAAAGGAATTAATAAATTATCTAGAAAATTGGGAAATTGTTTGTGGGTTGGAGGGAAACAGTTATGCCATCATACCACTGGCAAAGGCGTTTACCATATGACTGACTGCCTTGGGGGTTCTGTCTGTTGACAGAAAAGCAGAAAAACAAAGGACAAAGGAAAGTCTCTTTAAATAATCCTTCCCACTAAGCAAAATAAATAGATCACTTGTTTCAGCAACAGAAGCAAACTGTTAACAATTGAGAAAAGCCACCTGCAGGTGCTTATGAACACAAACTGCCCCAGAGCCCAGAATTACTATTGTTTAAAAGGGTTAGCAAACTTTTTCTGTAAAGGGCCAGACAGTAAATATTTTTGGCTTTGCAGCCTATATGGGGTCTGTCACAACTACTCAACTCTTCCTGTAGCACAAAAGTGGCCACAGAGAATACATAAATGAATATGCAGAGCTATGTTTCAATAAAACTTTATGTATGGACACTGAAATGGAATTTCATTTAATTTTCATGTATCAAGGTGTATCATTCTTATTTTGTCCCAATCATTTAAAAATATAAAAACCATTCTTGGCTTGCAAGCCATGCAAAAAGAGGTATTGGGCCAGATCTGTCTATGGGCAGTGGTACTGATCTCTTGTTTAACATAACCCTAATTCATTTAAAAACATTTTGAGGGGGGTTGAGTACCTAGTATGTGGATTTCCCAAGTGGCTCAGTGGTTAACAGTCTGCCGGCCAAATGAGTTTACTGGGTGACTCAGGTTCAATCCTGGGGTCGGGAAGATGCCGGGGACAAGGGAATGGCAACCCACTCCAGTATTCTTGCCTGGGAAATCCGATGGACAGAGGAACCTGGCAGGTTACAGTCCATGGGGTCGCAAAGAGTTGGACAAGACTTAGCGACGAAACAGCAGCAGCAGCAGCAGCAACAACCCAGTATATGTTCAGTATTATGCTAGGCCTGGGGACTATAACAGCTAACAAGATAGGTGCAATCCCTGTCCTCATGGGGCTTATGATAAAATAACCGCACAAAGATATAGTTGGAAACTGTAATTAGTGGTTATGAAAGAAAAGTACAGGGTGCTCTAAACTGTGACTTGTAATCTAGACTAGGAGGTCAGAGAAGACTTCACTTTTGACAAGGACTGGAAAATTAGTATGAACTGACATAGTGAAGTGCAGGAGGGTGGGAGACGGGGGAGAAGGAAAATATTTCAGGCAGAAGGCACAGCATATAGGGAACCTTAATGGCACTAAAAAATCTGTCTGCCTGGAAAATACAAAATGAAAGGAAATTAAGTTGGAGAAATAGAAGTTAAACAATGAGTTAATAAGGATTTAAATTTGAGAAATAGGTAAAGGAAAAGCATTCAGGGCCTAGTAAGTCTTTCTTCACCCTAATGGTAGAAAGTGAAGAGCAACTAAAGAGCCTCTTGATGAAAGTGAAAGAGGAGAGTGAAAAAGTTGGCTTAAAGCTCAGCATTCAGAAAACTAAGATCATGGCATCGGGTCCCATCTCTTCATGGGAAATAGATGGGGAAACAGTGGAAACAGTGTCAGACTTTATTTTTTTGGGCTCCAAAATCACTGCGGATGGTGATTGCAGCCATGAAATTAAAAGACGCTTACTCCTTGGAAGAAAAGTTATGACCAACTGAGACAGCATATTCAAAAGCAGAGACGTTACTTTGCCAACAAAGGTCCGTCTAGTCAAGGCTATGGTTTTTCCAGTGGTCATGTATGGATGTGAAAGTTGGACTGTGAAGAAAGCTGAGCACCGAAGAATTGATGCTTTTGAACTGTGGTGTTGGAAAAGACTTTTGAGAGTCCCTCGGACTGCAAGGAGATCCAACCAGTCCATTCTAAAGGAGATCTGCCAGGGGTGTTCTTTGGAAGGAATGATGGTAAAGCTGAAACTCCAGTACTTTGGCCACCTCATGCGAAGAGTTGACTCATTGGAAAAGACTCTGATGCTGGGAGGGATTGGGGGCAGGAGGAGAAGGGGACAACAGAGAATGAGATGGCTGGATGGCATCACTGACTCAATGGATGTGAGTCTGAGTGAACTCCGGGAGTTGGTGATGGACAGGGAGGCCTGGCGTGCTGCGATTCATGGGGTGGCAAAGAGTCGGACACGAATGAGCGACTGAACTGAACTGAACTGAAGTCTTTCTTCAAAGTCCTAGAAAACCTTCAAAGCTTTAAGTCAAAGCCATAACATGGTCAGATTTTCATTTTTCAAAGATCACTCATTACAGTGTGGACAAAATTAATGAGGGAAAACCATAATGACTGCAATACTCAGAGGTTTCTAGACCCTAGACTCCATGCCCTAGAATCAGACATAAGTATTTTACCTAGTAAAGTAGTAATAGCCAGTATGTTCTTAATATTTTACATGTACATAGGTCCCCTATATCCAAACCTTCAAGTTGCAAACTTTCAAAGATGCGAACATGTGTTTACATGTCCAATCATATAAGCTGGTTCATCTTTCTGGCATACATTGTCACACGTGAGCATCCTCTACCAGTGGTGGTGCTTTTGTGTACTTTACAGTGCTGTAAAGAATACAGTACTACAGTATCTTTATTTCAAGCTAAATCTGTAAGAGGACGACTTCATTGAATTCCTTACTGTGGAACACAAGGAGCTTATTAATGAAGATATGTTGAAATTGGAGACCCAGAGAAAGGATGAAGAGAGACAAGAGGAAGAAGTAACTGAAGAACAGAAGAGATTCATGATGTGGAAAATGGCAAGGGGAACTTCTTTATCTGAGGACCCTAACGTGGAACGGTACACCAAGGTTGCAGGAGCTGTTCAGGATGAAGTCCAATGCTACCATGTCATCTATGATGAGAAAAAAAGAGCTACTACCCAGACATCACTCGATCATCTTCATAAAATTGTAGATAGAATTGAATCCAGCAAGTAACCAGAGCCTGTGCCATCAGTGTCGTGCGTGAGTGAAATTGCAGCTTGCTCACTGTCTCCTATTGCTGACAATCCTTCAGCTCTACCATCGCCCACTTCTCTCCCTCCTCCAGTCAGTAACTCTTCCTGCCTGTTCACTCAATGCCAGCCCCTGTGTGTCAGCTGTTGTACTGTACTACTGTACTTTTCAAGATACTGTACTATAAGATTTTAAATGTTCCTTTATTTTTTGCGCTTGTGTTTTATGTATTATTTGTGTGAAAAGTATTATAAACCTAAAAAGAAAAAAGATCTTTACGACCCAGATAATCACGATGGTGTGATCACTCACCTAGAGCCAGACATCCTGGAATGTGAAGTCAAGTGGGCCTTAGGAAGCATCACTATGAACAAAGCTAGTGGAGGTGATGGAATTCCAGTTGAGCTATTTCAAATCCTAAAAGATGATGCTGTGAAAGTGCTGCACTCCATATGCCAGCAAATTTGGAAAACTCAGCAGTGGCCACAGGACTGGAAAAGGTCAGTTTTCATTCCAATCCCAAAGAAAGGCAATGTCAAAGAATACTCAAACTACTGCACAATTGCACTCATCTCACACGCTAGCAAAGTAATGCTTAAAATTCTCCAAGCCAGGCTTCAGCAATACGTGAACCGTGAACTTCCAGATGTTCAAACTGGTTTTAGAAAAGGCAGAGGAACCAGAGATCAAATTGCCAACATCTGCTGGATCATCAAAAAAGCAAGAGAGTTCCAGAAAAACATCTATTTCTGCTTTATTGACTATGCCAAAGCCTTTGACTGTGTGGATCACAATAAACTGTGGAAAATTCAGAAAGAGATGGGAATACCAGACAACCTGACCTGCCTCTTGAGAAACCTGCATGCAGGTCAGGAAGCAACAGTTAGAACTGGACATGGAACAACAGACTGGTTCCAAATAGGAAAAGGAGTATGTCAAGGCAGTATATTGTCATCCTGCTTATTTAACTTATATGAAGAATACATCATGAGAAATGCTGGGCTGGATGAAGCACAAGCTGGAATCAAGATTGCTGGGAGAAATATCAATAACCTCAGATATGCAGATGACACCACCCTTATGGCAGAAAGTGAAGAGGAACTAAAGAGTCTCTTGATGAAAGTGAAAGTGGAGAGTGAAAAAGTTGGCTTAAAGCTCAACATTCAGAACACTAAGATCATGGCATCCGGTCCCAACACTTCATGACAAATAGATTGGGAAACAGTGGAAACAGTAGCTGACTTTATTTTGGGGGGCTCTAAAATCACTGCAGATGGTGACTGCAGCCATGAAATTAAAAGACGCTTACTCCTTGGAAGAAAAGTTATGACCAACCTAGACAGCATATTAAAAAGCAGAGACATTACTTTGACAACAAAGGTCCACTTAGTCAAGGCTATGGTTTTTCCAGTAGTCACGTATGGATGTGAAAGTTGGACTCTAAAGAAAGCTGAGCACCGAAGAATTGATGCTTTTGAACTGTGGTGTTGGAGAATACTCTTGAGAGCCCCTTGGACTACAAGGAGATCCAACCAGTCCATCCTAAAGGAGATCAGTCCTGGGTGTTCATTCGAAGGACTGATGTTGAAGCTGAAACTCCAATACTTTGGCCACCTGATGCGAAGAGCTGATTAATTTGAAAAAAACCTGATGTTGGGAAAGATTGAAGGCAGGAGGAGAAGGGGACAACAGAGGATGAGACAGTTAGATGGCATCATTGACTCAATGGACATGAGTTTGAGTAAACTCCAGGAGTTAGTAATGGACAGGAAGGCCTGGCATGCTGCAGTCCATGGGGTCACAAAGAGTTGGACACGACTGAGCGACTGAACTGAACAGTACAGTACTGTATAGCCAGTTGTGCTAGTTGGGTACCAAGGCTAACCTCGCTGGACTTATACAAACAAATAGGAATTACAATGGCACTCTTGGAACAGAACTTGTTCATTTGTAAGAGACTTACTGTATTAACAAAATTGAATTTCATAACTAATCCATAAGAAGGCATTATTATCATCCCTTTATGGAGGAGGAGACTTAACTATGTGCTACCTATCAATTTCTTCCCTTGGTGCAGCCCCAGCTAAGTTTAGAGAATCATGGGAAAGAATTGTAGGAGAAAGGTAAGAGTGAGGAGGAGAGAGAAGCAGAAAGAAATGAAGAAATGTGTTCCCTGGGATAGCCTTGGGTCAGACCCTAGTCTCTTCCCCAAGAGTTTGTACTATTTACTGGGAATGAGCCCCAAATTCAGCGAGGTGACTGTCTTGGGCTTCTATGGAAACCCTGAAGAGAGTACTCATTTGTACAGAAATATACCCAATATCTCACCAACTTGATGGACATGAGTTGAGCAAGCTTCAGGAGTTGGTGATAGACAGGGAAGCCTGGTGTGCTGCAGTCCATGAGGTCACAAAAAGTCGGATACGACTGAACGACTGAACTGAACTGATACCCAATGCAATGTTTGGTACGTAGTTACATCAAAAAAATCCTCTTTGTTTATCTAAAATTCAAATATAACTAGGCATACTGTATTTTATCTCCCAAACCTATATTAAGGAAACAAATACATTCCCTCCCATAAAACCAAGATATCAGCTAGAGAAACCTAGCTCCTTAAGATTTAAAAAATCAGCCTGCACACCTTTTACTCAAGCAGAAACCTTTTCAAGGACTTTGGGAATTACCAAGGCAGAGATATGGGATGGAGGACCATATTATTACCCTTGCCTCCAGGCTCATTCTTTCATTTGTAAGATTCACTTTTGAGCTCTTTCACTATCAAGAAGACCAACAAAGTTGGAAACATTGTTAGAGTGGTAGATATCACAGGAGAGCTGGGAGTTACAGGAAGCAGTCCCATCAAGCACAGCCTTGCAAACAGTTCAAAGCAGAATTTTCTTATACTCATTTGTTGAGAGTCCTTTCGGCCAACTACCACCAGTGGTTTTTCATGGTCGTCCGCCAGGATCCCTGGGTCATGCTCACTCTCTTAACATGTTTTTTTTTCCCTCCTCTGTCTTCTCAACAGTCTTTTAGGAGCCAAGAATTTCTTTCCTCCTATTGAGCAAATTCCCAAACGAAGCAGTTTTGACTCCTCTCTAAAGCTTTGTCACCAGCAGATGACCAAGACTTCAGGATCTCAATCACTTATTGAGGCATTCCTCCAAAACAAAGACAGTTTGACATTCTCCCTAAGAAGAATTCTGATGCCAGCATTCAAGACAATAATCACTTTTTCTTAAGTTGTTTCAATATCGTTTTTTGCCAGCATTCAGGATAAAGAGGGATACCTCTGTTGGTTGCATCCAGTTTGGCCCACTTTTACCAGTTACATCATCATTTTCTTGAGGAAGTTCAACTGCTTTTCATCCCTGTGACTTCATACATCAAAAATTCAGGAAAGGGGCTTCCCTGGTCCAGTGGTTAAGATTCAGCCTCGCAATGCAGGAGACACTGGTTCGATCCCTGGTCCAGGAAGATCCCTCATGATGCGGGGCAAGTAAGCCCATGCACCACAACTGCTGAGCCACACACGCTCTAGACCCCGTGCTCTGCAATAAGAGGAGCCACTATGATGAGAAGGCACCATAATGAGAAGCCTGCAACTAGAGAGTCGACCCCACTCACTGCAGCTAGAGGAAGACTGTGCACAGCAATGAAGACCCAGCGCAGCCAAAAATAAATATACAAATAATTAAATAAATTACTAAAAAAAAGTTCAGGAGAAACTCAGTGGGCAGCATCTTGGATTCTATTATAGATTCCAGAAAACCCCCTTTTTTTTCCTCCCTCTGTTCTGCCTTTAAATCTGATTCAAAATGAAAACTGATTACTTTTTCCAAGGTAAATAGAGAAGGTTTGATAAACATGCCACAATTTTCTATAGCTGGAAGCCTCATCTGATTAAAAAAAAAGCTAAGGTAAGCTCTCAGGACAGAGTGAGAAGAATAGAGGAGACAGAAAGATATGAAAAAAGTGGGTTCTGTAGAACCATAGCCTTTGGCTCAGGCCCTATTCCATTATCTTTTTCAAGGTTTATCTTCTAAATTTGGCTTTACTTGCCTATTTTCCAGGTGGTTCTGAGATACTGCAAAAACCACTTTAGATATACACATAACAGTAATCTTACTACCCAAGTGAGATAATAATGAAAAAACACAATGGTTTATAAGTACATATTCCTATGAGGTCATCTATAGCAAAGTGAAATAGGGAATTGGGTCAATCAAATTGATACATTTAAAAACAGCTTTGCCACAATTATCTTGATATTTTGTCATCTACTGGTTAGTGTCTTTTTTTTGTTTGCTTGATGTATCCAAATAAAAGCATTAATGTTTTACTACTGTTTTGAAAGTGTAAATTCAGCCTGAATGCTAGAGTATTAATAACTGAAATAGAATATATTAATTATTAATTAAGTAGAAGACAAATAGATTAGTAATATAGTAGCCACACTGATAATATGATAACAGAGAAACAGAGGCTCAGATTCAAGCAGCAAAACAATGTGATGGATTTTTCATTTTTTCAGGATGTTTACCACACCAGAAAATATTTATTTTCTACATATAATAAAAGTGCCAATATAAGTAAATATTCTTACAAACCAACTGAAAAAAATAAAATCTTATTTCAATAAATTACTCATTTAACACAGAAAGAAAAAAATCCATAGTAACCAAACAATATTCTAAATTGTCCTGTAAAGAAACATCTTACCTTTAAGAAATTATGATGTTTCCCTCAATCAATGAAGCAATGTAAATCTTACCTGTGTGGGTTTTTACCCTTCAAGAAAATTCTCAACTTTCCATGTGCCAGTACTATGGCAGGTCACATTTTCCATAAGACAAGCTTTACAAACCATACGTAGATATCTGATGGCTGTGGATAATCTCCTAACAAAATTTACTATTTTGGATCTGTTTATAGAAGTCCTGTTATGTGAACATTTTTAGTCTGTACGATGTCAGCCTGGTAATTTTCATGCAAGTAAGGAAACAGTTTGTTCTGGCCTCCAAAATGGTACCAACATAAAAAGTGTCCTTCACGTTGGAGAACTTGTGACTGAAGAACCTTCAGCAAAAGCAGTAAAAAATGGTGACTATAACAAGTTTGAAGTGGCAGTGCTAATGGGAGAGAGCTCTTCCTCACCAGCATAATGGAGTCAGCAGTGATTGTCAAGTGATGGCGAGAGAAAAAGCACCTGACCTTCAAGTTCATTCCTTTCCTGACATGGAGATTCTGTCAGCCTCAGAGAATCCAGGTTATTGTTTTTAATAGCAATCTCATTATAGACCCCATCCTATTTTTCTAGCACCATCTTCCACTTTGCTCTAATGTTTGGATCAAATTGGTCTATACGCTATTCCCCAGATTCCTTCATTACCCTTGCCTACATCACAGAGAAAGGTCTCAGAAGAGCAGGGTCCAAGAAGGTAAACAAAGAAATCAAGAGATTTAATATTTAATCATGAAGGCATTGGGGCTTCCCTGGTAGCTCAGAAGGTAAAGAATCCATCTGCAATGCAGAAGACTGGGGTTCAATCCCTGGGTAAGGAGGATCCCCAGGAGAAGAAAGTGGCACCCCACTCTAGTATTCTTGCCTGGAAAATCCCATGGACAGAGGAAGCTGGCAGGCTACAGTCCATAGGATCACAAGAGTCAGACATGACTGAGCGACTAAACCACCATGAAGGAATTGAGAGCAGCCGAGCTACAGAAGCCTGGCTGTAGCCCCAGTCAATGCCCCTAAGAAACCTACAGTTGAATCTGAAGAGGGTGAAAATGAGACAGACAATAGAATGGTCAAGTCCTCTCAGGCTATTCAATACCCATGAGCAGACAAGTCAAGTGGGCCACAGACTACTGTCAGTATTTGGACACTGCATTGAGATGTCCTTAAGGAATTTGGAAATGAGAGGACTCTAAAAGTCATTCTGGAGTTCACTGGAAAACCAACACATAATAAATCAGAGAGGAGAAATCCAAAGTCACCATGAAGAGAATGGCTCCCACCAGACTTGTCTGAAGAAGATAAAATATGCCACCATATCTAAAAAAGACAAGAGTCCATCAGAATGGGGATGGTTATCCACAAAGGCAGATGAATAGAATAAAAAAAAAAAAAAAGGCAGATGAATAGAAGAGTCACAGAAAACTGAGAGCAGGCTTCATCCAAGCCCCTATAGAGGAAGGACACAAGAACTGACTCATTGGAAAAGATCCTGATGCTGGGAAAGATTGAAGGCAGGAGGAGAATGGGACAACATAGGATGAGATGGTATCACCGACTCTATGGACATGAGTTTGAGCAAACTCCAGGAGTTGGTGATGGACAGGGAGGCCTGGCGTGCTGCAGTCCGTGGGGTCACAAAGAGGGGGACATGACTGAGCGACTGAACTGAACTGAACTGAACCATGATTGAACAAGCTGATCTGTCAATCCTAGTGGTAGGAACACTATTATCACAGGTGTTCTACATGTCTTAACTTACTGACATCTTACAAATACCATGTAGTGCTGTAATGGTCAAGGTTCTTTTGTTGCAAATGGCAGAAACAACCCTAATTAGCTTAAGCAAGAAGAGGAGCTTTATGAGAGAACACAGGGATGTCTCCAGAAAAGGTAAAGCCACTGAGCCTCTGAAGGACTTGGAAGAGGGAGCTGGCAGGCACTGCCCCAGGCGCTCTCTCTGGGGCCTATGGCCTCTGGTTTCTTCTTTTCTTAGCAAAGTCTGCTTCATTCCCTTCTGCCTTTCTCTGCAGGCCAGCCTCAACTAGCTCTGGCAGCACACGGATAGGCAGCCCCTGACCCCAAGGTCACATTATTTCATTCAAGAAAATAGAGCAAGGACTTCCCTGGTGATCCAGTGGCTAAGACTGCACTCCCAGTGCAGGGGGCCAGGTTCAATCCCTGGTCAGGGAACAGGATCCCATGAGCTGCAACTAAAGATCCAGCATGTTGCAGTGAAGTTCCTGCATGTCCCAACTAAGACTCAGTGCAGCCAAATTAAAAAAAAAAGAGAGCAGACTGGATACAATCTCTGGGTCTAAATTGCAAGTTTCTGAGAGAAAGAATCTGATCAGCCACACCTCAATAAAGAGTCCTCTCATTCATTTCCCTCTGCACAGTGGTACAAGATCATACCATAAAACATGGATATGAGAGGCCCATATATATGAAGGGATGGAGGGAGGGAAGATGGCTATTCTTAGAGGAAGTCAACCAGTGTGAAAACATCCCAAAATACATCTTCTGCAGGTAGGAACCATTATTATTTCCATCTTACATATGAAGAAACGAAGGTGTTCACAGCTTTAGTAACTTGCCCAAGGTCACAGAGCTAGTCAATGGTAGACCCAGGATCTGAAGTCAAGTCTGAGTCTTAATCACTATGTTGTAATGTGTCCCCAATCCCTGTTCACCAAGTAACCTTCTTATTTGATATAGCTTCTTATGAGGTTCTACCTGCAGACATGTATGATTACACAGACTTCATATATTCTAATTCTTACGATGATTATGGTTCACATTATAAACTAACAAATTGACATTCATTTTTGTTGTTCAGTCGCTAAGTTGTGTCCGACTCTTTGCAACCCCATGGACTACAGCATGCCAGGACAGCATTCCCTGTCCTTCACTCTCTCCCGGAGTTTGCTCAAATTCAGGTCCAGACTTTCTGGTTCTTACGTCATTATTTTGAGTTTAGGTAATATTAGGTCAGTCCTAAGAAATGAATGGATTCTTTGTGTGTTGACAATATTGGTTTTTAGAGCCTGTGAGACTAAGGCTAAGCCCTCAACTATGATGGCTGTCATGGTTGTAAATCCCACCATTCAGGTAATTCATGTTCCTAGGAAAATTCTTATTGTTGTTGTTGCTTAGTCACTCAGTTGTGTCTGACTCTTTGCCACTCCACGGACTATAGCCCGCCAGGCTCTAATTGGAGGATACTTGCTTTACAGCAATTGTTTTGGTTGGTTTCTACCATACAACAACATGAATCAGTCATAACTATGTAACTATAAAGAAAGTAAAAAAGTGAAGTCACTCAGTCGTGTCCAACTCTTTGCGACCCCACGGACCGTAGCCTACCAGGCTCCTTCGTCCATGGGATTTTCCAGGCAAGAGTACTGGAGTGGGTTTCCATATATAACTATATATATATATATATATATATATCCCTTCCTTGAGCCTCCCTCCCACACCACCCCATGCCATCCCTCTGGGTTGTCACAGAGTTCCAGGCTGGGCTCCCTGTGTTATAAAGCAGCTTCCCAATAGTTATTTATTTTACACATGGTAGTTTATATATTGGAGAAGGAAATGGCAATCCACTCCAGTGTTCTTGCCTGGGAAATCCCATGCACAGAGGACCCTGGAGGGCTGCAGTCCATGGGGTTGCAAAAAGTCAGACCTGCCTTAGCAACTGAGCACTGTGTATATACGTCAATGCTACGTTCTCAATTCATTTCACCCTCTCCTTCCCCTGCTGTGTCCACAGTCTGTTCTCTATGTGTGCATCTCCATTGCTGCCCTGCAGATAGGTTTATTGGTACCCTTTTTCTAGATTCCATACGTATGTATTACAGGCTTCCTTGGTGGATCAGCAGTAAAGAATTCACCTGTGAAACAGGAGATGCAGGTTTGATCCCAGGGTTGGGAAGATCCTCTGGAGAAGGAAATGGCAACCCACTCCAGCATGCTTGCCTGGGAAATCCCACGGACAGAGGAACCTGGAAGGCTACGGTCCACAGGGTCGAAAAGAGTCAGACACGACTGAGCTACTACACCACCACTGTGTGTTATTATACGATCGGAGCAGGAAACAACTTCAATATTCTTGCCTAGAAAATCCCACGGATAGCAGACCCTGGCAGACTATAGTCCATAGGGTCGCAAAGAGTTGGACATGACTGAGCAACTAAGCACACATACAATATACAATAATCGTTTTCCTCTTCCTGACCTACTTCACTCTGTAACAGGCTCTAGGTTCATCCACCTCGCTACAACTGACTGAAATGCATTCTTTTTATGGTTGAGTAATATTCCATTGTGTATATGTACCACATCTTCTTATCCATTCATCTGTCAATGGACATCTAGGTTGTTTCCAGGTCCTAGCTATTGTAAATAGTGCTGCAGTGAACACTGGGGTGTGGGTTTATGTGTGTGTGTATATGCTCAGTCACTCAGTCATGTCTGACCCTGTGTCACCCCATGGACTGTTTATTCCTAGTTTTTTAAGGAATCTCCATAGTGGCTGTATCAATTTACATTCCCACCAATAGAGCAGGATGGTTCCCTTTTCTCCACATCCTCTCCAGCATTTACTGTTAATAAAATTCTTAAGGGACCACTGCTGGCCTTTCTGTCATGACAACCCTTTTCTAACCACAATGAAACATTTTGAATTCTACAAAGATCAGGTCTTTTCCCCTAGTAGGCCCTAACAACAATAAAATGCTTGGTTCCTGTTTGCAAACTGAGTAATTTCTATTTTCCATTCATCCATGCATTCTATAATTATTATTAATGCCAGTTATATGCCAAGCAATATGCTAGTGAAGAACATAAGCACTGACTTTGCCATTAAGTTGCTTGGAGTACAGACTAGCTTAGTATTTGAGAAAAGTAAAACAGATTTTCAAAGGAGAATAAGAATGAAGGAAAAAGAGAAGAAAGCAGAAAAGAGATGTGTGGGCCTTTTCCCACAGCAGAGATAAAGAAAGAGAAAGAAGGAAAGAAGAATCCTGAGTTGATTCAAATATAACCCAAAGACAGATTTCTTGAGTCCTTATTATGATAATAATCATGAAAGTAATGTCTTCCATCTCACATCCCAGTGGAAAACAGAAGTACATTGTGATATAAATAACCCAAATCAAGCAGTCTTGGCTAAAGAGCAACTAGCATCTGCAATTGCCAAAGTACTGAATGATTATAAGCTTTCTGACACGACTGTGGGGTTCACTACTCATCAACAATCAATCCACAAATATATACAAGATGCAATTTGATTCAACTGATAGATCCATCTGAATTCCAACATGTTTAATTAACCAGAACTCTGTTAAGTTGTTGTCTATCCTAAAAGCAAGATTCTCTATAGCTGTATTTTCCCCCATGATAGAAACAAGTTCAGCACATTCAAAGAAGAGGAGGGAGTCCAACTTGCTAAATCAGAATGAAGGAAAGAGAGGTCAGTCAGGTCATGAGGGCCTTGTAAACATGGGTAAAGACTGGGTTTGTATTCCAAATGCAATGGGAAACCACTGTAGGGCTTTACTCTGATGAATGACAAGATTGGATTTACCAATTAAAGAAGGTACTTCTGGATTACATATAAAGTATGTGTTTTGTGAAGACAAGAATTGAACCAGAGAGACTTGTTAGAGGAATATTGCAAAAGACTGGAGGAGAGATTTTGAATTGATACTTTTGAACTGTGGTGTTTGGAGAAGACTCTTCAGAACCCCTTGGACTGCAAGAGATCAAACCAGTCAATCCTAAAGGAAATCAGTCCTGAATATTCATTGGAAAGACTGATGCTAAAGCTGAAGCTCCAAAACTTTGGCCACCTGATGCAAAGAACTGACCCATTGGAACAGACCCTGATGCTGGGAAAGATGCCTCCTGAAGGCAGGAGGAGAAGGGGACAAGAGAGGATGAGAAGGTTGGATGGCATCACCGACTCGATGGACATGAGTTTGAGAAGCTCTGGGAGTTGGTGATGGACAGGGAAGCCTGGCTTACTGGCTCAGTCCACGGGGTCACAAAGAGTTGGGCATGACTAAGCAACTAAACTGAACTAAGATTTTGAAAGGAGAATAAGAATGAAGGGAAAAGAGAAGAATGCAGAAAAGAGATATGTGGGCCCACAGGGGAGATGAAGAAAGAGGAAGAAGAAGAGTCTTGTTAGCCTGGACTTGAGTGGTAACAATGAAGGTGGTAAAATTTCACTGAATATATTATGATATAGATAGAGCTGACAGTACTTGCTGATGGATTAAATATGAGGGAATTTAGAAAGGAGTCTAGAATGACTGTCAGATCAGTGGTGCCAAATACTCATTCAGAAGGGCAACACAGGGCAAAGGAGCAGTTTTGGGAAAGGAAGTTAGGAGTTGAAGTTGGAGTTATCAAGTAGTCATCCAAGTCACGCAAAGGGAGTTATCAAGCAGGAGTTGGGCTCTGAGTCTGGAGGTCATGGAAAGAGATAAATTGGAAGGCTTCAGTATATAGATGGTATGTAAGGCCGTGGGAAATGAGCATAAATAAGCATAAGTAAACAAAGGCAAACAACTCAGCCCTGATGTGCTCCAATATTTAATAGTCTTGCAAATAGGAGTCAATGAAGCAGGAGAAGCAGGAGGGAGATGGGATCTGGAAGCCAAGTGAAGAAATGTTTAAGTGGGGAATGATCCCCAGTTTAAATGCTAGTAAGAGGCCAAGCAGGTTAGAACTGAGATGTGAGTTCTGGATTTGGCAAGACAGTGGTGGTTATTTGATCATGACAAGTGTAAATTCTGGAAATAGAGTTGAGTTGAAACTATGAGGTGACAAAATGGAGACATTAATAATAGACTTTTTGTAACAGACTATTGCAGTAAAGGGCCTTCCCAGTGGTGCCAGTGGTAAAGAAGCTCCCTGCTAATCCAGGAGACATAGAGACACAGGTTTGATCTCTGGGTCGGGAAGATCCCCTGGAGAAGGGAATGGCAACCCATTCCAGTATTCTTGCCTGGAAAATTCCATGGACAAGAGGAGTCTGGCGGGTTACAGTCCATAGGGTTGCAAAGAGTCAGACAAGACTGAAGGAACTTAGCACACATGCACGTGTTATAGTAAAAACGAGTAGGAAAGGGTGATATTAGTTTAGAAGAACAAGGACACTAGGGAGAATTTATATCCTGCTTGTATATTAAGAGTAGAAGGAAAAATTGTGGATGCAAGAAAGGGAAGAAATGCTGGATTGAAATTGTTGATGGGTCAAAAGCACAGGATGAGGTGTATACATGGAAATGTTGACTTCAGATGGGAGCACTGATTGTTATTCAGGATAACAGAAGGGAAGGTGAAATATTTAGGTACAGATGCTGGCAGGCTGATAGATGTAGTGAAGAAAAAAATGAGATGGTTTTCTTCCAATTTCTTCTATTTTCTCAGTCAAATCAGAAGAGTGGTCATTACTTAAGACTGAGAAATGAACTGGGGGGATGTTTAAGGTTTGAAGGTAGAGGGAAAGCTGTGAAATACTTACCTAGGAGAGGTGAATTGACCAGGAAAATGTAGCAAGACTATTGAACAGAGTAAGGCTGACTTGAAATTTATGGTTAAAATTTTTCTTGATGTAAGAGCAGTCAACATGGTTGTATACTCTTCTCAAGCCATGTTCAATGGCTCATTGATGATGTGAAGTAGATAAAGAATTCTGTTTAATATGGGGTTGGGTTTTTCTAGTGAGTAAGATGGAAAATGAGAAGGGTGTGGTAGTTGTGGTATATGCAATGGAGTGATTGGTTCCAGTAAGCCACAAAAACAGAAAGGACAGCAACACAGGAGAAAAAATAGCCAGTGAAGAAGTGGTAGGCTACTAGCTGGCTGCTCCAAAAAGGTTGATTGGGTATGGTAGTGATGGTAGAGATAGAAAGTTGAGAGATGATTGATCAGAAGAGTAAACAGAATACTGGAAATCAAGATTTCTAGAGGCGATATAGTAATATGGTAGGAAGTTCTTCAAGACATATGACCATGATAGCATTTTGCTGAAATGCAGTGGAGGAACATAATATTGGAAGTGAGAAGATTGAGGAACTCAGAGGCTAGGGTGTTTACATGAATAATTTTTATAAACGCTGACATCACCCGACACAAGATTATAGAGTAGTGCTGGGGCGGAAGACAGTAAAACCAGAATCTAAAATCTTCCCTGAAAAAGGAAAAGTTAGCAAGAGGATGGGAGACAATTCAATAAAGAGAGATGGTGGTCTGAGAGCATGTACTTCAAAGAAGTACAAAGCTGAGTTTGTTGTTGTCATTGTTGCTTAGGGAGGAAAAACAATAAAGATACCTAAAAGTAGCATCGAGAATCAAGGGCATCACCTTGGGGTCCTCTTCAACTGGGGTGTAGGAGGAAACACAACTACCACTTGAGACAACTGAGCAAATATGTCTTGAAAGCCAAACTTCAGTTAAGGAAAGAGGTACTATAAGTTCCAAGACACACAGTGGAAGGGTATGGCTAACTAGGGAAGAGTGAGCGACTGATGCAGATCAGTGGATGTACTAAACTCTGTGAATGATAATGAATGACCCAGGAGCTTACACTTCTGTTTGTGTGGCTGAAATATAGCCGGCATTTGACATAATGAGATTAATTCTGATGGTCACTTAAGAGAAGGTACCATCTTCACTGTAACCTGTGCTTTGGGCCTGATTTCTTGGCACTCCGTAGGAAAGAGAATGGTGGTATCATGATCTTCGTGAAGTGGCAGCCTTGCAAGATGTGTGGCCTTGCTTTCAATCCTGCTGAACGTAGTGTGACAGGGAGAGAACTGATTTTACCAAGGTCAAATGAATGCTCATGGTCTTGCTTGAATCCTCTGAGCCTTTCAAAAGATGTATTCCATTAAGCCGCCAGGAACACATTCCCTTAGAAAATTCCTGCTTTCAGTGTCCAAAGGCATATGCTTTGACTCCCAGGCACATTAATCAATGGCGTAATTAGTTCTACAATAGCCTGCTTATCCTACAAATCCTCCAGTACTGAGATGAAAAAGTATCCAGACTGAAGTGACTTAGCATAGCATAGCATAGCATAGGAACGGCATTGGCCTTTCCCAAATTATACCAGTGAAAATTGATGTGAAGATGGAATGACTGTCCCAAAAGATTTAAATCAAGTCATGAAGGAAAAAAGAGGCTCATAACTGATGTTTATGAAACTCCTTAAATTTCATGATAAAAAATCAGCATACATGAAAATAATAACTGTTTAAATTATATTCTTTTCAACAGTAGTGATCTTACTTCCCAGCATACTTCAAACACATATTAACAGTCACCTTTTGTCTGGATATAGTTTAAAACTACAAAAAGCTTAGTGCTACATAAATTAGAAACACTTTAAAAAAAAGACAGAGGAAATCTACAGGTGTTTATTCAGCAATGAACTATTATGGATGAATGGTAAGAAGACTTGAGTTCAAAGAACTGAAACACATCTCAACAAGCTAAAAGCTATTAAAAGAGCCTGACTAATAACCTTTCACCCCTACCCAACACCTCTTAACATAAATTCATGACATAGAATGATGTTTGAAACAATGGGTGTTTTGTTTTAAAATTTCAAGTCCAAGGTGTTACTGCTTACTACTGGAGTCTGGAACGCCCAGATGGTTGGGCTTGACAACTGATTCAACATGTCTAAATCTTGTTGGGACACAACAAAAGGTGCAGATGGTCAGAGCAGACAGTCACATTTAAAATACACTGTTGTTATAATGATTTAGAATAGGTCTTCATGAAAGCTACATTTAAAAGTATAGTGGGGAGTCAGATGAAAAACAAGATTTGATTGAAAGGACTTGAACTAGAAAGGTTCCATAAAAGTTTAAAACAGGTAACTCTTGCATGTGAGCTAAGCATTTCCCTTTTTACAACTTCACCTATGCGATCACTCCCCTTGAAAAAAGCTTCTTCTCCAGAATTTTTTTCTTCCTCAAGTCCTTTCCCAAAGCTGCTGCCAAAATCAACTTCCTCTGTTGCCATTATGACAATGTCACTCCCATCCTAAAACTCCCTTTAATGGCCTTTGCTGGTCTCCCTGTGAGTGGCAGGCTTTTGGCCCTGCCCTGATGACAAACACACTATTTCTGCCCAGATTTATTTAAGGCTCCTACCTATTTTTACAAACCCACATGTCATTTTCCTCTCCACATAGGTTGATTATCATTCAGTTTCTGAACTTAATGTGCATTAGTATTTAGATTGTAAACATTTTACTCAGTTTTGCTCAGTAAGAGCTCCTCATTTTACCTCAATCTTCCCATTCACTCCACCCCAACAATACATACACACTGCAAATCTCTAGAGCTATTTGCCTTATTCAAATTTCTCCTGAAATTTGATCATTTTTTTGTAAAAACTACACAAGCAATCAGCCACACTGAAAATTTTGGTCCGATGTAAATCAAACAACACCAAAAGCAAAGTACTCTTAAAAGATGAAAATCATGTGGAATTTCCCCAAGAGGCAAAAAGACTTTTCAGAATGAGTCACGGGAAAAATTATCTAATATTTTTATCACGGGCAACTTCTAGGAAAATGTTCTCCAGATTCTGAAATAGCACCAAGGCTAAGTACTTTTTATTCCTTCATCCTTTTCTTTTTTTAAAAACCTAAAAGACCTGAATACAAGTCTCAACTTGGTTATCTGCAACTTTTGTTATTTTTGTCATTTAATCTCTTCAAGCTTCAGCCTCTTGTTTGTAAAGGGGAAATAGCCATATCTATGTGAGCTTTTCCGAGGATTCAGTAGCATTTGTAAAAATGCTTTGTGAAGTAAAAAGTGCTACACAAATACAAGGTATTATTATTACTTCCTTCAAATGTTCCTTTTTGATAGAACTTTCCCAGGATTTCCCCTTTCCCGTGCATTTTTAATCTGGAGACAAACCTGGTAGTGTAATCATAAACTTACCTTCTAAATGGGAAACTGTGTTAAATCTTTCAGATATATTGAATATTGTTGTCAAAAATATCTTCTATAATTATTGGATTTTACAGGAAATCAGAGATACTGATGTCATTTTTTATGATTATAATTTTTTAAATACAGAAAACATATAAAAGAAAATGAAATTTATCAGTAACCTCACGACCCAACAACACAACTATTAAAAATTGTGGGGTCTCTTTCTTATCTTTTCGTAATGCATATGTATAACCTTATGGAGTGTTTGTACATACCTATGCTATGCTAAGTCACTTCAGTCGTGTCTGACTCTTCTGCGACACCATGGACTGTAGCCCGGCCAGGCTCCTCTGTCAACAGGATTTCTCAGGCAAGAATACTGGAGTGGGTTGCCATTTCCTTCTCCAGGGGATCTTCCCCACCCAGGGATTGAATCCACAGCTTTTACATCTCCTGCATTGGCAGATGGATTCTTTACTACTACGGCCATCTGGGAAGCCCCTTTGTACATGCAAGAGGCTTTATATGAATTATCTAATTTATTATTCACAACCACCTTGTGAGGCAGATACTATGAGCCTCTGCTACCTTTCACAGAGGAAGAATCAGTTCAGAGAGATTAACTTGCTGAAAGTTACATACAGGGGGCTGCCTAAGGATGCTGAAGTCCCTACCACGGAGCACCCCATTATTTCATGTACAACACTGCAATCCTACTGTGCCTGCCACTCTCCTCACTTGTGAAACAGTGGCCATTTTACTATGTCATTATATATTAATTAGAAGCATGGTTTTTAATCATCTTTGTAGTTTGGATGAGTCATGATTCATTTAATTAGCCCCCTATTGTGGGATACTTAAATTTATTTCCGATTTTTCACTAAACATTCTTTTGTTTAATAATATTCAAATATATGCTCAATATCTAAAACTTTTTTAAAAATCTATTTATTTATTTGTGGGTTTTCTGTGCTGCATGGGCTTTTCTCTGGTTGCTGTGAGTGGGGGCTACTCTTTGTTGCAGTGCTCGGGCTTCTCATTGCGGTGGCTTCTCTTACTATGGAGCCCAGGCTCTGGGGCACACGGGCTTCAGTAGCTGGGCTCCAGAGCACAGACCAAGTAGTTGTGGTGCACGGCTTAGTTATTCCGTTGGTATGTGGGATCTTCCCAGATCAGGGATCGAACCTGTGTCTCCTGTATTAGCAGGTGGATTCTTTACCACCGAGCCACCAGGGAAGCTCTAAAACTTTTTTAAAATAAGGAAATATATCATAAAGAAAGTAAAAATCTTCTGTACACCCTTCTCCAAAAAGAAATTCTACCCTTACCTCTTTCTCTCTCTCTCTTTTTTTTTTTTTTGAGTTCATCACTTCTAACAGTTTTGTATATATTTTTGCAGGACTGTTTTTCCTACTTTAATTTCATTTAATTTTTCTGACCAAAAAAAGAAATAAAATCATTCTATATATGATTTGCACTTTGCTTTTTTTGCTGTGCAAAATTTCATGGAAATCTTTCCATGTCAGTTCATGTGTTTATCAGGACTCTTTCTATGGCAAGAATTACACACCAATTCAAACCAAACTAGATTAAAAGGGATTGCTTTTTTGCATACATAATTGGGAAGTCCAGAGGTAGATTTGTATCTCATGTGCAGCTGGGTCCAAGTCCTTTAGAGACAGCATCAAGAAACCCTCTTTCTCTCCCACTCCGGTCTCTGCCTTCCACTGCAATGGCTTCCTTCCCAGGCAGATACCAGTAGCTTATCAAGGCCCATGAAAGGAGTGTGTGTCTTAGGATGGACAGTCATCACTGCAGCTTGTGTCCTGGGTTCACAGCTAGCATTGAGAAGCAGAATCAACCTCAGCCTCACACACTAACTGAAAAAGGGTAACACTTGGTTTCACAAAGGAAAATCAGGGCACTGCTACCAAAAGAAGGAAGGAAGGAGGCTGGGCACATACAGCAATAAATACTTGCTAGTGGCTTCCCATGGAGAAGGAAATGGCACCCCACTCCCATGGACGGAGGAGCCTGGTAGACAGTCCATGGGGTCGCAGAGAGTCGGACACGACTGAGCGACTTCACTTCACTCACTTCATCCTCCAGTACTCTTGCCTGGAGAATCCCACGGACGGAGGAGCCTGGTAGACAGTCCGTGGGGTCGCAGAGAGTCAGACACGACTGAGTGGCTTCACTTCAGTGGCTTCCCAGGTGGTGCTTGTAACAAAGAACCTGCCTGCCAGTTCAGGAGATGCAAGAGACGTGGGTTCGATCCCTGGGTAGGGAAGATCCCCTGGAGAAGGAAATGGCTACCCACTCCAGTATTCTTGCCTGGAGAATTATGTGGACAGAGAAGCCTGGTTGGCTACAGCCCATGGGGTTGCAAAGAGTTAGACACAGCTGAGTGACCAAGAACACACACACACACGGTATGTATAGATTTGTCTTACGATGGATGATAGCTTATTTTTTAACTTGGTGTTTGGACCACAATTTGTTCCATAACTAATCTACTGATGAGCAGTTCAGCTATTCTTACCAAATAGTCTAAATGGATATATTTTGTACTTACATTGTCTGATTTAAGTTTTAAGTATCTTTAGCACTCAACTGATTTCATATTTGTTACATAATACATCACAGCCTTCTTATTAATTTTGCAATATTTCACATGGAAATGAACACACCCCATGTTATGGACTGATTTGTGTACTTGTGTACCCTCCAAAATACGTGGTGGAAGCCCTGACCCCCCTCAGAATGTGACCTGATTTGGACATAGGGTCTTTACAGAGATAATCAGGCTTCCCTGGTGGCTCAGACAGTAAAGAATCTGCCTGCAATGTGGGAGACGTGGGTTCGATCCCTGGGCCAGGAAGATACCCTGGAGAAGGAAACAGCTACCCACTCTAGCATTCTTGCCTGGAGAATATCATGGACAGAGGAGCCTGGAGGATGACATTCCATGGGCTTGCAAAGAGTTGGACCTGACTGAGAGACTAACACACACTGAGGCAATCAAGTTAACATGAGCCTAACCCAGCAGGACTGGTGTCCTTACAGAAATGAGAAATTTGGGCACAGAGACAGACACACAGAGGGAGAGACCATGTGGACACCCAGGGGGAGGAGAGCCAAGAGACTGGAGTGACACGTGCACAAGCCAAGGAACGCCAAGGATTGCCAGCAGCACCAGAAGGTTCAAGAGGCAAGCGAGAATTCTCCTCTAGAGCCATCAGAGAAAGCATGCAGTGCGCTGACACCGATTTCAGACTTCTCAACTCTGCAACTGGGAAACAGTAAATTTCTGATTTTAAACCACCTGATTCTTGGTTCTTTGATATGCTCTCCTTCAGAAACTAAGATATGGTACTTACCTTCCCTGGAGGACTCTAAAGTGTCAGTTCAGTTCAGTCGCTCAGTCATGTCCAACTCTTTGCAACCCCATGAATTGCAGCACGCCAGGCCTCCCTGTCCATCACCAACTCCTGGAGTCTACCCAAACCCATGTCCATCGAGTCGGTGATGCCATCCAGCCATCTCATCCTCTGTAGTCCCCTTCTCCTCCTGCCCCCAAAGTGTCAGTAAAATGCAATAAAAACAACAATGAAATCATTATTTCGTGCCTAAAAGATAGTAAAAATTAGAAGGCTGGGCAATGCCAAGGTTGGTTGGGATGTCGGGATGTGTATATAGGAAGTCTCTTGCACTGCTAGGGGAAGCACAGTGGGGGATCTATTCTGGAGAGTAAGCTAACAGTGCTTAGCCCAATAAAGAATATGCCTGGCCATTCTCCTCCTAGGTACTTAGCTTCTAAAGAATTCTCATAAAGGTCCATGAAGGTACGTGTTTAAGGAGGTTTGTGTATTATGACTTGTGGTGGTCACAAGTTTGAAGCAGACTGAGTGGCCATAGCTGGGTAGTAGGTACAAAGGGAAAATGTGGTAAATACACACCAAGGACTACTTACTATGCAGTCATTAGAAATAACAGGCTACCAGCCATAATGGGAACGCATCTGAGTCAGTTCTGATGAGGTGGATGAACCTAGAACCTATTATACAGAGTGAAGTCAGAAAGAGAAAGAAAAATATCGTATTCTAACACATACATACGGAATCTAGAAGAATGGTACTGAAGAACTTATTTACAGGGCAGCACTGGAGAAACAGACATAGAGAACAGACTTATGGACATGGGGAGAGGGGAGGAGAGGGTGAGATGTATGGAAAGAGTAACATGGAAACTTACATTACCATATTAAAATAGATAGCCAATGGGAATTTGCTGTATGGCTCAGGAAACTCAAACAGGGGCTCTGTATCACAAAGAGGGGTGGGATGGGGAGGGAGATAGGAGGGAGGTTCAAAAGGGAGGGGATATATGTATACCTATGGCTGATTTATGTTTCAGTTTGACAGAAAACAACAAAATTCTTTAAAGCAATTATCCTTCAATAAAAAAATAAATTAAAAAAAGAAGAAATAACAGGTTACATATATGCAATCCCTAGCGGCATGGATGAATTTTAGAAACATAGTCCTCCATATGAAAATAACAATAAAACAAATTATGTAAATGTGAAATACAAACTCATATGTGCATCCAGGGTTGAGACACCACTGCTTGAATACACCAAAGCAGAAAACCAGGAAACAGTACTGTATCAGAAGCCAAAAGAAAGATAACTTCAGGTAGAGAATGATTTACAACACCAAATGCTGCAGAGATTTTAAGATGTGAAAGGAATCCAAATAATTTAGCAACTAGAAGGCCATTATTGACCCTTGGGGAAGAGCTTTAGAGGAGAATTGGGGGTAAAAGACAGTAGTAGCTTGAGGAATGAAATGCAAGCAAGATGCTGGAGATGTGGAAGGTAGACAGCTTTTTCCAGGAAAACACATAATCATCCACTTGAAAGACAACTCTGACATCAAGCTATAATTTTACATGATAGGGACTGTGGTGGATTTAAAACATGTCCATACTCCATGCTTCCACTGCAGGCAACATGGGTTCAACCCCTGGCTGGGGAACTAAGATTCTACAAGCCATGTGGTTCAACCAAAAAATAAAATAATGCACTGATATGTCCTTAAAGCCTTTGATGTACTGTGCTTAGCCACTCAGTTGTGTGCAACTCTTTGCAACCCCATGGACTGTAGCCCACCAGGCTCCTCTGTCCATGAGGATTCTCCAGGTAAGAATACTGGAGTAGGTTGCCATGCCCTCCTCCAGGGGATCTTCCCAACCCAGGGACTGAACCCAAGTCTCCCGCATTGCAGATGGATTCTTTACCATCTGAGTCACCAAGGAAGCCCAAGAATACTGGAGTGGGTAGCCTATCCCTTCTTCAGGGGATCTTCCCAACCCAGGAATTGAACTGGGGTCTTCTGCATTGCAGGTGGATTCTTAATCGGCTGAGCTATCAGGAAAGCCCAAAGCTTTCGATACTTCTCCCTTAAAAAGCTAGAGTTCAATTTCCCCTTCTCTTGGGTATAGGCTAGACTTAGTGCTTTACTGGACTTACTTGCTTCTAACAACTCATACAGAGGAAGTAGTGGTGATGGCTTCAGATACTAGGTCATAAAAGGCATTGCCGCTTCCTCCTCTTTCTTAGATAATCGCTCTGCAGAAATAGCTGCCTGGTCACGAGGACACTCAAGCAGCACTACGGAGAAAAACTGAGGCCCTTGCCAGTAACCAGGAGAGTAAGCTGCCTTGGAAATGTTGAATTCCAGCCGCAGGCAAAGCCTTCAGATGACTGTAACCCCAGACTACACCTTGACCAAAGCCTTCTGAAAGACCCTGAGCCAGAACCACACAGCAAACCCACCCCCCAAACTCCTGAACCACAAAAATTGTGAGACAATAGATGTCTATTGTTTTAAGCTGCTAAACTTAAGAATAATTTGTTACATAACAATGGATAGCTAATACATACACTATACAGATGGGTGGACAATTTGAATTTTTGTATGGTTAATACGGGTTTCCCAGGTGGCTCTAGTGGTAAAGAACCCGTGTGCCAATGCAGGTGATGTAAGAGATGTGGGTTTGATCCTTGGGTCGGGAAGATTGTCTGGAGAAGGAAATGGCTACCCACTCCAGTATCCTTGCCTGAAAAATCCCATGGACAGAGGAACCTGGAGGGCTATAGTCCATGGGATCACAGAGTTGGACACAACTGAAGCGACTTAACACACACATATGGCTAATACTCTGACTTACTTCAGATAGATCTGGAAAAAGACACGTCACATAAGATTTATAAGAACTTTCAAGTTTGTTTATATCCATGTATGTTAAGTTTGCAGTTATTTAGAAGAAATTCCATCATTTAAATTTTAGTGGTGAGCAGTTTAATTTTTTTATTACATGGGTATGTGGATTTCTACATTTTATGCTGGTTTTATAAATTAATGATATCTAGAAAAGATGATGTCCCTGTTTTTTAAAACTAGAACCATGTGCATTTTATTCATTCACAGTTTCATGTCTGGCTTTAGCATTTGTCAGTTAAACTTGGCAAAACATTTGGGAAAAAGTAATCAATTTTTATTGCTTTCATTACAACATTTTCTTTATCAGCTTTGGGAATGGATTTTATACTTTGTTGGCTTTCAACCTTTCCCTAAATTGCCTTTATAATTTTCTTTATCTTCACCCAGAAAGACTCTTTAGATTTAGAGTATGTTTTAAAAAATCATTTCAAGTTGTGGCTATTTTTAAAATTAGACCACAGATACTCAGGATTAGATTGATTTGACTGATCTCACTTTTTTGTAGATGGCCCAGTATCATCACTCCCTCCACCTCACCCCACCCAAACCCCATTCTTAAAATTAATTTCAGTCACTTTTAATGCTCCACCCCCCAGTGTCTTTCATATCCAGATCCCGCACCCGAAAATTCCACTTGAATTAGTTTGGGGCAGGACCTGGACTCATTCCTTTTACAAATCTGATTCAGTTCAGTTCAGTTAAGTCACTCAGTCGTGTCCGACTCTTTGCGATCCCGTGAATCGCAGCACGCCAGGCTTCCCTGTCCATCACCAACTCCCGGAGTTCATCCAGACTCATGTCCATCGAGTCAGTGATGCCATCCAGCCATCTCATCCTCTGTCATCCCCTTCTCCTCCTGCCCCCAATCCCTCCCAGCATCAGAGTCTTTTCCAATGAGTCAACTCTTCGCATGAGGTGGCCAAAGTACTGGAGGTTCAGCTTTAGCATCATTCCTTCCAAAGAAATCCCAGGGCTGTTCTCCTTCAGAATGGACTGGTTGGATCTCCTTGCAGTCCAAGGGACTCTCAAGAGTCTTCTCCAACACCACAGTTCAAAAGCATCAATTCTTCAGCCCTCAGCCTTCTTCATAGTCCAACTCTCATATCCATACATGACCACAGGAAAAACCATAGCCTTGACTGCTGCTGCTGCTAAGTCGCTTCAGTCGTATCCGACTCTGTGCGACCCCATAGACGGCAGCCCGCCAGGCTCCACCATCCCTGGGATTTTCCAGGCAAGAACACTGGAGTGGGTTGCCATTTCCTTCTCCAATGCAGGAAAGTGAAAAGTAAAAGTGAAAGTGAAGTCGTGTCCAACTCTAGCGACCCCATGGACTGCAGCCTACCAGGCTCCTCCATGGGATTTTCCAGGCAAAAGTACTGGAGTAGGGTGCCACTGCCTTCTCCGATAGCCTTGACTAGACGGACATTTGTTGGCAAAGTAATGTCTCTGTTTTTGAATATGCTATCTACGTTGGTCATAACTTTCCTTCCAAGGAGTAAGCGTCTTTTCATTTCATGCCTGCAGTCACCATCTGCAGTGATTTTGGAGCCCAGAAAAATAAAGTCTGTCACTGTTTCCCCATCTATTTCCCATGAAGTGATGGGACCGAATGCCATGATCTTCGTTTTCCGAATGTTGAGCTTTAAGCCAATTTTTTCACTCTCCACTTTCACTTTCATCAAGAAGCTCTTGAGTTCCTCTTCACTTTCTGCCATAAGGGTGGTGTTATCTGCATATCTGAGGTTATTGATATTTCTCCCGGCAATCTTGATTTCACCTTGTGTTTCTTCCAGCCCAGCGTTTCTCATGATGTACTCTGCGTATAAGTTAAATAAACAGGGTGACAATATATAGCCTTGACGTACTCCTTTTCCTATTTGGAACCAGTCTGTTGTTCCATGTCCAGTTCTAACTGTTGCTTCCTGACCTGCATACAGATTTCTCAAGAGGCAGGTCAGGTGGTCTGGTATTCCCATCTCTTTCAGAATTTTCCACAGTTTATTGTGATCCACACAGTCAAAGGCTTTGGCATAGTCAATAAAGCAGAAATAGATGTTTTTCTGGAAGACAAATCTGATTAGATGATTCTAATTGGTAACCAACTTGAGAACCAGTGTGGTAGACCCTTGCTATTCAAAGATGATCTTAAGATTAGCAGAACTGGCTTCACCTGAGAGTGGTTTGTTGCACAAACAGAATTTCAGTTTCCATCTCAGACTCACTCATTCAAGCAGAATCTGCTTTTTAATAAGTCTCCAGGTCATTCATAAGGCCTTTAAAATTAAGAGCACTGGCTAGATTCAAATCCTCCCTCTACGACTTACCAGCTATGTGACATTGAATAACTTAACTTCTCCGTGCCTCAAATCCCTCATTTATGAAGCAAGAATAATAATAGTACCTATGACCTATAGGGTTGATTTGAGAATTTCACACGATATTGCACTAAAATATTTAGAATGGTGCCTGCCTTATAGTAGTGAGGGCACAAAAAATGTTAGGTATTATTTATAGCAGTTACCTCTTCTTGCTTCTTCTTTAAAGTAATACTTCTTGGACTCTTGCTGCTGCTGCGGCTGCTAAGTTGCCTCAGTCGTGTCCGACTCTATGCAATCCCACAGACAGCAGCCCACCAGGCTCCCCCGTCCCTGGGATTCTCCAGGCAAGACCACTGGAGTGGGTTGCCATTTCCTTCTCCAGTGCATGAAAGTGAAAAGTGAAAGTGAAAGTGAATTTGCTCAGTCATGTCTGACTCCTAGCGGCCCCATGGACTGCAGCCCACCAGGCTCCTCCATCCATGGGATTTTCCAGGCCAGAGTACTGGAGTGGGTTGCCATTGCCTTCTCCATCTTGGAGTCTTAACCATCATTTAAACCACTGGCTCCAGGTTGTTTCTTTGGAAGCTACAGGCTAACCAGAGCAGAATCAACTCAGTGCTTTCAAAAATCTAGAAATCCCTCAGTCTCATCTCTGAAGATTCTGATTCAGTCAGTTTGCGGACTGAAAACAAATTCCAGAGAATCTGTGTTTTTAAATCCTCCCAGGGTGATCTGGGTGATCTGATGCTCAAAGTCCTTAGACTGGGAATCAGTGCTTGGCATGCTGGTATTGCCCAGCATTCACCCTACCCTTTCACTACTGTAACATCAGCTTCACTGATGGCCTGACAACTCTAGCTTAGGCCTTTTCCTTAGCTCCAGATCGACATACCTAACTGATCATGACAGCCCTCCACCTAGGTATCCTGTAGACACTGTAAAATCCTCACATTCAGAATTCATCCCAACAATCAAAATGCCCCCTTCCAACAGAAAGTCCTTTGACACATGAGGCCCCTGACTCTCTGTCAGCCAGTGGTTCCAGCACCCAACACTGTGCCCAAAGCCAGGAACCTGGGAGTCACTCTTGTCCTCTTTCTCTTTAATTGTCCTACTCAATAACAATGTCCTTTTGATTATACATCTTCATTATTCCTGAAATCTGTTCTCCTGTCTTTGTTAGCACTTCAACCATGTAAGTTCAGGCTTTCATCTTTTCTTTTTTGGAATAAAATAGTCTTAATTGACGTAACTGTTCTTCTTGTCTTTTTTATTTTTTTTATGTGGACCATTTTTAAAGTCTTTATTGACTATGTTACAATATTGCTTCTGTTTTATGTTTTGGTTTTTTCACCTTGAGGCATGTGGGATCTTAACTCCCCTACCCAGAAGCTGCACCCCCTGCAAAGGAAGGCAAAATCTAAACCCCTGGACCACCAGGTAAGTCCCCTCCTTGCCTTTAATTTAATCTGTTAACTACACAGCTGATAGTGATTTTTCTGAAATTCAAATCTGATCCTCTGTTCATTCCCTTGTTTCAAATCCGTCTATGCCTTCCCTATTGCCTTTAGGATAAAATGGAAAGTCCTTTCTATGACATATGAGGCTCCTCATGGTACGGTCTCTATTACTCTGATCACTTTCTCTCTACTACTTCTTCTCTGCTATGACTAATATGATTATTTTGGAGATGTTCAAAGCAATCCACTCTCTCACCTGTAGGTGCATATGCTGTACTCTCCTCCTTGAGCACCCTTTCTTTGGTTCTTCCTTTAGCTAACTCATTTGTCTCTCAAAGTTACCTCTTGCAAAAACCTTGTTCCCTATGATGCTATAGGATCCCCTTAGTTACAATAGTAATTGCATTATGAACTGTATGTATAAGTAGTTAAGCATATGGATTCCAGAGTCAGAGTGTATAGATCTGAGTCCTGGTATCACTGGTTACAGCTCTATGACACTAACCTACTTAATCTCTGTGCTTTGGTCACCTTGTTTGTAAAAGTATTACTTTAATAAGTCATCTCTTATTTTGTCTTGAGAAGTAAATGATATGACACATAAAATTCTTAAAACACTGCCTGAAACAAAGTAAGTGCTTAGCAGCTATCAGTTATTATTATTATCTCTATTGATGAACTTAGCTTTTTAACAGCAGAGGCTGTGTTTATGTTTGATTTTGTTTATGTCTTGTTTTGTTTTTTTAACCTCTGTGCTCTTTATCTGGTCCCTCCCATATCATATATACTCGTTAATGACTATACATCTTTATTCATTCTGTCTTTTAACAACTATTAGTTGAGCACTTATGTCAGGCACTATTCTAAGCACAAGGGATACATCAGTGAAAGAATTAAAATTCTGCCTACATAGTACTTACCTGGAGACAGAAAGGCATAAGTAAAACATGTCAGGTGGCAGTAGACAGGGAGTCAGAGAGGGAATGGGAAATGCTAGTGACAGACAAGTGTTGCTGATGGGAGAGAAGGAAGAGAAGCATTCCAATTTTTAAATAGGATGATCAAGAAAGGTTCATTGAGAAGATGCAGGCTCAGCAAAGATCTTAAGTAGATGAGAGGTTGATATCCTAGGGCACTCAGATATCCCACTCAGAGGAGGAAACAATTACATAGTCCCCAAGATGAGTATCTGCTTTGCATATTTGAGAAAATGCAAGAGCAGTGTTACTGTAGTGTAGTTAGAAGGGGAAGGGCAGCAGAATATGAGGTCAGGAGGAGTTCTCTGATGGCCTAGTGGCTACGATTCTAGGCTTTTACTGCCAAATTCAAGCTGTATTTGGGGAATTGAGATCCTGTAAGCCACATGGTATGTCCCCCCCTCAAAAAAAAAAAAAAAAAACAAAAACACACACACACAAGTCAGAAGGGAGGCAAGAAAGATTGCAGGGTCTTATTAGCCATCATAAGGACTTTGTCATTTACTGGAGAACATTGGGAAGCCATTGGAGGGTTCTGAGAAGAGGAGTGAGTATCTGACTTGGATTTTAACAAGATCAGTGTGGCTGCTATGTTAAGAGTAAACTGAGGGAGAAGGAAATGGCAACCCACTCCAGTACTCTTGCCTGGAAAATTACATGGACTGAGGAGCCTGGTAGGCTACAGTCCAGTCCATGGGGTCACAAAGACTCACACACGACTGAGCAACTTCACTTTCACTTTTGATAACCTGAGTATATCCATACATGAAAAATTATTCAGCTAGGAGAAAAATGGAGTAGAGCTGTATCGATCTGGAAGGATATGACTCTATACACACATACATGTATCAGTCATATGGAAGAAATAAAGCAAATTTCAGAATAAAAAAAAAAGAGTAAACTGAGGCAAGGCAGAGAGAGCAGTTAGGGGACTTGAGCAATAATTAGGCAAGGGATGATGACATGGACCAGGGTAGTTGTAGTGGGTCTAGTGAAAAGGAATGAGATTATGGTGATATGACTGGAAGAGAGAGCCAAAAGGATTTACCATGTGAGTGTATGTAGGGTGTGAGACAAAAAAGCAGTCAAGGACAGGAATGCCTCCAATGATGTTAGCCCACTTAGAAAGAGGAATTGTCTCCAAGTGAAATGGGGAAGATTGAAAATAAGAGGTTAATTTTTTTCTGTTCTGGAGTTGGAGATCAGAAATTTGGTTTGGGATGTGCAAAGTTTGTGACACCTATTAAGTATAAAGGGAGACAGATAGATGAGTCTGGAGTTCCAGAAGAAGGGTCTGTACTGGAAAACTAAATTTGGGAGTTATCAGGGCACAAATGTTATTTAAACCTGAAAATTGTATGAGATTAACAAGAAAGTAACCACAGAGATGTCCAAACTCTGAATCCAAGGGCACTCCAAAATTTAGAAGACGGAGATGAGGAGGAATCAGCAAAAAACACTGGCCAGTAAGATTTTAAGAAGAATGGAAAAGTGGGAAATTTTAGAATCAAGTGAAGAAAATGTTTAAATAAGGAATGATCAGTTGTGTCAAATACTTTTCCTGGAATAGGTCAAGTAATACAAGAATTGAGAATTGAAAAATCAGCAACGTGGAGGTCATGGGGACTTTTTACAAGGGCATTTGTAAGTGGAAGAGTGAGGGAAAGAACATGCTTGAAGTATGTCCAAGAGAAACTGGGAGGAGTTGGATTTAGGAAGTACAGAAATTCTTTCAAGTTTTTCCATAAAAGAGCAAATAAATAGGATGTGGGCTCAAGGGAAGTTTGGGGGGGGCAGTTATTGTTGCTAAAGGTGTGAGAATTATAGCTTGTTTATAAGCTGGTGGGAATATTCCAACAGTAAAGGGAAGTCAATGATGTGGGAGAGAGTGAGAAGAACTGCTGCAAGGATGACCTGGAGTAGATTAGAGAGAATGAGATCCACCTGACAAGTGTAGGGTGGGTCTTGGACAGGAGTACAGGAAAAAGACACACAGTAACAGGAGGAAAGACAGACTATGTGGGCACAGATGCAGGTAGGCTGGCAGATGTGATAAAAGCCTGAGATTTCTCACTGCATCTCTTAAAGGTCCTTTAAGGAAATATCAGAACACATACTCTGTTACATATATAAATGACTTTTCATTTAACTATTTTAAAAAGAGCCTAGTACGCATGATACTGTTGATAGAAATATAGAGGGACACAGAATCTTTTCTAGCAAGAATCAGTACTGTGGGTGAAATAGGTAAACAAACAATGTGGTGCTGAAAGTATTATCAAAAAGGCATTTGAAAATACTACAGGAGCTAAGACTGAGAAAAGCATTGAACAAAATTTTCAGAATATATAAGTATGCAGCCAGGACTAATTTCCTAAGGCTTAATATTCTGGGTCAGTAAACTTGCAAAATTCTGTGTTTTAACATTATAAGAATGTGAAAGTTCTCATTTCCTGCATAGATAGAAAAGTAAATACTTGTATTTGCTTTTTGGCCAATTTGAGGTTGATACAGTGAAACTCGTCTGACACTGTTAATACTTTACACTTCTAGACCTCAAACTTCCTTCCATATCAGAAACTCCTTGGCTCTTGAATCAAAGTTTTAAAAATATTTTTTCATGCAATAATTTTTCTTAAAAGAATTCATGAATAATTATTTAAATATTTACAGTTGGCCTGAATCTTAAACATTTTGTGGGAGTTAATTATAAATAAATATAATATACATATATATATATTTCAACTTTAAAAGAAGTTTAAGGCCCACTCTCTTAGGAGTTACTATGATAAAATGAATTATTCCCTTTGTGGTTCTAATCTTATAAGAAAATAACTTCAAAGCTGAAATTTCTGAGTGGAACCCAGATTCAAAACTTCAAAATCAGCTACATGCAGCTGCACTCTGGCTCCCCTAATCCATCTAACAGCTTTTAGTGGGTTCTATAAGTGACATTAGAAAAGGCACAGCAGATGTGCAAGATGGCTTCTGAAATCTAAAGTAGGACAGATGGTTCTCTGGTTGATTGACAGCATGAGGAGCTCTACGCAAGGGTCACTTCCTGTGAAGGTTTGCCCCTCCCAACCCCCACTCCTGCTTCTGCCTGCAAATGGAAGGGTCATACAAGAAACAAAAGCAGAGATGGCTATTCAGAGTGTCTTTGTTTAAAAACATTCATTGTAGTGAAAAGATTTTCTATAAAAGAAAAAACCACCCAGATATGGAAAAAATTCTCCTTTTTTTAACCTTTGACAAAGAATTGACTCTCTGCATAGTTACAACAAAGTACATTCATGTTTGAACACAATACTCAGGAGACTGGAGGTAGAGATGAAAGAACAAAGAACTAACAACTGGAATTTATAAGCATTGGTTAGTACTACTGTTTAGTACTACCAAACAGCATTGGTTAGTACTAGACTATTTCACCATTGGAAGTCCCATATTGCCCTTAAAAATAAACTTCTTATTTTAAATTTTAACTATTTATGATTGGTAACCAGGAATTAATAGTCTAGGCTACATCACCTGTATGCTTATCCCTCTCTCTCTTTTTTTTTTTTCAAATTCCTTTCTAGTACTTCAAATCTTTAAGAGAAGTAAAAACAAACTCATATTCATTGCATGTAAACTAAATGCTGGGCCCTGTACCAGGTGCTTTCTTATAATTTAATATGATTTGGGATCTCAGCAATATTAACTGACTCTTTCTTCTTAGGTTCACATTAATACAGAAACTTGGGCCCCTGGTTTTATTGATATTCTTCTTCGTCTCTTCTGCTGTTAGAGGGAAGTGTAGTGTTAGTGGCTCAGTTGTATCGGACTCTTTGCAACCCCACGGATTGCAGCCTGCTAGGTTCCTCTGTCCATGAAATTCTCCAGGCAAGAATACTGGAGTGGGTTGCCGTTCCCTTCACCAGGGGATCTTCCAGACCCAGGGATTGAACCTGGGTCTTCCACACTGCAGGCAGATTATTTACCGTCAGGGAAGCCCCGGGTGTCAGAGGGAAACCAAACACAAAATACACCCAGGAGAATATGTCCACGCCTAAGTTCAGATCTGTGCTATGATTCCAAGATTTCTGCCTTCCACCCAGCTCTTGAAGACATTTATACAGTGGCAGATGCAAGGTCTCTCCATAGAAGAGACTCAGGAACAGTGATGTGTTTGTAAGGAAGTGCTGGGGATAAATTGTCTTGAAACTTCCTTTGTCTAAAATTATGCTTATTTAGAGCAAGCTGCCAAAGTACCAGTAAATTCACATCCTGCTAGGAATCCTGCATTTTGGAGGGTCTTCAAAAACTGCTGCACATTGATAAAAGTCTGAAGACTATAGTGGATCCTGTCCATCTAGTCAAGGCTATGGTTTTTCCTGTGGTCATGTATGGCTGTGAGAGTTGGACTGTGAAGAAGGCAGAGCACTGAAGAATTGATGCTTTTGAACTGTGATGTTGGAGAAGACTCTTGAGAGTATCTTGGACTGCAAGGAGATCCAACCAGTCCATTCTGAAGGAGATCAGCCCTGGGATTTCTTTGGAAGGAATGATGCTGAAGCTGAACCTCCAGTACTTTGGCCACCTCATGCAAAGAGTTGACTCATTGGAAAAGACTCTGAAGCTGGGAGGGATTGGGGGCAGGAGGAGAAGGGGATGACAGAGGATGAGATGGCTGGATGGCATCACTGACTCGATGGATGTGAGTCTAGTGAACTCCGGGAGTTTGTGATGGACAGGGAGGCCTGGCGTGCTGCAATTCATGGGGTCGCAAAGAGTCGGACACGACTGAGCAACTGAACTGAACTCAACTGAACTGATACACAGATACATTTAGATTTTACTCCTGAGGCTCATGAAGTAAACTGGGTCCTGACCATATGGACAGCAACCTCCCAGCTACCTCTTTCCATTCTCAAACAATTCTAGAAGCAACGAATAGCCAACTAAGTGATACAGAAGAATGAATAAGTGATCTGAAAGATAGAATAATGGAACTCACTCAGAACAGCATACAGAAAGACAAATGAAAGAAAAAAAAAAAGCAAGCAATGTATGAGATCTATTGGATAATATAGGTGCTCAATACTGCTATTAGAGAAACGCAAATCAAAACCACAGTTAAGGTATCATCTCATACGAGTCAGGATGGTCATCATCAAAAAACCTACAAATAACAAATGCTGAAGAGGGTGTAGAAAAAATAAAACCCCTCCTACACTACTGGTCAGTGCATTGGTCAGTCAGCAAAAACAAGACTGGGAGCTGACTGTGGCTCAGATCATGAACTCCTTATTGCCAAATTCAGACTTAAATTGAAGAAAGTAGGGAAAACCACTAGACCATTCAGGTATGACCTAAATCAAATCCCTAATGATTATACAGTGGAAGTGAGAAATAGATTTAAGGGACTAGATCTGATAGAGTGCCTGATGAACTATGGACAGAGGTTCGTGACATCGTACAGGAGACAGGAATCAAGACCATCCCAAGAAAAAGAAATGCAAAAAAGCAAAATGGCTGTCTGAGCTTACAAATAGCTGTGAGAAGAAGAGAAGCCAAAGGCAAAGGAGAAAAGGAAAGATATACTCATTTGAATGCAGAGTTCCAAACAATAGCAAGGAGAGACAAGAAAGCCTTCTTCAGTGATCAGTGCAAAGAAATAGAGGAAAACAATAGAATGGGAAAGACTAGAGATCTCCTCAAGAAATTAGAGATACCAAGGGAACATTTCATGCAAAGATGGGCTCAATAAAGGACAGAAATGGTATGGACCTAACAGAAGCAGAAGATATTAAGAAGAGGTGGGAAGAATACTCAGAAGAACTGTACAAAAAAAGATCTTCATGACTCAGATAATCATGATGGTGTGATCACTCACCTAGAGCCAGACATCCTGGAATGTGAAGTCAAGTGGACCTTAGGAAGCATCACTATGAACAAAGCTAGTGGAGGTGATGGAATTCCAGTTGAGCTATTTCAAATCCTGAAAGATGATGCTGTGAAAGTGCTGCACTCAATATGGCAGCAAATTTGGAAAACTCAGCAGTGGCCACAGCACTGGAAAAGGTCAGTTTTCATTCCAATCCCTAAGAAAGGCAATGCCAAAGAATGATCAAACTACCGCACAATTGCACTCATCTCACACGCTAGCAAAGTAATGTTCAAAATTCTCCAAACCAGGCTTCAGCAGTATGTGAACCATGAACTTCCAGATGTTCAAGCTGGTTTTAGAAAAGGCAGAGGTACCAGAGATCAAATTGCCAACATCCGCTGGATCATCAAAAAAGCAAGAGAGTTCCAGAAAAACATCTATTTCTGCTTTATTGACTATGCCAAAGCCTTTGACTGTGTGGATCACAATAAACTGTGGAAAATTCAGAAAGAGATGGGAATACCAGACCACCTGCCCTGCTTCTTGAGAAACCTATATGCAGGTCAGAAAGCAACAGTTAGAACTGGACATGGAACAACAGACTGGTTCCAAATAGGAAAAGGAGGATGTCAAGGCTGTATATTGTCACCCTGCTTATTTAACTTATATGCAGAGTACATCATGAGAAACGCTGGGCTGGATGAAGCACAAGCTGGAATCAAGAGTGCCAGGAGAAATATTAATAACCTCAGATATGCAGATGACACCACCCATATGGCAGAAAGTGAAGAAGAACTAAAGAGCCTCTTGATGAAAGTGAAAGAGGAGAGTAAAAAAGTTGGCTTAAAGCTCAACATTCAGAAAACTAAGATCATGGCATCTGGTCCCATCGCTTCATGGCAAATAGATGGAGATACAGTGGAAACAGTGCCAGACTTTATTTTTTGGGGCTCCAAAATCACTGCAGATGGTGACTGCAGCCATGAAATTAAAAGACGCTTACCCCTTGGAAGGAAAGTTATGACCAAGCTAGATAGCATATTCAAAAGCAGAGACATTACTTTGCCAACAAAGGTCCGTCTAGTCAAGGCTATGGTTTTTCCAGTAGTCACATATGGATGTGAGAGTTGGACTGTGAAGAAAGCTGAGCACTGAAGAATTGATGCTTTTGAACTGTGGTGTTGGAGAAGACTCTTGAGAGTCCCTTGGACTGCAAGGAGAGCCAACCAGTCCATCCTAAAGGAGATCAGTCCTGGGTGTTCATTGGAAGGACTGATGTT
This sequence comes from Bos grunniens, assembly GCF_055505025.1. NCBI lineage: Eukaryota > Metazoa > Chordata > Mammalia > Artiodactyla > Bovidae > Bos > Bos grunniens. The sequence continues at coordinate 50,974,110 of NC_141170.1, read as the reverse complement.
GAGGCTGAAACTGCAATACTTTGGCCACCTGATGCGCAGAGCTGACTTATTGGAAAAGACCCTGATGCTGGTAAAGATTGAGGGCAGGAGGAGAAGGGGACAACAGAGGATGAGATGGTTGGATGGTGTCACCAACTCAATGGACAGGAGTCTGAGTAAACTCTGGCAGTTGGTGATGGACAGGGAGGCCTGGAATGCTGCAGTCCATGGGGTTGCAAAGAGTCAGACATGACTGAGTGACTGAACTGAACACTGTTAGTGGGAACTGAATTTGGTGTAGCCTCCATAAAAAAACAGTATGAAGATTCATTTAAAAATTAAAAATAGAGCTACCATATGATCCAGCAATCCCACTTTTGGGTAAACATGCAGAAAAGACAAAAACTCTAATTCAAAAATATTTATACACTCTAATGTTCATAGCAGCACTAATTATAATAACCAAAACATGGAAACAATCCAAGTACCCACCAACAAACAATTGACTTAAGTTTACGTGGCATACATATACAATGGAATATTAACCAGTTGTAAAAAAGAATGAAAATGTTGCCATTTGCTGCAGAATGGATGGACCTAGAGAATATCATATTCACTGAAGTAAGTCAGAGAAAAACTGACTGAAACCAAATATTATATGGTATCACTTCCATGTGAATCTAAAAAATATTACAAATAAGTCTATATACAGAACAAAAACAATCTCACAGATATAGAAAACTAGCTTATGGTTACCTAAGGGGAATGGAAGTACAAAGGATAAATTTAGAGTATGAGATTAGCATACAAAACTACTATACATAAAATAGGTAACAAGAATTTTCTGTACAGTACAGAGAACTATATTCAATATCTTGTAACAACCTATTGTGGATTAAAAAATGTTGCCTGACATATCAAGAATGCTGTGGCCATCAAGCCACCAGCTATTACCACAGCCCATAGCTGTAAGCTGAGGGAACTGAAGATGGAGACAAAAGGGGTGCTGGATGCCAAGCCCTCAGCCACTGCAGCCATCCCCAGTGGTGTACAATGAGGGGACTCAGGATGAGAAAGAACCGGACACTAGCTCTAGGTAGCTAAGGTTCATGTTAAAGAAATGATCTCAATGACTCTTGCATCTTTCCATACATAGAAAAATACTAAAATCATTAACTTGAGATGTCTGGTATTCTTTAACCAAAAGTAATCTTTTGATGTTCCGACTACCTGGTTTTTGTTGCAAAGCTCCCATATTGTATATCCTGGCTCCTCCCTGAACTTTTTGGAGCAGTCCCTCAGAGCTGTCTGAGACGCTATCTCCTGGGCTTGATGTCCTCAGCAGGTCCACCTACTAAAATATAAGTCTCAACTTTTATGGTGTACATTTTTTTTTCAGTTGATACTATATGGAAAATAATCTGAAAAAAATCATATATATAATTAATTAGTTACTCTGCTGTACACTGAAACTGGCATAGTATTGTAAATCAACTATGTTTCAATAATTTTAAAAAAGAGAGAGAGACAAGTAAAAAGGTGGATCAACTTTCAGTAAGCCTTTGGCGCCAACCCAATCTATGTTTAAATTCTTTCATTGTTGCATTACCAATGGACTCATTAACGTCTAAATTCCAGAAGAGAAAATGCCAATTTACCTTGAATGTTTAGAATCTTATTTTTTCCCACAGAAGGAGTACCATACCGTTTCTTCAATAGAAATCCAAGTTTTCAGTTAACTTGATTGCTGAGAAATATGTGAGCAACAGAAAATACACTCATCAATGTCTATCATGTGCCAAGTGTTAGGCCTGGCTCAGTAATATAAAGAATATGGTAAAATTATGTTCTGTACTCTTACAACTTATTCAGAAAGCAAAGAGCAGATTACCTTTTAGTGTTAAGCTCACTCAGTGTGTCTTCTAATTTTCCTATTTTTGTTTCTTCTTTTATAAAAATCTACTCAAATTCAGTTAAGAAACACTTATTGATTTCACACTATGTGCTAATCATTTTTGATGCCAGATAGGCTCCTACTGTTATGGATCTTTCATTTTAGTGAGGTGCTGGAGAGAGGGGGTGGCGGGGGGGAGAGAACAGACAAATAATTGTTTAGGTCATGATGAATGGCATGAAAATATTAAATGGAGTAATATGGAGAGTGACTGGGGAGCTATTTTAATTGTGTGATCAGGGAAGGTTTCTTTGATATGATGACATCAGGTGCAACCACAAACGAGAAGTCATGTGATCTGGAGGAACAATGTTATTGAAAAAGTAACAGTGGTTGTAGAGGGAATGATGATTGCAAAGGCCCCAAACCCAGAACCAGACTACCATGTTCTAGGAGCAAAATGAATATTAATTATTAATATTGATGACCTTAAGGATATATTTAGGAGTATTATGATTTATAAGCCAAGTTGTCAGTCTGAGAGAAGCTCTGCAATAGAGACAGAAATGAGCAAAAAGATCACAACAGTGGCAGAACAACATTATAGTGACAGAATTTTGCACAAAGATAGGAAGGAGTTATTAATCCTCAGGGTGTATTTCAGGGAAGTCTTTGCAAAGGAGGTAATGTAAAAGCAGGATTTTGAACTATCAATAGTGTTGACAAGGCAGGAAGGATGACTATGTCAGGGGCAAAGCATACAGGGAACTGTGAGTGCAAAGGAGTTTCCTACAGTGAACACGAAAATAGAAAAAAGTGAGGCTCAAGAGGGCAGAGGCCAAGCCATGAAAGGGCTCGATATTCTGTGCATGATAGGAAATATGAAAGGCTCTAAGGAATGAACCACAGGATTGAATTTTAGAGGATCACCACAGACTGTCTCCCACATATGTCTGTGGGAGAAGAAAATGAAGGCAGTGAAAAAAAGATGGAATGAGGATAGCCACAGTTGGCCTCAGTAAGAAATAAAAGTGATCTGAGAGGTTTTTAGGAGTTAAACAAAAGAGGGCTTGACTGTTCACTGCTTCAGTCGCTCAGTCATGTTCAACTCTTTGCGACCTCATGAATCGCACGCAGCATGCCAGGCCTCCTTGTCCATCACCAACTCCCAGAGTTCACTCAAACTCATGTCCATCGAGTCGGTGATGCCATCCAGCCATCTCATCCTCTGTCGTCCCCTTCTCCTCCTGCCCCTAATCCCTCCCAGCATCAGTCTTTTCCAATGAGTCAACTCTTCACATGAGGTGGCCAAAGTATTGGAGTTTCAGATTTAGTATCAGTCCTTCCAATGAACACCCAGGACTGATCTCCTTCAGAATGGACTGGCTGGATCTCCTTGCAGTCCAAGGGACTCTCAAGAGTCTTCCCCAACACTACAGTTCAAAAGCATCAATTCCTTGGCGCTCAGCTATCTTCACAGTCCAACTCTCACATCCATACATGACCACTGGAAAAACCATAGCCTTGACTAGACTGACCTTTGTTGGTAAAGTAATGTCTCTGCTTTTGAATATGCTATCTAGTTTGGTCATAACTTTCCTTCCAAGGAGTAAGCGTCTTTTAATTTCATGGCTGCAGTCACATCTGCAGTGATTTTTGAGCCCAAAAAGATAAAGTCTGACACTGTTTCCACTGTTTCCCCATCTATTTCCCATGAAGTGATGGGACCAGATGCCATGATCTTCGTTTTCTGAATGTTGAGCTTTAAGCCAACTTTTTCACTCTCCTCTTTCACTTTCATCAAGAGGCTTTTTAATTCCTCTTCATTTTCTGCCATAAGGGTGGGGTCATCTGCATATCTGAGGTTATTGATATTTCTCCTGGCAATCTTGATTCCAGCTTGTGCATCATCCAGCCCAGCATTTCTCATGATGTACTCTGCATATAAGTTAAATAAGCAGGGTGACAATATACAGCCTTGACATCCTCCTTTTCCTATTTGGAACCAGTCTGTTGTTCCATGTCCAGTTCTGTTGCTTCCTCACCTAATCACCGATAACTTTCAGTAGCTGGCTCTCTACAAATATTTGTATAGTGAAGAAATGAATGGTGGTTGAGAAGTCATGAGCCCCGCCCTCAAACTTCCATTACTAGAGAACTTGGACGGCTTATGCCTCGTTTAAGTGTGTCGTTTTAAACCCAACAACCCTATGAGGTAGGTCGTATTTCCATTTTTCAGTAGAGAAAAACCTGAGGTTCAGAGAGACCTGGAAGGTACCTTGCCTGAGGTTTCTAGAACTAGTCAGAAGGCTCAAAATTACCAAGTGCACATGTTTAATAATTATTTGCTACTACTAAGCCTAGAGGCCCAAAGGAAGAAGTGCACTATGTAAAGCCTAAAAGCAGAGAAAGCTAAATAGCCAACTCTAAACAGAGGATAAAAAGGGCTTCCAGAACGTTCCTGGTGGCCAGTCACTGGAGGATTACAGAGGTGCGTCACATTAGCCTAAACCTTTGCCTCCTCCCGCGCGCTGCAGGGAGGAGGTGGGCGGGGCTCCGGTCCGCAGTGGTGGAACGCGCAGCCGCAGTGCAGCCCGTGAGCGCCGCGGCCGGCGGTGGAGGGGAACGCCGCAGGAACAAGCCAAGGAGGACAACGCAGACAGACGCAGGAGTTCGCGTCCGTTCTGAGGCTGCTCGCTTTCAGACTCCGCAGGGAGGACTTGACGTCATTTCCTTCCGTAGGTCACCACTGCTTCCGGGTCGCGGTCATTTTGAGTCTGTATCTGGGTGACTTCTTGGCGGTCGTGTCGTTGACCGCTCCCCACCCCCAACCCCGCTGCAGTCCCGCGCGCCTCCCACCTTCCCCTCCCCCCTCCACCACACTTGACTCCCCTCCGGGCCTTCTGTCCCTGGTCGACCGGGCTCGCCGCGCCACCGCCCGCCGCCGTCGTCGGGAGGTGGGTGAAATGACGCAGAAAGCCCCGTTCCGCCCCCCCACCTACCCACTCACCATCTCTGTGCGGCCGGCTGCTCCCCTGCGCCTGCCGCCATTTTTCCCGCCTGCGAGGGTGGGCCGATCGCTCTTTGGGCCTCGGGCTCCTGGGTGCCGGTGACCAGGGCTGGTGAGGGAGCGTGTCTGGGGGTGTGCATGGGAGAAATTGGTGGTGACGGATGTGTGTAGGTGTTGGAGGTGGGAGACGCAGTGCGTGGGGGATGGGGTGCAGGAATCGACGGTGGTTGTTTTATTCTTTGGGAGCAAGAGATTAAAATGGTTTTGTCAAGCCTGACAGTCTCTTTCTAGGTAGGATGCGGTTGTGAGAAGAGGATTTCAGTTTTTTCTTTTACGGTTGTTCGATGATATACGTAGTTTATTAAGGAACCTCTATCCATCCATGCATTGATTTATTTATTCTTTTTCTCTAGTCAAGAGGTTGGCATGAATTAATAGAAGGCCCTCAGTGACAACTTACTGAATAAGTGAATTATGGAAGGGTCCCAATTTCTATCCTCATCGCGTGTGAAATTTCCCGTTTTCATTTAAATTGTCTTTAAGATGAGAATAAAGACGATATGTGAACATTGTGCAAAATACGTAGCTGTCTAAATCTGTTGATCTCGTAAATCCGGAGACATAGGTTAAAAATAATAATAAAGTGTACGTTCTTGAAATGCTATGCATTTTGTGTATCTCGTTTATTTTTCTAGGTCTCCATTTTAGGGTGGGAGAAAAGAGGATACAATCGAATGTTCTGTTAGCTTCGCACCACAGGGAGAACAAAATGACGTCCTTGTTATTTCAGTTTTTTTTTTTTTTTGGAAGTACTGCTTTGTAGAAGAGATTGTATGTTTCTTGGTGATTATTTCATTTTTTAAAAATGTAAGCCCAGAAATGACTTGGAATTTCCTTCTCTATTTTGGTGAATTATCTTAATCGTTGGGCATATGTTTCAGAGAGGATCTTAACACAGTATAATGTGAAATAAAGCAGCCTCAGAAGGAAAAATAAGTCTTTTTAAAAAACCGATAACCTTTTGTATCTTGATATAACCAGCTGATAAATAATTGCAAAGCATCTATTCTTCTTCAATTACAGGACCTAGTGAATCGTTCTAAAATAGGTAATAGGTTTGTGACTTTTTTAGGCAACTTTTCAAGTACTCTAGATGTAGTTGTGTTCTGTAAATATTTGTTGACTGGTTGCAATGTAGACTAGTAATTTTACTACGTTATATCTTGATTTATTTTGGCCAGTTGCAGTCATTTCTAATGCTTTTCATGAATGTTTTTGATGCAGGAAAGATGAATGGGAGGGCTGATTTTCGAGAGCCAAATGCAGAAGTTCCAAGACCAATTCCCCGTAACTATCAGTTAAATTATTTGTAATTAAAAGCATTTTTTATGTAGAGAAATTTTCTTTGTCTTGAATAACGTAGCCACTGGGCTGGCTTCATGGCTGTGTGACCTTTGTGGTTGCACATGGACCCATTAATGGTCTACTCTTGGCACCCTTAAATGCTTAGTAATTTGAACAAAGGGTCCCAAATTTTAATTTTGCGCTAGACCCAGCCCATTTTGTAGCCAATCTTGACTACATAACTGGTAGAATATTGGCACTAATTTTATATTTGAAGTCAAAGTTCGTTAAAAGTTTACAATCCACTTATTCCATTACTTTATTTTTTAAAAAATTATGTTTTGTTAATGTTTAGACTAAGGCAATTTTTCAGACTTAGTTTTTCTTCATGGATGTTTTAACATTTTACTAATTTTCCTTGGTAAAAAGACATAGGGGCTGATTACATTCCAACGGAGGAAGAAAGAAGAGTCTTTGCAGAGTGCAATGATGAAAGCTTCTGGTTCAGATGTAAGTTAAATTTTCTAATCAACAAAATTTGATCTTTAATATCTGAAATTATGATGATTTCACATAGAAAGAATGGGCAGCTTTTTGACTTTGGTATGGTTATTGCTAAAAGAGGTTGGTTAAAGAAATAAAAGTTGTATACATTCTATTAAGCATTTAAAATTGAATTATAGTTGATGTATGATGTTAGTTTCAAGTGTACTCCATAGTCATTTGGCCTTTGCATATATCATGAAATGATCAGAATTGTATGCATTTTAAAGTAATAATTTTTTTCAAGATTGTAAAGTATTTTTGTTGACAATAGTTATAGCATTTACTGAGTGTACATGGGTTATATAAAAATGACCTAATAAGGTTAATAACTATTACCCTCACTTTACAGATGAAGAAATTGAGGTTTAGAGCTGTTAAAGATACTATCTGTTGTTCTGCAGCTGGTAAGCGGTGGTGTCTGGACTTGAAGCCATGTCTCTGAAAATAGTTCATGATTCTACCCCTTAAACTTTTAACCGCTATAGGATAAAAATTGGTTAGTTTCTGTTTTATTGATGTGAAGTATAATTACACTACAGCTCTTAATTTCTGACTAGAGGTCTTATACATGAAGATTTTATTTTTTAAGTACAGAGAATGGTGAAAGCAACACAGAACATAATTTTCCTTTCAATAGAACCACGTCGTTTCTTCAAGAGGTCACTGCAGTCCTTTCAGATGAGGTAATTCTAGCAAAAAAAAAAAAAAAAACAAGGTGGGATTTTGAAAAAGGAGGGGGTGACAAGTAATTAAAAAGGATGTACATTTTCATCAGTCAGCCTAGTATTTGTGCATATAGTATGTAAGGTACTGTGCTTGGAATATGTTTTATGAGACAGTCTTTGTCTTGAAGTAGTTTTATGATGTACCTGAGACAAAACTAACTCATGAGACACCTTGAGAAAGGTTAAGTGCATAACAGCAATAGGATTAAAAAGATAAATTAGTTGGAATTTATTTAGCTATAAAAGGCTTTATTAAATGAGACTTAACAACCAATAGAAGTTCAGGTAAATGAAGAATGGTGGGGGAGCATTTAAATGAACAAAGGCAGGTTCTCTAATCACTTAATCTCTACTGGAGCCTTGAGTCTGAAGGGATTGGAGCAGAGGTCTTTTGTTGGGGGTGGAAAATAAATATAATACCAAGAAGTTAAAGGTTTGATTTATTACCTATTATATGTTCTTGGGGGCTTCCCAGGAGGTGCTAGTGATAAAGAACCTGCCTGCCAATGCAGGAAACATAAGAGATGCAGGTTCAATATCTGGGAAGATCCCCTGGAGGAGGACATGGAGACCCCACTCCAGTATTCTTGCCTGCAGAATCCCATGGACAGAGGAGCCTGGCGGGCTACAGTCCATAGGATTGCAAAGAGTCAGACATGATTGAAGCAACTTAGCACATGTCTGTGAGTTCTTGGGCCAAGGGGATGATACGTTATTTTCTTTAAAGGAACATTAGTTAGCAGTGTGCAGAATGGGTTAGAAGGATAAGAAGGTGTACAATTGGTTACATCTGCACAAACATACAGGTAATGTAACAATCTACATGCTAGGGTTAGTTTAATGTGTATTATATGTTACAGCAGTTCTCAATCTCTGCAATTGAGATAGTGTATGAATTCATATTTGTTTCATGCATCTTTTATAGGTTTTGTGAATGATGTTTCATGCATCTGAATTGGTTTTCGAATAAAACAGTATATGATTTATGTAAGAGAGAGCATAGACTCTGAGACCTGACTGTCTGGATTCAAGTTACAGCTCCAACGTATATTAGCTGTGAGATGTTGGAGAAGTTCCTGATCTCTATATGCCTCAGTTTCCTTCTCTTAAGTGGGGATAATAATAACCTATCTCATGGGATTGTTAAGGAGATTAATTCAGTTTAACTTATTTGTGTTAAGCTGTTTTATTGAATGGCTGTCAGTGCTGTTGTGATAAATGAAAAGTTTCAATTGAAAATGATTATGAGTTTAGAGAAGTATTTTGCTAGTGTAAGAAAAGAGTTAAAGGAATTTTAGGGGTTCTTGTGTTGAATATGATTGAGATCATGGTCATAATATAAAATAGCATTTGGTCAGCAGTTTTACTGATTTGCCTAAAGAAACATTTGGTAGACTCTGGAGTGGGAGTCAAGTAGTGCAATGGGAAAAGACCACTGACCTGGGAGTTAGAAGACTTGAATTTTGATCTAAATTCTACCACAAACCATCTGGGTTGCTTTGAGCAAATGACTTCTTTACTCTGACTAGAATGAAAACTGAATAATCTATGAAGTCTCTTAATTTTCCATTCTCATTTTCTGTAACAATGCATGAGTTGGGAAGAGACCTTAGTTCTACTCGGTTACCCTTTATTGTATGGAAAGAAGTTAGGAGATTTATGGAAAGATACAGTGGTGAATGGCAGAACTAGTACTAGAATCTCATTAACCAGACTGTTGCTCTTTACATTATGCCATCTTGGCCTAAGAAGAAAGCAAAATGGGGAAATTGTCCTTTGCAGAGATGGCCAACTAACTCATTGCCTTTTATCCTTAATGATTCTTCAGTGCTTCAAGTTGCAATTCTTGAACCAAGCTGAAGGAGAAAAGTGATTGCAAATTGTACTGATGCTGTAATTTTAAAGGAGTATCCTTTGAAAAACCTTAAATAATATATGAAGGCATTCTAACCAACCAATGTTAGATCATTTTTCCAGCAGAGGTAAAATCCATTAGTAAGTAATAGAGCAAGGATTTAAGCCTTAGAGTTTCTGCAGATTGTGTCTGATGGCAAAGCTAATGCCCTGTTCCAGCATTATGGGTTTTAATCATGAATATTTTAATAATTCAAATGCTTAATGGCTTTGGTTCTTAAGTTGCCCATATATATTCTAGACCATAGTTGAACAGGCTGTAAGCCAAGGGCCAAATCTGTTTTTGTATGGCTGTGAGCTAAGGGTGACTTTCACATTTTTGAATAGTTGAAAAAAGCAAAAGAATTTTTCATTACACATGAAATTTACCTGGAATTCCTATTTTTGCATTCATGAAGTTTTATTAGGACATGGTGTGTTCATTTATTTATATATTATCTCAGTGCTTTTGCTTTAAAATTCATAGTTGGGGCAAAGACTGTGTGGCGGACAATACCTCAAGTATTTACCACGTGACTCTTTACAGACCATTACCCAGCCCCTAGTCAGGAACTTCAGTCTCCAGTGCGGCAGCCATGTGTAGCTATTTCAATGTAAAATAGTTTACAGCAGAAGGGATACAAAGGAAAATCAGCAAAGGTAAAGGAGTGGGTGAAATTCAGAGACAAAGCTTCTAAGAGTCCTCTCCAAGTAGTCACACACTGAATGTACTAAATTTCTGCAGTTGCATGTTGTAGTAACACATCAGAGACTTAGCACCCACAGTTTTTATTAGGATCTGGTCACATAGGCTCCTTCAGCCTAGCAGGTAACAAAAATTCCAGACTCCCCGAAGGAAAGGAGGTGTTTGATATGAACAATATTTGTGCAAGTAGTTTGGGCATAATGAGCCACTTATCATCCAGGTAAAGTTTTATATCGGTTTACCTGTCAACCTCCTAGATATAAGGGAAGGACCAATCTTGAAAGCAGGCCTTTGTAAGGAAAGCAGTCTCCGGGCTGCCGTGTTAAATCTTTCCTGCACACTGCCAACTGGAGAAGAGATATAGACTTAACATCTAAATTCTTTTGGGCAGTTTGGGTATAGAAGACTGGCTTCATAAATTATGAGCCTCTGAGATTATGAGAGTTTTGGATTTTTCACTCGGGATTAATATGCATATGTACGTCAGTCATATTTTCATTTAGTTTTATAGAATTCCCTGGTTTAAGAGAAAGCATTGGTGTTTAAAATATATGCTTTCTAATTGTACCAATCACCATATGATTTTGGGCAAATAATGTGTCTTGTGTATTGGTTCACTCTGTAATACAGAACTTAAAAACTTGATATCTGGTATCAGAATTCATTGGAATCTGGAATCTGCCATTGACGTGGCTGTATGATCTTGAACAAATTACTTAATGTCTCTAAGCTTCAGTTTCCTTATCTTTAAAAGGGTAATAGTAATATCTAGCTTATAAAGATGTGGTAAAAATTAAATGAGATAATGTGCTGAAAGCACTTAACATGGTACATAGAATTTTGCAGTTTGTAATATATGTCTTGCCTACCTCATCAGTAATTTTTTCCCCCGTTCAACTTCAGAGGTAACTTTTGATCACTATTACTGTGTTGTTTTAGTTGATGATATCAGTGAATGGCTTTTTTAGAGCCTAAATCTGGGTGGTTCTGAAATTATGTTGTTTAATAATCTGTTGTATTTTCTTAAATTTAAAATGCTTTTTATGTTTCCCTGAGTATATATAGCACAGCTTTTAAAAGTGGAGAAATCTCTCTTGAAGATCTTAATTGCAATGTACTTCTAGCTGGTTTTACTGATATACATCTATTTATCCTAATGAACTCAGACAAAATCCTTTCCTTTTATTGATGTTGACAAATTCTTTTTCCCCCTATAGCTGTACCTTTGGCTGCAACAAGTATGTTGATTACTCAAGGATTGATTAGTAAAGGTAAATATTTTAAACTTTGAATTTGTTTAGCACATTGGGTATCATGTTTTTATGTTTTGTTTTTCTCATCTTTAGATAAGGGACATATGGTAATGTATCATATTAAAAATTATCATTAAAATTTTCTACATCAGAAGAGATCTATCTCCATGAATCCAGATTCAAATGTCAAATTTGAGAATTTGATGTCATCCTGCACTGTAGTGTATTAACACTCTAAGAACAAGAAAGTAATTAAAAGCCAGTGGTGGTTTATAGGAAGGTAGAGAAATAAACCTGGCTTAGGTAGACCATCCACATAACTCATCACCTAGTAGCTTGTTAGAAATGCATATTCATGGGCCCCATCCCAGGCCTGCTGAATCAAGAGTCTGAGTTAAGGCTCCAGCTGAATCTTATGTATTGGTTAAAAGACTGAATTCTCTACCTAGCTTCCTAAACCAGCTTTGTCTTATAATGAGGGAGTGGAGGTTCTTCGTTGTCCAAATTCTGTTGGTTTAAATGGTGAAGTTGGCAATCTCTTAATAACCAGAGCAAAAAGAAAATACATAGATATTCTGTTCAGTTCAGTTCAGTCGCTCAGTCGTGTCTGACTCTTTGCAACTCCATGAATCGCAGCACGCCAGGCCTCCCTGTCCATCACCAACTCCCGGAGTTCACTCAAACTCATGTCCATCGAGTCAGTGATGCCATCCAGCCATCTCATCCTCTGTCGTCCCCTTCTCCTACCCCCAGTCCACCCCAGCATCAGGGTCTTTTCCAGTGAGTCAACTCTTCGCATGAGGTGGCCAAAGTATTGGCGTTTCAGCTTCAGCATTTAGCAAAATAAATGAAAAATTTGAATTATGTAGTAAAATATGCTACTTGGAAAGAATAGTTGCGTTTAGGTTAGGTATTAAATATATCAGTCTCTACATATTTAAATTTAGTTGTGTAAACAGTAGAAATATTCATTACATTTATTTTGTGATCTGTCTTCTTGGAATTAGAAGCTATTCCAGAAAATGATAGTCAACAAGCTCCTTCTAAAATGTTACTATGATAGGAACATATGGCTTTTTCATATTAGCAGTATGAAATACTTAGTAGTATTGATATAACTAGTTGAGAAAAGTAGTTTTGGGAAATGGGAGGAGTTTTTGAGGTAAAATTTTGTTTTTATTTCAAGAATTTCCAAAGAACCTCACTAGACAGGAATTTTTAAAAAGCAAATGAATCAAGATGCATATAATCTTACTTGTCTTTCAGAGTTGTTTTATAGACTAGGGTTGTTTCTATAATGTGAAACAGACATTTTAGTCTCATTAATTTTAAGGAAAAACTGAGCAATGGAGAAATTATAGTGTCTATTATTATACTACCCATTTTATTTATGTGAGTTCTGTCAGTCATTTAATGATTAGAGCTAGACATGGGGTGGGGTGGATTACAGAAAAGAAAAATTAATAACAGCTGGTGGTTCATGTAAGGGAAACAAAGTGAATACAAAGTCGTGAATACAACTTTGTGAATACAACGTTGAAACAAATAGAGACTATAATTAAATATTAAATAAGCTTCTAAGTTTTGTGGTAGAGACTCGAAGAGCTATAGGTTTTCAAAGAAGAAAGATCTTTGTAGGGCTACTGTAATGAAGGTTTTGAAGATGGGTAGGATTTAGATTAAAGGAGATGGAAGAGTATCTTAGGAAGGAGGGACCTGGTTATCAGAATGATAACTGTGACAGTTGGGGGGACAGTCAGGGGACTGACAAGGCTAGAGTGACAAAATCGTGCAGGGAAGAATGAAAATGTATAGCTAAGGTAGAACCAAGAGAAATGGTAATTTGAAAAGATTATAAGAAAGCAAACTTTGGGAACTTTGGGGCTTACGTAGAGTAGGAGACTTTGGACAGCTTGAAGGTAAGACACAAGTGGTAAAGTTTGGGAGGATCAGATTGCACCTACTCACTTAGACCTTATGTTTTCAACAATAAAGTGACACCATTGCTAGGTTTTTGCCTGTTTGGGAATGCCTTGTAGCTACTCATACATACAACCAAACCACATAGAGAAATTCCCTTTTTGTAGTTGAACACACATCTTCATAGGGTGGTTCTTATATAATTACCACTGAAAACCTTAGGACCTAGTACTGAAATGACAGATTATTTTTGCAGCCAAAATCATCTTGGACTTCTGGTTACCGTTTGGTGATTATTTGACTTGAAATTAATGGTGATTTATGCCTCTGATTTTGTTTGCAGAAGTCATACCATGAGCAACAACCATCCTCAACATCTTTCTCTATACAACATCTTTCTCTATAGTTTTTCATAGTGACTGGGCTTGGAGCTTTTTGGTGGGATTTAGTAATCTACTTTTTAAAAAGGATGAATTGCTGAAAATGACTTACCTAATTTGTAGAATAACATTTTCTATTGAGCGTGTCACGTCACCTTTATACCTTTGTCAGTGTTTTGCTGTTGGGATTTTGATACTTTGAGTAAAAAATACAGAAAAGAATATTGAGTGATATGTCATCCATATAATTACCTCCCAGAATTGAGGGCTTTTATTATTGTTGAAATTGTATTGGGGTCTTGTTTTTGGAGGATGAGGTATTCTAATGAAAAAGTCAATGTCAAAAAAAAATATTGAGAGAGACTTTAGAAAAGGAATTTGAATCCAGCAAAGCATTTTGCATTTAATCAAAATGCCTAACATTTTGTGTATGATTTTATCCACATGTATGATTTTTAATCCAGTTTGTCATAGTCTGCATAGTCTTAGCTGCTCCTGCTCTAGTCATTCTTTTAAATCAAAATATTTAAATATACTCAGATCATTTCTAACTTCAGAACATAAAAAAGAAAAAATCTTCTTTATCCTTTTACAGCTGTTCCTAGTTGTCTTGAATTTGAAGCCAGACTTCATGAATGAGCACTTCACTTTTTCTTTTGACCTATTGCAGTATATGTCATAGATTATACATACAATCTGATACGTACTAAAACGTACCAGTGCAACCTTTTTGTAGCTTGAATTTGATAGACAGGTTTTCTTCATGACCATTACATAACTTTAATCAGTCCTTAAAATGTTCTCTTCTCTTGGCTTCAATTATAACACATTCTTCTGGTTTTTCTCCTGTTGCAGGCAACTTCTCTATTTCTTCATGTTTTTTGAATGTCTGATATGCACTATATGTTCTGGGTATGTAGCATTGAAGACAAAAACCCACAGCCTCTTAATGCTTACATTCTTAGTGTGGGTTTTTTCCTTCATTGTGTTCTTAAGAGTTTTACTTTGCCTTTGAATTTTTAGTTCATGTACTATCCAGCAATGATGGGAAGTTTAGTGGCCATTTATTGCTCTAAATCCTCATAATTATCTCGAGCCTAGGTAATCGGCTCCAAAACCACGTTCTGCACATCTCCACATGAATGGCCCTTCTACAGGCTCCTCAAATTGAACTCAAGTTCAGTCCCAAACTGAATTCACTTCTCCATAAATTAATTCCTCCATTCCCTCCGAGTCTGAATGGCATCCCTCTCTAGCCAGGATACAGACATTTTTCACTTCTATTCCTTACCTGCTTTGTCCAACAAATGTCCATTCTGTAGTCTAGCTCTTAAGTATTTCTGTAAGCTGTCTACTTTCATCTGCACTCCCATTGTAATTCATGTACCATTTGTTGGTAAGAATATTGCATTAGTCTCAGTAATTGTATTTGTCTCCATTCTTGCTACTTCCCGTTAAAATATGGACTTTTTTTGGCAGTTGACGGGGCATAGTGCATGCAGTAGACACTAAAATACAAGAATAATTCATTTTATTGTGCTTTACAGATACTTTTGTTTTTTTACAAATTGAAAATTTGTGACAAGCTGCATAGAGCAAGTCTTATCAATATCACTTTTCTGAAAGTAGCTGTTCACTTCTGTGTCTCTGTGTCATATTTTGGTAATTCTTCCAGTAATTTAAACTTTTTCATTATCATGTGATCATTGTCATGGCGATCTGTAATCATTGTCCTTTGATGTTGCTGTTACAAAGATTATAGCTTGCTGAAGGCTCAGATGGTTAGCATTTTTAAGCACAAAGTATTTTTTTTTTATTAAGGTATGTACATTGATTTTTAGACATAATACTATTGCACATTTAATAGACTACAATACAGTGTAAACATGAATTTTAATATGCAGTGAGAAACCAGTAAATTTGTATGATTTGCTTTATTACAGTGGTCTGGAACTGAGCCTGCAGTTGTCTCCAATCTGTGTCCGTATTTGAGTGGATGAATAGCAACCATTACACTATATTCTGTTTGTCTTCATTTGCTCTGTACTAAAGCTCTGTGAGGTTAAAGAGAGTGTCTCTTTACTGTTATATTCCTATTTCCTAGAATGTAGTGCCTGTATATTATAAGTGGTCTATAGGTATTTGCTGACAGAATAAAGAAACAATGTTTTGGGTAAATGTAGATATTGATATAGTCCTCCCTTTTCTCATCATCTCAGTTCATTTTGTATAAAATTAAATGGCAAAATTACATATACATGATACAATCTTTTATGTACCTTCTTTCAACGTTGTGAGATTCATCCAATAGTATGCCCAAACTGGCTTGTACCAGCTCCAGAGGGCTAATTGTTACAAATTTTAGAAACTTGGCAAACCAGTTTTTAAAGCATTGGTAGCTTGAAATTGGTCATAGTGCAAGTATTTACACCACAGAAATCAACTAACATTACAAATCAGAGCCTTTTATTTGGGGAGCTTGTTTACCAGCATGTCACTAGATTCATTCACATTGTTGCATGTAGTTGTAAGTTATATACACTCATTGCATATAGTTTTTGCTATGTGAATATATCATAGCAGTCTGCCCATCCTTTTGTACACTGATGATTGTGTAGTTTCCAGTTTTGACATTACAAATGGTTCTGCCATGAACTCCATGTCTCTTTGTAGACGTTTTGCTTGGTCATAGATTATGTCCAGGTACAATTTTAGTAGATACTTTCTAAACTTTCCAAACTGTTCAGACCAATTTATACTCCTACTACCAGTTCATTGATTTCTGTTTGTGTCATTATCACCAACACATGCTACTTTTGTGTCTTTTGAATTTTAGCCGTTGTTAGTGAACACTATAGTGATTGCATTGTAGTTTTAATTTGCATCTCCCTCATGGTTAATGGGAGAAGGCAGTGGCACCCCACTCAGTACTCTTGCCTGGAAAATCCCATGGACGGAGGAGCCTGGTGGGCTGCAGTCCAGGGGGTTGCGAAGAGTCAGACACGACTGAGCAACTTCACTTTCACTTTTCACTTTCATGCATTGGAGAAGGAAATGGCAACCCACTCCACTGTTTTTGCCTGGAGAATCCCAGGAACGGGAGAGCCTGGTGGGCTGCCGTCTCTGGGGTCGCACAGAGTTGGACACGACTGAAGCGACCATTAGCAGCAGCAGCATGGTTAATGAAGTTGATCTCGTGTGTATTTATCAGATCTCTTATAAGAAGGGCTTTGTGTAGTCTCTTTAGGATATTTATCTGGTATAAGGACATGAAGAATCTCTTGTGCTTTTTCTGTAAACTTTAGTGTATGTATTTATTTTGTCACACTTCTGAGTTCACTGACCAGGGTTTGAACTCAGGCCCTTGCCAGTGAAAGCCCAAAGCCTTAACCACTGGGATGCTAGGGAATTCCCTGTTTTGTCTTTCATACTTTTATTTTCAGGTCATCTCGAATTACTTTTGAACATTAGATGAGGTAGGATCAAGGTACATGTTTCCCCCGTACAGATTCGTGGTTGGCCCAGGACTATATTTTGAAAGCTAGTCTTTGTTCACTGCAATGCAGTGTTGTTGCCTCTGTTACAAATCAAGTGACTGTATGTGTGGGTCTGTTTCTGGATTTTTCTGAATTTGATCAATTTATGTGTTTTTGTACTTATAACACATTATCTTAATTAGTATAGCTTTATCATAGATACTGATATCTGGTGATAGCTGGTTCTCCATTGTGGTATTCTTCAATATTGCCTTGGTTTTTCTTGACCCTTTGTGTTCCCACATGAATATTAGAATAAGCTTTTTAGTTTGGGGAAAAAACTTTATTTGCTTTTAATTGGGATTGCGTTGAATTTATAGATGTTATGAAGATTACCATCTTTATTTAATCTTTGAATTCACGAACGTGGTGTGTTTCTCCATTTACTTAGCTTTCATTTCCCTCAGTGAATTTTTTAGTTTTCAGAATCTTTCTAATTTTTTATTAGATTTGTGTTTGGGTCTTTGATGGGTTTTGGTGCTGTATAGTATCCTTTTTAAATTGTTGGTTCTCTTGTTTGTTCCTGATTCATAGAGATGTGTATTTTTTGTGTGTGTGTATTTTTGTATATTGACCTTGTATCAAGTGGTCTTGCTGAATTCATCCATTCTAATAGATTAGAATCTTTTGATTTCTTCATATTTCTCTTGATGTTGAATTCCCTTTTGAATAGCTTCAGGCTGCTTTGGTATTCTGGAAAGAGCTAATGCCGCCAGGTAATATATAAAGGTAGTCTGTACTAATTTTTCCTTATGTCTTTGTGAGTTGCTCAAAGCCACTAAGAAATAGATATATCTTGCTTTATACTGCACTGCTAAACTTACAGCTATTTTTGTCTCACATTATAAAAGACGAGCAGAAGTATGTGACTAGCAGAATTATTTTCTTTGTATTTTTGACCATGATTTCTGTACCATTCTTGTACTCTTAGCATAAACTTCTTTCCTTGCAATAAAAAATAAAAAACATCTTAATTATGTAAATGTAACAGTGTTGCTCAGAAATATTTACTGTTTTATCTTTAGGAATCCTTTCAAGTCATCCCAAATATGGTTCCATTCCTAAACTTATATGTAAGTATGAACAATACTAATTCTCTTAGTTTTTTGCCTAAGTAAAATAAAAAGCTTTTACAAATGATCTATCTTACTAATAACAGTTATTTGGTTATTTGTTTTGATAAATCATTGTGTTTAAGTTTTAAATGAACTACTTGGGCATTTTATTGTTAGCATTAAAAACCATGAGTTAGTTGAAAGAGGCATTTTTCCCTGTTTTTATAATGTCTAAAACCATTAGTTTTAAATTATTTTGTAAAAAGGTAATATTTGAAAATAAGTTATCTTGGTCTATGAGGAAAGAAAGTTCAGCTATTCTGGTTAATCAAAGAATATTTAAAATTAAGTGTAATTTTTTTAAAAACTGTAATTTGCAATTAGTAAATAAACATAACAGCATTTATAAGTGTAGTTTCTTTACATTTTATGATATGGGTAATAAAAAAATAGTAAATTGCCCTAAAAGAGAGTGTCTGAAGCTTTTTATGAATCTTTCCAGGGTATTCTGTCTTCTGTATTGGAAAGATAGAACAGTAGCCATGCTTAGGTAGCACTTCATAATTTATCATTTTAAGGGATTTGTTTCACATAATTTTTAACTTACTTGATTTTGTGAAAGTGAATTATATCCACTGAATCTTTCTGTGAACTCTGAATGCAACTCAATGTTGTACTTTTACCAGTATTTCAGGAAATCTGTTTTTCCACACTAGAGACATATTTAGAACTACATTTTTTTGAAGTGTTCTTTTAGAAAAGATTTTTGTCTAAAGAGGCACATTGAATTACACTTTTTGTTTATTTTTACAAATAAGTTGCTTGCATCATGGGATACTTTGCTGGAAAGCTTTCTTATGTGAAAACTTGCCAGGAGAAGTTCAAGAATCTTGAGAATTCCCCTCTGGGAGAAGCTTTACGATCAGGACAGGCACGACGATCTTCACCAACTGGGTAGGCCGTTCAGATCTTTATAAAGGCTTTCATTTTAGCTAAAAAAAACCCCTGTAACTAGATACTGATGTAGTTGAGTGCATGAAACATTGCCTTACTGAAGGACCATTGGAAACTTTCCATTTTGCGGCAAGCTAAAGCTAATTTTATTTTTAAAAGTAAAACAAGACTTGTTTAGTTTAAAATAAAGAGTTGCATCCTATTGGGAGTTCATGTCCGAGAATGAGAGATTTTAATTTGGCAAACTCGTTTGGTTACTATACTCTTATTTTTTTTAATTGCCAAATATTATCAGTCTCATCTCTTGACAGATTTCAACTTTTTAATTCTTCTGTTGTTTAAAACTGTATAAGTATAGATAAGTGAATCTGTCTTGAGAGGTAGATAAATAATAAGGTAATTAAGTAGATTTGGTAGATAAATTGTCCTGTCACAAATGGCAAGCAACAGAAACCCCATTAGAACTACTCTTATTTGTATTTGCTTCAGCAAAATGGTGTTGATACGGACTACTCCCTGTGGAAGTAACTTCCCAGTTAATGTGAGAAATGGACATATTTTCTGATCTGAGGTACTTTTTCTTTCCAAGAACTTCAAACACATTAAAAGGATCTCTGAAGCCTAATAATAGAAAATTGGGTATATATTTTCTCTTCTCTATGTTAAGAGTGACAATTTTTTAGTTATATAAGTGGATCAGAACATGTTTTTGTGGCAGAAACAGACTTTATTTTAGTGTTTTAAATAACTATACTAACATTATATGATTCCTTTAGAAAATGACTTAAGTTTTTGTATCTTAACACACTTCTTTAAATAAGGCATAGACAGTAACCCTGTTTATACAATATGATTTTATCTTATAGGCACTATTCTCAGAGGTCAAAATATGACTCAAATGTGAGTGGTCATTCATCTTTTGGAACATCCCCAGCAGCAGACAACTTAGAAAAAGAGATGCTTCCTCATTATGAGCCAATTCCATTTAGTGCTTCTTTGAATGAATCTACTCCAACTGGTATTACTGATCATATTGCCCAAGGTAGAAACTTCTCTTGAAATGAATTTCAGCTTTTATGGTCCAACGTATGTATAAACTTTATTTGATGACCTTTTTTGCTGGATATCACCTCTGTATTCCACCATCAGCCTAAACTCAGCATGTTTGTTTGCTCATCTGTTCATTTGAATTCATTCTTCATTCATTCAACACTTTTTGAGGTCCAGTAGGTATCAGGTACTCTACTAGATATGGAAGTAAAGATGAATAAGAGTTGGCTGTTTGCCCTGAAAAACTCTCTCAGTCTGCTGGAAGATATAGAAAAATAAGAATAAATTATTAATATGCTCCATTAATTGAAAATGCTAACCATGTTTAGTGAAATAGCAAAGACGAAATGATAAATGGTCCTTGGAAGAGTCTTTAAAAGATTTCATTTATTACTGTGGTCTTAAAGGCTCTCTTAGCATCTTGGTAATGTGAGAAAAATTACCTGCTTTACAGAACTGTTGTCAAGTGAGAAAATCCATGTGAAAGTGCTTTGTGAAGTTTGTGTGACTGTTAGCTTTGAAGATCACGTGATGTGAGTGAAACAACATCAACTTTGAATTAAGGCCTGCATATGAATCATGATTGACATTTGCTAGCTATGTGTCTTTAGACAAGTAATTTGTGGTGCCTTCAGTCCCTTGATCTCTTGAATTGAGATGATAATACCTCTCTTAAAGAACTTTGGGAATGAAATGAACTAATGAGAGGTAATGCCTGAAAAGTATTAATAATAGACTGTCAGCAAATGTTAGCTAGCTTGCTTCCTTGCTTTCTTCAGTGTAATTTGCCATGAAAGATGAATTGGAAACAAAGTATAAGTTTGTAATTCCTTACCTAAAATCCAAAACATTTTTAAAAGAACAGATTTTTAAATAGAAATTAGTGATAAAATTCTGACCTGAACTCAAACCGATTTCAGCTGGATAGAACTATATTGATAATCTTTATCTTAATATTTTTTCTAGATTTTGTTTTAGGAATGTTGTGTTTGCTTATTCATCACTACTTCAATGGACATTAAGTAATGAGGGATATATATGGTAATGTTTTTTCTAAAATCTAAAACTGATTTTTGAAGCATTTCTGACTCCCAAGGGTTTGGAGAAGGGATTATGGACCTCATGAGTATTTGAAAACACATGCTTTGAAATAAATACAATAAGCCAGTACCTGTGGGGAGCAAACAAGGTTAAAGGGACATTCGGGCCTTCATTTCTTTTCAGACAGAACAGATTTTATTCTCTATGTATGAATATGTTAAAAGGACGGAAGGTATAGAGTGGAAAGAGAGGTGTTGATTATAGATCAAGTAAGGTTCCAGATGGTGCAGAAAAGGTTCTAGGTTGGTCAGGATATAAAATAGCCATTTGCTGTATGTGGCTGTTAATTCATTAAAATTAAGACAAATTGAACATTCAGTTCCTCAGTTGCTTTGGTAGCATTTCAGTTGCTCAGTAGCCATATGTACTACTGGCTACTGTGTTGGACTGTGTAGAGAACATTCACATCAATATAGAAAATTGTATTGGACAGCACTGTCTCAGAGCAAGAGTCAGTGGTGGGGGTGGGGGGTGAATAACTGAAGAGATTCTTAAGTCTTATTTTTGACTGCACTGTACAACATGTGTACAACACGTGCTGTACTGAATCATCAGGAAAGTTCAAAAGTCTTTTAATTCTCACCTTTTTCCCCCTTAGTGGCTGGACACAAGACACCTGATTAGTGAGAAAGGAAAAGAGGTCAGCAGCCTAGGAGAGAACGGTTAAAGTCATTATTTTCTCTCCAAAGTCAGCTGTCTCACAGTGTCTCGCATTTCCCCAGTCTGCCAAATGCAGATCTATTGTACGTCTGTTCTAGCCGTGCACCAGGTCTTCCCTTGCTGTGTCTTGCGTCTTTCCTTGCATTTGCGTTAGAAAATTTCGTTCCATGTTACATAACTTCTTTGCCGGTAAAAACAGACAAAACGCCCTTTGGTATCTGCCCACAGACTACAGCAAGGACCAAACTTTCATGTATTTTAAGTCCTCCACTGTAGCCATCCACCCATCCTGCTGTGCTGTCTTACCCCCTGCCCCCAAGTCACGATCGCCGCTTTAGTTCCCTGTGTGAGCCCACAGTGGCCTCTGCTTTCCTGCGGTCCTCCCTTACCAGAACATCCTCCCCTTTTGTTTAAGTCCTGTTTGTCCTCAACTTTCTCTTACCAGGAATTGAAAGTTATTAATCTCTCAGAGTAGAAAGCATTCTTTCATAGTTGTCATGAGACTTACTGTAGTTTATTACAGTTAGATTTAAATCAGTGCTTTTTTACATTTTCCTGTTCCTTCCAGCTCTTAACTGTAAGTCTTGCTCCCTACACAATGCAAGATATTTTCATTTGGCTTTTACAAGTGAAAAAAATTGTCCGTAATTTTCTGTCTGATTCATGTTTTCATTATTCGTTGCAAAATTTCAGAACAATGAAGTGTTTTTCTTTTTGATACGAAAATGTATTAGACCTGGAAGGAATTTTAGTGAAGATCATCTAGTTCAAACTTCCATATTTCACAGTTGAGAAAACCAAGATTCGAAGAAGCTTAGTGATTTGCCCAAGGATGTTCATTGAATGTTGTCAGAGTGGGAATGAGAATCTAGGGCTCCTAACTACTCATCTAGTATAAGCTGTCTCCTTTAGAATTTTAAAAATATCATTTATGCTGAAAGGAAATGAATTCAATAACTTATTACTAATGAAATGCAAGGTGGTTTTAAATGCAGTATACAGTTTTAATATTTTTCTTTAAGCAAGAAAAATTTGGTTTTTATCCATGGTATATAATATTAGAACTAATTAGAAATTTAAATCCTCTGCTTTGTATCAGTGCAAGTATACTTCATGGTAAAAGATTGTAGTTGAATATATTCAATGAATAGTTATGTTGCTTTGAAAAATGTGAGTATTCGCTGGGACCTTACTATTGACTTTCAAAATAGTACCATTTATAAAAACTGTTTTAAAACAATTATTTTAATTCATATGGTTATATTATTAAAATGATATACCTGATTTCTATGTCTCATTAAAAACCTCTGAAAAATACTATTTTGGGAGTGGTTTGTTAGATTTTGTAAGTTAAATAGTTCACTGAGTGTTATGTTAGCATTAATTAATTTTTAAAAAATGTTATCTGGCTTTGCTTGCTAACTATATATTTTATAAACTATATTCAATATTTAGTCCTGTCACCTAACCATTTCCTTATTTTTATATCAGTATTTGACTCTGATAAAATGTTTTCATACTTTGACTTTCTTTGGGGGAGAGAGAATAAATGCTGGTTCCCCAGGTAAAAGTTGCTACTTTTTTCTGCCTCAGTATTGCATCCATTCGACCTGAATCAAAATGATGCTTCCTGTGGTTAAAGACTATGTTTTATACCTTTCAATAGCTATTTTCAAGTATTATTGAAATACAAGAAAACATAAATGTTTTCTTAATTGCTGGAGTTGTTTGTATATATATAGGCTGCAACATTTAACTATGGAACTATTACTAAATCTACACCATGTCTAGTTTTGTTCAATTGTCGCTAGTAGAATATATTTCTCTTTAATTATATAAACTGTATGAATAACCTCCAAGTTTAGAGCAACACTAGCATTTTAATGAGTGAATTTTGCTGGTATATATTATATCCATTCTTCTTCTGGCCATGGGTAGTTTAAAAATATATTTTTTTAACTTTAGAAATAAAAGCTTGAAAGTGTAAGAGGAAGTAGATTTTGGTTTTATAGTTACCTTGGGGAAAATACAGAACCTTTGGAATACTGGTAATAATCTGATCCTTCACTTTAATTTTTTGGTAGGTAAGAAGCATTTGTAAACTTTAGTTGCTTTGGATTTATTAAAATCCTTTTATCACCATTTATTAACTGTTTGTTGTTTTAGGACCTGATCCCAACACTGAAGAAAGTCCTAAAAGAAAAAATATTACATATGAGGAATTAAGGAATAAGAACAGAGAGTCATATGAAGTTACTTTAACACATAAGACTGACCCCTCAGTCAGGCCTATGCAGGAAAGAATGCCAAAAAAAGAAGGTATGATAGTCTAGTCTGAATCACTTTACTCTTTAGGATTGGAAACTGCAGCACTAGTTTCATTATACTAACGTGTGATTTAATGCCTCAAGCAATTAACCAAAATAACATTTTTTAAGATGGTAACTATTAATAGTTATCAGTTCTTCCTTTTTCACAATGTTCCAAAAGCCAGTTTATGTTAGAAAATAATGAAGTCCAAATAAGTATAGCTTACAACAGTAAGACTAAATTTTTAATGTAGAAATTATACAAACATTTGATTGTATGAGAAGCCACCTTGGGAATTGATAACATTTTTTTAAATGATGTATCTATTGCATAAAACCAGATTGGATTGATAGTGCCCCTTTTGGCAGAATCACAGAATCCTGATTGAGTAATAAAATGATGGTCTTGTATGTCTATGAAATTGAGAGTTACATGCTTACAAACTAGCTTTTAGGGCATTTCCAAATAGGGAGTTTGACTTTTAACAGAACTTTGTGCATAGTTGCTCAGTTGTGTCCGACTCTTTGCGACCCCATGTACTGTAGCCCACCAGGCTCCCAGGAAGAATACTGGTGTGGGTTGCTATTTCCTCCTCCAGTGGATCTTCCTGACCCGGGGACTGAACCCATATCTCTTACGTTAACAGGTGAATTCTTAACCACTGAGCTGCCAGCGAAGCCCCTTAACAGTACTTCACTCTGTAATTATTATATACAGATTTTTAATATTATGATTTAAGACTTTTTGGAGCAGCTGTGCATAACTGAGAGTAAATTTTCTGACACCAAAGATTTGTCAGTAACGAGGGCATTTTGAATAGGGCTTTGTAGCTGTTTCAGTATAAAATTTTGTAATATCTTTCTTGAGGAATTATAGAGGATGTATCATTGTTTCAAGGTTTTCTATTTACTACTTTAAAAATTGAAGGAACAAAAAGGTCCTTTGTACCTTCTTGAGAGTACGCCACAGAGAATGCAAAAATACATAAAAAATCCTTAGTATTTTTTATTATGATCATTCCTTTAGAGCTAGTTTTATTTCTAATCCATAGTAATTGTTTCATTTAATTCTATTTTATAACAGTGATCCACCTCTGTCATATTATTGATGTTGTTTACAGCTTTAAAACAGATTTATAATCAGCGATACTTGTTAATGTTTGTCGTAAAACATAAGCCTTATGTATTTAGTAGTTATTGCTCTGTAATATGTGAAGATTCACTGGTACTCTGATCTTCTAATTAATTTGAGAGTTTAGACTGTAAGCTCCATGAGGGCAGGCGGTAGTATTCTTCTCATTTTTGTAATCTGCTCTACTGTGTGCCTGCATAGCGTAGTGCCATCGTTTGATACGTCAGGAATGTTGTGTTTTGGTTGGGCCTTCTAGTAAGATAACACAGTAGATGAGTGGTATTTGCTGGATTTGGACATCGGTGCTTTTGGCTGTGAACAGTTTTGAAGTTGTGTTTCGTGATACAGTGATGTGAACTTTTTCTTTGTAAAAAGAAAGCTTTTTTTGTGCTTTATATAATTTAAAGAAAAAAGTTATGAAACAGTTTGTGATTTCTGTTCTAGAACCTAGATAGAAATTTAACAGTACAAAGGTCATAAAGTGTCATTTAAAAATTCTCAGCTTTTGTTTATGTGGATTATTTCGTTGTTACTTTAGCTAGTTAGAAATTATGGCAGAAATTTTAAACATCTAAGCATATTTTCAGATAGCTGTCAGCAGTGATGTCCCCACACATCATGTAGCTCCGTGAAGACTGCCTTCTACACATAAGGGGAGAAGAGCAAGGGGGAAAAGCAGAACAATGTCTTAGTATAATAATGAAATAATTTTGACTTTATAAAGACTTCACTGAAAAACTTGGGGAAGGGAATCCCCTTATACTTTGATAATTGCTTCTTTACATTGTTACGAATACTTGGGTCTTGTGAAGTTATAATTCACAGATGATGGCTGTGTAGAAGAGAGGCTAAAAAGTAAGAGTAGAGAAGATAGAAGAACATGTTTCAAAATATAACTTCACATAAAATACAAAAATATTGGAAAGCATTTCCTCCTTGTACTAGTATTAATCTCCTGAGAGAGATTACATTAATCAAGTCTGAGGTTTCTGTGAAAAACGACATTCAAATGTTCAGTATTGTTTTATTTTGCATTTACTGGTAACTGTTGTACATCGTGTAATGTATACCATGCTTGCTTTCGATGGTAAAGCTGTAAAGGTACCCAGGCTTTGGACCTAAATAGACCTGTGTTCACGTTTCAGTGCTACCTATTTTTTTAGGCTTGTACCTTGGGCAAGTTACTAATCTGTTTTCCTTAGAATGGGGATTATATTTACTTTATCAGGTTGTTTTAGACATCAAATACACATGTAAAGATCTTGATGCCATATTTATGTCCAACCTCCAGTTCACAAAAGTCTAACCAGCCCCTTTTTATAATTATAATTTGACTCTTACGTACATTTATTCAAATGAGAAACATAATTTAAGTCATAATAATAGCAAACATAAAACAGTTCCTTTCACTTATTACTATTTGGAATCATCAATTATTTGTGCTTTTTTCCTAGTCAAGGTAAACAAATATGGAGATACTTGGGATGAGTGAAAAATTGCATCATTGGACCTACTGAAGGAGTTTCAGTATCCAGCTTCATCTAGGTGGTCATGAACATCTGCATGCTTTGAGCTCAGCAGCAGTCTTCATAAACACATTTAAAACTAGAACCTGGGTTTTTGTGGTTTGACTTATTGAAATGATGTTTTAAAAACTCAAGACTTTAACATTAATATTGTGTGAATGTAGTCATTTGGGGAACTCTTTGAATGATGTTATTATATCATGATTATACAGAGTTTATGAAATTGTTTTAAGTTACAGGCCAAGGATACTCTGTTCTAAAACTTTCAAGAGAATGTAATGCTCTACAATCACTGCATCTGGAAATAAATGATACCTGCATGTTGAATTGGGGTGGGGGGAGCAAGCATAATTTTTAAGTGTTAAACTTTACATCAAAATTATTAAAACGCCTTTCTCCAGTGTTTGCTGTATTCTCTTAGTGTTTATGGTAAATAAAATATAAAGGAACATGTATCTTCATTGATTTTATGGTCTTATTGTTTCTAGTCTGCCTGTGTGCTAAATTGCTTCAATCGTTTCCAACTCTGCAATCCTATGGACTGTAGCCTGCCAGGCTCCTGTCCATGGGATTCTCCAGGCAAGAATACTGGAGTGGGTTGCCCTCTTCTTAAGTACAATCATAAGAAAGAGTTTTGTAGGGATAGGAAATAAAGTCATCTATCTGAATATTTAATTATACAAAGAATGTGACTCAAATAAAGCAACATACAGTGAGTAGCCCAATGCCCTGAAAAAAGCGGTGTTTGAAAAATTTGCGAATTCCAGGGGAATAAAAATTTGGTATACTGTATTTTCTTCATTATTGACCTAATATTTGTTTCTGGTTCAGGTGAATGGAAAGTGAAATTGTGGTCTCATCTAAATTATACTTAATTGTATTACATTTCCACCAGAAACAGTATTTCAGTTAGTTCTGCTCCAAATCATCCCCAAACTTTGTGGCCTAAAACAGCAACAATTCATTGTCTCAGTTTTTCTGTGTCAGAATTTAAGGAAGGATCAGCTGAGTAATGGGCTCTGGGTCTCTGAGGTTTGCAGTCAGGTACTGGATGGAATGGAAACAGCAGGCAGCTGGGCTGGGGCCTGGCCAGGCTTCTCTTAGCTTCAGGACCTTGCTGTGTCTCTCTGCATAGAGTGTGGGCTCCCCACTGCATGTTGTGCTCAAGGCCATTAGGCTGTTGACTTGATCATTAGTGCTCTAGTGTGACTGCAGCAAGCGTTTCAGAAACGCCTTTTTTTCTGACCTTGCCTCAGAAGTCCCGAAGCATTTTTTGTAAACCTGCCTCAAGGCAGGAGCATAAACTCCACACCCAGTCAACGTTTTTTAAAAAAAGAAACATGGGATGGAAGATGCTGAGCTTTCTTCAGCCCCCATTTGACCACAATAATTCACACCATTCTCACACACGAAATAAACTCATACTTTTTCCGGAAGTCCACTGTGACAGCTCAGGGTCTAGGAGCTCATCGTCTAATCAGGTCCAGGTGTGGATGAGGTAAAGGTCCCTGAGTATCATTCCTCTCAGTCTGAATACCTATGAACTTAGAAGTAATCTTCCCTGTTTGTCCCAAATTCTTGCTGCTTTAGACTTCCCTTTTTAAAGGGTGAATGAGAATGAGAGGCATACAGCAGTCACTTATCTTTGGCACTTAAACCCAGCCAAGTCTTGTGTTGCTTTGACTAGGATTTAGGCATAACCCTTGGGGCTCTTGGTCCTGCTCTCTGAGTCATCCTTTCCCACAAAGGTAGCACATGATTGCCATTGAATAGTGCTCTCGAGCTGCCTCTTTCCCTTAGGAATTAGGGATTCCAAGGTCTATATTCCTATCCAAGCTGATAAAATTTTTTAAACCCGTGGAGCTCTTAGGTCCACTCGATTACACAAATGCCCCTGTAAGTCTATTAAAACAGTCTCTTCTACGTTGGCCTCCCTATGAGGCTGATGAACGACCTCCCTAAAATTCTTGGAAGCCTTGGGCAGGGTCTTCAAAGTTATACCTTTAAGACTTGTAGAAGGCCATTTGTGTCTGAAACGTTCTGAGGCACTGTCATCTTTCTCAGATCTGAAAGGAAGTCTTGGTGCCCTTCTCTGAATTTGACCTTTGCCTGGAAGCTATTTCTGTATATGAGAACACTTTCCTGGCTTAAAAGACTCTTCTGAGCTTTTATGTTTTCTCCAAATCACATTTGTTCCTTATGTAAGGTTTCTCCTCTCATTTTACTTACAAAGCTAGAAAAATCCAGGTGACATTCTCAGCACTGACCTGAAATCACTAGATCAAGTTTATTAGGTACGTATTTTTTTATTTTTCATTTTACCACAGGTAGCAGTTTTGCTAAACTCTGCTACACAATCTTCCCCTGTGGCTCAGCTGGTAAAGAATCCGCCTGCAATGCAGGAGACCTGGGTTCGATCTCTGGGTTGGGAAGATCCCCCGGAGAAGGGAAAGGCTACCCACTCCAGTATTCTGGCCTAGAGAATTCCATGGACTGTATATAGTCCATGGGGTCACAAAGAGTCAGACACGACCGGGTGACTTTTCACTACACAGTTAGGGTCTCTTCCAGCTTCCAATAACATTTTCCCTTATTCCCTATAATTCCTCCTTTTCACCCTCATCCAAGCCCTTTAGGTTTTTATGAAAACCTCCTCAAGGTCTTGCAGTATCCATCTGCCATGTGTTTCCCAAACTAGTGCCACATGTTTAGGTTTTTATGGCAGCTCCTTATGTCCAGCTACCCAGTTTCTGTATTAAGAGTTTGATAAGTAAAATTGTTCTGAATGATAGAGATTTATTATAGGAATTAGATCTTAGAAAATTGTGAAACTGATAAATCAGTCTATTGTGTCTGCAACTAGTATTAGGCATGTTCTTACGGACACAATAGAGACCTAAGTAGAAACAGGTCACTCTAGGCCTAAATTTGGAACTGTCATACCTTCATTTCTGCCTCATATTTTTCCTAAAGCAAGTCATATGGACAAGTCCAAGGTCAAGACATAGGTAAGTGCATCCCACTAACAATGGGAGAGAAATACAAAATTATATGACAAGAAGCTTGCATGTAAAGAGAGAGAAGGAATTGGCTTACTCACGGGTCTTCCCTTGTACTTCCAATGCAGGGGACCCAGGTTCAATCCCTGGTCAGGGAACCAGATCTCATGCTGCAACTAAGAGTTTGCTTGCCTCAACTAAAAGATCCTGTGTGCCACAAGTAAGACCCAGCGTACCCAAATAAATGAGTCGTTAAAAACATTGAGCCAGTAATACAATCACAAGGGGAGCAGAAGTGACCAGTTCTGCCGCTGGCATTCTAAAGGCATTTAGCTTGTATCTATCTCACGCAGACATTGCATCACATTGTATTACAGCTATGTATTTAAATATCTTACCTCCTGCACTAATCTCTTTGAAAGCAGGGATTATTTTATATATGTATGTATCCCTATGTCTTCAAACACATTGCCTTGCATATTGAAAGTCCTGAAAAATATTTGTGGAGTTAATGGATGAAGCCATTTCTGGGCTTCCAAATCATAAGCTCTGGTTTTCAAAACGTTGTTAGGAAGCTTCCTCCCCCCGCCCCCGCCCCCGACCCCGCCCTGCCCCCCTACTTTTTGGCCGTGTTGTGTGAGACATAGAATCTTAGCTCCCCAACCAGGGATCGAACCTGTGCCCCCCGCAGTGGAAACATGACATCTTAACCGCTGGACCACCAGGGAAGCCCCAGGGAGCTTCCTTTTTGATATTTTCTTTCCTCACCATCATTAATTTCAACCTCCCAGGTTCCTTCTCTTGCCACTTCCCTATTTCCATCCGTATTCTTTCCCCAGCCACTTCTAGAGATGAGAGAATCTAATCAAGTATTTTATAAATTCTTCAAGATGGTCCTTTAGTCAAAGATTTTTTAGACAACATGAATATTATACATTAATAAAGCAAAGGGTCAAACTGGTTTTCAGTACAGGTGACGCAAAACTTTAATCAGAAATTTTGGACTGAAAAGGACAGATAGTTGAGTCTGAAAATAGTTCCATGAAATTGAAAAGAGGTAAGTGTATAACGAGTTATACTGAAGTTCAGAATGACCAGCTGCGTAAGCATAAAGTAGGCAGATGAGACTTGAAGGCAGATCATGGGGAAAAGCCTAGCGTGGGCCAAAGACATGACACAATCACACAGGTTTGGACTACAGCAGTAGTTGTTAACCTCATAGCTAACATCCATTTGTTACCGAATTAGGTCATAAGGATCCCGCTTGGGCTCTAGCCCAGCAGAGGCCCCTGCCTCAGTAAGGAAGGTTCTTTTTCCATTGGGGTTCATGCAGTCAAAAATGAGTTCAAAGCTGAAATTGAAGCCTTTTGCAATGGCCAGAGAATGGAGATATGGGAACTTAGTTCATAAATCAACTTAACGTAGGGGATGACTGAGGCAAGATTTTAGGGAAAGTTTAATGAGGGGGAGGCATATGCATTGCTTTTCTGAAAAGAGGGAGGGTTCTTCCTGGTGCCACCTCCTTTTTCCCCTGTGTAGTCCTCTGGCATCTGGGTCAGAAGCAGGTCGAACCACCATGATGCAGACAGGCGGTGATCTTAGCCTGATTGGTTGGTGGTGAGGTAATCGGGAGTTGACATCATCAACCTGGTTCCAACGGTTTGAGGTCTGTGTGGTTTGTGGGCAGCATACAGTTAACTTCTCCCACCTGCTAGGAGTTTTAGTATCTTTGAAACATCCCAAAGGACATGACTCAGAGTATTAGCTACACACGTTGAGGAGGAACTAAAAGTCCTTGACTTTAATGGTGCAACTATTATTGCATGTGTGTGGAAGTGAAGAACATGCTAGTGTATAATACGCCACTGGTCCAGCTTCACACAACCACACGTTTTGGTCCCAGACTTTGAAGCCTCTGGGTTAATCACTAAAATCTCTACAACGCTATAAATGTCTATGAAATCAGATTTTATAGTTCAGATTTGGGTGTAGAGTTTCAAAGTGAAAATGTTTTCTGTTGATTAGCGAATTCCATTGTTGAATAGTAAGAAAAGTACCTACATGACATTTTCATTACTTAGTCATTCAAGATAAGTATCATTACTATCACAATGTTAACAGAAACTAGGAGAATCATTCTGACAGCACAGGAAGAGAAAATCTTTGCTTAAATGAGAATTTAGAAAATACATTAGCATTGTATACAGTATATCATTATATATAGTTATAGATAGATAACAATATATATTGAAAATTCTGGAAATTATGATCTACTTTGGTAAATGAATCAGACATAAGAGGATTTTGCTACTATTTTTTAAATTGTGAGATGTTTATTTCATGTAGAATATAGTTAAACTCCAGCAATAACTTTTGAACTTCAGGATCACACCGAAGCAAAATTTAGAAACAAATGGTCACCCTAGCTAATACTGGGTGGAACGTTTAAGCAATGTCTCAGAATTTAAAATATCTTTTATAGAGTCCTTTCTAGTCATCCATACATATGTTACCTAAGACAGAAACACACTTCTGGCATCACTGGAGTGTCAGTTCAGTTCATCACTCAGTCGTGTCTGACTCTTTGCAAACCCATGGACTATAGCATGCCCGGCTTCCCTGTCCATCACCAACCCCCCTGGAGCTTGCTCAAACTCATGTCCATCAAGTCGGTGATGCCATCCAATAATCTCATCCTCTGTCATCCCCTTCTCCTCCTGCCCTCAATCTTTGCCAGCATTAGGGCCTTTTCCAGTGAGTCAGTTCTTCCTATCAGGTGACCAGAGTACTGGAGTTTCAGCTTCAGTATCAGTCCTTCTAATGTATATTCAGAAAGTGTCACATGGGAGTAAAATAAATCACTTCAATGCTGTTTTCTGATTGGATGAGGATCATCCTTATTCTCATTACTGCCCTTCTCCACTATTAATGGGCTTCCCACATGGTGCTAGTGGTAAAGAGTCTGCTTGCCAATGCAGGATACATAAGACGTATGGGTTTGATCTCTGGGTTGGGAAGATCCTCTGGAGGAGATAATGGCAACACACTCCAGTATTCTTGCCTGGGAAATCCCATGGACAGAGGAGCCTGGCAAACTACAGACATGCGGTTGCAAAGAGTCAGACACAACTGAAGCAACCTAGCATGTACGCATGCCACAGTTAAGAACATTTTACCATGTTATCTAAAAATACACATGCAGGACAACACTTGTTGATTTCACATATCGTTTGTCTCTTCTTATAGGTACATCCACGAATAAAGTATCTCAGTCAGTTTGGTCACTCAGTCATATCTGACTCTTCGTGATCCCATGGACTGCAGCATGCTAGGCTTCCTTGTCCATCGCCAACTCCTGGAGTTTACTCAAACCCATGTCCATTGAGTCGGTGATGCCATCCAACCATCTCATCCTCTGTTGTCCCCTTCTCCTCCTGCCTTCAATCTTTCCCAGCTTCAGGGTCTTTTAAAATGAGTCAGTTTTTAGCATCAGGTGGCCAAAGTATTGGAGTTTCAGCTTCAGCATCAGGCCTTCCAATGAATATTCAGGACTGATTTCCTTTAGGATGGACTGGTTGGATCTCCTTGCAGTCCAAGGGACTCTCAAGAGTCTTCTCCAACACCACAGTTCAAAAGCATCAGTTCTTCAGCGCTCAGTTTTCTTTATAGTCCAACTCTCTCATCCAAACATGACTACTGGGAAAACCATAGCTTTGACTTGAAGGACCTTTGTTGGCAAAGTAATGTCTCTGCTTTTGAATATGCTGTCTAGGTTGGTCATAGCTTTCCTTCCAAGGAGCAAGCGTCTTTTAATTTCATGGCTGCAGTCACCATCTGCAGTGATTTTGGAGCCCCCAAAAATAAAGTCTGGCACTGTTTCCACTGTTTCCCCATCTATTTACCATGAAGTGATGGGAGCAGATGCTATGATCTTAGTTTTCTGAATGTTGAGTTTTAAGCCAACTTTTCAGTCTCCTCTTTCACTTTCATCAAGAGGCTTTTTAGTTCCTCTTCGCTTTCTGCCATAAGGGTGGTGTCATCTGCATATCTGAGGTTATTGATATTTCTCCCAGCAATCTTGATTCCAGCTTGTGCTTCATCCAGCCCAGCATTTCTCATGATGTCCTCTGTATATAAGTTAAATAAGCAGGGTGACAATATACAGCCTTGATGTACTCCTTTCCTGATTTAGAACCAGTCTGTTGTTCCATGTCCAGTTCTAATTGTTGCTTCCTGACCTGCATACAGATTTCTCAGGAGGCAGGTCAGGTGGTCTGGTATTCCCATCTCTTTAAAGATTTTCCATAGTTTATTGTGATCCATACAGTCAAAAGCTTTGGCGTAGCCAATAAAGCAGCTCTCTTGCTTTTTCAGTGATCCAGTGGATGTTGGCAATTTGATCTCTGGTTCCTCTGCCTTTTCTACAACCAGCTTGAACACCTGGAAGTTCATGGTTCACGTATTGTTGAAGCCTGGCTTGGAGAATTATGAGCATTACTTTACTAGCATGTGAGATGAGTGCAATTGTGTGGAAGTTTGAGCATTCTTTGGCATTGCCTTTCTTTGGGATTGGAATGAAAACTGACCTTTTCCAGTCCTGTGGCCACTGCTGAGTTTTCCAAATTTGCTGGCATATGGAGTGCAGCACTTTCACAGCATCATCTTTTAGGATTTGAAATAGCTCAACTAGAATTCCATCACCTCCATTAGCTTTGTTCATAGTGATGCTTCCTAAGGCCCACTTGACTTTGCATTCCAGGATGTCTGGCTCTAGGTGAGTGATCACACCATTGTGATTATCTGGGTGGTCAAGATCTTTTTTATACAGTTCTTCTGAGTATTCTTGCCACTTCTTAATATCTTCTGCTTCTGTTAGGTCTCTACCATTTCTGTCCTTTATTGTGCCTATCTTTGCATGAAATGTTCCCTTGGTATCTCTACTTTTCTCTAGTCTTTCCCATTTTATTGTTTTCCTATATTTCTTTGCAGTATCTAAACATTACATTTTAAATTCCAAAAACCAAATGTGAAAACTTTCCATTTTCTTCACTCTTGAACATCAGTCCAGTAAGGAATAAGGAAAGTTTTGCCAAGGAAGCTGGTTAGATATCCAATGTTTACCATGTAGTCTCTTCAGTTCTTTCCTTTATGCAAATTTATGTACAATTTTATCTTGTTCTTTGCCAAGGTTTTTGTTGTAAATCACGAAAATACTGCTTCAAAAACTTATGATCACTTTGTTGGTGAGTGTTGATAACTGCTAAATGCTAACAGACAAATGCTGCTCCTTTAAATCTTTCCTGCAAAAACAGAGCCACCCTCAGACACCTGTTTCCTAATAAACACAACAGATAATGCAGCAAAATATTCAAGAATTATTGGCTGATCTTCGAGGTTTTTTCCCTGATTGATTTTCTTTTGCACTAAAATCACTGTGATAAACTGTTTCAATAAGAAACTTATCCACTTAGGAAAATCAGAGAGCCCAAACCATAAACCCAATTGGAGTCAGAAGGACTATGAAGTTGTCAGCAATAAGCATAATGTTCCCTTTCAGCAATAATAGATTCATCCTTCCCCACTGCCCCAAGATGGGTTTTCACATTGACTTGCTGTGCTTAACAATGTGAAAATACTCTGATCCCTGGGAATTCATTTTCTGGAACACAGGAAATAAATGTGCCCAATTCTGAGTTTCTGCCAATAGCTGAGATAACACAGAGTCATCAATTGCTAGTTGTCAGAACCAGGAGTCAAACTGCACCCAAGAACCCAGGATATTGGCTCTGCATCCTGATTTACACAAACAGAATTTTATTGACAGGAAGAAAACCCAGGATATGTAATATAAAAGTGTGTGAGTGTTAGTTGCTCCGTTGTGTCTGACTCTTCGCAACCCCATGGACTATAGCCCAACAGTCTCCTCTGCCCATGGGATTCTCCAGGCAAGAAAACTGGAGTGGGTTGTTATCTCCTTCTACAGGGGATCTTCTCTACCCCAGTGTCAAACCGGAGTCTCCTGCATTGCAGGCAGATTCTTTACCATATGAGCCATAAGAGAAGCCCACAATATAAAAAGAGACATGGTCAAAATTACTCCATTTCATACACTTACTATCCATGTAAAAATAAAAACTTCTAAATATTTTTGATGTAGAAAATAAAATATATATCAAGCATTAATTTTTTTCTCTTTGAATTTTTTTATTTTTAAGCATTAACTTTCAATGAGGTTTTCCTTTTTACCTCCATGATACAGTTTTCAAGATGAATTAAGTAAAATGTAAAGTGAACATACACACACCTTCATTAAATGAATGGTGACACACATATACAGCATTTTCCTGAGAAAGTACAAAGATGCAGAAATGTTCACGTAGGGCTCAGACAACCTAACAAAGACAAAGGGTCCCCAGTGGAAGAGTCTGTCTTCATGCAAAAAAAAACCTGGCATGAGAATAGGAATGCAACTCTTGGGGTTGGATTGGCTCCCTCTGAGCTCCCTTAAAACCCTGAAGTTTATCAGTCTCTGAATTAATTCTTCCAGTGATTCTTCCCAGAAATATGCAAACTGCTCCGGAGGGACATTTGGAGAAGTTTTGTTTATTCTTTTAAGCCACGAGCAGCATATAAAAGAGCCCCAGTTCTCGAGAACTGACCATGAGCTAAGCAAGTAACCTAAAACAACCAGCTTTTCCAAAACTTCACCATACCGGGCAGACACGAAATCGCTAAGGTCACTAAAAGGACAGCTGATTTGTATTGCGATGCTCTCAAATGAAATACTTTCCATTAAGTTAGAAAAGCTTGGCTCCTACATTTTAGAAACCACTTCCCATAGACACAGTCTTCCTTGTAGTTCTGTATTTCTACCTCCATACACATTGGTTTTCTTTGGGCATGATTTCCCAAGTTTCTCAGCGTTCATTCCTGTTCTCTATCAGAGATCTTAAAACCCTGAACAAAAGCAAGAGTGAAATGGGGGTGAATGGGGCTGAATCAGAGAAGACTTCAAACTCTTTCATTTAGCTGTAAGGAGGTAAGAGTGCAATGCAATGCTATTTGGTGTATGAATGCTCCCAACATGTTCTTAAACAGCAGAAAACATGGAATGCTCAATCCAATTGAGAATTAACAGGAAAGCATTTCAATAGAGCAAGAGAATCACAATGTTGCTGTTCCACAATATGCAAGTTATTTTAAAGTACACTTGACATTTTAAAGGTACACAAATTCAGATGCTCTTTGAGGCTTCGGTGCCCACACACAGAGTTTAGGAAGCTGAAGGCTGTGAACTTCTCTCCTGACTTAATCCATGCTTTGTTTTGCATTCCTCACAGGTAAGCAGGCAGTGCCTAAAACAGAAGCAAAAATGTTGTTTTGTACTTTGACACTGGAAGCTCTCGTCTGAACACAATATTATTCAGGGATTAAAAAAAATTTAATTGATATATAGCTAATTGACAACGTTGTGTTAGTTTCTAGTGTACGCAAAGTGACTCAGTTCTCCATATACATGTTTGTGCTTAGTTGCTCAGTCGTGTCCGACTCTTTGCAACCCCATCAACTGTAGCCCACCAGGCTCCTCTGTCCCTGGGATTCTCCAGGCAAGAATACTGCAGTGGGTTGCCATTGCCTACTCTAATACATATGTTTATATACATATTATTTTCTATTATGGCTTATTACAGGATATTGAATATAGTTCCCTGGGTTATACAGTAAGACCTTGTTGTTTATCTATTTTATATATAGTAATTGTGCATCTGTTAATCCCAATCTCCCAATTTATTCTTACCCCCTTTCCCCTTTGGTAACCATAAGTTTATTTTCTATGTTTTTGAGTCTATTTCTGTTTTGTAAATAAATTCATTTGCATCGTATTTTAGATTATTTAGAAGTATTTTCTAAGCTAAAGTTTTCAAGCTTTTGTTTTCTCAGGAATAATTGGAGTTGTTTCTCGGTTTTAGACTCCTGGAATTTCATCCACTAGAAGGCCAACAATGATCTTCCTGTCCAATGTTGTTGTCAGCATGCTGTGCTGCCTTTCAAACAAGTATGGGGTGTTTAGAGTAAGGTGTCCCCAACAGCAGTCCTATAGTACCATGATAGAAATAGTTATTATTCACTGAGCACTCACTGAGTGTCATAAGCAATCATTCCTATTCCTTATAACATCCCATAAAAAAATTCTGGTGGCCATTTTATACAGATGAGAAAACTGAAGATTTGAGAATTTAAGAAACATGTCCAAGGTCACACAAGTTAGTAAGTAAACAGAACTGCTTTTGAACCCAGTGACTCTAACAGCAGAGGTAATGTGGCTAACTCCAGAGGCCTACTGCTTGTATCCCCTCATGAGCATCACAACTTATATTAATAGTAAAGGCTCTGAGAAGTCTTGCAATTGAGAATCCTGGTTAAACTTGTATAATCTTGTGACGGTAGAAGCTGTGTTGACTGATTAAGGCATTCATTAGACATTTGTACTGGAGAAGGCAATGGCACCCCACTCCAGTACTCTTGCCTGGAAAATCCCATGGATGGAGGAGCCTGGTAGGCTACACTCCATGGGGTGGCTAAGAGTCGGACACGACTGAGCGACTTCACTTTCACTTTTCCCTTTCATGCATTGGAGAAGGAAATGGCAACCCACTCCAGTGTTCTTGCCTGGAGAATCCCAGGGAGGGGGGAGCCTGGTGGGCTGCCATCTATGGGGTCACACAGAGTCGGACATGACTGAAGCAACTTAGCAGCAGCAGCAGCAGCAGTAGACACTTGTACAATGCCTTGAAGGTAGTAGGTACTTACTAAATGTTTGATGAGCAAACAAAATAGGTAACTCAGTTAAATCATAATTATTAATGAATAGCAACAACTCAAACTTTGAATTTTTTTCAACATATCAATGTTAGAACTATTTTAATATTACAAATGGTTGAATGACCTTTCATTTACTTTTTAATAGTTACCTTTATTATAATCCCTTAACCAAACAGAGTACAAACCTGTTATGCCCTGGACCGAAACCAGCTCCACGCAGCTGGCCTTCAAAGGAATGGAATTTACTTTGGCACACTCCTATATATGATGCTTTTCCAAGGCCAAATCCTAAGATACCAGCAACTGTAAAAGCAGGTTAGGAAAGATAAACAATTTAAATATTTGGAACCTCCTGCATTGTCTGCTAGAACTTTCTTTATTAACAGCAATAATTCTTATATCAAAAGTACCTTACTAAATCAATGAACAAAAACTCTGGGAATGAAGCTCTCTATTAAAGAGCAGGATTGGGAACTAGAGACTTTTTGATCTCCTCAGTTTTGAACTGGAGATAGAAGGGCCAGGTTATAGCAAGCCAAGGTGATGCTCTGACATGGGCAGCCAGAGGGTGGCCCAACTGGCAGACAAGTCTGTGAGGTCACCCAGGAAGGGAGAGGTGGGACTTGGGTTGTGGCTCTGGGTAGCCTCCAAATCACTAGGTAGGAGACCCCTTAATTCTCTGTATGGATGGAGTATGGGGAGCCACATTATCTTGCAGGCAGGGGAGGGAGGTCACGAGGCAGGACCATGGAAAACATTTCTAACCTGCTATTCCTGCCGGGAATGAGGTTTTGGATGGTACACCAGAATGTATCTTCTGTGGACATAAAAGGTCTCTGTATAATCAGTGCAAGAAGGTGAAAGCCTAAGTTTATGGTAAATGTATATTAGAAAATGGGCTTCCCTGGTGGTTCAGTGGTAAAGAATCTGCCTGCTGGTGTAGGAGACTCAGGTTCAATCCCTGAGTTATGAAGAGCCCCTGGAGGAGAAAATGGCAACCCACTCCAGTATTCTTGCCTGGAGAATCCCATGGACAGAGGAGCCTGGAGGGCTATAGTCCATGGGGTGGCAAAAAAGTCGGACATGACTTAGCAACTAAACAACAACGTTATCAGAAAGCCCTGATTTTAAAAAACTCTTCATTTATCATGTCCATTATAGAAAATATTTGGAAAAGATTGGCCAAAATAAAAAATTAAAATCCCTTGTGGAGCTGTTGTTCAGAGGCTCTGCTGGCAATGTCCTTTTGTGTCTCCGGCCAGGCCCTCCTAGGCCACGCTTCAGAGAGGACTAAGGTGAAGTCCCTACTGCTCAGCTTTCTGTCAGAAAGTGTGGAATGAACTAAAAAACTGCAATGTGGCAAAAAATGGACACTAGTGTTCAGAGAGATTGACCTGGACATTCCTATCTCCAGTTACTATAAACATAACCTTTTTATAAAAATGAATCTTTGTTTTTTAACTTCTATGACTTACGTGCAACTTTAGGCAATGAACCAAATCTCGGATTCGCTGCTAAATAACCTAGGAAGTAATGTATAAAGACATTATTATTTCATTTTATAACATTTAAATTCAAAAAGGATAAAGAAGTCTTAATTTCATCTTCAAATTTAATTTCCCTTTGCCATGTAACCTAACACAGTCACTCATTCCAAGGAAGAGGACATCTATGGGAAAGAAGTATGGGGACATAGACTAGAAACAGTCTAAAGCCTGCATAAATAAATCCTTCACCAAAACAGAAATGCCAAGTATTGTACCAAAACCTGCCAGGAGGACCACAGAAAACTGGATTTTCTTAAGTTAAAACATTTACTAAATATCAACTCTTACTTACCATGATGGACCAGTCCTTGGGTGACAAGCATGCTTACAAGAGAAAAAGGCAGAGCTGTAAAACAAAAAAGCCCTTAAGTATTGTTATTTTGAAATTTGGCACCTTCCCTAGAGGTCAGGGAGAATTACTCTGTTTTTTTCTTCTTACTTTGGCAGTGAGATCTTAGTCATTTGTTATTTTACTTATTTGACAAATATTAAGCACCACATGGAGAATTTTCTTGGGGTCTGCCCCAGGCGCTCAACCTAATGCACAGCATTAACATAACAAAATCTAGACTCCCTGCAATTCCATCTCCAACACCCACCATGCATCATCTCTCTCATCACTACATACAACACAGGCACATTCATGTGTGTGTGCACTGAGCTGGGGAATTTGGGAGTTGCCGTGAGCCGTATATTTAGAAAATTTCAATCCTGCAGAAAAGTTTTTTTAAAAAAAGGACAATAAACTGCACCTCCTGTTTAGGATAGTGCCCTGCTTTTGTCTAATGCCATTTTGTTGCACGATTTGGATATATTTATTTTCTGAAAATTACTATATTCGCAGTAAACATGGGCAATGTTTAGAGATGATTTTTAAAAACAGACACGTTGGTCTGGCAAAAGCAGTTTCTAGTCAAAATGTGTCAAATGACTTCTTCCCAAAGCAGTGAGAAGTGATTATATATACTATTTGATTTGGCTTAGCTGCTAGCTCTTCCTAGTAACCAAGACAAATCAAATAGCAACCAGCTTTTCCACTCAGATCTATCTACCTGATGGTAGGCAAATGAGTCATACTGTAATTTTAAACTACTAGGGGCTTACGTCAATTACTTACTCATGGGTTATCAGAAAACAATTTCTAGCAGCATAATCAATAATCAGTAATGCATAGCAAATATCAACTTCTAAACAGTGTTATTTCCAAAACAACTGATACTGAATTTGAATAATTTAAGAAATCAAAATGAGTATTTCAAAGTAAAATTAGCTCTATGCCAGCAATATTGGGACTATATCTACAGGCTCTGGTATGACATTTTCAAATGAAAAGTCATGAATTTTTAAAATTAGATGGGACTTTAATGCACTGCCTGAATTCACACCCTTGTCTTATATAAAGCAGGCCCAGAAAGAGAAAGAGACTTGACAGAAAAAGTTATTTCAAGACACTGTAAGGGAAGTATTAACAGAATGCTCCCACTCTTCATTCATTCCACAAATATTTAACTGGTTCACGTATTTTTATATGTGAAGCACCATGCTTGGCTCTAGGAGGGCGCAATGAACCTGAACTTGATGAAGGTTAGAGTCCAGTGGAATTGTGGAAGGTCTACTCTTTCAAGAAATTCTAAGTTAACATTCCTGGTTCACTTTCTCGGTCACATGAAGGAAAGTGTTAGGGGTGAATCACTTTCTGCTAAGGAAGGTAAACAGCTCCTACATCAGATACTGTCCCTGCCCTTAAAAAAGTCTCAATATGGATTTAAATTCCAAACAGCCTCAGATACCAACGTTCTTCCCGGAATTATGCAAAGTTCCTGCTAAAAAAAAAAAAATCATTACCATAATTCTAATATGATATTAGGCAGTTTATATTAGGCAGCAAATACAGTGTTAACGACAATTAAGAGGGGTGCGATTACCTCTCTTCCAGAAACTTTCTTCTTGACATTCCCGGATAATCTTTGAAATCTCTGATCTGTGGATGTGCAGTTTTGATTTTGGACAAAACAACAGACTCTGCAAGGGAAGTTACATGATGAGTTGACTGAAATCATCAGAAAAGCATCTGTTTTATTTTCCCCCCGAGGAGGGCAAGGAGGTCTCTTCCCTCTGGTCTCACAGCGTGTATGCCTTGGATCCTGGCTGCCAGCACTGAGCAATAGCCGGTTTCAGCCAGTGCTTTGCAGATGCAAGCACTGGGTGAACTTGAGCAAGAAAAGAATTTTTTTGAGAAGCAAACAGTGATTCATGGTTTAGCGAGCATGAAGCAGATATCTGGTCAGAATGCATTACTGCTGAGGCCACATTTTCTTTTTTAAATATTTATTTAACTAGGCGGCACCAGTTCTTAGTTGTGGCATGCGGGCTCTAGTTCCCTGACCAGGGACTGAACCCTGGCCCCCTGCATTGGAAGCTCAGAGTCTTAGCCACTGGACCACCAGGGAAGTCCCCACATTTTCTTCTTCTATCTTTCTCCTCTGCACGCTTCCCCTGCAATGCTACTCACTCCTTGGGCTGTAATCTTTTGTTGTTCAGTGACTCATTAAATTTTTATT
The DNA here is from genome assembly GCF_055505025.1 of Bos grunniens. Taxonomy (NCBI): domain Eukaryota; kingdom Metazoa; phylum Chordata; class Mammalia; order Artiodactyla; family Bovidae; genus Bos; species Bos grunniens. Next base: position 50,931,207 of record NC_141170.1, on the reverse strand, counting down.
ATGGTAAAATACCCGTAATAGTTACCATTTGAACCATTTTACTTAAAAATTTTTTTCATACTCTGGTATACTTTATTTAAAAAAAATTTCTATATTAAAGTATAGTTGGTTTACAAAAATGTGTTTAACCATCGTATACAATAAAAAGCAGACAACAAATGGCATTAAGTATATCTATAATATTGTGCAGCCATATCTATCTAGTTCCAGAACTTTTTCATCACCCTCAAAGGAAATTCCATACCCATTGAAGAGTCTCTCCTCATTCCCTAATCACCTAGCAACCATTAATCTGCCTTTTGGATCTGCCTATTCTGGATATTTTGTACAAACAATATCATACTGCATGTGACCTTGTGTGGTTAGCTTCTTTTCCTTTGTGTAATGTGTCAAAGGTTCATGCACGATGTAACATGTATTTCATTTCTTTTTATGGCTCAGTAATGTTCCAGTGTATGCACATAGCACATTCTGTTTATCCATTCATCCATTGATGGATATCTGGACTGTTTCCACTGTCGGACTATTGTGAATAATGCTGCTGTGAACATTCCTGTACAAGTTTTAGTTTTCCGCTCTGCTGGGCCATGTTGTAACTCTGTGTTTAACTTATTGGGGAACTGCCAAACTGTTTTCCACAGGAGCTGCACCATTTTACAATCCCAGCAACAATGTATGAGGTTTTCAATTTTTCTATATCCTTGTCAACACTTGTTATTTTCTGTTTTCTTTCTTTTCTGTTAGTTGCACTGTGCAATTTATGGGATCTTAGTTCCCTTACCAGGGGGTGAACCCCAGTATTTATTTTTTAAAATTAGCACATTAAATGCTTTTAATATAAACTATTTAATTTGTTTAAACTAAAAAAACTAAATTGTTTATGTTTTTGATTATGGTCATGCTAGTGGTTGTGAAATGGTGGTTGTGATTTGCATTTTCCATTAAGTATCTTTTCATCTGAATTTTGGCCATGTGTATATCTTCTTTGGAGAAATACCTAATCAAGCCCTTTGCTCATTTTTTCAAATTAGGTTGTCTTTCTGTTGTTGAGTTATAAGAGCTCTTTATATATTATGGATACTAAACCCTTATCAGACATATAATTCATAAATAATTTTTCCCATTCTGTGGGTGATTCATTTGTTTTTTAGAAACAAACTTTATTGAAATTTTTCCTTAAATCACACTTATATTTCCTTGTTTGTGAATTACTTATGTAGGTCCTTTTCCTTTTATCTCTTGGAATTTTAGTGATTTTCTTGTTGAGGTGAAGTCTATGGCTTTTGAAGTTCACCCTGTTGATTTTGCAAATGTTCTTTTTGGACTTTCTGTAGTAGATGTCAGTGTGAACGGTGATTACCATTTCTCGAACACTTGCCCCTGGGCCAGGCACTGTGCCAAGCACTTTACGTGCATGATGGTGAGGTACAAGGACCCTGTGGTGCCAGTGCCTTCAGAGCTCTACCTACCACCCAAGCAGGCAAGTCCTCTCTTCTTCCTCTACAGCTCCCCCAGTGCAGCACGCGGAAGCAGTGGTCAGGGTGAGCCACAGCAACCAGAGAAGGACCTGCTCTTATGCTCCACTTATGTTAGCTCAGCAAACACTCCTCCTTCCCCCAGTGTAAATATTTCTTCTTGGTTCTGCCTGTGGCAGAAATAAGCATCTCTCTCCTTCCCCTCCCCTAAACACACACATGCAGGGTCAGGGAACCCGACTATCACAGCTGCTGTGAGTCCTGCAGTCAAGAATGAAGTACCAGCAGAGAGTGTCCTCAGGGAGCTCTGGTGAGCCTTTTCTGTAGAGCCATAAATGTTTTATGGCTCTCCATTTCACAGAGGCAACTTGGGTGTCTAAATTCTTTTCCTTGTGACATGATATCATTTGTCTATTTGCCTCTCCTAAGCTTTGCTCTGAAATATAATCTCCATAACCCATTTTTAGCTTGAAAAGTTGACCTCAGAGAACATGAGCTCTATTTACCTATCACAATACCTTCTCTTTTCTTCATTCATGTGTCCCCAAGACACACAATCTTCATTCTCAACAAGCTGAAAAACTGTGCCCCAGTTAACACTTGGGTTCTCAATCTGATGACTAATTTAGTAGTTCAGGGCTCTGCCATCTTGAACAGTATCTACAGTCAGCAGCATATCCTTAGCATGATTAGCCTTGGTAACAGAAATGTAAAAAGCATGCATCATGTAGCATTCTGTTAGATTCAATAAAGAGTTTTGCTCTGCTAAAGGAAACCTCTTCAGTCACTGACAACCTACAGAAGAGTTAGTTAAGTTGAATTCTAAACAGGGAAGAGTAAAGAAAAGATTTTGTAAATAAAAGTCTCCTTTTCAAGACAGCCAGAAACATACTTTCCTTCTCCGTTCTATTTTCCTTGAGCCTATCCTACAAAGTGCCAGGCAGAGGAAAGTAAGACAATTGATCAAGGATGAGGTTTAAGGGGAAGTCCTGTATGATATTCCTCTTTAGATGGCAGACTTCAAATTATAAATACATACCTGCTTGCTTGGTGGTGGCAAATGGGGACCTTTTTCTTGGTTTTCATGTGTGGATACTGAAGCCATGATGACCTTGTCTTCGCTTCTCTTCTAGTTGAGTGGACTCAGCTTCCTTGTTGACCCACTATCTAAGGAAAGTATAAGAGTCACTGTGCAGTGATAGAACATTTATGTCAACCATAAAACACCCTTAGGATCAACACCCCTATTTGGAAAACTTACTTTCATTTTGTCATTAATCTTAACTTCCAACCACCTGCAAACTCACTTTCTAATGCTCCTTCCCCAGCAACACACACACACATACTAACAGACTGATGGTGACAGATCAGAGGTGGAGTAGAGTGAGATGTCAAAGAAGGCAGAGTGAAATGTTTTACAACCTACAGTGTCAGTCACGACCGTGTCTGACTCTTTATGACCCCATGGACTGTGTAGCCTACCAGGCTCCCTCTGTCCATGGAATTCTCTAAGCAAGAATACTGGAGTGGGTAGCCATTCCCTTCTTTAGAGGATCTTCCCAACCCAGGGATCCAACCCGGGTCTCCCATGTTGCAGGCAGATTACTTAGCCCTTAAGACTTAAAAACTACCTTGAAAAATTTCAATTCATTACCATGTCATTAACTTACACAAATATTTACTGAGTGTCTATTATGTGCCAGACCAAAGGCTACAAAAGACGACGACATCAATACTAAAGTAACTCACAGTCTACAGGGAAGACAGGCAGTTATACAACATGTAGAAGTCTTCCCTAGAGGTAGGCACAGGGTGCTGAGGAAGGAGAGGAAAAAAGGCATGTTCTCTCTGGTTAGATCTGAAGACACCAAAGACTAAGACTCTTGAGCTTTCAAGACGGCCTGTGGAGAGTGGATGGACTCCAGGGGCAGGGAGACCAGATTGGAAAGTGCTATCATAATCTAGGGAATGAAGTCAAGAGGCCTGAACCAAGACCCTTGTGGGAAGGCTAGAGATGATAATTTTGCATCTGGAAATGTTGGATTTGGGTGCCTGTGGGGGCATACATTGGAATTAACCATTGGGGATTAGAATATTTGAGGATTTGGGTCTAGAGTTACAGATTAAGAGTAGGCTGGAAAGATCAGTTTGGAAGTTGCCATCTAGGAAATGATAGGTAAAGTAGGAAACAGGAATAAAATTGTGTAAGAAGAGTACTGGAGAATGTGAACATCGAGGCCAAGGGAATACCAACAGGAGGAGGAACAACAGGCCAAGGAGAGGACTGAGAAAGAAGAGCTGATACAAAGTGGAAAGGGTGTCTGAGGAAGAAATAAATCATCAGTGTCATGTGGCTCAGAACAACCGGCATAGTCCAGGTGGACCATGAACCCTACCCAACCTCCTGCCCAGTCAATGGGCCACTGTCCTCTGCAGGTCCAGACTCCATGACAACCACTGACTTTCATGCAAAATGAACATATTTTCATACACAATTCAGTTTCCTACTAAGCTGCCAGGAATATCAGCCAAGGGAATCCACACTTGACCAAGTTTCACTTTCGGTGCTTGATGTTATTATAGCGGGAGTATGATGCCCTAGGGTGGAAAGTCTTGGAATCAGGAAGACCTGAGTTCAGATCCTGACTACTTGGTAGCCTGGCTTTGGGGTAAGTAACTTGAAGTGTCTGTGCCACAACTTCTCAACTGCCAAGTGCGGGTAATGGACCTTAAGGGGCTAGTACAAGGATGAAGGGTGAGGTCCACAAGTCGGCAGCTCCACAACCAGCACACAGTGAGTGTGTGAGCAGTAAGGGGCAGCTGTCAGAACCCTGAGCACCCTATTTCTTGAGGACTTCCAGGAAGTCTTTGCTGACATAAGGCCAAATTAGATTATCTTTGCCTAGTTAGGCCATTGCCTCAAATCCGGAAGCAAAAACACTACAACTGGGCTTTGGTGGTGAAGCCCCTTCACACCCATCTAGCCTTCAGTCCACATCTAAGCTGGGCTTCTCAGGGTGTTGCCTAAAGGTGCAGCCCCCACCCTATGCCCAGATCTGGTTTGGGGTCCCTCTGCTTCTTTAGTTGTTGGGGGTGGGGTGGCAGAAGTCCTGACGGGTGGGCAGTGGGAGGGAGGCGATCGGCAGGATAGGGGGGTGGGGGCGTGCGATCGGACACAGCTAGGGAGGGTCCCTGCACTTTCTGGTAGGGGAGCAGGGACTGGGAGTGGGGTTGGGGGTGGAGCTGGATCAGCTTGCAGGAAATTGCTGCCATCGGGGTCTCATCCGGAGCCGGGCCAGTAAGGGGCGATTCTAGGCTAAGTACCACCGTCCTGAGGACCCCAGAAGTCATGTAGTCAAAGAAGGCCACCCCCTGTCGCTATCGCACCTGCTGTTACCTGCCCCCACCCCTCAAGTGGGCACACCCGCGGGGCTGAGGATCTCCTCGCAGGCCGCGTCTCCCTCGCGCGCCCAGCCAAGCTCGCCACCCTGTGCGGCCGTGGCTGCACCTCGGATGCTCCGGCTTCCCGGGTGCCCGCGCCCGCCCCTGGCGACCCCCGGGAGCCGTTATCGTGGTCCCCTTACCGCGCTCGCTTCCAGGACCTCGCCTGTGCTCTGGAGCTTCCCTCCGCCTCTTTCTTCCTCTCGCTCCGCCCCCGTGGCGCCCCGCCCCTCGCTTCCTCGCGTGAGTCATTCAACAAGTGCACCCCATCCCCCGCCTCGCAGTCCCTTTCTCTCTTGGTGGCCTCACCCACACACAACTGCCCCGGCTGAAACCCGGCTCCTGTTGGAACCTCCGACTCCACCCCCAAGGCTTGTCCAGACACCCGGTAGATTCTACTGAATACTTCCTCGATTGCCTTACAAATTACTTCTTTCCTCCCAACGAAAAGAGCGACAACCATTTATTGAACACCCTCCTTGGACGAGACGGCTACTTCCACTTATCTGCAGGCTTGTTTTGGCTTGTCTTTTTTTGCAGTGTAATTGGCATAGCATTATATTAATTTTAGGAGCTCAACATAATGATTCAATATTTGTATACGTTGCAAAATGATTACTCAGTAAATCTAGTTAACATCCCTCACTATTTGTAGTTACCAAAAAAAATTACCCCACCCCTCCCCTTGGATGAAGATTTTTAAAATCTCCTTTTAGCAACTTTCAAACATGCAATATATATATATATATATATATATATATATATATATATATATATATATATAGTATTATTAACTATAGTTGCCATGCTGTGTGTTACATTCCCATGACTTATTTTATAACTGGAATTTTCCACCTTTGATGCCCTTCACTCATTTTGCTGATCCCTATGCAATCTTTTCTACAACTCTCTACAAAGAATACTGTTATCTGCATTTTATGGACCAGGCAACTGAGTTGTGCCAGGCCACACTGGTTGTTCAGTCTCAGTGGTATCTGACTCTTTGCCACCCATGCACTGCAGCACACCAGGCGTCCCTGTCCTTCACCATCTCCCAGAGCTTGCTCAAACTCATGTCCACTGAGTCAGTGATGCCATCCAACCATCTTATCCTCTGTCGTCCCCTTCTCCTCTTGCCTTCAATCTTTCCCAGCATCAGCGTCTTTTCTCCAGTGAATTGGCTCTTTGTATCAGGTGGCCAAAGTATTGGAGCTTCAGCTTCAGTATCAGGCTTTCCAATGAATATTCAGAATTGACTTCTTTAAAGATTGACTGGTTTGATCTCCTGGCAGTCCAAGGGACTCTCAAGAGTCTTCTCCAACACCACAGTTTAAAACATCAATTCTTTGGCACTGAGCTTTCTTTATGGTCCAACTCTCACATCCATACATGACTACTGGAAAAACCATAGCTTTGACCATACGAACCTTTGTCGGCAAAGTATTTAAGTAAAAAAATAAAAGATACGTCTTTACTACCTGTGTCACTCTCCCCAACCTCAGCTGCGATTCCTCCCTGGAACATGCCACTGGGACTCAGGGAATGTCTTGAGTTGGAAGAGAGGCTGTGGGATATGTGGAAGGCCCTTATCATTTCACATCTTTCCTGACTGTCCTAATTAGTCTCTACACCTCTGGCCTCTTGCGAGCCCCTCTGGCATCCACTGGGCCTTCCTTCTGTTCCTTGTGTTCACCCAGTTCTTCCCACCTGAGTGAGGCCTGGTATGGAGCCTGGACTCCTCTCCCCATCAGGCATGTGCTGGTTTTTTCCTGCTCATTCTTCTCTGACTCTTACTCATGGGGACCTGCCTTGACCCCATGCAGCCTAAAGTGGGTCTGCCTTTTCCTTGTTCATAGCACTTATCATGCGTTATCATGAACACTCTTGTTAGTGTGCTTACTCCTTTAAAATTTGTTTCCCCTTCTTCAGTGTCCTCTTCCTGAGATAAGGAACAAGATGGTATTATTTTGCCCACCATTGTATACTTAGCATCTCATATTTGGAAGGGCCCAGTGAAGAGCTGCTGAATGAATGAATGAATGAACCAATGAGTCTGAGCCCAAAGGCTGGATGTCAGGATACTGTTTGGGAGAATCTGTGTTCCCCCCAGTACACCCCCAGACCACTGTTCCTCCATGTGATTCACTGCTTTCTTTTCACTCCCACTTCCCCCCTCTAAATAAAAAGGAGACACAATTCTGTTGCTAATTTTGCTCTGTGTTACCGGAAGTCAGAAATAACTTTATTTCGTGGTCTAAAAGGAAGAGCTTTCTAATCGGTTTTGTGATAAAATTGAATAGCCCTACGTTACGAAGTTTATCTTCCAACAAATATGCTACAGGCATTTGACCTTTTAACATCTTGCTACAATAGAGTCTATGTCCCTACCCTCACTTCTACTTTCCACCAGAATGTTCTACTTAATTGTCTGAAATAATTAGAAGTTATCCATCAGATAGTAAAGAATTCACGTGCAATGTGGGAGACCTGGGTTTGATCTCTGGGTTGGAAAGATCCCATGGAGGAGGGCATGGCAACCCACTCCAGAATTCTTGCCTGGAGAATGCCCATGGACAGAGCAGCCTGGCAGGCTGCAGTCCATGGGGTCACAAAGAGTCGGGCACGACTGAGAGATTAAGCGCAGCACCCGTATGCCATGGGCATGTGTTATATAAATTCATTACTTGGTACTGATTGGACAAATGTGGGGTGCCCCTGTATTCTTCTAGGTACTTTCAGAGATAAAAGAGAAAAGACATGGGTCCCTTCCACAAAGGATAGATCACTTCCCAAAGAATTAGGATAAAATACAACATCCATAGCCCTAGAAGTGGACAACACTGAACAGAGCCTTTCTTTACTAAAATTTTATTTTTTTAGAAAATTTATTGTAATATAGCTGATTTGCAGTGTGTTAGTTTCAGGGTTTTTTTGTTTTTGTTTTTAAATTCTATTGATATATAGTTGATTTACAATGTTGTGAACAGAGCCTTTCTTAGGTCATGCCTCAGTAGCTGCCAGAGCCTCAGGATCATGATGGCAAAGTTGATTATCGCTGGCTAATGCTATGGAAACTGTGGCTGATTTAGAAAGTGCAAAAACATTCATAGCAGGCTGCAGCTTGAGCAATTTCCATAGCTCTGTGCTGTCCCCAGGAAAGATCCCAGTTCATTAGCAGGGCCCGACAGGATTCAGCCCCTGCCCGTCTTTCCAACACAGCGATCTTAGGCCCTTCAGGGGTCCTACAGAGAGGCTGAGGTTCTCTCTTCTCATGTTTCATGCTTTTGCATATGCTGGGGCTTCAGCTTCTGCATTCTCCACCCCTCCCTCACCCATTTTTTAAAAAAATTGAAGTATAGCTGATGTGCAGTATTATATGTTACAGGTGTACAAAATAGTGAGTCAGAATTTTTAAAGGTTGTACTCCACTTATGGTTATTACAAAATATTGGCTCTACTCCCTGTGTTGTACAACGTATCCTTGTAGCTTATTTTATGCATAATAGTTTGTACCTCTTAATTCCATCTCCCCTTCTCTCTCCCCACTGGTTAACCACTATTTTGTTCTCTATAACTGAATCTGTTTCTTTTTTGTTATATTCACTAGTTTGTTGTATTTTTTTAGATTCACAAATAAATGATATCATACAGTATTTGTCTTTCTGTGTCTGACTTATTTCACTTAGCATGATGTTCCCAAAGTCTACACATGTTGCAAATGTTGTTTTTTTAATGGCCTAGTAGTATTCCATTGTACATATACCACATCTTCTTTATCCATTCATATTGATGAATGCTTAAGTTGCTTTCATGTCTTGGCAATTATAAATAATGCTGCTATGAACATAGGGTATATGTATCTTTTGTAATTAGTGTTTTTTGGGTTTTTTGGGATATATACCCAGGAGTGGAATTGCTGGGTCATATGCTAGTTGTATTTTTTGTTTTTTGAGAAAACTCCATACTGTTTTTCACAGTGGCTGCACCAATTTACATTCCCATTAACTGTGTATGAGGGCTCCCTTTTCTCTACATCCTTGCCAACATTCATTATTTGTGTTCTTTCTTATGATAGCCATTCTGACAGGTGTGAGGTGATACCTCATTGTGATTTTTAACTTGAATTTCTTTGACAATGTAGAGCACCTTTTCAAGTGCCTGTTGTCCATCTTCATGCCCTCTTTGGAAAAATCTCTATTTGGGTCTTCTGCCCATTTTTTACTCAGCTTGTTTGCTTGTTAGATGTTGAGTTATGTGAGCTGTTTATATATTTTGCATATTAAACCTTATCAGCAAATATTTTCTCTCATTCAGCAGGTTATCTTTTAGTTTTGCTGATTGTCTCACTCATTCTTAAAGACTATGCCTAGGGATCACTTCTTGACAGCTTGGCCAGACTCAAGCTTGCTTTCCCAGCTCCTGGGTTCCCATTGCGCTTTGCAGTGGATACCTATTGTGTATATGTGTGTGCATATATACGTGTTTGTTATGCACGTATGTGTATACAAGTTTAACAGTTATAACTAATATGTATTAAACACGATGTGCCACGTGTTCTTCTGGTCTCTTTTCACCTTTTAACCATCCGCACAGCAGTCACCTGACAGAGATGCTAATAACTTAGCCAGGAAGTGACAGGACCAGCATTTGAACCCAGGACTGAGAGCTGTACATTTCAGAACTGTCTCTCAGCTGTCATCACATTATGTTACAACCACTGATGTCGTTCATGGTCACTCCTCTTGACTGTGAGCTCCTTGAGGGCAGGGACTGATCTTGCTCAGTAAATGGAACACAGTATGAACTCAAGAATGAGTAAGTGAGTTTAATGAGGCATGGAATTAAAAAAATGAATAATATCTGGTCCTTTATTTCAAGAGACTCACAGTCTCTTTTTCTCCTTTTTTCTTCCCCAAATGGTTGCAGGGCCTTTTAAAAAATCTGAGAAATTGGTATTATTATTCCAGCTTTACATGTAAGAAAAATGAGGCCAAGAGAAGTTCAGTAACACAGCCAAGGTCATAGCTGGGAACAGGCACAGCCAAGATTCAAACCTTAGTGGCTTGGCTCCAGACTCATGCTCTGAACCTCTAGAATAAATATGTCTCCACTAGCCTCAGTGGGCAGAAAAGACACAAAAATGGATGCAAAACTAGAGACAGGTATGGAAACTTAGGCAGCAAGGTAGGGAGAAGGAGCAGCCTGCCATGAGACTGACTGAAGAGCAGGCCCTAGTTGGGAGGGCAGGGTAGGGGATGCATAGAAAACAAAATCCTGGTGGGAGTCTCTATAAGTGCCTTAGGGAGGCACTCACAACCACCTCTGGGCTCACTCACAACCACCTCTTCCCTGCTGGTTAAAAGGGACTCTGACTGGGATCTGGTGGGGAAGTTTCCTTGTGTGTGTGTGTGTGTGGCGGGAGGGGGGCGGCGGGGGGGATGGTGGGATGGGCATCTTGAATGACCTTGGAGTGGCCAGAGCAACCCTCACCTTCCGGCCTTCCTTTTTCTTGTGCCAGCTCCCCACTTGCCAGCTGCCTACTTCTGTGAATCACAAGATCTCGTTGAGTCACTCATTCCCTCTCTGAGGAATAAATAATGTCAAGTCTCACAAAAGCTGAGCAGTTGGCAGAAAGCATCATGCGAAGATGGAGCACGGGTTCTCTTCTCCTTTGTGAACCCGCATGGCTGTCAGGATAGGCGTGTTGCCAGGCTCTCAGCATGAGCTTTTGGGCCATCAACCCAGAGCCCTGCTGTTTTAGTTTTGTTTAGACTTGATGCTCAGGCTGCCAGACTCAGCAAGAAGCAAAGTCAGACCCAAGGATCATAATTTTGGCCCAAATGGGGAAAATCTGAAATATGAAGATGAGTGTACATCAATTTGGTCGTGTCTCCAGTCTTCCTGAGACAGGCCTATCCTTTATTTTGCTCATGAATGCCCATGATTGACATCCTGAAAGTTAATTTAGTACTTTAATATTCCAGAGCTGCTTCCCACAGCCTACAATGTGCAGAGCCCTTTAAATGCAAAATCCAGAATGCTCCTGCTGTAGCAGAGAGAATATGCAGTCAGGCAGAGGACAATCATATCTTGTGGCAGATATTTTGACCTCTCTCTAAGAGGGCGCTGTCATCTTTGTGTCTTGGTGTCTGATCTGAGCCTCTCTCTAGAAGGGCCCCCCAGTGTGGCTGGAGTAGGGGTAGCAGTGTTTTGTGTGTGTGTGTGTGTTAGTCACTCAGTCATGTCTGATGCTTTGTGACTCCATGGACAATAGCCCACCAGGCTCCTCTGTCCACAGAGTTCTCCAGGCAAGAATACTGGAGTGGGTTGCCATTCCCTTCTCCAGGGGATCTTCCCAACCCAGAGATCAAACCCAGGTCTCCTACATTGCAGGTAGATTCAGAAAAGCAATTTGATTTTATAGTGAAAAATACAACAGGGTATAAACACAAGAATGGATTTTGCTCCTTGCAGGGCATAATTCTACTTCAGAAGAGAGGCTAATTAATCAAAATCTAATTGATAGAAGTTTGGGTAAAGCTGACGTGTTTTGAAAAACTAGACTTTCTTTTTTAGAGCAGTTTTAGATTCACAGCAAAATGAAGAGGAAGGTACAAAGATCTCCCCTCACCTCCACTCCTTTACATCTTTCCCCTTATCAACCTGCCCCAAAAGAATGGTGTGTTGGTTGTAACGGGTGAACCTGTGTTGACACATTATCACCCAGAGTTCAGAGCCTATGAATTTAGTACTTGGACTCGAGCTAGATTGCCTGGATTCAGTTATAGCCCCACTGTATGCCTATAGTTATATTAATATAAATAATGGCTTGGCATGGTATCTGACACATAGGTAGAGCAAGCAGTTTGTGTTCATGCCCATCTCCTTCAGAAAAACCCTGCCTAGCCTCTTGTGCAGCAATCCTTCCTGTGTGCTATTCTTGAATGACCTCTTTATTTGCCTCGAAGATGTGAGATCCCTGGAGGCAGGGACTGTCTTTCTCACCTTCATGTCTGTGGCAGTAAAACCACCTTAAGATATTAATTTTGTTCCATACTCGTTCAGCAGCTTGAGCAAATAGTGGGACCTCCCCATAGCAAGAAAATCCTCAAGGCTGGCCTTAACTCTGTGGCCAAAATTTTGGCTCCCTGTCCGCCAATGCCAAAGAGAAATACGGAGACAGAGTTTAGAGGAAATGGAAAAGAGGAGCTTTATTATTTTTGCCAGGCAAAAGAGAAACACAGCAGGCTAGTGTCTCAAGAACTGTGTCCCCCTTTCTTGAGAATAGGGAGAGGTTTAATATCCTCTTGAAGGTTTTGCTTTTTTTTTTTTCTCTTGCAGAGTTTCAAAATGGCCACAGCTGGCATCAGGCAACTCAGTAACTGGGTCTTGTGTTCTGAAGTTATCCGCCTGTGACCTTCTTTTTTGAGATGGAGAATGCTACAAGAGTGTAGGGGGAAAAGAAAGCCAGGTGCTGGGTATAGTTTATGGGTCAGAGAGTAATTTGCTTTGTGAAGGACAAGTCCAGCTACAAGTGTTTGTTAGTAGTAACAGCTAAAGAATAACCAAGATTGTTTAATTCTTGTGGGCCAAACTTGAGGCCTGTTTGACTGGTATGTGTCAAAGGTTGTTCACTCATTTTCTGTTGTTGCTGTGACAACTCCAGGTTTGTTGATGTCTTTTGCATCAGAAGTAAAAAGGGAGAGTTCATTTAAAAAAGCATGAAGCAGGCATCTAGAACATCATTCCTTTGTAAAATTTCGTTGTAGGAAAAAAGAGCCCTAGCTGAGAGAGGAAGAAGCGGACTGATCCTAGAGGGAAGATTTTGAGTTTCTGGAGGGACTGGAGAGGAAACAGAAATGTGTGGAACCTGGAGGAGTGGAGGCCAACACTTCTCTCCCTCTTTCTAGATCTGGTCTGTGAAAGGACCTCATGGCAAAAGAGCTCCAGTGTGCCCCGAGGAGGGAGGTTCATTGAACATTCAGCTTCATAAGTTGTGGTGCTGGGTTGGGGCCACAGATTTCAAGGGATTGTGTGGATTTTGACATTGACCATCTCCACGACACCATAGGGGATCAGAGGACAGTCTAAAATGCTCTGGGCTGTGCCAGAGTCCCAGAGCCCTCCTCTTGACCCTAGGAGAAGGTACCTCCCCTCTCTGCCCCCATCAAATTCACAAGTTTGAATTTCCTGAGTGGCAGGGTGCACCTAACAATTGTAATTTTATCTAGAGACATAAGAACGTGGCCCTTTCTGAACCGTGGTGAAATGAGCTAAAATTCACACATGCAGTGTGTGCATGATCCTTGCCAAAGCAGGCCTGAGTGTGTTTGGTAAGTGGATGATACAGGAAGCATCTTGAAATGGATCCAGTCTATTTGAATGATACTATAGAAAGGGTAGTTTTTGTTTACCAGCTTTGAATAAAGATTTTCCAGGGCAATTTCCTGAGCTTTTAAAGCACATTCAAATAAGTTGTCTTTGAAGAAAGATTCAAAAGACTTTCGTGGCTGCAAGTAAGCAACAAGTTGAGTTTATAACTCTCAGTCTTATATTTGTTGGTTGCCCAGGCAGCTAAGCCTGGCTGCTTAACACTTGGACCCTGGAAAGATTGGAGTCTCCAGTCAGAACTTGTATCACAAAGCCCCACCTAATATGGTAAAGCTTGTTAATAGGCAAAACACCCAACTGCTACTTGGTATACTGCCCTTCATTTCACAAAGCTGCCTTGTACCTACATTTCCTGGTCTTTGTTCAGAATGAAAGTTGTTTAGGCTGTTCTATTCTCAGTTACTGGCAGTCATTCACTCAAGAATTACTCAAACGAATTAAATCTAAAGATAATAAAAATATATATATATATTCCTTTAGTGTCTGCTCATTCCCCTCTTCAGCTTCAGTCTTCAGAAACTTCTTTCTAGGTTGCTTTAATAACCTGCAGACTTGATTTATTTTCTTGCCCTTCTAAGTATCAGAAAAGCATTTACAAGAAAGAAAATAAATGGAAAAGCAAGAACAGGCTAAACAGTATGACAAAGAATTCAGGCAAATCTTGAAAGGTGAGATATTCCAGTGGACAACTGCTTTGGACTGTTAGCAAGTCAGCACCATAGAAACCAAGGATGTTATGGAGGGAGAGAAATTGGGACCCAACCACAAGTGCAGCCTATGGTCCTAGATTACATTCTAGTTTGAACTGTTTTGAACATCTATTGGGAGAATAATTGTGAAAATTGGAATAAGACTTGGGTCATAAATGATATTAAAGCTCATTAAGTTTTAATATTAGGATTAATATTGTGGCTTGTTGGGAGTAAAAAGAATTCATTTTGGTTACATAGGATGTCCTTATATTTGTGAGCTGCATACTGAAGTATTTAGGGGTGAAATGCCATGATGTACAGCATAAAAAAATATGAATATAAAATAATAAAATCTGGAAGAACTGAGTTATATCTCACGTTAGATCTTCCTTATTACATGATCCAGTTAACTTGAAAGTCTGCTTCACTGTACATGAGTATAGATATGGTACACGAATACCTAGGTAGGGAAAGTACATGGAATCTGGGGTATGTTTTGCATTTAGTAAGTGTGTGAATTTGGATGTTTCTCTCTGTGCCTGCTTCCCAGCTGTAATATAGGTGTAGTATTAGTGAATCTATTACAGAAGGTAATTATGAGATTAAATGAGTTAGTATATATAAGCTCATTAAAACAGTTCTTGGCACAAAGTAAACTGCTACGTAAGTGTTAGCTCTTATTTTTATTATTGTTTTTGTTATTAAGGAGTATGATTCTAGAAGATCTTTGATAGAAAAAGTATCAACACATACTTTTGTGTTGGCAAAAACTGATATAATCAGCACAGCTTCTTGAAATTTTTGATATGTTTTTAGTAGCTGTGGGAGGCCTATATTCCTAGGGACCCATCTCTGAGTTCTTCCTTACAGTATATTGAGAAATGTCCCAACCATTGTTTTAGGGATTGGTGAACAGTGGTGAGACCTAACAACATTTTTTTTTTCTCATTGGTTATAATAAGGCTTTGGGGTTAGTGTCCTATTAAAAAATCCTAAGTTTTAAGTGTAATTAAATAATAGATAAGCAAAGATACTACTAGAAGTAGAATCTTCTGACAGGAATACTTCTTTATTAGAGATGCTAGAATTCGAATTCATCTTTTCTTTAAAAAAAATTAGTGAAAATAATATGTGATGACTATCTTTATGTGTCAATTTGACTACCCGCAGATGCCCATACTAAAAGTGGACTTCTCTGATGGTCCAGTGGTTACGAATCTGTCTGCCAGTGCAGGGGACCCTGGTTCAATTCCTCGTCTGGGAATATTCCATATGCCATGAGGCAACTCAGCTCGCGTGCCACAACTACCGAGCCCACACGCTAGAGCCCGTGTTCTGCAACCAGAGAAAGCCCTGAGCAGCGACGAAGACCCAGAGCAGCCAAAAATAAACAAATAAAAATGAAAAAAATAATTCTGATTGTATCAATTATCTGATCCAGGATGTTTGTGGATAAGATTAGCCTTTGAGTCGGTAGACTCAGTAAATTGTCCTCCACAATGAGGGTGGGCATCATCCAATCTGTTGAGGGCCTGAACAGAACAAAAAGGTGGAGAAAGGTCTAACTTGCTCTGTTTTTCGCTGCCTCACTGATAGAGCTGGGACTCCTCATCTCATTCTCTTTGAACCTTGGATTGAAATTTACACCATCAGCCCCTCTGATTCTCAAGCTCTTGACCCAGCTTTCCTGTGTCTCCAGCTTGCAGATGTAGACCATGGGTCTTCTCAGCCTCCATAATTACATAGGCCAATTCCTCATAACCTCTGTCCCTTTCTCCTAACCAGTAGGAGATATATTTGTTTGTTGTTTAGTCACTAAGTCGTATCTGACTCTTTGCGACCCCATGGATTGTAGCCCTCCAGGCTCCTCTATCCATGGGATTACCCAGGCAAGAATACTGGAGTGGGTTGCAATTTCCTCCTCTAGGGGATCTTCTCAACCCAGGGACTGAACCCATGTTTCCTGCATTGGGAGGCAGATTCTTTACCACTGAGCCAACAAGGAAGCCAGGAGATATATATCTATACATATCTGTATCTAACACACAGTATAAAATGCCTTTATAAATACATCCCTTCAAGCAAATCTGACACATGATGATTTAGGACTACAGTTGGTCTCTGTCATTAACAGAATAGAAAGACAATAAATATGATTTTGTAACTATATTTTCAGATTTTCAGTTTAGATAAATGCTGTCCCTCAATTAATACTCCAAATGGCTTTAGTTTTCAGTGTTTTATGTCAATTTTGGCTTTTTGGGGTCGCAAAGAGTAGGACATGACTGAGCGACTAATCTGATCTGATCTGATCTGAAACTCAGCAGTGGCCACAGGACTGGAAAAGGTCAGTTTTCATTCCGATCCCAAAAAAAGGCAATGCCAAAGAATGCTCAAACTACCACACAATTGCACTCATCTCACACGTGAGTAAAGTAATGCTCAAAATTCTCCAAGTCAGGCTTCAACAATACGTGAACTGTGAACTTCCTGATGTTCAAGCTGGTTTTAGAAAAGGCAGAGGAACCAGAGATCAAATTGCCAACATCCGCTGGATCATGGAAAAAGCAAGAGAGTTCCAGAAAAACATCTATTTCTGCTTTATTGACTATGCCAAAGCCTTTGTGTGGATCACATAAACTGTGGAAAATTTTGAAAGAGATGGGAATACCAGACCACCTGATCTGCCTCTTGAGAAATCTGTATGCAGGTCAGGAAGCAACAGTTAGAACTGGACATGGAACAACAGACTGGTTCCAAAAAGGAGTACATCAAGGCTGTATATTGTCACCCTGCTTATTTAACTTATATGCAGAGTACATCATGAGAAACGCTGGACTGGAAGAAGCACAGGCTGGAATCAAGATTTTCGGGAGAAATATCAATAACCTCAAATAATGCAGATGACACCACCCTTATGGCAGAAAGTGAAGAGGGACTAAAACGCCTCTTGATGAAAGTGAAAGAGGAGAGTGAAAAAGTTGGCTTAAAGCTCAACATTCAGAAAATGAAGATCATGGCATCTGGTCCCATCACTTCATGGGAAATAGATGGGGAAATAGTGGAAACAGTGCCAGACTTTATTTTTTTGGGCTCCAAAAGCACTACAGATGGTGACTGCAGCCATGAAATTAAAAGACGCTTACTGCTTGGAAGGAAAATTATGACCAACCTAGATAGCATATTCAAAAGCAGAGACATCACTTTGCCAACAAAAGTCCATCTAGTCAAGGCTATGGTTTTTCCAGTGGTCATGTATGGATGTGAGAGTTGGACTGTGAAGAAGGCTGAGCGCCAAAGAATTGATGCTTTTGAACTGTGTGGTATTAGAGAAGACTCTTGAGAGTCCCTTGGACTGCAAGGAGATCCAACCAGTCCATTCTGAAGGAGATCAGCACTGGGATTTCTTTGGAGGGAATGATGCTAAAGCTGAAACTCCAGTACTTTGGCCACCTCATGCAAAGAGTTTACTCATTGGAAAAGACTCTGATGCTGGTAGGGATTGGGGGCAGGAGGAGAAGGGGACGACAGAGGATGAGATGGCTAGATGGCATTACTGACTCGATGGACGTGAGTCTCAATGAAGTCCGGGGGTTGGTGATGGATAGGGAGGCCTGGCGTGCTGCCATTCATGGGGTCACAAAGAATTGGACACTACTGAGCGACTGAACTGAACTGAATAACTTTTTATTATCTTTCTTCTAATATAAACAGAGCCTTTGAACTTTAGGCACTGTGAGGACTTTGCAAGGTGTTCCAACAGCACATTTATCTTAGGTTTCAGAGTAAGCTGACAGTTCAAGATTAAATGGATGTGTATCAGAGAAAGTCCTAAAGGGCTAGGTTAAAGTTTACAATTATGAGAAATTATGAAAATTATTTATTTGATAAGGTCTGCATTATCAAACTTTCAGCCTCAGAAATGAGAACATTGTTATGATGTTACTATATCATAATTTCATAAAAGCAAAACTTTATTTGAAATATACACATGAATAATTTAACATCTCCTGACACTGAATGACAAATACCTTGCTAACATACTTCACATGAGATGTCTCATAACTTACCACAACACTCAAGGATCTTTCATGCCTCTTTCCCTTGAGATAACTGATATGCTGACAGGTTAAAAACTGGATTGAAATTTAGAATCAGTGATTTATTCTTCATCCAACCAATATTTATTGAGTGCTTACTAGGTGTCAAGCCCAGTTCTAGGTTCTGGAGATACACAGGTGAATAAAACATCAAAATTCCTGCTTTGAGAATTGGGAACACAGTTCTCTGGAGTCTAGCAGTTAGAATTGAAAATTACTTCTTAAATGGTTAGGTGGCATTCTAGCCTGACTTTTTATAAGTTTAACTCTACAAGATGGCTTCTTTTTCCTGATGGAGAAAGGTCCCCAAACACATCCTAAGTCTACAAAGGGTGAAAATCTGGACTAAAGCTAGACTCCTCGAGAAAAACAAATAAACAAAAACCAAAAATAAAAAACACTCTTTGACATAGCTGCTGCTGCTGCTGCTGCTGCTGCTAAGTCGCTTCAGTCGTGTCCGACTCTGTGACCCCATGGGCTACAGCCTACCAGGCTTCTCCGTCCATGGGGTTCTCCAGGCAAGAACACTGGAGTGGGTTGCCATTTCCTTCTCCATTGACATAGCTGCTTCCTTAAAAAACAAAAAACCAACACACTCACACACACACACACACACACACACACGTTTCTCTGTATCTTTTCAAATCATCACCCATTTTAGACAAACTTTCTGAACATAAGGCAATACCCTATACAATTCAGGATTGCCTAGCCAGTGGACTATTTTTCTCTGTTATAGATACCTGGTTGCAATAATTTTTATGTAGTACAAAAAAAAGGAAACCTCAGTGTATTTCCGTAATACAGTGACCTGAATTTGCTGGGAGAGACTGTAGCTCATCAGGTAAGGTTTTTACTCCCTTAGCAACCAAATTGCCCTCATGCTGCAAACTATAACAACCTTTGCAGTCGCCTGACCTACTTAGAGAACCCAAAGTGCACACCAAAGCATCTGCATCTCCGAACACCATGGCCCATATGTACCTCTAACCTATAATTTATGGTTCAAGGTTGCTGTTTGTTATGTTACATGGGCAAAGAGTCTCAATAAGACATTTTAAAACAGTGACATTTCCCTATAGACAGCTTCTGCACCTATCTAAACTTTATATAATTTAAAATAGAGCACAAGCTTTTCATATTGAAAAGTACTGGGATAAGCAAATAATGGGATGCCTTCAGCAGTAATCATGAGCATATAAAAATTTTAAATCATCATCCTTATACTATATAGTTATAATGATGAGCACATTTTTTACTTCTATTTTCAAATATGATGATTTATGATCTTTATATCTGAGAACCACTTTACAGCCTTAATACATACATATTATATTAAAGGAAGTGAAAGAATCTTGAAATAAGATTTTCCTCTCCTCCAGGTTTCTGAAGATAGCTCTCTTTTCTTTTACCATTTATTGAGAAAAAGCTCATATGATTCATAGTAATGTCGGATTTTTTAATAACAATGCCCAGGAGGTTTGAGCTGTGTATGAAAATTTAAAACAGACGACCTTAGGATACTGGAGTTTATATTCATATTAAACACCTACCTAGTTCTTCTGAATTTAATGAAAGTAAAAAGCAAAATCTTCCTGAACAGAGAGTCTCAGGTAAGCACAGCGCCATTCACAGGAATAGATGGGAAATTTCAGTGCAAGGTATCACATCATGAAAGGGACAGTGAGGGGATGAGGCCATCATTTTACATCATTTAGGGTAAATGATTGCTGTCTTAACCTTGAACACCTCATCTTACTGCCATCTCATAATCTTGACTGTGAAATTGAACTATATATTATGTTTTTGTTTCTTATTATTGGGGGGGAGGTTCTCTTTCCTCTCCTTGGCACTAGGGACAATTTGATGATAAGTCATTGGATAAAGGCTTTGGACTAAGAAAGAGAACAGAGAGTCCCACTCTGGCTCTAGGGGACCTGCATACATTTTTGTTATAGGACAAAACATCCCACCTTCTGGGCCTCAGCTTCATTAGCTGTAAAAAGGACAGTACTGGACCAGATGATCTCTGAAGTTTCACTTTTGGCTGCAAAATTCTATGGTTTAATCTAGTTTCAGCTTTGGAAACTAAGAAGCAAAATGTTAACTGTAAGAGGCTAATGGTTACATACTCTGTTTCACCAAATTCATAAAGCAAAAACGTAATCCAAATTCCTGCAAGAGTCGTCCAATTGCCCACGGGTGGTACTGTGGCAAGGTCGATATCATTCCTCACTCAATGTTTCCTTTTATTGAAGGGAAATCCATCAGGAGGCACTCCTGGCATCTCTCTGCACTATCCTCGCTCTGCTCTTGGGGAGGTACAGCGGTTTGTCTAACAGGTGAATTTAGAAGGAGAATGAGGACCAACCTAGATAGCATATTCAAAAGCAGAGACATTACTTTACCAACAAAGGTCCGTCTAGTCAAGGCTATGGTTTTTCCAGTGGTCATGTATGGATGTGAGAGTTGGACTGTGAAGAAAGCTGAGCAGTGAAGAATTGATGCTTTTGAACTGTGGTGTTGGAGAAGACTCTTGAGAGTTCCTTGGACTGCAAGGAGATCCAACCAGTCCATTCTGAAGGAGATCAGCCCTGGGATTTCTTTGGAGGGAATGATGCTAAAGCTGAAACTCCAGTACTTTGGCCACCTCATGGGAAGAGTTGAGTCATTGGAAAAGACTCTGATGCTGGGAGGGATTGGGGGCAGGAGGAGAAGGGGATGACAGAGGATGAGATGGCTGGATGGCATCACTGACTCAATGAATGTGAGTCTGGGTGAACTCCAGGAGTTGGTGATGGACAGGGAGGCCTGGTGTGCTGCGATTCGTGGGGTGGCAAAAAGTCAGACACAACTGAGCGACTGAACTGGACTGAACTGCAGACAGAGTTGCTAGCCATTCCCTTGGACTCCTCTTGGGAGCTGGTGTCCCTGTGGAGAATGTGTGTCCTGCTCTGTTCTTTCATGCTATCAGTTTCGAGGACCAAGACCCTGCCTTGGGGGTTCTGTAGTCACTATGGGTAAGTTTGTCTAGTTCAGGGGTCTAGCATTATGAAAACATTTGGCTTTAGGTCAAAGCCACATTCTGCAGTATCAGCCTTCATAGTAGCAAGCCTGATATTTTTATTTCTTTGTGTCTTATTATTGAACTATATTTCTAAAATAGTTCAGAACTTGGATGAGTCAGACAGGACTGAGCAACTGACACTTTCACTTTAAGTCCCAATGAGAGTACTAGATGGTCCTAACAGATGACTTTGGCCATGAACTTTCTACTTAGACTCATGCAGGTCTTCTCCCAGCCTTGATGTCTCTGTTAAGGTCTTAATGACATGATTGCAAATTCTGGCATTCGAGATGCCAGAGATCATTATTTTAGCCAACAATTACACAGCTACATGGCACTCACAGTTCTCAAATGGAAGCCAAATACTTAAACAATCACCACATAACTTAAATATATTGCATTCAATTTATTACAGAGCTGAATCGAGATGGGAAAGAAGAAGCATTTATTGCATGATATGGATGTTGGCTGAAATTTGAATAATCAATCTACCCTTATTGCAATTTGTTTCCCCCTTGAATCCAGAAAGAAGGGCTTAAAGTCACAGAAACTATGCAGTTTAATAAATACTTGAGGGCCTAGTATGATGTCTGGACTTCTTTAGGTGCTAAGGGATACAGCAGTGGACTGAATACACACAAATGTGTATCCTCAAGGAGCTTGTATTTTAGTAGAGGAGACACACAATAACCAAAGTAAACAAGTAAATAAAGGAAATAATTAAATAATGTAAATAAATGGAATACAGTGGCACAGTGTCTAGGGTCAAACAACCCGGGGTCAGAACTCCATCACTTTCGAGCCATATGACCTTCACCTCCATGTGCCTCAGTTTCCTCATCTGTAAAATGGCTTTAATAAAACTTTGGAAAGTTTATCATGAACCAATGCCCAAGAACTGCAAGTGGGCCATGTGACTGAAGAGCAAAGTGCAGTAGAGAGGGGTGATGCATTGGGACTCCAAGTGTAATTCACCCAGTTGTGTCTGACTCTGTGACCCCATGGACTGTACAGTCCATGGAATTCTCCAGGCCAGAATACTGGAGTGGGTAACTGTTCCCTTCTCCAGGGGATCTTCCCAATCCAGGGATCGAACCCAGGTCTCCCACATGGCAGGTGGATTCTTTGCCAGCTGAGCCACCAGGGAAGCCCTTCGGGTTCCTTCAAAGAAGAGCTTAAAATGGAAATTTAGGTTCAGTTCAGTTCAGTTGCTCAGTCGTGTCCGACTCTTTGTGACCCCATGAATTGCAGCACACCAGGCCTCCCTGTCCATCACCAACTCCCAGAGTCCACTCAAACTCACATCCATCGAGTCGGTAATGCCATCCAGCCATCTCATTCTCTGTCATCCCCTTCTCCTCCTGCCCCCAATCCCTCCCAGCATCAGAGTCTTTTCCAATGAGTCAACTCTTTGCATGAGGTGGCCAAAGTACTGGAGTTTCAGCTTTAGCATCAGTCCTTCCAAAGAACACCCAGGACTGATCTCCTTTAGAATAGACTGGTTGGATCTCCTTGGTACCTATGATTTATTAAGGCTGTGCTCTCAGGAAAAAGGTAGAGAGAAAAGCAGAAGAGAGCAGATGAAGGAGCTAAGCAAGGACGAGGCCTCAGCTGGTGTGGACTGGCCCTTGGGGAGCTCTGGAGCATGATTGCAGTACAGAGTGATCCCCCTTGAGACCAGCGGGCTGGCCTTTTATACCCTCAAATCAGTGAGTCATTGGCAGTGGGCCACCAGGAGAGTTTCTCAGTCCCTTTGTGCTGCTATTACAAAAACCACAGACTGTGTAGCTTATAAACAACAGAAATTTATTTGTCATAGTGTGGAGGCTGGAAGTCTGAGATCAAAATACCAGCATGATGGGGTGAGGGCTCGCCTCTGGGTTGCAGACTTTTCCTTGTATTGTCACTGGTAGAAGGGGCTAGGGAGCTCTGCAGGGTTTTCTTTTATAAGGGCCCTTATCCCATTCATGTGGGCTCCACTTTGATAAACTCATCAACTCTCCAAGGACCCACCATTGTATTGCAGGTTAAGACCTCAACATAGGAAGTTTAGGGGAACACAAACACACAGACCATAGCCGTCAGCTAAAGTCAAGGTGTCAGCAGAGCTGCATGCCTTTCTGGAGGCTCCAGGAAAAGGCTGAAAAGAAGAGCTGCAGGGGGCACCTTGCTGCCTCACCCCCACGTCCTCAGTGATCCAGGTCTGCTCCAAATCAGAGTATCCCCCACATAAAGCAGCAGCCTTGCAGGGAGATAGCCCCGCATCCTCAGAGGCAGCACCAGGCAGCCCATGAGAGAAATGTGATCTTTAAGAGGCAGAAATGAAGCAGCAGCCATTTGAAGGTTGGTGGAGGGAGTTAGGGGCAGTTGCCAAGGTGCTGGTGAGTTTTAGTCCAGCTCTTCTTCCCAAATGCTGGCCCTATTGACCAGCAGTTACCCCAGACCCATCAGGAAATGTTTTGCTGTGAGCTCATTGTGGTGGAAGCCAAAAGAGCCAACAGAGGCCTCCTTCCTGACACCTCTCCATTAGCCTTCTCCACCATTGATTTCACCTAGCATCAAACTTGTCTACCTGCACCAGGTACTTTTCTCTTGTACTTCTGGACCTCTTCTTCCTCAACTTCCCCCAGATTTGTGCAACATCTAATTCCATAATAAGCAATCTCTCCCATAATACTCATAGTGGTATTGCTTCTCTGACTGGACTTTACTATTGTAGGAGGGAAAGATAATTAACTTTTTCTTATCACATTTCTAGGGGCATTTTATCATTTTATCACAACTTTATGGCTGTCTGTCCTTGAATATAATGAATATATATCAGTATAATCAATGAGACATTGAATATAATGTCTTTGAATGTCTGATATGGGAGGCACAGAAGAACTCTTTTCAGGAGAACCTTAATCTGTATAGAGATCTTTGTCAGTGAGACAAACAGAAATTGGGGGCCAGAGAGACAGCAGAAAGATAAATTCTTCACTCTCATATCTTGCAGAGAACTGAAAATTTCCCATCTCCAGAGCTGTTATCTCCCAGTTTCTTCTCCTTGTACTTGGCTTGAGTCTTTCTATCTCATCACACAGTATGATGCTGAAGAGAGGCCAGCAGGACTTAATTCAGTCACGAAATTGCTAAATTTACTCATTCATAATCTCCTAGTGTAATGAGAAATGTGTTGGCCTAAGGCTCAGAGGATCTGGTTTCTAGTCCTAGTTGCCAAGAACCCTCTAACTGGGGATTGGGGGAAGTCATCCAGACCCTATGGGGTTTGGTGTTTTTGTAAGATGTTTTATAATAGACAAGTTAATTGAATGGATTATGGATCTTCTGCTACATACCTAAATTCATTGCTCTTGTAAAAGTCTTTTTAGAAACTTGCCTTTTAGCTTTTTACATTAGAGTTCTACCAAGTCCAGTGCATGCCTCTCAGAAGTGATGTAATAATAACTACACGGATTGCCACAGCACCCTCACTGATCCCAAGGTCGGACGGTGCTGTGTCACAGTGGGATCACACACAGGGAGCCATCCTGAGGAAAGAGTGGGCTTTCCAGAACTCAGAGGGATTGACGGAGCTTTCCTCACTCTTTTATTTGCTTTTGGCACAGTATGACATATTTGTGTATGCCCAGATGCATGATCACTACTGTTTTTAGATAATATTTACCTGTTCTAATGACATTAACTCTCATAAAATAGACACATGACTTTAAAAGATTTCCTGCAAAGAAACCATGAAGTATAAACAAGAACATGAGTGCAAGCAAATAAACAACATAAATGGCAAAGTGGGCACTTTTACTCTTAGAACAAAACCCTTGCTATTCACATAAAAAGGTAAAAATAATGAGGATCAAATCAAATCTGATGTGGATGAACCTGGAGTCTGTCATACAGAGTGAAACTAGTCAGGAAGAGAAAAAATATCAAGTATTAATGCATATACAAGGATTCTAGAGACATGGTACTGATGATTTACAGGGCAGAATAGAGACACAGTTGTAGAGAACAGACTTCGGACACAGCGGAGAAAGGAGAGTGTAGGATGAATTGGGAGAGTAGGATTGACTCATATACACTACCTTGTGTGAAATAGATAGCTAGTAGGAACCTGCTGTATAGCCCAGAGAGCTCAGCCTTGTGCTCTGTGATAACCCAGAGGGGTGGGATGGGGGAGGTGGTGGGAAGCAGGCTATATATACATGGACATATAGCTGATTCATGATATTGTACAGCAGAAACTAATGCAACATTGTAAAGCAACTATATTCCAATTAAAAAATAAAATAGTAAAAATTGAAAAAAAATCAGATCTGAAAAAAACTCTGACAAAAACATTAAAAATTATCAAGAAGCTGCTTTACAATTTGACTTTACAATCTATTGATTTATATTTACTATAATTAATGAGGAACTTCTGCTGCTACTGCTAAATCACTTCAGTCGTGTCCGACTCTGTGTGACCCCATAGAGAGCAGCCCACTAGGCTCTGCTGCCCATAGGATTCTTCAGGAAAGAACACTGGAGTGGGTTGCCATTTCCTTCTCCAATGCATGAAAGTGAAAAGTGAAAGTGAAGTCACTCAGTCGTGCCCGAATCTTAGCGACCCTATGGACTGCAGCCTACCAGGCTCCCCGGTCCATGGGATTTTCCAGGCAAGAGTACTGGAGTGGGGTGCCATTGCCTTCTCCGAATGAGGAACTTCTACTTAAGGGCATATTGTGTCTTGAAATATTAACTAATGTAGTATAATGCCATGTGATTATCAAGGCATTTAAAAATAGTATTTATTTTATCTTGATATCATCTTTTCATTTTCTTTTTTGCAGCACTTGTTATAATGCTTGTAATAGCTGGGTAGGTATACATACATATTGGAAGCATGTACGAAAACATATTACTGATTAGAGAGACATGACCCAAAAGCTGCAGATGACTGATTTGGGCTGAAACTGACATGCCCATCTGTCTATCTGACTTACTACGAAGAGGTGTGTGTGTGTGTGACAGGCAGCCAGGATTCTGCACTTCAAGATGGCAAGACACTTGCCACTCTACTTTTTATGACTTATGACATAGAAGAACTAAGGTAGGGATTATACTTTAGAAATTCACATAAATGTTTTCATTTCAATTGTCAGGACCCTACTCCCCACCTCAAACTTCTAGGAAAAACAGGACTATGTTTAGTAATCTTTCAATGAGCTGTTTATTTTCTCTTTTACTTTCATCTGGTTCAGCATCTAAGTAAATCAACATTGTTGCCCTGTTAGTTTTGGGAAACAAAGGGAATCTGAACATTTTTCTGATTCAGCAAAGAATTTTGTTAGGGAGTTGAATGTGTATAATATACATTTTTAGGTCTACTTTACAGAACTAAAGTTACTTTTGTTCAAGAACAAAAACAAATGATACAGTATTTTAAAGTATACTTTCTGCAGAAAATATAATATTTAATACTTTAAGTTATTTTTAACAACTGACAAAGGATTGATCTCCAAAACATGCAAGCAGCTTATGCAGCTCAATACCAGAAAAACAAACAACCCAATCATAAAGCAGGCAGATCTAAATAGACATTTTTCCAAAGAAGGCATACAGATGGCTAATAAACACATGAAAAGATGCTCAACATTTCTTATTATTAAAGTAATGCAAACCAAAACTACAATGAGGTGGCTCAGTGGTAAAGAATCCATCTACCAATGCAGGAGACACAGGTTTGATTCCTGATCCAGAAAAGACCCCACGTGCTGCAGAGAAGCTAACCCATGTGCCACAACCACTGAGCCTGTGCCCTAGAATCTGTGCTCCACAATAAAAGAAGCCACAGCAGTGGGAAGCCCTCACACTGCAGCTAGAGAGTAGTCCCTGCTCGCTACAACTGGAGAAAAACCCAAAGCAGCATTGAAGACCTAGCACAACCAGAAAAAAAAAAAAAAACCAGTATGATGAGGTATTACCCCACACTGGTCAGAATAACCGTCATCAAAAATTCTATAAACAATAAATCTTAAAGAGGGTGTGGAGAAAAGGGAATCCTTTGCCCTGTTGGTGGGAATATAAATTGACGCAGCTGCTGTGAAGAACAGTATGGAGGTTCCTTAAAAAACTAGGAATAAAACTATCCTGTGCAATGGCAACCCACCCCAGTACTCTTGCCTGGAAAATCCCATGGACGGAGAGGCCTGGTGGGCTGCAGTCCATGGGGTTGCTAGGAGTCAGACAAGACTGAGTGACATCACTTTCACTTTTCACTTTCATGCATTGGAGAAGGAAATGGCAACCCACTCCAGTGTTCTTGCCTGGAGAATCCCAGGGACGGGGGAGCCTGGTGGGTGGCCGTCTATGGGGTCACACAGAGTCGGACACTACTGAAGCAACTTAGCAGCAGCAGCAGCATGACCCAGCAATCCCTGTACTGAGCATATACCCTGACGAAACCATAATTGAAAAAATCACATGTACCCCAATGTTCATTGCAGCACTGTTTACAATAGCTAGGACATGGAAGCAACCTAGATGTCCATTGACAGATGAATGGATAAAGAAGTTGTGGTACATATATATAATGGAATACTACTCACTCATAAAAAGGAATGCATTTGAGGAATGCATTCAGTTCTAACGACATGGGTGAGCATAGAGCCTATTATACAGAGAGAAAGTTGGAAAGAGAAAAACAAATATTGCATATTAACTCATATATATGGAATCTAGAAGGATGCTACTGGTGAGCCTATTTGCAGGGCATCAATGGAGATGCAGAGAACAGATTTGTGTACACAGTTGGGGAAGGAAAGGGTGGGACGAATTGGGAGTAGTATTGAAACATATACTTTATCGTATGTAAAATAGACAGCCAGTGGGAATTTGCTGTAAGACACAGGGAGCTCACACCTGGTGCTCTGTGACAACCTAGAGGGGTAGGATGATGTGGGAGGTGATTCTGTGGCTGCTTCATGTTGATGTATGGCAGAATTCAAGATGAAAGAAGTAAAAGTTAGTCACTCAGTCATGTCTGACTCTTTTCGACCCCATGGTCGCATGAGCCCCCCTGCCAGGCTCCTCTGTTCATGGGATTCTCCAGGCAAGAATACTGGAGTGGGTTGCCATTTCCTTCTCCAGGGGAATCTTCCTCACCCAGGAATTGAACCTGGGTCTTCTGCATTGGAGACAGATTCTTTACCATCTGAGCTATCAGGAAGCCCCCAAAACCATGTAAAGCAATTACCCTCCAATTAAAAATAAAATAAAAAACTCTAAGTTATTTTTCAAAATATAGCCTGAAACAGAAAAGATACAGGGTATAAATGTGGACTTAATTGTGCATCAGTAACAGCCCCCTAAATCTTAGTGACTCAATGCCATGAAAGTTTTGTTTTCACTCATATTACATGTCTAATGCAGTTTGGTAGGTGGGGCTCTGCTCACTGGAACCTCTCAGGAACTGTAGTAGACAGAATAAGGGCTCCTAAGGAGATCCAACCAGTCCATTCTAAAGGAGATCAGCCCTGGGATTTCTTTGGAGGGAATGATGCTGAAGCTGAAACTCCAGTACTTTGGCCACCTCATGCGGAGAGTTGACTCATTGGAAAAGACTCTGATGCTGGGAGGGATTGGGGGCAGGAGGAGAAGGGGATGACAGAGGATGAGATGGCTGGATGGCATCACTGACTCGATGGACATGAGTTTGGGTGAACTTAGGGTGATGGACAGGGAGGCCTGGCGTGCTGCAATTCATGGGGTCGCAAAGAGTCGGACGTGACTGAGCGACTGAACTGAACTGAACTGAACTGAAGATGTCAATGTCCTAAAACCTAGAGTCTATGAATATATACTTTACATAGCAAAAGGTGCTTTGCTGATGTGTTTAAGGTAAGGAATTGAGATGGGAAGATGTTCTTGGATTATGATTATTATTAAAATGGTCCTTTTAAGAGGGAGGAGAGCAGGTCAAAGGCAGTAGTAGTGGGAGATGTGACCGTGGAAAGAGGAGGTTGGAGTGATGTGAGGGAGGGTCATAAGCAGAGTGCAGGCAGCCTTCAGACACTTTAAAAAAAAAAAGCAAGGAAATGGATTCTCCCCTGAAGCCTCTAGAAGGAATGAGCTCTGATGAGCCCAGTGAAATTGATTTTGGACTCTGAACTCCAAAATTATAAGACAATAAGTTTGTATTGTTTTAAGACACTTAATTTGTGATAATTTGTTATAGAAGCAAGAAGAATGAATACAGGGACCTATGTTCAATTCTGACTAATACGTTTATGGTCCCTAAGGCAGAAAATGGAAAAGCTGTGAATGATGTGCCTGTTCCTAAAGCTTCAACCAGAAGCAGCACACACTGCTTCTACTTATATTTCACTGGATAGTACAAGTCACATGGTCACACTTGCTGTCAAAGGAGGTGGGGCAAACAATGCCACCATTTGCCTGCAAGTGGGAGCCACTGGGTTTGTGAACAGCTCTGCTGCTGCTGCTAAGTCGCTTCAGTCATGTCTGACTCTGTGCGACCCCATAGACAGCAGCTCACCAGGCTCCCGCATCCCTGAGATTCTCCAGGCAAGAACACTGGAGTGGGTTGCCATTTCCTTCTCCAGTGCATGAAAGTGAAAAGTGAAAGTGAATTTGCTCAGTCATGTCTGACTCCTAGTGGCCCCGTGGACTGCAGCCCACCAGGCTCCCCCATCCCTGGGATTCTCCAGGCAAGAACACTGGAGTGGATTGCCATTTCCTTCTCCAATGCATGAAAGTGAAAAGTGAAAGTGAAGTCGTTCAGTTGTGTTCGACTCTTAGTGACCCCATGGACTGCAGCCTACCAGGCTCCTCCACCCATGGGATTTTCCAGGCAAGAGTACTGGAGTGGGGTGCTATTGCCTTCTCAATGTGAACAGCTCTAGGGATTGACAAACAGGAAGAGCAGAACTAAAGAGAATAGGTCTCAGAAAAGTGAAAATATGACTTATCCCAGAAAACTGATGCACACAATCAGGAATTTTTCAAAATTTCTCACTGGCGAGTGATAGTAGGGCTTCCCTGGTGGCTCAGTTGGTAAAGAAACCACCTGCAATGCAGGAGACCCCAGTTCTATCCCTGGGTTGGGAAGATTCCCTGGAGAAGGGATAGGTTATCCACTCCAGTATTCTGGCCTGGAGAATTCCATGGACTGTATAGTCCATGGGGTCACAAAGAGTCAGACACGACTGAGTGACTTTCGCTTTTTGTTCTGGTGAGTGAGGCAGTGGCTACAAATACTTCATCCAGAATCCCAGCAATGGGTAGATTCGGCTTCTCCTGGATTCCATGTAGCTAGAAAAGATGGCCCTGCCTTGACAAGAGATGGGACCCTGAGTGAGCATCAGTATCCGTAGACTCAAACTGCCTTAGACCAGCTGGAGATTCCAGGTCCCTTGGTAGCTGGTTTTCAACCGGGTTTAGCCAGTGGAAAACACTGGTAGGGAATTGGCTGGTGGGAGGAGCCAGGGTGTTTTTCCCTCTGCCTTTCACCTTGAGTGGATGCAGGGGCTGTATCTCTTCTTGTCTACTGCTTCTGCTGGTTCAGCTTGTTTTCAAGTTCCAGCTTCTGCCAAATGACTCCAAGTCATGAATCCTGGTAGCTACCTCCTCCTTTTGTCCCTCCAGCCTGGGGATGGGAATAGACATACATTTCCTGATCTGTGAGTTTCATCATAGTTTCCTGACTGGTTTCTTGAAGCCTCTTACATCATCTGTGTAACCAGTTCCCTACCATAAAATTCCACTTTATTTCTGGTTTCCTGGTTGGACTCTGATTGAAGCACTGAGTAACCCAGAATCTGACAACCTCTCCACTCAGGCAACTCTGGATAAGGGAAGGTCCTTGTGGTCCTGAGCAGTAGGTAAGGAAGAACTAGTGAAAATGACACAAGTCCACAGGATTCAAGGCAGAGTGGTAGAAATATAAGGTTGCCAGGTAAAATACAGGTAAGTCTTATGCATATGTCTTAGGCTGTATAACTCTTTGTGGTCAGGACTTATTGTGCATTGTAGGATATATGGCAATATTTGGGACATATTTATACTGAAAGATTATTCATTGTTTATCTGAAATTCGGATTCATCTAGGTGTCTTATATTTCTATTTGCTCAATTCAGCAATCTTAATAGAGAATGAGCTCACATGGAGAGCTGGCTTCAATGCTGGGTTGTGCAGAAAGAAATATGAGGGCAGGGAGGATCAGCTTTGGAAAAAAATTGGGCGTGGGAGTCAGGCCTTAATTGAAGTCTTTGTTATAGGCAACACTTACTGTGACTGAGGCAATGATGAAATATGGATAGTCCAATCAGAGGACCCAGGAGAGTGAAAGCTCAGGAAGATGCCAGTGCATGTGTGTGTGGGCATGTGTGTAAATGAATTACAGAAACTTGCCTGAAATAATGGCTTCAATTCAGCGGTTGCTAGTCAAATATTCTCAATTAGTTGGGAGTCTAAAGATATATAGATGATAAGCTTGCTTGTGGTTTTTGAGGACAATGATGGAAGAGAATAGAATCTTTTCAAAAATAATTTAACTTATTTATTTCTGACCGTGCTGAGTCTTCGTTGCTGCATGGGCTTTTCTCTAGTTGTAGTGAGCAGGGGCTACTCTTCAGCTGTGGTGCACAGACTTCCCATCGTGGTGGCTTCACTTACAGAGCATGGGCTCCAGGACGTGCAGCCTTCAGGGGTTGCGGCACATAGGCTCAGTAGCTGTGGCTCCCAGGCTCTGGAGTACAGGCTCAGTAGTTGTGGCACACAGGCTTAGTTGCTCTGCAGCCTGTGGGGTCTTCCTGGATCAGGGATCAAACCTGAGTCTCCTGCTTTGGCAGGTGGATTCTTTACCACTGACCCACCAGGGAAGCCCCCATAGTATCTTGCAAAGACCAAATGGCCAAAGCTGGTGAGCTGTCTAAGCCAGCGGTTCTCAACTGGAAGCAATTTTGTCCTTTTTTGTCCCCCAGGAATGCTTGGCAATGCCTGAACAGTTTTGATTGCCACAAATGGAGGTAGGTGCTGCTAACACCTAGTTGGGTGGAGGCCAGCTAACCGCCCTGTGGTGCATAGGACAGCTCTTAAACTCCCAAACAGTTCCCAACAGCCCACCTAAGAATCATCCAATCCAAAAAAGTCAATAGAGCCGCTGTGGAGAAACCTGGTGTAAATACGTATGGAAAGTCAGTAGTCAGCACACATTCCGTATAGAAAAGCGTATACAAAATGTGCTGTGCCAAGAGTGAAGCCAGATGATAATGCTGAAATGCCATGAGGACAGATTCCAAACTGAAATAGAAGCAGCTGGCACCACATAGACCCCTCATTTGTCATCCCATAGCTGGGATTTAGCCACCTCTGCAAAGAGACAATAAATCATCAGTGTGGGTGGTATGTCAGTATCCCTAAATGTTTTAGCCAGAATACAGGGCCATTATTTCTTCAGGGTGATTCATT